>NW_027072034.1:157262314-158462314 GCF_038088225.1 Cyrtonyx montezumae | reverse complement strand
CTATGGTCCTTTGCCCTATCCCTAGGGACCCATCATGGCACCCAGAGCCCCAGTGCCTTTAGTAGCTCCTTCCACATACGGTCCAAGACCAGTTAGGACCAAGCCTGGTACAGACCCACCCATGGGGGCACAGAACTTCCTTCTTCCTGAACACCAAGCCAAGCATTCGCCTCACCTTCAGTCCTAAGCATCACAGCAGAAGGGCTTGAACTCTACAGGAATCCAGGTGGCTTTGTTTGGTCCATTCCCTGTGTGCAGGCATGTGTAATCTCACAAGCTCTCCAGAGCTTTTTCTCATGCCTTTACTGACTTCCTCCTTGAAAATCTGTCTGCATGCACGGTTGGCCCGTGTAGCTTTTTCCACAACCAGCCAATCTCTGTGTAATTGTTCCTGATTTGTTGTGAAGGGACCTTAAAGATCACCTAGTTCCAGCCCCCTGCCATGAGAAGGGATAGCTCCCACTAAATCCAGATGTTTAAAGTCGCAGCTGCTGTTCACCTGCCACTTGTGCTCATAGAGTCAGTCATAGAAACATTAAATATCCTGAGTTGGAAGGGACTCATAAGGATCATTAAGTCCAACCCCTGGCTCCACACAGAACCAACCAAAATCCAAACCTTATGTCTGAGAATGTTGTCCAAGTGCCCTTTGAGCTCTGTCAGCTCAAGGGTGTGAGCTGGGCAGCCTGTTCCATGCCCGTCACTGTCTGGTGAAGAACCTTATCCCAACACATGGGGCATTCACATCTTCTCTGGGCAACCAGTTCCAGTACCTCACAGTGCAGAGCAGAGCAGGACAGTCCCTCCTCTCTTCCAATGGCAGTGTTGAGCCTGGTGCCCTCCCAGGTGCTGTCAGTCCTTTTGTCTCCAGGGCATGGTGCTAGCTCAGTCTCAACTTGCTGTCAACCCCAACCCTCAGGCCCTTTTCCTTGAGTCTGCTCTTCACTCTCTTGTCCCCCAGTCTGCATGTACATCCAGAACTGCCCCATTCCAGGTGCAGAATGTTCTTGTTAAAATTCATGTGGTCGACAATTGCTCAGCCCTCCAATTTGCTAAGACCTCTCCACTCATTCCTCTGTATCTTCCAGGTCTTCACCACATAGCCCTGTGTAATTGATAAGAAACTCCCATCCAGCAGGGTGAGATATGATGTATGAGATCCCAGGCAGGGTGCATCTTGCTGCTGATTGAGCTTAGCTGTGGTCACGTGCCATAAAATGTGCTAAGCACCCATAAGATGGAGCTGTTGGGGTTGAAACCAGGAGGCATTCCAGGTGTGGTTTGTGGTTTTCTGCACAGGTGTTGCACAGCCACATCAGAGCTGCATGCTAGAGGCACTTGTCTTGTGATGCTTCAATGGAAGACAGCATTGCAGCTTGTGAGACAACCAACCATGGTGCCCTCTTCTGCTTTGTGGTCTTGGAGGTCCCACCACATGGTGGTGTTTGGAGATGCAGTTCTGGTCTCCTGCAGAATCTTTTCCATGTGCTATTGTTGCTTGAGAATTGCTCTCTTCCCCCTAAACTGTGTGGTGTGATGGTGTCCCACACCCTGAGGTGCTTTGTCATGCTGCGTTCTTCATTATTTGGGAGGTTGCAGGCAGTTCATCTCAGCTTTGTCAAGTTTTAATGGCTCTAATTGCACATATTTCTGCTCTGGTGCCTGGCAGAGGCTTTGCAGTGCTTTGCTCTGGAGGTCTCTGAGGAAGATGGGAGGAGGCAGAAGTGCCCCCTATTCATGCCACAGCTCCAGTTTTGAGATGCCTAAGCAGTCCAAAACCATGTTACTTTGGAGTTTAAACCCACCTCAAGTTAGTTGCCTGTTTTGAATTGCATACAGTGCTAGAAATAATGAGTGCTTTGCGGAATCCTGGAAAAAGCCAGTAGGTTTTTTTGCCTGGGAGTGCTAAGTTTTGAGGTGGGATACTTGGCACAACCTAGGTTTTGCAACAAGGGGGTTGTGTGTATACTTGAGCCATAGAGTGTCTCAAGATCAGTCTTGAGTCTTTGAAAATTTCTGAGAGCCATTGGCAACCAGCAAATGCCAGGATGCATCCTCAGTGCTACTGTGAAAAAACCTTCTGTCCTTCAAGAGATCCAAGTGAAGTTGTTCCAAACCCTTAAGGCACCGATATTCTCCACTGATCATTTCTTATCATCAGGCACCGTGCTGAAGTTTTCTCATCTCTAGATGCAGTTTCCCATAAATAATGTACAATTTGTGGGGCCACAGGCCAGGAGCGCTTAGCATTGTGTGTGCTGATGGTGACAGTTTGGTGACAAAGTATTGCAAGGAGGCAAGAGACTTGTTAAAGTTAACTCCGCTCCATGCCTCAACATCCAGCATAGAGCAGAAGGGCAAATGAATGGGAAGGAGCCTTCAGCTATGGTACAGCACCTGGTTTTAGATGTGCATCCGTAATAAACCAGCTGTAAAAAGGCAGTGTCTGAATGCACTGTGCCCCCCAGGTTGTGATGTGGCTTTCAGCACAGCTCATCTTGTGTGTAGCTCATGCCCAAGGCACCACTGCTCAACACGGTGATGGGGCCACCATCCCCTTATTCTGAAGAGAATTTTGTTGTATAATGGGATGAGTGTGTCCAAAGAAGGGTAACAATGCTGTAAATGTTCTGGAACATTCCAGAATTGGCTGACAAAATTGAGATTGTTTAGTTTGGAAAAGAAGAGGCTCAGGGGAGACCTTATCCTTCTCAATAGCGACATGAAAGGAGGCAGTGGTGAAGTGTGGGTCAGCCTCTTCTCCTGGGTAACAGCAATAGGACGAGAGGGTCTGGCCTTAAGTTGTGCAAGGGGGGGTTCAAGGTTGGATGTGAGGAAAAAGAAGTGGTGAGGGATTGGCACAGGCTGCCTGGGGAGGTGGTGGAGTCGCTGTCCCTGAAAGGACAGATGTGGCACTGAGGGACGTGGTTAGTGGGCATGGTGAGGATGGGCTGATGGTTGGACTGGATGACCTTAGTGGTTTTTTCCAACCTTAATGATTCTATGATTTAGACACTACAGATTCATGTGTCCATGGATAGTGCCCTGCGGAGATTGATGTTACACCAAAAGTGTCCAGAATCTGCCCCTAGAAATACTTACAATGCTTGACATTATCTGTGTAGAAATGTTCAAAAATATGGGTTTGGAGAATTGTAATAACTTCTTGGTGCTGGGTCATAAGTACATGCTAAAGGTGGCAATGCAGAAGGCAGATAGGAAGAGCAGACTTTGGGCTTAAATCGTCTGTGTTTGAAGCTGAGTGAGGGACACGTTCGTTAAAAACAGGCAGATGGGATTTGCAAGGAAATCTCCACAATGGAAAAGTTAATTTTTTATTTCTGAGTTACTCCTATTGCAGATGTTGCCTTGAGGTTGGCTTCATATTCTCAGCACCCAAAATAAAAGCTGGATTAATCCAGCAGGTTTAATTCTCTTTGCAAACTCAGTGTCCAGGAAGCTTTGGTCTTACAGCACATGAGAATGGTGAAAGAGAGGAGAAGGTTGTTTTGCAGTGGTAGCATAAGGCCGTAGTTATTAATGACAAAGGCTGAATTTTTCTCTCCCAGCCTTAATTGATTTTAGTAATTCTAACTGGAGGGGATAGAAATTGGCTTGGAGTTATTAAGCTGTAGTACTTAACGATACATTAAATCTACGTGCTGGCTATTGTAAGAAAGGAGGAGACATGCTTATCAGGCATTTATTCTAAGTGGTTTCTGCTAAACAGTCCAAGAGAGAATGCCAGATTTCTAACTCTGACAAAGGGGATTTGAAAGGATCTGCAGGTTTTGGAGAAACTGTGTTTGAAAAAGCCCTTCTTTGAAGCTTGATAGCAAAAATGTTTTTTTCTTCCCCCCAGAGTCCAAAGGCAGAAGGGTGAGATAAGACATTCCACCACAAACACAGTGAGGAAAAAAAAAAGTCAAAAGTTTAAATGATAGTGCCTGGATAGCTTTCAGGGTGACTATTACACCTGGCTTATCACAGCACTGTGTTCCTCGACTGTGAGAAAGGGCAGAGTGGGTAAAGCAGTGCACTGTGTTCCCCGGCACATACCCAATTAGCATCAGCTATGTTGATAAAACTTTTCCCTGGGTAATTGCAGCAGGGCTGCAGCAGTACCAGCAGCTGAGGTGGATCCATGAGCAAGAGATGTGCTGTGTTCCTCAGCTCTTCTGTAGCTTTCTCTTTGAGGAACCGTACAGACTTGATGGGAGGGGTGATTGAAAACGTTCAGTTAGTTGTTTTAAAAATAATTGAATGGGTTGTATTTAAAAAGTCACCCTCCCAGCTGGACTGCAGGAGGTTCTTAGTTTTGTAAAGGGGGGTTGGCATGAAGTTAAAGGTCTGATGGGCATGAAAAATGTATTTTTTCTGCTCACTTCATTCCGTCTGAGGCTTAACATTATCACTGGGAGCATGCAAGGATGTTTAGAACCTCTGAGGAGTGTTACTAAATGTATACATATGATAAATAAATGATTATACCCATGTCTCTAGTCAACCTGTTCCAGTAAGGGTGGTGAGGCACTGGCACTTATTGCCCAGAGAGGTGGTGGATGCCCCATGCCTGGAGACATTCAGGTTTATGCTGGACAGGACTTTAAGCTCCTGATGGAGCTAAAAATGTCTCTTTTCATTGCAGGGGAGTTGGGCTAGTTGACCTTTAAGGGTCCCTTCCAATTCAAGTGATTGTATGGTTCTGCAAGATACAGTTGTCTTTGTCCTTGTCTAATTTATCAACCAACAGAAGAGATGCCTGAAGCACAGTTGAGGGAAGAACATATTCTAGCAGGTTCTAGGTGAGCTAATATTAAACCTCTTCAAATGAGACTGCTATCTCACCACTTCCAACCCAGCATTTTATTTCACGAATTTTTATAAATTCTTTTAGCCATCTTCTGCTCTAGCTGATGGGGACCTGATTTGGTTTCAGAGCCTGCATCTGTTTGTTCCCACAGGTTTCTCTTGGCAAGATGGAGCCCATAATAGCTCACATTAAATGCATAAAAAAGCTCCCACCCTGCTCTTTTTTAATAATACTGTGTTTGTTTTCAGATGGATCTGTTCTCTGATCTGGCTCTACACAGTGTGACAGTGTTCATGTTCTTGCAGGGAAGTGCCTCTTTCAAAGTGCACATGGATTGATGCCAAGTTAAAGCAATGCCACGATCACACCAAAATCATCCTTGGCAATAAAAGGTTGAGTTTCAACAGTGCAATGTGCTACAAAGGGAATGAGCCTGCACCTGCCACAGGGCTCCTGGCAATGCTTGAGTTGACCAAGAGGCAACCAAGGCAAACCATGAGCAAAACAAGACATGATATCCGATTGGCTGTGGGGCCAGCAAGCAGAAATCACCTTCTTGAGCTCAGTTTTCAAGCGTGTAGGATCTCAGTGCTCCCCTGTGGCTCTCAAGATCATCACTGCTGCACTTGCCTGAGCCTCGTGTAATTCACATGTGGATGCTGACCTTTTTGGTACAGGTGATAAACTTTCCCATCTTGAATAGTCATATCAGCAAAAGGTGTATTCTGAGCTTATTACAGCACACTAGTGTAGAACATCATTTTGTTTCCTTAATTATTATTTTTTCCCAAACAGTTGAAAAAAGATCCCCAAATTCTCACCGTGTTATTTTGTAGTCTTCTAAGACAGTTTCTTGAGGTACCAATGAATTCCCATTATCCACATTCAATACAGGAATGTGCTTTTCCTCATCACAACCTCACAGAGGGTTCAGAACTTCCCTTTATTGCAAAGAGCTTTGATTTAAATTGATGTGGCTCAAATTAGAAATTTCAGTTGGGGTTTAAAATAAGGAAGCAAAAAGTCTTCATTTGAATGATTTCATTTTAATCATGTGTTTCATTTCCAATTCACAGCTATATCCCTTAGGCAAGGTTGATTCCCCTTGGTTGCTTACTGTAAAATGTGGAGATTTACAGCCTGCTATTACCTTTCAGCTGTATTTTCTAACTGGGTAGACACACTATGAACATATTTGTTTAAACAGCTATAGAGCCTGCCACCACTCTGTTTTGATTTTTAATGTGTACATCTTTCAAGTCTCCCTAGGAAGTGATGAACAGCGCTAATTTTGGGCTCGTTGCAGGCAATCAATCTTTACTCGTGAGTGAAATTTCTGTTAAACTGACATGTGAAAGAGCATTTAACATTCTTTTAAGATACATCAAGCAACCAAGGGCTTGGATACCTAACACATAAACTTTTCAACACACTTTTGAGATTAAAACTAAGAAATGCATTGAGCAAATCTCAAGCGT
This sequence comes from Cyrtonyx montezumae, assembly GCF_038088225.1. Classification (NCBI taxonomy): domain Eukaryota; kingdom Metazoa; phylum Chordata; class Aves; order Galliformes; family Odontophoridae; genus Cyrtonyx; species Cyrtonyx montezumae. Next base: position 158,456,023 of record NW_027072034.1, on the reverse strand, counting down.
CAATCTTAGATGGAGTTAGTGACTGAAATGAATTGTTTCCTGTCCCTGTGGGGTTTTGAATAAACAGGACTCATTCTCTTAAATCTCACTTTTACTGTTTAAAACAGGAGAGAAAGCTATTCTGTTTTTCAGCTGCCAGTTCCCAGTTGGTTCCACAGCTTAGAATTAACCATTTGTGGAATCGCTGAATGTCATTCTATTATATGCTGAAAGGCTGGGGCTCTGAAAAAAGAAAAATAAGGGTTAGGAATTAGGGTTTATTTTCTTTAATTGGTTCACCAGTTCTTGTTCTGCATCCAAATCCCATCTCATTTAGTGCTGAAAAATCCAGAATTCCCAAGTACTGTGGATGTCTCCTATTTGATACTAGATGACACATTTGTCCTTTCAAATCAATAGGAGGTAGCCTCACCTTGCCAGGACAGTGGCCTATGGCAGTGCAGCTCTTCCTTCCCCATGGGAGAACACCAGCTTGGACCTGTCCTTGCGTCCAGGAGAGCAGTATAGCCTGGCAGATCCTGGTGATCCCACACACATTGCGTGTCTATCATAGGGATTTTTGGAGCACGGGGAGCAGTAAGCTCAATCCCTCTTCTTTCTGAAGTAAAAACCTATTAATAGGCAATTGTGTGAAACCCAGAGGTGCCTGGATCCTCTCAGCTGACCCATTTAGATGCATCTCTCCGATGATCCTACATGACAACACTTTCTCCAATAGGCTTGATGATTAAACATCACTGTTCAAGGCAAGAAATACACAAAAAGAAAACAATCTGATGATATACATTCTTAGTGCAGTGTCTTGAGCTCCTCACCATAGGAGGGTACTCTCAAAAGATGTTTTTATTAAGCAGCTGTTGAGTGTGATCATTGCTGCCAAGATGATTGTGGTTGTTGCTCCTGTCATCCCTGCTCTGCATCTACCCGTTGCAGTTAATGGAGTATCACCTCCATAGCATGGAGGCATCTCTGCCAAGATACATCAGTTAAGGTTGCTAAAAATGCCCCAAGTGTCACAACTGGAGGCAACTCAAGGCAGAGGATGCCCTAAAATCATTCAGGCCCTGGGCTGGATCTTGCAGCCCTCATTTTATGTTTCTCCAGGCTGTTGGGGGTATCAGTGTCTCAGGAAGGCCATACTCCAGTGAAGCTCTGCCGTGCAGAAGAGGTGTCAAAATCTAGCCTGTAATTTACCATCTCACCCTAAACTGCTTTTTCTGTGAGGCTTTCCAACAAGGAGAGGGCTGATAGCAGATCGAGTGGTGTTAATGTTTAATGAGGGCAAGGATGGCCAATACTTCCACCACTGTGTGCTGTGTGACCAAAGACAAAGCTTATCATCCATCAATATCCACATTTGCATTGTGATGTTCCTTCCAGTCACGGCTTCAACCAGTGAGAGTAATTTAGGGCAGCTAACCTGGGGACAATAAAGCTGCTCTTTCAGCCAAGGAAGTGACACAAGAGGAAGGGTGGACTGGTGGTCAATGAAGAGTTGGCACCTAAGACTGTGTTGCAGAAGGGTGTGCTGCCTCATGGGGGAAATGTAATTTGTATGGTCCAGTAATGTTCTTTATGAAGAGCAGGGGAGCAGAAATCTATGCTGAAAAAGGAAAGAGCTATTTCTCTGTTAAAAATAATAATAATAATAATAATGAAATCCCGCCCTTTTTTGCTCTGTAAAGTCTGGTCATGGGTAGCTGACTTCTGCACAGGGTGAAGTTTTGGCAGGTTTAAAGGGTTTTTGGTGCCACAGCCAGCCCCTTGGGGTGCAAGGCTCTCCTTCCTCTGATCACATTAGAAATTGAGGTTATGGTGGCTCATCCACATTGCTGATAGGAACACAGAAACTCCATCTCAGAGCACAGAGTGAGCAGCTCGATTAGGCATCAGGCTGTGTGCACAGCTGCATCATGGTGCTCAAGGAGAAAATAGGGAGGAATGCAGGGAGCTGCAATTTCAACGTGACTCAAAGATGCCAAGCACAGAGGTGTTTGGTGATTGTTGAGACCCTTGCTGCATTTTTGATGAGAAGAGGAAGGAAAATTTTGATGCTGGGTGATTGCACTCTGCTTTTTCAGCTTCCTTTTCTAATTGCCTGTAGGATTTTTTGGCATTGCGACCACAGAGTTGCTTCCAGCCCTAACCTCCAAACACCCACAGGATCCTGCCCCAGGAACAGGGCTGCTCTGGCTCTAAGTATCTCAGCAAAACTTCCAGGCAATAAAAAAATAAAATAAAATAAACATTAAATATCACCATTAAAAAAATCCTGCTAAAAACCCTCAGCTAAAATATATATATATACTAAATACAGATACTTCCAAATTCAAGTATAGCTTGTGAATTTTATGACAAGTACTCCTAGGAGAGCCCTGCCAAAGGAATGCTGGCAATTTGGTGTTTGTCTTTGATCTGGAGGAATTAGGTGGCAGCTCTATGCTTTGTCTTCCCATGAGTGTGTTTTGTGGGGCTGCTCCAATCTGTAGTGATGTAAGCTGCTTTCCGTGCTGCCTCCAGCCCAGCTGGCTTTTTCAGGAGGTTTCCTGTTAATCCAACTCAGAGGGCAAGGCTTTGTTTCCATCTCTGCTGGGTTAGAGGGGGGTGAGGAAGGTGCAGCCCTTGAGTAGTTTCTGTAGGAATTTTGTTTCAGTGAGAGCACAGCAGAAAACAAGGATAATAAGATCTTACCTCTGCTCAGGTCTGGCAGAAGAATGTACTTACAGATTGCCACAGTTTCATGCAACATGACTACCCTTTTCTGTGATGGACAGATGATTATGAGATGCCCATAGGCAGATTTCACATCTTTTTCCCTTATTTTCCCCCCCAAAAGGCAGGGAATGGCTTATTAGAGCAACTCGTTGCCACTTGGACCTCGTTACATATCCCTAAGTTCGAGGTCTCCAGGTTGTTCTGGCCCTGTTCAACACGTGGCTATACCATGAAGCCTATGAGACTGTGAAAAGGAGGTTTGCTCTCCTTTATGACATAAATTCATAGAATCATAGACTGGTTTGGGTCGGAGGGGACTTTTAAGATCATCTGTCTCCAGCCCTCCTGCTACAGGCAAGGACATCTCCCTCTAGACCAGGTTGCTCAGAGCCCCATTCAGCCTGGCCATGAAAGCTTCCTGGGAGGGAAGACTAATGCATTGGTTTCATACCAATAAATATCACTTTTTTTGTGTCCAGCTGGAGATGGTCTGAATGTGAGCCAGTTTCTTTTCTGTCTTTTCTTACCTTAGAGTTTCTATGATTCTTGTTGGGTCATGGTTTAGTGGGCGTGGTTATGATGGGTTGACAGTTGAACCTGATGATCTTCTGGTCTTGATGTTTCCGTGATTCTTCATGATTCTTCTCCTGTTTGAGTGAACAGATGGCAGGCTTGCTCATTATTAATTGTATAATAACAGCAATCAATACCAAGCATTGCTAAAAGTCACTGTCTGCTTTTGAAGCCTCAGCTCTCCCTTGCCTCCATGATCAGCATGCCCAGTGCCTGATTTCTGAGAGTTGCCCTGACTGATGTCAAAGGCTATTTTGCCCTGATAATAATAACCAGATACGTCTGGAGGAGCTGATGGTGCTTTCCTTGAAGTCTGTGTGGGGATTTTCAGTTGTCTATTCTGCCTTTCTTTAATAGAATGTGCTAGTTTTCTCGTATCTCCTAGTTTTTACAACAAAACTATACTTTGAATTGGCAGTGATCACTTGCAGGCAGGGTTGTTCAAATAGCAGCAGCCTTTTCTACTGCACCAGGTGCCCAGCATGGGCTGCATTTCCTGTCCCTCTTTCTTCCCATTCCTGCTCCTCCTCTCCAGGTTTACCACCAGTAGCACCCACTGAATCCCAGCTCAGTGCCCTATCCTTCGCTCTGCTGGTGGCTTTCTGCAGGTCCCATCACAGACCCAACCTGCAGTCCTTGCCTTCTTCTCCCAGCTCTAACTCTATCGTGACTTCAGGTCAGTTTTCTAAAGAAAACACCTAAGCTTATGTGTCAGAGCTTCACTGCTGTGCCATAACCAGAATCCGGTCTCTGCAGTTCCAGGAGCAGAGCAATTTGGATATCATCATCAAGCGTAGCACTGTGCCCTCCTTCCATGCCCACTGCTGTGCCCTTACCAAGGCAGGGAACCAGAGTGGTGTTTGCAGCCCTGACAGCTTCTCTAAAGCAAAAGGGGAGGATGATTAACAGCAGGGAGGGGGTGCAGCTCCTTCCTTCCTGCTTCCTTTGCTCCCTTCCCTTGCCCTGTCATGGCCTGCCTGCTGCACAACTGCCAGACATGGCCATGCCACTTGCAGCCAGGAGGGAGAAGGATTTTGGTGGCAGGGAGATGTCAGTGAAGTACTGAGTTCCAAAGCTGACACAGATGCAGATCTTTTCCACATAGAGCCCCAGGAGTATGGGTACTGCAAGCTCTCCTTTCTGCAAGATATCACATAGTGTTTCTTCCCCTAACCAGTGAGTCTATTCATGTACAAACAAACCCACCACCTAGACCTCCTGGTCCAAAGACAGATGTTGAGTTATTGAGGAGATGAATGTGACCCCTGTCACATGCCATACTTGTATTCCCCAGCACACAACAATGCCACAGCCTTTTTGAACTGTGTGCAAAATGCTGGATCCCCGACCTAGTGACATCCTACAACTTCCCATGCTCTTCTGCTTGGCTCTAACCACACAGGAATCCCACTCCTTGTTGGGAGAACAACATTGTTCCCCTATTGACTCATAACAATGAGGTCACTGGGCTGGAAAGACAATGTCACTCAGCAGCCAAGAACCCAGCTGGCTGGTCCTGGTTGTGTCTCGTCTCCTGTGACAAAGCCACATTTGATTTGACTAATTAAAACTGTTTCAGGCTCTGTCTTGACCAAAATGTGCATTGTTTTTCATAAAAATCAAGTCAGGACAGTTGGTCAACTTATTAGCAAGAGCCTTGTTTCTCCACCTTCACTACTTGCTGCATAAGCCTATATTCCTTTCCCTGGCAATGGACAAACCACCTCAGAGACATGCCACCGTATGTTTCAGAGCAAGATACTTGTTAAAAGGAGGACCTGAGGCTGTCGAGGCATTCCATCCAGAGCCCATTATGCTCTAACATGAGCCCCCTCAAACCTTTTTAAGATGGCCAGTCTATATTACCATCCCAGCTTTTCTTGGAAAGTCAATATTTTGGTGTCCCTGCTCTTGAGTTTGATATTGCATCTAAACCCATGGCATTGGGGTACTTCCATGCCCTGTGCAGGACAATTTGCCTGACCCATGCACCCAGTGGATAGACCAACTTCAACCCAGGACTGGCTGCAGACACGGGATGTATTTCTGCTCGCTTATGAGTCATCTTTTCATCTTATGCACTTTTTGGGTGGTAAAGGCACAGTACCCACCCATAAGCAGAAAAATGTCCAAGCAGTGTGCTAGCGATCTGCATATCCACCATAAATCTCTATGTCCCTCGACTGCAGTGCTGGGACCAGGGGCTGCAGGCTTCACTGCTTCATAAATGAAGAGGTTTTGAACCTCCAAGGGTTCAAAAAGGGTTCAAACCTCCAGTGGGCACTTCTACTCATAACATTTCTTACTCTTACTGCCATTCTGAATAAGGTCATCCTGTAGGTACTGAATAAACATGCCCTAAGAGACTTCTTAGAATAAGCACTGTTCAGTGCTGCAAGGTTGCCATTTCCATTAAACCCCTCAATTTTTTTTTCCTGTCCACAGTGCATTTGTCTGAAATCAGATTTATCCTTTTTTTGCTGCCCAGGCCCTGCTGAGCAGGAACGTTGGGTGTGTGTTTACCTCATCTGGTGTCCCAGCCCTAAAGCACAGCAGCCGCTTCTTTTGAAGAACATACAAAGCAAGGAAGAGGAGCAATTGTTTTGGAGGAAGTTGAACTATAATGTAATAGACTCTCATGGGATTTAGTAATTATTTGTATTGCTGTGGCACCCAACTGAGATTGGGGCCCCGGTAAGCAAGGAGCTATACTGGCCCGTAAATGAAGACAGCTCCTCCATATGAAATCCATCTGGTTTTGTGTATAGGGATAGGGAAAGTGAGGAAGAGATAGATTAAATGCATCACCATGGTTATTTTGGAGAGCTGTGGCAGAGCAATGCATCATTCTTAGAAGAGCATCCTTTCTCTCAGAAAGGGGAAATAGTTAAAGCTTATCTTCTTTGCTGCCCACAGCAGCAAAGCGAACATCGCATAACAAATATGCTGTGCAGAAGAATACTTCATCAGAGTACTGAAAAAGGTCATCTCTCACTGTTTGCATCTTTCATCAGTGATTCCTGTGATGCTGTGTTTTATGTTAAGGATGGGGAAAGCAGGAGCTGTTGAGTTTGAAGAACAAAAGTTCTGCAAATGGAAACTGAGTCCCAATGCTCTTAATGAAAGTAAAAAAAAGAAGAAAAAGAGAAAGCTGAAATGGATGTTCCTCTTTCCTTATAAAACCGATTGCTTCTGGATAGTTAAATAATGAGGCAATTATGAATTTGCCAACAATAGAAGTTGATCTGATTACACAGCTTTAAAGCCAGATCATCACTGGAGCCATTCGGTGGGAAAGCAACTCTGTGCCAGTCAGTCTTTAAATAGCTTTGAATAGGAGGGAGGGTGAGATGTATCCTTCCCTTCCTAGGCTCTCCCCACTTGAAGAATAGTCCCAAGCCTCCTGCCAAGAGAGTTGTGCCCAGCCATTGCCCAAGGGCTCCACTTGCATGCACAGCTATACAAAAGTATGGACACGCATATGTATATGTGTGTCTATACATAGAGCTCCAAATGGTCCGGGAAGACCCCACCCAGAGAGAGCTGTGGGTGGGAGCTGAAGAAAAAAAGGTGGGACCTGAAATAGCACTGACACACAAAGGATCACAAGGAAATGTGGACCCTCCTTCTGACGTTAACAGGAAATCTCCAGGCTGCTGGCTCTGTAACCCTGGCCTGCCAAGGTCATGGAGGGATCTGATCACTGCAGAGGCACTGATTCTGGTGTCCAGCTCAGCTCTTCTACAGAAGACACTGGGAGAGACTCGTGGCCAGGCTGGATGGAGCCTTGGGCAACCTGATCTAGTGTGTGGTCTAGCAGTCTGCAACCTTATCTGCAGCACAGGTTGGAACTAGATGATCACTGAGGTCCCTTCCAACCCAAGTCATTCTACAATTCTGTGTGGTGGCAGCTTTAATGTGAGTGAAGTTTTGAAGATGCCCCAAGAAGTGTTTGTGGAGGAACCCATCCCCAGCACAGTCAAAAAATGCAGCAAAAGCAGAAGGCAAGTTCGTGCTAAAACAGGTGTCACCCAAATTTTCACCAAGGGAAGCTGGGATCCATGAGGACATCACTGGTGCCTCCTGGAGGTTGCCGCCAATGTCAGCTGGCATCATCTTTGTCTTCTGCTACTTCACCCTTCTCCAACTTCAAGCCCTGATGGACCAAAAATGGATCCAGCTCATGGATTGGTGGTGGGTGTCACATGTTGACCCCCTAAAAGCTGCTGGTTGGAGTGCAGCAGAGCTGAGGGCGTAAATTTGGCCTGATGGCATGACTCATCAGAAACACCGGGCACACAAAGGAGGGTGAGGCTGTGGGTCTTATCACAGCCTCCCATCACTTTTCCGCTGGCCCTTTTCACCCTCAGGTCAAGTGAGCATCCTCCAAGTCCTGCCCAAAGCAAGGCTGGAGGCAAAGCCTCTAGGAGGGAGTAGAAGCTGTCCTGGGAGGGTTATTCCTGCTGTAAATCTTAGGGGAGGAGGGGAGGAAAGGGAGGTGCACAGAAGTGCAGACAGCACTTTGTGATGCTGCAACAGTGCCATGTGCCAGCACAAACTGACCTCTCCGTCACCCATCCGCACTATATTTCCTTTATGCTTTGGTTGCCTGTGGTGAGGCTGAGATTTCCTTGTTCATCTAATTTCACTATTCTCATCCTTAAGGTTGCAGATCAGACCTCCTCTGTGCTGGGCCTCCAGCCTTTCCTGGAGGCTGACACCCTTACTTTTACAGCATTCATAACTTTGTAAGACCATCATGGCCTCCTCCATCTCTCATTGAGCAAATCCAGACGCACGGCACCTGAATGACATTAGGTGACAAAACTCTTCCCAGTGGTGGCCACCTGGCACAGTTTCAGACAGTAGGATAGTAGGGCCAAGTGCTTCCTCATCTTGCTCAGTATGAACCCAAATAGGAGCCCATCCAGCTGGAGAGGAAGGCAAGGTGATGCATTGGGTAGGAGAGCCCACTTCTGCTGACACGGGAGCTGGAGAGAAGGTGCACCCAATCCTTCATATTTGGTTGGTATTAGTGCCAAATGTTACGTTTGAGGGCTTGCTTGTGTGGGGACCATCACCAGATTTCTCCTAAATTAGTGTTCTTAAACTGCATCTTCCCTACCCCCAACTGCATTTTGGCTGTCAGAGATAAGAAGACTTTAATTTGATTTAACCCACTTCATTTTGGCTAAATTGAATGAGGGTTGATTTAAAGCTGAACAAGAGCGGCCACCTGGTGGGTTGTGTGCACTTTGACTAATCCACTCTGAAATCATGCCTTCCTTTAATTTTAGATTAATTTTCCTGAGTACTTTGGTATAGACAAGCCATCAGGCTGAATGAAAATCAGTTCCTGTCTCACTGGCTCAAGTCCTGGCACCCTCACAAGTTATCTGTGGTAGTTCTCCATGAAAAACATGTCAGGGATGATTAACTTTTCTGGGATTGAAAGGACAAGGAGGAACTTCTGTATCTCAAAGAATAAAAATGTCCACTGGCCATCCTCACACAGCCTTCAACCCTCACTGCAAAGAGTTAGTGATGTTGGGTGTTCTTCTAGAGGAGTCAAGTTGGCATTGCCAACCTCGTAGTCTTAGTCAGGCTCTTGGTCCTTCCTGCAGACCTCAAATACCTATCCAAATTGAGATCAATTTAGGCTTTTGATCTGTTTACTTGTTTTGTTTTGTTTTGTTTTTCTTCAAAAACCAGACTTCTTATTACTCATAGAATTGTAGAAGAGTTTGGGTTGCAAGGCATCTAAAAAATCATCTGGTTACAAACTTGTCATGGGTAGGGATGCCACCCACTGGATCAGAGCTGGAAGGGCTGCATAGAGACTTACAGCTCAGAAACTACACAAGAAGAATCCTGAATGTTTTCTATATAACATGTTTATGTGATCTTATGGCATCTTTGTGATTTTCAGTGTCATTTTGATTCATGGCCACTGTTTAGGGCTAGAGGTAGCTATACCCTGATGCAGAGCAACTGTTGTAGCCCATTACTCAGCATAAACCTTGAGTTTCTTCCAAAGTCTCTGGGTGACTTCTGCAGAAATAGAGGGTTAAATGTACCAGGCTTTGTGTCCTTCAGCCACTGACTGCAGGTAGAAAACTCCTCTGTTGAGCTTTGCATGAAGGAGATTGATGCTTCTTTGATAGAGGAGGTCATTGCACTGACACAAATCTTGCACTGACACAAATCTTGCTTCAAAGAAACAAGGTCACCACAGGATAACTCCACTCTGATGGCACAGAGGAGGTATGAGAAAGGCAGGAACCCGGCTCTGAGCTTCAGGGCATCTGCTTGGACTGAGACTCACAGCTTTTTTGGCTTCTGCTCCCAGCATTTCCTCTCCAACAGCTCCACTCCAGCTTCCTGAGCATTGAGTTTCTGTGTGGGCTGCGAAGAGCCCCCACTTCATTTTGCAGCTTGGGAGAGGTGTGGAGATGGAGCGGGGCCTCCTCCAAATCCCATCAGCCCCAGTGGAAAGAGGATGTTTCCATGCTCAGTGACAAAAAAAAACACATTAGGGAGTAGAGTGTGCCTGCGTGTCTGTGTGTCTGTTTGCCTCCTTGACAACTTTGTGTGTAGTATTTTCATTTTCCACATTGGTCTTCCTGGCTGCTTTTGATTGTTTTTTTCCTCTTTCCCTTCACTTCTTAGATAGCTACAGTCTGTTCGTGAGAAGTCGTGGAGACACATGCCTAAATAGGATGTTGGATATGTTCCTAAATAGCATGTGCCATGTGTATTCACGATAGGCTGAACTGGAGCTTGGTCCACCACGTTGCATGTGTCTGGAGGTGGCCATGCAGATGGCACTACCTGGAGTGGACCAGTTGGATTCCTTTGGGTGGAAGTTGCCACTGTCTGATCCCAATTTCACAACAATATCCAGTCCTCAAAGGGAAATTCAGGAGATGTCCAAGTGTGGCATGAAGGACAACGTAATGAGAGTGTTTTTGAGAATGGGAGTGAGGAGTGCTGAGATCCTTCTGCTCCACCAATCTGTTGGCCAGTCATTAATCAACATGGCAAATGAACGCACTTCTACCTCCCAAAATGCAGTGTTTAGAGAGGCCAAGGGAAGAAAGAGGAGAGAGTTTGGGGTTGCAGGGGAAGAGCGGTGTGTCCAACAGGGAGACATGCCTTCGGGTGATGATCTTTAATATTTGTCATGCTTCCAAATGAAACAGCAGACAAGCTGAGCTGGCTGAAATACTTACAGAAAGAGCTGATGGGGAATTTGTTAATGAGGCATATTTCTCATCAGAAAATGCCAGTTCATCAGAACCTGAATTTCAGGGGCCTGTGTCACAATCCTGGCACGAAGGATGCCTCAGGAGACAGGTGGATTTCTTGGTCAAAACCACAAGGTTTGTCAGTGTTATTGCTTTGATTTCATGGTCACTCACATGCAAGAGCTAATCTGCACCAAACTGAAGAGTATTATCAATAAAACCTCACCACAGCAGAGTCAGGGAGGTTCCCTGCTGAAAACAAGCCCGGTGTTTTTAAGCCAGAGTCCAACTATGCTCATTTCTTTCCTGAGCAATGCTGTAGAACCAACCATCAGGTCTCATCTTTAATATTTTGAAATGCCGTGCTGTCAAGAACATTATGCGGCCGTTTTTCTTGTGGCAGGACTTTTGGAGAGGATAGAGAGCCATGTATCAGCAAATTGGACTGACAGATGAGTGTCTGAAAGTGCTCTGGCATCAGTTGTCGGACCTTTCCTCATCTTCTCGCCTGGGAAGCCAAGTTGCTCTTTGGCCTGGCTGCAAACATTTTGTAATGTTGATGGTGAGATTGGCAGCAAAGTGGGCAGGCAGTGCCAGCTTGAAGGAAGTGTATTGTTTTGATCATAGAATCACAGAATTATAAGGGTTGTGAGGGACCTGTGAGGATCATCAAGTCCAGTCCCCCTGCTAAAGCAGGTTGCCTACAATAGGTCACACAGGAAAGTGTCCAGGTGGGTCTTGGATATCTGCATGATATCTCATGATGTTGAAGATGCATCTTTGCTGGGGAAAGAGTGATGTGAACACTTAACAGTGTAACCTCACTATATCCCTCACCAAAATCCCAGCTGAGAGTTAGGGAGAATGATGCTATTTGGATCCCATCTTGCCCTCTACGAAGAATTAAAGAGCCCAAGAGCCTCTTTGCCAGCAAAATTAAAAATCCCAGCAAAGTGACCACTCACTCTGGTTGCCCAGCTGAATTCCAGGATAAATAGCTCTACGCTGTGATACTCTGCCAATCTGATCTCCCTCACAGTTTTAAAAGGAGGTGACAAATTTCCTGTCCCCTACAGTGACTGTGCACTGTTCCTGCTCAGACAGGGCTGCATTTCAGGGATAAAACCCTCCTTTTGACCAGGAGCATCCTCACTGGCTTCAGTCCATGATGTCCCCTGGCAGTGACCAGCCCTGAAGCCTCAGCCCTAGCTCTCTCTTTGACAAACACAACCTGTTGCCCCTACTTTATCAGAAAAAGCTGCAAAAGGGGAGGGAAATAGGAACTTCCTAAAGCCTGGCTCATATCCCCTCCCCTTTCCCCTGTCGCTGTGTCTCTGCAGCTTTCTCATCCCGCCTTGGGAGGAGCAGGAGCTGGCTGGAGCGAGGCTTTGAGCTGGGCTCAGCCCACCAGCATGGGGTGTGTCACCCACCATTTCCTAAGTTATTCTTTTGAGCTTCCTTTTCTCACTATTAATAGATTTTTAGCCAATCTGAACCATTTCAAAAAGGTGGTCAAGGCGGGGGAGGTGTTCCTGAAATAGGAAGCGGGAAGCTGTTGGGAAGGGAATTAATTGAACCAGAGGAGCTGCGTGGAGAGGTGGTGGCTTTGGATGGACGGGACGTGTCCTTTCACTTTGCGTTTTGCACGGATGTGTTTCCTTTTTTGTTTTGTGCTCCAAGTTGTGGCCTTTCCGACCAGGCTGCTTTCCTCCAAGCTTCTTCAGGTTGGAAACGAGGAAAAACTTCTCAGAAAGAGTAGTCAGGCATTGGAACATGCTGCCCAACGAGGTGGTGGAGTCACTGTCCATGGAGGTGTTCAAGAAAAGGGCTGATGAGGTACTGAGGGACATGGTTAGTGGGCATGGGGGTCATGGGTTGGACTTGATGATCTTGGAGGTCTTTTATAGCCTTGATGATTCTATGATTCTCTGATCTTCCTCAGCTTGCAAAATACAAACACCACCTTCTGTGACGTGGTTGTGATTGGTGCATCACTTTGTGGCATGGTTGGCGGTGGTTTCCAGCAGCTGAAAATTGTCACCCTTGATAGATCATGCAATGAGTTGCATCGACACAAGCCACCACACTTTCCCCTTCATATTTTAAGCGATTTTTCACATCCTAACTGAGCATTTCAGGAGCAACCCCATCCAGAAGCACTCAGGGGTTTGGTACCCCCAGCTTCCCTTGCGGATGATCAAGCTGATCTTCAGAGCTAGCAACAACAGAAAGTTCTCATCCCTTCAGGCCTGCCCCCATCATGGAGACACCATATCACCAACACAGTCATGGGATACATATCCGGAAATGAAATCATGTTTTCATAGTGTACTCATTTCCTCTACCCATTTGGCTGCCAAGCACATGGATGCATGCGTGGAAAGCCTGCACTTTCCTCCTGTGGGGAAACATCAGGTAGATTTCTGTTGCCCAGCACATAAGTGAAATGTTTTGTGGGTGTTTTTTTGTTTGTTTGTTTGTTTGGCTGGTTGGTTTTTGTTTCCAGTGGCACGTCAAAAGGGGAGAGGTGCAGCCTCATAGCAAATACCTGCTATGCTTTGCTTAAAATGAAGAATTGATGATGGTCCAAAAAAGTGAAATCAAATAATCATCCTTTCCCTGTCAAAATGCAGCCAGGAAGGTCAGGGGCAGGTAGGATTACTTCTGCCTTCTTAACAACAAAGGTGAGGGACCCTGGCTGAAACTCAAGTGAACTTTCCTTCAGGCTTTTGGGTGGGACCCCATGCTGTTAAGGGGTGTGCTAGCTCAGAGAACTTCTCCATCCTCTTTCTCTCTCTTAGTATGCATTAAATCCTTTTATCTCCGGGGCTCACAGCATGAAAGGATCATTCTTTTCCCGCAGAAGGACATACTGTATCTTTTGTGAGCAATCTTCATGCTCAAGGGGCACTGAGCATAATCCTGTCCTGTCTGCCTTTTGTTGCTGTCAGCCCATGGTTGCAGGGGTTTTCTTTTCCTCTCGTTTCAATCAAATCCTATTCACTTCTTCTGTCAAGGACAGTCATCAGGCAGCACTGGCCACTAGCCCAGGCAAAGAGGAGTTTATTACCAATTATTACCCCCGAGTCCAACACAGAGATTTGGAAAGAGCGAGGAGGAAGAGATAAAAAATAGTGCTCGGAAGTCTGAAAGAGATACAAGGCGTGTGGAAGGTAAACAGTGCCTCATGGGCTTGCATGCTCTTGCTGCTTGCTGTGTATTTATTTCTACCTGGGGATTATTATTTGCTAAGCTTCTGAAAAACAACAGCCAGAAGTTTGCATGAGCCAGGCCTTCTGCTAACCGTGGACCTATAAGACACCAAAATGTGATTTGTTTCTCCCCAGTCTGAATAAAGTACATTTTTTTTCCCCTGTGCTGCAATGAGACAGAGTCCCTGGGCAAACAGCAGGTATTAAGCCTAGAGCAATAAAACTGCAGAAACCTCTGTGGCCCAAGAACCACAGCAGCATCTGGCACTGTGTGTAACAGCAGTGAGAAAACAATTTAATGCAACAGGAGAGCGAAGGTAAATTTCACAGAAAGATGAAGGCCCAAAAATCTATAGGACAGATGAGGGGATATTTCAGGGGAGGTTCAGGCTGGATATTGTCTTCTCTGAAAGAGTGGTTGGGCACTGGCACAGGCTGCCCAGGGAGGTGATGGAATCCTCATCCCTGGAGGTATTCAGGAGACACGGAGGTGTGGCACTGAGGGACATGATTAGTGGGCAATATTGGTTGGACTGATGATCTTAGAAATCTTTTCCAACCTTAATGATTCTGTGATTCTACAATAATATGTAGGAGGGTCTCACTCGTCTGTAGCTGTGGAAGATGTGACAGCAGCCCAGCCGAGCTAGTGTGGAAGTTAGTAAGGAAATGGCATTTTCAGGTCAAGTTTGGGATGGGAGATCTTTCACAAAGGGATTTCCAGTGATCTCATTCAGCTTGTTTGTAGGAAGAGAGCAGTGTGATGAATTATTTTCTGACATCACACGCATTGTCATTTGCCAAAAGGATGCAGGTCGTTACCCACCAAAGGAGAGTGATTTTCCCTCGTTCTCTGCTAGAAGTGGTCTAAGCACAGTTACAGCATCCTGGGTGGGGATGGAGAAATGCTGGGGCAGATCTTGTGGTTCATGGGGTCCCATCCAGCCACTGGGGTTGACCCAGAGCCAATGCCCAGATTTGCCCCTTTCTCTTTTGGACAGAGTTGAATTGAATTGCCTTTTCTAACTTTCCTTCGATGTGCATTTGCTTCTTGCCTCTGGGACAGGAGCAGGTTATGAACAGGAAGTAGCATTAGTAGGAGATTTCCTCCACCTTCCTTCCAACCCTTTCTTTATTTACATCTCTTTTATGTTTTATCTTTAGGGTATGGGTGTTTTTTCCCTTTGTCATCAAAGCCCCTGTCAGGCTTTTATTTATGGGATAGATTCATTTTGTGTCTAACTGGATGCCTGGTCTCTAGCTTAGAATCCGGTTAGAAAAGACCTCTAAGATCATCTGATCCAACCATCAACCCATCACACTAACCATGTCCCTCAATGCCACATCTCCACACCTCTTGAACACCTCCAGGAATGGTGACTCCATGACTTCCCTGGGCAGCCTGTTCCAATGCTTCACCAATCTTTCTGAGGATAAATTTTTCCAAATACCCAACCAGTTCTGGTGTTTTGCTTCCTCTTTTTCTCCTAAAGACAGTGATCAGCCTAATGGGGAATATGACCTCTTTCCGTAAACGGTCTTTACCTGCAGATGTGGTGGGAATGTTTCCTCACAAGCCCAGGTTTTCATAAAATAATTGACACTGTTGGTTTGCTCAGCTCACATTATAATGGTGTTTTTAGGATGGCTGCTCCTGGTGGCTTGACTTGGCACGGTCAGTTCAGATTAGATTTTCCCAGTAGTATGAAAGCTTCCGTGTGATCTTGGAAGCATAACCAGTGCCAATAAACAGGCCATGGAAGAGAAGATGCCTTATCAGCATGCCAACACAGAGAAACGAAGCTGGTCTCTGGAGAGCAGCATCCAGCCTTGGAAGTTTCCTGCTTTGGGCAATTGGAAACAATACACAAGGAGGAGCATGGGGGAAAAAATAGCCCTCTTTTGTGCTATTGTAAAATGGAAGAAACACCCCAGAATCAGTTGATTTCTTTACTGCAGACAGATGCACTGATGAAGTGACTCAGTGGAATCTGCATTTCCTGAAAGGTGGAAAATTGGTCGAGACTTTCCTGGGGTGAAATTGAACGGGTGCCCAGAAATGGCAGTTCCATGTGCAATGGGGGAAGATTATCTCTGTGGCAATTGAAGGAGCTCCTGCTGTGATTACTAACAGAAAAACACCCCCAAAATATATCCAGTTTCATAGTGAATATGCCATGTTTCAGCATTGCAGGATGTTGCTGCTGTTGGAGAGTTGCGTTTTGTTAGGCAAGCTGTCCTTCAGAGTGTGCCCCTCACTCAGAAACACCTTCATAGGTTCATAGGTTCATAGGTTCATAAGGTTGGAAAGGACCTACATGATCACCTAGTCCAACCATCCTCCTATCACTATCCCTATCCAACTACTAAATAACTTTAGTATTTAAATTCTTCTTCAGAAATTAACTGCAGGTCTCATTCTGCATCATGGACAGCCCTCTTTGCATGGAAAACAAGTTTTGTACCCAGCAAGGTAATGTCAGCTTTCACTAAAGCTCTTCATAGCTTCCCTCAAAGAGTATGAAGTAATGAAAAAAGTCGTGTTTCTATGTGATGTTTCGGGATGTACTAATGTGGGGTAAGGAAATTTCACAGTTCAGTTTTGTGCTTATGTTGTAGTGTCAGGGATTTGCATGTACATGTAGGTGGAGCCCTTTTTTGCTAGTTCGCTTCTCCTTTTCCTGCCTAAATGAATCCTTTGATTTTGTTTTTTAATTTTTCCCTGTGACAATGTAAATATTTGTATGTGAATTACTGAGACATTTTGGAGCAGTAAAAAAAATAAATAAATAAGCTAAGCAAACAAATAGTTGTAATTCAGTGATATATTTGCCATGGGCAGCTGGATGTGAACATCCTTGAAATTAAAATTATGCAGTTCTCCAAGTAAATGCATTTTGTATTTAACTGCAAGATCTATCTAGTGTTGACCTACCCTTTCAGAGCCAGTATAATAAATATGCTTTCCATAGTTCACCTAGCTCTTCCTTCTCGTCCTCTGCTCTGTTTTCCACTGGATGCACTGATATCATAATGTGGCAGTGAGAATTTAGAAGGCATGAGACAAGCCCCGAGTTAATGACTTGTGGTTTCTGGTAAAATACCTCTTTTGTGTGGAAACCAAAGGGAAGTGTCCCTAATTCAAAGTTTACCTTGGCCTTTCTGCTTCTCCCTAGGTGTCAGCTCTGAGAATAATGGTCTTACCACACCTGGAAGTCTGTCCACAGTGAGCCCAGGAAACAGTAAGCAGGTCACCACTGTTACAGCCATCAGCAGCAAGATGCAAGAGACCACGCCTGCAAGCAAACCAGAAAGTACACTTTCCACCACTGTGACATCCCCCACCACAGCTCAAGGGGCAGGCACTTCAACCAAACTAGGTAGCACTTCAGCACCATCCACCCCACTATCATCAAAGACTACCACCCATGGGGTTGGCACTGCAAGCCCACAGGGAAGCCCATCAACCGCTCCTACATTGACACACACCTCAACTCAAATCAACAAAATCACATTCAGATCAGAAGACCCATCACGTGTCTCAGAGATGGCAGCTCAGCACCAGGTCAGCACTTCAGCCAGCTCCACAGTCCCAGCAGCCACCTCTGCTGCCACCTCCAGTGCCACACAGCAGAGGACCAGCTCTCCAGACAGCTCAGGAAGCTTAATCACCAGTCCTACTGCAAGTCCTGTTTCCACTCAAGTGACCACTCCCTCAGCCACTTCAGGAGGAGGCTTAGTGCCCGCTGTCTCCACATCTCCACGTGTAGCAGATAATGTAAGCCCTAATTCAGACCAGTTGAACAGCACTGTTGCAAGCTCTGGAGTCCCAGTGAGTGACCTTCAAGCTGTGGTTAAGGACCACAGTGTGTCTTCTTCCACGCCTGTCACCAACCACCCTCATCCCTCTCCCACTTCTTCAGACCAGAGACTTGAATGTATTACTCCTCATAGTGGATCCTTGTCCTCTACCAGCAGAAAAACATCTGTGCCTACACCATCTAGCAGCACAAAGAGGGCCTCAGCTGCGACCACCGTGACAACTCCTAAAGCAGGTATCAGAAAATTAAAACCTTAATTTCTTGGTGGGGAGCCCTTTGGCAGTCTTTTCCTTTGGGTACCCCAGGCACCTCTGAGTCATTACGGGTTACTAACACCTCATTCAATTTTAGGACTGTCCAGCATAGCTGTTTCCATGGAAACATTTCCTATTGTCATCCGTAGAGACCGAGTCAATGAAATTCAAGCCGTGGATCATCTGATGAAACATATTCTGATCGAGTGAGCTGTGCCTCAGCCACAGCTGACTGCAGTGACTCGATCTCCAGTGACTGCCAAAGGGACTGATGCGTACAGAAGTAGAGTGTGACACTGTAGAGTTGACAGCTCCCCAAATGCTGAATGCAGAAGATCGCTAATGGAGCTGACAGCTTAGAGGACATGCACAGAAAATGAGCTTTAGATGACTAAGGAGATTTTGTGGTTAAACTCAGAGTCTACAACCCCTAAGAACTCTGAGCAGTTGGTAGGAGATCTGTCACTGCTGGAGGGGTTTGGGCTGCTGACTGCTGTCTAAGCATTATTAATAGTGCCCGTGTGGTGCTCTGGATCCAGCTGAACACTAATATGGTTCTTCTGTGCCTCTGGAGTATTCTGGAGTTAGGTTAGTCCACAAGTGTCCTGGCAAGACACACTTCAAACATCCCTTCGGTATTTTGTCTTGTAGCATTTACAGAGAGGCATTCCCACTGTGGGAATGTGAAGGCTTCAGGAAGCTTTTGACTTAGGTGGGATTGTGAGTTCAGCTCATCTGGCTGCACGCAGAAGCTTGTGATGGCATTGAAACCTTTCATTATCCTCCTGTGGAGAACATATAGTCCACCCAGTTTCCTGTTACCTGCAAAACAGAAGCCACTCAAAAAAAACCCCATCTCCTTCAGCCTTCCAGCTCCTCCTTGTTGCTAGCGTCACTAAATCAATCATGGTCTTAAAGCAACACCTTCCTCTTTGATTTTATCCAAGCTATGTTGGAAGTGTTTTAGCAGGCAAGGATAGGTGAAATGACTGTCTTCATACAGAATGTCTTGGATTGGGTATGAAGATAAATTTCTTCTCAGAAAGAGTGGAGAGGCATTGGAACAGGCTGCCCAGGGAGGTTGTACCCTGAAGGCACTAAGGAAACACGGAGATGCAGTACTGAGGGACATGGATTAATGAGCATGGTGGGGATGGGCTGATGGTTGGTCTTCATGACCTTAAGTGGTCTTTCCAACCTTAATGATTCTGTGATTCATTGATCACCGATTCTTTGATTCTTTCATTCTCTCCTCCCGTGCTCCACAGAATGGTTCTGCATTAAAGGGTGAACTATGAAATGATATTGATGATACTGATTCAAATTTGGCCTCAAACAATGAGCACGAAAAGGTTAAGAAATCTTTGCATTCCATGAGAATGTATTTGGGATAGTGCATCCCAAATGCACATTTTTGAAATTAATCCACTCCTGGAGCCTCCAGAAGGTCTGAGGGGAGAAAAGCGTTCCTCATCTTTGCTGTAGTAAAGGCAGGACTCCCAAAAACAAAGAGGTTGGAAATAGGATGTAGCATTTTAATTCCCCTTGTCAACATTCAAAGGTCAGTTAGGAACAGAAGGATGCAAATCCTTAAAGGGATCTGGGAAGGTCGGAGGCTGCTGTTTTCCTTGCACTATTCCCATTGCACAAGAAATCACAAGATGCTCTAGCAATGAAAAGAGCATTACAGACTGAACTCTGTTGTCTGGGTTCAGCCTCTCACAAATAGAGCTGTGTCAGCTGAATCCTTCCTACTGTCTCGTTGACTGTCTGCTTTTTATTTATTTATTTATTTTGCTGTATATTTGAGACTCAGCATACACAAGCCAAGGAGACAGATCTGTGACACACAAACCTGAAGTTACTACTCGGAGCCCCACCAGTGCCCCACCACCAGCACCGACCCTGGGAGACCAGACAGAGAGCAAGAGGCCTGACCAGCCACACATGAATGTTTCTCTCCAAAATGAGGTAAAGGAAAGGTGGGCGCTTTGTAGTGTCCAAAACATAGCTATAAAGGACACTGAGTCTTCTTTGAGTGGCCTCTGTTGAGTTGGGAGCACGGTCAGGCTGTTCCTTGGAGGGCAGTGGTGAAGGGTGTCTGTGCAAATATTATTTTTTGGGTGGGATGTTATAGCAGAGAGCTGCATTTTATCCCTTAATCACACTAATTTTTAGCTGGTATCGTAAGTAGATGTAGAACTGCAGCTCATCTCACAGTATGTGCTTATTTCAGAGAGAGATCTGTCTAAGGAAAAGAGAAGGTAGCAAGATAGGAGTGGATAAAGCCCTCTTTCACACAGCTTTCCAGAGATATGGAGAATGGAGGAGAAAGGAGCTCTGGGAAGAACTGAAATTTGGAAGAGAAGGGCAAGTGTAATTGAGAGCAGGATTTGCCTTGGGATGGACTTGGACACGACAAGAGGGCAAAGACTGCAATTGAGCATAAACCGTACATGGATGATAAAAGCAGAAAATGTCTTGGCAAGGGCAGGGGAATCTAAAAATAGAAGTCAGGATAATGAAGAACCCCAATGCTGGGGAGGAGGGAAAGGGATCCTGTTTCTAAATGTTCATTATTTGCAGGGTGGAACTGTATCGTGGCTCGCTTGCATGGATCTTTCTCCTGCCCACTTTGTACTGCAAATCCTAAACCTGCTTTGGGAAGCATATTAACAAATATACTGCAGGCAGCCCTTTGAGTTGCCCAGGAGAACCCTTACACACAGAAGTTGTTGAGTGGGGGGCTGCAGGGCCTGACTTATTTCAATAAAACAGATCAGAGCTTTGGTTGGGTTGTCTCGTGTGAGTGGTGGACTGTCCTTCAACCTACAGCAGTGACTGACAGTTGCTTCTCTTCTTTCCTTCCAGGTCATTTGTAAAGACCAGATACGAGAGATGTGGCCCATCATAAATCTGAAAGAAGCTAAAACTTGTGTAAGTATGGGTTCCTTTTGGCTTTTTCTGTAGGACAAGCAGCTGGGGCTGCTGACAGATCAGCTTATAACCTGCGGCACTCTAAGATGTGAGCCTATGGGGATCACACTAATTTCCTCAAAATTTGCAAGCACTTTGGGGATGTAAAATGGTAAATGTAAACCCACATCCCGCAGTTTCTCCCGTGGGAGATGTGGCCAAAGCACATGTCCATGTCTTCTTGCTCAAGGGGAGGGATTCAATCTGTCAGGTTTCAGAAAAGAGCAATGAGAAGTTCTAGAAAGTGAAACCATCCCTCTTCAAAAGCTAATGGGGAAGCTCTGCCTTTGACTTCAGAGAGGACAGAAGGTCATCCCCAAACCCCAAAACATTTGAGGGTGGCTTGAGCTGCAGAGCAACCAGGAAGCACAGCAGCCTGGATTCTGGGTCTTGATACTAAATCAGCTCTCAGAAAACCCTAAAGTCATCAGAAAGCTCCTTCTTGATTGTTTCAAACCCTCAGTGGGAACAGCAAGTGGTTAACTGTAGTTCCAAGGTGAGGGAAAGGTGAACCCAAGTCAAGAACATACACCAAGACCCTTATCCTGGAGGCTATCCACACACAGTGCTGGCTGGTATCTGCTGGATACCCATCTGCAAAAATATTCTTGTGGGAACAACAGATTTCCTGTAATCAGTGGGATTATATAGAGTGATTAGATGGCATTTTTTGAGTAGGCTGACGTTTTAGCTTTATGATAAAGAGCAAGAGCAAATGGCAGATCTTGACTTCTCAGAAAGAGTAGTGATGCATTGGCAAAGGCTGCTCAGGGAGGTGGTGGAGTCACTGTCCCTGGAGGCATTCAAGAGATGAATGTGGAGATGTGGCACTGAGGGACATGGTTGGTGGGCATGGTGGGGATGGGCTGATGGTTGGACTGGATGACCTTTGTGATCTTTTCCAACCATAATGATTCTATGGTGATGCACCAGTAAGCTGTGGGGTTAGTGGACACCACAGCTTGGCATTCTCTGTGCTTGTTGGTGAGCCAGCAAGTCTGCTGCACTGCTTTCCTTTCATTCCTCTGGATGTGATAAACCATCAGAGGCAGTGTTAGTGCTAAATAATAGTTGCATCTTGAAACAGCTGCAGAAGGACTGCAAGAGTGCATCCTCCCGTGGCATCCTTCTCCTCTGCTGTCAAAACACCTCCCACCCGTCCGCTTCCCATTCAGCAAATCCCTGAAAGCTCTGCTACATTTTGTGCCTCTGCCCAAGCTGAGCAGATATCAGAAATGGCACTATCTGGCTTCCCTGCTTTGTAGGCCCAGTAAACAAGTCTGTAGCCAAAGCCTGACAGCAAAGTGAAAGAATCTTTTGCATTTTGCAGCCCGTGGGAAAACAGGAAAATGTGCACTATACGGAGAACTGTTCCAGAAATGGCTCAAATCCTGGTCTGTAAGATCAAGCCAGGATGGGGAGTGCACTGTGCTGAGAACTCAGCTCCATGAGGAGCTGGGCAGAGCATGGTGAGGGCAGTGCAGGGGTAGGGGATGTGCCCATGCCACACCTGGCAGAGGAGGGGGCACTGCAGACCTCCCCTGTGCCCCTGGGGCATCAGCACTGGGGCAGGACCATGTCAAAAGGTTGGGACTGAACCTGGGAATCACAGCACTGCAGTAAATTCAGAAATAATTCAAAATAATCACAGAACGTTGGAAGAGACCCACACCAACCACGGAGTCCAACTCCTGGCTCCACACAGCAGCGCCCAAAATCCAAACCCTGTGTTGGAAAGCGCTGTCCTAATGCTCCTTGAGCTCCAGCAGCTCGGAGCTGTGCCCACTCTCCTGGGGAGCAGATACACTGCTGGTGGAACAGAAGGTCTTTACAGGTTTGTTGCTTCCCAGAATCCTTCCTCTTCAGGTGATGCTTTCAACCAGTGCTGAACATTTTGGTCCAGGTTCCTCCACACTCCCTATTCCCCTTTTTCCTTCCTTTGATGACAGCGGGATCTTAATGAGTTTCCTAATGAGGCTTATTAGCTCCATGCCTTGTGTTACATAGGTGATGTTCCCAAGGTTCAGCTCATGTGTATCACAGAATCATAGAATCATTTGAGTTGGAAGGGACCTTTAAAGGTCATCTAGTCCAAATCCTCTGCAATGAACAGGGATATGTACAGCTTCATCAGGTTGCTCAGAGCCCTGTTCAGCCTGATCTTGGATGTCTCCAGGGATGGGGCATCCACCATCTCTATGGGCAACCTGTAAAAAACATGTGCAGCTGGGTTTTCCTTCACTGCTTGGTTCCTCATCTCAACCCTAATAAAATGCACTGGAGGGAGTAGGAGGTAAGAATGTTGGAAGTGACCTGGAGATGGTGGTCAGTTCCAGCTGAGCCACACAACCCTACAGCAACCCCACAGGGAGGTCATGGTCTCCTCCAATGCATTCCCAAGGTGGGATGCACCCAGCGAGTGGCTTTGGAGCATGCTGGGGACACAAAAGCCATTATGAGACTTCCCAAAATCTACTTTCCTACCTCCAGGCTGGAGACAACAGGACAGTCCCCAAGCCACTGAGGCTCCAGGAGAGGTCATGCCCCAGCTGGCAGGACAGGTTTGTTGACTCAAGTGCCATTACCTCACTCAGGGATGTTGGTTTTAGTTCCCTGCCAGTGTGGGAACCGGATCTGCACTGCTCGGCAGCGCCTCTCAACTCCAGCCAAGGAATGTGAGCGGCTCCAGGACTTAGAGAGCACAGGGCTGGGGCATCCCTATGACTGTGCCATGGCCCCCTGCCGTGCTCTGAACTGAGAAAGGGCAAATCCCTCCCAGTCAGCCTATAGACAGGTTTAACATCCAGCAGTGTGGTGCTCATCACCCTTTGAAGGCAGGAGTTTGAGCTCAAGAAGTAAAAAAAAAAAGCATTGCCAATGACTTATGTGTAGGGTGGTGGGAGGAGTGGTGGGATGCTCAAGTGCAGAGAAAAGCCCTGGAGAAGACAGCTTTCTTCCTGCACACAGGGGATGCACGTGGAGGATATTTGCTTGTCAGACTTGTGCACATGGGATTTGTGTGTGTGTGGAGCTGTGCATGCAGCAACAGTGCCTACAGGAGCTACACATGCATGACTTGTGCATGCAAGGAGCAGTGCACGCAGAAGCTATGCATGCTATTGTACATCTCCTGAGCAGGATCCGTGCATGCAGGCAGCTGAGCATTTACACCTTCTTTATTGAGCTCCTAGCTGTTGGAGGACATTGGACACGTGCTAAGAGCCTCAGGAGCATCCCAGTGGGGCTATGGATGTCATCCATCCCTCCACCTTCATCCCACCAGTGCTCCTTCAGGCTCACCTCTCCAGAGGTGGTCCCATTCGTACAGAAGCAAAATCCTTTCTCTTGTCTCCACAGGCAAAACAGAACCATGGGGTATCCCTGAAGGGCAGGAGTGCAGGAGGTGGGAAGGCTGCAGATGTCTTTAGGGCGTCACAACCCCATCCCATTCCCGCTGCAGCCTCCACACCCCACTTCCCCTGGGGACCTGCTATTCCTGGAACACCAAAAGCTGTGGCTCTCAGATAAGGGCCCCAGTGAGGAACAGCAGCCAAGAGCTCGGCTTTTTTGTAAAGAAACAACTTCTGAACTTTTCCTGTTCCCTGGGAAGGCCGGCAGCAGGCGGATAGGGAGGGGGATGGCCACAGCATCCTATGTTGGGATCTCAAGTAGTGCCACAGGGGCTGATTTAGATTGGACATAAGGAAGAATTTTTCCTCACACAGAGTGCTCAAGCACTGGGATGTGTTTGGCCAGGGAAGTGGAGTTGTCCCCATTCTTGGAGGCATTTAAGACATGTGGATGTGGCACTGAGGGACACAATACTCTGATGGGACTCCGTTAGTCAAGTTGGCGGTTGGACTTGATGGTCTTGAGGTCTTTTCCTTCCTAAATGATGCTCTGATCCCCAGCTGCCCTGGGCAAGGGATGTGATGCTTTGGGGTGCTGGGTGCGGGCAGCGGTGCCAACCCCATGTTGTCACCACAGGATGACTGGAAGAATGCCAGTGCCAACGAGTCCTTCTTTGAGTTCTTCTGCTCGGGCAGGAGGCACGCGTTCGACAGCAAGAGGGACAGGTGCACGGTGACACTGGCCTCCTCCAACCCCCATCGCTGGGCCGTGCACGCCGTTGTCCATCGTGAGTATGGGCCCATGTCCTGCCCAGTGGGATAGGGTGGGATGAGGGTTGGGGGTTCACGGTTGTGATACCAACTGGAGGTCCAGTGATGTCTACCAGAGCTTGGGTGAGGGTCTCCTTTCTTCAGGTTGCCCTGTCTCACTGGTTTGGAAGAGACCCAGGGAGCACCAAAAGGAGTTTTGCTCCTCAGTGCAAGCCTGACCCCACCAGATCCTTCTGTTTGTGATAAATCAAAGCAGGGACCAGTCTTCAGGAGCAAAAACACCTCCTGAATTATGAAAAGCCAATTTCTGGGTAAAATTCCTCACCAGAGGAACATGGAATGGGGTTTCTTGTCCATATCTGAGCCCTTTAGGTAAAACCAGCTCCAAATGTTGCTTGAGCATGGGATCATTAGGGAATTGAGGCGCCACAGCCTTGAACAGCTGGTTACAGCCTCTTACTGGTCCCATTTGAGAACTGCCAACCAACATGAAGTTCCCTAGAGGTGTTTACACAGCCCAGAGCTAGGAGACCAAGGGAAAGCCAGCTGCTTGCCTATGTGGGATTTCATCAGCTGCAGCTTCTATCCCAAAAACAACCTGCAAGGGATGGAAAGGGTCAGCTTTAAGGAAAAGGTCGCATGAGCTATCAGGCTGCAGCTGAGAAATAGTGTCCCACTTCCTCTACTATGGCAGTATCACTCCTTTCTTGGGTGTAGGATCAAGCTTGGATATTTCTCCAATGGCTCCTTTGGAGAGACAGGAACAACTTTGGTTTGCAGGGCTGTCCCCTGGACAAATAGGTTCCAGTTCCTTGGATGGCTTTAGAGAGCCATGAAGGCTGGGCTCCATGACCACACAGCTCTGTCTGCCTCTAACACTGAGCAGGAGCTGGTGCCTTAACCTTTTCCCTCTGCACTTGTGTCTCCTCCCAGGCCTTCTGGACCCTGAAACAGTCTTTGAAGAGCTGAAAGAAAAAACGAATGAGTTAGAGAAGGTAAGAAGATCCCCAGGGTCAAGATGAGGGATGTCCTTACAGGAGGGTGGCATGGGGTGGCTATCCTTCCCATCCAAGGAACCCTTCTTGAAGCGTGGCCCACTCCTCCCTTGACAGCTTGGCATCACCAACGTCACCTACCTCAACCAGGAGATGGAGGAGGAGATCAAGGATCAGTTCAGCACGCCCCTCATTATCACCATCGTCACCCTGGCTGGCTCCCTGCTGCTCGTCGCAGCCATCTATGGCTGCTGTCACCAACGTTTCTCCCAAAAGAAGAGCCAGGTATGGTCAGAGTTGGGTGGGAGGAGCATCCCCAAACCTCCTTACCCCACAGAAGATGAAGTCTTCACCTCTGCTGGTGGAGATGTCCTGGCTTGCTGTGCTGGCGTCACCTTTGAGTATCACTCAAGGGGTTGCAGGGCAGCATCACAGTGCAATGATGCCTGAGTGCTGCAGGTGCTTTAAAGGGGCAGTAGTTGCCCTTTCAGAGTGTTGGCAGAGCACCCCAAAGACAGAGCATGGTGAAAATCAGGAGAATGGGGGGCTGGTGGTTCATGGTTATAGCAACGAGCAGCACTCATCCCTGCTGCCACCCAGGCCAGCTGAGCGACTTCCTTGGGTCACAGTGTAATGCTGATGAAAAAGCTTTTCTCAACCCAAATCTTGCCTTCAAAGCCACCCGTTCTTCCCCTTCATCCCCCAAAATACCCAAAATATTTATCAGAAAAATAAATGCAGCACTAAGGTTTAGCAATGGGACTTGGTAGGTCAGGCTGATGATCATGAAGGTCTTTTCCAGCCTAGAAGTTTCTTTGAAAAATGCCTTTGGGAGTTAGGGAGGACAGCAGAAGGGCATCGACACCACGTGCTGCTGTCCTGGAGGAGCAGGCAGCAACGTGATGCTCTTGGCCTGTAGTGTTCACAGAGCTGAAAGAAATTGGGTATTTTTAGTGACTGGGATGCGTGTCTTTAAGTAACACAGAGCAGAAAGGTAAGAGCACCCAGTGGCCATAGAGATAGAACAGTTTCCTTGGCACGTTGATGGCCTCTTGCTCAGAGCATGGGAAAAGATCTTTTTCTGAGCAGTTGCTGAAGTATTTTAGCAAGTCAAAAGCATTTCTCCATTTTGCGTTTGATTTTGGATGTCTTTTTCCTCTTTTCTGTTTGTTTTCCTCCTGCTTCTTTTCAAAAATGACTTGAAAGTTTTGTTCTGTTTTGTCTTTTTTTTTTTTCCCCCCATTTTTTTTTCTCCCTTCCCCTTTTTAAATCCCCCCACCCCTCCTCCCCAACCCCCGCTGTTGTTTCACCTGGGAAATAACCAGCACATCCACCCTGATCTCCCCGGGTTTGATGATGGACGTGCCATCCTGATCTTTAATGTGAGTTCAATGAAACGCAGGGAGCGGACGGGCGGGCGCCGCATCTGTTCCTCCCCTCCTTCCCCCCAAACTCAGCTCTCCCCCCTCCGCAGTGGTCAGCAGCTTTTATAACAGGACTAAAGCCTACTAAAGCTTGGGAGCACCCCTTTGCTGCAGGGGGAAGAAAGCGCTGCCCCAGCATCCCTCTACCAGGGGGGCTGTACAGCATCCTCCCACACCTCGAGGGCTCCGGTGACCCCTCCTGCTTCTGAGCATCCCTCTGGCTCCGCCGTCCCCTCCTGCAGTGCCTGCTAGCTCCCAGCCCCGCGGTTCCGCTGCTCCATCCTTTTCCTTCTCCCCCTTCCAAGGATTTCCTCCCACACCCAGCTCCCAGCATTTGTTAGGAGCAGTTAAATAAATCAACTGTAAAGCCGGGAGGATTTTCCCAGGAATGCAAACAGAGAGCCCTAGAAAAAGGGATAATGTAGGAGTGCAGCTCCTCTGTAAATCACTGTGGGATGGGATGGGGCTGAATGAGTCGCTGCAGTGAATGCAGCGTTGGGATGAGATAGGGATGCTGCTGACACTGGAGGTGAAAAGAGAGCCTCTGTGGGGCTGAGGTGCAGCTTGGAATAGCATGGCTCTGAGCACCGGGTGATTCAGTGCCTGGTTCACCACTCCTGAGGAACGAGGGGATGGGCCTAGCCACAAGTGTTCATGCTCAGGGGGATGGGGGATAGATGGAAGGAAGGATGGAAACTGGTTTCCAACAGGAGCTCCAGGATGGGGTGTGGATTTGGAATACATGGGCCAACAGAATCTGCAAGCTGGGAACTGCCAAGGGGTGAAAAGAATAGAAATCAAGCAGTTAAAGAGAAACAAGGGTGCAGAGGTGGGGCTGGGGAGGCAGGAGTAGGGACACAGAGTTGAGGCAAGTCAAGGATGCTTTGCCTCTGGTGCTGGACTCCTCCCAGGGGGTAACGTGGGGACACAACCCCATGACCAGACAACTGTATGAGAGATTCTCTGCTCATCTCTGGCTGCTCCTTCCTCCTCCTACCATCAGCAGTCTCTGTATCCATCCAGCTCCATGCTCCCACCTTGCTGACTGCAGCCTCAAACTCAGCATGGAGTCTTTGCAATTCTAAATCTGTACATCTATACATGTTGCAGCCTCATCAGGCTGGGAGGTGACGAATGCTGGGCATATAGCACAGCCAGGCCCTTCCTCACTGGGGTTTTTGGGTTTTCTTTCCTCACAGCAGCGCCTGACAGAGGAGCTACAGACAATGGAGAATGGCTACCATGATAATCCCACACTGGAGGTGATGGAAACCGGTTCTGAAATGCAGGAGAAGAAGGTGAACCTTAATGGGGAGTTGGGGGACAGCTGGATCGTTCCTCTGGACACCATCATGAAGGAAGACCTAGAGGAAGAGGAGGACACACATTTATAGGGTGCAGGATTTGAGCAAGGAAAAAACAACCCCCTGAAACACCTAATCCCTTTCCCTAAAACACAGAACAAATGTAACCCCCCCCATACACGTACACAATTCCAAAAGAAGGCAGAATTCCCAACAAACCCCAGAAAAACCCCTTGTGAGCTGATCCCAGCCACCACACAGGGTGAAGGATGGAAGAGAAGGACACGAGAAGACACCTCCATGGCACATCACCAACACAACACAGTGGCCACATCCAGTCCAGCAGCTCTGTCACCTATGGGTGCTCCTGGGGAGCTGTCCAGCAGATTGGCCAATCTTAGCAGGGATGGCTGTGCTGCTCTGCTGTCTCTAAACAGGGATGCTTGAGGCTTTCTAGCAGCAGGGATGCTGTATCCCTTCTTGTTCTCCATCCTAGTGCATCCTGCAGCTTCCAAGTGACTTAAAAAGTAGAAAGAAATGTAATCAGGATGGGAGAGGGAGCACAGCTCCTGATAGTGAGCTGGCACCTGGCACACAGAACTAGAGAAATCCTCTGGCCCGTGCTGTTTAATCATCGTCCTCCCATACAGCTCCCTTGTGAAACACCCAAGCACTGAGCAGAAAGAGCTGGAGCAGTCTGTTTGCTCCTTTCTTAGCCACTTTCCATCCTCACCCAACTGCCAGCTAAAAATGCACGTTGGCTGCACTTTGTGATGTAAGCAAATGTGTGCATCCAGGTGTGGGTGGTCAGGGGGTGTTGAGGCCACACTGCCTTTGGCAGCCCCACAAAGGGCTGGGGCAGCTTCTGGTTACAGATGGGGAGAGGTGAAGGGGAGAGTGCAGCACCGTCCAATGAGAGGGAGAGGACAAGGTGTTGCTCCTCGATGTTATATCTCCAAGGAAGAGTTTAATGAGATGAAGACCAATCCAACACTGTTGGTGGTTTTGACTGTAAAGGAGCCCAGCTCTAGCACAGACAGCTCTGTGGCTGCTTTTACCTACAGAGGCATCTGATCACCTTCCTGTAGTAATACAGCACACCCATTTTCTCCTGAGGCCGATGGTGATGCGTACAGTGATGGTTTGTTCTCGCAGGGATTTCTGTGCTCATGTTCTCTTGTTCTAGCTACAGAAATGATAAATGAGCAGCAGAGGTGTGAGCCAGGCAGCTTGGCTGCACTCAGTTTTCCATCCATTCAGCCCTTGGTGTTACCTCCCCATGAGGTTGGTGATCTCCATCCTCGTCCTCGAGGTTTTCTTCTTCAGAAGTACTTAAAATAGCAGAGTCTGTGAAGAAGCCTTCAGCAAGGCTCACACTGAGCCTCTGTCTACTGTCAAGATCTCCCTTTGCAGCAAATCTTTAAAGGGAAAAAAAAAGGGAGCAGAAAATGGCTGGAATAAGGTCGTTTCTGGTTTTCCCTTTCCTACAACAGCTCCTCAGTGGCTCTAGAAGGATGGGGAGAGTTTCACAGCAGGTAGTCTGGCATGGAAAGGACCTGAAGTCCCTTGGATGAGGGCATCTCCTGCATCTCACCACGCTAAGGTTGGAACAGACCTGTGGGTGCATCTGGTCTAATCCCTGCTCCAGCAGGGACCTCCAGAGCTCTGCCCAGGATCGTGTCCAGGTGGGTTTGAAGATCTCCGAGGAGGCAGAAATGCTTACATTGAGGTGTTGTGCAGTGATCCTGGTGAGGCAAAGGAGCTCCAGGTCAATGCAACGGAGGAGCCATTCCCAGGGCTGTCCCAGAAGATGGGCGAAGATAAAGAGGTGAGGAGAAATGGAAACGTTGGCAAAACTCTGCTCTAGTCCATCAGTTGCTCACAATTAGAATGGCCCCAGGACAGAAGCTGACAGAAGATGCATCTTCTTGCATGGGCCAGCTGTTTTCCTTCTCTCCCACACTGAAGGATATTGTTGGAAGCGTTCAAGCCTATCTATTTTTGTATGTAAATATTACTGCTATTCATTAGCAATGTACTCCGCACACTTCACTTATCTGTGCACTGCACTACGGGGAAGCAGTTATGGAGGGGGAAAATAAAATAAAAAAAAGGTATAAAAAAGAAAAAAAAAAGATTAAAAAAGCTAAAGGCCGGTCTGGTAGGGGATCACAACTCATCACACAGCAGGAGAACATCTCCCTGCTGAAGATGCTTGGATAACCCCACACTGCTGCTCGTCAGCATCATGTTAATGTGGCAGTTTGGTCTTGGGGTGGGCAGAAGCACGTTCAGCTCTTAACCAATCCAAACCAGCCTTAAGGAACCACTCTGGTTGTCTGTAATGCTTTTGGAAGCATGTTGCTTCCCAGCTGCCCAGTATGGGTCTTTGGACTCACGTTTCTGTCCTAAGCATGAGATAAAAGCAGTACGTGCCTACGATCCCCTTCCAGTGAAGAGATGCCAAAGTGCTTTAATGAATCAGGTCCAAAGACTTTCCCAGAGAACCCTACGAAGTCTTGAGATCAAGCAACCTCAAATCTTTCAGAGCAGAGACCAGTGGAGATATTAACTGCTCAGCAAGTGCTTACAGTGATTTATATTTGAATAGGAATTGTACATTTATTTATTTTTCCAGACACCGTATTTTTAAACCACTAATATTTTATAGTAGATTTTCCTTCCCCTATTTAAAGAACTATTTCCTTGGGAAAGTTTTTATGTTGGTAATACTTTTTTTTTTTCTTTCCAAAAAAAAGATAATAAATCAGGTAGGAAATGCAGCATCTTTGGCCTTAATATGTCCCTTCATAGACTGTAGCCATAACTGTTAGACCAAAAAGGAAGATCTACCCATGTGTTTCCTCCCTCTCCTTCCCCTCGCTCCTCTTCCCCAAAATAGCTTTAACGTCCAACACGTTGTACAAGGACTACTACTCTTACCTTCTGGTAAGACTTTTGTAAGCAGTTCTGATGTTCTTGCAAGAGACTTTTTCTATTTGCAGATTCAGAAGGAGCATGTAAATACTTTAGGACCATTTATCTCCCACTCACAGTGCCATGACCCAACTGAGCAGGTTGATGCTGTGATTTGCCTACAGCTGAAGATAGAAACCACAGTGGGCTGCAGATGGAGAACCTCTTTCCCGAGGCAGCTGCCCATTGAACCTTGCAGATATCGTAGAGCTCTCACGTACTGTATGACAGCATCTCTCTTGGGGACAGGAGTCTGATTTACACTGGAATTTAATGAGGAACTGGATTGTAGAGATTATTCTTGCATTTTCCTACAAATATATTTTGAAAGCATCATGTATTTCTGTCAATAAACATTCGTATGTAAAAGATCAGTTTCTTGGCTGAGTGGAAAATGTACAGGGGGAAGCAGAGCTCGTGCTCAAGAGCCATAACCTTTACGTGGTTACGTGCATGCTTTGAGCTTGGGTGGAAACCCAGCATTAGGCTCTGCGTGGTCCTGTTTGCAAGAGCACGTAAAAAACTCTGGGGGGAGGCAGAAAAGCCAAGCCAGACCTTCAGGTACCCAGCCCTGTAAGAGCTTCTATTTCTGCCATGCTAAAGGAAGCATGATAGTGATGAGAAACTTCACTTAATGAAACAAGTGGACACCCAGAGGGGTTGGATGCTAAGCTCATCTGGGTGAGGGTAAGCTCCTAAGCATCTCTAAAGGACTCCATAAGGCTGTAGTCAGCCATGTCTATGCCACTGTCCCTGCTGCAGCTGTGGGCTAGGCAAGCTGAGCATCCATTGTTCACCTTGCTTAAGGAACCAGCTGTCTGTACTGAGGATCAGGCAGAAATTGGCTGCTCCAAGTGAAGCAAAGCACTGGGTATTCCCAGCTACAGAAAAAAGAAAAAAAGAAGACAAGGTTTCTCTCCTTTTCTACTTCTTCTGGCTTTTCAGTATTAGCAGTCAGTACTAACCACCACAGTGCAGGTGTACATACGGTGTGCAACCCACTCCAAGGTAAAGAGGTGCATGGGCAGCCAAGGCAGCGGAGCAGCAGCAACGTGGACAGTGCAGCATTCCCATTTGCCTCCATATAACCCAAATAAAACATTCTGCTCCAGGCTGGATGGAGTAAAGCTTGCACTTACGCAAGGATGAAAAGGGGAAAAAAAATGACAAACCAAAAGGAATTTGGTTTAAGTACTGCAAGTCAGCAATTTGCATCAGTCCGTGTTCTGACATCGTGTTCCTCCTCAGTAAAAGTTCTTGCAAGTGCTAGCACACAGAGGATTTATGGAGCACAGATCCAGCTCATCATCACTTTCACAGAACAGGATGTTTTCTCAGCTTTTCTGCAGTGCAGAGGACAGGGCAGGCTCATCCAGCCATCAATTTGACAGTATCTGCACCACACGTCCAAATGTGCTCACCGACTCCTCCATCCTCAGAAAGGAGTGATGTTAAACAGATCTGAAATATACACTCTTGCTGGCATATACATTTTTATTAAGAAAAAAAAAACCAAAACCAAAACCAAAATACATTCTCTCCTTATGTACATTACATACATAACTACATTTGTTGGGTATTCCTCATATCACTCATCCACTTATGTACAGCACAGGGCTCACAGATCAACCCAGAAATAATTCAAGATGACTTATGGCCAAGGAAGTAAATTCACACTCCAGGCTGAACACAGATAATCCATTCAGCTGTGAAGAAAAGGCAGGGATGGGGAATGACCACAGCCCAGGAATGATGCGTGTGACCACCATGGTAAATGCGTATCTCGTGGGCTCAGTGCAGGACCAGTCATATCACAGTTGCTTATTGGAAAACACGTGCAGTTCAGTGTTCTCCCCCATGGATGCTTCTTGCAAACCCAGGGCTGCATGTCCCAGTTCAGCTCCCCTGGGGTCAGGTGTCCAAGACCACAGCTACAACAAAAAAGGAGTTCAGAGGGAGACCAGGGCCCGGGGGGCTGCTGCAGGAACACAAATGCTTCGGGTCAGATGTCAAAACAGAAACTAAGGTCAGATTCTGGATAGGGAGTGGACACTCACAAAGCCAAGCACTACAATAAGGATATTCACTCTGGGGGGACCACACAGTGCAGAGGACAAGAAAACAAACATCAAAGGTTCAGACAGACAGACCACCACACTGTACAGTGCTAAGGAGGGGCAGCAGCTCTTCTCCAGCAAACAGAACAGCTTGAAAACACACCCAGACCAGGTGACACGTGAGCTCAGCCAGCTTAGCTGCGCCCAACCCCACGCTCCTATGCTGTCATTGCATTCAAGAGAGGTAGTTTGTTTTAGTGCTTTCCAAGTACAAAATTCAACAGGAGCACGTTTACCAAGACCCCTTTATACTTCTAAAAATGCAGCACGTTGACCTCAGCATCTGAACATACAAGATGCATATAACCAAGATGGGAACGTGGTCTCCCATTCACTGAGAATCAGCCAAAGGTCCTTCAGTTTTCTGCCCCTAGGCAGCATGCAAGGTTCGGGACCTTCAAGACTCAAGTCTCCCTAGAATATGTATGTTTGTGCAATTAAGCTCTTTCCTCTGGCTGAAGCATCCCAGCATCCCTTCATTCCCTGCTGTGGAGGATGGCACAGAAAACATGGCTTTGTTGGACAGCAGCAGCTCCTAACAACTAGGGCTTGTTTTGTTTTCCGCAACCCAGCACCGCAGCTCCTGAAGTGAGAAGTGTTTTGCACATCAATACATCAACTGGAAGGAGAGGGAGGTTAGGAATGAGGAGGAAGGAAGGAAACATTCAGCTTCCACTGTAAGAATGCCTTTCCAATTGCCATGACAGACAAAAGGGGAAAATAAGGCAACAGCACAACCATCGTCCTCCGTGGTTAGAAAAATGTGATAGTCTTATCAGTACAGGAGCTCTTATGAACATGGGAGACCTCTGCATTGCTTGAACCAAGCCATCCAAGTTGGCTACTGCATATTGCCTCTCTGCAATTGCTGGAGAGAATGGAGATGGGGGGTGGAAGCCTTCCTTAAGATTTGTCCCACGTATTTATCTTACTGATGACTGTGACAGAGAGGGAGAAAGCCTGGAGTGAAGCTCCAGAACTGTAAGGACCTGGTCTTGCATCACCTCCTTTTGACAAAGAACCAGAGAATCCAGACTGAGTGAAGAAAAGCTGCTCTGATTAGCTGAGCTGCTTAAGAGTCAAATCTTTCCACGAAAGACACATCACATCCTAAACACACACACCAGCATCATCCCAAATCCACTTCTCATGCCCCTCTGTCCGACACTGTGGAAATAAATCAGACACACCAACTACTTGCTGTTTGGGCTTTGGGATTACAAAAGTGAGTGCTAGAAAACCTAGAATTATTATTGAGATGAACTTGCTACTATCATCTTTCCCTTATGGCAATCAGCTATCACACTCCAGCTGCTATGCAAAAGAAACAAGGCTCAGACAGGAGGGAAGGATTTAGCAGTTCTAGGAGAAGACACTGTGATTCAGCTCTTTTCCTTTCAAAACAGTTGCAAAACCAAAGTAGAGCTTATCTTCAGCTCTTCACTCACCACTGGTTTTTTTTTTAGGAACAAACTGCAATGCTATGCTAGAGCTGTACTCATTGATTTCTGACAGCACTCGAATACTTACACTTTCCAGGTCATCAGTAAAGACTGTGCTGCCTAACAGTGAACAGCTGGAGGCTGAGACAACATACCCTTGTCTCTACCAAGTATAAATTAAGATTTCAAGGTACTAACGTGATATACTGACAGATGCTGTGGGTCTGTGGCTATTAATGTTCAGAAGCAGGGCACAATTTGGGTCACAGCAAGAATTTGGAGTTCATCACGCTGACAAATGGAGTTCAAATACATGAAAGCAAAGGGAACAGCAGCAATGTGTTACCTTTAGGATCCACGCCTGCAGTAGATGCTGCCTTGCAGACCTCAAGACATACAGCTGGCAACATACACAAACCTACAACCACTATTGACTTCTTTATGTATAAAACCAAGGCATTTATGGATAACCCAGAAATCCATCCACTTCTTCAACCACTGCCAGAATGCCAATGGCATACCTGCTGGGATGGACCGTGATGATTTCTCATGCAGCACCTTCAAATGGCAACAAGCAGGTAGCTAGCTGGCTCCACAGTCATGCTAAAGCTGGCTTTAGGTGCATTACCTACAAATAAAACATGTGGAAGCAATTAAACTGAGCACCAGGCCACGTACCATTATATTGGTTTCAGTACAGAAAACCTAATCCTTCCACTCCACGTTCTCCTTACAATAAAACCTTTAAGTAGAACAGTGATTTTACCTAGAAACTGCTGCCACAACTTGAACACTTCTAGCATATCCGCTCCCATGATGGGATATCATGATCATGTCTATCATACATAAAAAAAAATGATACCTATCATGTAAATGGCATTTACATACACTAACAGTACAATATTTATAGCTCATGTATTGCTACCCATCTGAACCAAGACATACTGCTGTTCTGAAATCCTCCCTTCACAAAAGAAGACACATCCCAAATTACCACATACTTAGAAGAATTGGCCAACCTTGTTTGGTTTTGTATTGGTTCTGCTTCTTAGAATTTCTCCTGATCAGAACAGAGGTAATTATTTGTTTTAAAGTTGGGCCCACCTCTGTTTCTGTGACAACGATGGCTATAAAACAGCACAAGAACTTCCAGAGAAGCACAAATTAGTTTTGCTGTCAGGACTTCTCTTGACAACAGCCAAATATTCTTTAACTCTGAGCCAACCATAACTAATAAGCTAAAATCCAAAGCACACACACCAGGGATCAATGTTTCACAAGACATTTTCCCACTTCTAAACACAAAGCTTCTGGACAGAAATGCATGTAATACTTATTGTCATTTTCCCTCAATAGCAGCACAGCACTACACCAACAGAATGACTGCAGGTGTGGAGATGAAGGAACGCAGAAGTCCAAGGCTGCACAACGTGACAAGCTTCATCCAA
Organism: Cyrtonyx montezumae; assembly: GCF_038088225.1. NCBI lineage: Eukaryota > Metazoa > Chordata > Aves > Galliformes > Odontophoridae > Cyrtonyx > Cyrtonyx montezumae. The sequence goes on along the minus strand of NW_027072034.1, from coordinate 158,419,398 downwards.
CAGCTCTACAGCAAGTCTTTCTCAATCGTGAAAAACAGGAGGCAACAACAGAATGAACAGTGTTAGCTTTACTGCTCCCTGCCAGCTTTCTACGTTTGAAACCAGTTCTATCAGACTTTTATTGCAGGGCAGGATTGGTCTGTAGCACTGTGACACAGGAAACTCCCCTCTAAAAATGTGCATGCGTCAGGAAAATGATTCAGAAAACAGCTGCTCCACAAAACCCCGCGGAAAAACACTCTTCCAGGGTAATTAATCTGCCTTGAAGGGGTCTGTTCTGGAAGAAGAAACAGCTAATGGAGACAATGACACTCGTGCCTGCTTATGAGAAAATAAAACCACAGATGAAGCTGTTGTGACCTCTTGCCACTAGCCCAGTACCTCTGAAAAGGAATTCTGCCTTGTGACCACCATGAGGGGCTATATAACTCAAACATTAACAAAATTAATTTTGCCTAATCCGAGCAGCCAAAATCAAACCTGAAGGGCTTTGTTCTTCTCAAGGAAATCATATCACTTCATAGGAGCAACTTCACATCAAGAAAAATTCAGCATAAAGTCACATTATGTTGTAGCCAAATATAGCACGCTTGCCTAGTGGCTTCTGCTACAGTCTGCAAGGAGGCTTGAAAAACTCTCCCATATCTCTTCTATGTTTGAAATGTTGCATGCACTGTGCTGCGAGACGTTTTCAGGTGTCTCTTTTCCTTTCTTTTCTGGTTTTACTTCTGCATTTCTGCAATGATCACATCTATCACTTTCCTGGAACATCATCTTTAAAGATCTGCATGTAATTATGTTCAAACCCTCCGTGCTCCTTAATTACCTTTTTATTTTTATTTTTTTTAATGTACTCAGATTTTTTAATTAGTTTTTTAAATCAGGTAGTGCAGTACATACCAATGCAAATAAATCATTTAGCAGGAGGACACAGAGCCAGGAAATACCCTAGGCAAAGCCACGAGAAGCCTTCAGTGTGGATTAACATCTCTGGCCACAGGGTGCCTCTGCTGCTCAACAAATACCCAGAAGCTGAGCAAATAAGTTTCTGCTGGTTAATCACCAGCTGGAATCCACATACTGTGTTAGTATGAGGTGAAATCGATCAGCTCAGGGTAAAGGTAGGTCAATATTTGATCATCCTGAAGTTCTCTCATTAGCTGGGATCGTCCACCCTATAGAAGCAATGCTTGCCTAATTCAGACACAACAGAAATCATTTATTCTGTGCTACAGAAAGAGAGCTATGCAAACCAGCTCAGCAGCAACACTATTCACACAGCCTTTAGCGTGTCTAAACTTCCCCAACCTACTCACCATGGCTCCTCAATCAAGTTTTGGGTTCACAATTACACTGAGGCTGAGAAGTACTGCAGGGCTGCAGTATTTTAGCTGGTTGTGTGAGATGTGCCCAGCTCAACCTCAATGGAAGCAGTGCCACAGTTAGGAAAACTCCCCCAGGTTAGCACCTCCAGTTATCTCCATTCCTATGGCATAAGCTCTACTTTAACTAGTTAAAGTGACTGCAAACATAGCACATCATAAAACCTGGCAGTCACCTAAAAACTTTCCATGTCACTGGAAAAAGAAAAATACCACGTTTCAAAGAAACAATTCCATCACATTTCATTTACTGCACTACGTATGGACTGGATTCTTCCACAGACATCTGATTTGCTGGCCACTGAAGTATACAATTTCTCAGCAGTCTCAAGTTACAGGTTACTTAAAACATTGCATCTATGCAGTCCTCCCTGAAGACAAAGCAAAGCCCAGCCTTTCTGGGTGATTAATCACCAGCGTGGAGGTTTAAAATTCATTTCTAATGTACCAGAACTACAGAGGTTGCACAAAGAACGTGATAAAGAGGCAATACAATGCAATCAAAGCAAGCAGACACTCAAGCTCTGGAAAAGACACTTCAGTAACTCTTTATTTCAAGAGTTCAAATTGTCTTTGCACACACACAGGACTTCCATCGAGTTCAACAGGAGCTGTGTAGCCATAGTGAGTGCAGCAATGGTACCCTGCTGGCATGAACATTTCTGGACATAAAGCTTTGCAGTTGCATATACGTATTTACATCAGCCAGTTTTGTACTGAATGACACTGAACGCAAAAAGCTGCCAATGCTCAGTTTAAGTATCCTTCATTCCACTTTATAGTGCAGCACCAAGCCCTTACCTTATTTATAAAGAAGGCTTTCAGCAAAGAATATATTTTCTATACATTTGTAGCAGCTTGCTTTTTAAAGGAGTTTATGCTAAAAAGGCCTCCTTCACATTCAGAGCAAGGTCTAAAATGCATTTAAAAGAAACTGCACTGCACAGAAAGGAGACAAGCTGTTTCAAGCAAACCTCTTTACATTTACACGTTGACAAATGCACACAAAAAGCATAGGTGTATGTAAACGAAGACAATCTGCTTCGGAAATCCTACACCCAACCCGGAGTCAGGTTGCAGAGGTTGGGTGTGTGAGTGGAAGACCCAGTTCTGCAGAGAGCTGTGAGGACCTGCAGAGTTTTTCATCAGGAGAGCATGGCACTGGAAACAGAGCGATCCCTGAAAAGGAGCCCGTGCAGACAACCTCTGCACTCCCATTTTCTGATGGTTTCTCCGAGGCTCCCACATGACTGTCAGGTCTAAGTGGAAGGCTCCAGAGAATGGAAGTCAGGCATTTAGGTATTTAGGTTTAGACTAGATAGCAAATGCAATCAGACACTGCTGCCAGCCAGGTTCTTGGAAGAGAAGACAATTTGTAACACATGCTCCCTTCACATAACACCCTGCTATTACAAGACTCAAGACACACATATTACTATTACCTCAACACACGCCGGTGTCTTGCTGCCAAGTTATTCAGCTGCTGAGGATGGACTTGTAGGACAAAGCAATATATCATGACGAGCTACAAATGAGCAAAGAACCACCACCCCCTTTTTCCCACAAAACCCAAAATAAAACCCATCATCTTTAATTCCAGACAGCCCACGAATCTCAGTTTTCCTCTAGAGGGAAAAGTGATTACTGCACGATGAGGTTTTATTTTCTTCTCCTCCCCTCTCTTTTCTCCTTAAATTTGCTAACTCAAAATTCAAAGTCAGAAAAAATATATATATATTTAGTCAGAAGTATGTCAGTTACATTTTTATTAACCTACTCCAAGGGAAAAGCTTCAGGGATTCACCATACAAGTATAAAACCCCTTTCAAACACCTAGGGGTTGCTATATTACTCCATCCCAGCAGTCAATCAATGCAGTAAAAAAATTAAAATACTGAAAATGGATGCTTTTCCCCTCTTCCACATGTCCAGTGATTGCTCCGTTACAGCGTGATGAGGTCTACCAGGTTGCCTTTAGGAGGGGTCATGTTGTCTGGAAAGAAGTTGACTAATGTGTCAAACAGCTGAGTTCTCTGCGCATAAGTGTGATCAACATCTGAAAATCCTGGGGGAGGAAGAAAAGGGAAAGCAGGTCAGAGCTTACTACTTTAAATGCTCAGTTCGGCTGTGAAATACACCAGCTTCCCATTCCAAATGGAAGCTAACTATCTGCCACATTTTTGTCCTTGACTAAAGCCCAGCTAACATCTATAGCACTGTGCTAACAAGGCTGCCAGCTTCTCATGCTATTACTGTATGTATGTAAGCACATAGAGTTCACATCACCCAAGCCAACACTGAAATCAAAATGCCATAAGAAGTAGTAGGCAAACAGCTGTCAAGTTTGTGGATAGTCCTGAAGCAACCAGGGAAGCATAAGTCCTCAGGGGACTGCTCTGATGTCCCAGAAAATAAGATTCATGTAGCTATTTTTATTTGGTGCCTCATTTCTTCTGTCCTCAGGCTCTCCTCATTATCTCATGACTGCCCTGGCCAGAACTGGTACTCACACTGCTCATAGTTTTTCTTGAGACAAGCTCTACTGATGGTAGGAGTCCTGAGTTAAGAGCTGTTGTGTAATTGTTGGGCTGCACTTTGAGCTCAGCCTGCATCTTGGCACAGGGTCTCTGCAAAATCATTTTATGAAGTGCCTTCTCCTGACGGGAGGGTTTAGTCTACCACAGCAGCATTGTTTATCCAAATCCTCATACTTAAACCACCAACAGTAAGAACAATAGTGCGGGCATACAACAATTTCCTCTGCTTTGTACTACTCGAATCACTAGTATCTCCAAGGAATGTTTTCTAATTCACTTTTCAGTTAATCAAAGTCAACCAAGTTAATCAAACCAAGGGAGGCTTGATTGTTTCATTTTAGCAGTACTACTTGATGGATGTGTCCTATCTGTAAAGCCCATCTCTGTATGCAGCACTGTACTGTAGAATGCAGTGGTGTTACTGTAGGACAAACTAACTCATCTTTCAGAGCACTAAGAGAGGGGGAAAGCAAAAAAAATCAAAACACTTTCCTGAAACTAGCATTTACTTCCCTTAAAAATCCATCCCCCAAAGTCAGCAACGCTTCCTCATCCAGTAGGGCAGACAGCACAGGCCTTTTCCTTCCCTCAATTCCTTCCATTGGGAATTACACGGCTTGTCAAAAGCAAAGTAATTCCTGCTCCTAGCCAGAGCCCAGCAGCTTGCTGACAACACAATTACAAGAATGCAAATTATACCAATAATCTTCCTATAGGGCTTGACCAGGATTAATATCTGAGCTGTTTAAAAGCAGTTAACTGGATAGAATAGTAGAACAAATTACTGCTTTGGCTCAGACCTCCTGTTTTCAGACCTACATGCCACTGCTGTCTTCACTCTTGACATTCTGCCCAAAATACTCATTTTGCAAAGAACAGAGTGAACCAAACTACTCCAGGAATTGTAGTTACCCCAGCAAACAGAGCTGTAGCCATGCTGTGAGATTCCAAAGTGACATGACAAGATCCTGACCAAAGCTTCTGTTTATCTGGGCAACAGTAACACATCAGATGTAATAAGAGACACAAAATGATCCCCAGAGGCATGGATTTAAAACCACTGGTGACAGATGTTTTAAATATGGGCTCAAGGCATTAGGCACTGGTCATTACACTCAATATACAATGCACACAATATGTATTTTCAAACTGAAAAAGGCTTGCAATACTCATAATGAAATTATATTTAAAAAAAACACACAGAAGAAACTAAGAATAATCATCTTTAGAAGAGGGAACAAACTAACAAACCATGCAATTCTTCAGATGCACAATACTCACCAAGAGTGGTGAAATCCGAGCCAGACTTAAATAATGCTGAGGCAAGAAGCTGAAACTGCAGGAGGAGGTGGAAAGAGAAAAAAGTTGTGAACTGCATTGGCAAAAAACAACCACAACCAATGAACAGTAGCATTAAGAGTTGCTGGGTTTTCTTTGCATAATCCTTAGAACTACTGTGGCATGCACATGAGTAACAGCAGACAGTGCTTTCATGTGAACAACGCAGCCTGGCAGCACAAGTTCAATGTTTTCTCCTAGAGGTCTGAGTTAGAGCAGCACTGAAAGGGTAACTGGTACAGTGCAGCATGAACTGTTTTAATACACACAAAGCTTTAGATTTTGATAACCTTTCTGAACTGCCAGTACAGCTCGTATCACAAGCTCGTTTGAGACAAGGTCTTTTTAAGTTTGAAAAATGTTCCCTGTTTGGGAATATCAGAATCAAGAGTAAAAGTAGATTAAGTAACACATTCACAGTTTTATTCTCCCTTAATGGTAGGCAGTGAATACTAGCTTCCTCCACCCAGCTGCTGTTTTCAGTTCCACATGTTGAAGCAAAGCTTAGTGCTTTGCCACATTTCTCCAAAAAATGAGCCAATCCCTTAAAGACTTGCAATGTTCTGTCTCCTCTGCATATGTCTTTACACCACACAAACCAAAGAAGGAAGGGTAAAAACAGAAAAAGCAAATATGTAAAGGGAAGGAGTGGGGAGAAATTAGATATAGATGGCTTTAATTTCAATTTCATGAAGAAAAAAGGAACAATGAAGAAGGTGACAAGTAGCAGAGAATGCTGATTTAGCAATAAGTTGTATTGCATCGATCTGATTTTTTCTAAGTAGGGCAGCAGGCCATAGGGATGAGACTCATTTATTTCAACTTTCATAGGACTTTGTATGCTTTTATGTGATACTTACGATAAATTAGTGAGGAATCACCGAGATTAAGTTAGCAGGGAATAACAAATAGGTCAAGTGACTTTACTGGAGGTAGTCATGAGTGGTTTGACATCAAAACAGAACCATGAATCACAGAAAAGGAACGGGGCCTGGCTTGGAAGAAGAGGACATGCTCGTTCAGCCCACAGACCTCACGCCACGCTCGGACTGCCAGCATGGCAGCAGAAAGGCTTCAGACTGTTCTTCCATTTCATCTAGGCTATAACGATGGGTCAAGATGCAATGCACTCGGGTCAAGTGCAAAACAACAAACCTAGGAATAATCAGTCATACAAAACAGAACTGCAAAAATACATTTGCAAGTTGTAATAGATCACTGTCAGCCTATTGCAAAAATAACAAATACAGCAGAAAACGAATAAAAAGGAGTCAGGTCTTAAAGTAAATCAAGTACTCCTGCTGTTATCAAGGCTTGTAAATTCTCATCTACAATACGGCTACAAACTTTGAATGCCCTGTATCAACAAGCAGCGTATGGGGAAAGCACTATAAAAATCAAGTGGTTTAAAAATCAAGCTCTATCAATACAGTTTAAAGAGTCAGGGTTGCACGGCTTCCACAGAAGAATGCCCAAGGATGAAAGAGCAACAAGTCGCAAATGGAAAAGTTATCTACAAAAAGGTAAACCTACAACTAAGTGCAAGAACAAAAAAACCTTCAGCAAATTTCAATCTGCCACCAAGAATAATAAAAGCAGTTTGAAGTAAGGACTGCAGCGTGTCAGAATAAACTTGCTGATTTTTGCTGGGGCTATCACAGGAAGCGATCTGGAGAGGTATCTAAGAACAAGTTGGGAAGATACAGAATTGAGAGATTGCAGAATAGGGGGACGATACCCTCAGAGGTCTGATTACACAAAATCAAAAGGGACTGCATTGCTACATGTGTATTTCACTGCAAGCAAAACTTCTAAGACTTGCTCGGCCCTGCACCAGTTACATCCTTAAACAGATACCCAGTCTAAATAACCCCAAAAGTTCCAATAAAACCAGTGGCCAAATCTTTGCTGCTTCTTGACAGCTATCTATCTTCCTCTCGCACGCAACATATCATTAAACCCCAACTGGGGCTGGGCCTCAGATGCTCAGCTCTCAGAGGCCTAATAGCACAGTCCAGGTAGTGACTTGCTGAACTGAGACAAAAAATCAGTTGAGAAGACCCTACATCAAGTATTCTGCTCTTCACGCACTTTGAGTGATGATTTTCTGCTGCTATGAGTTCCTTTCCAGCCTTTGGGGAAAGGAGCATCTTTTCTCCTTCACTGATGCCATTGCAGTGGAGTTAACCTTGAGAGTTGTGTTTACTTTTGCTTTGAAATAACATTTCATGCATCATTTCACATTTAAAAAGCACTTTATGAGAGAAAAGACAAGCAGGTATGTTATCAGCATCAATTAAGGACAGCACTGATGCTTTATGTTGGCACACTGCATTTGCATTAAAATGCCAGCTAACCACATGATGCTCTCCCAAGGGGACCCCTGTTTCTTTACCCCAGTGCATAAGATTGGTACTGCTAAGTGAAGACCATGCCTCTTACCATTCATAGCATATATCCAATGCAACTTCTTTTTCATATACTTCTGACTGCACTCTAAAAAAATTAATTTCTGCATGAGTTTTTCTATTAATTGATATCCTATCAGGCAGGATTTCATATTTTGCTTTGTTCCGAGTCTCCTATTTGAAACTATCATCTTTTATTTGTTTTTTTTTTCCCCAAAACATTTTGCCCTAAACAGCTTCTACTGAATTCATTTATAGCTGGAATAGCAAAGCCCTCAGCAGACCGCATATCAGATCTCTCCCATCCGGTACCAAAGTGAAAGAGCCAATTAATGACCATCTAGGAAAAGAGATTTGCTTAACATCACATAGCAACTCCGTTACAGAGGCAGGACCAGAATTCAATTACCCAACAGAAGCATCCAGCTGCTTTAATCATGCCACCACCCATTTTCTTCTGACAATCCCTTTGCCATGCTGGCTTCATCTACTACAAATTAAGCCTGCATGCATAAGAAAACAGTTTACTTCATTACACAATTAAGTTCTCCCTCAGAGATACCATCCTCCTGAACTAATGCAAGGGTTCCTTAAATATAGGGATATAAGGAGATAGGGATATAAGATAACTAATACAAGTGGCTCCACAACTACTTTCAGAGAAAAGCCTAATTGAGATGACATAACTAATATTAATTCCAGTATTTTCCAACTTCTTTGTGTTGCCAGTATTATCACTCTTTAATCAGTTGTACATACTTCACCTAGGTTTCTACCTAAAGCACAAGGGTATTCCACTGTGTGACACCCCACACAGGTTTTAGTGTATTTGCTGCACACCTCTACTGTGTGTGCAAAGGGGAGATCAGTAATTCTGTTTGGGATACCTGAGGGATTGTACAAGTTAGATATAACTCCTCCTCCCTAAGGTCTGCATGCTGAGTGCTCAGATCACAGCACAAAGCAGTTTCTCAGCTTTGACTGATTCTGTTGGGATGGTGCCTCATAGTATAGGCACAAAGAAGAAACAAGAGGTCTACACTGTTTGAGGATGGAGCTGTCACAAGCTGAAGTCTGGGAGGGTTGAACACTTATTTCAAAGGCTCCTTGGCTCCAAAACCTCTGCTCCTGCAGCACTCAGAGCCTGAGGCTTTACAAAGAATCACAGCAGGACACAAGTGTGCTTTTCTTAGCTCCTTCCTAGAACTATTTTTCCTATTTGGGCTTATATTTTCCCAGAAATTTCAGTCAAACACAGACCTAAACAATACTTCTGGGCTCTGCTGGCTTTTATCTGGCAAATTTTTTAAAGAAAAAGTCTCAAGAATGAAAAGTATAAAGCAGCCTTGAACAGGGGCCTCCAGCCCCAGGCTACAAATCAGTCAGGCCTCAAATTGGCTTCCAGGTCCTTGTTACTTTTCTCCTACCACAGTCCAAGAAAAACAGATCTCAGCTTTTACTTGCACTTGGTACCTATGTTTTGGCAAGTATAGGATCACACTAGGCAAATCTCAGTCTTACTGTAGAAAAGTGTCTTGCTTGGGTAGTACTGGTCATCTTTTTGTACCCTCTTCATTTCTTCTACAGACTGCTAAGTAAAGTAGCAGCAATGTTTTGGGTTTTATCACTCCAGTATTGAGTTGATCACATCCAAGGATAACTGCGTTCCCTAAAGTTTTTATGCTTCATTAGCATCCAGTTTTTCTTGATATATAAGTAGAAGACTTGGAATTCATTTTAAACTTCTGTTTTGATCGTCCTTATGTCTTTAAAAGCTTAAATTAGGAAAAAAAACAAGCTTCAATTTAGGAAAATAAAATTATACAAGTCTTTAATATAACTTTCATCTCATAATGAACTAGGATGCACAGGTAGACTTCTGTGTGCTCTGGGGACCTACTCTCCCTGCACACAGTGTCACAGCGAGGAAATGAAAAAGATTCACTGATCTGAAAATGCTGAACTGAAGAGGTCTGAGCGATTTCAAGCTGCAACACAGTTAAAGAGAACTAGATCTGCAATTGTAGGCAGCAGAAATACAGCTGACATACAGCCTGTGGCTATTACAACAAGCACCTATGAGATATCCACTCCTGGCAGGCATCTACAACTTCATCTTATAACAATAAAATGAGGAAGTAAAACTACCATCCCATGAATACTGCTAAAATTCACAACAAAGGAAGGAAAATCTGAGGTATGTTCCTTCTGCCAATCATTCATGCTACTTTAAACAAAATTGGTTACTAACGCCAAAGTAAGTTTTGAGAACAGCCTATTTATTTTCTTTGGCATTCAACTCAAAACAGCTGAAGAGACTTGCCTAACAAAGTTTGTAAAAATTACTTCTATTATGAAACAAGTAAGCCTTAACCTGAAGTGAAATTCTGCTTGTAATATCATACCAGTCTCTAAAAGAACTGTAACAAAGTGAAGGATCAACTCATTTTGGTCCTTTCCAAAATTAGCAGCAGTCCTATAGAGAGGAAGAACAACACAGAAAAGGAAAACTAATTCCCTTAAAATCTACCATATTTAGAAGTCTTACAGCATTCACCAGTTGTAGTCCACACAGAACAAACTGATTAGATACATAGCTCTTGATATTAAGCCCATCTCAACTACAAATGAAGACAGAGTATGTAGGTGTCTGTGCTGAGATAAACAATCAAATTGCTGCTTGAAATTTGATATGGAATCCAAAAAGCCTGCGTCAGTCCTCTGGAAAGCACAAGAGCTATTTGAAGATGTCATGCCAGAGCAAAAAGCCAACTCAATGTGATAACTGGAAGGTAAATTGACGTCAACTGGAAATACACCCAGTTACTACCAGTGCAGTGGTTGGCTCTATGCCTCTGACCCAACAGATCCGTTCCAGTGTAAAAAGTTTTCCAAACTAAAGCTTTGTGACCAGCAAAATTTACAAAACAAACAAACAAAAGAAAAGCCTCCTGGAATCTGTTAGATGATTTTCAGATACGGCAGGAACTGAGGCTTTAATTCTGCTGAATGCTATGTGTTGATTTGGCAGACCTACGCGACAGCTATTGAATTTTGCTTGGATCAGGCACCAGGCCTGCAGAGAAAGGGAAGGCTTCACCATATATTCACTTGCTTGGCCTGTTCTACTTGAGCTTATATGCTAGAAGACTGCTGGGAGATGTCATGATGGCCTTCCAGTATTTAAAGGAAGATTAAAAAAGAAAGGAAATCAACTTTTTACATGAGTAAATAGCGACAGGACAAGGGAGGATGGTTTTAAACTAAAGGAGGGAAGATTTAGATGAGATGTCAGGGAGAAGTTTTTCAATAAGAGAGAGGGGAAGTGCTGGAACAGCTTGCCCAGAGAGGTTATGGATTCCCCATCCCTGGATGGGTTTAAGGCCAGGTTGGATGGGGTTCTGTGCAATCTAGTACTTGATTTACCAGTTGGCAACTCTGCCTGCAGCAAGGGAGCTGGAACTGGATGATCCCTAAATTCCCTTCCAACCCAAGCCATTTTATGACACATTATGGATATTTTATGACCATTAATGTATAGAATACTACCATATTCTGTCAAACTTCTATTATTTAAACTTTTTATTTTAATTATACTCTGCATTTAGGTAAATTCTGCATTCTTACAGAGTGGACAAATTCATTACTACACAATGAACTGAGAATACAGAACAGAATATTAAAGGAATGCCTATTTTTCCATGTATGCAACATACAGCCTGCTGGTGACAGACAGCTGCATGAACTAAAAGGAAAGACTCACTGACTGTACCACAAGCATATTCTCTTCAGGAAATAAAAAGGCACACCCAGCCAACAGATGCAAGATCTCCTTAGGAGAAGTTGGCCAAACACTCACATGGCTTTCAAAAACACAATGAGGCTTCTAGAACACAGATATGCCACAGACAGAAAGAGAAAGTGGAGAACACAGGATAATTCCAAGTCCTGTGGGGTGAGGTGGGAGAGAACTTGATAAGCGAGCACAGGAATTGTTATTTTGTGTTACTGGTTATTACAGATTCAAATAAGAAGGTTAAAGTGCTATCACGTTTAAAATAGGCATAATTGGCCAAGCCCCCATGAAATATGGGAAATCTCTTTTTCTAGGAAAGGAAAACAAGGACTTGTTGAGAATTTGTGTTTCCTATGCTAGAAACAGATTTAAAGATGTGTGAAAGTACTTGATATGGGACAGTTTCAGTAAGAAATCATCTAACAGAGAACTTACAGGCACAACAGCTAGGTTTTATCGGACCAGAAGTTCATGAAGCCTAAACAGAATTTGTAAAAATTAAATTTGATCAGTTCCAAGCTTCTGATGGTAGTAAATATTTTAACTTTATTAGCTCAATGCTTTTATATTTTGCATATGCAAAGTTATTTCACACCAAATCTAACTTGCAGTGCCTGTACAAAGATTACTACTGTAGATAATGAGTTGAAATCAGCAGATTAAGTGGCTTTTTAAATAGGATCAGCAATGAATAACAGTATCCACTCTCCTATTTCAATTTTATGAAAGGAGCTGTTAAATTACTTCCAAGGCGGGTAGTATAAAACGAGGGTAAGAACCTCTTCCTCATCTAACCATCAAGAGTGCTTGAATACTTGTACATCTAAGCTGGCTGCATCAAGTTCCACATGGACATTAATGGGAGAGTCAAGTCAACCAAATTTTTCATGCTATTTCTTTAATTCATTTTGTAAAGTGGCATGTACTGCAGTAATGGAATCAAAACAGGAAATGGGAGTAAATTCCTGGAACAGTATTATCTAGTAGACTTGTTCTTTGATCTCAAAATGCATAGGAAATAAGAGTTATAAGGTGAGCAAGCAACATATACATGCAATCTGCTTCCAAAAATGCATATATGTAGAAGAAAGCTCTTCCTACCCCACGTTACTTGATACTGACAAGCCAAAATGCAGAGTGAATAGTTTTTTTATTCTCCCTCTACCACACAACCAACCAGAGACTCATGACATTTCAGAGAGTTTACATTTCAATTAAAGTTCCCAAAATACATACAAGTATGCTGGAATTCGAACAAAAGCTTAGTCTTCACTACTACAAGTGCAAATCCTATTTTATCTGGACACATAGTTGTAAAATGGTTGTTTCTAAAGTAGTATGATCTTTTGAGTGGAGACAATATGATACTGGGAAGTATCATGTTCCAGCTGAGCTTTTCGAACTGAGTACAAACAAAATGTAAGAAACTTAAGATCAGTGCTAGAACGTGAAAACACAGTTCCTATTTCTTTATAAACTAAGACAAGGATTGTTCATTACCTCTTTTGTCTCCTCAGGGTCTGAGTGATCCACAGTTAAGTATAAATCATTCTGCAGGTACTTCAGTGCACTAAGAGGATCAGTCTGAGCTTTTTCTTCAAACCTGCAAAGAAGAGACAGAAAACTTAAGCACAACTACACAATTCAGGACTTAATGCAACTATTTCTACATATAGCAAAACCTACAAAATTTTTAGACAAATACTTTCAAACAATACAGTATATTAATAACAGCACATACGCTGAGCTGCCAAGGCAGACTGAAACACAGAATAAATGGTTTTTTGGAGGGGTGTAAGGGATATTTACATTCCTGACCAAACAGAAGCCTGACTGAAATGAAAGATGAAGAATGCTCCCTGCTTCTGCCAGACAACAAAAGAAGGAGTGATGGGAACAAAAATCCTCAGATTAAATGACTACTGCACCTTGACATCCCACCTTTGGAAAGAGTGTATGAATGTAAAATTTGGCTATGCATCACCACCATTTTTTTTCTCACTTTCTTTTAATAAGAGGAAACACCAACTGCTGCAAATTCCTGAAGAAACATATACAGCCACAACAAGATTATGGGCTCTCCTAATGGAGAGTACTTCCCTAGAGAACCGAATTGGGTAAATAAGCCTAAAAATGATGAGGTCTAAAATTCTCTACCTTTCCTCCCACCATTTATCCTGCTGAGTGCAGTATTATAGTTACCCTCTAAATCACTAATACACAGTTATCAAGTCCTTCCCATGAAAATAGCTCAGATAGTTCTTGATACCAATGATGAGAACCTTAAAAACTATGTTCTCAGTTATGTAACAGCCATATATCAAATGTCATAGAAGAACACAAGGTCTTTTATTTGTAAGTCACATTGAATAGCCTCAAGCTGCCTGACTGGTAGCAATGGACACCTGTATCTCAAATTTCCAGTTCATCTCAAGATGCAAGCCAATTAAGTCCCAGAAAGCAAAGACTATGACTGTTACCTGATTTACATAATTTGGTAATTAAACACTATTTCTTCCAGCCATTCACACAGATACTCTTAGATGATATTGCCACAGTCTAGAGAGCTCCAGCAAAGCAGCCATCATACCAGTTCCTAGCTGGTACTTTTGGTTCTCTGATGTATGCCAAGAAACAGGAACACAGTGCATAAAATCCAAACTTCTGCCAGACAATATGTAGCAATGTTTTCTTTGAGTGCAATTTAATCAAGTGAAAACATGCAACCCAGAGTTGTTTCTGGAGGCAGTACAGCTGTATTTGCATACAACCACATGGGTTAGTAAACCTCCCACATTACTGGCAAGATCTTGATTTGCTCTTGTAGGTACTCACAAATATTGCACTGCTAACCTGCAAAAGGCCTCACCCAGCAAATCTATTTCAGCCATTTGCTTGCTACCTTAGTAGTCAAAAATAAAAATAAGAAAAGTAAACGCTGACCACTGACCTCCAACTCTTGGCAGAACCAGATAAAGTATTCTCAACAAGAATGCAGAAAGAACATATATCTATTCGCTTCAAATCATTTGCTGAACCTTGAAAGACTTTAACTGTTGCAATTTATTGCTTATGGCAACACTCTGAACTTGATTTTGAAAAGCTGCTTCCTTAAGCAGCAAATATAAGGGAGCTCCGAAACATCCAGAGTGCAAGTATCACAGGGCAGCTGAATTCCTCATAATTGAGATCTTTCAAGCGATTCTGAAAGAGAAACTCTGATGACCTCACCAGAGATAAGTCTCAGATGTGCAAAGGAACTCAGCCCCCAGACTTCATTAACGTCCCTGTGAGCTGTCACTATCTCCTAACACACTGCTTTAAAAACATACTCTATTTCCTTGGGAGGTGACAGTACACATGTTGATGAGCAGCACAGTAAATAAATCACCTAAAAATTCTCCTCAAATCCCCACACGATAGTCAAGATTTATTTTAGCTTCAGAATAACATCATAAAACCAAGGTGAAGTAAATGATTGCAATTTTGTCACTTAGATTTGCCCAATGGCTCTTAACATTTAATTATATTTTTCTTAACTATAAATAATCAGGAAACTTGCAGATCGACATATAATCAGTGAAGTGAAACAACTATTTACAGGACACACACACAAAGATTTTTTAAAGATGCTAAAACTTAAAAACACTTTTGAAAATTGCAGAACATCTTTTGTTTTTAATACCTGTGCTTTCTTATGAGGTATTTGCAGTGTCTTAGCAGGTATTCTTTTGAAGGTCGACAGAGCTTAAGAGACCAGAAATCATCTAATCTCATTTTTGGAGAGCAGGACTTGCCAGGATTTCCTCCAAATAAGTAATGAACCTATAGAGGAAGACCAAGAAGTTAACTGTTTATATATATTCATTAGACAACAACTCTCTCTTTTGGACAAGCTGCTCCAACTCACGAGCTTTATTATCCTTACTTTATCCCTTAGAAAATAAGGTTATCTTAAAGCATTTAAAGATAATAAGACATCCGCAAACCAGGCAATCTCTTTCTTTAGAAAAAACCTTATAAGCATGACAGATCTTCAAGTACACAACATGAGCAGAAAAGGATCTCATTCAACCCTTGTAGCCCTGTTCAAATTACTTAGTGCAAACAATAATCAAACTTGTGGAGTACAGGCCTCTTCCAATCTTGTCCTCAAAGACACTAAATTATCACCGTCACAAGACAAGCAAAATTAAGGGACCTCAATTAAGGCCTCTCTCTATTTGGGTCAAACAGACTGTATATATAATTGGGATTGACTCCAGCCATCAGGCTCTTTAAGGAAGAAATACCTATGCTTGTAAATAAAGCTCAGAAAAATGAACTTTCTGGACTAATATTCTTAACTCCAGTCAAAGTACCATTGATGAAGATGCGCTACTGAAGGCATTACAGATCAGGTAAGTAGTTTTTATCTTGAGTCAGAGAATGGCACAACATCCTCCAAACACAATGGCCCCTGGAAAAGGGATTGAGAAGTCCTAAAGATGCTCAAAAATAAGTGACAACTAGCCTAGTCCAGCACAATCATAGAATCACAGAATTGCTCAAGTTGAAAAGACCTTAGAGATCACTGAGTCCAAGTTCAACCTAACCATACAACCCTAACTCTAATAACCCACCACTAAATCACATCCCTGAGCACCACTTCCAGACTGTTTCTAAACACATTCAGGGATGAATCTTGGGAGATGACACAACAGAACTGTGTTCCTATATATCCTGGAAGCTCCAAGTATCTTATTTTTCTCAGCAAGACAAATTGATTTCCATTGTCTCTGGAAGGATAGAATTATTTCAACTGAATACCAGCACTCTAGCTGCAATGATTGCTACCTGAGCACAAAGGAGGGATTAAAACAAAAAAGTAAAACTGCAACATTAAGAGAAAAATTGTAACGCTAAGAATAGTGGAATAGCTGAAAAAGAAAACACAAATCTTATTTGGAATCACATGTCACATTCATTGCTGTAGATCATGATATCCAAGTGAATTCTAGCAATCCGTAGAGACCAACCCTGGAAATAGTGAATACAGCATACAAAATTCATTTTTTGTTGAAGGTAGCTCAAATGAAGTAGCCCTTCTGATAATTTCAGGATAAGACAACTTTGAAATGCAAGGCTAGACTGAGAGAGGGGAAAGAGGGAAAAAAGGACTGTATTTCTTCACTTTTTTTCTTTCCCTTCACATCATTTCACATTTCAGGCTCTGAACTGTTGATACTAGCTATGACAAAGGGTCTTCAAATACTGAGGTTCAAGAAGTTTAACAGGCTACTTATCTCCACAGCTTTAAAAATAATCACTCAAAACAATGTATTCTACATCCCACTGATATAGGCTCTCCTTATTTATACTGAGAGGAGCTTAGAAAGGTCATTCAAAGAGGTTTCTAAAAATAAGACTCTTCAAAACAAGCACATCAAACAGCTCTTCAGATAACGCTGAGCAACTGCCACAAATTAGCAATCTTCACAATAAATTTGAATATTTTACTCTCAACCTCATCCCTCACACACTAGAAATAAATAAGGGTAGACCAGTATTTATAATCTATCAGTAACATGCTCAATGAAGATAAACAATAACACTGCCATACAGAAGTTGCAACTATTCTTCCTTAAACTTCCCCTTTCATCCGCAAACTTTTCCAAATGTAATTATCATACAGTGGAATGATAAACAAATTATATTTTCCAGTTTAGGCTGTTCCACACAAAGTAAACACATTTCAGAAACAGTTTATTCACATCTCCGAAAGTTGATGTGAATTTGTCACCATAATTTAAATTCATAGGTTAATGAAGTTATGGTAACACAATCCTTGGATTTGCATTAACATGCACAAAGCCCTAAATCTGCTCATCGCTCTTGTATGTATATATAAATATATATAAACAGTTTTAAGTACAACTCAATATTTGTCCACTGAAGTCAGATAATGCTAAAGGATGATTTTTGCTTCTGAAATGCAGAGGAAATAAAGGCACCTGTTACAGCAGGTTCATAAACAGAGTTGAGTTCAAATACTTTCACAGAATGGTTTGGGTTGGAAGGGATCTTTCAGACCATCTAGTTCCAACCCCCCTGCTATAGGCAGGAACACCTCCCACTAGACCAGGTTGCTCAAAGCCCCATCCAGCCTGGCCTTGAATGCTTCCAGAGAGGAAGTATCCACAGCCTCTCCCAGCAACCTGCTCCAGAGTCTCACCACATTCACAGGATAGAATTTCCTCCTAATATATAGTCTAAATCTACCTTCTTACAGCTTAAAATCATTTTCCCTTGTCCTGCTGCTAAATGCCCTTACAAAAAGTCCCTCCACAGATTTCCTGTAGGCTCCCTTTAGGTACTGAAAAGCCACTATAAAGATCCCTTTGGAGCCTTCTGTTCCCCAGGCTGAAGTACCCCAGCTCTCTCAGCCTGTCCTCACAGGGGAGGTGCTCCAGCCCTCTGATCATCTTCACGGCCCTCCTCCAGACCTGCTCCAATCACTCGGGTCTCCTTCTTGTCTTGTGGTCTCCAGAACTGGACACAGTACTCCAGGTGGGGGCCTCACAAGAGCAGAGTAGAGGGGACGAATCACCTCCCTTGCTCTGCTGGTCACACTTCTCCTGATGCAATCCACGATACAGTTGGCCTTCTGGGCTGCAAGCGCACACTGCCGGCTCATGTTTAGTGTTTCATCAACCAACACTCTTAAATCCTTCTCAGAGCTGCTCTGAAGTCATTCTCCACCCAACCCATATCTGTAATTGAGATTGCCCCAACCCAAGTGCAGGATCTTGCACTTGGCCTTGTAGAACTTCATGAAGTTGGCACGGACCCACCTCCCAAACCTGTCCAGGTCCCTCTGGATAGCATCCCTACCCTCTAGCATGTCAGCTGCACCACTCAGCTTAGTGTTGTCTGCAAATTTGCTAGGGGTGCACTCAATCCCACTGCCCATAGTGCCTACAGAGAAGCTAAATAACTGGTCTCAGCACTGATCCCTGAAGATCACCTCTTGTCACTGGCCTCCACTTGAACACTGAACCACTGACCACAGTTCTGAGTGTGATCATCCGGCCAATTCCTTATCCAGCAAGTAGCCAATACATCAAATCCACTTAATCAATTTTTCTCCAATTTGGCAGCCAGGATGTCATGTGGGACAGTGTCAAACACTTTGCATAAGTCCAGTTAGATGACATCAGTTGTTCCTCCTTTATCCACTGACGTTGCAACTCCATCATAAAAGGCCCCCAAGCTCGTCAGGCATCCATCACTTGCCCTTGGTGAAGCCACATTGGTTGCCACCAATCACCTCATCTTTATTTTCCATGTGCCTTAGAAGGGCCTTCAGGAGGATCTGCTCTATGACCTTGTCAGGCACAGAGGTGAGACTGACTGGCTTGTAGTTCCCCTGATCATTTTTTCCCTTCTTGAAAATAGGCATTATGCTTTCCCTTTTCCAATCAGTGGGAACTTCAGCATAATGCTATGACATTTCAAATATGATGGACAGTGGCTTGGCAACTTCATCCTCTAGTTCCCTCAAAACCTGTAGATTGATTCTTACGGTATGCAAATCCACGGGATCCCATCAGGTCCTTTAGGTGGCTTTGACCTTCATTTACAGCAGGCAGATCTTCCAAGTTCTGCCTTTACTTTCTACATCTTGGGTGGTGTGGCTAGAGCCCTTGCTAGTGAAGACTGAGGCAAAGAAGTCACTGAGTATCTCAGCTTTCTCCATATCCCTCATAACCAGGTCTCCAGGCTCCTTCCAGAGAGGGCCCACATCTTTCCTGGCCTTCCTCTTATCAATGATACATCTGAAGAATTTCTTCTTGTTCCCTGTTATGTCCCTGGCTAGATTTAATTCTATCTGGGTTCTAGCTTTCCTATCCTGATCCTTGCCTGCTCTAACAACTTCTCTGTAGTCCTCCCAGGTAACCCATTCCTGCTTCCACTCCCTATAGACTTACTTTCTGAGCTTATGTAAGTCAAGGAGCAACTTGTTGATCCGTGATGGCCTGCTGGCATTCTTGCCAGCCTTTCTTTTTCTCGGAATGCAATGCTTCTGGGCTCGGAGTAATCGATCCTTGAGCAATGAGCAGCCCATTGGTCACCCCTTCCCTACAGGGCTTCATCCCATGTCACCCTGCCAAGTTCCCTAAAGAGAAAAACATTCCCAACAAGAGAGCACAATGATATTCCCAACCTTCCTTACAGAAACATTGGTAATTATGAGCACTTCAAGAGATGAATGCAACAGGTAAACTAAAGAAACAACTCCAAGACGTTTTGAGCTCCAGCCCCTGAAGACAATGCACAAAGCTTTATGTGACCTCAAGTACTAGAGAAGCCAGTAGCCAGTAACTTGATCAATCTGTACTGCTTGGAGGAGCTAGCCATAAGAGGGAAAAGTACACATTAATATCTTAGCTGAAATTTATCCACCAGATTAATCCAAACAGTAACAGCAAATGAACAGGTATTTTCACTCTACTATCTTTGAAGAAGCAACTACACTGGATAAGTGACAAAAATAAAATCACTGTCTATGTATTTAGACTCTCCTACCTTATGCAGCTCATCATAAACCAGTTGATGGGCAAATCTTGGGCAGGGCTCCTCTTCCTGAAGACTTTTACCTGGATTCTCTTTGGCTGCTTGGTCATTTTTATAGACACAAGACCTAAAATGTGTAACAGTAAATAACAATAAATAAAATAGCATTTTTGATGCAGTAGAGAAGAAAGAAAACTAGTTCACAAACTTTAACAAATGTATGACTTAAATCACTTATCTCCTCTCCACATGGGCTTACGTTTTTTGTTTTGTTTCTAACTGAAGGCCTTGCAGAGAGATCCTGACAAACTGGACAGGGGAATTGCCAAGTGCATGAAGCTTAACAACAGCAACTGCTGGATTCTGAACCTAGGATGAAGCAACTCTGGATATTCATACAGACTGAAAATGAGAGCCTAGGAGAACAGTCCCATGGAAAGGGATCTAGAGATTCTAGTTGATGGAAAGTTGAATCTGGATCAGTAAAGTGCCCTGGAAACTATATCCTCAGGTGCATGAGGCCCAGCACCACCAGCCAGGAGAGGGAAGGAAGGGTCCAGTGAGAGATTAGAAAAGTGTTCTTTGCCTTAAACATTTTTTTTTTTTAAACAGGAAATTTATATAAGAGCTTACTTTTTTCCCCACCCACTTCCCACCTGTCTCCAGTGAAGGAAGAATACAGTTTCCTTCCTTCAAGTAGTTTGCTTCTACAGAGTTCTAAATACTCTGTGAAAGAGAGCCTGAAAGGAAATCAGTCTTCAAGATTACCAGTGCATAATTATAAATTATTACAGTTACTTGGGAAGTAAGATTGTGTTAAGGACTGCTTTCTAAAGAAACCACTGTAGAAATTGGAAGTTTTACCCTTTTATTGACTTACCAGCTGTTCCTCACAATGTCATAAATCCAGAAAGAATTCCTTACATTCTCTTCCCGCTTCTCCTTATCTTTACTGAGCCCGGACAAGACATGGATTTCATTCAGTTCTGGATCAATGGTAGCCCTTTGAGTGAAACCTGTCATTGGAACTGACAAAGGGGAAGGAAAAAAAATTGCACAGTAAAAATAGAGCATCAGATAAACGCACTACCCTACCCATGAACTTCCAATATTAGAGGAAAAAGGGATATTACAGTATCTATGGCACAGGCACAAGATCTCTTTCAACTACCTTCTCTGTGTTTTGGATAAATATCATCTTAAGTTCAACCCTGCTATTTATTATCTCTATTTTCTGTTTTTATTTTTTTTTATTTTATTATTTTTAAAGTACTCCCTTTCATATAAAATCAGTATCAGTGGACTGGGTGAACCCGGTATTTTCTATGAGCTCTTTTCCACAGTGTTCTTGTTATTTACCACTACCTAAAACTGAAGCATCTCTAAACAGGAGCTATGCAGAAGTTGCTAAGTAAACCACTTGCTCCTTGCACATGCCCTCCAAAGTCTCATGAGAGAGATGAGAGGAAGAAATATCACCCAAAGGTTGATTACTTTTCTGCTAAGAACAAGTGCTGTGCAAATTCTCTTATCCCCTTCTCATTTGTGATTCCTGGAAGCATGTTAAACAACATTCTGAGAGCTTCTGTTTCCCAGAGAATGGTATAGACAGAGTTGGAAAAACTACTGCCCTCAAAAATGAGAATAAAACTGCATTGCAAGAGAGCTAGGTGATCTTTGCAAGATAAAAATTGAACGATTTTGTCATTATCTCATCTGTAAAAGGAAGCACTGATTCCCAAATATTTGAGCTAGAAAGCTAAAAAAAGAAATTCAAGATAAACTTACGATCACACAGCTCATGGGCTCGCACCATTTTCTGTATCTCTCGAATGGTCGTGGTATAATTGCTAAGCTACTCTTCTGTTCTACCTTCAGATTTAGGAATACATTTAAATACTGAGCATTCCAACCGTTTTCATCATAATTCCCCGGAAAAAGGTCAGCAAATTTGCTTGGCAGTCCTTTTTGTTTGTTGTATAATTCCCATTTCCTGTTTCCCTAGGCAACCATCCTTCCAAAATGTATTTGTGAAAAACATGTGATCTTTGTTTACAGATCCTGTTTGTCTCATTTCTCTTTCTGGGTCAGTTTACAAAGGCTGGTAAAGGTTCCTGGACTTCAATCAAGATTTTGGCATGAAAAATTTTCAGAACTCTTATATTTTGCAAATTCCTTCCTGCAATTAACTACACGCACAGCCTAGAAAACAAGACCTGTGCTAATAAGCCATTTAATATTGCTTTTCAAGAACACACAAAACAGTGTTTTGTAAACCTAGCTAACAGGTTTTCATCTCATACTCTACTGTTTGCATTTAGTACGCTAGGAAAGTAATAAATGTCAATTGAAAAATTCTAGGCAAAAAAAGGTTACCAAAATGTTTAGCAAAACTGAAAAGCAAACACTTCTTAAAAGCTCTTACTTTTTACGTAAACTTAAGTAGGAACTGAAATATACGCTGTTAAGTCATTTTTAGAGGCCTGTCAACCAAATCCACACCTATTGCTTTTACTGAAGAGCAAGAGGCAAAGCCTTTCAAGCTCTTGCCAGCATAAACCTGCTTATTTTGACCTCTGTTTCTGCCATGAAGTTTCAAAGGAAAAGGCATCCAGTCTGTAAGCAAATGGGTACAAAGCAACAGAGAAAAGAAGAGCAGGGAACAAGGCCAGATCTAGAACAACTTTATGCTTTGTTTTAGTGGTAAGCCATGAGCAAGTTTTTACACCAGTCTGAAGAGTACCGTGAAAGTCAACCAATGAGGAAATTGAGAGCAAAGACAATTAAAGACTAAATATCACTACTTTTTGAAAAATATCATATAGCACAACTTTTTTCATTGTCAGGGACTGCATCATTGATGGAAAAGGACAGATTTCAAGGCATATGTGAGATATTTCTGGCAAAAAGCATCTAAATTTGTCAGCAATGCTACTCACAGAATCACAGAATTAATTGTAGGGGTTAGAAGGGACCTCTAGAGATCTTTAAGTCCAAACCTCCTGCCAAAGCAGCTCCCTAGCCCAGGTTGCACAGGTAGGTGTCCAGGTGGGTCTTGAACGTCTCCAGAGGAGACTCCACCACCTTTCTGAGCAGCTGTGCCAGTGCTCCATCAATGTACTGTGCAGAAGTTCCCACTCACATTTGTGCAGAACTTCCTATGCTTCAGTTTGTGGCCATCTTCCCTCGTCCTGTCACCACACACTGCTGAGAAGAGTTCAGCCTTGTCCCTTTGCCTCCCGCTCCTTAGGTATTTATAGACGCGGATCAGATCCCCTCTGAGTTTTCTTTTCTCAAGGCTGAACAGCGCCAGGTCTCTCAGCCTTTCCTCCTAAGGGAGGTGTTCCACACCGTTTATCACCTTTGTAGCCCTTTGCTGAACTCATTCAAGGAGATCCCTTTCTTTTTTGTACTGGGGAGCCCAGAAATTGACACAATACTCCAGGTGAGGCCTCACAATGTCTTTGCAACCGTATCTGCTGATTTTAACATTCGAGACCGTGCCAGGTTATTAGACAAAAGGAAAAAAAAAGCATGCAAACCTTCAAAGCATTAATACCCCAGGCTCACTGAAATGAAAATTATTATAATCACGAGGAATACAGTGAGTGTATTATCACTGATACAGAAAGTATATGTAACTTGTCTAGGGAAGCCTCATCCCCTCCTGAAATGTTACATGTGTTTTGTACCTAGCTCATGCTTGATTTCCTGAAGCTGAAATTATTGTTTATATCATGAGAGTGATACGTTCAGTGGCTTTAAAAAAAAAAAACTCTTGGAAATAAAGTAGGATTCACACACAGTAAATGCAATCAGAACAAAATTCAAGTAATTCCATGCTCCCCACAGTGTTGTGCTAGTCTACTCTTGAGACTAAATGCAGAAGATAAAGAAAAAAATTATATGCATACATATATATGTATTATATTTAGTTGGGGCTTAAGATGAGGAACAACTTGCATCAACTCTGACCTAAGTATTTAGGCAGAAATCATACTGAAGCTGACAAAACACATAAGACAGAGGAAGAAGACAGCTAGCCTTTTGCAGAAGACAACAGAGGGATAAATGCAATATAACTTGAGGAAAAAAAAAAAAAGCACAACAGATTTGGTGAATGAGTACCTGAAAATAAAACAAAAAGGAAACAAGGCAAGCTACCACACAGTACGAGGGAGATGCTCTGATATTTTACAACAGAAACATCAAAGATGTTTGCCAATAAACTCCAGCCCTTAAGACAGCAAAGGGCTACATAAAAGCACCATGACTGACAAACACTGCCACTAGGGGGTAAGAGAGCTTCATTTCCAAGTGCAGCCGACTTGCAGTCAGCACTGGACATAATATGCTGACCTCAATCATTTGAATTAGAGAGGGACAAGGGCTGTAAACCCTTGTGATATTTACCAAATAAAACATACATTGGGACAGAAATTAAATTTCGCATGCAAGACGTTAAATTGAATTTATGACAGATTGCTTAGGATCTTGTCTGTTGTTTTTGGCCTTAGTGCAATTTTTCTTGTTTATTATTTGGTAATTATATACTTTTAAGAGTCAGTAAAAAGTCATAAACATGAGATGAGAATCAGACAGTAATGCCAGTGGAGAGCTAATATTTGCAATGTACAGGATCTCAGAAATACGTAAAGCAGTAAGAAGTGCTGCACAAAAGTTCCCTCACTCTTTTGCTTTTCTGCAAAAAGGTAGACATAAATCAGCTCCAGAGCAAACATCCACTGATTTTATGCAGTCTTGGAGCTCCTCTCAGGCCCCACTATCACTCATATCAGATGTGGGCAGACAGCTCAAAGGACAAAATAGCAACTGAGGATGTAGGGCTGGTCGTTTTGAGCACGACACTGGCTTGTTGCATAGTGATATCAGCATGGCTTCTATGACAGCACATCACAGATTGAAGAGGAAAAGCTGTACAAAGAAACTGATAAAACCAAAAGCGTGTTCAGAAGAAAGTGAATATTTTTCATGTGCTACTGCACCTTTTTCCCATAATCTCATTAACTTGCCCAGTACAGATGGATAATAATTAACTGAAAGCAAGGGATCTGAATCCTCTCTCCAAAACTTGGCATTTCTATTTTATCTAGTAGACCCAAAAAGCTTACAGCTCTCGTATTTGAAACAATAAACAGCTAACCAGGCCTTGAGTTTATGTAACTGGCTGTGTTCAAAACAAACAATATGAGGCCTGCTCTGAAAGTAATGCGTGTTGCTTCATTACGTCAGCCCACAATGTGGGAGGTATATCTGCAGAGGCTAAACCTTCCTTCAAATGCTGTTATGTTTCATTGCTATGTGACAGGTGGCAGCAGAAGGGCAGTCTGACAGAACAGCACTTGACGTGGAAATGCATATGAAACAAAGGTGTGACACTGAATTCCTCCATATGAAAAAAAAAATTGCACCCATTAACATTCACTGATGCTTGCTCAATGTTTCTGGTGACCAAACAATGAATATGATCAGTGAGGCAATGGGTGGTGTGCTTCAGCGATGACACTGTGGAACACTGGGTCACTTTCAATGGTGAAGATTTTCATGAATGTGGATAGCTAATGGTGGTGACTATGTTGAAACAGTGCTTTGTAGTCAAGAATGTGCCCTACCAGACAGTATTATTGTGCTCTTTGTATCTACTGTAGTGTCCATGGAAATAAGTAGGAAGTGTTACTTTCAGAGCAACCTACGTAATGCCTGAGAACGCTCTGATAAAATGCTGAGTAACCAGGAACAGCATAAATTCAGCCTTCTATAGAAGTGACACCTAACCATGCAACAGGTATGTTCCCACTACTACAATCCCTGCTTACAGGCATTTTTTTTATCACAGTGGTTATTTCAGCAAGCTGAATATTTTTTGGCTTGCGTGTACAAACAGCTACAGTTGTTTCAAGCACAACACTGACTGCTGCCAGTATCTAAGCAAGAGGAAAAACAGAGCTCTCACACAGAGGCAGAGTTTGCAAAGCAATAAACTGGAGTTCACACAGAGGTGGATTTCATAATACTAGACAGAGGCTTGGAAATTAAATCTCATCTCTTACTGTACAAGAAATTATAACGAGTTTTTAAACATGGTCTGAACACACAAATGGCAAATGCAAAATGAACCTCTAGTTTGTCAGTCGCTTCTGAAGGATTCACTAAGGGAAGCTAGTTCATTGATACAGCACTTTACTGCCACCTAAACTACATTTCCCTCAGAACACACTACTGCTAATCTTGCTACAAGTGAGATGCAAGCACCCTCCTCCTCATGGTAGCCCACGATTAAAAAGAGCAGGAGGAAGCTACATCACATTACTGCTGTTCACCAGAATCTAGCAAGCTTCCTGATGGAAAAAAATTGGGAGGAAAAAGATAAAATAGGTGGTATGTCAGCAAGTTGCCACATATTCCTTGTAATTCATAAAGCTGAAGTAGCACCCCTCCTGAACTTTTACAGAGTGACAGAAGTAGTATTCAGGCCAGCTGTTGACACAGCAAGATAATAATTATCCTCTTGGATTTTTCATGATGAGGCTGTGTTTGGAAGCCAGCCAAGAAACAGCAAGGAGACTATACTAACTGTTTGTTTGTTATATTCATTAAAAAACAACAAATGATGTTCAATGAATAAGTTCTCTCCAAAGCAACGTGAGTTTTCTGAGAAGGCAGGTCATTTAGCAGAAATCCATTTGAATTTACTATGTCTTCCCTGTAGAGTGCTCTTAGGATTTGGTGACTGCCAAGTCTCCTCACCTTCAAAATCAGTGTTTTTACACTGGTTCAGATGAGTACCTCACAAGATGAAAAAAATAAGGTAGATAACCAAATAAATACTTCCATGTTAAAAGATATGCTAGCCTCTGGCAAGATAGATCTTAAAATGAACACAGGGCAAAATATGTCAGGTGGAACAGACAATCAAAATGAGATATGCAGATCAACTGACCAAGCTGGTTTTGAACTATTCTTTTAATTTTGATTAACATTTTTCCAACACTGTTTAGCTGTACATCAGGATTTCCCAGATAGGGCACTGTCGTCTCTGTCCGTGGTCCTTATCCATGAGAGCTCAGCTCTGGAACATGTGTGACTTCCCACATCCAATGGGCATCTGCCCAAGCAGAGCTGGGAAGACTTGTCAGGGAATTAAAAATATATATATTGACAGTTTGTCTCTAAGAACAGCTTACAATTAAAAGGAACTGTAAGAATACACAGGGCTTGCTCATGTTTGATTTCGGAAGTTACTCGTTGGATACAGGACGATCTCTGTTCTCCTGCAGCAGGAAATTCTCCCTCTGACATACCACCTGAGTCAGGGCCAGACAGGATTATCACAGGAACCTTGACCACAAGTGTTCCCATCAGCTACATCTGACCTGAAATGACCGCCCACAATTAGTCATAGACTGTGTGCTGAGCAAGTCAGGCAAGCTGTCAATACAAACTTACGAAGACATCTGATATCAGTGACATCTCTATTCCATATGCATATTGCATGTATCAGATGAACACATGGCTTGAGAGATTTTTTTTTTTGTGGGGGGAAGGTTGTTTTTGTTGGAGGTTTTATTTGTTTCAGTTTTTTTGGTGTTGGTTGTTTTCATTTCCTTCCCCTACGAATAATTCTAAGTATATAACTGCTTTAAAAAGGTTCATCCACCAACATGCACACTCCTGCCTATCTTCTTCAACTACAGGCTCTACTCTTCTCCAAGTTCATCACCACTGCCTTTGTTCTTACCAGACTCATTATCACAATTGAAATCTCCTTTCCTCAGTCCAATTTTGGCCATTTCTCTAAGCTGACCTAATGAATTTCTAACTCATGATACTTACCACACAAGAGAAAGATAACCAACACAAACAACTCTATTTTGGTGCCCTCCTCTGAGAAGAGGGAGAAAACACTTTTTCTGGATGCACTGCACTAAGGAAAGCAACATTGCTCACTCCATGGAGGAGACAAATGCAACTGGAAGACAAGAAGAGGCATGAGACTTACCTATGATCAAAGCAGACTCAGTAACAAGAGATTTTCAGTAAGCAAATCCTGAAGAGTTCTATTTGCAAACCAATCTTTCAGAAGCTGTACCTGAGTCACATTTGAATATTTTCCACAGAAATAAAGTTTGTCTCAACTTGCTATAGTTTGCAGTCCTT
This sequence comes from Cyrtonyx montezumae, assembly GCF_038088225.1. Taxonomy (NCBI): domain Eukaryota; kingdom Metazoa; phylum Chordata; class Aves; order Galliformes; family Odontophoridae; genus Cyrtonyx; species Cyrtonyx montezumae. The sequence goes on along the minus strand of NW_027072034.1, from coordinate 158,391,203 downwards.
TATCCAAAGCACCTTACCTACAGAAGGAATTGATTTTCCATGACCAACACCTAAAATACAACTAAGAATAAAGACACAGGAAACAGCACCAACGTCTCATCCACAAGATCAGATAGCAGCAAAACCTATCAACATAATTTTCCAGTACAGTGCCCGTTTCATATTAACAATATGTTTTAAGGTTTCACTACATCTATTTCTTTCTAATCTTCTCACTGCTGCACTGGAAATTGTAGCCAAATGAACAATTAAGTTTTTAGATAAAGTAAAAATATCAAAATAGCTCAACTAAGAATAGAACTGAATGCCATATGTGAGCCAGGAACAAAATGTAATCATGGGACTTTATAGGAACATTTAGGTCAGGCGTCTTCAACTTGACTCATCACACTGAGCAGCATAAAACTCCACAGCAACCAATCACTGAATCACTTAGTTCACACAGATCAAACCAACATATCATCACCTAACAAGAACACAACAGAGACTTGCTTTTTTGGGGCAAAAATAATGCTGTCAATATTTACTGCCTGTACATAACAGGCATTTTGCCCTACTCCTGTCAAGACACACAATTTCAGCATTTCCCTTAAAAAGCAAAGGAAACACTGGAATCTTTTTGTTTACTTTTCATACACACAAGAACAGTGAACTAAAAATCTACTTGTGAATTATTTTCAGTGACTCACTTCTTACCATGTCTACCATTCACCACTCAGGGGCCTGTGGGAATGGGAAGGTTAAATACTTTATTCCCATTTGCTTAACTGAGCCTTGCAGGTAATATATTCACTGAGAAGTGGAGCTTGATGTCTTCACTAGCTTTAAGAGAAGCTCAGTAACTTTAAATATGAAGTTAACATAGGTGACAGTTCAAAGCCACATATTTTAAAGCTTCTGGCTATTAAGAAATAGTTTTTATAAAAAGCAAAATTGAAGAATGCTAGTAAAATGGTAAGAAAAAAATAGAACAAAACAAAACCTTAAAAGCTCTAAGGACCACAGAGTGTGGGTGTGCACAGAGCAGCATCAGGCAACACGCAGGCACCTTATTAAATAAGATTGTCAACAGTACAAGCTGTTTCTTTCTTGGAAGCAATGAAGTAAATACATCACTCCAGAGAATAAATGTTTGGGTACTTTCCTCCCTCACTGACATACCTAAATTAAATGAGCAAACAATAACTCATAACCACCAATAATTCTCTTCAGAAGTTCAGTAAAATTACTTGTCAGAATTAAGCCTTATCAAAATAAGGGAGGAAGCCTAGATTTAAAGTAAAAAAATCAGCTTCTTGGTATTTTGGTCGCTGGAAGAACAGTAAACAAGATCAAGCTTGCTATTACATTACACATAACACCAGATGCATTAATAAATTCTCTCATCATAGTAAACAGTGCAACATAAATTTCAACTTCCAAGCCATAGGCTCAAAAATAAGGATATCTACAAGAGAGGAAAACGATGTGCTTTATACAAGCAGAAATCCTTTTTCCAAAAAGACCATTCTTCTCGCTTTGTGTCACACTTGACAAGAAAACGCTTAAAATCAATTCTTTATGGCTGTGTAACAATGCCTTCTGGGTGTTTTTAGAGGATTCTGGTAAACAAGACTTCTGTATATAGTTCCAGTAGCATGAATAGGACTGAAGCTCTGCTCTATACTCCTTCCAGCTTGTAGCTCCCCTTCCTCAATTCAGAGAAATTATATCAGCACAACATGCAGCAGAAATCTCATTTTTCTCATCAGCTCTGATCAGGCAAAATAACCTCTGCCCCTCTGCTCCATTTCTCTGGCCACCTTACCTGTCTTTCTGCAACTCAAACCAAGCTAACGACTACTGTTTCACAGCACCTTTCACTTCGTAAAAATTAAAAAGCTGCCCTCTCCTCCCCTGTTTCCACGATAATTTTTTTCTCTCATTTTTGTTGAAACTGCAAAGAAGTTTTTTCTGGTTTTACCTTTGCTGTTTTTTTGTTTATTTGTTTTGTTTTTTGGTTCGTTGGGTTGTGTTTTTTTTTTTTTTGATGGGCATACGGTTTCACGCATCAATTATTTGTGTTGTGCTAAAAGATGGAGATATCGAATGACAAGAAGGACAAAAGAGCTGCCATAACTTTAACCTATATACTGCAGAGCTCACTTGGCTACACAGGGCTGGTTAAGGATGCTAATCTGATACCAGAGGACTCAGGAGTTGGCCATTCACCTAGTTAGCAATGTATTTCTCATTTGTATCAATGTGAAGTCGTATTCTTACCCATCCCTGAATCTTTCTTAGTACCATCTGATATGATATCCACATGGTCGCTGTCTACATCGTAGCTGAAGAAATCATTCAAGTAAGTTTTTGATCTCTGGCCACCAAATACATACAGGCAGCGGTTTTTCTAGAAAGGAAGAGAAAGGTATTCCTTTACCAAGTGCTTTATTTCTGTTTCACAGAAACGTTAATGAATGGAACAGCAATAGATTTTTCTTCTAAATTTAAAATCACACCTTCCATTTGGTAAACATCTATTCCTTTCACATCCACAACAATTCACAGAATAATGCAGAACAGTTTACTCTTTTCAGATTTAGTAATAACCATATAATTCTTGATTCCATTCATAATCTGATTCCTGAAGTCATAGTTTTTCAGTTTCAAAAGCTATGCCATTGAAGACTTCTCACCCCTCCGTTCCAAACAAATGCAATTTTAGAAGACGTTATTTTCTCAGTCTAAGACTATAAATCTGGATCTAAAAGAGTATCAACTCCAGAGCAACCAGGCACATTTTACACAGTAATGGCTATAGCTCTGCCCAATTAAGCTGTAAGAAGAGAACTTTAAAACAGCAGAAGAATGAACAGTCTCAAGGAACACAAGGAAACAGCCTCAAGTTGCACCAGGAGAAATTTAGTTTGGATGTCTGGAAGAAATTCTCCATAGGAAGGGTAATCAGGCATTAGAACAGGCTACTCGGGGCAATGGTGGACCTCTTCAATCAAGAGGTATTTAAGAGACACATGGATGTGATACTTAGAGACACTGCTTAGTGGCAGACATGGCAGCATTATGTGATGACTGGAGTTCATCAAGATCGTAAGGATCTTTTCCAATCTTAACGATATAGTGTCAAAAAAACCCAATAGATAATAATTTCTTTGTTCCTGGTTTAAACTGCGAAGTTAAGAGCTACTATCCAGGTACCAACACAGTAAGATAAGGACAGGCAAATAAGCAGAAAGCCAGGTTTATCACTTCTTTCAAGCTCATCAAGTAGGAAGACCACAAGAAACAGATTTTATTTTTTCTTTTTTTCAAAAGATTGATAAAACAGCAAACTACTTAAACTGTCATGAACTGCACTCACAGAAATCTATCTTACATTTACCATGGGCATATACTTAAAACCTTCTGGTACCTAAGCAGAATCATGTGGCAGTATTTTCTTTTCTTTCTTATAAAACCAAATTTTACAGAATCATTAGAAGCAATAATGGAACAAAAAGCTATAAAAGCATAGAAATCACTATAAAACTTCAGATCTTTCATTTGAAAGGGAAGAACACTTCACTCTGGTCAACTTTCAACTGTACTATCAGTATATATGCGAATGCCACAACATTCATTTCAGTTCCCTTCCTCCCCCCTATCCTCAAACCAAAGTTCAAAATCAGCAAAACTTTGAAAACTCTGTTTGATACCACTAAGGAACTGTCATGTAAATTCAGTGTAGAACTGCCATGATACATTTCCCTGTGGAAGCTTCAGAGTTGACAAATTCCCTCTGTACTGTTATTCTACTGAATGTATCTGTACAGAAAGACAGAGCAATGCATGTATGATGCCTTACCACCTTCATCCCACAAATCCTCTTTCCTGCACTTGATCAGCTGATGAACACAAGGGGAAAAGCAACTGAATGTTTTAGTTTTCTTTTTATCTACTCAGTAATAAAGTGCCACACAACCTCTATCATCAACGACTCTGCATTTCCCCATTAGGTTCTGGACTGAGAGCCCACAGTGGCACCTGAATCAAGCTTAACAGCTGATCATAACAACAGGCAGCCTGTGCTCCTGAATGCACACCAGATAAGCCCTACAACAGTAAAGTTTACCATTCCTGGTCTAGTAAGTAACCTATGTAATTACAGAAGACTTCAAGATGCTTTACTAACTTTAAAAGAAACACACGATTAAAATCAACCAGTGGACTGTAGTTCCATGCTCCTATTTAATTAGAACCAATTTAGAATTCACCTTGCTTTTACTTTAAATTTATGTTCAGTTTAAGTCATGAAAACTTTGCCCGAGACTTGAATTAATACACCTGCACCTACCAAAAAAAAAACATTAGAATGTCACTGAACATAAAATCAAGTGAGGCAACACATCATTTAGAAGATTAAAGAGCCTACAAGAAAATCAAAACCAGATGTTCTCTAAGGTCAGACTCCATGAATCAAGGTACGGTGTGGATACTTACAGAATGGAACAACATACAGTGTCCTATTCGGGACTGGATATCCTCGGGTCCAGCATTACAGGAATCCTCTCTCAGAAGTTTCCATGTCTGACACTGGCAGTCAAAAGCAAACAGCCCACTGAACTGTGGTTCGCTGGCTCTGCTGTCATCAACACTGCCATTGCAAGTCAAAATTCTGCCTCCAAACGTATATATCATGTGCTTTTCGGAATCCATACACATCTGTAAGAACAAGAGAAGTTTTTAAGAATGCACATTAAGATCTGAACATGCTCAGATTTATGATTACACATCCCTCCCTTGCAAGTGATATCAAGTAAGTTAGATAGTACTCTGCACATCTGAACCTCTAGTGAACAGATAAGAGCACAAATGCCTTCATGGTTGCCAGGTATTAAACCCAGAAAAAAGCTCCTTAGTTTAGAACTTGAATCTAATTTCAGCTTGACAGTTTAATGATTCAAAAAGGGCTATGTGCACAATCATCTGCTTCTTTAGAATTTTTATCCAGGATCCATAGATAACTGCCAAAAAGTAAACAAAGTCACTGCTAGTTTCCTGAACATAACACAACTGATCTCAAAACAATCTGTGACCTGTTCCTCAGCTTCCATCTCAATCACACATTTATTGTTATCTTCACTACTTCAACATAAAATAGGGCTGTAAGCTGGCCAAGAAACCTTGAAGAGACTGCAGCAGAAAAAGGTTCAACCCCAAAGCCAGAATTCAAGTTATGGCACACACAGGATGCATCACAGTACAAATCAAACAGAACTCCCTGATTCCAGGTGATGTTTTCAGACACAGTGCAACGGAGATGTCTACAAAACATCATGGGAAAAGAAAAATGGAAAAACACAACAAGACAGATGCTACTCAGAAAAGCCTACACACGACTTTTCCCAGGCAGCACATTTTTGTGAAGGTTAAAACAAAAACTGGTATCACAGTACGCAGCGAGGGAGAGAAGAGAAAGCTGTAGATTGAGAAAGAATTCAGGGAGGACATTCTTTCCTCAGAGATATCAGGGAGAAATGCAGATTTCAGAAGGAGGCAAACAAGGTACCCAAAGTAGTCTTGCCAGCTGATCATTTGCTTTTGCTCAACACCTGGAAGACTGATATTTGTTATTAATAGAACAGAAAGACTGATTGGCTTTTGTTCTGCAGACAACACATCTAATTTATGGTGTCAGCAAAAATGCATATCATGCTGGCAGACGACAGCTATGGTTACAAAACAGCACCAGTAAGTTCTTGGGACCCTTTAAAAACAAATACTGATGCATTATCTCTTGGCCATGTTTTATAAAAACAACTAAGAACCAAATACCTTTTTCAAGGACACAAAAGCCACTGAAAATACAACATGATTAAAAATAGAGTAATTTGAATATATGGAGAGGTGCAGCTCTTTTAGTAGCTACTTCTATATTATTTCAACCTCTACAAAGCATTTCACAAAATTAAAGATAACTGATTCTTAAAGAATCCTGATCCTGTTGGCCTCATTTCAGTGTCTTGCTTACAGTATTCTTCTGGAGGTAGCACACACAGCTTTGCTAGTTGTTCCCCAATGCCTACTCAGTAGGCTGATCTGCAAACCCAGCTCAGCAAGTCTGATTAAAAACAGATGAACTGTGCTTTGAACTTTAATAAAACGTGTCTTAATACATAAAATGAATCAGTTTACAGATGTTTTTATGATCCAACTCTATTTCATTGGAATACCAGTAATCAACAGCATTAGACAACAATGCTATTAGAAATTAACTCAGTGCAGATCACAGCTTCCCCCATTGTTGCAATCCTGTCTGGTACAGCAATTCTAAATTGGAAAAGGCTATAATCAGAATTGTGATTCACAAACGTTGAGAAAAAGGTGTAAATACATAGGAATTTGTGTTAAAATATCAGTGCAGCTGACCTGATGATCAAACACCAGCTTTGGACCTCCATCAGCTGCAGTGTCTTCACTCAGTAGCATCCACGTGTTTGTATCAATGTCATAGCGATAGAAGTCACTTTTCAGAGATTTGCTGTTCCTCACAGAGGAATCCAGGTAGCGACCCAGCGTGTAGATCTGTCTCCGTTGAATGTCAATGCACATCTTGTGACAAGATCTGGCACTGGGACCACTCTAATAAGGAAAACAACCACAAAAATGAAGAGTGTAATACATTAAACATCGCTCTAAGATAGAACACTACCTACTCAGAACAAAAAGAAATAATCTCATCAGCAAGCGGAAAACCTCCAAACTTTCAAGAAAATGTGTCAGCCAAATACAGGATTAATATACAAATATCAGTATAACAGGACACTCTGTAGCTCCTTTGTGCTTTAGAAAGACAATAGTAAAACAAAACAATTTTTATACTAAACTTCTAACATAAAGCCTTTTGTAAGATTCCTTACAAACAGACCATCCCCTCCAGAACTGATGCTCAGAGGCATGTGAAAGCTACTTGATCTTGTAAAATAACAGAAGCTGAAGTACATGAGAGCAAATTAAGATGTCACAGCCTATAAATAACTACTTAGGAAGAAGATTAAGACGTGCTCTATTACATGAGGCTCTGTTTTATTAATAGACTGTTTTCTAACAGATCATAACCAGACACTCCCACAAGCAATCATATCCTGTAATGGGTCTTTGAAGGCAACAAAAGCACTCCATTCTTCACAAAACAGATATTGTTACTCTAGCTTCAACTACAGGGAAGTTTCTTACAGTAACCAAAACTGCCCTGCGTTATGATCGTCAGAGAGAAGACGCTGGCTATGCAGCTAGTTTTGAGAATCTTCTGAAGAGTCTGGAAGATGAGAAATAGAAATCACACGGAAAAATGTCCAGAGTTTCAAAGTTTGGTATTGGGAACCTGAAAAAGGACCCTGAAAAGCAACAGGAAAAGTGGGAAAATTTCCAATGTCAAGTAAAAATGGTCGTGTTTGTGTGCATCTTACTGAAGCATTAATGATAAAGTTACTGAAATGTGTAGAAAAATGAAGACTAACCAAAGACTCAAAGATGCATGACAAATCAGCATTTATTATAAGTCTTACAGTTAAGGAAAACTAGTCATGCCATACCAAGTAACAACAGAATTTTCTCCACATGCTACTAAATACTGCCTTAAAGATCCTAATTGTACCATTTCATTTCAAAACAAATTGAAATTAAAATATCCCGATGGACTACTCTTCACTAGGTTTGATAAAAAGAATTCCTCATTACAAAATAGTTGCTGCATACTGTTGTTTGAGTTAACTAAACAATATGAAGATTATGTGAATGAATTGTTCATATTTGGAAAATACGAAGCATGACAGCAATAATTGCAAAGTTGATAATTAAGTTATTTCATAGTGATTGAGATAATTTTCTTTTCAGGAGAAAATACTAATAGAAGTGAAACATCAGCAGGAAATCCTGAAATACAGCAAAAGTTCACTCACTGCCTTTGACCACATGGAAGAAAGTGAAAGAGAAGGTAGCAACATACTTGATCTTGTTACTGGAAAAAAACAAATTCCTATCTTTGAAAGAACCCTATTCAGAACACATGAGATAGTTTCTTCGCATGAGAAGTCTCCACTTGCATATTCACAAAGGTTGCCCTTGAGTCACAAGAAAGCAACCACCTACAGACAAAGTCCATCTCTCGTTATGCAACTAGGACACTGGAGGATATTCCATTGTTCCTCTGCCAAAGAGCGTGTTAATGCCTTGGCATAGCCACTACCTAGATGAAATCCTAAGACCCACACGTCTGAAATCGGTCCTTTATGACCCCATCTCACTTGTCACATCATTGCAATTTTCTTTTTAAATGAACCCACTGATTTAAATATCTCACTCCCACAACACTAGATGGTATCTCTGGGCTACAGTAGATACTGAGAAGGTCACGTGGAACCACATGTGTCTGCTGTGTAATTACCAATAGGAGTAAACAGGTCCATTAAACAACAGTTTATATGAAGGCTACCCAATTTGCTTAAAAAAAGCCCTTGTAGTATGAACGTACTTCAGTGGGAGGCACAAAGTCCATTTATAGAGACAGATATGGGCAGATACTGAAAAATGACTAAAGTTTCAAGGCACGCGTGGTTACATGAATCAGGAGTCTGTGGGCAGTTAGAAATGTTGATCCAAAGTCTCCTTCACACAGCTACAATAATGAACCTTTTGCTCAGACAAAGCACGCTACTACAACTCGTCACAGAGAAAGCGACCCACCAATTTCAAACAGATAAGGATTGATTCCAGAAGGATCAAAGAATTTGCCTCTTTATTAAGTAATACATGAAAAACACTGACTGTAATAGCCATTGATTCTCTTTAACCTACAGCAGAAGAGATCAGAGAGAGCAGAACAACCCTTTTTTTTCCCCCCTCCTGCCAGGATGTAGACTGGCCCACAATCCATTAATGTTGTAAGATGAGCACGCTGCACTAGAAATCTCAATAGTCTTGTTAAAATCTGGACTTTACCATAAAAAAAAAACCTGATAGTGTACAAAGTAGTAATTCTGGTACCTGCCAGTCCACATAACATACTACCTACTATTCCCAAAAATTTGGGGATAATAAAGAGTTTCACCTGCACACTGATAGACGTAAGATAAGACAAAGCAAACTCAAGTATTATTGAGAGAAGGCAAAGAACAATTACAGCCAGCCTGCATTCACCTGGTCTTGTGGTTATCACAAGTGACTGCAGATCAATGCAAGACTTTTCAGTAAGTAAAACTTTCTTTAGGTCTGGTTTCACTGAACTGTTATCACCAAGGTTCCTAGCACACATGATAGACATTTCTGCAACTGAAGTTTCATGAGCAAATGTTGCACTTAGGGACACGGTGGCAATGGGTCAATGGTTGGACTAGATGGTCTTAGAAGTACGTTCCAACCATAATGATTCTACAACTCTAAGAACCAATCAACTGATTTAGTAGAGGCATTACTCTCCAAACAGAGCACAGCCAGTTAAAATACGCTCTAGTAAGTCATATCAAGCAACAGTGCCCAAATGATCCAAATAAGCACTGGCTTTGGGAACACTTTCCAGTTCTCACCATGAAGCTTCTGGCACGCACAAGGCAGAAACCACACGTGAAAGAAGCTTTTGACCAGGCTAAATTCTTATTCAGATGGCTAACAATGTGTTAAGCTAGCCCAGCCAGTCCCTCCGATTATGCCAACGCTGTGGTGGCAATAATAAAGTATTAGCGTATCGCATTTCAGATTTACAGGACCAAGCAATACTAAAGATTACTAAGCTTGGGCACTTTGGCTTCTGTACAACTCAGAGCCCCCTCAGAGCTAAGACTAACCTGAATAAAGTAGCTCTCTACCACCCAGCACCACCGCACAATTAGGATAGCATAACAATCACGACAGATCAAGCACTGTGTGCTATGGCACCATTTTCAAGTGGTACAGAATACCAAGCTTCTGTTCCCTACTCTAACAATACAGTACTCAAAGCAGGTTAGTCTTCACTGCAATTGCTCCACTCTAGAATAGATACAAATGACTCAGAGGATGTATGGAAAATAACGAAGTGCACATAGCTAGGAGTCCCTAGACAAGGTTTCAAAGTTTTTAAGTTCCTAGAAGCAAATAAAGCCAACCAGGATCTTTTGGTTTTGTCAGCACCTCACAAAATTCAGTTGTGCAACGCCAAGTGAATACACAGTATACCTTATGAAAGACCTTCTCAACATGCTAAGCCACTTTATAAAATCTAATTAGAGCTTTCTTCATTTAACTTGCAAATGCTGAAAGCAATTATCCCACTTAAGGACTAACTTACAAAACGTTTTCAAAAAGCAGCACAACAGCATCGAGAGACAACACTGCCTCCTTGAAATAATTGATTTGTTCCTACACAGGAGGGAAAGGATTGGGACTCCTTCAGGTAGAGTCTGTTCTAATAACTATTCATGCCAGAATCGCCATGCATCATCTTACCAACAGCACCCTGGCATGCTCTGCTAAGGCATTAACATGACAGCTTTCTTTTATATTTGGCTTCTAAATAAATGTCCTACAAACCTGCTTTAATGCAAACAGAACTCCAGGAAGCTGGTTCAACTTCCCACCCTCAAAGCAAGAATTTGGGGGGCTTGGCTCCTTTTGGTTATCATAACCTTTTGCAAATAAAGGGTTTTCAGTCACAAGAAGTTCTGTTTTTATTCAGACTGATCCAGATGAAAAACCTCAGGAGCAAGCCTGGACCCTGTTCAAGAGTCAGGGGAATAAAAACAAAGAACAGCTGACTAATTCTCCCTTCTCCGTGCTTTAAAACACTGAATGGAATGTGAACATTGTCTCCAGTATAAAGTTCAAAAATAAGCGTCATGAGGTAAATGCTGTTGTCCTAAAGCAAACTGGGACCAAGACTTAAGAAGACACAAACAGCCTACTTGGTTTCCCATTCTGAGAGCAGGCTGTCCTGCAACAAACAGTCCCTCCTGGACGAAGTTCTCCACAATCTTGAAAATAAAAGGAAATGCATATGAATCTTGGCACCCACAGCATTACAATCAAATCTATATGCCCTTTAAGATTGTCAATGCTCTATCAGTGGCAGCATTCAGGTAATACGTACTCCAAAAGCATCTAAGTAGCAGCTCATAAGGATGTGACTTGCTTTAGATTATTTCTAAATTCAGCAGAAGCTACAGCAATACAAAAAAAATCTTCACCGCATATTAATTGCTCACAGGAAAAACATGAGATGCTTTCTAACTGAGGATGTCAGAAATCAATTAAAAGCATATACCTAGTGCTTTTTATGGTAACACATGGCATCAATATTGCCCATCAGCCCCCAACACAAAATAAAGTGAGTGGAGGTTGTTGCTACATTGCTTTTAATCCCCGTACAATTACCAACTAAGCACAAGTGCTGAATCACGCAATGTACACGTGCCATGGATGTGAGCCATCTGCAAAGGCTTTTAAAGGGTGCAAGAGCCTCTCACATCCCAGCTACCTGACTTAATACGATGGCAAAAATCAGTGCTGTGTGTGTCATTTGATGTCTAGGGCTTGACAGCTCTATCACTGGATGCAAAAATAACCTCTGAGCTTAGCAAAGGGTGTGTGTGGCAAAGGATTGAACTAAGATTTCAACTGTTTTAAAGAACACAAGAGTAGCTACACACACACACTGCATGTTCAACATGCATTCTGTTGATGCAATTACTCTGCAAGTTTGCCCTAGGTAAAAGCTTAAAGCAGCATATGAAGCTATAGTAGGTCGGCAGCCTTGTGTTTTCATTTAGTCTTAAGATACTCTTGCTTCTATTTATGAGATATAACGGCTACTATAACTTACTTTTACAGTTGCTGTGCCAGCTATAAAGAAGATACTTTGAGAATGTATGAGTTAAATATATTCTGCCAATAAATATTTTAAGACATCTATTAAGCAGATCAGAACCTGGCTAAGAAGCACAACCTTTAAAACTCCCCGAGGCCAGTGTTGGAAAGATATGCACCTACACTATTTTTCATGCAAAGTAGAATGTCTTGTGATAAATATTAGGCTTGGATAGCAGAAAGTTGCTGACAGGTATTTGCAAATACCTGGCTATTAACATACCTAGTTTCAGCTAAGACAAACAAGCTATCCTTTGGTCAGGCAGTTGACACAGTATTTGAGCTGTGCCTAATCTGCTTATGAGTAACCTCCTATAGCAATGCAACTAAATAGATTTAGCTGCAAAGTCCTTTCTGGGAATCTGACTCAGACACGATGGAGCAGATTAAAGTCAGAGGCAGCTTTCAGTACACAGTTTTGATTCATCTATGTTGCTCACTTTAGGAGGGAAAAAAATTAAATAGGATTAAGCTTTTTCTCCTGAAGCGTGTACACATTTGGGATAGTCAGTGTTGATGCTACACACCCTCAAGCTTAACATTCCCTAAAGAGACTTATTTTTTTTTGCTTAGAAGTAAAATTAAATGGTCCCATGTTCTACTTCTGAAAGATGGTTCAATGAACTTAAAAATCAAATGATTAAGCTTAGAGATACAGTAGCCAGGATCTGACGACCCATGGGCAGGTCATCCCTTCCAGTCCCACATCAGAATTTACTCTCCATCCTTCAGAGAGCAGCACAGGTTCATTACCACACAGATAAGCAGAGAAGCAGTGCAATACACAAATCCTGCTATGAAAATGAACAGATGCTTACATTCTCCTCCCATCAAATTATCTGTTAAAAATTAGTCTCCCAGCAGGCCTGCTTGCAGAAACAACTAATGTCAGGGTATTTTCGTAACACAAATGAACCAGCTCGTGACCTACTGGCTCCTGCTGAACTGCAATTAATGCAACTCAAGGAAATATCCTTTAAATTGACTCAAGAACTTTCCAAAGTACCAATGTCCTTGTTCTGAGAGCTGTGTGCGTGAGCTTACCTTCTGTGCAAAACAGCTTTAGATACTGATATCAGCATCACTATCCATGCAAGAGTACATGCATCACTATGCATGCCTGGCCTGAGCAGCGTGTTCTCAGCTGGCTTGCTCTCACACTTGGGTATAATCAAGGCCTTTCAGCACGGTGGAACATCATGTTACAATAAGCCAAGTCACTCAATGACCAAGCAAGGATTCTATGCGAGCAGCAGAATGACAAAAAGAAGGAAAAAAAAAACCCACAGAACTTTAAACACACAAAACACAAGTAATAGCTCTTTCATTTATACAAACAGGGTTGCAAGAAAACACATGAAGGTCTTGTTTAGGCATCTGTTTACAGTCAAAAACAGATCATCCAGTCTACTTGGTTCAGCTTACAAATGCAAATAGGTAAAGTCCAGGAGCTATACCCTCAAACAAAACAACCTAGCAACAAAAGGGCATTAATACTGTGCCACTTCTAACAAAATGAACAATTTACTCACAAAGCCAGTGCTACTCATAGTGATGAAATGTGAATGGTAAAAACTGCAGCTTAAGTTTTAACGAGGAAATTGTTGGTTTGTTACACATCATCTGCTCAGCTTTGCTTTCAGTAACACTGATGAAATATAACAGACAATCTGTCACCAGTTCTGAGATACCCACCCTCAGGACAACGTCCTTGGTGGGCCGAATTCAACTAACCCCATGAACAATTGCAGGATGTTGAATAAGGTCATTTTCAAATGCATTGTTAAGTTCATGCTGTCCTCTGATTAGCATTAACAATGGCCAGTAAAGAAATCCAGCTAAAGCAAAGATTCTTCAGTGGATGCAAATTATTTGGCTTAAAACAGACCAACAGGCTGAAGACACTTAAACTTGTAATTTATGAGTTAACTGAAGATGTGAAACACGTCCCAGTTTTGAAGCCCTCATGAGGGCATAGCAGGGCTACAAATAAGTGGGCTTTTTATTATTGTTTTTGAAAAGATGGTGATAAACTTCAAATTTCAAATTGATCTAAGCAGTTCAGGAACGCCACAAGCTCTCAGATGTTTCCAGGAAAGTGAAGGAAAATATATCTCATATATGTGTCTGTGTGTGTATATGAGTGTGTGTGTAACAGAAATATTATTAGCACTGTGGAAATGGCCACATCTTTGAAACTAAATGACATATTAGGAAAGATGTAGCTTGTGAAATTTGTATTTATATCACTTGTCAGCTATTCTCAGAACATAATTTGATTACCCAGCTGCACAAATTGCATCAATTACCACAAAGTGCAGCACACAGATAGTCGGTGCTGTATGACACTTTCAGGAGCAAGTCATCTTCAATTTTGCAGTAATCTGCATGGGATGTCAGAGGAAAAGACAGAAGTGAAAAACAAGAATACAAAGTCAACGCAATTTCTTAATCCTGGTATGAGTGAAATCCCTTGGTCTCTCAGCACTTACAAGTCCTGGAAAATTGGACTAAGTCCCACTAAACATACTGAGTTCTTTCAGGTCTGAAAGCTCAATGTATCCACATGCTATATCCATCCAGTCAGTGTTTGTCCCGTAAGTTTAACTGTCTTCAGATCCTGGTGGCAGAAATGTACTCATTCATAGCAGCAAGACCCACAAAAACTTACCAGGATTTTCAAACATGTAATTACCCAGACAGATTAACTAAGGATGTGTCTACGATACTAATGAAAGTGCTTCCCCTGTGTTACCACACTGGGTAACTGATATTTCTTTAGGGATTCCTCTATTTGCACAGCTTGAGGAGTGTTAATGTAATGGAAGCCTTTCACAGACTAGCTGAAACAGGAGACTACTCCCAAGGCAATGTTGATTCATGTGTGAAACTACTTTGACCTTGCTGACAAGAGAATAAACTTTCCTCCCACCTTCTAGCCCTACCTTCCTCTGTTTCTGCCATTCTCCCCACACAATCAGGGGGATTGCAAGGTACTAAGGATTCTAGCTTGCTGTTGTGTTCCAGGTGACTTTTTTTTGTCAATAAAACCTGGAAGTACATAAATCAGCATTTTAATACCAACATTCCTCACATTTAAAAAGTACTGTAACACAGTAGTACAAAAAGGTGTTATCTCCCCCAAGACACGGGCACGGTGACCCACAAATGCCTCTGGATACAGCCTTAAAGGTAACTCACAAGGGAGTTAATGGTGCAACACATTCCTAATGAAGTCCAAATAAAATGGAGCTGTACTCCAGATAAGGGGATTCCCTTATCTTAGGCCAGTATGCCCCTTGCAAGCTAGATGCAGTGATTTTCAAGAGAACACAAATGCCTCAAATCAACGATTCATGATGCTTCAAGGTATAAAAGCAGTTCTTAGCTCCACAGGCTGCAGCCTTTGCAACTGAAGGCTTTACGATGCTTTGGAAGTCCATGTATAATCTGAAGACTGGCACGTGCAAGCTCCAGGGCTGCCAAAGTTTTGCAGCCTTCAGAATACCGTGCATAACGCATTCATTTAAGTACTCCTTTCTCTATGAGACTGGCTTCAATATCCAAAAGGGATCTCCGCACACTGAAACATCTGGTGTTAGGAATAACTGAAGTTTGGCTGGTTTTCCTGCACTTTTTGCACGGTGGAAGCAAGAACTATGGGCACTTAGCAATGGAACTGAATAACTTAAGACTCAGAGCTATATACTATAAAGATTTTCTCCTTTAAAATTTCAGTTAAAGGACAAATAAACAAGAGTAGGAGGACAGAGCCCTTAAGCACACAAGCTAGTAAAAACAAAAAGTTAACATTAAGAGTGGAAAACATTTTCTAATTTTTTTTTAATAAGATCATAGAATCATAGGGGTTGGAAGGGACCTCAAGAGATCATCGAGTCCAACCCCCCCTGCCAAAGCAGGTTCCCTGCATCAGGTGGTACCAGGAAGATACTCTGCACCAGGATATTTTTGTCTTAAGATACCTATGTATCACTGAAGACCCTAGTCAAACATAACTGAAATTCTCTAACATTTTGAGAATAAATACTGGCTAGAACAGTTTTAAACCATTATAGTAGTATGCAAGAGGGGAAACAAAACAAGTAGCATGCAGCATTCAGGACCTGCCCAGAATGCCTTACATTGTGTTCACTTCAGTACATGCCACCTTTGTCCCTTCTCCTGTAGGCATTTACAGTACTTAAGAAGTTGGCACAGTGGTACACCTGCAGGATCCAAGTTTCTGCTGCAGGCTTTTGGGGACAGCTGCTTTCTCCCTATGAGCTTTTGTGGTACCAGGATTCTCTTACGACTTGAGCATCTTTTAACAACTAAAACTATTCAGACACGGCAGACTCAGTATATTAGATCTCAATTCCATAACACATTACTGTATTCAAAACAAAACAAAATAAACTCCTCAGATTACTCAAAGCATCTTCCAAATTACATCACCACCTGCAGGAAGGAGGCAATATTTGGGACATTTTCAGTTCTTACTCTTAAAAACAGCACAGAGTAAAAGCTTTACACAGATACGGTTGTATATTTGAGCATCACGCCACCTTTCAGAAACAATCATGAAAGTGTCACAAACAAATATATACAATGCTTCTGTTGCAATGACAGTGGAAGTTTTGGGTAAACACAGCCACATCAAAAAATGTAAAGCCATCTAACCATACAATGTAAAAAAAAATTAACTGGAAATACAGTATCAGGTGAAATTCAGGTTGGCTGTCAGTACCACGAGATCTTTCCACATTTGTCAGCCTCTACTTTATGTAGCCTGGAAAAGTATTTAATGTTAGCAGCAAATTGTCACCTCACCATATGCCAAATTTCTAGATCATTTTGAACCTACTAACGGTAGACACTTGCTGACCTACACTTTCCTTTATCGTCAGAAAGAATTTATTCTCTTAACTGATTAACCCATGAAAAGACCTTGTCTGCTGCTGAAGAATCTCTGACAAGAAACACTTAAAAGTTTGAGAAATAGTGTCACCTAAACCTAACCCACTTACACAACTTCCATGTCCTTTACAGAGCTGATGTGTGAGCATATAGCCACAGTGAGGATGAATCAACACAAATACACAAGATAAGTTAACACTTTGCATAGTAAGATACTGTTTCCAAGAAGATCTTGCATCTCTTCTAATGTCTATAGGAGGTACAGGGCAAAGGAATAGTAGGGACATACAAAATATCATGCTTCCCACTTCTCAATTATTGAATCTTCAAAGCCATCAACATCTCTCAGCATTTTGACTCTGTAAGTCCACAGAACTATCAATATATTGCAAGTGAAGTCTTTCCTACAGCTGCCTATTCACCTAATCTATCCTTCTGTACTTCCATTTCACTATATTGTCCTATGAGAACATTACTGCTTGGAAACTACAAGTATTAGACAGCAAAACGTTCACATTAAGTTAATCGATTAATTGATGCTGGCCTAATATCAAAACGCTCAAGAAGTAACGTGGTTTGACATTTTAAAACTATTCTCAAATCCTGAAAAAGTCCACTAAACTACTACTGCTAATACACCCTAGAGACGACAGCATTTGTTATAACATTCCACTTGGTTCAGGGTACAAATTCCTAAACTCTTAGGCTTCACATGCTTCGGCCATGCCTGGCACCAACTGATTTGGAGAGCTGTTGCACACTCAGGCATTGCACAGGGGAGACAGAAGTTGTGGGTCTGTTTGAGAGGTCACAGTGCAGTCAGTTTCTTTGGAAGGACACAATTGTGGATGAGGATGATTTTGCGAGGACTGAAGGAACCTTCCTGCCTCCATACAATGAAAGAATGGTTGGGAAGTTCCAGTTTAGGTCTGACTATCAACTGCTGAGTTACATATTCCAAAGAGACTCAACACAATCAGCTACTTCAATACTGCAAGCATTTCTTCCTGAGATAAGAAGGCTATGGAAAATTAGCATTGGAAGTTGAACTGTTAAGAATACAAATGCAACTTAAGGTGACAAAGAGACCTTTCTCCAACTTGCTGGCAAACTGAGAAAAACAGAAGCAACGCGATTTACTTTAAAGGTCACCACAAATTCTTTGTATCACAGTGCCAAACAGATGAAGATAATCTGGCATTGCATCAGAAGTTATCAGTACCTTTACTCAAAGAGTTGCTCTGTTATACCCTTAAGATATGCAACTTTTACCATCTTCTTGTATCCAAGCTTAAATATTCAGCGGCAAATTTAACCAGCATCACTAATTAAGTGGGATAAAACAGCCAGAAGTGGAACAAGCACAATGTAACACAAAAACAAGACAAAGTTCTATTGGACTCTACTTTGACTATTTCCAAAAATTCCATGTCAACAGACGTTTCCTTTCAGCAAGTTGTTTGTGAATAGTTGATGCTCCTATTAGAGAAACATCTGGAGTCTTTGTTTTTTAATTTACTTCTCCATTTGAGACTGACCTTTCCATTTCTAAATCAGGTTTTATCCAGAACTCACATAGAAAAAAAACCAAAAAAACACTACACTGCTGGCAAGTGCTACCAGCAAGTTCAGTGTACTTCCCCAAGTCACCAAAATCCTGGACTATGCCTCAAGTAGGTTGTCTTCTGACATCCACTTGAGATCTATCCAAACATAAAACCCTTCTGGAACTCCATTTCTAAATATTTCTCCACTTTATTAAGTACGTATCTTTTTCAAAGTCCCCCATGCATTCAACTCAACCTTCATTTTCTCTTAATTCCCCGATCTTGCTTCTTTTCAGCCTACAACCCCTCCAACTTGCACTTGAATTTCTTGACCTGCCATTGGAATCTAATTATCTTTCCTCCAAAATCTCTCCTCCACAGCTGTTCTTTTTCTATATCCCTTTATTCCCACCCCAGAATTACCCTGCTAGCGTCAGGCACGAGGAACTCAGAGAAAACATACACTGTTTCTGGCACTGTTTCACACCTTGCATCCCAGCCAGGCCTCCCAAGCTCTACAGAAGCTCAACTGGATAAGAAATAATCCAAGAAAAAAAGAAAAAAAAAAAACAGAAAATGAACCCCTTACAGAAACACCAGAATTACCCATACTGATTTGTACAGGAAGAAATAGTCACTCTGTCAGGAAGGCACTATTACAATGCATCCCAAGCTAGACAAAAACACAAACACTAGGTAGCTACAAGACGAGAAAAAAGTGGAAGAAGCAGCAGTTAACATCACTGTTTTCAATATTTCTGGTTCTTTATTTTCTGATTCAAAGGAAGATGATCTAGCTTCATCTTCAGCATGTAAGTTGATAAGAGTTAAGTCCCAATTTCCTCATAATTTATGTCACACAGATCCCATTTAATTTTGGGTGAACAGTGAGAACTTTTTTTTTCCCTTGACTCTACAGGCCTGAAAGACCAAACCTAGTTACAATATAATATTGCTGAACATGTGGAGAATGCATGAGAAGTACAGAGCTCTGTGCAGCAATGAAAGGATTAAGGGTAAAAAATAAAAAATAAAAAAAATCTCACAAACATACAAAACATGAGGGCAACTTTTAGCCTTCATGCAGCATTATTAAGATAGATACTTTAATACCACAATCAGTTTCGTTATTGCACATTTTTCGAAGAGCATTAAAAGCCCTGTACATGACACACAGATATGAGGGCTAGGGACAGAGCCTTACTATGAGATCTTCAGCCAAGGTTATCTGCTGCACTTGATTACAACCTCTTAACACCTTGGCCAGGAAAAAAAATGGCAATATTCAAGTGTTCTTAAGTTCATAAATTAAGCTAGTGACAAGAATCTGGAAAAAATCATATGAGAAAAAAATATGTTTATGCCTTTTGCAAATGCTTGGGAAAACCAATTCCTAAAGTTAGGTATCAAAAAGTGGAAGAATCTCATTCTATTCAATCCTTTCAGCCAGCACTGCATTCATTTGTTTAATTTATGCTCTGACAAACAAGTAGTGGACTCTGAACACAATAACCACAAGAAATTTTTACTGTATACTGTGAAATGTCATGTGAATTACATGAGTCAAAGACTGGAACTCTTTTTTGTTACTTCCTATAACCCAATCTACATTTGTTTCAGAGGTTTCATACATCAAATAGCAAGTAAAACAGGCCAAGGAAAATGGCTAGAACGCCATGAAAACCCCTGGGATTACACAGCCTCTGGCAGTTACTCTCTGTTCTCAATATTTCCACCTCCTAGTTATCCATTTCTACTCACATTTTTGACAGAAGCTAAAAAAAAATTTCTGAACCTCAACACCAGCATAAGGTCTGAAATGTTTATTTGTCAGCCTGGTTCAATCTATCACATTATTTAACTTATGTTCTACTCAACTGAACTGATTTTTGGCTGATCAGTCAACTCTCGGGAAATAAACCCTCCCCCCAGTAACTATTAACACTTCAACTTTGTATCTATTTCACATTTTCCCTGTCTTATTTCAGAAGTCCTCTGAATTTGAAAGTTTGATTTTTTTTGTTTGTTTGTTTGCAATTTTGGCACACTACACGTATATACAAGCACTTTAGAAGTATGGCATTTTTCTGTACAGTAGTTCATATATTAACAGTATGAATGGACAACTTGCCTCTTTCTCGGTATCTCTGGATATACAAGTCCACTGGTTCTCCTTCACGCTGTATGCCCAAAAGTCAGCCAGGTCTTGAGTTCCATCCCAGCCACCAAACAAATAAACAGTTTCTAATAAAAAAAAAAAAGTAGAACACATTAAATATCTTTTTAAAAAAAATAAACAAAAGAATGCCTTTAAACAGATAAATGCCTATGAAACACTTGGGATAATCAGACCATAAGTCAAGCCTACGCAGGTCCCTCTGGATGGCATCCCTTCCTTCTGTTGCATTAGCTGTACTGCTCAGCTTGGTGTCATCTTAAAACTTGCTGAGGGTGCACCTAGTCTGGGTCACTGATGGAGATGTTAAAGAACACTAGTCCCAAGACTGACCCCCATTAGATACCACCCGTGACCAGCCTCCACCTGGCACTACAACCATCCAATCTATTCTTGATCCTCTGAACAGTCCAGCCTTCAAGTCCCTCTCTCTTCAGTTTAGAGATGGATGCAGGACTATGTCAAAGGCCTTGCACAAGTTCAGGCAGACATCATCTGTTGTCCTTCCTTTGTCCACCAGTGCCATTAGTCATTATAAATCTTCATCAGTGAAATCTCAGTTTGTTGTTCCCTGCTCAATGCAAATCCTATAGTCTACAAAGATTTCTGAGACAAAAGCCAAAAACCTCTTCTATTCAGTTGATCCCTTATAAAGGAAAACTTGCTTCAGTTATGAAATCCTCTTCAAGGGAAATGGCTTGCATAATCTAATTTATCTGATGTCACAAAAGCATGTCAGTAGAGCAGTAACAGCTTAAGTCAGCATTCCAGGCTCATCCTTAAAGCATGTTACCTTAAGTTTGCTACCACTTCAAGCACAAGAAGTTCAAAAACTTATCAGACCTGCTGATGAAACAAATAAAGCCGCCAACATGGGAAGAATAGAAGGAAGAAGTCTCTGTTATGACACTGAAAGATGATGAAGCCTCTTCCATTATAGTAACATCACTATCTGGTCTTGAATTCTAAAAATACTTCATTTTCAGACTGCATTAACACATCAGAAAACCAACTCCAAGAAGAACAAGCCACTGAAGAATCACAGAGTTTTAAAAATTTCTTTAAAACCCACGAGCCAGTTCTATTATGAAGGTAACGGCCAATTTTTAATCCAACACCAATTAAAGAGCAGAGCAAGAAGTGTGATTATAAAACAAGAATAGTCCCTGACCCTTACCTACCATCAGGATAGTGGTCATCACCATGGAAAGGTTACCCTGGTTCATTAACTTTAATTACCCTTCCTCCTGGACTCAGGGCTCCCAGTGTTCCCTGCTAAGAGCAGGTCCCTTTGTGCGCATAAATTCTCACAGCTCACAAAACCCACATTACCACAACAGCTTCATTGATAGCTGAGAAAAATAAAAGATTTGGCACTGGCTAAATATCCTACTGGGGGCTTGCCAAAACGTCATGCCTGCCTGTAAAGGCTTTGTTGTCTCAGATGAAATTTAATAGCAAATCTGAATGAATTCGATGAAAACTCAGATTTTAAAAATTACTCAAATCAAGCTCACAGAACTAAGTGGTGTATAAGTATCAAGAAGGGGTTCACAGTGTGAACTGTGAGCATCCCCAGATTCCATAAGCAACTGCAATAATGTGAGCATACACAGACTGTATACCGAATTTCTTCTTTATCTTGATAGAAAACTGTAGTCCAGATGAAAGAAAGACTCCATCACTACCTAGACCCAGAATGACTCTCATTTTTAATCTTATTACAGAAGTAACAACAGCATTAAATTCATCTTCTACTGGTAATCTCAGGAAAATCATTTTTAACAGTTCCGAAGCTCACAGCTGTTCTCCCAAATTAGAAGGAAAAATCAGTTGAGGGGGGAAGCATTTGTGGTTGGGGTTTTGTTTGCTTCTTTTGGTGTTTTTTTTTTTTTTTTTCAAAACGTAAGTTGAACTTCATTCTTTCACAACTGGAAATCACACCTTCCAACCTATTTTTCAATTCAGATTTCACAAGAAGGGATACTTTTTCAAGGAAAGCATCCGCTAAGATAGACTCAGAGTACAGTTTCAGCATTCCCTGGTATTGCCACAGCATCTAAACAACGCATCAGTATATGCCCTAAGATGCCCTAAGAGGAGGTCAGGCACAGGGAACAGACTAAAAGCTTTCAGGCAGCTGGAGTGTGAAGCTTGAGGGGAAAACAGCAGTCTCACATTGGTATAATTATTTCTACTTTAATAGTGCTAGGGAAGTCAACATGCAAGCAGGACATGGTTCTCTGGCAGAGGAAGGATTCTTCTTTCTTCGCATCATAGCTGTATGTCACACAGGAATATCAATATTGCTTTATTAGAGCAGAATTCTGTTCTGCATTGGGGACAGACTGGAAGAATTTTTCAAATCTACCTGCAAGGCAACGAGGAAAACATAAAAGCAGTTACGTCTACCCTACCAGCTACGTTCTGGACATCAAATTCCTCCTCTAGCATCTTATCCTTATCTCCTTCACATTTACTGTTGAACAAAAATTCAATACTTTTTAATTAAATATGTTCTACAAAGATTTCTAAACTGCTTGTTCATTCAAAAGTGATCTTGTAACATCTCAATTCTTCTCTTATTTGCTCTCCAAAAGACTCAAAGGTGACAGCACACTCATCAACGAGCTATCAGAAAACATACACTGAAAAAGCTAACATATGTCCTGACAACCCCTCTGCAAGCCCCATTTCTCAGAAGAGTACATACAGCAGCCTTCTCCAGACCCTGTTACATCCCCAAAACCCTGTGGGAGCTTCAATCTAGGCTTAGACGTGCTCACAAAGTCAGCTTTTCTAACTTATCTCAACTCTGTCTCTTCACTGCATGGTAAAATCTTGGATGGGATTTGGACACAAGTTTTCCTAACAGGATGTAAACATGGCAAATTGCTACGGGCAGGCTGATGAAGAAAGTCTGGCCTACTGTATAATCTCTGTTTTATCAGGGCAATGAACACACTCCAACTCTGGTGATTTATTTATCTAATAAATGAAATAATTTTGGATGCAAGACTTCTAGAATCTGCCACTGTCCTCTTTCTAACCCTCACAGTAGAGCATATTTCAGCAACAAAGCAGGTTATGCACAGATGTGCTTTGAATAACTGTAAGGATGGATTCTTCATAATATCTGGACCTTCTCTTACTGTTTTTGTGCTTTTTTTTTCCTCTGTGTAGCTAACTGCAACTGCCCTTACTGCAATTCATGCCCATCTCTCCTCGTCCTATCCCCCAAAATGAATGTCTATTTTCTCCACACCTCTTGCAGAAACCATATTTTTCTTCAGTTGTCTGCAAGCTGCATCGGGTTCTTGTAAAGAAGCACGCTAAGCACAAGTATACAGCCAGATGTTGAATTTTCCTGAACACCACTCAGTTTCTGAATGACTATTCAGTGCAGATGGCAGCTGGCTACAATTTTTTCAGGCTCTAGCTAGTCTGGGTAGGCATACAATGCACACAAAGTTGTCTTCTCAAATGTGAAAGCGCCATGAAGTTGAGTAACCTCCAGGATGCAGCAGCTGTTTGTATTTCAGAGCTCAGAAGCCATATGTGTTTTGTTTCAGAGATCTCTTCATCTTGTACACAAGTCCTGTCCTTAAATAAAATATCTTACAGATAGCAATGTTTTCCCCAGGCAAAACAGCATCCTTCCCCATGTCTGCTGCTCTCACCTCATCTTTTTCATAGCTTCACGTTTCCTTTGAGATGCTTCATCATATCTATGTATACTATGGTGCATTGTGCCCATTGTTTTGAATCACCCACTGTTCCAAACCTACAGATCTCTTTCCACTTATCTAACAGAATGAAATAATTCCTTCCCACAAAAGGAAATGCAAAATAACAAACACCCAAAATAACAAATTAATTTCACTTCAGAGACTGAACAGAGGTAGCACAAACATTGATAAAGATCGTTGCACTAATATTTTCCTTTATAATACAGTCCAGTTGCCACAGTTAGGAGAAACAAAGCTAACACAGGCCAGACAGAAAACATAAGGAAGCGTTATCTAAATGGAATAACCATGAACCCTGAAAAAAATTAGGATATATTACCAAGCAGTCTTTTAAATAAAATAACAGTGGTTCATTTTCTTTTCAAATCCTAAAAAACATCTTTCTGTTACCAAAGTAAGTTATACAGCTTTAATGATTACGCTATAATTCGCATCAAACTGTACCTGCTCTGTAAGAGCAAAGACAAGGAATCAGAAGCCAGACACAGGACACCTCTCAAAATGTAGATTAAAAACTTCAAACATGAATGTGGCACTGTGCTTAGCTGCTCTCACTTTCTTCCAGCACTGTTGTTTCAAAACGTGTCGTAACTGAACTACAGAAAGTCCTGAGGGGTCATAATCAAAGCTATGTTAATCGAGGAACCAGTGCTAAACAGATGCCTACATGCTCTCTTCCAAAACTGCACTGGGACAATCATTCTATCAGCACTTAATGCAACTGGGAGACAATATTACATACAAGCCCCCACTCAGTGCTTGAATATTTCATCAGGATCTATATAAATTGTAGAAGGTTTTCACGAGTGATGTTCAGCTCACTTAACAAAGAATACCTGTGTACCTTTGGGGTTGCAGCAGTTTCCAACTCTAACGAGGAACGCCTCATAGTAAATGTTTCTTTATATGCATTCCCACAACAGCTTCCTAATTCTGCCACCCAGAATCACTCCAGTCAGAGCACTAATACAAATAGAAGTCTGGAAAAAACTGTGAGAATCTATGATTACCAAATTTTTAACGTGGAAGATAAGCTCTACACCCCAAAATGCCCGTGCCTTCATTTCAATATGCTATAAAGTTTTTCAAAGCACAGAGAACACTGCCAAGACATCTGCAGCGAGCATTAAATGCATGAGCATCAGACAGAAGTGAACTACACCACTACGAGTTACTGAATGCCAATAGAGATGCCATAATTGCTCTTTTAGTTACCTTCAGCCTATTCTAATTGGAAGATAAAACATGCTAAATGACAGTTTGGAACAAGTTAAACTAAAATCTACCTAAAACTGAGAGCATAAACAAGAGACTCAGCAGTCTGAATCACTATCAGGAACTCCAGATCCAGCTCAACTGCTTACCAGCCCATATCTTCTATCCTGACATTAACACATGCATCTGTGTTACACAAAACTTAGTATAAACAAACATTTAGTATTATAATCAGCAGCAATTGGTTAACATTTCCTTGAGGTGAAGCAAAAAGCAGAACCAGCTGCAAATACATCCACAGCTACAGCAGATCTGGGCATCAGAGATCACAGTTTGCTTCCAAAATTTACTATTTGTATGTAGTACGAAAGTTCTGATTATTCAAGTAAGACTGACTTTGGTACTCAAGTTTGCTTCCAAAACATTAGAGTTGAGGAAAATATTAATTGTTGATAAGCACTTTACTCATCTAAGGAAGGATGCAAAAAAGTTTATTCTTTAGCCTCCAAAACTCGTTGGGAAAACAGGTCAACAAGTGTGTGGGTAAGGAATGGATGATGTCTGCGAGCGTGCTGCTGCTCCTTTCTCTGTTAATACTCAACTTGCTCATGGCTGGCCAGGGAGACCAATTCCAGTCTGTAAAACACATCCTGACCTAACTGGCCAAACTCCCACAGACTCATTAAATGCTACCTATGTTCAAAAGAAAACTCAAGCAGTCAGCAGCAGCTGGTTTTAAGAATACAAACAGCACCAAGAACTTCCCCTGGCCTGTTCGTAAGCTAAATTACATGGCAAAGCTTTTAATCTGAAAAACATACAAGCTTTTACAAGCTTCAATGGGTCTGGAAGCAAAAGTAAGGGCAACTTCCCAAACTTCCTAAATACTCCACAGAAAAACTTTCTGAAGGAACATATCCTGCCACCACTGGAGAGCTGCAGCTAAAGGGGATTAACATGACACAGGAACCCACTTCTTGCACCTTCAGACTCTTTCTCTGTAGATGCTTTCCAACCAGTTTTAAGCAATTAAGAGAGGGAGGGTGAAAAAAAAAAAAGAAAACCAGTGCTTTATACTGCTTCATTGAAGCAGAGTGATAACCCAAATGAAATGCAGAGATGATATGCTTAATAAGACTTAAGAAAACCAACAGAAGTGGAAGCGAAGACTCATGTTACCGTCTCTAAAAGACTATCACTGCCAGACTGACGTGCTTGGCATTTCTTCAGCGTGTTTGTGAAACAGAAACTGCTACTTACTCACTAAGACCACTAGGGAGCGTTCACAGCTTCTTTTGTAGGCAGACACCAGCAACCCTCCAGCAGCATTTTATTCTAATGAATCTCTTGAACCAAAAAAAGTTTGCTTTCATATACAAAATAACTCGAGTGCTTCCTCTAGAGAAAAAAGTACATTCTGAGTAAAAGCCAAAGACTGCAGCAATTGCTTCATTTTTGCTTGCTCACTATGACTTAGCAAATTGTTCTTGAAGGTACTATCCTGTCACATGCTTCAAACCCTCTCCATATGACCACAACAGAGACAGCTATGGCAGTTTTTTGCCAACTCCCTCATTGCCACCCTGTGTTCCTCTTTGCTACTGACAACCCCGATCTTGTTTCTCCTTTCCTAAGAAAAGCTCCGTTACTCATACAAATTATTTGTTTAGCAAAGATGCAGGCAGGGAAGCTTAAGTGAATAGTCACTTTAATCAGGAATGACGCACCACTGAAATTTGATTAAACACAAGCAAGACAAGGCTACAGTAAATTACAGAGTACAGAGTTAATAAAAATTGTTACCTATACCTTCCTTTCTTCTCTTCAAAATAGAGGTCAAACCATTTTTTAAACTGCTATTGAAAGTATTTTCATAAAAAGCATCAAGTAAATTATATTTAAATGGAACTTCCTGCACAAAAATAGCAGAAGTTAGAAGCCACTCTAACCAAAATACAAGGAATATTCCAGCATGTCTGATTTACTGCTCTAGTGCTATCCCAAAGCAGATGATACACAGGCGGGAAGGGAAATAATCATCTCTTAATTTCTCTTCTCTTGTATAAGCATCTGCTCAAAAGGGGGAAGAAAGACAAATTATTTAAACCAATTGTTCTTGGTTTATTAGCAAAGTAGCAAGAAATTAAAGGCCTGAAGGGGTATTAGCAAGGAAAAAGTGGGTAGTGAAAGCAATAGGAATATAGCCCCAGGCAAACAAAGCAGATTATTTAATGCAATTATTAAAAAGTACAATTTTTCTCCAAAAATTAAAATGACAGCATTCTCGAAAGGATGTATTTACAATACTTACATGAAAAATCTCAGTAAAAGTATTTGAATTAGTTAAGAAAACCTGTAACTACTCACCTGTTTGAACATCTATAACCATCTGGTGGCCTCCTCTCATCCCTGGTCGGCTGTCTTCCCCATCACCTTTAAAAAAAATGAAAAGAGGAATGAGAGAATGTCATCTGTTATAAGACCTTAAAGTACTATACAAAAGCAGGGCAACTTAACTCATTTTTAAACTTTAACACTTTCCTCAGTTAGTATTCTTCCATACATTGTAAAATTCAATGTAAAACTGTACAGTTATCTGCTGACTGATCCAATAAATAACTGAAGTAGTTACAGTACTCCACTGCAATTCTAGGAGCCTTCCAAATGATCCTCAGAGTTCCTAAAGCATGCAGGTCCTCACAAATGAGGTCTGAGCTATCTTTGAAGCTTTCCAGTAGTGGGAACACAGAAAATCATCTTCTCTCCCTTCATCTCTCACCCAATGCTGCCTGAAGGCAGACAAGTGAGAACAGACACTCACACGACACAGCTCTGTACCCAAGGGAGGGAAGCAAAGGGCTAATGGTATGGATATAACAGTTAGCTTTGCACCAATTATTTGTTCTCACATAAGGGAATTCCAGCTGTCCAATTAAAGTAGTTTTTCAAGCACTTCAGATTTCTTAAATGTTCAGGACAGGGAAGCAATATTAGAAAGATAACACATTCTACTGGAAGATACATCTGTTTTTATTCATCTGTAACCCTTCCCAAGAGGTTTAGGGATGGGGCTCTATGTTTGGTGATTGGCACTTTGAATACTACAGCTGCTGCATGACAGTAGCTTTTATCCTTTGTAGTCAGTGTTGCTGTTACATGAGCCTCATCATGTGGGGATAGATCCAGAAGTTAAGATTTACTGTGCAAGAGATGAAGATTTCAAAAGATACACATCAAATCTGAAATACTCCATGTTAAGATAAAGCATCTATTTGCCACTATCAGCTGCACATTTCCCTTTAAGATGACTCCATGCATTAAACCCAGTCCTACAGGTAACTTACAGTCTGAGTTTTACTTGTGATATGATTAGTTATCCTTGAAGTGACAGCTAGTGCTCCTTGATGATTCCTTACTCAGCCAGAGACCAAGTTACATTTCATTGATTTGCAGACAAACAGCAAATTTTTCCACAGATACCATTCCCCAGAACAGCTGTCCTACAGAAGGCCTTCTTGCATCAGTGTCCTGTTCCATATCCAGAAAGGAGCATGGAAGAATGAGCAGTATGAGGGCTATAGCTTAAGAAAAATCCTTACCTTTGGTACTTTTAGGGATAATCTGTCCCCAGCGTGGTTTGTATTCTTGTTGACTGATATACTGATTGAATAAGCCATCTGGAAAACAAAAAATACTTGCTGTATAAAAGGTTTATACATCCATTATAGCAAAAGAAGAAAAAAAACCTCCTAAAGCAATCTAGTATACTGGATGCCCATTTATCAGCAAAGCAGGACTATCCTGTGAGAGAACAGTACCTCCCTGATAACCTCTGACAGGTTGTCATGGTGACGGCCTTGCACTGCAAGTGTTTGAGACAAACCAAGCACACCCCAGGAAGTCAGAAAGTACTTTTTGTTGGTCCTTTACAGGTACTCAGGGACACGAGCTAGTGGGCATGGCAGTGATGAGTTGATGGTTAGACTAGATGACTCTACGATGTCTTCATTTTAAATAAATTCTCTACACACATCAGTTAATTTGTTAAATTTGCTAATGAACTGAACGTGGTAGCACTGCAATAAGAAGAGTACTCATTACTAGATCAATAAGGAATTACAAAGTCTGCCTTTCAGGTCATGCCAATTGCATTTAGCTAGGAATAGATTCCCACCCCCTTAGTTAAGCAAAAGAGAAGTTTCCAGTGCACGCAAAATCCAACCATTTTAACACACGTTAATTCAAAACCAGGTCAGGTAGTATCACTGGAGCTTCACCTAAGAAAGAAAAGCAGATTAAAAGCAACAGCATGGGACAACTGAGCACTGGATGAAAAAAAAAATAAAATAGATTACATTCTCTTCAGAGACTTTAGCAAGAAGAAAAACAGAAGAACATTAGGTCACTGGCCAGATATGCCAACTGCAGCACTTCTGCAAGAAGCAGTAACTTGCAGCACTCTAGCCACATTCCATTTGCATTCTTCTCTCCCTCCATACACCTACCAGATGTAGCTGGCTCAACATCAAGATGTCAGTTCTTAATTGTGTTCTTCACGTGTCATGAGTTTACCAGACAAATATTTAATTTTTTGAAGCCCTTCTCCTTCAGTTGTCTGAGGAGAGCTTTAGCAAGCAAGCACTGGGGGAAGTTTGTTTCTACCAGTCTTCAAATGACTTCATTAAGAAAAACTCCCGAACTTCCTGTGTGTATAGCAAACTACTTGACTGCTGGAGGCCAGTCTCATGACCACTGCTTCCCTTAGCACTGACCTGTCTATATCCCACCATCTCAAGACATAAGATATTTGTTACAAGCGTTTGTGCTTCATTTATACAGTACTTGAAAAAGAAATACGAGTTCAGATGGCCAGTTTTACGCCACTAGTGCTATAATAACTAACACGAGCAGACTGAGAATTCCAATGACAGATTTACATGGCTTTGCAATAAAACAGAACATTGCACATAGAGGCTGCTCAGTCAAGAGCAGGATACATCCAGAAATCCTACATCGTGTTCCTAATAGCTTTGCTCCTCACTAGAATCAGACCCAGCAAACTAGCCCAGGAATCACTTTCATGTTCCTCAGCAGAGAAAGGAAAAATGAAATAACTAAGTTCTACATAATACTTTTCAGTTCTTCCAACCCCAGTAATTGTGGCTTTGAGGTAAGAACGTAACAGACTGTGAACGCCTCAATTTATTTATACAAATCCCTTGGTGGGCACAGAGACCAAAAAAGAAGAAAAAAAAAGATCATTCTTTACCACACATGCACCTATTTAGTTACAATACAATAAAATAAGAATCTTTGGTAAGCATGACACAACATTCAGAGGATATTTTAGAGCATTTCCTGGCACCCTGTATCTTGTCATGACTGAAATCCAGGTTTTAATAAAAACCCAAACCAACAAGGACTTCCTGGGAGAAAATAAATACACGATTTAGAAACCATCTAATAGGAAAACTAAAAGCACTCAGGAGTTCACGAAAGGTACTGAATTCAATCTTAAAATACTACACTGCTTTCAGCTTTTATCAACTCTGCAAGCTTTTCGGATTTATTGTTCTGTTAAAGCAAGGGCAGATTTCACTCTCACCTGTCTTAAAATCAAAAATACCTCCTAGCATTGGGTAACTGAGGAAAGTCAAAAGTCAGTTCACCATATGCAGAATGGTTTGTTTTGGTTAAGACTAGGGCTCTTCCTCAGATTACATCAGAATTGATAGAGGTGGAATAAAACACAAAAGGATTGAGATTTCATGAATTCTGATTTAGAAAAGCCAACTTCCAACAGAACAAATGTATGCACTGTACCAGTTGCATACTGAGGCAGATTTTTCTAGCCACAAGCCTAGATAGAAATTCAGCCTCTTGGTCATTTTCTGGTCTTCAAGACCAAACACAAAACTGTATTTATTCCTATGGCAGCCAATAGATAATTGGACATAAATAGCTCAAGAGGGTGAATTACACCACATATGATCTGAAAGGGTGATTTAACCTCTCTCCCATGCTCAACACCCACAGGCTGCACTTGTCAAGATATGATACTTCTCCCCTGCTGCGCTTTCAGCCTCTTTTAATAATGCTTCTTGTCTTCCATGGGACATTGGTTTGGAAATACTCCAGCTTGCTTCCCAGAAATGTTTCTTTCTGCTGGGAGCAGTTCCACATTCATTCTACTTGCACCGCAAACCAGAAGCAGCTTGTTTTGGGAGCTGAATCACCACCTGCCTGACACCACAGGGAAAAGAGGGAAAGAAAAAAAAAAGGGATTTCTAGGTGGATTCTGCATCTGATGCCAGACTTCTAGCATACTCCTTGTGTCTCTTGCCAGGATGGAGCCGCTGACCAAAAACTCTCCGAAGTTTCTGCAAGGCACTGAAGATCAGATCCAGGCCTACGTATGTTTGTCAGCTGTTTCCAATGAATCGGTAGTTTAAAATAAATTTCAAGCTCACTGTAGAAAAAGCATTAAGTGCGAGCTTTTAAAGGAAGCAGTTCCCTTAGGCCCTGAGGTCTCTCATCTCATTGCCCACGTTTACCCTGTAGAACTGCAGCCAAAGATGGTATTTTTTACTCTGATCTATTTACAAACATTTCACAACAAGTTGTGATGCGTTTTGGATGTAACAACATGAACTTCACAACAGTTAAAGCTCAGTAAATTTCATCCAATAGCTGAAGGTTTGATTTTGTCTGTCAATTACACATTACCCAAGACATTAGAACAAACACTGCAGACCAAAACATTTAACTTTGTGAAGCTGATCAGAAACAAGTAAAAGCTGCATTAAGTTTAATTTTATACAACACACACCTCCAGGCAGAGGTACTGAAATACACTCACTTCACAATTAACGGCACGAAAAACTTCAAAACGACATTTTGTCCATGACTTCTGGAGTTTGTGGTTTTGTTTTGTTGAGGGTTCTAGGGGTTTTAGGTATATGTATATAATTTGTACAGTAAAAACAGTTTTTATAGTCAGAAAATGCTTCCAAGCAAAATCTGAAACAGAAAAAGATGACATCAAACAAGAGTCCAGCCACCATGTAATTTCCTTAAGATGTGAAAGCAGTAAGAAAACATGAGTTTTCAAGCTGCACAACTGTGACATCCTCTTAACTTTCCTCTTAATAATAGAAGCAAATCCGGATGTTATGTTTGCTCTCCTACGAGATACCTGCTTCCACACAAACCATACCATCCTGCCATCAAACCATACCATTTGCAGCCTTCTGTAATGAACTTGCTCTAGCAAGGGGGTTGGACTCTATGGTCTCCAGAGGTTCTTTCCAACCCCTACGATTACAGAAACACAGAATTGAAGGGGTTGGAAGGGTCCTCTAGAGATCATCCAGTCCAACCCCCCTGCCAAAGCAGCTCTCTAGGCCAGGTTGCACAGGCAGGTGTCCAGGAGGGTCAATTTCACAATTCTGTTATCTACCTACCATAGGCTTTGGACTGCAAGCCTGTGTCTTTCCTCCATGAATGCCAGTATAACACAGAGCAGCAAACCAGTCCATACTTTCTCAAACATGAACCCCAAAGTATTTGAAGTTAAAATTAAATTGTGTTAATCAGTAGCTCCCAGGAGAATACAGATGTTCCTGTATACCCCAAGTTTTGTGTTACATTTGAGCCTTCAGGCTGTAAATCACCGTCTAAGTCACTGTATGGGGCCAATGTGTCAGCAGATAAACTATGTGCCAGCAGATAGACTACACGTTGCATACAGATAGAAGACTAGCCAGAAGGAACAAATGGGTCCCTGGAATACTAATATGCAGCAAACCTAGCAGATCTTCAATCCATTTCAAGCAGCCTTCTATGCCTCCAGTAGTTACAACCAGTTCACTAAGTAATTTGTACCCCTCATGCTCTCTGTAGGAATACTAAGCAGATTTTTTTCTTCCATAATATAGGCTGGTTGAAAGCTATAGGAATGAATCCAAATGTGAAGCATTTGAACCAAGTCTGTGAACCAGCTGAGATTTAAGGAACCTTTTATTTTTGAGAGGAAGTCAGGCAGCTGCCAGAGTTTCCATTTGCCCATTTTCTAAGTCTAATGCACAAGTCAAAAGAATCTGCGGGAAAAGTGTGGCTGCCTGCCACTAAGCTCTCAAAAGAAATCATCTGGTGATGTGAGGTGGAAGACAGCGTTCACCATTAGCAATGCAAAAGAAAAAGAGTTTAGCTCTGCTAGCACTAATTCTTGACCACCTACACTTTTTCTACATGACTAAGCCTATGGAAATAGCCTGCAAAAGATGTATCACATTTCACTTTTTAAATACCTACCACTGCAAATATGAGCCTCTACAAATCAAATCTCAGACTGCGTGGAGCAAGCAGTGCCACTGTCAACCTCGAGCACTCTGTTGGTTCCTTTAAGGCTATGAAGTCTCAGATCAGCAAGAGGTCAGCAGTTCACATACTCGTGTCCAGTCTGTTCAAAGAGCAAACTGTTCCATAACAGGGATAATTTAAGAATCTCGATTAACTCTACATTTCAACTACACTAACTCATCATACATGGGACTAAAGTTAACCAGCATCTATTTGACAGGAAAAATGCAGTGGACAGTTCAGTTATAAAACCCATACTTTCAAAATTCAGTACCAAACTAAGGAGACTGCACAACCAAGACACTAAGAAAGTAAGGTGCTGGGTGCAAACAAGCCTTTTTCAAACAGAAAAGCTTCATAGACACCCAGAACAGAGCAAGGACATGTAACTGTGGAGGACCACAGGGAGAAAATACTGTAGGAGAAAGCACTGAAGACTGAAAACATCTATTCCCATCCTACCAAGAAAGGGAAGGATACAGATGTGAGATACCAAACGTGTACAACTACTTGCCTTGTGACAGTCACCTGGTATAATTGTGGACAAACTCTTTCAGTTCCTGCCCTCTCCCTGACCTAGTTTACCATGTGGTAGTACAAGCACCAAACAAGGGGCCAGGGCACACACTGTCCTGAGTAGGGATTGACCCAGTTAAAGTTCTGCCAGCTTACAGAAAATGTGGGATGCAGTGTCTTGAGATAGATATCACTTCTCACTGAAGGGTGCTGGGAGGTGATAGAGCTTTAAATGGGTACAAAAGCTGAAGACAGCAAAAAGGATGGAGAAGCAGGTTAATGCATTCAAACACAAGCAAAATCATTAAGGATAAGCAACAGAGCAAGGGGAGATGCATACACTGACATTTAACTTCAGCCAGCCAGGTGCTAGATTAAAAGGAAGTAATATAAACACAGCCCATGCATATTATTCTGTCCCTCAGAAGCAGTGAGGAAACTTAACTCTGCTGCTTGGAGACTCTCCTGCTAAGTTACCCATAGCACGTTACTATAAATATTTGTTTCTGTACTTGCTGGAACAACAACAACAACAAAGACAGATAAAACAAACCACACTATTTTTCTGGGTTGCTTAAGTGATGCAAAGTTCCCCAGTCTCTAAAAAGGGACACGGT
The DNA here is from genome assembly GCF_038088225.1 of Cyrtonyx montezumae. NCBI lineage: Eukaryota > Metazoa > Chordata > Aves > Galliformes > Odontophoridae > Cyrtonyx > Cyrtonyx montezumae. The sequence continues at coordinate 158,356,228 of NW_027072034.1, read as the reverse complement.
TACAGGAACAAGGGAAGGAAGATTATTCACATCCAATGGCCAACCTGCCAGTGCAATACAAGACTTGGAATTCTCTACCAGGAAAGTCTTCTGTGTGTACTTCAACACCTGGAGAAGTTGAGCACTGCAGACAGCAGTTCTGCTCTCAATACATTGGGAAGGCACCTCCTCAGTTAAAGTCCCAGGGTAAAACTGCTGGATGCAATAAATTCAGTATGCTACATGGTTAAGTGGTGAAATGAGCTAATATGTGACAGGGCAAAACAAAGCCACAAACATCCAACTCATTGGTGCCTGTGGAAAAAAAGGTCAGTTTTTGAGGGTCCTTGTTCAGCACATTCTAGATCTCTAGTGAAATCACATTCAAGAAACAGCTTCTACTACAGTCTGCAATGAGGTGGAAAGAGGAAAGCCTCTAGGCACTGATGAGATGAATCCACAGCCAAGGCAGCAGACTGGTCCCTTGGCAAGACCATAATCATCAGCATACAGCATCCCCCTGCCTCAGTTTGGTGGGCTCATAAGCTCCCTCTGACATTCTCTTCTTTGAGTAACACTGAAAAGATAGAATAAGAGCCAGCCACAGCTCCCCGCTGCTCTTTCCTCCTGCAGCCCTCACGTGCTCTTGGATTCAGCACGAAGCTGCCAGTTGAAGAATGCCTCTGCAATGCAGGAAGCTGTTTATGCTCCCTTCCCAGTCAACAACACTACTACATCTCAGGAAGACATGCAGCACCCAGAAGGACAAGGATGAACACAGTCATTTCTCAGGCTCAATGCTTGTAGCTGCTCAGGGAGCTCAGCACAAGGCAGAGTCAAGCTGTTCTGCTTATACAGTTCAGAAGTCTTTTGTCAGAACTCACAGAAAGCCATTTACCACGGGGTTTTTTTTGACAGCCTGTGTCAATAAGCTCCCTAAAATTGTGCTCTGTTGAACAACTTCCTCATGAAAGCATTGTGATTTCCATGGAAGACAAACGTTGATTTTAAACCTATCGTATCCTAAGAACCACTTGCAACTTCACTGGTTTTACCAAGCAAGAGGTGATCAATCACATATGCTGCTACTTATTCTAATAGATATTTCAAAATGGCTGATTAGCTCAGAATTTAAAACAAACACAAAACCACCAACACAATCCTTTGGTGCCAGACACACATTAAATTGGTCCACTTAGTCTCTACCTCCACAGACACAAGGATCTCTTATGCCAGTACAGATTTTCCATGAATAGCAATAGCACATAGTCAAAAAGCACGACACCCACAGGTAAGAGTACCTCTGTTAATCAAACTGCAATCCAAAACCACTGCACAGATCTTTGGAGGCACTTGACTGCAAAAGCTCAGTTCTTGTATCTCATTCAACCAACAGAAAGCAAATCTCCTCCATCTTAAGAAACGAAAGCTGTTTACACACTGTGCTTCTAAGTTGAAAGTTTCCAAGTAAAAAATTAATAGTAGTTAGAAAGAAACCGGTAAGTGAAGATGGCCTCTGCTTCCAATCATGATTTCTCTTAAGACATCCTCCAGGGAGTATTTTCTTCACAAACAAAGACAGCATTCTCAAATACAGCTGAAGTTCTGCTGAAATACCAACCCAGTGGTAAGTCCTAACCAGAAATCATGATAAAGATCACTACTGAGAACACACAAGTTCTGTGCTTGTTTTGCTTGCTGCTTTTCTATGCTCATCACTCCAGTGACTTGTGATAGCTATGCTCACCTCCAAGTTTGCCAACTACTTGCACAAAGAACCTATCTTTACCCATTTTTAAACTAATCACGTTGTCATTTTCAAGGGAAAGAGAGGCTCCAAGTGTAGTTGTGGTAAGTTATTTCATAAATTAATTTTTAGCTTTCATCACACAAAAATCCAGAACTCGACAGGACACCACACTATGAAATAGCACATGGAGCAGACAATTCCACTGTTATGTACATTAATGAAAGCAGTAACACTTTAATGTCTTTTTGTTTTTAACATCCCCAACTGCATCTGATTCTTACCATTCACAGCTTTTTCTATCAGTTCTTCACAAGCATCAAAGTCTCCCTTTAACACTAGCTTGTCATGCAGGTCTGTCAACATAGGGTGCTCCAGAGCAATCCTGGTTTTCTTCTGCAGAGACTCAAAAGCTTCAGTGTAGTTGTGCTGACGAAAATGCTTTAGGCAAAGGCGAATGGCTTCCTGTTCACGGTACTACTGGAACACAAGAAAATCTATGAGACATGCAGATTTTTCTTCTACTAGCACTGATTCATTAATAGATGCCAACAATCTGGAAATGGGATCTGCGCATAAATTGCTTATGAGCTTACAGAGGAACACTATCAAAGGCCTTAGAAGCCGTGCAGACATTTACTTTTCAACAGAATAGGAATTATATAGCTTGATATCATGAATGCAATCTAATAGGCATACAAGAAGAGACTGCAGTGTCCCAGCTCTCCAAAGTGACCATAACTTCCCCCCATCTGCTTGGTCCTGCTGTTTGAGGCCTACACAGTATACAGGGCAGGAAAAAGCCGTTGCTATCAGCATTATATAATTTGATTGTATGACTCTTATGTAACAAAATAATTTAGAAGAGTAAGTAGGTCACAGCTTTTCTAGAAGCAGAAGAAAAAAAAACATTAGAATATAAATACTTGTAATGACCGCCACTCCTGTAATGGGAAAGCAGAACGTACAGCTAACCACTAATCCTGCAAGTTTGCAAGGATTTTGAATCAACGACAGCAAGAATTTACACACGTCAAAATTTTACCATCAGAATATCCCTAACAAGTAATTCAGTGTGGTAAAAAAAATCCAACTTAAGCATCTCTAAGAGTGATCAGAATAGAAATATTTTATTCTTAACTTGATGCCACTGCTGAAAGTTCAGTGTATGAAATTAAGTGAACACAGTCTTTCTGAAATCCTGAAAACTCAATTCAGAACAAATGAGTGCTTCCGAAATAACAGCTCTACAGCAAGAATCTCAAACTGAAACACAGCTTAAAAAGAAACACAGCCATGTGCTGTATTTTTAGTTCTTAATCCATCAGTATTAGACAGCTGCAAAGAACCAGAACTATGCATTTTTAGAAAATCAGTTCCCAGACCACATGAAAAAGGCCAAGGACGTGTACCAATAAGAATGCAACACACTGACAAATGAGTATTAAAGCTAAAACAGCTTTGGAGCACAACTGGATATATTATTTTTATTTTCTTTTAAAGAGACACTTAAGACACTGACTTTAAGCAAATGTTCGCTTGCATTAGTCATCATCCTAGATTCTTCATTGCTGAAAAGGATAGCAAGCAAAAGGATAGATGTAGGTCTCTAAAACCAAGCTTCTGCATCTTCATCTTCTGTAACCTGGCCATTAGACTGAGTGTGTACTTTGTGTACTTACACTGAGCCTCTCATGATCGATAAACTTGGTCTACAAAAACATGTAAAGACTATTGGCAGGTTGGCCACGATGTAACAGAGAAGTCAGTACTTGACTGACACCACAGTAGTATTACAGAAGCTAAGTATAAAAATATTTTATGCTAAAAAGAATCTTAAAGAGTATAGAAAGACTCCTTTTTACATGCTGTCATGCAAGTTTTCCCTAGCGCTGTTCAAGAAGCGTTTAGATGAGGTGCTAAGGGATTTGATTTAGTAGTTGGGTAGGGATAGTGATAGGAGAATGGTTGGACTAGATGATCTTGTAGGTCCTTTCCAACCTTATGAACCTATGAACCTATAAGTTTAAAAAGATGAGAAATCAAAGAATGGCTTTGATCTGAATCTGTAAATAGCTACTTTGGTTAAAATCTGAACTACAGTGTGAGACTAAGATGTTAACATTGTGAAATATAGTTAGAATTAAAAATACTTTACACTGCTCATTATGAAAAACAATAGTGATAGCCATTCATAAACTGCTGCTTTTTAGATGCCAAAGTATGCTTACTCTGCAGAAAACTGAAGTGGTAACACTTGCAGGAGGCTGTCAGGTGAGCTAAACAGTAAGGAAAAAGGAGCAAAGAGCCAACTGAGGACAACAACTGTTTTTTTTCCTGTCATTATCTGTCACATCTAATTCTATACCCCCAGGAAAAAAAGATTGATGGTTGAAAAACACAGAACAAAAAGGATGGGCAACTTCGTGGAGAACCTTCTTGTCTGACATCTCAGGCAGTAGGGAACCATCATTAGACTTTCAAATCTTTCAGACCTTTGAGAAGATGCAGGATAATACCAACAACTACCTCAAACAGAAGAAACAGATAACTTTGCTGCCTTTCCCAAAAAAAGATCAGCATATACCCTCCTACATGGCTTTGGTAACAGCATCCTCTCCAGACCGTGGGAGAAGAGAACACTGACACACAGTGATCACCAAAAACTTAGCAATTGGTCCAAGCAGCCATGACTAAGTCTCTCTCTTGTTGCTTTAGGGCTCTAAGCTTTAGAAGAACAATGCTGGCACCCCTTGAAGAAGCTGTCACTACATACATGCAGACCACGAGAAGTGTGGATTCTGTGGGATGAGACAGAACAAAACAGACATCAACGTCATCAGATTGTTCTTGACCAAAAAAACCAAAAAAATCTTTAAATAAAAATTGTAACCTCCAAGCTGCAACTAGTGAAAAATGCCAGACACCACTGTATGCAGAGCTAGGAGAAAGAAGCACAGAAAACCATCAGCAGTTTCTGTTCACTGGACATCAGCAATTAGCAGCCTAATGACCAAAATAACACTTCACAATTAAAGCAGCTGCAGACAACTTCTGTGACTATTAGTGCTGCTCTGAAATCCTCAGGAAAGTCTGTGATGTTGCTGCAAATATAAAGCCTGAGGCCCCTGGCACAAGAAAAATGTGGAACTCTTGGACTGGGTCCAGAGGAGGGTCACTAAGATGATCAGAGGGCTGGAGCACCTGTCCTATGAGGAAAGGTTGAGGGAACTGGGCTTATTCACCTTGGAGAAGGCTCCAGGGAAACCTCATTGTGGCTTTCCAGTACTTGAAGAGAGCATATCAACAGGAGGGGCAACAACTGTTTACATGGGTTGACAGTGATAGGACAAGGGGAAATTGTTTTAACTAAGTCAGGGGAGACTTAGGTTAGATATTAGGAGGAAGGTTTTCACTCAGAGGGTGGTGATGCACTGGAACAGGTTGCCCAGAGATTGTGGATGCCCCCATCCCTGGAGGCATTCAAGACAAGGCTAGATGTAGCTCCAGGCAGCCTGCTCTAGTGGTTGGCAATCCTGCCCACGGCAGAGGGGTTGAAAGTAAACGACCTCTGAGGTGCTTTTCAACACAGGCCATTCTATGGACTTACGAGCTAGATGGTCTCTCATTCAACTGGCAGCACCATACACTGCAGGAGTCCCAGTATTACCATCTACAGCCTTCGCCTTTTTGCCTTCTTCATTTTTGAAGCAGGGATATGATGCTCCACTGCTCAGTCTTATTCAACCAGGAAGGATTTCTTATGGAGCAATTAATGAAATTCACGTGGTATTACAGAGAAGATATATGCATTAAAAATAGCATTAAAATAAATTCAGGTTTTAAATTCATTCTCCCACAGAACAGGCATCTGCTGTACTCAATTATGTACAGCTTATACAAATAACGTTTAGAAACCCTTAAACTTTCTGTCCATCAAAGTGACAAATGGCATAAATCATTTCCTCTCACAGTCCGACAGTGTCAGCTCCCCTCAATTTCAGAACATTCAACAAAATGATATTAGGAGGGAAACATCAGAAGCGCAAAGATCTGCAGCAAGTTAAGATACTAAAGAGGATTCACTTTAAACAAACCCATACCCTGTAACAAAAGCTACATAGTTAACCCAGATGCCTCCAGACTCACATATAGCTCTGCAGAAGAGCTGAACTGTATGGTGAAAGAAAGTCTAATCAAAAAGCAAGCCGAGGCAGAAGTGGAATCTTTTAAGACTTATTTCTTTGCCAATACAAACATTATTTTAATCACACTGTCCTCTTTTGACTTCACGTTCCTTCAAGTTTTTCTTGTGATGCCACCTAGCAGGTTTTGGTTGTTTTCTTTTATAGAAGCTGCAGATACTAAAAGACTCAGAGACAAAGTCAGCCATGTGGTTTGTGTTTTAACTACGCGTGTTTGTTGTTTCAATAGCTGATATTCAAGGAATGAAAAGGTCACATAATTCCAGTACGAGAAGCTTCACAAGCCTCTGAGATGACAAATGCTCAAGCAAACAGGCACCTAAAAAGCAGGCCTACCTTGCTGTACCAGTTGAGGCACGGTTGGACCACATCTGGATCATCAATGCCATTAAGTTCAACATACCAGATACTAAAATTGAAGCTAGGTCCCCAGGATAAAAGCGGAACTGGAGAAGAAAGGAAAAGGAGAAAGAGGATGCATAAATACCAAACATTACACAAGTCTTAACAGGTTGTACATAGTACTACTTCAACAGAACACTTGAAAGTTAAATAAAATTCAGTATGATTTTATGTAGGTTTTAGTTTATGAAAGTTCAGGAAAAATTATCACACATAAAGCTGCCATTTAAAGCAACCTGTGCTAAACAACACTAACACAGAAGACCATTACAAAGCAGAAGCTTGCCTTAAGAGCAAAAAATACTATCATTTAAAACAATTAGGAGGCAAAAAGTCTTGACACAGATGGAAATCACAAGCACATTAGAGCTCGTATTTGCTTCTCACAGTGCGTTTATTTTCACTTTTGTCAGCAAGAATTATTTTCCCTGACGGTGAAGACAAGAAGCTCGTGTATTCTGAATTTTATAAAATTAGTAACGTCTGCAAGTTGTGGAGGAGGAAGGGAGGGAAAACTGTCAGCTTCCAATTTAAAAGCTGTATCTAATTTTTTTCTCTTTGAAGAAAAAAAAAAGCTTAAACATACGCAGCTTTTTTAGCCGATACTGTTTTATTTGTGTATCGGGACAAGCATACTTAGTGACGTGTGAAAAACAGTGCAGCATCCAGCATCTCACTTAGGGCTTCTCTACCACTTTGTTGTAACATCTACCTTCTTGCAGTGATCTATCAAACTCAGCCTTCAGATTAAGAGCTGGTTTTGCTTCAGAACAATTCCAACCCCCACAAAGTTTTTTTTACATCAACACTTAAACTTTCAGTAAAATCAAATGGTTTCCTCTCCTGCATCCTTTCTGCTTGGCCAAATCTGATCAACAGGAAAGATAGCATTAGAGATGAATGATTAGTTACCAGCAACAGCACAGAGTCTTCTGCTTCCCCCCTTCCATAGAAACTGTTCTTCCCACAGAGAAATTGCTAGTCATCTTTCAAACCACTAGGAAGTACCATGACATTAGTAACTGCTTGAACTAAGGCTTTTCTAACATACTCTCTGAAGAAGTGAAACCTGAAATTTGGTTTAAAGTTGCCACTCTGCTAAAGGTTCTTACTTGCTTAACTGTACTTCAAGTCAGATCCATTACTTTGTGCAATGTGTTTGGGCACAGAGCCTACGTTTAAATGCGTGGCACTCTAAAATTTTAGAAGGTGTTTCTACAAACCCATTGCTAAGGATTTATAACAGCTTCTGGGAACAGACATCAGGAGAACTGATTTTTAGAAAAGAATCAAAGATATTCTGAATATATAATTATTTACTGATTATAAAATAGTTTCAGATAGTTTCTTTCCACTTGATTGTCCCAGTCAGAGATGTTCTCAGAGCAATTCCTGGTAAGTTTGTGTATGGGGAGACAAGTAAGGAAAACCACCTGTCCTCTACACTACAAACACTCCGCCAAATAAACTGCTTTTATGTAGAAGAAAAGCTAATCCAGGAATTTTATCTTAATATCATAAAACCTTAGTACTTTTAAGTACAAACATATCCGTAAGTTTCAAGTTGTAACCAGAGAGACTGATGAAATAACTGATGCATGTTCTATATGAAAAGATATTGCACTCTCTGCACAGAAACATAAGAAGGTATCAATAGTTGCTCCGTGATTGTTTTCTCACATTCCCTGGGAGGACAACAAACTTCCAAATGCTGGAGATCATGAGCAACCCAGGCATTCCTCATACTAAGATGACAGACCAACAGATACCTCAGGAATGGGTAACACCTTTCATAAGGTGATCTTATAGGTCCTTTCCAACCTAATGAACCTATGAACCTGTATGTCCTCAGACCTGAACACTCAGGCTGAAGCTAAATTTGGCATTCATTCAGCTATAAAGAATCACAATCTGTTCATCAGCTTCTTCGACTGAAACGCTCAACCAAGCCACAGACCACCTCAAATGGATTGAGACCATAAATTTCCTGATGGTGAGCCATCATGGCCAGTTTCTTAAGGTTGAGTTAATGAGGTGAAAAACCAAACTTAAATATTACAGCTTTACCACCCCCTTCCAGGAAAAATAGAAAATATGAAAAAAAAAAAATCAGGAGTCCATCTCTATATTTCTTTAAACAGCTCTGCACCAACTTCTCCTGGCACAATCAACAATCCACCCTCTTACCTTGGTAGCCAACTACAGTCCTAAATAAATATAGCAGCGTACGTAAGGATGCTACGTAGCTATCAATCACAAGAAATGCAGAACTATCAGCTTACTAACACCCCTCCTCAGTTGACTCAGAGCTTTCAAGAGTCTTGTTCACTGTTCTGATCCCCAGAAAAACTGATTTTAACATCAAGATTTCCACGCTTCATTCAAACTTTAAGAAATACACAGAAGTGAAAATGCATAGGGAACACAAAGTAAATGCTTCCCTAGCATAAGATAGGCATAGAAACCTGATCTTTTTAACTTACTTTGCATTATTAGGAAAGGAAAGAAAGCTTTTAGTGAGAACTACTGGTGATAGGTTAGACTGGATGATCTTGGAGGTACTTTCCAACCTTGGTGATTCTATCATTCTACAAAAGCAGAACTTCAGACTAACCTGACTTTTGCTCCTGGGAAAGAGGTCACTCATGGGTTAGTGGGTATGGTGGTGATGGACCAATGGTTAGACTAGATAATTGAAGTGGTCTTTTCCAACCTTACTGATTTATCCTACACCGTAGTTGCAGGAACCACACCTCACCTCATTCTGCTTTCCATATTGTGTTTTTCCTCCCCCTATCCACACACACACACGCTCCTCTTTTGAGACAGAAAAATGCTACCAAAGCTGACAAACCTGAAACCTAACACTACAGTATTTCTTCAATTTTTACCATAAAGCTATTTCAGCTTGGCTTTTTTGCCTGTGTGTCTCACAACAATCTATCCTGAAACACAAACAACTGTTCAGACCAGCTGAACTGTCACCACACAGCAAGAGGTGTCCCACAGAGAGGAAAAAAAATAAAATAAAAATCAATATCTCTTTAACAGAAACAGAAGGTTAGTATTTAGGTCACTTAAGCAGGTTTTTATCTGCACAAGAACAATTTTAGGGGATATTTTTCAATAATCATAAGCTACATCTTGACAAAGATTGCAATCCTGTGTACTACAGAAAACAGTAGCTTAGATGCTAAGCAGTACAATCATTTATAAGATGTCTCAAGCTAATTTCTGTGTCTCATCTACGCACAGTAGTCACACAAACAACATATGTTTAGAAAAGTGCAGGTACAGATGCAGTCTATGCAATTAATGTAGAAAACATCCGTGAAGAAAGCACTGCTCATTTCTAATACACAAAAACCTCCATGCAGTCAGTAATTCCCATGCTAGTAACAAACTGGCATGAGAACTACACCCGGCACGTCCTCAAACTCTTTCACAGCAAAGATCCTTTACAACACCTTCTGCTTTCAAGGACACAGCACACACACACAAAAAAAAAATCTCAGCCTGGAGAAACCACAAGAAAAAGAGTCAAAAAGTTCACACACATTAAAAAGCTTATTCCTCACTATTTTTTCCAGATTAATGTCTTCTCTTTCCTAAGCTCTTCTAATGAGGTGCTACATGAAACAGAGAAATTACTCGTCAAGTAGGTCAGAAGCCCACAACTGGGCATCTCAGTGCTAAGGAGCTGAAGCCAAACTAATTAAACTAAAAGAAACACAAGTCTCTTCCTGACACAAGTTGAGAGAAGGAACTCATTTCTGCTTCCTACTAGTGTGAAATATGGGAAACTGGAGCTTTAGGAAGATTTACCCCTGCCTCTCACAGATACATTCCTGCCATATTTCTCCTGTTTCCCCCTACAAATAAATGACCCTTGCTGTTGTGCTGTTAGCAGCTGAGTACAGACCCAGCTGCCTTTAGAGTTACAAAAGGCAAATGCCTTAAGCAAGTGGCTGCTGAACCAAGTAATGCCTTCTCCAAGTACGCAAGCTTCACTGATAACAGTAACTTCTCAAGTGTCATTCTCTGCAAGTCCAAAAGGGCAGAATTTGGCCTCCTGTTTACTGGCAGCATTACAAAGAACACAGCACAGTATTTCAAATTTTGAGTTACTACGTTAAAATTTCCAAGCTCCTAGCCAAACTGAAAACATATTCACACTGTGAACCTGAAAAATAACAGAATTTCATAACATTATTTTGCAGTTGTTTCACAGTAGAAAAAAATACTTTATAAACAAAATGACACTAGCAACGACTGGAAATTAATAGGTGCTGGTCCAAAGATCATTTTAATTTCTGAGCTAGCACAAATTTCTTCATAGAAGATGCTTCAAGAAATAAAAGGATATGAATATAGCTAAAAAGAAAAATTAACATCAAACCATAACTGGTGAACAAGTGACAATGAAACATGTCTTTTTCCAACACAGGATACCTACTACTGTGTAAGGACGCAATCCCAACAACGCAAGCTACCTATAATAGTAACACAACTCACATCAAGTCAGAGAAGAGCCCTGTGTAGAATTCATTAGCACTTCACTTCCCTAGTAACTACTTCCTTGCTGCACTTCAGGTTTCCTGATTCTTCCAAAAGAAGTAGCCAAAAAAATAAAAAATAAAAGCCAACTAATTTCTCCACTTTCCTACCAATGGGAAACACTGTAATTTACATCATACCAACGATCACTCAGTTCCTAAACTGATCATTTCACTTTCTCAGATCAACGTGAGAGGTGATTCAGAATGCTGTGAAGGCCCCAAGGGAGCTGCTACCACTGAAGTCCTGGCAAAGGAACTACGCAGTACTTGAAAACACTCTTGACTTCCTGAGTTAGCCAACAAGGATCTCATTCCACTTTTCAGCAGCTACCTCCTTGGTCTTTCACCTTAAACAGCATAAAAACAGTAATGCTTTTACTGTCTTGGCAGGTAGGAAGGGGGAGGATAAATCTGTTTAGCTACATAAAGGTAAAAGGCTCTAAATTAATGCACTAAATCCAACCAGTATCAATAATGGCGACCCTAAGACACTTTCTTTCATGTATGAAGCAAGCAAGAAAAAAGAAACAGCCCCTCTCCCATCAAAAGCCACAGTAATCAGACACCAGTTGCACCCCCCTTAAGCAAGCTTCATTGGAGAAACTACAATAGAAATCACAGAGCGTAACTCTTCCTTGCTCCTGGATAGCATCTTTAGCCAGAAATGAGACTTCAAGATTAGAGTAGCAAGATGACAAAAACAAAACAAAGGCTTCTGCTGTTGCTTTATGTTGAATGAGAGTTTGGGAAAAAAGAAGAAACTTTTTCAAATTCTACAGTTGTCAGTACAGGAGCTGTTACTTATATTCAGCTTAATTTTTGCTTTCTGTTTTGTTTTGTTTTTAAATCTCTGCACAGCGATTTATAGTAGGACAGTAAGCAGCTTCTCCAGTAATTAGTTGGCTCAACAACTGCATTTCTGAAAATTACAGTATTTTGCCTTCAGTCCCTAGGATTTATGTTATGTAGCTATTATTTCTTAGTAATAGGACTTCACTGCGTTCCAAACTAACCAGCCTAAAAGATCATGAAATGGAACAGCTACTTTGGATGCTTCTCCTGGTACAATGAAGTCACAAGTGCCAAGAGTGGCACAAGCTCAAGAAGAGATTATTTTCTACTCAGAATGCCGAAAAAATGCATTTACCTATCTTAATGAATCGACAGGGGAACATCTGTTCATCAATTTTATGCTTCAAGGTGAATGTTTCTTTGTTATAATCATTCTTTAAGCCACTGTGGGAAAAAATAAATAAGGTTACTAAATCTTACCTTGTATGTTAGAACTAGCTAATAAATTCAATCTAGGTCATGCCTGAAATGCGATGCTCGTTTCATATTACTATAAATCATAAGTATGCATGCTGGACCAATGCTTGGACTGCTATCCACCATCTTAACTCCATGGGAGGCAGTACTGGTTAGTGATATTGGGGTGGAACTTGGACAGCCAAGCAACGCTGCTTGCCTGCACTAACATCCCTGTGACTTCAGCAAGCAATTTGAATTGTGCTTTCCTGCTGAGATGGAGACAACCCAACTCCCAGAATTATCACTCTGCTAAAGTGTTTTGTGATCCATTTATGAGCAACACTTTATAAATTTGGTATAACTTATCAAAAATCTAAAGTCTGTACTGAAGATGGAGCTACAGGTCCCAAAAATACAGATTTTTAACTGAACTTTGCTACAAGTGAAGCAATGCTAGATATCAATAATTACTACAGTATTATAACCTTTTACCCAGAGAATTCCAGCAGCAAAGCTAAATTGCAAGAGTGGCCTACCTAAAGAGAGGGAGGGGACAGGGAGGACTGTGGCTAGTTTCCATATGATTTTGAAGGACACATGGCAAATGAAGAATGCCCCATGTTTCTCCATAGCTACTTTACTTGACTAAAGATGACATACACCAATACGTTCCCTGGAGGTGGAATTTCCTTCTGTAGGCCTCCAAAAATAGATTTGTTCTTGCTACTCATCTTGTCCTCCTAGATATTTAAATCATTCCCCTTTCTGAAACAGAAGAGGCCTTAAAAGGCCCTTGCAAATTTACAGTAGCAGTTTCTCAGAATCGCAAGGTAAGGCTTGAACAGCCCAAATGCTCTTTCATTAATCCTTACCAGTAGAACTAGAAATCAAACTAAATTAAAAAAACAGCTTTTCTATTTGCTTATCTAATTTATTCTATTTGAAGCAAGACAGAGCAGCTGACTGGTTCAGATCCTTACAGCTGCAGTGAGGTTCTTGACATAGGTAGGCTACTTGTGCTTTTAAAAGCTTCTTTAAGTTATCCACACCTGGGGAATCATTTATATTGTGCCTCAGGCACAAGGAAGAAAGAAATCACAAATCTAATGTTGCACCTTGCTCTCAGGTCTTTCAAGCCTCCAGGAGCTCACTCTCCACAAATTCTGCAGTTACAGCAAGATAAGAAAGGTTTCCTGGAGCAAGAGTTGGGTTTGTTGCTCTCTGACCTGACCATAAAACACAAGGGCAGCTAACTTTAGGATCACAGCTCTTTTACACTATTAACCACCTATCTGTTTGGCAGTGAATGGGAAGAGCATTTTGGTCCAGCCTTTATGATTACCATAGCTGATGAAATCACATCTTACCTGGATAAGAGATCCGTCATGTTTTCCTCATTCATCCCACCGAAGACTTTAAACTTCTTTAAATTGCAGACGTGCGTTTTTTCATATTTGCCAAATGTGATACTCTGGACTATGGCAGGTCTTTCAAGCTTCAGAATCAAATACTGTGGAAGAGATAATAGCGAATTTCAATATTAAAGCAAAAGCTACCTTCAAATACTCTGAAAAATGAGAACTAAGGTGAGCCCCCCCCCCCCCCATTATTATATTTTCTCCCGAGTTCCTGGAAATAAGGAAAAGCTTTTTAGGAATATTACTATTTTAAAGTCTATCCAGGAAAAAACGACTGGGTTGAAATGCCTATTCCTAGCATTACTATTCAAGGCTTACAGACATTCCTTCAAGTTCAATGCAAGATTTCCCAAAATCTAGCAAATAAAGATGGAGCTAACAAGTTTGATGATTCAGACACCCACTACAGCCTGAAATGAAACCTAAACTGAATGCACAATTAGATAAATACAGTATGTTCCACATGCTAAGAGAACACCAAACACTTTTCCTCTCCAGGCTGACACTATTTAACCACTGAACACAGACTAAGCTTGATTTTGTGGCTAACATAGGAACCAACTGCTTATTAAGCATCCCAAATAAAACCTAATCACTTAACTGACAGTAAAGGGACCTTGCACATGAAATGATGAAAATATTCTACCTTATAAACGTTTGCTCCTACTAACAGATATCCTTCAACAGTGGAGGGATCAAGTCATAAGATTATTTGTCTTCAGACCACAGCTACCAGCTTCCCAACACCGCTGGAGCAAAACATCTACTCTGCTTGAATAGCATACATAGAATTTTTCCATCATTCATTAGGGATCACTGAGCACCAAGTTTATTTAACTTTCCATTACAAAGTAAGCAGCAGAGAGACTCAGGAGACATCCTGCTTCACAGAGTACATTTTCAACAACACTTAGCCACACCTTACTTGCACTCATGTGACTGCTCCTACAGTCTCACAAGAGGGACAATCATACCCAAGAAGAGCATGTCTCGAGTGAGGAACAGAACAAGCTCTTCCCATCTCTTTAGGGAATCCCATCTCTGTCCTGCCATAGCTTTATAAAGCAATTAATTTGGAACACAAGAGCAGTAGTGATGTTGTTCTATAGAGCATCAGGATGAACAGGTGATCTCAAGTATTGGTTATTACTGCAAAGGAGGCAGGACAGTTGGCTTGGCTAAGTAGGAGAGCATGCGCTGCAGACATGAGGAGCTCCTGGAGATGGTTGGACCAGATGATCTTAGTGGTGTTTTCCAGCCTTGATGATTCCATGATTTACCAAGAGCTTAACCTTAGGAAAACAACTGCACAAGCAGCGGTTATCTTGAATAATGCAGATGGGGACCTATTTAGGATAGAGAGGAATTACAGCCAAGGATGTTTCCAGCAATGAAGAAAATAAGTCTGTATCAGCAGTGCTAAGATACAACAGAAGAATGCTTTGGTCCTTTTCCAAAAAAAATTTTTTTAAGTATTTCAATGAAAACTTCTTAGTTTTGTGCCACTCATTTAGATGTCAGGACATAACCTCAGCTAACTGGCAGAAAGCTATACTTCTGTCTCAAAGTAATTCCTAAAATTTGGGAAGAAAAAAAAACAGTTTTATACAGAAAACAAAATTTGTAAGACATCAAGAAGGAAGGGATGAGTAAGGGGACAGTCCTGTAGCATGGCAGTACTTGATACACAGCACAGCCAGCTGCCAAAATTCCCAAGGAGAACACAACAACATCTAAGAACTCCTCCTACACCATCAGATCCTCCCTGCAGATTTCTCCCACAGCTGAGCGAGTGACACTAGCACTGCTAGCATCAGCAACTGCAATTCTTCATCTCGCTGGAATCACAAACCTCCTGCTTGGGGCAGGGAGGAACACTTTCCCAGGTGCTCTGCAAGATACACAAAAGCTTGGCATAAACTTCATCCTTACTCTATAAAAAAAAAAAATACTAAGGAATCCAGAAATGTGGATAAATCCTTTCCAAAAGGATGTCTGAAGCAGTGTAAGGCACAGCAATTGCTCCACACGGCCAGTGCTTCTTTTTGAAGGCTGCAGACAGCCCTCCTTCCTGCTCCCACACATCCCAGCACCTGCTGAGTCACACACAGATTAAAGGACACCAACACAAAAGCTGAAGACTGGTATGAAACCAGATGACAAGTGTTCCTCAAAGCCTGAAACCTTCTATGGAACCTAGCTATGCTTTTTGTAGATTATTTTTATATACGCTGCTTGCTCCGAAAGTAATGCCTCCTGCTTATTTTCATGGAAAACACAGGAGAGACAGAAGGTAAAATAGCATTATTCAATTGAGCACATTCTCAGCTACAAAATGCTATTTTCTCAGCGGTCACTGCCATTCATTATGCACTTCTGCCAGAAACAAGCAAGAGCCTGCATGCCACACAGGAATAATAAAACAGGAGGCATTACTTCCAGAGCATCCCTCGTATAAAAATATACATGCATGTAAATACACACAAAATACAGATGTAGGTTCTAATATATGCAGATTTCATATATATACATACAGACAGACACAGAAGGCACTGTGGGTACAGTTCTCACACACTTGAATGTGTGTATATATGTATATACACACACCTCCCCTATTGCTTCAAACTGGTGGCAGCAGGGATGTTAGTGGAGTGTTACCAGTCAGACTATTCTCTATAGCCTTCAGAGATTTGATCTTGCATACATTTTTATCACATTAAAAAGACATCTGAAGAGAACAGGTCTATGAGGTTTCAGACAGACGTTTATGTATGTTACATAACACTTTCCAGTCATGCTGCTATGAGCTGAAATATTCCCGCATTAAAGGCATAGCATACTGACACTGATTGGAGTCGCTGCACAAAAAGCTCAGCCTAATTGTTGAGCTCCAAATTAACACACTTACAAAACAGGATGCTACACAGCACATTAGAAGAGCGAGACTTCTGCTCTATGATTAAGCACATCAGTAAGTGAAGATGCATGAAGAGCAGAGCACAGCACCTCGACAGCTGCCTACGTGCACCCAGGGACACAAATCCAGTCCTGTCACACTGGGAGCTGCAATCAGTTCCAATCTTTTTTGAAGCTCTGGTCTGTGCTACCATCTGATGACAACCATATGCATGCTCCTGCATCACACGACTGAGTATAAATTTTATTAATGTGTTTTATATTAGTTGCTGGTATGATCTACAGCAGGACAGAAATCAGGAGCGGAAAATTGCTCTTCTCAGATGCAAAACTGAAAACCGTTGTTTGGAGAGCATCAGCACCACTAACACTCCACACATGCTCTTTAAGAGCTCAGAATCTGTACCTCTGTATTAAAGAAAATGAAACTGATTCCAAACTGCACTACACAAGTTGCCTGTGCACGGGCTCAGATTATATTATGCTGGCTTATTTTTCTCTTTGTTTCTGCACATCAACCACTGCACATGCTTATTAGGGAGTGATGAAACTTATTTTGCATCTGAAAATAAAAGCAAAAAATAATCAAAATACTCAACAAGATCTGACACTGGCCACTACACAAACACGACTGCTTTTGTAATTTTTATTTTATGTTGGGTTTTTTTTTGCTCTGTACGTTATTAATCACACTGGGGGGGGAATGCAGTGTCCTGCACACAGCCTCCTGAGCCGGACCACCACTGGAACCATCAGGATGCACATTTATAACACAGCCACAGACTTCAGCACTACCAGCCTTCCCGCTTCACACTTCCCATATGAACCTAGGACTAGTTCAAAAATAGAACTATCAGCCCTCTTCTGCCTGAATAGGTTACTACATAACAGGTTTGTTATTGAATATATAATTTCTGGGTCATTCTATTTCAAGACCTAAGAAAGATAGCTAGTTTAATAAACAGAAAAACAGCTGTCATATATATTTCCTTTCACTGGCATTCATTCATAACTCGTGGCTTTCATGGCCACAAGAATGATTTAACTCTACCATACCCACGCAGCTAGAAAGACTATTACATAAAGCCAGAGAACAGCATTTGAAATATCTATACTTCCACTTTCATTTCCTTTCCTTTTTAAAGGCTTTCTGTATGCACTTCACTACACTCGCTGCAGAGCACAGATCTGCTCTGAGGTGCTGTCTGAACCCCAAGGTTCACATATGATCTTTTGGCTCATGCTTATCCTAGCAAGAGGAATGCTCTGAAAGAAAGGTGTCAGCAGATACTTTTTTTCCACTCAGCTGGGAAAGGGAATAACTCAATACTTAGGGACTCACTCATATTTTCACCACTAGCAAATTAGTAAATTCTTACACTAAGGTGAGACACACTGATGAGACAAATCAGCAATTAGGGTTGCATCTTATTAAAATACCCCCCAAGCATGTGCCAATGAGCCTGAATTGCATCAGTCCTTGTGCTGTGCCTTAGCCCTTGTTTGAGCTAATAAAGCTTGAAACAAGGAACGCTTTATTTTACCAAGCTTCACAGCATTTCCTGTCCCGGACTGTTATGGCCACCCACACATTTTAACAACAGCATCACTGTACTAGCAACCAATTTTTAAACGAAATAATGCCAACACAAAAACCATAAAATGCTTCAACAGCTTCATTTTCCATAGGATACTCAACATTTGTTTTGGGGATTAAAAATCACGTGGATGCATACATTTTATTTCTGGAATAAGAAATAATCAGAAAGCAACCGATTTCCCTCAGCCTCTCTCCATACTATGCTTGTTATTTAGTTGACTGTTATTTCAACTGAAGCTATCCAAGCTAAGATTCTACCTTTACAACTTGATCAGTCTATAAAAATGAGGAGATATAGTTTGAATATAACTTTTACCTGCATCAAATGTGGCAATATTTCATGGCCAGAAGCATGAGAACAATCTGTTTTGAGCAAAACATAACCAAATCTGAAGCTCTTTGACTGAGTATGAGACAATGTAACTTGGAACAGTTTACTCTGCCAGGAGAAGTGGTGGAGTCTCCTTCTCTGGAGATGTTCAAGACCCACCTGGATACCTACCTGTGCAACCTGGGCTGGGAGCTGCTTTGGCAGGAGGGATGGACTAGATGATCTCCAAAGGTCCCTTCCAACCCCTACATCTCTGTGATTCATGTTCACAGCAATAGTAAAAGCTACACCCTTCACTGTAGAGGCCTATTCTGCAAGCATTAATTCCCTGATCCTTCTTCCCAGTTATTTTTACAACACTTAAGTTAACGTCAGCAAATATGCTTTAAACAAGTAATTAAACTCTTAGATAAGAAGCATGAGAAGATTAGAAACATCGCAAAGACTTTTTCTCTCTTACACAGTGTTCAGGATTGGGTTTACTGAACAAATGAGCAACCACTCAGCATTTTGTTTTCTTGTTGTTTCATGCTGAGATTCAAGCAAGAGGAATCTCATGGGACTGACTTTTCCAGTTGGACAGACAGTTTTTCTTGGCATTTTTGTCTTTAAAGAAAACGAATAAAGCTGAGACACTGTTTTACTAATCTCAGTTGCCACTATCTGCATACCTCCTACACACACTTAATCCTCCAGTCAAAAGTTTGGTTTAAATTAACTTGCTTGGCATGCAGGGCAACGCCCAGTTCTCCAGGGCTGGATGGAGAAGATGCACAATAACATCTTCATTCATTCCATGTTCAATACACGTAAAAAAAGATGGAAAAAACTCTTAAATAAAAACCACAGGAACTTGTTGAAGTGACTGTGATTATTCCATGTTCTTGATAAAACTTTGGTCACATCAACCCGCACTATTAATACGAGCTGGGGGAACAAGAGGACTGAGCACAGCCCTGGCAAAAAGGACCTGGAGGTGCTGGTGGGTGGGAAGCTGGACATGAGCCAGCTCTGTGCTCCCACAGCCCAGAAATCCATTCATATCCTGGGCTGCACCAAAAGCAGCGTGGCCAGCAGGGCCAGGGAGGTGATGGTGCTCCTCTACTCCACGCTGGTGAGGCTTCGCCTAGAGTACAGCATCCAGATGTGGAGTCCTCTGCACAGGAGAGGCACAGACCTGCTGGAGTGCATCCAGAAGAGGGCCAGAAAAATGACCCGTGGGATGGAACATCTCCCCTATAAGAACAGGTTGAGAGAGCTGGGGCTGCTCAGCATGGACAAGAGAAGGTTCCAGGGAGATCTGAGAGCAGCTTTCCAGTATCTAAATGGGGCTGTGAGAAGGAAGAGAACAGACTCTTTAGCAGGCTCTGTTGTAATAGGAAATGGTTTCAAACTAAAAGAGAGGAGATTTAGATTTGAGACAAGGAAAAAGCTTTTTATAAGAGTAGTGGAAGCACTGTTGCCCATCGAGGTGGTTGATATCCCATTTCTCAACATATTTATGGTCAGGCTAGACTAGGCTCTGAGCAACTTGACCTACCTGTAGGTGTCCCTGTTCATCACAGGGAAGTTAAATTAGATGACCTTTAAAGGACCCTTTCACCTCAAAAGATTCTATGAACTCGTATAGCTGCTTGTCAGCTTTAACCACTGGATGGGAATACTGTAAAGCATCCAACCACAAGAAACACATTCCCACTTCAGAATCAGTCTGAAAACTGAACAAAATATTCATGATTGCCCCAAAAATAAAAAGGGAAAATTAAGAGCACCTCACATGATAAACCCAGTCTAAAGCTACACTCACAACCAACCTTGTCTTGTGAACCCTTAAGAGAGCTCTAAGGAAAAGCAAACAAACAAACACGTGCTTTCTGAACAAAACAAGGTAAAGGATGGCAGTTTGAGATGCAATACATGGTCAAAACATTACTCTGCAATCAATATATACTAGACAGATTAAAACTACTTCAAGCTATGGATGAAACTCCGATGCTGTTTAACAAGAAGTACATATATTTAAAAAAATGAGCAGAAGATGCAGAGGCATCAAAGGGATAAAAGCGTGTGAAAAATTACCAGTCATCACAAGTAAATTTACAAAACACTAACAGTATTGACAACACAGCTCTCTCTCCTCTATTAGAAAACAGTCACTCTCACAGACAACAGTATCTAATACTATCAAGAAAATTAGGCTGAAAGCCTTTCAGTTAGATGAGATCACTCCACTGTGATAGAGAGCTGCCAATTGTACAGACTTCAACATACCTTCACAGCACAGAAGCAAGATTTGCCTACAGAAAAAGTCCAGAGACTCCACTCATGTGAGGGATATCTGAATTACATGTACTTATTGTATGCACAGATAAGTAGAATAACTTTGCATGGAAGATACTCTGTTGTGCATCAGTACTTCAACAAAAGGACTTCAAAAACCCAGGGGAACAGATACAGGAGAAGCTGAGCAAACAGTACCACTGTAACAAGGTATCATTCTCTTTATGCCAGATCTATTGAAGGAAAAATGCTTTCATTGAAGGAAAAATAGTAAGTTAGAGGATACATACATTTTTCCAGATAAACAATTTAATAATAAAAAGGCAAATTAGAAGCTAAGAATCAATCCAAATTGTTTTAATAAGGTGGTAAACCAGCAGACGAAGTGACTTTCATGCCTCAAAAAGATTCTAAATGTGCTATTAAAGGAAACAAACACAAGCTCCTTAGATCTAGGATTCATGGCCAGCAGTCTACAACAGTTTCCAATAGCGCTGACAAAGGGGGACCCACATGCCTCATTAGCAGCTTAATCTAACCATAAGGTTACATTATTTCCTGTATGACAGTGATTTTCAAGGACAAAATGCAAATCTCCTCCCCTTACAAAAAGCATTCCTTGAAAGACATTGCTGGAAATGTGTGTTATTGGTACATTAGGTATTTATATTATAAATTATCTGCTCATTTCATTCATAAGTCCACCATTCTAAACAGTAGCAGCCTATGCTTAAAATAAAAATATAACTGTACATTACACAGTACAACACAGCTGCAAATCTGCAGAGATTCAGATGCTTACCTGGGGAGGATAGTTGCTTTCAGAAGACCATCTTGAGGACTGATCATTGGGCTTGTCCACCAAAATGTTCCTAAAAAATGAAAAGACAGAAGTCATAAGTAAAATAAAACACAGCAGTTGCATCTCCAGTAAGAGCTGTGCAACATACAAACGAATAACACTCAAACAACTTAACAAAAATTCTCAGCAGAGACTAAAGTTGTCCTCTGAGCAGAATTTAATATGTATATAGTGTCCAAAAATTCTACTTTGCTATTTTACAGGTCCCATTAAAATAAATCTACAAGCCTCATTCACCACTATTAGTAAGGTAAGTATTTTTCAATGAGGTTAAAAACTTTGACTTGCTAACTGTTTCATTGTTCATAATCTCTGCCTTTCTAGGTGGCCTATGCTGGAACAGAGTAAGCTGCTAAACTGCTTAAGTTTTGATGGGGCACAGAAGATGACCATCTAACTCTCACCAAATTCAAACATTTTTTACATGAGCCACAACCTAGAGCAACACACAAGAATCAGATGTTCAACACTTCAACCAACAAAATAATATCTTAATTGCTTTCATACAGCTTGAAATTGTACAGAATTTAGGTCATTAACAAATTCAGAATAGTGTGTTGGCTAAAATGAAACCATTTCATAATGATAATCCTCATGAAGGACCTCTCTTCCTCTTTCCTGTGTAGTAAGGCAATTCACCACCCAGATGAGCTCAAAAGAAAATGCACATATATATACACATACATATACACACACTAAAATACATAGTTGTACCATTCCCCATGGGAAGGTAATGACACCTGCTGAACAGGGCAAGTCCAACTAACAATCTTGCCAGCTCCTAAAACTTATGCAGAAAGGACACTGTCATGAAAAAGCTCATGCTATCTCCATCTGCTGTGTAGGAGGAAAAGAACACTGGTATGAAAGCTCAGAAGGGAATGAGGTTAAATTAGAGGTTGAGCATTAACAGATTCACTCACTCTTTCCACATAGAGCAAACCAAAATCACTGTACCAAAATCAATGGTATCCAAGCAGTCCTGCACCATGAGGGACATGTCAAGGAGCTAAACTAGGGTGACCCCTCCAAACACAGAAGAGCAGCTGGACATCTACGGGCTTTACAGGAGATATTGTATGGCATGGGAACATAACTTGAACTCCCTCTCCCTTTAGCTCATTTCTATCACAGCATGTCATTTAGCAACACAGCAACATCCGCTGATTTATGGACATGTGCCCAGTGCAGAAAATGCATCTGAACAGCTTACAGCCACACACTACCCTCTTGCTCTAACCCATCAAAACAGAAAAGGTCAAGGCAGCAGTCTGCACAATTAGTCAGTCAGCTCTCCAAGTTTGCAGCATAAAGAGGCTCAACTCCAGAAGAAAACACAGCTACTGACTTTTTTAATTACAACAGGGACAAAAACGAACCAACTGAACAGAGAGAAAGATTTTGGATGCTGTTAAGATACACAGATTTCTAACAGAAGTTGCCAGATGTGAAGTTATGTCACCACTAAAGACCTAAATGCGCTTGCTGTTGAGACTCATACCCACAGTGTCCTATGCCATGCCATGGGTCATTTTTCCTGGCATTCAGCAACATCTTAATACCTTTCTATAACTAGAGAAAGAGAAGTTACATTTGAAGATTAGAATCTTGTTCTATAATACATAAGGGACACAAAGGCAGGCAGAAAAAAAAGTTAACGCTGTATTGCTTTTCTCCTTTGGAAGCTTTAACCCTGCACAAAGAAACAGTTCACCCTAGAGAAAATATATATTTATTTATAACTATATTATGTTTGTTTTAACATCAGACATAAGCCCTTCATACATTGAGCAACACTTGCAGGGATTGGCACTGTTACATGGTCAGATAATGCCCTGCTGGAAGGAGGCATTTTATAACTGGGACAGATCCCAAAGATCGTATTTTTAGAAGTAGATTTGTTTGCTTCTCCAGGTCAAAGATCAGTTCACCACAACCAATGAGGAGCTCATTCAGTACAACCAGATGAGAGAAAAAACCCTGTGCAAAGAAGAAAGGAATGGGCAGCTCACACAAAATTAAGGCTAAAAAGAAATTTAAAAGGGAAAAGACAGCGTCACCAAGAGAGTTATAAAGAAGTTTAAAAGTACACGGGCTGCTTAATAAGTTTAATGAGATTAAACAAATGCTGAGGACAGAATTCAGTACCCGCAAAGTTAATTTACCATAATAGTTTAGGAAAAATTACAGGCTCAGAAACTTGGAGGAATTCAAGCATTCCAGCAGTCCTGAAGCAGCAGAAAACAAACACATCTCCTAGTGACAAATCCATCTCCTCTTGCCATGCAAAGCCCTTTTTTGTGGACCCCGTTGAAATCTCACAGCAGCCAGAGGTGGGCATCTCAGATACAGCACCTCAATTAACACCTCTGAGGAACTTCAGAAATGGAAATTACACTAACGTGACGACTTTCTACACAGCTTTCATGTGAAATTAATGGTAGCAGCCCAAGGAATTGCAAATACAATTGCAAGTAACTTTAGGGACATTTTTCCTATGGAAAGTAAAAAAGGAACTCATTAAATGTGGTCTGAGAATTTGCAATCAAACTGTAGATACAAGATCTAGCCTAGCATAAATCTACAATACTGCCAAGAGTGACTATTCCACCCACTTGTGCTTGATCCTCCTCCTTCCTACACCAGCAACTACAACAAAAAAAAAAAGAGTAGCATAAATAACTCCTTCAGTCACAACAGCTCTCCAGCTTACCATTAGTGCCAGCACAAAAGGAAAAAAGATGACAGAAGTTCACCAGTTCACACTGGTGCAAGCTCCCAATATCATTCCCCTACAAGCTGCTCGAGTACCTCAGCTGCTTTGTGGTACTCTTATACACTGCACCCAAAAGCCTTATTTGCACCACCAGAAAGAACATGCCCAAAAGCAGTCCTAGCGTGTGCCTCAAGTGTGCAAACAAGCTTCCTGCACTGCTGTCTGCACCTCAGCTTTTACTGTAGGCAATCCCTTTGCCAAGTAAGAGAAGCGGATCGTTCTGGCTGCTTCGCATAGAAAGCACTCTTGGCAGAACAAAATGGAAGTTTCTTTTTATTACCCATGCAGACATTGCTCTTGCAACTGCTGGAAGTAGATAACTTTTCCATTTACCAACCCAGCTGCTGCTGTGTCCGCTGTACGAACTGCTGGTTGATTTCCACTGGGATTACAGAGCTGTCCCCAAGCTTGGTATTTCCAGAGGACTTCACTGTGCAAAAAGCTCTGTGGCTTCTGACGTGACAATCACAGGAGAGTTTTTCTTAGCTTTTGCAGAAGGGGGGGCAGAAAGGGAGGAGTGAGATGACTTAGCAAAACACACTGCAGATTAGCTTTTAGGCTGATACAATTTGCATTTAACCTAAATGTTTTCGTAAAGGCTGCTATTAAAGAAAGCAATGACTTTAGGAACAAGTCCTTAAGAATAAACAAAACCAAAACACTAGCCCTGCTTGGCACATTCGGAATTGCTCTCCAGAGAGCAGCTGTGCAGAAAAGAGCATGCACACATCTCCAAGAGGACTTGGGAGCTCAGACGTAGCTCTGCTAGAAAACCCCTGAGGCAGCACACCACGGAACATCAAAAGGAATGTGCAGTGCTAGGAAGACAGTAGTAACTTTAACTTTTAGGCTTTAACGTCCATCATCACTTACTTTCATTAAGAGTGTGATCTGTAAATGCTGGGTAAGAAGTACCTTCACAGAGTCACGGAATTGTAGGGGTTAGAAGGGACCTCTAGAGATCATCCTGTCCAAGCCCCTGCCAAAGCAGCTCCTCTCTTTCAGGGTTGCCCACGTCGCAATTTTTTAATCATTATTTTTTTCCTAGAACCACCTTAAGATAAAGTAGCAGGAATAAAGCAACTACAAACATGGACTCATTCCCTCAGAGTCCACTTCAACAGAGGACTAAGATGTGGTAGGCCAACTATTTCAGACATGGAGAACCACCAAACCATCCAGCACAAAGCTGTGATGGAGATGCTTAACCAACTGGGGGGAGGGCAGGGCACACACACACACACAAAAAACATGCATCCAAAACAAACAATCCACCAAAACACTAACCCATGTATCTATAAAGACCTAAATAATATCTTCTCTATATGACTCACTCCAAGTCCCAGAAACTCACTGTAATTAATGCAGATTTCAAACTACCTTGGCTGCAGCGTTCCCAAAGCAATATGTACCTACAGCTCTCCCATAAAACAGATCAGAATAAACAAAAGCTTTCTATCTATCCTAAAGTTTTTCTCCTTTCTGTTGTAAAAGTTCACTCCTTAAAATGACATAAATGCATGAAAACACAAAGATGTCTTGGTTGCAACACCAAGAGGGAAGGCCTCTTGTGCAGCAAGACAAAAGATGCAGGGGGTAATTACTGCGTAAATGTTCCATTTGAAACGCTGTATTGTTGTGAGATCTGCCAACTTAATGCTCAGATTTGCTTCTTCCTCCTCAGCAGCAGTTTCACAAACACATCCAACTTCCTATAAATTTGCTTCTGTCAAATGAAATAGTTAAGTACAGCATATAGAAACTGCTAACTTAGAGATCACCTCACAGAAACGTGCTCACCGGATCACAGCTGACTGTGCTGGACAACAAAACAGGTCTCACCTGGCTCTGGCCAACAAATAAGCTCATTCAAATCAGTTTCTCTCAATTATATATTTCAATGATCTGTTTACTTTTTTTTTTCTTTTTATGCCATCTCTACATATTACCAACCCAAAAGCAGGCAAAGGCTCTCAGCAAAAAAGAAACGCAAATACAAAATGAGACTGTCACAGATCTAGAAAGCACTCCTCTTCACCCCATGTCCAACCAAACCTCCTTTAAACAAAGCATTTCTGATTCCACAGTGCCTCCTCCTGACATGCCAGGAATTAAATGTTATCAATAGTGACTACAGCTGCAGCATTGCAGTGAATTCCCAATGAGTTATCAGAGCGTTGATGAACAACTTTTATCCCAGTGACACTCAATAACCCAAAATCACAGATACATCACAGCAAATGAGCAACCCAAATCCCTAGCAGCAGGAGGGATCCCCAGCTCCAGGTTGGTCCTGTCAGTCACAGGACAGCAGAAAAACAAATGGGAGAAAAATAAAGGTTGGGCTTATTCACATATAATGGTAATCATGTCAACTTCAGACATCACTGACTATCTGCTTAATGCTGCCCAGCATTTACAGATCATACCCTTGATCAACGTAAGCGATGAAGGACCTTGAAGCTTAAAAGTTAAAGGTTTGTTCTCTGTCCCAGCTAGCTTTGGTTTTAAATCTGACAACAGATGCTGTTGTATCACTGAAATAACAGAACTTCCCCATGTACGTAATGTCTACTAAAAAAATAAACTTCAGACTTTCAAAAACAATCCCAAATTGCATCAGAGAGGCTTAGATTGGATATCAGGACAAAATCTATTCTTCACATCAAGAATAGTGGCCAGGCATTTGAGCAGGCTACCTGCAGCACTGGACGAGCCCCCATCCCTGGAGGCATTTAGGAGATATGTGTACATGGCACTGACATGGGTCAGACTGACAGTTGGTCTTCATGATCATAAGGTCTGAATCAATTATATGATTGATTATTCACAAAGAGACTGCTTCAACTGATCAACTAGCGAGCCGATATTAGAGCACATAAGACTATTTGGACTATTTACTCTCAGACTCAGGAGTTCATTTCTACACGCCTAACACTCAAGGATGTTTGAAATCCAACTTTTCAACCGATCTGTGAACCTCTACAGGAAACAAAATTGAGTGCATGCAACCTAGGTGATATTCCTGGAGATCCTCAGAACAGAAATAAATCCCAGGCTTGAGAAAAAGACCAAAAAAAGCATAAACTCTCCCCAGTGATATTAAAGAAAGATCAGGAGGTTAGGTTCTTCAGCTCACTGGATCTGCAATCAAGAGATGAAATATCATAGTTAAAATTCACTGGAGATCAAAACATCAACAGGCAATGCCAATTTACTACAAAGTTCTGTTCTTAATTTATTTAATAAAAAACCACACTCACTTCTTCCTGAGAAAAAGGAGTTTGGATGGTACTTTGAACATAAATATCCACTGCCAGCATTTACCAGAAAAGACACAGAATGTACACTTTCCAAATCTTCCTGTGTATTGGCAGCATAGCACACTAACACTACATTCCCCCCGCTACGTCCAGCACACTTCTGTGTGAATCCCCTGTGCTGGATTCTGGAAGGACCACAAACTTCTCAGTAGTGATTTTATTTAACTAACGCACAGATGGAAAAATGTCGGGCAGGCCAAGCAGCAGGATTAGATCTTCCATGATTTCACAGCGTTGCAACCGTGCTCCTATGTGCCACAACACTTGGTATTTCCACTCCAAGGAGGAATGCAATAAAACAGACTGATTACATGTAAAGATATAAATCCACAGCGCCATAAACACATCTTTAATACTCATCAACACAGCAACTTCACACTCCGTAAAAAGCTCACCCAAAAAACGATGCCTGGGAAAGAATTTCAGGAAGACTGTGTTCAGCAGAAGAGACTGAAGCCCCTCGTGTCCAAACTATTGCCAAGAATTGAACTTGATATTTCCTTGCTGAACCTAAATTGTGCAAAAACAGCTCCTCCTTATTCCAGGTGGAAACACACTCCCTGCATTAGTTTCCCTTTCAAAAATCAAGGTTATCTCACATATAATGCAACTCAGGGAATTGAGAAAATAAAATACTGGCCCAGGAAGATGAAGAAATATCAGCCTGTTACGATCTGGCTATTAGGGGAACCGTGCTACAAATCAGAACCGTTTGCCCCTAGTGCTACATTCCAGAATAATTCTTTATTTTGGAGCAATATAAATGAATTCATGCTAAAGCATACAAGTTCCCAAGGCAGTATTACTTCCACATTTGGCAGGCTCCACAGCCTGTAGCAGAAGGCAGGTTTGTTTTTTTACAAGACAGAAAGTGAAAGCAAGAGCACCCCATCAGGAAGAGGAGGGTGGGAGCTCATTCAGCAGTTCCTTACTCAGAGGTCAATTCAACAAATCCCAATTTATTTTCTTCCACCACAGGCTGCCTCTTGCAGCTCGGCAGCAGCACTGAGAACCCAGCAGTGGAAACCCAAAATCCATCACACACGACGCACCATTTTTATTCATTGTCAATACTGCCCCATTTTTCAGGCACTGTAGCACATACCCACATAGCAGCAAGCTTTATTAAAGCACTTGTTTTTGCAATTTAAATTCAGCCACGCAGGCTGCTATCCTCAACTCAAACAGTCGTGCTTCTTGATTTAAACTGAAGCAAGAAACAACTTCACAAAGATTATGCATGCTGAGTGTTAAGTAATAACTAAAACTGTAACTACATAAGGTAACAAACCACAGAACATTCACCACCACCTTCCCCCCCCCCCAAGTAGCTGTTGTATTATTCAATTCAGATCAATTTAAACTTACAAACCACTGTTCATACCAAATTCTGCAGGCTGTAGTAAATAATAATAATACATTCTCTTTAAGAGGTTTATATTTGCATGCAATTACAACAAATGAAGAACTGGCTTGTTTTGGAAGTTTAGATGGGACCTTCACTTAACTACTGACTGAATATACCACTGAACCTCAAAAGAAAAGTCTTGATTGCATCATAAAATCAATTGTAGTGCTAAAAGCAACACTGCATTTTAACACTGATTCGTTAAGAAGATGAACGTGGAGAATGAGAAACTATATTCTTTGCCATTAAGAAAAACAGACTGCACATGCTGTCTCAGCAATAACAACAGTTACTAAAGGAAAACATGCTTGAAATAGTATTTTACTCCTTAAGTGAGTCATTAGTAATCACAACCTAGAAAGCTTTCGTTTAGCTTGCAGGATATAAAACCATATACAGAACAAATGATCCATAATCTGATGTTAAGAACTCCTAAGAACGTTTTACATTCTTAATGTTCCCCAAAAATGCCAACCCAGAAGAGGCTGAATTTCAAAGCACTACAGGTAACGCCAGCAATTAACAGTTTATGTTCACTGTTCTACCAGTGAATGACACCAGCCAACCTCCTAAATAATGGCTCTATTTTAATCAAAGCATAAAGAATTTCCTTCTCATTCCACAGCACTTGTGCTTTCACTCCGGAAGAAATTTCTTTAACAAGGTAACGGGTTTCTGATGTAAGGCATGAACAATATTCAATGTTTTGCAATCATCCTCGCTCTCTCACCTCCTCTGACCTCTCTCTCACTACTCCATCTTTTTACCAAGTTAAGCTTAATTCAATCTGTAGGCAGTGATTTCCTCCAGACACATTTGGGCTTTAAAGTACTCTATTTCAGCATCCAGAGAAAAATTCTAGGCTACAGAAGTGAGGAAATGCCTATTAGGGGAAGAAGTCTAGAAACAGACAGAAAATCCACAGAAACCAGTGGAAAAAAAATCCTGCTTTTAACAGGACACAGAAAAGAAGCAGAACTGAGAACGTTCCTATAGCAAAACCACTGAGGAGAGCAGAATCAGCCAGCTCACTTCCTTCGTCAGTGCGTGCACTCCTCCTCTTTGCAGATACAAGTATTGATCTGTACTGCAAATGCAACGTGAGCACATAATTACAGACAGCCAGCAGGTGTACCTGTTCATCTTCCAATATCTATGGATGAAGTGACTGAACCAAGAGAGTGAATTGGCTAAATTAGAATGTTCAAGTAAAACTAAGAGCTGACGATTAAAGTTAGGAAAAAGACTCAGGCTTGTGGGGAAAAAAAAAAAGCTGGGATCCTACAGCTAAAGTGGAAGTTATCATTCTGCACAGCCAAAGCTATTTAAGAAACCAGGAAAACAAGCAGTATCATTGAAGTTTCCAGTGTATGGATGATGAGCTTGGTTCACCCTGCCAGAAAAGCTCTAAGCACGCTCTGCTTGTCTGCAGTCCACACAGTTCTTAACTTGGTGAGACCTCAACAGAAGATGTCTGCACCTAGTTATGGAAACAGAGCTCAGCAAGCCAGCGTACAGAACAGGGAAAGCAAACCTTCATGTTAGTCATGACTGACCTTAATTCAAGGGTGAGATCCTTCAGGACTTAGATGCATCTATAACAAGATTTATGAACCTAAAAGAAACAGATTCTGAATCACCAGTTTCATGTGGCAGGAGAAACTCAGAATCCTGTTTCACTAGCCACAAATACATCAGGGTTTTTTATTTCTTGCTACAGAAATGTCAAAGAACAGGGTTGCTGAAATCCAGAATATTTACAGAGGAAGGGTTTGATGTTTTGTTTCCAAATCTTTATAGACTTTACCCAAAAAGTTTGCTATACACATTCCCAGTGCTTCTTAGTAAAGCACTGGAATATCTTGAATTTGCACAGCATGTCTTTGTTCCAGAGTAAAGACAAGAAAGCAGTGGATGGTTGGTTAAATTGAGCAGGAACGCTGTCATACCCTTAGTTAAAAAGTATTCTTACCTTGGAAGGCTACCAGTCACCTACACTTTACACTGCAAGTATCATTTACTTCACTTTGCCCAGTCTGATGGAAACACAGAAAGCCAGCAAAAAAGGAAAATGATCTTACATTCTTACTAGTACAAGAATGCAATGCCTCTGAAGAGGTATCATACAGGAAGACCTGAGCAACAGAAATGGCATGAAGATGCCCGGTCAAGGTGCACAACTAGCCTAACACAGTAAAAGATGTTAAAAAAATGCTTCTTGCTCAATGCCATGATGCAGAAATCCCAGTTTAAACATGCCAGAAGGACCTGAGCGCATTTGCCAACTGCAAGACATCACGAGTCAGGAATCTGATGCAACCACTGTCCCAGGGTACAGTAATAAGGCACTTTTCAGTAAAGAAGGGCATGTAATTGCTATTGAGGAGAGCACAGTAACATTTACCTCTTAGTCACCTTAACAGAGAGCTTAAAACAGAGCAAACACTAAAAAGATAAGGATAAGGTGCTTTTCTCAAAAAACAAAGGAACAGCTTTTGATTGAGCAGGGCTCATATTACCATCTAGACATTGTTTAAACCCTCCCTGTCAAAAAAAACAAAAACATAAAAGCAATTGAGCCCATCAATTTCTGCAAAAACCAGAGGAGGGAGAGGGAAAAATACTCCAGGGCTCCTTCTGACTCGTTGCTGTTGTTTGCATGTAGTCAGCGGTGGGGAAGCCCTTAGGCCAGTCCCTGGTGAGACACCAGGAACTCCTCCCCCATTGCTCCTTCCAGGACAAAGTACAAGCAGGCAAGGAAGGGTCTGATGAGGAAGCCTCACCCAACTTGCTGGGATGAACATTTTCAACAGGCTGAAGCCTCTCAGCAGAAGACCAGCACCTCTGGAAATAAGTTATATCAAGGACAAATTTGCTCTTGAACCAGCATTCCCAAAGGCACAACCTGCTGCAAGACACAAGCTGAAATAGACACCAGACCAACTTTTCCACTGCTACCCACTGAGTTCTGAAGAAATTTCTGGGTCAGTGCAGCCACTAGCAGATTGGAAATAAATAAATAAAACCATTCTTTTGCAGATTCGAGAAGGACAACTGTCATTTGACCTTTGGAAAGGTCTTTGCAAATGCATGATGAATGTAGCACTGGTAACACAGGCAAACAGTCCCTGAGTACCACCAACAGTACAAATGAAGTATTTACTGAAATGAACTTTCTGCACCTTAAAGAAAAGCGGTATCTTCCAATATATTACTGATCCTAAAGTAGGATAGAAAAGCCTCTGAAAAAATCACTTTTTCCTTTTTGTTTTTTAATGAAGAAGAACAGTTAAGTGATTTCAGTGTTCTGATGAGTTTCAGTACCAGCTCAGCTTCAGATGAGCAGATGCAAGGTAAGCCACCAGACACCAGAGCTCTTCCACGGAAGAGATGATGAAAATTTTTGCATCTTGTACCTTTAGTTTCTACATTTAAAACCACACAACTACTTAAGAAGCATGTTTAAATCACACTTAGCTGACACAGAACATGGGTAAGCTACGTTGTTTCCCTGCCACAAGCACTTTACTTGCCACAGTAGCAGTAAGCATCCTCCCAATTACAAGCAACATTATTTAATGAAGTATCATATTCCCACACAGACCATGGCTGAAGAATCGTACAGTTCAAGGTTAAAGTGGTTTCTTCTTAGCTATGCTTACAAACTTATTTCAGCTAAGGTCTAACTAGAATTCCCAGGATCCTCCCCAAACAGCACAATTCTGATCTGCACATTAAATAAGACGACCATTTTCAGCTTTATCTGCACAACTCTCCTACAGTACATTATGTTCTTTTACCATCAACTTTAAAGCCTGCCATCTCTATCTCCAAATATCCACTCTCCTGCATGATTTTCTTCATAAGTTTTCATCTTCTAAAAATCTTATCTTCAGTCACAGGTCAGAGCCCTCCCTTTCCATTTCAGATCACATTTAAGCTCTCCCCCTGAACTTGAGAATCAAACATGAGCAGACAGCAAGCAAAAACCAAGCTTTCTTAAGGGCCACTTTCACCACACCC
This sequence comes from Cyrtonyx montezumae, assembly GCF_038088225.1. NCBI lineage: Eukaryota > Metazoa > Chordata > Aves > Galliformes > Odontophoridae > Cyrtonyx > Cyrtonyx montezumae. Next base: position 158,323,148 of record NW_027072034.1, on the reverse strand, counting down.
CTTTGCCTGATATCATCAGTGCTGATGAGAAGAAGGCACCTATGCATAAGGACCAGTGCACCTCACAGCAGGGTCCATAACCTCATCTCAGGGATTGCTGAACACTGCTCAAAAGCCATTCCAGCTGTTTTTAACAATAGGGACACTTGAACTCTGTCTTAAAACAGCCAAATGCAAGGTCATGCGTTTCTACAACAAGAAGCCCTGTTAAAGGAAACAGAACTGTGTCATGAATTGCAATGACATTAAGGACTTCGGGCAGCACTGAAGATGCCACATGAACATTAATTCCTGACAAGAGTCTGCAGCAAAAAACAAAACAAAACTAATGGGAGCCCTGGAAAGGCATATCAATACCAAGTAGAAAGAGTATCATCCTTTTAAATTGCGTCAGTGAAATCAATAATGGACTATCACCCTTCCACTCAGAGGCCACAATTTCCAACAGCAAGAACGATCACAGACCTGAAAACAATGCCTTATAGTCTTTTTAAGGGGAAAAAAGGGTAAATGGATTATTTAATTAACACAAAAAATAATCAGAAAAAAATCCAGCTTTTCTTAATACCTAACCAAGCAAGCGTACTTAAAGATACAACCACTGTGACTTTAGCCAGAAAAACTTTTGTTAAAGTTCTACCTCATTTTAGCAAGTGGAGATGATCCATAATGAACAAATACAGCAATCGTCACTCGTTCAGACTGGTTGACAAAGTTACTTTAATCAGTGACTGTTGAATTCATAGCCATCAATCATTAGACAAAACTCTAAGCCTGCATGACTGAGGTATCTCCTAACTGCCCTCCAGCACTGGAGCTACCATGACAGAATGGTGAAAAAACACATACACCACCACACTATATTCATTATAAACTTCACTTTCAGCACATCCTGATTACTCTAAAACACAACTGCTTGCTCACAGAGCTCAAAGTCAAAACAAAATTGAAACAAGCTGGCACCAGCTGACCCCCTTCCCCCAAAACCACACATAAATCACGAGTGACCATTGCACAGCATTTACCACACTGCCAGCCAACAAGGCTTCAGGGGTCAGGGGCAGCAGAGGAAGCCACGCTGCCAATAAATACATTGCCACAGGCAGCTGACATGCCTCAAACCTGCAGGACAGTGTTTGTGCAAGGGGAGTTGACTTATCCTTCTCCCCGCATCGCTCTCTCCACTGCATGATGCTGAACCCAAAATTGGGGGGAAAGGCTGCATCTCCTCCCCAGGCCATCTCCCTTATCCAAAGCAGATGACTGTTCTCAACCTTCCCCAAGACTGGTGCTCAGTGCATCCCCCCTACCTGCTCCAAACAGCATCAGGTTCAGCATCAAAGACAGGTTGAAAGCATCTCCAAACAGGTTCAGCATCTCACGAGACCTGCACATCAACCCCTCCCCCTCCTATACCCCCCAGGGCAGGTGCTCACCCCTTTTCCCACCTGGCTGACCCCCCCACCATGCACAAAGCCACCCTAAACCTGTAGACCACCTCCTGCTCCTGCAACTCCTAAACGGCTGACCACCCCTCCAGCCCATAGGACAACCCCCCAAAGACATGCTGAGTAGCTGAGTACCACTCCCACACACAGCAACCCCAAACTCTACTAACTATCCCTCCCCAAATACACAGTCTCCCAAAGCTTCTGACCACCACTTTCCTGCAGACTTCATCCACACTGGACATCCTCAAGCACAGTAAACACCCCCTCTCATATACACAGCCTTCCCCAAACCCTGCTGAATATCCCTCCTCACACACGCAAAACCCGACCATCCTTCCCCACAGATGCAGCCCCCCAGCACCTATGGGCAAATGCTTCCACACGCACACAACTTCACAAAAGCTAATGGAAACCCTTCCCCACATACATTTCCTCTCAAAACTGTCATTCTCATACATCCAGTCCCCCAAAACTGCTGATAATCCATCACCACACAGCCTTTGGCCCACCGTACCCCCTCACACGCAGTCGTCCCCCCCGGGTGTTGACCACCTCAGTTCCATACATGCAATATTCCTGAATGCTGCTGAACACCTCTCCCCACACTCACAGTCCCTGTGCCCCCAGCACCTTTGGGCCACCACTCACACAGAATCACAGCATTGTAGAGGTCAGAAGAAACCTCTAGAGATCACCTAGTCCAACCCCCCTGCCAAAGCAGCTCCCTAGCCCAGGTTGCAAAGGCAGGCATCCAGGTGGGTCCTGAATGGCACCAGAGAAGGAGACTCATCAACCTCTCTGGGCAGCCTGTGCCAGTGCTCCATCACCCTCACTGTGAAGAAGTTCTACTACACACATTTATGCAGAACTTCCTATGTGAAAGATCCCATTTCCCCTCATCCTAGCACCACACACTGCAGAGAAGAGTCTGGCCCCATCCCTTTGCCTTCTGCTCCTTATATATAAACATATGTGGATCAGAGACACCCAAACAAATGCAGCCCTCATAAGACCTTAAGACCACCACTTTCATACAGTCCACCAAAACCTTTGGACCAAAGTACTTTCATACACAGCCCCCCACCCCCAAAACCTCAGGGCTGCCACCCCTCCACACTCAGCTCCCCCCAAACCTCTGGGCTACCACCCCTCCACACAGAGCCTCTCAAAATTGCTGTGCCCTCCCAAGGGCACATTCCCCCGCAAGACACCACTCCCCTCCAAGCACACATCCCCCCAAAACTGCCCATCTTCCCCCTTCCAGAGAAAAAAAATCCCAGAAAAGCCCATAACTCCCCCTACCCACACAGACCCATTCCCACTCCGACCATTCTATTCTTAAATCCCCAAACTTAACACCCCCCCCCCGAAACCCGCCTCACTGTGACGCTCCCACAGACAACCCCCCCTCCAAGAAAAACCCATTTGAGCACCGCGTCCCCACATACCTCACCCTCAAAACCCCTCCACCCCCTCACATCCCCCCCTCCCCCACCTCAGGCCTACACGAGGCCTACTCCAGGCCTAACCCTCCTCACTCTCCCAACCAGGCCCGGCACCCACTCCGCGCCGCTTCCCGCCTCCTCCCCCTTCTCCCACAGGGCGCCCAGCACAAGACCGGACTCACTCGGGGAGATAGGTGGAGGAAAAGCTGCTCCAGCGGTGCAGGGTGTAACCCAGTACCCGACTCTCAGGGCCTGCCGGCCCCGCCACCGCCATCTTGTTGTCAGCAGCGACCGCGGGAGGGGCGGGGCCGCGTTCTTAAAGGGGCCGCGCTCTTAAAGGGGCCGCGTGCGTGGCGGGATAGGGGGCTGTGGGGCGTGTGAGGTGGGTAGTGCTGTGGTGGGATGTTGAGGGGTAAGGACGGGAACTTAGTGTATTTTAGAGGGTTATTTGTGATTGGAGGGGGTTGTTAGGAGGTGTAGGGCTGCTTGGGGTGCCGTGCAATTTGTGTGTGTGGGCTATAGGGTGAGGCTGTGTGGGGGCTGCAGTGGGTTTGTGGAGCTTTGAGGGCCGCGTGGGTGTAATTTGGGGTTTTAAAGGTGTGAGCCTGTGTTGTGGGGGCCCTGTAGGGCTGTAGTGAGCCGCAGGAGGAGCGCTGGGGCTGTTGGACCTGAAGTGGGGTGTAACTTGGGGTTGTAGTGGTGTGGGGCTATGCCTATGGGGCTGTGGTGGGCTGTGGCACTGGGGAGCCCTGTGGGGCTGCAGTGGGTAATGGACAGTGTGGGATCTGGGGTAGGATGTGGCTTGTGTCTGCAAGGCTGTGTGAGGACTGTGGGATCCATCCCATGGGGCTATAGGGAGATGCCCTGAGGGGCTGCAGTGGGTTGTAGGGTCAAGGGGATGCTCTGTGAGCCACGTAGGGAAGGGGCTGTAGCAAAACCCCAACATGATGTGACCTCATCCAGCTCCTGCGCTGATCCCTGTTGTGAGTAGCACAGTTCTTCTTTCTTACTCCATTTTATTATTTATATTTCACCATCTAGCTCTGTACTTTGTAAGAATCAGAAGCAGCTTGTTTTGACAGTTCTGTCAATTTCAACATGCTGTTGTTGTTGTCGTTTTCCAAAAAAGGATTTAGAGCAATTGAAGTCACCATAAATAATGGTAAATATATAAACAAGAGTAAGTAATGAGTGAAATGAAAATGAGCTAATTGAGCGGTGCCCAGATTTAATGCTGGACCAGCAATTTGAAAGCAACTGGAAATTGAGTGGAGGGTTCTATAATTACTGAGGTTATTGGCCTTCTTCTGGTGGGTTATTTTCTGGTCTGTACCACAGCTCATCTGAGTCCTTCATGAAAAGGTTACCTGGAGGTCCAGACTGTGGGAAGGAACCCAAGTGGATTCCCATGTCTTGCAAGTTGTCATATTTAATATCTTCTTTTTTTCTTGTTATTTTTTTTCCTGTGAATTCTACTGAATAACATGTATTAATCACTTAATCTGTTGCTCTCAACGCTGCTGAACAGTTCTCCAGCAGTGCCAAGATCTCTTCAGGTTTACATTGCAGTCTCTAGTTTAGAGGGATGCTCACAGTGGGATCTCTGTTTCATGCCATGATGTTTTTCAGTGCTCTTTCCTGCCACGTAAATGGATCAGAAATCTCAAACACCCATGCAATTTCCAGGCATGTAAGATGGAGATTTATTTATGAGTTTCTCTGACTGAGGTTGACATATGCATTTTTGTTTGTTTATTTTGTAGAAATGAGATTGTTTCACTCAGAACCCTCAGAAAAGTGAAGACTTGAAGAATCCCTGGAGCAGTTTTGAGATGCTTGAGAAAGGAGATATTTCAAGACCAGGGACAAAAACAGAACTAAAATAACAAGAAAAAAAAATGCCAATAAAGTGACAACAAATAAACAGCTGTCAGTTGGAAATGACAGATTGGAGAGATATTACCAGGCAGGACAGCAAAATGCCTGGCTAGATTAAATTAACACAAGGATTTTTTTCTCTCCATTGATTTTAGGAAAGCAAGGGAGAATGCTGCAACAGAATCTGGCTGGGGGTGAAACATTTTTGCAGCAGCCTTGGAGGCTGAAAGTCAGCTGGGGATCTCAAAAGTGAGGAGGAGCAGCAAGCACTTTGTCTTGAGACCCTTTTTCAGGACCTGAGGGAACGGTGCTTCTAGCTCACAGCACGCGAGGTACCAACCTCCACAGCTTTACCTTTGCTGCTGCACTAACAAGATTTTTTTGAAGTTTGAGGTCTTAATATGGCACTTAAGATTTCATTTGGGTTGTTTGTTGGTTTTGTGTTTTGTTTTTTTTTCTGCCATTTACCACAGGAGTATTAAAGGAAATAGTTTACTGAGGATCTTGCTAATAATATACTCGCTCCTCCAGGAGAAAATATTCTACCTTGGCATTTGGAGCCTCACTAACAAGCAGCCAGAGAAGAGTGGTGCCACATAAAACTGTAACCTCTAAATACAAAATTTTGGAGGTTGCAACGAGCAGTGTTTGCCAGCTCCATGCTGGCAGCAGGGAGGAGGCAGAGGGAACGCCATCAGCTCGCTACTCACTGCTGCACAGAGCACATAGCCCCAGGAGTTTCTCTGCCCGGTGTCCTGTTACCACATGAATCAAGATGTGAACGCCACGCCAGCTTATTTTTAGCACATTTTGGACCTACAGAAACAAATGCCAGTGAAATACGCAGTACTGACAGCCCTGGAAAATCTTTATTCATCTGCAGCACAGGAAGCAGGGAAGGATGCGAGAAAGCAAACCAATCCCAAGCTACAAACTGAGTCTCCCAGCTTCTTGGGCTCAGCCTGCCTGGTGCTGCACAGATCCTGGCAGTAGCTGGGAGAGGGTTTTTCCACGCTTAGAGCAGGCCTGGCATGGCAGGGAGGAGCGTGGCGTGCTGCAGATTTGGACAGCTTGCAAGCCTCCAGCTGAGCTCACTGCATCTGCCAGAGCTCAACTGCAGCAGCGGTGGGGCTGTAAAAATGGGAGAGACTCAGAAAACTTGAGTATCTGAGCCCTGCTCTGCTAAGCCCTGTGTTTACTGCATGAATACAACATCAGATCTATGCAACTGGGCAGTCCAGGGGCACTGATGCTGCCTTGTATCACCTCTGGTAGTCACTCAGACCCTCTGCACTGTGGAAGAACCCAAAAAGAGGACACTTGGGGCACAACATGCAAAGCAGGCATGTTTCTATCCCATCGCTTGGGCCCTTGCTGAAATCCTCCAGTCCATTTAGGTATCTGCAGGACCTAAGCTGGCTGGGGGCTGGTAGATCCCTGCAGGTAGCAATTGGCTGCAGTGAGGTAACAGAGTAGTAAAAATGGGTCCCTTCAGCATTTGGGACACAACCAGGATTCATACGGGAACAGCAGCTGAGGTTGTTGAAGGTGATCACAGGAGATGTCCCCTGCATCTCTTCCCCAGGAGGATGCATACAGCATTAACACAGTTGTCATCAGTGGCTATGAAACCCAACCACAGACAGCTCAGAGATCTGACAATTGTTTCTATCTGAATCAGACAAATATCTCATTGCCCCCCTCTGCAGATTTGCTCCTCTGCTCCGTGTGTGTTTCGAGTTTCCTCATGCAAAACCTGCGTGGGTGTTTGGATATGTAATGAGCACATAGTTCAGGATGAAAACAAGTTGCCTGGAAGAGCCAAGTAACGCCAGAAGAATGAAAGCAATACAAACAACAACATGGCACGCGGCCATACCAGCTAGACTGTGGGCCAGCCGGATCTCACGTACTCTGCGGAGCTGCAGAGCCGATCAGCTGTTGGAAAAAAAGACCTTTAAAGACAAGTGAGAGGAAATATCATTGGCAGTGCAGGCCACAGCATGTTTCCTTCCAAAGCGGGACAGAGCCAAGGACATGAGGCAGAGCTGTAACATTTGGGGTCTCGTTGCTCAGCAAGGCAAAAACCTCCAGTGGGTTGAAGTTGTGTAAACACCTATTGTTTTCTGAGCAGAATCAGAGCACTGGCCTCACTGGGTATTGTCACGCTGGATTTTCGCAATACTTGCTCACCTAAGTGAGCTCCCTGTGCAAAAAGAAGCCCTGACTTTAACTCAGTGCTCTGTGCTAGGGAAATAAACCTGCCTGCTTGCACACCTCTCAGGCTGGAGAGTATCTTCCAAGACCTCCCATAGGATCTTCAAAGAAAAATACTGTCAGCCTGTGTACCAGAGCAATTCCAGAAAGTTCCCCAAAGTGGCCTCACTAATTATTATCTCATTTCAATAATGTGCATGGGGAAAAATAGTGGTGAAGCTGTTTGCAATGCATTTGCTGCAGATCCTTAATGAATTTCCATATAAAAAGAGGGGTGAGAGCAGGCCTCAAAAGACAGGTTACTTAATTTTTCCTTTGCCCTCATCCATTTGGAGCAAGGGGATCATCTGTACCTCCTTATAACACAGTGAAACAGTATTTCTTTCAGCATAAGGAAATAGGCCTAATTGTGTAGACTCTGATCCAAGCATCTGCTCCTAGGCCATTCAGTTAAATACCTGTCTGAGACCTCTTCACCAGCTCTTAGAGCACCTGTTCATTGGTTAAAAGCTTAAAGCAGTGAAAGCTCACTGGCAGTCTGGATTGTTGAAAGGGACCTTAAATACCAGAGCTTCCATATGCATATTGGCATTTTTCTTTGCATAGATGCCAGCTTTAAAAGGCTTGTTTTACAAAGCACAAACACACTTTTATGGGTTTTTTTTTGTTTTGTTTTTTTTATATCAAGGTCAGTAACTCAGCTTCATTCATCAGTCTCCAGCTGCAAACATGCCCCAGACAATGGAGAAGAGTGTATCTGAGCCAGAAAGTGCTATTTAAGGGGATGTGAGTGGCACTGAACTGCGCTGGGGAAAGAGGATCTTGGTGCCCTTGTGCACTTGGCCCTGCACGAACTGAAACAGGGTGCTCGAGGGCAGGAAAATCTGCTTAGGTGGGCACAAATAACACTTGCACTCAGTGAGCTTCAGTAAAAGGCGCCTCTCAAATGTCACCGCTGTGCTCTCGACTCTGGTGTGATACAGCTGCATTGTGCTCCTCTCCACAAAGGCAGCCAGTGCTCTTAGGAGGCAGACAAGATAATCCCAGCTAAAAATACTTATTCTTCCCCTGGCATGTGCGTGCATCCTGTGCAGGTGCTCTCACGGTGACATGCTTGTGCACCCAGTGCACTCTGCTCATCTCACACTTTGGTGCCTCTCCTCCTTCCAAGCAAAGTGCCTGGGCATTGTGATTATTGCTCTGAATCACCCAGAGAGGATGCTCCGTCCTGTGTTTCAGATGCAAAATGTGCCTTGGAATTCAATAGTTGCTATAGTGCCATAATTACACATTTTATGGAGTAGTTAGTCACAATGGCTAGAGCTCTTGTTATTAGGCTTGGACTCCTTCTGGTGCTTTATTTTAAAGACCTCTCTGTTAAACATCTACACTGTGCATTAAAAATAGTTTGTTTCAGTATTTGTGGCCCTCCAAACATAACCACAATTCATGGCTGGTGGAGAACAGGTCTCCAGCTGGGTGGAAGGGTGGAGTTTGTACTGTACCCTGCTTTTTGCACCATGAGAGTTGGGGTGCTTTGGCATCGGGTGCTCCAAAATGCTTCTCATTGTCAGCTGCAGTGACACCAGCTGAATGTTTCCAGGATTCAGGAGTTCTTGAGCACTGATCTCAGCAACTTTGCTGTCTATGGTTTGGAGAGGACCTGCACAAACTGCTCAGGGTACCCGTACCAACCAGATCCTCCTCTTCTCTTCAGCAGTATGGAAAAAGTGAACTCCTTGGGTGCTTCTACCGGAAGATGACAGCCTACCACAATGGGACACAGTTTGGGTGTGGATGAATCCCTGTACTGAGGTATTGTTTCTTATGTTTCTTAGGCAACATAAGTTCCACATCAACATCACTCCTTGTCAGCAGAGATACTCACCACTCTACACCATAGGGCTGGCCTTTCCCCTGTTAACCCTGTTTTCTGCCCAGGTTTCCCTATCTGGAGAATGGAGCTAACTGCTTAATTGCCTACTTTCTAAGGAGTCAGGCAGGATAATTAGCTAATGTTTGGGTAATGCGTCATAGGGTAAGAGTGCTAAGTAGCATTACTGTCAGCAGCACAGTGGGAAGTGAAGGACTCAGTCTTGTTTTTCAATCGGGAATGTCACGGTCTTCCCTTAAGCGCATTGTTCCCATCGACTGCTGAGGGCAGGGGACTTGGGCGAAAAAGTTTCAAGGAGGAGGATGCCAAGGACAGCAGAGAGCTGTTTGCAGTCCAGGAGAAGAGCTGTGAGAATAGCTTGGTGTGCTTTGGAAAGAGAAAACTGAAAATGATGACAAAGGCAGGGAACATGCCTGGGGCAGCTCAGAGAGGACTCGTGTCTGTAAGCTTAATTATTCTATAGCAACATCCTCTGAGTCATAAAAGTGCATCAGGGAAAGTTTCCTTGGGTTGCATTTGTTGCATGCATGCAGCACTGTTGGGAAGCGTGATACAGAAAGCCATCTAGCTCTCCCTGGGGACTGAAGTAGACTCAACCTAAAAGAGATTTTGCATCTTTAATTTCTATTATTCTGCAAATTACGTTACGGATGAACTTTAAACCCTTCTCATGTCTGTTGATCATAATTGATGAGATTTCAATTGTGCCTCCTTGAAGTTAAACATCTGAGAGACACTTTGCTTAATAGTTTGCCTTTCAGAGCACTGCATTAGCTCCCTTGTGCTCCTGTCTGCTTAATTTAGAGCGAGTGCCCGAAAGTGGTGCAATTAAGGGAGGAATCTTGGGCTGAAGCTCCCAGTGCTTTCAAATGACCAGCAGACCCTTCAGCACTGGCTTGTTTTTACCATAGCTGGAAACAACACTTTCCGTGACTCACTCATAATTATTCTCTGGATTCACAAACAAATGTTTTTAACCTCTTTCTGTTGTATCTGAGAATAATTAAACCCTCATCTCTGTCTCTGGGCAGTCCTGGAAACGTTGCTGTGATCTTTCTTTCCACCTCTGTGAGCCCAACTCCTTGGCTTCCTGGCCATGCCAGGGAAGCACATTCTCCTGCCTCTTTTCTAAATGAGCTGACATTTCTCATGCTTTCTATTTATTTTCTCATCCTGGAAACAGTCCTATGCTTTGATCTATGGAAAAAAGATGGCATTTTCCAGAGAGGTTGCTGGGCTCTCCCTGTTTCCTGTCAAGTGGCCAAGCCTCCAAGGACACATGGAGAAGATGCTAGCTCCCTTTTCTTCTTCCCAATATCAGTAAGCCAGCCGCAGACTCTCTCAGCAGCTCTGCACCTTGTGCAGGTGTCTCTGCAGGCAAGAGGACAGTGGGAAGAAACAGACGGTGGAGAAGCGATCCTCTCTGCCATTTGCATTCCTCCATCTTTGCAAGCTCTCTGTCGGGAGTGATATTTGACCCCTGGGAAAGCAGAGCATCCTTTTGTTTGCCATCCCCGATGATTGGAAAATCGGCAGATACGCTGCTGTGATGAGTCGCCTGCCATGAAACACTCACATGCCCAACACTGCCCCATCCCAGTGCTCCCGAGGGAGAGTTTGTGCCCAGTCTCTTCTTCTGAAGTCCTCAAAAGCCTGCTTTATCCCAGAGAACCACTTCCTGTTGTGTCTGTTCCTGTATTTGTACTAAGTAGGTGGAAACACTGGCAGGAGTTCTGGGAAGGGTAGGGCTTGGGGAAGGATGTGCGTATTTATCGAGATCACCCTCCCAGCCATGGTTGGATGTTCTACTCAAGACCCTCTTCAATGCTCAGCCTCAAGTGGAAAATAAGCAGGACTCACTGCTTCCATGAATGGAGATGAATTTTCCAAACCAAAAAAATATTTGATGAAAGAATAAGGATCATCTCTCAAGACAGGGCATTCAAGGAGGTCTTGAGTTGCATTTTTCTTCTCTGGATGTTGCTCCAGCAGGTAATCCACCCAAAGGGCCTCATCAGTCCTGTCCAGATCCTGACCTTAAGGGCGACCATGAGAAGGTGGGAGATTGAAGCTATTTGCTGAAGGGTGGTGCAGAGGTTGGGGCCATCACAGCTGTTCCTGTGCCTTCTTCACTGGGTCTGCAACTATGGGAGCAGGGACAGATGCTTCTGAAGCCAGGGGTCTGCCAGGCTGGGGGAAATGGTGTAAGGAGGGTTGAGATGGAGCCATGGTCACCCAGAAGCAAAATGCAACTGCTGATATTGAGAGGTGGCTCTTTTTTTTTTTTTTTTTCCATAGATTCAAGAGTTTTCAGCGTGTTATAGAGAAGCATTTCTGTTCTCTGCGAAGACAGGATAGCTACATACCCAGCAGGTGGCTTCACTTCTCAGCACGCTCAGCTTCTCCCACTCCATAGGAAGCTGTTTCCCAGGAGCTGCATATGGGCATGGTCTGGTTCCTGAGCCCATTCAGATACTGCTTGTTTCTGTGGCTTGGTGATTTTGCAATCTGCTTCTTGGGAAGAGGAGGGAGACAAAAGCCCTGTGACTGCTGAAGGCTTGGGACAGATTCATGCTTATGAGCAGTCATCCATGTGGATTTGGCAGCCAGAGCTCAGAGGTTTGTGGGCTGCCTGAATGCCATCCCTGCTACTTTGCCAACCTGCTGCCACATGCATACGCTGACTGAGGGGCTCAGGGACCTCTCCACATATCTGAGAATGAGGAGAAGAGGGATAGGAGCGTGACTCAAGTCACCATGTCCTTCAGCATGGGCACCTCAAAATACCCAGTCCTGATAGTATCTGCTCAGCATGTGCAGGGGGAAGGCAAATTCCCTTTTTGTCAAAAGAAGCATTGCAAACCTCAAAACTGAAGGAGCCTAAGAGCATGCTGGTTATGGATGTGGCCCTTTGTGTAGCCCATTAAGGGCTTTGCTCACGGTTCCCAAGTTCCCACTTTTCCTGCATTCTTTTAAAGCTCTCAGCAACAACTGGCTTGCACCCCTGCCCCTCCCCAGGAATATGCAGCTCCAAGGATAAAAATAAATAACTTCTTGTGGAAATGGAAAAGGACAAAGCAAGCAGAAAGTGTGAGTCAAGACAGATTTGCAAGGGAAAAGGAAAGGTTGTGTGAAGAATAACAACAAAACACTGATTGATACTACAGAGCAGTTTCAGAGAGGTAAAAAGTTTGGTAAAAATGCCAGCCTGGGAAGTACTAGAGAGACAGGTCTATCTCTGGAGTACAAGAGTGAGGAGATGTATTCCTCTTCTGCCTGAAGTCATCTGGGCAAGGCCAAAGGGGGTAGCCTCAAAATGCACAACTCAGAAAGTGGCTGGATGACATCAGGAACCAATGGAGGTTTGGGGCATGGGTAGACTGGAGGTGCCAAGCCTGCTCACAGAGACTGCTGTGATGGGTGTCGTGTCAAGACTGATTCAAACCACCCACAGCTCCTGCCCGCTTAGACCTTGGCTTCCCATGCTGCCTGCAAGAAGCAGTCACGTCTCCCTGTGTGGGCAAAGCAAAAACAGCTAAAGATGAAGATAATTCCAAGAAAACGATTAGATGTTTTAAGCAGGAATAGTATGTCCTCCAGATTGCTGGAAGAGGAAAAGAAGCAACAGTGGTGACCTTTTATAAGGGATGGAAAACCAGGGAGATAGCTGGGTTCTTGGGAAAGAGGTCAGGAAATGGAAGGCAGAGAAATGGAAATTTTTACCTGGCAACACTGACTTTGGTCCCAAATACAGTAAAGGAAAAGGCACAACGTGACATAAATCTCTGACTATCAAAAGGATGAGGGAATAATGGTTGTTTATCCACAGGGCTATGAAAGACACGTGGATGGAGAGATTTTTTATCCGTCTACAAAATGAGTGGTTGTGAGAATACAGTGGAGGCAATATTTTGTCTCATTTGTGAAGAATTTGATGCACTGTCTCAACAAAACACTTGTAAAATTAATTTGGCTCGAGTCTAAACATCTCACCGACTGAACATCACAATTTAAAAGTCCTCTCAGATGGCCGTATTATATCTTTATACCTCCTGGATAAAGTTGAAGTGTTAATGACCCCATCCCTCCATTGGAGCCTTCTTTCTGCAGACACAAAACCGCTGCATTCCGCCAACCTCAGTGCAGATAACACTCAGCAAAACACCGCATCCTCCAGGATGGAGGCGGGGAAGTGAGAAAGCCAGCAAGTGAGTCATCAAGCCTTACGGGCAAAATCTGCCTGGTATTTGTGGTGTACAAAAGAAGAGCCGTGCAAGGGTCTTCAAGCTCACAGTGGCAGGGCCCCTTGACCCTGTCCAAGGATCACTCTGCATCTTCACTCATCATCAGGACCTTGAAGTCCACTCCCACCCCCAGTACATTCTTGTCTCTGTCTGTTGCTCTGCACTGTGGTAGCCAGGAGCCATCTCTGCTGGCTTTCCACCAGTGAAGTCTTCTGAGAGTGCAGTGGTTTGTGGCTGAAATCCTAAGGATGTAAATGTAGGCCATGATGCAAGAGAAACTGGCTTTCCAACTGTGCATGGCAAGAATGCCCCCTCATTAAGGGATCAAAGCTCTATCCATCGAGGCCACCTCTTGCAACATGCTGAAGACCTGATTATGGTCATTTTCCTCCCTGCTTCCACTGCATGCCTGAGAAAGGGATGCAGTAATTAAAGTTTGAATCTCATTAAATCTCAGAAAGTGCTTGGCTTTCTGAGAATCCAATTATCACAAATGCTATGTAACGCCAGTCAGGGCACAGTTTGTTTTTGGAGTTTGGAATTATTCTTGTTAAACATACAAATATGGTATGAAATAAAAATTTTTAGGGGATGTCAAAAATCCAAAGGAGGCACAGCTAAAAGAAAATCAAACAATTTAAGGGCAGGAGATATTACCTTGGAGAGGGAGGGAGAGGCTGTGAGAGCTTTATTCACCAGTAAGGGAAGGGACAGAGCAGGGATGCCTGTGCAGCAGGAATAACCCTCATCAAGCCCAAGGCCTTCCAGGGTGTGCCAGGGTCTGGATGAGTACCTCATCAAGATAAACAAGCTCTATAACCTGGATGGTGATTTTAGGAACAAAGGCTGATGAACAATGGCCTCTCATGGCTTAACCAAAAGAGTGGGCCAAGCTCTGGAACAGGTTGCCTAGGGAGGTGGTTGAGTCCCTAGAGGTGTTCAGGAAACTTCTAGATATTGTACTAGGGGAAATGGTGTAATGGGGAAATATTGGTGGTGGGTGAGTGGTTGGACTAGATGATCTTGGAGCTCTTTTAGTGATTCCATGATTGTATGAGCCATGTCCCAGCTAGGCTGGCTTGCTCTGTGGCCACTTGGGTTTGACAGGTGGAAAGTCCTTGAGTTAATGGGCAGCTTGGATCTGTGTGTATCCACGGGACTGGAAATGACAAAGCCAGCAGTGAGACATGAAGCTGCTCTTCCTCTCGCTCTTCAAACGTGGAATCAGAGAATATTCTGAGTTGGAATGGACCCACAAGGATCACTGAATCCAACTCCTGGCTCCACACAGGACCACCTAAAGTTCAAACCTTGTGTCTGAAAGCATCATCCATATGCTCCTTGAGCCCCAACGTCTTGGTGCCATGACCACCACCTTGGGGAACCTGTTCCATGCCCACTGCCCTCTGGTGAAGAACCTTTTCCTAACTCCCACCTTGACCCTCCCCTTACACAACTCCATCCATGCTATTCCCTTGGGCTTTGTCACTGTCACCAGGGAGCAGAGCTCAGCACTGACCCTTCACTCCCTGTGAGGAGCTGTGGGGCCACCACAAGGTCTCCCTTCAGCCTCCTCATCCATGTAAGAACCCTACAAAAATACATGATTGGAAGCAGAAGCCTGCAACATTCAGAGGAAATTTCTCTTTCTAACAAACAGTTCACTGTGAAGAAGGAAAAGCTGGGTTCTCCATCCCTTGCTACTTCCACATCCTTACTGGAAGTCTTCCTTGAGCAACACAGGCCACTCATCTCAGCCTACCTCCAAATGCTGAGCTGCAATGTCTACAGAGCCATCCAAAATATCCTCCCTTTTACCATTGCCCCCAAATTGGCCTCAGGCTGTGACCTCCAGGTTCAACAAAGCATAGTGCAATGTTTTGCACTTGGGTCAAGGTAATCCCAGGTACGTATACAAACTGGGGAAAAAAAAAACAAAAACTCCTTGAGAGCAGCCCTGCTGTGAAGGGCATAGGGGTCCTGGTAGATGAAAAACTCAACATGAGCCAGGAGTGTGTGACTGCAGCCTGGAAGACCAATGGTATCCTGGCCAGTAGGGACAGTGAGGTGATTGTCCCCCTCTGCTCTGCCCTTGTGAGGCCCCAGCTGCTGTACTGTGTCCAGATGTGGGTCCCCCAACACAGAAAAGATGTGGAGGTGGTGGAGAGGGTCCAGAGGAGGGCCATGAAGATGATCCAAGGACTTGAGCACTTTTCCTGTGAAGACAGGCTGAAGGAAGTGTGCTTGTTCAGTCTGCGAAAGAGAAGGCTGCAGGGAAATTACAACCTTCCAGAACAGTTTGTTACTATGAGGGAGGTCAACTTTTTATGAGTAGGTAGTGATAGGACAAGTTTTAAACTGAAGGAAGGGAGATTTAGATTAGATGTCGGGGGAAGTTTTTTCTACTAAGTGCATGGTGAGGTGCTGCCCAGACAGGCTGTGGATGCCCTGTGCCTGTAGATGTTTAAGACCAGGCTGTATAGGGACCTGGGCAATCTGATCTAATATGTGATCCAACAGCTGGCAACCCTGCCTGTGGCAGGGGAGTTGGAGCTTGATTATCCTTGAGGTCTCTTCCAACCCAAGCCACTCTATGGCTCTATGACTGTATGATTCTGTGATTCTATGATTGTATGATATGATTGTCCATCACCAAGCTGGTGGTGGCACTCAGGATGCGTGGCTTCTCTGCACTGCTCAGCTGCTGGCTTGCCAAGCCACGAGACACTCAACTGCTCACTGCCTCCGTTTTCTCAGCTGTAAATGCATATTAAAACAATAACCTCATTTGTAAGGGTGCTGACAGCCTCCAGCAGTGATAGTGAAGAGTTCTGCCAACCTGGGTTAAAAGGTGCTAGTTAAGTGCAAAATACCATTACGCTTTTTGTGGCACAGTGTGTCTGCCATACATTACACTTATGTAACATTACTTAGCACTTCGTCGGCACTTCACATCTTTAACTAATTATGCAGAATCGAGCCATTTACCAGCATGAACAGAAAAACATCCTGTAATGACTGATCATGAAGCTCTGGACTGATTTCCAGACTCCTCCACGAGTGAGAATTGCAGAAGATGCAAAATAAGTTTTTGAAAAAGAAAGGCCAAACAAACAAACAGATGCTTTAAAAGAGAGAAAAACCAAACTGTGTGACAGCAGCAAAGGCCTTGCAGAGGAAAATAATGCACTACATTTTCTCCTGGAAACAACCAGCCAGAGCTCAGCCTGCAGCATCTCCAAAGCACGTTTAAGATTCATCTCTTCCTCCTTTTTGCAATTAAACACATATTCTAATGCACCTCGACTTTTAAAATAAATAATGACAATTTTTAGCGCTAGCAATTAAAAGCGATGCTGTTTACATTTTAATTAGCTGTTCCAGTGTGACTAGCTCAGCTTCTTTCAATCAGAAATGGATGTATTTAGAAACGACAGCTACTAAACGCTCTCCGCTTTTCTGTAAACAGTAGCCCTGCTCTGCTTTCAGGTTCTCAGGGTGGAAGGAGTGGAGAGGCAATCTGCTGGATGGAAAACTCTGCACAGCTTTTCTTCCCAGTGGTGATTCTCTGTGGGAGTACAGAAAAGGAAGTTTATTTTGGAAGTGAGAAAAATAAAGAGAGGTTTTGTTCCAGGAGAACACAAAGATAAGTAGCATCTGTGCAGCTGGAAGTGTTGTATGTGGCTGGAAGGACCATATTTACAGCTGCAAAATGCCAGGTATGTTTTCACCTCGTGGTAAAGCTTGAGAAGGCGTTGAAGTGCTACCAAGGCAGTCCCCAAGATGCATTTCCACCCACCTTTGGTTTGCTCCTGCAAAATCACCAATCATCTTCCTGCTCAGTGCCATCTGTGGGCCTTGATTCAGTACCGTGCCATGAAAATTTACCAGCAATTTCAGTACAAATTACAGCGTAGTCACAGCTACGAGAATATTAGTGTTGTACATCAAGCTCTCTCTGCATCAAACGTGCTTGGTCTGAACCCACTTCGACAATTCACGCTGTTGTACCCGGCACATCTGCATCTCAGATGCAAACCTCTTGGAGGAGAGACAGATGTCAAAACACCACTCAGAGAGCTTTTGCTGCGAAGTAATTCTTCCCAAATAAACATCAACTGTGAACACGTTGCTGAATGCTGCTAAAAAGAAGCAGGCTTAGAAATTTGGATCAGCAGGTGCATGCCACGTGGTTTTGGCAGTCTTCTGCCTTGTGCCTTCACACTGCTAAGGTAAGAGGTGACTTTATTTGTGACTCACAAGTTAAGTTGGTGGCTTGCCCAGGGTGGCAGGGGAAAGTCTTTGGAGATCGAAGGAAAATGCAGCACTTTTCTGGGGATTGTTCTGCCTAACTGTTTTCTTTTTCCCACCCATTGGCCGGGTCATAGAACCATAGATTCCTTTGAGTTGGAAGGGACCGTTAAAGGTCATCTAGTCCAACTCCCCTGAAATGAACAGGAATATCTGCAGCTGGATAAATTGCTCAGAGCCTGATCCAGCCTTGCCTTGAAAGTTTCCAGGGATGGGGCATCAACTACATCTCTGGGCAATGTGTCCCATTGTGACCTTTTTTTGTAAAACTTGTAAAACACTTCCTAAATCTCCCCTCTTTTAGTTTGAAACCATTTCCCCTTGTCCTTTCACAACGGATTCTGTTGAAGGGTCTGTCCCCTTCTTTCTTGTAGCCCTCCTTTAGATACTGAAAGGCTGCACTCAGGTCTCCCAGGATTCTTCTCTTGTCCATGCTGAGCAGCCCCAGCTCTCTCAGCCTGTCCTCACAGGGGAGGTGTTCCATCCCTCAGATCATTTTTGTGTCATTTTCTGTTGGTTCCCCCACCTTCTTCTCTAGAGATGCAACCCGAGGCACGATTAGCTTGTCCCTGCCAACCCCAGCATCAGCTAAGTCCCTGCCCTTCTCTCCCTGCTTAGTCTCCTCCAGCTCTATCATAAGCAGATAAAACAGTAAGACCTTCAAGGGCTTTGCATGAGTTTTGTCATGTCCTGCACTACTATCCACTGGGCTCTTTGCTGTCAAAATCACATTTTTGTTTTAAGAAAATCGGACCCAATTTCTCAGATGCTTTCAAAGAAATCCATTCCGTGGAGAAGTGGAAGGGCCCAAAAGATAAAATCCATGAGAAGGCAACGTTGGCAGCACACGGGTTGGCACTGCCACACCTATTGGCTTTGAACAGCAATGACATTTGTGCCCATGTGATTATAATGATTGCTTCCCTTTGCAAAGCTGCAGCCTAATACTAAGTGATCACAGGTCCTGCTGTTAATCACAAAGGTGAGCGAGGCAAAATGGGATGTTCCTTCTGGTGTTTGCTCTTTCTGTGGGCTGCATGTATGTGACAGGACCCCCAGAATACATCAGCACTTGAACTACTCCTTTCCACAGACGTGCATCTGGATGGTGAGTGCAGAAACACTGAAGCAAAGTATGTCGTAAAATGGCAAACACAGGGACATCTGAACCACAGCCAGGAGCCTCCCTGTTAACACTGGGGACAGCCCTCGCCAGCATCTCACATTGAGGCAGCTTGAGGTGACAAACCTTTGGAAAGGATTGATTCATGCATGTCCTGGAGCACAGCAAGCACGGATGGTGATGAAGCCATCACGGCTGGTTACAGCTGCATGAGCTTGAGCTGCCAGTGGATGGCATGATGCTTTGAAAAGGAGCCCACCATGGGACATCATGGAACCTAATTGGCACCGTTTGTTACAGCATCAACACTGGGTGGCTTAGCCTGTAGAGCTGAGGGACCACCCCAGCCTCCCAGAAACTACTGGCACGTGCTATCTTGCTGTTTCAACACTGCACTGAGATTTTTATATTTCTCCAGCCAATCTTCCACTCCCTCTCTGCTTCTTTCCAGCTCAGCACCCCGTCCCAGTGCATGAGTGCACTCCATGCACCCATGTGATGAGTTACACTCTGGAAGACCTTCCTAAACTGCTCCTTGCAGATTGGAAACGGATGGGAAACCTTGGACACATAGCAGGACCATGGAGAGGATTGCTAAAGGCTAGATAGCAAAACAGGGATTTTTGAAATGTGTGCCTGAAGGAGCATCAAGAAGGGCATATAAAGGGGATAATGAGGCTGGAAAATCCCAAATAAGTCTCTTCCCTTGGCTGCAGGTCAGGAGAGCAGGAGAGTGGCCATAAATGTTGTCCAAAGCTGAATTGCAAGAGGTTCCTCAGGGATGGGGAGCTGTGGACAGATGTGCACTCCTGGATCCAGCTGTGCCACTGGACATGCTTCCCCCTCCAGACATTGCTCCCCACCCTCCAGCTGCTCCATCCCCTGCAGCACAAAGCAGCATCGCTCATTGGGGTGAGCTCTCCATCGACAGAGTGGTGCAGAGCTAAGGCCAGTAATGGGTAGCTGGGGCACGGTGACATTTCCAGCTGACACAGCCCTCTGTGGAAAGAACATCTGCCTGTGGCTGGAGAATAACCAAGGTAGCCAAGCAGGAGTGGTTTGAGACAGTTAAGGATTGCTGGGAGGAGGTCGGCGAGCCGTGCAGCAAAACTAGTTGTGTTTCATAGAGAAATATAAGAAGGGCTTTTACACCCAAAGTTGTATCAGGGAAGCATACAAGGGGGGGGAAATGAAACCATGAGAAAACCAAAGGGTCCTATACTCAGAGCCCTCCTTAAAATCCCATCCCCTAGAAATGTTAGATTAAAGAAATCAGTCTGTGTAGGCTGCAGACATCCTCTGGTATTCATCCTCTGTTGTTAATGGCACGATTAATTAATGAACATTTTGATCCTTAATTGACTATTTTATAAAGTTTCAAACAACATGGTCCTGAGAGGCAGAAGAAAGGAAACATGGTGGTGATTTAGAGCAGAAAAAAGTAGAATATAATTCTGGCAATCACCAGCCTATAAATATCATGGAACAAATATTTAAGAAAAAGGCATGATGAAATGTTTAGAGCTTGGTTCTGTCCACACAATAGTGTCAACAGGGAGAAACTGCAGCAGCCAGATGCTGAGTAAAATTACCAGGAGACAAGAGTTAGACTTGAAGAATGATGGGCACAGAAAACTGCCAGGTTTTCTTCTTTTCCAGCTTTTTTGGTGAGAAGAGGAATAATGTCAGAGAATGACAGAGCCAGTGGATGAAGGGAGCACACATTTATGAACATGTGTTTTTGTTTTGATTAATGTATTCTGCTTCTTTGTCTTAGGAAATAAGAAATTAGAAAAAAATGTGATGGTCTGAACACACAGTTTGTGCAAACTGAAAACACATTGTAATGCAGTAACTAATCCCAAACAAGAGCATGCTGCGTTGAGCGAGGCGTGTCTGCTGGGGTAGGACAAGAGTCAGGATTCAGGATCAAGTTTCATTAACATCTTTGCTGATGACCCGGGAGGACAACACCAGTATGAATTGGAATTCACAGAGGACAGTGAATTAGAAGCAGATAAGTAAGTAATCAGGACTTTCCTGTGGTTCAGACCTACTTCTATTCCAAACACCTGGAAACTTCCATGTGATATGAAGAGGCATTTCATGCAGTGAAAAATCTCATCTCACTGAGTGACATTTTCATTACTCACCACCTAGCCCACTCAGTCTCTTTGTAACCCTCTGAATGTACCGCTGGGTACCTTTCACAGGTCTTTCCACAGGTCCAGCCCTCCTCATTGTTAACTTGTGTGATATTCAGAGATGCATTTCTGGAGCAAACACGTGCACTCTAGTGCCCACTTTCCCCATATGCAAAGAAAATCACTTGAGTTCACTTGAGTGATGGAGTGGTGTGCATCTGAACGTGTGTCCCACCTCCACGTGGCCTTCAGTGCTCTTATCTGCTAATACAGATGAAAATGGTTTCATGAGAAACCTCCCAGGTCTGTGCTTGCCGACATGCTCCTCTGGCACATGGAGTGCTCCCTGACCTCCTTCTCCTTATGCTACTTGGGCGATTCGTGGCTGTTTCTCAAGACCTTTCATCCGTGAAGTCTTGAGTAACATCCGTGAGTTTTCTGAGTAGTATAAGTCAGGTCCCTGGAGCACTGACCTGGGCTCTTCTCGCTATCAGGAGAAAGGAAGCAGGGTAGGACAGAGCTTGGGGGCCTCTGTGTCTTCTCCCATCACGCTGGCCTGAGGGAACAGCATGGAGCTGTGTTGGGATGGTCAGACTAAGGAAAAACGTCCTTCAGAAGGTGGTGGGCATGGAACAGGCCCCTCAGGGCAGTAGGCACAGCTCAAAGCTGCCAGAGCTCAAGGAGCATTTGGACAACGCTCTCAGACATAGGGTTTGGATTTGGGGTGGTCCTGTGTGGAGCCGGGAGTTGGACTTGATGTTCTTTATGGGACCCTTCCAACTCAGGATATGCGGTGATTTTATGGTTCTAGAAAGACACAAGGTGTTTCTGGGGCTGGTTTGATAATTCCCGATCTTTTCTCACAGATAAAGCTCGATGGTGTGAGGAAATCGGGCTGGTGATGAGAACAGCATTACCCTACACAGAGGGAGGAGCCACAGTGTGAGGGGGAGAACTTTGTCCGTTAACTATCTCAGCTTCTGCTGAGGATGAAGGGTGAAGGAAGACCTGGAGATGAAAAGATAACTAAAATTATCTAGGGAGATTGGAAATCATAGGAACCTCCGTTGTCACACAATGGAAGTCCTTCTCAGAAGGACTCACCCCTGAGATGTCCTTTGCAGGGCCACAGAAGACAATGTTCCCAAGTGAGTTCAGCTCTTGGGCGAGGCCAGTTAATGAAGTTGTCACCCATGAGTGTTTCATAGGACAGGGTGACCTATCCTATTACTGAGGACGTGGTCTGTGTGAGTCAGCCATGGCGGCTGTACACTGCAAGGGGCAGGAGCAGGCTGAAGCCTTCCAAAGAGACAATATTTATCCGGTTTGGTTTGTGGTTGCTTGAAGTCTGCTGGAGAATTTGCTCCCAAAGAACCAAACAAACAGAGGAAAAAGAAATACATGTGAATGAATCCAAATGTCTCCTTATGGCATTTTTTTGCTTTTTGCTTTTTTTTTTTTTTTCCTTAATGAAATGTGTCGATGTTGCTTTTGCAGCATGTCAGGGCTAATTTTAGGAACGTGCAATCTCTAAAAATCCAAGGGGTTGCAAACACCCCGGGGGGGGATAATGCTGTGTCGTTCGGCCCCAAAGGCTGAACCATTTGCCTTCCTGCCAAAGAAGCAGTGATTCCCAGGGTGGAAGGACAAACTGTCTGCAAGGCCTCACAACCGAGCTGTGATCTCCAAACAGGGCAGAAGACCAAAGCACACTGCTCTCTCCCTGGTGGGCAGGGAAAGCCCAGGGAAGGCAGCTACGGAGTGGCCAGGAGCCACTAGGCCTTATGTGCCTCCTCGTCCACCGAAGGGACTTGTTGAGATGGGAGGAAAGCAGGAGCCCCAGCTAATCCTGTCCCCTCCCTTTAAGCCTCTAGAATTGGACGCGTCCGGTTCCTTCTCTGACTCAGCCATTATATCCAGGGAATTTATGGCCTTTCCTTCCTGCCAGCCTCAGTAAATAACCCTGTCATCTGACTGGGATTTGGGAACCTACCAGGAGGAGGAGCCTCACAGGCACTTTGTGCTGGGGACCCACAGCGGTGAGCAGCCCCAAGGAGGACCCTCACCAGTGACATCTCCATCCCCAGTGTAATGGAGTCCATGGGGAGGCCCTGGAAGCTGTCAAAACCCACGTATATACGAGCCTCATGCTTCATCCCTGCTTAAGTACCCAAGGTGGAGTACAGCAGGAGATGCCCAGGTAGTGGGATGCCTTCATTCCATGCACCCACCTAGCACCGTGGCTCCATCAGGCTGAACAGAGCAGAGGAATTCAGTCTCTGCAGGGTTGTTTTGTTGCTCCCAGACTTGCATAGTCCCCTGCACATCCTCCCTGTAGCTAATTTGGGCATCCTGGCTTGCCCCCTGGAGGCAGCCCCATGCACCGTTGATGGAGATAAGAAAAATGATACTTGTAGTAAGGCTGAGGGTAAATTAGCAGAGATGTTTAAGGCCCTCTGAAGGGATGCAGGAAAAAGCTGTGCACTCAGGCTGTTGAAGTAGCTTTTTTTTTGGGGGGGGGGGGATAACTTGGACCATCTGGAGCAGAGACAAGATGAGACAGAGTCAAAATTCAGCATCTAAGCTAAAGCTCTCTTGGTCCTTCTTCACTCATACATCTCAGAAGCTCTTTTTCTCACTTGCTACCGCAAGGGTCGCAATCACTGCAAGACAGATGAGAGATGTTTTATCTCCTTGCCATTACAGCTGTCAGATGGAGCCTCTGGGGCTTCTGAGGAAACCACAACTTCTGGGCCGGGAATTGTGTGCTGCATCCTCCTGGCATGGGTGCAGGGAGGTGCCTTTTCCTTTCTGGTCTTCCTCTTCCCCCTGCTCTGGTCTGCTCTGGTGCAGCCTCACCTCAAGCACTCTTTGCGCTCTGGGCACCACAACATAAGGACAGAGAGCTATTAGAGAGCATCCAGAGGAGGACTGCAAAGGCAAGGAAGGATCTGGAGGACAAGATGTATGGGGAGCAGCTGAGGTCCAGCACAGCCAATGGAGAACTGCTCCTGAAGACATGAAGAGTGGAGCTGCTTGGCACTGTTGGCACTAGGGACATCCTTTAGTAGCCTGAGACTCACACGTTGTTCCTAAAAGGGTTTTGCAGGCATCATGAAGCAGCGAGGAACAGCGTTACATCACAGGGGTGCCCATCTCCAACCTGCAGAGTGCTTACGTGAGGTGGGCTACAGGAGGTCTCATGGCCAAACTCTCAAGAAGTCTTCTGCCCCACAGTATTTCTCTGGACAAGCAATCTCCATGTGGCCCTGTAGCAGTGATTAATAACCTCCATCTTTCTGTTTGTTCGGGCAAGCGTGGATTCGTGTGCTCACTGAACTGCCTCAAAATTCACAGGCCGGCACAACTTGGTAATGGCTTTAAGCTGTGCCAGGGGAGATTCAGGTTGGATATTAGAAAAACAATTTATTCTCAGAAAGAGTGGTGAGGTGTTGGAACAGGCTGCCCAGGGAGGTGGTGGAGTCACCGTCCCTGGAGGTGTTCAGGAAGAGGGTAGACGTGGCCCTGAGGGATGTGGTTAGTGGGCACGATGGGGATGGGTTGATGGTTGGACAGGATGACCTCATCCAGATCTTATGATTCTGTTTCTATGAACTTCTGATATCTGGAAGAAAACCCAAAATAGCATGAAGAAGTGTGGGAAAAAATACTAAAGGAATAAATGAACGAAAAAAATGAACAAAAGGATTGCTGAAAGCCTGGCAAAGACCCTGCAAGATGAATTCGTAAAAGTGCTCAGCAAATCTCCACTCAGGACAGAGTCATGGAAGCAGCAGCTCTCCAGCAGCCCTCTGCAGCACTCCCTTAGTCATGCGGTATTGATTCCCTTGGCTGGGGCCGTGAATCATCAGTTCCTTGCGGGGAAGCGCTCGCACAGGCACAAATTACCGGTGTGCATGCAAGCAGGAGCAGCAGCGGTGAGATGCTGAAGGAGATGTCACGTGATTTGGGAAGATGATCAACGAATTATGAGACTGGAAAAAATCATTGGTGGCAGTGGCTAGAAAGGAAACAGGTACTGGGAGGAAGGTGATGTCTTGCCCAGGAAAAGTCATCTGCTGTGCACCCTTGCGAGGGTGCAGAAGGGGCTTCTCCTGCCAAAGCAGCAACTTCCATTTGCCTTTTGAGCAGACAAGAGGTTATTCAAGTCTTCACCCATTCCAACGCAGCCAAGCACGTCAGGAGCAGTGGTTTGAGGTCCTCTACATCACTCCATTAAAACCTTTTACAAGAGCTTTGATCCTACATTGTTTCTCCCCAGCGTAGCCGAAGAGGAGCCAAAATTCCCACGTGGCAAACCCCTGCCTGTGCTATTTTCACTGGGAGGTCTGTGCATGGACAGAAAGCAGAAAAGGAAACTAACAAAGGATTTAGGTTCTCTGCAGGGGACAGCAAGGCAGCCACAGCTCAAGTCTCTGTTGGCAACGGGCATCTGCTGGCAATCAGGATCCTTGTCTGCAAGTGGCTGCAGTGCATCCTCGTAGCTTTGCGAACACAACCTGTGGCTGCAATGAAGCTGAAGAGAGGACTGAATGCTGGCCAGAAGCCTGGGGCTTGCTAAATGCACCGAGTGCCCCCTGGGCATTAAGCCATACTGCACGGGAAGGCGTGCGTGGGCTGAAAATAATCCCTGCTCCCCTCTGATTTTATTAGCATCCCCTAGGTGGGAGGGGAGGAGATGCTGCTGCAAAAGCAACGCAGCAATCCAGAGCAGAGCAGAGCAAAGGAGAAGCCGGTGCTTCCGCTGCCAGGGAACAAGCTTGAAAGGGATCCAGCGGATAAAGAGATATTCAAAGTTCAGCTAATGAGCGAGATGACTCACTGCCTCGGCCAGACAAAGGTTAGGCTGCAAAATAGAAACGCACTCTGCAAGGGCTGGAGGGGACGCAGAGGGCTGGTAGGGGCGGAGAGTTTGAATGTGACCCCGGATTGGGTCTGGATTTGCACCAGGATTTGTATTGAGGATTGCGTGGTGGAATTCAGTGGCCTTCACCACGAGGCTGTGTGGCCATCTCCATGCCATTTGGGCATGCTGCAGCCGTGCCCACTGCACTTCTGCAGCCCTTCTTCTGCATCAAACATTTATCTGTTTGCTTGGAAGTGAGGCAATACAGCCCTGGCCTTCTTCCCCTTCTCCATGCACTGAATTGATGACCAGTGCTGCTGGGACAAGCTTTTGAGGATGGTCAGCCCCACAGAATGTGCTCACTGAGCACTATAAAACATCAGCCTGCTTCAAACACACACATCATCACCACTGTGCCTCGGGAAGAGAAAAATTGTGGTAAAAACACACGCTGCTTCAAACCTTCTTGAAAATAGGGGCTGGAAGAGCAGCTCCTCTCTGTTCATCAGGAGTGCTGGTTGTCTTGAAGTACCTAAAAAACCCTCCTCGGGCATTCCTGGGTCAGGGCTGGGTAAAACACAGGGAAAGATCTTTTTTTTCCCCTCCTGATTATTGTGGTCCAAATACGGGGACAGTTTTTCTGGCAACCTTGGGCCTTCATGTTTTGGATGTGCTTTTATTTCCTTCACCTCCGGCAGGAAGCTGACGCTGGGGCCAACTCTGAAACTCAGTTCCCGGCTTCCCCAGGATGTGGCAGAGCAGCACATGCTGTTTCAAGCCACACCAAGTCCTAAAGACTCTTGGACAGGAAGTTTCTTGCTAAACCAAACTGAAAAGCCATCCCTTTCCTCCTTGAGATACTGGGAAAGGGAGATGGGTGTGGATGGAGTGGCCATGTGCGCTTCTAGGGGATGCTGCAAGAGAGCAGGTAATGTCTCATAACTCACACTTGAGCCACAGAGTTCATTCTGTATGGGTTGGAGGTGCTCCACAGGACTGGATGATTATGGGTGATGGTGGGAAAGTCATAGAATCATTAAGCTTGGAAAAGATCTCTAAGATCATCTAGTCCAGTCGTCAACCCATCCCCATCATGCCCACAAACAACATTCCTCAGTGCCATGAGCATGCAGAGCACAGGCACGGGGATGAGTGAAGAATGGGCTATGGTCATCCCCTCGTACATGGCACTGGTGAGACTGCACCTCAAAATGTATTTAGTTTGGGGCCCCAGACTGTAAGAAAGATATTGAGTTGCTTAAGTGTGTTCCGAGAAGAGCAGTGACACTGGTGGAGGGACTAGAAAAGAAGAGTTAGGTGGTGGAGGGTGGTGAAGGGAACTGGGACTGTTTAATCTGGAAAAGAGGGGGCATCACTCTCTACGTCCTCCTGACAGGAGGGTGCAGCAAGGTGTCAGATTCTCTTCTTGGGTGATGAGTGATAGGACATAAGGAAATAGCCTCAAACTGCACCAAAGGAGTCTTAGATTGGATAGTAGGAAGAATTTCTTCACAGAGAGGTTGCTCGAGGACTGGAACAGACTGCTCAGGGCAGTGTGGAGTCCCCATCCTTGGAGGTATTCAAGAGACATGTGGACATGGCACTAAGAGACATGGTTTGGTGGTGGGACTTGGTAAGTCAGGCTGATGGTTGGACTTCGTGATCTTGAAGGTCTTTTCCAACATAATTGAGTGTACCTTCAGTAAGTTTGCAGATTACTCAAGCTTTATTGCAACACTGCAATGGGATTATTCCAAGGGATGCATTGTGCAAATACTAACTTGACTGCATCTGTGTACTTTTAAACTCTTCAACGTGCAAGCGTTAATTAACCAATTATCAGTTCTGTCTGACACTTTCCCACCAGTTAAAGTTAATTCTACCAGCCAGCTATCAACCAAGACCTGCAGTACCGGCTATAAATTGTGAAAGTGCATGCAAATCCTTCATCCTGAGCAGTGGGCAGCCCAGACCAAAGTCAGGGAATAGGATGTGAACCAAGAGAATCTCAAACAACATGACGGGGGACGTGGTCTTGTCCTGGTTTAGTGCATATCATTGTGTTCTTGCTCCTTTGTGGATGCCTGTTTGCTAGAATCAGATTAACTTCTATAAAGAAAGAGAGCAAACCTTGACTGGGCCTCCCAAGATACCTTAGTAGTGTCAGAAAAAAAAAACAAAAAAACCAAGAAAAAACCAGCTCAAAGCAGTCCATGGCTTTATCCAGCCCCAGATGCTGTCATTGCCAGGAGCTGTGGTCCTGAGTGCTTTGCAAGGGGAGAGGAAATGGAGGGGCTGAATGGAGGTAAATGCACTGTATTATCAGTGAGTTCAAAGGAAATGGTGATAAGACAAATTGTTTTTAAAAATTATTGCCATTTTAATGGTCAAAGAGTGCCAAGGATTTTTCTCAAAAGCACTACTGAAGGAGAGTGAATCAAAATAAAGCTTTCTGGTGATAAAAGCATCAGCATTTCTAGGACTGCACATTGAAGTCCAGCCCGCTGTGAGATGGTTTTGATTGAAATAAAATGATCCCATGCCAGCTAGATGCTTGCAAAACAGCAGCGTGGCTAAAAGGGATCTTCAAGAACAGAGTGATACTCCTTGCACCAAAATCCCTCTGGAGACATTCATGGCTCCAGTAAGGGAACTGAGCCTGTGACATGGAGCACGCCCTGTGATACTGGACTCAAATCCCCTGCACCTCTGCTCCTGTGACCTGTGACTGCTGTCAAATCTATCTGCATTCAGCCAGCAGCACCCTTCCCAAGATCAGGATGGAGGAGAACTGAAAGCAAAGTGTCTTTAGGGCCAGCCATACCTTTCGAAGACAGCATGCTTCTTTTACCCGGTTTAAGAAGGAGGAGGAAGAGCTCAGCTAATCCCTAACATCCGCATGCCTCCATCACCACATATATCCCAGCGTAGCCCACAGTGATTTGGCTGTTTTGGTGGCAATCCTAGCCAGAGCTTATACAAAGTAGTAACTGGCAGAAGTACGTGTGTAGATGGGGCTTGGAGAAAGGTTTCCTCGCAACGACAAGTTTTGCCTGCGTGCATGTTTTACTGCATCTTGAGTGAATGCATTGCTAGGGCAGTGCTGGGGTGCTTATTAATTCTAGAAGATTGAAAAGCTACAAAAATAACCCAGTTTGCTTTCATCCACTGGTCTCCAATGCACGTAGGTAAAACGAAAGCAAAGGAACTTCCTCAAAAGGCAGTGCAGCACAGTTGGCAGCAGCCGGTGATGTGCAGAGCCTCGTCCCAGCTGCCTCAGCCAGAAACCCCCAGGGACACCGACAAAACCACCTTCTGAATGCTTTGAATAAAACGACACTTTATAAAGCATGAAGAGCTGGTGGGTTTATGTGCGTGGAGACAGAAAATAAAAGGAGAAGGCAAATGAGATTGAGCGGGCTGAGTTGGGAGCTTCTGCCTGGTGCTGGGTGCACACCATGTGCAAGCAGCAGAGGTGCTGTGATGAAAGATAGGGGTCTTGCATGAGTTAAAGGTGCCATGAATTGATTCTGAGTCAGTACAGGCACCTGGGACCATTAAATTTACCCAGGAAATACTTCCAGGCCAAACAGGCATTAGCACAGTCATCCCTTTAGCATGACATGATCTGTTTGCGAGAAATCCTTGGTTATTAGCTTAGACGTGAGCTTTGCAATGAACAGCCAGGGGGATAAATGAGAACAGAGGGGTGAAACAAAGACAGTGCATGTTTAGTTTAAGTGCTGAATTTTCTCCTGGTAGAAGTGCTGGGAGTTGCTCACAGCAGCACGCTGACAAGACGGAGCACCAGAAAAAGTGCACAAAACTCTGCATTGCCAGGGAAGAGGGCTGGGTGACCTGCTATATCTTTCCTGTCTCTACCCTCCAAACAAAGATTTTTCTTTAATGGACTTCAAACCATCTATTTAAGTCACTTCTATCGCTCCTAGTACTCCAGAACCTGAATGCCATCTGAACTTTTAATGTAATTATCTTGACACTGCCCTTCAGAGACAAGAAAATTGTTGTGCACATGGGAAACTGAGGCAAAGACAGACTAATAGCATCAGTCACAGCTTGCCAGGTAGAAATGGGCACAGAGCATCGGTACAATTCAGCAACCAGGAGCAGGTGGAAGAAATTGGTTTGTTCCTACTCTAGGAAATATCAGATCTTCCCTCATGCAGGAATGTGCTTGATCCAGACTAAAATTGAGCTCTCCTGGCACTAGAAGCTGTAACCACCATGGAATAGCATTGACTTTGGATGGGATGCAGTGTCTTCTCCAGAGAGATGATCAAAAACTGTGCACACCCTGGGAGATGGGCAAACAACATGAGGTAAGTGTTAGAACACTGTGTGGCAAGGAGGGACACCCAGAGGAGAGCGTTACATCCTTGGCCATGCTTTGAATAGAAAACAAGTGTGCATCATGAAGACAAAGCACAAGGGCACGTAGCTCTGCAGGAGAATAGGGGCTGCAAACACGGGTTGAACTAAGCCCAGAGAAGTCCTCCTTCAAACCAACATCTGCTTGGTCCTTTCTGAGCCAATTTGTTTTCACAGAGGGTGCCAAGGCACATCAGTAGTCTTGGAGGACCTGCTGTAGGCCCAGCAGCTGTGGAGCTGCTTGACTTTGCAGCCTCTACTCACGGCCTTGTCTCTGATCTTTGCCTGGGAGAGATGATGCTTCCGTGACCTGCCTGTTTTGGAATTCATCTCATGCAGGGTTGACCACAATTTCTGGACTAGGCTGAGTATTGCCCCGTTGGATGTCAGTGGTGAATTCTAAGGTGCTGTCCACTGTGTGAGTTCACCCAAATATGCCACGTGTACAAAAAGTCTGAATCATTGCTCCATCCCCTGCATGACTCTGCCTTCCTCCAGATCCTGAATTATATTGGACTTCACACAATTTGCCAGCCATATTCTTGCACAGCAGATGTCCTGAGTTTTTCTGAGATGGAGTTTGTTTTCTCCCCTGTAGCTGGCAAAGTGCTGTGTTTTGTATTTAGGATGAGAATAATATTGATAACACACCAGTGTTATCCCGAGCAGTGCTTACATGAACTCAAGGTCTTTCAGGTTCGCAGGCTGCCCGGCCAGCAAGGAGCTGGAGGTGCACAAGGAGCTGGGAGGAGACAACCAGGACAGCTGACCCAAACTCACCAAAGAGACATCCCATACGATATAGCATCATTCTGAGCAATAAAACTGTGGGGAGGGCTGCTATTGCTCGTCGACTGGATGGATATCAGTCAGCAGGTGGTGAGCAATGGCACTGTACATTGCTCGTTTTGTATATTCTTTTATTATTGTTATTATTCCTTCACTTTCTGCCCTATTAAACTGCTATTACCTCAACCCATTAGTTTTTACCTTTTTTCCAATTCTCTCTCCCATCCCACTGGGGAGCAATGAATGTGTGTGTGGTGCCTGCCAGGTTAAACCACAACAGCAGAAAAATGGTGTTGACAACTTACACAAAATACCTTGAGCACCCGTGAGTCACTTCAGTAACATCTTTCTCTTAGAAGTATATAATAGCACAGTTGGATGCAGGATGATTACAGCCAGATTTCATGTCAAGTTGCAGCTTGTATTATACCTATGCCCTCCTCAGCAAGCCCATCAAGGACATTGGTCTATGGCACATCCAACAAACACCTGCCTGGAGGGCTCTGCTCTGAGCTGAGATAAATACATTCTTCAGCTCCCTCAACAGAGCAGCTATTCACTTTGACTTTCTGCATGAGTTGTCCAGCTGCCAGATTTTGAGCCTTGGTCTTCATCCAGGAGAAACAGATACCAAGTTGGGCGGCTTTTGCCTCCAGGCATCCAAGCGCGTGTTCCAGGTGTAGTGCTGACTAACCATCAGGAGCCACATCCGCAGAGCCGAGGTCGCTGAAGGTCGCCCCACAGATCCTGAGCAATGCATCGGGGTTCTTGAGCCCAGGCACTGGAAGCCCAGCACTATGGCATGGGGGTGCCAGCTTTCCAAGCACATCTTGGTGGGATCCCCAGGCAATGGAACCGCACTGACGGAAGGACGTTACTGCCGTTCTGTCTTTGCAGCTAGACCGGGACAAAGTTCAGCATCCGGACTGTTAACAAAACAAAATCGTTCTGGGCAGTCATTGCAAGTCAGTGGTGGATGAGTTTTGGCAAAGAGTGCAGGGGCAAAGCCTGGAGCAGCACCAGGCGGTGACGCGGTTGGTCAGCATCCTCTCAGCCCGACAGTTGACCTTTTCTTTTGCGCAATAAGAAAGCAATATCCTTCCTCCATCCCAGAGGGATTTGGCCAGACCCAAAGCAAAGGAGCAACATTCATCTGCTCCAGCTTTAGGTGTCAACAGCAAACGTCTACAGTCATCCTCATCACCATCTGCTCCCTTTAGTGACTCTCTAATGGAGAAATATAGTTGCATCTACAGATCGGCCTGTTGTTTTTGATACAAACTTTAATGTTTGTATCAAACAAAAAATCAAGCAAAGCCCATCCCTGGAGGTGTTCAAGACCAGGTTGGATCAGGTCCTGGATAACCTCATCTAGTGAGTTATATGGTGATTGGCAACCCTGTCCCCAGCATGGGGGTTGGAGCTTGACGGTCTTTGAGATCCTTTCCAACCTGAGCCATCCTATGATTCTGTGATTTAAATCAAGCTCCACTATCATGGTTGGCATTTATAATGCTATGATCTATGTTTCCTGTGAATTATAAAGGTACTTCCATGAGACACTCCACAGCCCACCCTGTGAGATCTGTCCTTTGCACAAATGATCCTAATTGTGCTAAAAACAAAGGGCCATAAGCTTGGCAGCCATTGGAGGGATATAACATATAGGTTCATAGGTTCATAGGTTCATTAGGTTGGAAAGGACCTACAAGATCATCTAGTCCAACCATCCTCCTATCACTATCCCTACCCAACTACTAAATCAAATCCCTTAGCAGTCCCCACATCTTAAAGTGTGGCGTTTCATTTTGTTTGTTTTATTGTGACTTCTTTTGTTGTTGGAAGTGTTGTTCTGTTTTTCTAACTCAAATGCATTTCCAACAACACAAAAGGATGTAAGGCATAATAAAATCCCTTTATAAGCTCCCTGAAAAAATAAAATACAACTCTAAAAATGAAATAAAAGCATTGGGAAAATGTACTTGAGGCAAAAGATTCAAAAAAGAATCCCTGGGTAATATGGCTATGTATTATCTGCTGAGTTTGGGGGATATCACCAAGTTAATCTCTACAGCAACTTTTCATTGCTGAAAATGGATGTATCTCCACTTAGACATTATTATGAGGGATGCTCTGAAAATAGTGCCTCCTGTTTTATTATGTTGGCCCACAACATCAGGGGTGGATGTTGGTATTACAACAGTAGAGGATGAACCTTCCTGCCAACATTCCATTACATTTTGTTGCTGTGTGTGCAGCAGAGGGACGATCTGACAGAATGGCATCCAACATGGAAGTGGTTTTGAAGCAAAGGTGTGGAATTGAATTCCTCCATGCAGAAAAAATATCAGTCATTTACCTTTGTTGAGTGTTCATGGAGACCAAACAGTGGATGGCAGCACAGTGAGTGAGGTGGTGGGTGGTGCAAGCATGTAGGCTCCTGTTGATCGTTGACAAAAATGCAGAGATAATGGTGTTGACTGTTGAAAAACAGTGTTTTGTGGCTGAGAATTTGCTGTATTATAGAGTCATAGAATGGCTTGGGTTGGAATAGACCTTTAATATCATCTAGTTTCAACCCCTCTGCTATAGGCAGGGACAAAGAGTGTTTTCTGCTCCTTGTATCTATTGTAGTTTCCATAGAAATAAAAAGAAAAAAAAAGACATTACTTTTGGAGCAACTTATGAACAAGTAATTATGTTCAAAAATCTGTTGAGGAGGTACCATAAATTAAAAAGAGATTCTCATGAGCCATTCCCACCCTGTCTCACCAGAGAGCAAGGCTCATGGCTTCAGTTATGTTTTGCCACAAATACATCTCATCCATCTTGAATATCCTTCAGGACTTTGGTTTCTGCCTCTGGCATGATGTGGATGACATTGGCCAACCTTCACTGAGCAGTGGAAGATCACAAAAATGATTTTTTTTTTTTTGCAGATGTTCTATTGGCATATTTCAATTTGGTTCAGATGTCTTCTGTGTCACAGCAATGTCTGCTCTCCATTTCCATACCACACAGAGGAAGAGTTGCACAAAGGAGTCCGGAAGGACTCTCATGGACCACATCTGATGTGCCAGGAAGTGATCCTGCACGATGATGGCCTGTATTACAAAGTTCTAGAGTCACTGATGACGTGGCAGGATCCAATGGCTTCATTCAGGCAAGCTGTAATAACATCAGCTGCCCTTTTTGTTCAGATTTTATTTTCTTAGCTAAAGTACTGATGAAAGCCTCACTCTCTGAGCTGAGACCCTGCACTGGCAGGATCATAAGGAGCACAGAAAGACACAAAATGTTTCTGTCAGTAGGAGGTATTTCTAAGTTCGCTATTTCCTCATTGTCCTTCATCTCATGGAATCATAGAATCATTCAAGCTGGAAGAGATCCTTAGAGATCATCTAGTCCATCCCCTCTGCACTGAACAGGGACACCTACAGCTCGATCAGGTTGCTCAGAGCCCCATACAGTCTGACCTTGAGTGTCTCCAGGGATGGGACACGTGGTCATGATTTATTGATATTTCTGTAGTTTTTTAATCTCTTGAACTCTTCAGAGACTTTTAAAGAAGCTGAATGTTGGTTTTCTGACATCTTTGATAGGTTTTTGGTTTAAAGGAGCTTTTGGGGAAGAACAAGGGAATATTCCTGGGTCTAATCTGGAAATCAGATCTTTTGAAGTGTTCCCTCTTCTATTTGCCAGTAAGCTGAGGTAAGCTGCTCTCCCCTTTGGAGCAGTTAATGTTATTGAGGGATGGAGATGTATGGCTTTTAACTTCTAGGCAGCACTTCAGGATGGGTCAGTAAATCACCCAAGACTTCTCACTGGATGATGCATTTCCTTCTTTTAATGTTGCAAACTCTGAATAAATCAGGCAAAAATTCTACACTGAGTGTTTTGTACTACTTCTGCATAACTTTCAGCCAAAATCATTCAGCCATTTCTAAGAACAACAGTGGGGAAATATGAGAGTTTTTTCCTCTCTTTTCAGAAAATATCTACAGATTTGAGCTTTGGAGTAGGATTGTCATAGAACCATTAAGATCAGTGAAGAAACACTAAGGTCGTGTAGTCCAACCATCGTTATCCTTTGGGTTCCAGTGAAGATGTGCCCATGTGAAATCATTTTCCAAACTTCAATTGGCCTGGGCTCAGATGTGATTTCTCAAACAACAGAAGAAGACTAAGCCCCAAAAAGATGGGAGTGAAACCCCTGGAGGACTCAAAACACGCTGAACATCCTCCACTTGGAGTCAGAGCAGGACTCTTTCTACTCCTTGGGCTGCTGTGGGATGTTGGGTCCATTGTCCAGCTCTGTAGGGTTCAGCAGAGAGAAATGCTGATTAGCTGCTCATTAACAGAGCACGTTCTGAGCACTGAGTGAGGCAGCTGCTCTCTGCAAATAATAGCATGGGAGTGGGTAGTGAGAGGCTATCTGGATGCACCCACACAAGCTGCATCACTGCAAGTTGCATGGTTATTTCTAAGCCAGGGTTTTCCCACCTTGTGCTTGCTCGTCTTTGGCCAGTGAGGGAGTTCTATCTCAAATGTACCTGGATGTGAGCTCCTCTGTTATTTATATCATTTCTGTAAAGTAATACTAAAACTTAAGGATCAAGGAAGGTGAACATAGTCTGTCATTACTGAGTATCAATAACAGTGATTTCTCTTTCCTTACACCCCAGAGGAGTGTTGGGCCCTCAGACACACCATACAGACCAGGGTAGGGCAGAAGTTTCATACCTCCAGTCTCAAACCAACCACACTCATTACTTCCATCCTGCGGTGAGCTGCCAAACACTTATCCTATCACATCCAAATATTTGTCACAGCAGCAGGAATAGTGTGATCTTACCTTTGCTCTCCATGCCAGGTCACCACTGTGATGTCAAGGTGACCACGCAGTGCTTGCTCAGAGGGGATGAGCTAACATTCCCATCAGCAGTGATGCCGTTGCATTCCCTGTAATGGTCACTCCTTATTACCCTCTCAGTCATGCTTTCCTGGCAGGCAGCCCAGGCATGGGATATAGTAATCTCCCAAATGGTATCAGGCAGGGCAATCAACTGGCACTGGAACAGCTCGCTGTAGCATTCAGGGTGATTGCGTGTATCCTTACACACAGATGAAAGCCAGCAAGCCAAGGCAGGGATTTCCAGCTCCTTCCTTCCCATTTCTCCTTCTCCTTTGACTGTCCATGGCTCTGTCTTTGGCCAATAGACTTTTCCCCCACTTGCTTTGTCCCTGCATGGCTTTTAGTCTTGGGTAGAGCCCTGCAAAGCATTGAGCCCTTAAGCTCCTCCTGAGCTCCCCTGCCTTCCGAGGACTTCAGGAAATGCAAATGTATCTCTGGGCAGATTTTGGCCTCAAGCTTGAAATGTCCTCAAGTAGGAAACAGCCTCAAGCTGCATCAGGGTAGATTTAGATTGGATATCAGAAAGGATTTCTTCATGGAGGATGGTCAGGCATTGGAATAGGATGCTCAGGGCAGTGGTGGAGTCCCTATCCCTGGAAGTATTTAAGATCTGTGTGGATGTGGCACAGGGGGATGTGACTTAGTCATGGACTTGGTAGTATTAAACCGATGATTAGACTCAATGATCCTGTGTCCCCTCTATGTCAACACATAGAGGGTCTCTGTGAGGTCTTCCAGCTGGAAGAGGAGTACAATCCTATGTAACCACCATGGAGGTTACATGGGAATGCTGGAAAAGCAGTAACTCATCCCACATGCAAATATAGATACATAGAATGGTTTGGGCGATGAAGAACCTTAAAGTCCATCTATTTCTAGCCCCATTGGAGGGAACATCACCCACTGGATCAAACTGCCCGAAGTCCCATCCAACCTGGGCTCGGACACTTCCAGGGATGGGGCACACACAGCTTCTCTGAGCAGCCTGTTTCAGTGCCTCACCACTCTGTGAATAAACCATTTCTAGCATCTAATCCAACTCTCCCATCTTTTAGTTTTAAACTATTTCCCCTTGCTCCCCACCTCTTCACTGGAGATTGCATTTGTGGGACTACATTTGGAGTGAAACCAACTCCTGGCAGCCCATGAGCAGAGCAGGGAGACATTTACTAGGAGACTGGCAGAGGTGGGCATGGATAGTCACATCCTACACAGCATAGATAAACTAATTTCCTCCAAATATAGAGAACCAAAGAAAAGTGCAATTGTCCTCATGCACAGCCTCATTCCAAGGACAATATCAAGGATTCACAAATCACGTTTGTTTTCTTCCAGATTGCATATTTGTTCCTCTTTGTAGGCGTTAGCATTGCTGACTCGCGCAATTTTATTATAAAATGTGATGTTTCATGCCATCTTTGATGCAAGAATTTCTTGTATCTCATGGCTACGTGGTAAGGAGCGTTTATATTAGGGGAAAAATGGAACAGTGCATTGGCAGTCCTCATCTGAGAGGGAAAGTGAGGCAATGTGGCCCCTAAAGGTTCAGGAAGCAGGCACAGGAGAAGAGAAAAAAAAGAAAAAAAAAAAAAAAGGAAAGAAATCACCCAAATTGATATTGTCATTTTAAAAAATGCCATGATTTTTAACCTGCCTGTTCACATCTCCTACTCTTCTGGGGTCAGCTGCTGTGATGGCTTCCAAGGTTTTCCCTGAAATGTGGAAATCCCCTTTTCACAAACAATGGCACTGTCAGTCTTGCTGATTTTCTGGAAGCACAAAAACATGTTTGTTTTCAGCTGTGATCCACTGGGGGAATTTCCTCACCGATTCGGAGTTTGGGATGATTTTTTTATTATTATTATTCTTTCAAAAGGCATTTCTGCCAGTTTCCAAGAACCTCAATAAACTACAATTACTGAGATTAAGAGTGTTATGTGGTTGGCATCCAACACAGAAACGGACTCTGAATTATGATCACTTTAGTAGAAATCAGAAGAAAAAGCTAAGTGAAAGGACCTCTTTTCCTGCAGAGAAAAATGAATGTGCCCTGCCCAGGACAATAGGTTTCCTTTGGCAGGAGCTTTGTGCTGATGGAAGCCCAGGCAGCTGCCCATAGTGCTGCTCTGTGTGACAGTGGGGGAGACCTGATGGCACTGAAATAGGTGCCCGTTGACAGGAGAGAAGTTCAAGGGCATCCTCCATAGTATAAATACACTACAAGTCCATGCAAACCCATGGTTATCATGGCAGAGTCTTTTGGAGGAGGGATGGATCCACTGATGGATCAAGAGGTCTGAAGCTGTGTCAGTGGAGGCTCAGGTTTGATATTAGGAAGAAGTTCTTCCTAGAAAGAATGGCAAGGTATTGGCACAGGCTGCCCAAGGAGGTGGAGAGTGACTGTCCATGGAGGTGTTCAAGAAATATGGAGATGTGGCACTGAGGGGCATGGTTTAGTGGGAATGGTGGTGATGGGTTGGTGGTTGCACTAGATAATCTTAGAGGTCTTGTCCAACCTTAATGAAGATATGATCTCACTGATGAAAGCATGCTAGAGAGCACCTCCATCCAAAGTGCTCCAGGTATGGTTCCATGAGAAGTATCTTCACCAGAGGTTGGTGGGCATGGAACAGGCTCCTCATGGCACTGGTCAAGGCCCTGAGATGCTGGAGCTAAAGAGACGTTTGGACGATGCTCTCAGATGCTGGATTTGGGTTTTAGGTGATCCTGTGTGGAGACAGGACATGGACTCGATCCTTGTGGGACCCCTCCAACTCAGAATATTCCATGATTCTATGGTTCCACTTTGCTGCTAGCCATCATGTGCCCTCTCCCCATGGTGCAGCTTCATATGGTTCTCAGCACGGTGCATATGGAGTGAATGGAAGGATGGGTGAAGATGTGGGCACAGCCCCAGCTCACAGCCTGACTGGGCAACGGGGATGAACAGTGTCCTTGTGAAGCACAGGAGCATCATTCCCAAAGCTGGTGCTGGGCTAGAGGGCATGGAGCTTGTGACTCATCTGAAAGATGATATGTCCTGGGGCGTGGAAGCTGCAGGAGGAGCAGCTTCCCAGCAAGAGCACTTCCAACTGCATCACTGGCAAATGATTCCTGGTGCTGCTTCCTTGCAGCAATTAACTATGTTGCCTTTGTCCGGAAGAATATAGGCAATGTGGAATCATGTCCAGATCTAGCAGGGATGCCACCAGCAGCTAACCAGATACCAGCTCATCTCACTGACACTCTTTGGAGCCAGGCAAGCTGTAGCACTTGGAAATCCCAGTGATGTCTTTCCTTCCTCTTACATTTTACTGAAGCCACCCTATCCTCACATTCCTGTTCTCGATGACAAGTCAAACCCTCTGATCCCTGCCAAGGAGCTGAGTGTCAGCATGCAGAACATGCCATCCGAGCCATGCAGACACAGAGCAGGCAGCAATTAGGCTTTAGGATGGTGCTGAGTGCCTCAGCAGAGGGATCATTGCAGCATGAAAGATCTGAAGTGAGGTCTGGCTTTTCTGAATGCTATTGAGGTGGGGAGTACCACAGAGCCTACTATGGGAGGAAAGAGCTCCTCTGTAATCCCTTCCCAGCAGGGAAGATGGCAGCTATTAAAGAAAAAAAGCTTTGAAACCATTCTGCAACTAGCAGAGATATCCTGAATGACCCCAGGAGGAATACTTAAGAAAGTGTTTTTTCTAGAATGACTTGAAGGATATGTGGAATTTCCTAAAACAATCACCAAGGTTGCATTCATATTAATTTGTGTGATCACATAGAATCATAGAACTGTAGAATGGTTTGGGTTGGAAGGGATCTCAGAGATCATTGAGTTCCAACATCTGCCATGGGCATGGCCTTTGATCATCCACTGGAGAAAGGCAGTGGCTGCACAGTGGGTCTTTCCAGTCCAGATGCTCAGCAGAGACCTCAGCAGCTGCCAAAAATTCTGTTCTCTCATTCCATACTGCTCACTAAACCATGTCCCTAGGTACCAAGTCTACATACTTCTTGAACACCTCCAGGAACAGTGACTCCATCTCCTCCCTGGGCAGCCTGTTGCCATGCCTAACCACTCTTTCAGGGGAGCAATTTTTCCTAGTATCCCACCTGAAGTGCTCCAAGGGCAGCCCTCCCCACTCACTCCTGAGCTCCAGACCCACCAGAAGGTCCATGGTTGGACTGAGCTCTCACCTGGCTGCCTGGGGTGTCTCCAAAGTGCTGAGCACCCAGCTGTGTCCCAGTGAGAGCATCCATCCTGCTCATGGACCTGCTGCTGTCCCCATGGTGGGTTTCCTGTCACGCTCCAGACTCCACCAGCGTGATGCTGCTACACTGTGTGGGAGGCAGGACTTAATGAGTGAGATCTGGAGAAAGGCAGATTTTGTCATGTAAATGATTCCTGTCATAGGACAAGATCTAAATTTGGATTCTGAGGCTGGTGCTGAGCAGAACAATCTCTGCTGTAGCATGGCAGCTGTCAAAGGTAGGGAGAAGCTTTGAATGCCTTCAGGAGTGATGGCTGGTGCCTTTTATTTCACTGTGGGGTACATTTCATCCTCTGTGCACATCTAGTGATTATATAGTGCTGGACAGGAATGATCCTAGGAGACAGGATCTATTATTTCCTTTTCTTTTAGCGAAGGTAGCCAAAAAGCCCAAGTGCTTGTAGGCAATAAAAGGAGTTGTTATCAGGGACATGATTTGATCTTGGGATTTCCAAGCTCCCAGGCCTGTGCTCAGGCCACGAGCCAATGTCACAACCTGTTTCTGTTTAGTGTTTTCTTCCTCCAATGTTCAGCACTGCAGAGCATCACAACAGGAGGCAGCGCTTTCTGCTCTGCTCTGCCTGGTAATGGTGCCCCTCGCTGCGTTTTCCTCCTGATGCTGCACCACGTTCTTAAAACAACAACTTCTGGATTAAAAAAACAGCAGTTGTTGTAGAGAGGGATGAGGTCTCCAGAAAGGATGAAATCTGTGACTGGGTTCTCTGGAGTCTCATAGGGTAAGAGACTGAAGCTTTGCTTGCAGGTGATGCCCTTGCGAGATCTCACGGCCGCATCGATTCCCATAGGACTGCCATCAGTCTGCAGCCTTGCCCTTCCCTGCTGCTCCCCTTCCCCCACCTGCCTCTTTTCATTAAATTTCCAGAGATTTCAGTAGCTCTCTATCGAATTCAGCTGAAGTTGGCCAACAGGTTCACAAGCTGTGAGAGAAGATGAGGAGACCCGTACATAAAACATGAACCTGAAGCACAGTGCTCGAAAGTGTAAACCCCAGAGTCCATGGGCAGCCAGACCAACAGGGAACAGGGAAAATTCACTTGGGAAAATGGCTGGAATAAATCCTATAGGCTGAATAATGTGAGCACTCTTCCAGAGGTTGGGAGAAGTGCTACAGTTGATGATGGTGTCCTGCACACTTCAGCCATGGGCACTGTACCAGAGCAGATCATGTTTGGATGGGTGTGTTTTGCCCAACCAGAGCATACAGCTGCTCTGCGATGGACTGATTATTTAAACAGCTTCAGCTTCGATGCAAATCCCTCAGCTGTGAACATTTCGGTTGTAAATTTGGCATACAGTTTCTAAATGCCAGTAAAACTTGACCTAGACCAGTAAAACTCTTAATGAGCTAAAAAAACCACACCCACCCAAACACAAATCTAGCAAATCTCTTGGAACGCGTGAGGAAATATGGGCAAAATGCTGCTGGCAGCATTTGCCTACATTTTGCTGAAGGTCTTTCATCACCTTTTGATTTTGTGATCCGTAGAGCAGTTCCACAGCATATTAAATCAAACAACCCATCCCAATAAATCCTTTTCGGGAATAACAGCACTCAGGAGGAAGATAAAGTCAGCCTGACTGCTATGCCATCACATGTAGCCGTCCGTCCTCTGCATCTGTAGGGTGCACAAAGCAGTAATGCACTGGGGCTATTTACCCTAGAGAAAAGGAGGATCAGGAGAGACCTCATTGCTCTCTATGTCCGCCTCAAAGGAGGTTGTACTGAGTGAGGGTTGGTCTCTTCTCCCAAGCAACAAGCAATGGGACAGGAGGAAGTGGCCTCAAGTTGTGCCAGGGGAGATTTAGGTTGGATATTAAGAAAAATGTATTCACTGAAAGGGTTGTGAAGGATTGGAACACTCTGCCCAGAGAATCAGTACAGACCCCATCCTTGGACGTATTTAAAGGATGTGGAGGTGTGGTTCTTAGGGACATGGTTTAGTGGTAGGCTTGGTGGTGCTAGGTTAACTGCTGGACTTGATGACCTTTTCCAAACTAAATAATTCTATGATTTCAGGACTTCTGTGTGGGAAGGTTGGGTGTGAGTCTCTTCCCACAGGAGACCTTTTTGGGTTCAGCTGGCTGCCCATGGGCTGAGCTGCAGAGCAGGCAATCCTCCTGCTTCTGTCCCAGCATTGCAGCTGAGCC
This sequence comes from Cyrtonyx montezumae, assembly GCF_038088225.1. NCBI lineage: Eukaryota > Metazoa > Chordata > Aves > Galliformes > Odontophoridae > Cyrtonyx > Cyrtonyx montezumae. Next base: position 158,281,041 of record NW_027072034.1, on the reverse strand, counting down.
ACGTGCCAGGCTCCAGGGCAGCATTTTTGGACAGCTCAAAGACAGTTCTCATTTTGAAGACCTCCTCCTGACTTTGGCTCGCCTCCAGGATGGAGGAAACAAATCAAATTCGATGACTCTTTGGCAGCAGTAGCAAAGAGGAAATAATAAAGAAATCCTTGAAAATGAAAAAAAAAAAACCATGGGCAAAGCTTAGTGCCATTTTATTTATTTACTTCTTTTAAAGCCCCTATCTTGGGTGAACAGTTGAATGCAGAAAGAAACAGTGCATTGTTGATATTCTTCCTGCACCTCTGGGGCTGAAGGAACAAACCAGGGCTCAGGTGTGCAAGGAGCTGTACAGATCCCAAGCAAAAGGACTGACCTTACCTCAATGGCCTCTTCTATCTTCTGTGTGCAACACAGGAGACAGCAGATGGACTCAGATTTAAGGACAGATAAATGAATATGAGATTTCAGTGACAAAGCCATCTGTCTTGCCAAAGTCACCCACTTCAGTAGTCTGCGAGGCTTGGATCCACCCACTTGTGTTGTAGAGCCAGACTCTAAGCTCAGTGATTTTACTTACGGTTAAGTATGATGTCTGCTTTCAGGGGAGACAAATTGTGCCCTAGAGGTAAATGCTTCTCTGCATTAACTACAGCTGCAGAGGAGGATTTTTAGATGCTTCTCTGCATTAACTGCAAATGCAGAAGAGGATTTAGCTCTGATCTTGTCATCTGTAGTCAACGTGTTCCAGGCAGATGCTCAATGGTTTAGCTCTTTCCCCATGAGAGAGAACTTGAGTTGGTGTCGTGGTTCAATTGTAGTTAGAGCTTAAGGGGTGGGCATGCAAGAGTCTTCAGGACAACCTCATGAGTTGACCCCATGACAAAAGGGCTCACATTTGCAAGGACCAGTCCCATTTCTTCTCACCCAGTGCCACCTGGCAACGACTTACTCCTATTTTATCAGTCCCCCTAGGAGCACAGCCAAATGGTCCCTTTGGTATTTTGGTCCCTCAGAAGTACAACATGCTGCTCCATCTGGAAGAGAGGCAAAGCTCTTTGCTGTGCCCCAAGTGTGTTTTATGTTTTTGTGTCCTTGGGCATGAGGAACTAACAGGGCCACTGACTGCTCATCATGGGTCAGTGCCTCTGTCGAGCTCTGGCACACTGGGGACAGGCTGGGATGTCCTGAAGGCACATGGGGATGTATGGTCAAAGGGAGAAGAGCTCTTCTGTTGCATTAGAAACTAGGCAGCTGAGAAACGCTCATTGCCTTTGGGTTACATTGTCTCTCCAGAGCAATTCCCAGTTCTTTGGGTCAGGAGCAAGCTCTGGACCAAGGACAGAGTCTCTGATGCGGATCAGGCTGGATCCCAGCCTCCCCATCCCTGCTATTCACGAGCAGCTGGCTGGTAAAGAAAGCTAAGCCGCAATGGCTCCGTCTCCACAAGTCCCTTATTTCTGCTTATGTGATCACAGAATTGTAGCGTATCTTGAGCTGGAAGGCACCCACAAGGTTCATCGAGTCTAACTCTAATTCACCTGCAACCTGCAGCCTGGTCCAATGGGAACTAAGCCCGAAGGCAGACCACTTCTGCAGTCATTTCCATTGGATGAAAGCTGGTTTTCAAAGCCAAGGGGTCTGTATTTTGGCAGCGTTTTTTTTTTTTTTTGCTGGTTGTTACTTCGGAGCATAAAGTCCACACTGCTTTTTGATGCTAGGCACTGACAGAAGCAGCCTTCCCTGAGGCACAGGCAGGGAGCTGGGTTGGATTCTGGCAGTGTTTTAGAGGCTGCACAGGTTTGCAGAAGCCATTGGGCGGCTGTGCAGCGTCTCGGTGGCACCGGCAGGAAAGGCGGTAGCTCTGCTTCCAATGTGTTTCCTCTGCTGTCCTCCCACCCTCATTCCTACCAGCTCCTGATCATAATTTTTACAGCACAGCTGACAATTCCCTCCTATATTTTCTGTCCCTGAGAACTCTCTGTGTGAAGCGCCAGCGAGAACTGATGGGCACTCAGACCAAAGGCTCACACAGACTCCTCTTAAGTGCTCTTTCTGCACTATTTACCTTCTTCTTGTGCAGAGGGCAAAGTGTTTGAGTGGGCAAAGGCACATTCACCCTCTGGGTTCATGGGTTGGTTTTTTTTGGGGGGGGAGGAGGAACATCGAGAGCTCCAACCTTTCAAAACTGTGCTGCAGAGCTTCTCCTTGCCATCCTCTGCCACATCACTGTCAGGAATCGTCTCGTTAAAACACAAATCCTCATTAGCTCTGACTCGACCAGGAATGTTACAGGTGCCTCGTGATTCTCGCACGTGTTTCTCCTGCAAATGCACTATTTCTGGTCTGGCTGATTTTCCAGCCCTTCCCACAGCTATTCATCGGTTCTTTTAAGTAAATTGCAAAGCAAACAAACAAACAGAAACAAACCAAACCACAGCCCCCAAACACAACAGGAGATGCAAACCCCGAAGCCTCATCAACCTGCATGGTTTAAAGCCAGAGCATATATTAAAAATTTCCACCGTGGAAATTTCCTAGCTCAGCATGGAGATTTCCCAGTCTATTAGACTCTTCTGTTTTTCAAGGCTGCGAGAAAAGAATGGAAATTTCCAATTACTGCATCAAAGGCTGCTGCTCTCCTGACAGCCTGCTTAGCAGGGGTCATCTGCTCCTGTAGGACATTAAATAATTTAAGGGAGGGAAGGGGAGGATTGGCTCAGCTGCACCATTTCCTGCACAAGGCACAAGCATTTCCTCTGATTCTGGGTGGGAGGGAAGGAGCCTGCCGGCCCCAATAGGGTCAGGAGCAGGGAGTCTGCTTGTGCTCTATCCCCACGTGCTTGGTGAGGTGCAGTGAGAACTGAGGGAAGGCAGGTACTGTGGCAGAGATGGAGCTGTTCAACCCTTGCCCTGCTGCTGAGCGGTCTGCCTACCTCCCTCCCACTGAACCCTGGAGGCGAGGAGGGAAGGTGGAATAGCAGGGAGGGATCATGCTGCTCCTCCCACTTTTATAACCCCAGTGAGTGCCCTTCAGCTGTGCAGATTCTCTGCTGAGAACTTCTGGGCAGATTGGGGCATGGAAGAAGGCGGAAAGGCACTGAGGGACACGGCTTGGTGATGGGATGCAGTTGGTTAGGTTGATCGCTGGGCTCGATCCTTAAGGTCTTTCCCAAGCTAGATGATTTATCTCTGGAGGTCTTCAAGGCCAGGCTGGATGGGGCTGTGGGCCGCCTGATCTTGTCCTTGATCTAGTGGTGGGCAACCCTGCCCGTGGCAGGAGAGCTGGAACTGAATGATGATCTGTTCTGAAGCCATTCTGTGATTCTATGGTCCTCACAGCAAGGAACCAGAGACTGCTTTCACCTCCTCACTCTGCTTTGTGTTTGCAGTATGGGGAGAGCATCATCAGTCTGTGCCGATAGACAGCGTTGGAATTCCCTTTTAAGGTGCTGTATGAAAGTGCAAAGTAATGCCATCACACAGGTGATTTCCTTTAACGAGTCTCAGTGCTGCAGCATGGGAAATGTTCCGGACGGTGCCATTAGTGGTAGCCAGCTCATCTACTTTGGCATAAGAAGTGGAGTAGGAGGAGAAATGAATACATATGAGTCCTAGGAGAATTCAGATTTGGACTCGATGTCTGATTTTTTCAGGCCACTTCTTATCTTTATTTGTAAATCTGACTCCACAGTTCTTCTGAGAGAGCTCTGGTACTAATATATCTTCTCAACTCTGGTAGTTACAGTGTGTTTTCTGTTAGTCCCAGCTCATTGCAGAGATAATCATGTGAGCCAGTTTATTTAGAAGTGGATCTGGATGTTCTCCATGCTGAAAGCAGCTCTTAAGAGTGTGAGTCTGCAGCAGTAACTGTCCGTGCTTGTGCAGATCCTTGCATCCAAGAAATTCAGAACTTTTTGTAAAGCAGTGTTAGCGATTTTCTTTTGTGGGGAAGAGGGAGACAGAGGGAGACAAAGTGTTTTGGTCAAGGTTTTGCTAGGCAAAATTGGGATTGCATCCTTGGTCTTAAGACATGTTAGCCCAAATGCCCTTTATATCCTCTCAGTTTTAAGAACAAGTCACTCTACCTGGCTGTAATCAAGCTGAAGAGAGAATATTTGTAGCATCTGCGAATCAACATGGGTCACAGAGTTACAGAACTGGGGAAAATGAGCCTTTTGGTGAATCCATGTTCATAATGTGGTCCAAAAAATACAGCTGTTGTTAAGGGGAATGTCGGTGTGAGTCAGGCATGCAACTAGTTTCAGGCAGCCAGCACCAACATCAAGCTTTCTAAAAACTAAAGGAGATTATTTCTGCCGCAAACGGTCTTGCCTCAAACATGAGGCAATGGGTTCAAACCTCACTGTGACAAATAAAAGCTGGTGGCTGTTCACATGAACGTCGCCTACGGTGGCACTGATGGGAGCTAGGAGAGAACAGCAGCTGGCAGCACAGCAGGAACTCGTTTCCCAAAGCTGTGGAAGGGAATGGGATGAAATTTTGAGATCAAACCCCCTGGATGGAGATGGGACTGCTGCAAGGAAGAGGTTCTTAGGGCTGGTGTGGTATTCATCTTGGGTGAACAGCAAGATGGAAACAGTAAGAAGTAATAAAAAAGGTGTATCTAATGAAGAAAAAGCAAGAGAGAAAGAGGATATAGGTGCTAGGTGGAAAATGTGTTGTGTAGAGAGTGATCAGGGAAGCTGCAGCTGTTGAGAGGCAACACAATTATTGTTGGGCTGATGAAGGTACAGAAAATATGAAGAACAACTTTAGATGTTTGATGAGCAAAAAAGAGTCCCTGCAATGCAGGTATTACAGGAAGAAGGGGCAGGAGTGTTAGTACACATTCTTTTCCTTCATCTAGAAGGAAGCAGTGCAATGTGTGTATCATGAGGTTAACAGAACTGCTGTTTTCCTAAGGTAGGGTTTGTTTGTCAAACCAGCTGTCAGGCTCCAGTACCCAACACAGCTCACTGTTTTCCTTTCTGAGGAGTCAATGGAGAGAGACAGCTCTTCTGGAGGCTGATTCTGATTTGGTCACTCCAGAGATGGATGGGATGAGTTGCTTTCTAGAAGTGCTTCCCCCCACTGACTGGAGAGGGAGAGGCTAGACACTTGGCTCAAGCTAAATACCTGACTGCTCGGCAGCTAAAATTAGGTGAGATGGATCTCATCTGGTAGAACTAAGGATGATATTGGATGTCTACTACAGACCAGTATTTTTAGAGCAGTCATCTAAGAAAGTTACATCAAGGGGCCCTTAAGAGCTGCCCCCATAGGCCTTTGGACTGCTTGTGTTGAACTTATTGCAAGCTTTGGTATATGGATGAGCTCCTGAAGGACGGGAAAAGGATAGCATGTTGATAAAAAGCCAAATAGGACAGCACAGATAACTGTAGACACAATATCAGTCCCATGCAAAAGAGTAGAAATGTCTACATATGATTCATTCCATATGGAATTAAATGAGAAGAATGCAATCAATGTCAATCAAGCTGGATTTCATAGAAAAACAGAATTTTCAAATAGGCCTGGTTAACCAATCCTGAGTGAGATTACAGATTTGTATGGTACAGGGAATTATGACTCTACACCATGTTTAGACTTTTGTCATCATGTCCCGTGCTCCACACTCATTTGTGGTACATTTTCATTAAAAAACTGGCACTCCAAATTAACAAAGAAATGTTTGTAAAATGGATTAGAAACTGTCTATCTGAAAGAACTCAGAGTCCATCTCAGCTGGGAATTCAGTACCAAATGTAATTGTGAAGGTGAAGTTTCACAGGGATCAGAAGAACTGACAGACAGGAAACACAAAATCGCTGCTGGACTGATGAAAATAGTCTGATCTGTGCTCCCCATGCAAGCTGTGCTTGTTCAACAACAGGCCGTGGAAAACTCTCCATCTATAGGGGAAGGCAAATCATTGTCTGCTGAAGGATTATACTCTGAGATTATAAACTGTGGAAACAAATAAAAAAAATTAACTGGAACATGAAGATAGAGCACCGCTCTCTCTCTTGTGAACACAGGCTGAGAGAGTTAGGATTGATCAACCTAGGGAAGACAAGGCTCCAGGGAGATGTTACAGAGGCCTTCCAGAATCTGAAGGGGATTTGTACAGAAGATGGAGAGAGATTTTTTACAAGGATCTGCAGTGCTAGGGTAAGGAGTAATGTCCTTAAAATAAAAGAGGCTAGATTTAGATTAGAGAATGGGAAGAAATTCTTCACTATGAAGGCAGTGAGGTAGTGGAACACATTGCCCTGAGAAGCTGTGGATGCCACATCTCTGGAGGTGTTCAAAACCAGGCTGGATGGAGGTTTGAGCAACCTGATATAGTGGGAGGTGTCCTTGCCCATGGCACAGGACTGGAACCAGACCATCTTTAAGGTCCCTTTGAACTCAAGCTCTTCTATGATTCCATGAAATCATAGAGGAGTAACTCAACATGATCTCCCAGTGTGATATTTGCTAAAACAGTCGAAGCTAACCTGGCAAAAAGGAGATGTCCTTCTCTTCGTGCCTGGTGGGGAACAATGCCCAGCTTGCATTTGTAAAACAAAGTTGTGAAAAGGGGTAAAAAGAACACAAAAAACCACCACAGTGTGTGGAGATCAAGTCCTGGAGAGGGACATGCAGAAAGCTCTGTCTGTTTTGATGCTGTTAAACCAGGCAGAGAATTGGCTGGTTGCACTCACTGTAGAACCATGGAATCGTGGAATGACTTGGGTTGCAAGGGAACTGTAGATCATCTCTTTCAAACCCCCTGCACACAACAGCCATATCTAACCTGGCTTTGAAAGCCCCTGGGGATGGGCCATCCACAACTTCTCTGGGCAGCCTCTTCTTGTGTCTCACCACCCCGAATGAAAAATGTCCTCCTAATATCTAATTTAAATATCCCGTTTCAGTTTTAGAAACGGTTCCCCTTATCCTATCATAGTCTGCCCATGCAAAAAGTCACTCTTCACTTTTTTATATGCTCCCTTAAAATAGTGAAAGACCACAATGCAGTCACCCCAAAGCCTTTTCTTCTGTGTGTTTCCACAGGAAGCGTGATGCTGAGCTGTCATGGCCTCTTTGAACAATCGAAGAGTCAACTGATGACTGAAAGCATAATGTAGACAAACTCAAATCTGTTCTGCCATTGCTCAAAGGCAATGGTGGCTCCTTCATGAAATCATTAAGATTGGAAAAGACCTGTGAGGTCATCCAGTCCAACCATCAACCCATCCACACCATGCCCGCTAAACCATGTCCCTCAGTGCTGCATCTCCGCATTTCTTGAACACCTCCAGGGACGCTAGCTCCACCACCTCCCTGGGCAGCCTGTTTCAATGCATCACTACTATTTCTGAGAAGAAATTTTTCCTAATATCCAAACTGAACCTTCCTGGCACAACTTGAGGCCATTCCTTCTCATCCTATTACTGTTACCTGGGAGAGGAGGTTGACCCCCACCTCTCCACAAACTCCTTCCAGGCAGCTGTAGAGAGCAATAAGGTCTCTCCTGGGCCTCCTCCAGACTGAACAATCTCAGTTCCCTCCACCTCTCCTCATAGGACTGTGTTCCAGACCCCTCACCAGCTCTGCTGCCCTTCTCTGGACACACTCTGGAGTCTCTATGCCTTTCATGTAGTGAGGGGCCCAAAACCAGCATTCAAGGTATAGCCTCACCAGGGCTGAGTTCAGAGAGACAATCAGCTCCCTGCTCCTGCTGGCTGCACTATCTCTGATACCAACCAGAATGCCATTGGCCTTCTGGGCCACCTGGGCACATGGTGTGAATTAGTACCCTTAAATAATTTTCTTCTGCACAGCTTTCCCGCCACTCTGCTCCAAGCCTGTAGCACAGCACAGCGTGGTTGTGACCCAACACTTGTTCTTATTAAAGCTCATCCCATTGGCCTCAGCTCAGCAATCCAGCCTGTCCAGATCGCTCTGTAAGGCCTTCTTACCCTCTGGAAGATTGACACTTCCTCCTAACCTGTTGTCGTCTGTACACCTACTGAAGTTGCTCTCAATTCCCTCATCCGGATCATCAGTAAAGACATTGAACAGGAGAGGCACCATTACCCCTGGGGTACATCACTCATGACTGGTCGCCAGCTGGATTTAACTCCACTCATCACCACTCCCCAGGCCCAGCCAGCCTGTTTTTTACCTAGTGTTTTTACCATTTTCCCACGTGATGCCTTCCTGGGTGGGCACTGTGCTTCTGCTGGGCACGTGGAGGTAAACCAGAGATATGCATTGCTTGTCATCTAGGAAAAGTCTGATCAGATGATCTCATGCCCCGTGCACGACTCCTGCTTTGAAGTCCCAGATGCCTGCTGAGATCGGGTGCTTGCCAAGCCGATCTCCCCACAGAGAAGAGCTCTGTGTCAGCTGGACGAGCCCCGTGGAGCCAGCAGTGCCTCCTCCAAGCCAACTGTGCACCATTCGCTTTTGGGACTTGTTCCAGCACTTTGGGCTCTCCAGTGATTTCCTGCTCCTGGTCACACGCTTCTGACAAGGACCTGACTCATGAAAGATGCATCTTGTGTGAATGAGTCCATCTGGTTCCCTGACTTGTTGCTCGTGTTCATCTAGCGATTGCTCAGTGATTTCAGGTTTTGGACATCTTTCTTGCACCAGCTCTGGCTCCTATATCCTTGTAGTACTTCCCCAAATGCCATTGATTTCTTTCACTCGAGGCTGACAGAGACATTTTAATGTTGGCATCTCTTCAGCACTGTGTTGCTCTGCTCAGTCAGGATGAAAGACGCTGACCCCACAGACAGCAAACTTTGGGTTTTGCAGGCTGTGGTTGGGGCAGTGACATCACTTTGCAGCCTCCCACAGGGCTGTCAGCATCTGTCTTCACTGCCAACCAGCTGACTGCTCGTGATGGCTCAGCTCAGCAGGAATGAGCTGTGCCACCTCCAGTCTGTGTGAGGATGAGGAGGCAGGAAGCTCTTGGAGCTGCTCTGCCTTCAGAAGTACCTTCCTGTGGGCTTCATGAACCACATGAAGAGCGGGATAGCTCAGAAGTTGGTGGCACCACCAAGTCTGTTTATAAGGTGGGATTTTGCCTCCACACAGCTCAGAATGGAGAGCTGTGAAAAGGTCTGCATAATCTGGTGATGTGGCCTCACCTTGAGCACTGTGCAGGTTGGTTTGCCACAAGAAGAACATGAACTTTTAAAGAGCAACTAAAGGAGTGCTACAAAGATGATGAAGGGTCTGGAGGGCAAGGTGTATGAAGAGTACTGAGGTTGCTTGGTTTGTTTGGTCCAGAGAAGAGGAGGCTGAAGCGTAGAACCACAACCATACCACAGCAAGCCCCAACAGAGAACATTAGCGTGGACAACCTCTTCTCACTGCTGGTGCTTCCTGCAAGGAGCTAAAGAGTTCCTTGCTCTGTAGGTACCTCTCACCCACTAAATTTGGCATCCTTCAACCAGGCCCCTGTTCCCCAACCCATTCCCCATTACTCAAGGAAAAGCCACAGAAGGAGAAGGAGCTGTTCAACTCTTCCATGACCCATCTGGGAGGCAGCAGTGGTACGGTCTCAATGGAGACATTACACAAACTTGCCTTTTGTTAACGTTTTCAGTTTTGTTAATTTGGGGTAAACAAGCTTCCTCTAGCAGTATAAGCTGTCTTTGCATTACGCTGACTCTTTGGACAGTTCTTTCAGACATAGAGTTTTGTTTTTTTGGGTGGTCCTGTATGGAGCCAGAGGTTGGACTCAATGATCCTTGTGAATGCCTTCCAACTGGGGATATTCTGTGATTTGGTGACTCTGTGCTTGTTTCTTCTTCACAGGACGTCTCTGTTCAGTAGGTTGGAGAGCTCACGGAGCAGGAGCTGAGGAAGGAGATGACATGAGCTTTAAAGGCCAAGTGGTAACACGTTCCATCCTTGCTATGTTCAACCCATTGGGTAGCAGCAAAGAGAACTGTGTCATTACAGAACTTTGGGGGTTGGAAGGGACTTTAAAGATCATCCAATCCAATTTCCAAATCTGTGTGCTTGGCTGTGTATGCTTCAGGTTCCCTTTCGATATAGTTTGGTGCAGGGCAGCAATCCCCAGGAAACAGCTGCATCTTACAGCTGAGGTAGGAAGCCAATCTTCTGTCCACGGGCTGCAGAAGGTTTTGTTCTTCCAAATCTTTCCTTCTTGGCAGAACCTGATTGTTTTTTCAGGCATGCCATGTGGCTGCCCAGATGCAACTCGTTCACAGCCGGCGCGTGGAAGGTAAGGGGATTTTCTCCCTGCCCTGCACAGGCAGATTGAGTGCCGCCTCACTGGAGGCACCATACAACACAATGGAGGATGACAGCCTCTGTGCACCAGTGTAATTCAGTAATTAACCATGCTAAATAATGAAGAGATAGCTGGATAATTGAGTCTAACCCTTCACACTGGAATGATAGCTTTTTATGAGCTATAACACATTTTCCAGCTGGACCCTACTGCTCTCCTGGTACTACTTTGGACTTCTAGAGACTAATATAATCTAATATGATATAATATAAAATGTCTTCATGCCAGCCAGTTGTGCTTTTGGAACTAAGTCAGAGAAATGCCATATGAGATGGCAAAAAAAACCTAACCCAACTCTGGTAGCACAAGAGATTCATTGCACAAGGCTTTTTTCATGTGATGCCCAAATAATGACGCAATCTGATGCCTCTTACAGCTTCAGTATATCATGCAGAGACAGCAAGGGAAGTGTGCAGAAAGGATCCAAAAGTCCTGGGCTGAAATCCCAGTAAAGCTGATGGCAGGATTTCCATCCATTTCAGTAGAGCCAGGAGCTCACCCCTGAGAATCTGTACTGGCTCTGCTGGGCAATGTGACTGTGTCCAGCTTTTCCTTCTGTATTATCCATTAAAAAAAAAGTCACAGAAACACCTGTTTTATGCATAGAACTGCAGTGCAGTTTAACTCATCAATGCTTGCATGGCCTACAGGGTTAGTCCGCTGAAAGGGACAAAATAACCACATTATTTCTTTATTGTCTGAATATCTGCCCATGGTATAAAGGCTGTAAGTAGATGTGCACTCCCAATCTGTGCTGTGTGATCAGCTCCAGCATCTTTCAAGCAGCATCTCAGTTTGGTGATGGTGTCCTGTATCTCTATGCCTGTATTCATGCCTTGTCTATTTCTACAGAATCTAAAAACCTTGACACCTATGAGTATCAATAATGAGATCACTGATGGCTTTTCCTGGAGATTCTGATGTTTCCTCTTTCCTGCCTGGAACTTAAGAGTAGGGACCACTTGATGGGGACTCTAAGGTGGAAGGGATGCCAGCATTGTGACATTCTGAGACTGGGGTTCACCCACCTACCCAGCCATCCACCCTCTGGACAGTGTATGGGTTCTGCTGCTTTACCTCTTCAGGTCCATAAGCAAGGTACCAACTTAATGTGTATAATCACAGAATTAGGAAATCATTAAGGTTGGAAAAGACTTCTAAAGTCATCTAGTCCAACCATCAACCAGTCCCCACCATACCCTCTAACCATGTCCCTCACTGTCACATCTACCCTCTTCCTGAGTACTTACAGAGACAGTGACTCCACCCCCCCCCCCCCCCGCCCCAGGCAGCCCATTTCAATGCCTCCTCACCCTTTCTGAGAAGAATTATTTCTAATATCCTCAGTTTAGGTCTTAGATCTTAGGCTGTGCAAGTCACTATTTCCCTGTGTCCCTCCTGGCTTTGAGCCTTGAGAAAGCAACAAAACCAGGCTCAGATCATATTGGAGAGGTCTTCTTAGGGAGAGCTGTGCGGATCCTCACTGCTCACAGGCTGAACAGAGCTGTGTCTGAACACATCTGTCCCATTTCTAGGTGAAAACTCGAGATGGAAGCTTGGGGCTGAAAATTCCCTTAAATCAAAGGGCACTGAGGTTGTCCTACACCCTCTCAGCAGGATGAGCAAGGAGAACCATTACCCAAGCAGCTTGTCATGCCCATGACTCCCTGAGAAGGCAGGAGACATTTGTGTTTAGAGACAGAAATAACTCTTCTGAAGTGAAAGAAGACTGTCAATGCAGCACCTTGGTGAAACAGAGACTGTAGGAGAGAGCTGGAAGTATGAAGAAATAAGCGAGGAAGAGATTTCTGTAACCAGAAAAAAAGCTCAGATCTTGGTATCGAGTTGTGTGATCAAAATTATGAAGGTGTCACAGAACAGAATGGGGATGGCAAATAATAGATGGGGCTACAAAGCCTCTTCTCCTGGGTAACCAGCAACAGGATGAGAAGGAACGGCCTCAAGTTGCACCAGGGGAGGTTCAGGTTGGGTATTAGGAAAACCTTCTTCTCTGGAAGAGTGGTGAGATATTGGAATAGGGTGCCCAGGGAGCTGGTGGAGTTGCTGTCCCTGGAGGTGTCCAAGAAAAGGATGGATGTGGCATTGAGGGACATGATTAGTGGGCAATATTGATGGTAGGTTGATGGTTGGACTAAATGAGCTTAGTGGTCTTTTCCCATCTTAATGATTCTGTGATTCTAAGGGGACACCAAGGGATGAGTCACAGGCAGCTGCTGGGGAAGGAGGAAACACAAGTGTGCTTTGTGCTAGGTTTCCATCCCCTTTTCTGTCTAAAGCAGAGGATTTCTGTGCCTGTGTTTCTAGCTAGAATAAGCAGCTCGTGAAGTCTTGAAATCTTCCCTCCAGAGGCCAGCGACTCCGGGATTCGGAACAGGAGTTTGCAATCCAACACCGGTGGGATCTCTTCCAGCCCTACCTTTGGCATCACACGTCCTTCAGAGCCCCACAAGAAAACCTCTCCAAGCCTCAGGGCTCGGCGTGAAACGTGGATGATGTTCCCCATCCCATGCCCGTGCCGGATCGGCAATCCTGGAGCTGGTGCTGCGAGCCCGGGGGCTGCTGTCCGGGAACTGCATAAGCTCGGTGCAAACAAAAGGCAACCGGCAGAGTCACATCTCAGTCAGCATTCCCCGGAGGATTGGGTTTGTGTATTTTTTTTTTTAAGGGCGACGCTAATTGCTGTTTTGCAAGGCAGATCCTCGGCCGGGAAGCTCCCAGGTAAGATGCAGCAGCTCTGCCCACCGGTTTTATTTTTGCATGCGGTAATTCCGACCCCGCGCGTGGTGCACTGCCGGCTGCTCTGTGCTGCGAGGAGGAGGCTGCCAGGAGTTTGTAAGTTTTAATATTCCTCCTGAGCGAATAGTGGACACCAGGCTTTGAGGAGATGGGCGTTCAGGAGTGTTAGAGGAGCCCTAAATGGCCGAATTGTTCCTCACGGTGAAAGAAGCGGGCATGATGTTTCCAATTATTCTTCATTTCAGACAACAGCTAGCTGTTTTCGTTTACTGGAGCAGTAGCCGGGAAAGAGAAACAATATTGAGTGAGCAGTGCTGAAAAAGGCTGTGTGTAAAGCAACAAATTTTTCTGACATGGACCCAACCTTGCTTTAGAATATTGCTGGCAAGTCAATAATAGGTAGAGCAGAAATCAATTGGCAATAATGCTGCAAATGAGGCACGGAGCACAGAAAGTCCTTTCAGCACAATAAATAAATCTCTGCTTGTTCAAACAAGTAGCATTTATGACATGATATGAAACTTCTAAAAGCAGACATTTGTGCAAACAGAAAAAGACATCAAGTTTATTGACTGAAAAACAGCCAGGCAACTTCTCTCTGTTTTTTGTGTTGTTTTTTGTTTGTTTGTTTGTTTGTTTTTTCCCCTCCCAACAATATAGAGATAAAATATTAGAAAGAAAATCCAAGCATAAGGACCTGAAATTAGGGGATTGTGCAGAGAGGTGCAGATTCAGAGAGGCAGCCTCATGCTTGGAGAAACTGCTCTCTTGGGGATAGGATTATTTTTAGGAAACAAAGCTATTTTACGATCCTAAAGAATTTAGCAGAAAATTATACTTTTCTGCGGAGATTTTGCATGTTATTAAATCACAGAAATAGAGTTTTAGAGGTTATTAAAAACTCTGTAAAAATTAAATTATTCTCTGTTTAACTCTACAGCCTTTTAAAATAACTTCTGTAAAACTAAGTTAAATCTCAATCAACTCCCACTGCTTCCACTGCATATCCACTCCTATGAGACTTTTCCCATAAATGTGCATTATGCAACACTAAAATTGTAGTTGATTTTCATTTGTAAATGGACTGCCTGTCAGCTGCTCCAGTCTTCATTAAAACATATAACTCAGTACAATGACAGAAAGAGCCTTATAAAACATTCATAGATGCATATAGAAATAAATATGTTTAGGAATACTAAACATCTTTTTAAATGGTGGGGTTTACACATTACAAAATCTGGTAAGACCTGGATATTGAGACAACTCAAAATGCAAACAGGAACGGGCACTAGAATCAATTGGAAGTCTTTAATGCATGAGACATTGTAAGGAAACCTCCTAGGAAACTGGCAATCTTGCAGCCCATCGGAGAGTAAAAGGAGCAATTAGGATTTTGCAGAGAAGGAAAATCATTTCATTGTGTCTGTTTCCAGCTCAGAGATTGTCACTGAAATACTTGCTATTTGCTTGCTCAATGTACTTAATAAATCTGGGAATATTGTTGAAGAATTAGGCTAAGCCCATTCTTGAACATTTTGTTGGAATAACAGTGTCAGCAAAAGCCCATGTGCTTTTTATATGATACCAGCAAAGAGTCAGCATAATGTGGAGGCAGATTATTCTGCTAAAGGAAGCTTGTTCACCCCAAATTAACAAAACGGAAGATGTCAACAAAAGGCAAGTTTGTGTAACGTCTCCATTGAGACCGTACCACTGCTGCCTCCCAGATGGGTCACGAAAGAGCTGAGTAGCTCCTTCTCCTCCCGTGGCTTTTCCCTGAGTAATGGGGAATGGGTTGAGGAGCAGGGGGCTGGTGCTAGACTTGAAGGATATCCAACTTTCGAGGGTGGCTGAGGGTTGCCTGAAGAGCAAGGAGCTGGCCCCAAGAGCTGCAGGAAGTGCCAGCAGTGAGAACAGGCTGTCTGTGCTGGTGCTGTCTGCTAAGGATGACATTGCAACTCTAGGTCTTGGTCTTCTGCTAGCATGGAGAACACTGTGTCTTGGGTTTCAAAGAATCGTAGAATCACAGAATATCTCAAGTCAGAAGAGACCCACAAATATCATAGGTTCATAGGTTCATAAGGTTGGAAAGGACCTACAAGATCATCTAGTCCAACCATCCTCCTATCACTATCCCTACCCAACTACTAAATCAAATCCCTTAGCACCTCATCTAAACGCTTCTTGAACAGTGCTACAGATGGTGCCTCAACCACCTCCCTAGGCAGGCCATTCCAGTGCCTGACCACTCTTTCAGAGAAAAAATGTTTCCTCAGGTCTAATCTAAATCTTCCCCAGCGCAACTTGTGGCCATTCCCTCTCGTCCTGTCATTATTTATCAGGGAGAAGAGGCCCACCCCCTCCTCACCACAACCCCCCTTCAGGAAGTGGTAGAGTGCAATAAGGTCTCCTCTGAGCCTCCTCTTCTCCAGACTAAACAATCCCAGCTCCCTCAGCCGCTCCTCATAAGACTTGTGCTCCAGACCCCTCACCAGTTTTGTTGCCCTTCTCTGAACACGCTCCAGGGCCTCAATGTCCTTCTTGTAGTGAGGGGCCCAAAACTGAACACAGTACTCGAGGTGCGGCCGTACCAGAGCTGAGTACAGGGGGATGATCACCTCCCTGCTCCTGCTGGCTACACTATTTCTAATACAGGCCAGGATGCTGTTGGCCTTCTTGGCCACCTGGGCACACTGCCGGCTCATGTTGAGCCGAGCATCAACCAACACCCCCAGGTCCTTTTCCTCTCTATATTCTTCAAGCCATTCTGCCCCAAGCCTATAGCATTGCATGGGGTTATTTTGGCCAAAGTGCAGGACCTGGCACTTGGTCTTATTGAACCTCATCCCATTGAGCTCAGCCCAGCTGTTCAGCCTATCCAAATCCCTCTGAAGGGTCTCCCTACCCTCAGGCAGTTTGACACATCCTCCCAACTTGGTGTCATCTGCAAACTTACTGAGGGTACACTCAATTCCCTCGTCTAGGTGCAGCCATCCCCATCTTCATAGTCCTCCTTCAGATGCTCTCTAATAGTTCTATGTCCTTCTGCACATAGTGCTTGAGGCAAGGCCTCAACAGTGCAGAGCATGTTTTCTTTGTATGGAGGACAGGTGCATGCATTGGTCTTTCTTACACATGGATTTAGGATTTGGCTTAGCTTGCTTATCCCTGTTGGCCTTGCAGCTTGGGAGCTGGTTTCTCAAGGTGGACACTACCACTGTCCTTTGGCACAGAGCACTCAAGGCAGAGCCGAGTTCCACGTAAGAGATGCAGAGGTAGTATCTGTTCAGAGCATGCGCCCACAATGCATAACCCAGGAACATAAAGGACATTTTTGTTGTTCTTGAATGAATGACATCAACAAATCCCAAGAAAAGAAGTGCCCTGGGCTGCCCCAGCCATGGCTCATTGATGCTGTATGTGTTGTACTGGGCTCTGATCCGGTACAATTCCAACTACTGAGCAGTTTCTAGGACCTCCCTCTGCATGCTGGCAGTCCCTGCTTACCTAGGGAAGTCATGTGGGAGAAGAAAGAGATGCTGGAAAAAGAGGATGAATTAAAGAGCAAGAGATTATTAAGATGGGATAATGTACCTCCACATATACTAAGGTAAATTAGGTATGAAGTACTAATCCACTAAGAAATATTCACCTTCTTCACATTAGAAATCTCTGACACATCAAAGGATTGGAGTTCATCTGGGTAATGCTTGTTGACAACAATGACTTTACAAGTGCAACCAAGTGACAGCCATACTGGCTGTGTTCCCTGGCTACAAGCTCAGCTGGCTACCAGGCTAACTATTTTACTCTCCAAATTGGGGAAATTATAGTCAAGCTGCCCATCAGGAACACCAAGCTCAAATCCGTACCCAGATATTATCTAGGAGAGCATTTTGTTAATCTTGTCCAGATCTGCAGTAGGCAGCACACTACAAGTTAAACAACATGGGCAGTTCTTGATCTTGTGCCCCGTCCCTATGTAGTCACTGGCAGCCATAGGATGGGACCACGGTCCAGCCAGCTCCACCAACTACCCCCAGCAATGCCCTTGCATGCAGCCTCATACTCTGGACTATGGGGTTGTTTGCAGTAAGCAGGTCTCCACCCTGGAGAAATTAAGGACTGGGATCTGTCTCATGTCCTGCAGCGTTGCATAAAAACAGGAAAGCCATGCAGTCACTGTGGCTAAAAGCAAATTCATGATTAGCTAATATGTTTTGCTGTAATAGTAACACAGTGATGTTTGGAGCTAGCTCAATAGCCAAAAATGCTGGTGATAGTTACACCCTGTGCTTTGCACAGAACAATAAATAAATGATCCAACAAAAACGCCTTACTTGGTTTGTCCCATTTCTTTACCGAGGTGCAGGCAGAAGTGCCAGTCCTTAGCTCTTGGGGGCAGGACTTGTCATGTTTTAGGCTGAGGCTTCTATCATCCTCCATTCATCACCGTTCTCTGTGGCTTTCAGAAATCCCAGCTATGAAGCAACTATTCCCAAGTGTAATATAAACAGCTGTGCTGGTAGACACTCTAGTTTTGCCTTGCGTTGTCACTGTCTACAGCAAAAGGAGCTACAGAGACATGTTACATCAAGGGAATCTTTACATCAAGGTGCATCATATGCCATATCTCTCACTAGAGACAGCATGCATGACCCAAAAGGGCTGTTGAGTGGATGAGAAGGTAGAGATGTGGCCATGAGCTCCTTCCGGGTGCACCATGACCCTCCACCAAGACCAGCACGTCGGGATCCCATACCTTTCCATAAAGCAGAGTCTACAAACGATAACGTCAGCAAGGATCTTCCAAACCATTTCCCCTCCTGTTTCCAGAAATGGAATGCTTCCCAGGGGAGCCAGGAGTGGCCCAACAGGAATTATGTGGCTTTTGGCTAGCCCTTTTCACCTGTGACTCTCAAAGCTTTTGGCAAGGCACGCTCCTTGCTTTTTGATAATTGCAATAATCTAAGCAATGTGCATAATGATTCAGAGTTTTCATCATTACATACCTGCATCCAAAGGACACAATACAAAGCTGTCTATCTGCAACACAAATTAATTTTCCCTTGTTAAGTTTGTAGCCATGAGTTAATTGCACAGGAAGAAAATGGAGACGACTTCAGATGCTATCCCAAGAAATTGTTGCTGTCATTCATCCAGCTGGTCAGGATGTGATGATGATCAGTATCAGTTACTCAGCAACTGATCTGGCATTGGTCTCCTTTGATTTAATGCCCTGTAGACTCATTTGAACTTGTGTGCAGAAACAAGTTCTCCTAAGGACACGTAGAGTCTTCTCCTGGAAATGTAGTATTTCTTGTGGATCCTGGGATTCCTTTGAATTGGAAGGAGGAGTTTTCACACAGGGGAGAGGACTGGTTGTGAATCAGCCTCCAGAAGAATTAAATTTGCTTACAATTTAAGATTTAGTTAATGTACAGGATGATCTTTTGGCAACATTGTGATGCGAACGACGTTTTGAGGTTATAAACCTCAAGCAAGTAAAAGCAAAAAGAAGAATGACTTCGGAAAAGTTCCATTGGGCTATAAGTCAGAGGCTGTTCCACAACATTTTATCTCTGAAATGTCACACTGTACTGGCCTCAAAGCTAGAAGAACAGACGGTTCATCTAATACAATTATTTTAGGATCCTTTCATCATAAACACTGCGCATGCCAAAATGAAAACGTATCATGGGAAAGCATTTCTCATTGAAGCCTGAATCTCCTCCCTAATGTTTATTCTATGTCATGGAGAACACTAAGGGCTAAAATACACTCTGGGTTAAAAACACTGGCATAAGTTCTTGCAACACAAGTCTGGCGAAGATTCAGGACGTGACAGCTGAAGGAGGCTGCAATCTCCCTCGTACCAACAAACTAGCTGGTGGCTGATGACGGCGAGTGAGGAAAAGGGATGATGAAGAGAAACCTGAAGCATGCCACGGCAGTTTGCTCCCTTCCGCAGCTGCTGCCTTCTGTCCTGGATCCCTGAGGTGTCAGCGTGTGTGTCCCAGCTCCTGGTGTTGTAGGGTATGTGCCCACGTGGTGGTAATTTGCACCTCCTTGCAACAGATCTTTGAATGACATCGTTGGTTGCAAATCGATCTCTTCTTCGTTTTCAGGAGCAACACGAAGTCTTTTTCCTGCAAATTAAGCTTTCAGTGCTGTTAGATGAGTTGGGGCTGCTGCATAATTCTCTGACTCCCAGGGCACTCACATTTAGTCAATTATTTGGGCTATTTAATCGCTTCCACATTCTTGGCCATTGTCTTGCCAGCATGATCTACAATTTTCAACACAATGCACCTTGCTTTATTTCAGTTAGTCTTATTTCATCATGGTCCTCCTACTGTGGAGCTGATGTGACTGACCTGCACATTAGCAGCAAGTTTCTCCATGATGACTTTCATCACGTCCTCTGGGTCAGTCCTAAAGGCATCATAAAATCCAGGGTCCAAAAGAAGTTAATGGAAGACCTCAATAATTCCAGTATAATTGCATTTCATATTAAATTATGAAATGCTTTGGTGAAATTGTTTTTAATCCATTTAGTGCACCAGATCAGTTTTCATAAGTTTTGTTTTTTGTTTTTTGTTTTGTTTTTCATTGGGATTGTGTTCAGGAACTATTCAATAACTCACAGAAATCTAAATAATTTATAGCAACCTTATCTTTATTAACTGAACTTACATTCCCATTAAATAAAACATCCATTTGTTTGACATGACAGGCTTTCCATAAAACTGCCCAAGCATATCAATCATGTTAGCGTCCTTGAATTCATTCCTAATCATATCCTATGTCAGATTTTCTTTGATATTGTTTGGGATTGGTGTTAGATAATGAATTCATAATTACCTGAGATTTTGCTATTATAGCAAGTGCAGGCTTCTGAATTCCACGCAAATCTATGCACACAGAATCAACCCATTCTGTGGAGGGTTCCTGCTTGAGCAAGGGGGTTGGACCAGATGAACTCCAGAGATCCCTTCCAACCTCAACCATTCTGTAATTCTTTCTTGGCAGCTATATTCACGAGGCCTAAAGGGTTCCTACATACCTGTACCTGCTCAATAGGGAGTGCTAGTGAGTGTGGAGTGCCTCAGGAAAGCTTGAGCAGCAATCTCCCGTGAATGGTTAACAAGAAATGAGAGGTGGGAGGATGTAGGTGGAACTGTGGGTCTTGTCCTCATGTGACCTTGCAGGTTCAGCTTCTTCCTTGTTTTAAGATGTTCTCATTTTATGAAGAACAGTGACCCAAAGAGCTAGGAACATCATTTAACAAATTTCACATGGGCCTGGGCTTGTTGTCTGATTTACTAAGAGATAACAACACAATTTTTGATGAAAAGCAATGCCATCTGTGTATTAGATGCTATAAATCTCAAAGAGTAAAGGGAAGTTGCAGCGCACAGAACATTCAGACCTTTTAATTGCCTCTCCTAAATGCCTGCTCAGCCTCCCACCGAGCTGGAGAGGGGAGCCTCAGCATGCAGGCAGCCTCTGTGATGCTTACAGGAACATCACATAAATCTGCCACCTTAAAAAGAGTTTTAGGTAAAGACTACAAAATCTAGGCACTGAGAAAAAGAAGGAAGGAGGTAAGAAATGGGAACTAACCTTCTCCATCCTACTTGTTGGGTGTGAACGGCAAGGCAAGGACTGGTGTAGTGGAGAGTTGAGGATGGCTTTAAAAGACAAATTGATTGTTAATTAAATTTGTGATAAGAGAGCAAACAATGGTTTGCTACCTTAAAAAAGAACTTCTGCAAAGAGAGATGCTAGGCTTTGCCTTTCAAGCATGGCAGGGGGCTTTGAGCTATGATGGGAGGAGGCTGGCAATGGAATCCAAGTGATGGAGGAGATGATGGATAGATGGATTAGACTGTTAGTAGTGAGGAGGAGCTGGCTGAGAACAGAAATGCAAAGGTTAACTCCTTCAGAGTTTATCCCTTCCAAGAAAGGAAGGAGTGGGTAAAGTAGAAAAGGTAGAAGGGGCAATAAGCTGTACAAAGACTGGAAAAAAGATTAGGAAAAAGATGTCTGGAAAGGAATGGCATGACTACGGAAGACTAATAAGAGAAAGATCAGGGATAAAATGAGTTTCAATTAGTAAGGGATATAAAAGATGATGAAAGAAAGCTCTGTAAACGTATCAGGAGTAAGAAGAAGACAACGGAAGTCATTGGTAACTGAATTAATGGAAAATGAGACCAGAAAAAAGACAGAGGAAAGAGAGAAACAGTCATTATTTCTTATGCTTCAGCCATACGGATGATGGGGAAATATTTGTCAGAACTAGCTGAGTGAGTAAGACAATCCAAAAGAGCCCAACAGAAGATGGACCAATTTAACCCTGCAGGGTTGTATGAAATTCCCCCAGAGTGCCACTGGCCAGAGCGATTCCCAAACAGTCTATCTGAGAGAGATCCTGGAGAATGAAATCCCCCATTCTCCAGGAGGGAAGAAAGTGCCTCTCTTCGAAGAGAGGGAAGCAGAGCTGAGGGAATTACACAGCAGTCAGCTTAGCATGTAATGAAGAAAAACATTACAATAAACTGTTAATTAGTTATTAAGCACTTGACTGATAATAGAAGTACACAATCAACCAACTTCAATTTGTCAGAAAGGAGTGATGTCAAAGCTATCTAAATCTCCATCTTTCAACAAAACAACTCTTTTATAGAATTAGGGAGCAGGAGTATATGTGATAAATCTGGAAATAAACAGGGTTTTCAGCACTCTTCCACACCACATTCCAATAAACTGATCAGGAACTATGATCTCCGTATATCGTACAAGAATTGGTAATTCCTTTCCTCTGAATTTAAAGGGCATTCTAAATGGGCTCCCATACGGTTTACTTTTGGACTTAATTCTAATATTTTCAATTTGCTATTTGGATGATGAAATAAAGAATATATAATTACTCTGGAGAATGTGTTCCAAAATGTCCCTGGGAAACAGTATAAAATCAACCAGAAATGGTTTGGTACATACAGGAGCAACAAAACATACAAATGCAAAGTGGCAAACTGGTCAAGCAGCCATTCAGAAGAAAAAGAGCTGTGAATGGGAAATAGAGCAGTGTGTAGTTGTTGCAGAAAAAAAAAAAAAAGTAGTAAATCTTATTCTGAGATGTATGAGCAGAAATGTAATAGGTGAAAAATGAGAAGCAATTATCCCACTCTAACGAGGCTCAGTTGGAATGCAGGGTGTGGGCTTGGATGCCGTTCTAGAAGAAAGAAGAGATGTAGACAAATAAGAAAGCAAAAGGGATTACTGACTGTTGGAAAAGCTAGAAGACAGGCTGACTAATATACTTTGCACTGTCTAGAAAGGAAAGGACTGCAGGAGGAGACAGAGGAGACTTATAACAAAGATACTGATAGTTGTTCTGTGTCCAGCAAAACTAAATCGGTCTGATTTACCGTGAGGAGCGTTGTAGCTAGATGTATGAGAAAGAAGAAAAATCCAAAAATTAACACTATAAGCGTTTTTATGCAGTGAGAAGTTCTCTGAATTAAAATAAAAACATAGAAATAAATTGCTACATCTTCCACTCTGGAAATAAATATTGCAAATAAAGCAATAATACAAGGATAATTTTTTTCAGAGCAGTTGTTCAAGAAGGATATTTGAGGAGGAGAAAGAGGAAATGAGTTCACAACTCACTTGGAAAGAACTGAACTCTAGGAAGACCATGAAACAATGTGCTGGATGTCTTTGGGTGGAGATAAATGAAGAGAGAAATCAAACAAAATCAGAAGCAGTCTCATGGTAGAATCTGTTGTACATCAACTAATGAAAAGAGGAAGATAAGGAAGGATTCTTTGAAAAATAAAGGAACCATGGAAAGAATGATTGCTGGTGAACCTGAAGGAAAATGAGATGCCAAGATCAAGGACACTTTGAATTTTGATAAGATAAGGAAAGGAGGACGGTATTTAAGTTGTTAACTGTTGCGCCTTGTAGCCCTTAAGATTTTGGGGAATATTCTCCTACTTTGAAGGTGTTACCTTTTTCCCTCTTAGACCGATACCAAATTCTGAATGAACCGGTTTCTATGGGCATTTTTATTTTTGTGAAACACTTCATTTTATTTCACACAGATAACACAACTGTAGACTGACATTGATGCAGGTTTGATGTATGGTTTGGGGGAGGGAATGTTTTCCTTATGGAGAAGCAGCAGCCGAGCCCTGGTCAGAACTGAGTGGTCCTGGTAGGCAGCATGGACTAGTTTAGGCGCAAGTACCTAGGAATTTATTGCTGCATTTCATCTTAAATATCTACCAAATCCACGATACTTCATTTTTCAACTTAAAAATGAAATCACTTTCTGGATCTTGTATGATGCTCGCAGTACCCCATTCAGCAAGAGGATCATTCCTGTTTTCATGAGAGTGAAACAGGGACACAGAGCTCAATAATTCATACCTAGCAAATTTCAGTAAAACTTAAAGGCAAGACTCCCTTTGTTCCTTGGAGAAATTAGGTGCAAAATCAATGCTCCTCATATTGCCTCTATGTATGGGGACTGTTGAATCACGATCTGAAACACTGATTGATCACCTGAGGCGAGCACTGAGTCAGCTGTAGGAGCACAGGTGAAGGCAACTCACATGTGTGACCAGGAGGGGTGGAGTCTGACAGTCTGACTCCACCTCTCCTAGACTCCATGTGAGGGCTGACCACCACTGGGGAAGGATCTCTTGTTGGAGATTCCTCCTTTGTGGAGTTTTTCTCTGCAAGCCTCAATTGTTAGAGATGGGTGAGCATCTGTTTTGATATCAATTGTCTCTTTTCCATCCCAATAATCTTTCTAATTACACCCTCTATAAAATATATTGGCTAACAGTATCATTTGGTATTATTCATTTTGTTAACCCCTTACACTCTGCAATACTCTACTTGGCCGTTGAAGAGATGTTGGTGTGGCTCTGGTGAATGCGCTTCACATGTTGCTGAAAAGGTGCACAAGGAAATGATCAGATAGGGTAGGATGTGGTTAAAGCCTCAGTTTGCAAACTGGAGCTGATGTCGGGGAAGTGTGTTGTGTCTTGCATCCACTAAAAGCTTCCAACAATCTCTTCCCATTAAGATGGAGAAGCAGTAGAGAAAGAATTGTGACTTCCCAAGTGCAGCTCCTGAAGCCATTCCTGTTAATATTCAGTTATGTGCAGCCCCGGATGTAGAGCATTGCACAATGGCTTGCTCCAGCCCTGAGGTTCAGCTGTAACCAAGGCAGCTGCAGGAGGCAGAGCCACAGTGAGACACAACCCCAAACCAGGGTTGTCATTAGACCTTCAGCCACCTGCATGGAACCAGTAAAGAGGAGGAAGCATGCTGCCAGCCCCTTTCCTTCTTTGTCTTGCCTATCCAGGCTGTGCAAGTTCGGACAAGAGATTAGGTCAGAGCTGGCTGCTGGTACTGTGAGCTGTGGGAAGGGTCATCAGGGATTTTCTCCCTATTGTTTAGCCTGGACATGCTGATTGACCATATAAATCTGTGTATGCTCTTCCTTTCCATCTCACACCACGCAGCTCTGCTATGGCTTTTCCTTCACCTTACTGCCAGCCTCAAGCGTTTCCCATCCCTGTTGACCCATGCACCCCTTCTGCTTCCAAATCATGGTATTAACTTGACATTTACAAAAGGTCATGTTTGCTCTGCCTGAGAGTTATATTGCTCACTCTTTTGTCTTTTTTGCTATGTAAGCTCTTCCAGACAGAGGTTATCTCCATGGGTATGGCTATGGACTGTCCACGAAAATGCCCCAGATCTAGTTTGGTGGTCTAGCAGCTGCAATAGAGATAATACATGTAGTTCCTGGTGGAGTAGCTGCTTCCATAGACTATGATTTTCTATACAATCGTAGGATCATGAAGGTTGGAAAAGGCCTTTAAGGTCATCGAAGTCCAACCATCCACCTACCACCAATATTGCCCACTAAACCACGTCCCTGAGTACTACAAGTATTATAGATTATTCATCAGACATTAGCAATTCTTAATTTGTACACAAAAGTCTTTCTTTCAGAAGAGGTTCCTATGCAGCACCTCCTGGCAGAATCACCAATGCCTTCGTTTTAAAGAGCACCAGTGCCAGGTTACTGCAAGCGTCCATTCAGACGGTGTGGTATTGCTGGAGCAGATGCCATTTGCATCTGTTGCAGGAACAAACAGGGAATAAGGCAGGTGGCACACAACACATATTTGTACATCTATTTTATGCATACAAGGGCACATCTTTTTTTAGCTTGTAGTTTCAGTCGTGCTGAAACTGTTTGCCGCATCAAATTAACTGCAATTGAGATGAGAACCTACGTTGTACTCAGCATTAGTATGGCAGCCCTGCAGTAGATCCAAGCAAGGTGGCGGAGAAAGGCCTTACAAATTAATTCAGGTAAGAATGGCTCGAAGTCTGTCCCATGGTCCTGTCCATCATCCTGCGTTCACTCCCAGCACAGGGCTCTCCCAAACCATCAGCTCAGCCGTGCAATCTGCAGGGCTCCAACCTAGGTAGGAACTCAGCACCGTTCCTATCATCTGTGAGGACACGCCAAGCTTGGCTCCACCCAAGCCAACAGGGCAGCGTTAAGGCAGAGCCCTGGTTCAGTGTAGATACAATTAATCTATATAAATTAATTGGTTGGGATGCACAGGTTGCAGAAGGCAGCTGCCAGCCCCGATGTGGAGTGGTTAAGCTCTGCTATGGTTTCTGGGTCTTGCCCTGCGCTCCTACCCGAGTACTGATTTTTATGCAGACTGTGAGAATAGAACTGTCTGTGAATTAGCTGCTCGCTCTCAAGTTTGTATGATTTTGGGAGAGGGGTTTGGACAAACCTGCAAACAGAAGAAGAGCATGGCAGAACCCTTATTAACTTAGGGAGGCAGCCCAAAGGAATACATGCATCTATTCTCATCTGTTGCTGGGCTCACGACCCACGCAAATAACAGGGAAAAGTGAACACGCAGCCGACTGCAGAATGGGAACAGGGAAAATGACTCAGCAAGCTTGGCACCAAGCTGGAGGAAATGCAGGTACATTATAACCTTGCTTAAGCATCCATCTCGTCTGTGACACGATGTAGAGACAGCAGCTAGTGCGGGTATTTGCATCTGATGGAAACATCCCTTCTGATAAATGATTCAGCTCTGCTCTCCCAACAGTTACATATGGGAGCAGAGCAGGTGAGAGGCTCCATTTGTATTTGCCACTACGGGAGAGAAAAAATTCAATGAAAACCTCCCGTTGCTTTTTAAATATCTTTTCTTTCCTTCTGTTATCAGTTGACAAATAGCTGCTGAATTATAGTGTCATGCTTTGTTCGTGTCATTTTTCCTAAGATCAGTATTTCCTGCTACATCACCTTAGAAACTTGATCAACAAACACTGTGCTCTAAATGTAAACAGAGCTTTATTTTACTTTTTTTTTTCTTTTATAGCAGCCAGTGTTTTAGAAACCAGAACATTTCAGGTTCCCTGGGCTATTTGCCTCAATTTCACAATTTGGTTTTGGTTTTGAGGGCCTGTCAGCATTGTTTACACATAAGATATGTGTGAGCAGCACTGTTTTCATGTGAGCGAAGAAAACACATTTCTGCAAATTGCTTTTTGGAATCAGACCTTCCCTTCTATTGAGTATCTAAATGAAACGGCACTTTCTAACACATAGGAACTAAAGACTAAAATCAGAACGAGAAGTGAAACGAGAAGATCTAGTTTCAGTGGCTGAGATGAACAGAAAAGAGGCAAAGATGATATTCTCAATAAGAAGGAACATCTCCAGAGCTCTGTCTCTAATATAACGCAGAGGGTTGTTTTTTATCTGTAGCAAAGGAATGGAGGAACTCTGCAGGGCCCTGAATGTATTTCCCTGGGGAATGGCATCAGCTTCAGTCCTGCCAGTGCTTTGCCTGTGCTGGTGCCCCACAGTATGGTGTTTTATGTACTTTTTTTTTGTGGCTGTAGCTCTATGAAACAAACCCTGCGGATAGGAACGAGCAAAGTTTTCTTGTTTTCACTGTTAGAACATTTTCCAGGCAGCTGCGGTGAAAGCACTTACAAATGAATCCAGCAGCAAACGGGGAGATTATTTTTTGCCAGTTTTAACGAAGCTGCGCAGAACACCCGGCTGCTGAGCCTCCTGGGATCTGCCACAAGGCAGACTCCATCATTAGGGATTACTTTTAGGCAGATATTAAAGCCTATCACATGATGATGGATTTTCCTGTATGTTCACTTCAACGGGATGCTTTAAATCCCGCGTGCACACGTGTGTACACACGTGTATGTGCACGTTAGTGTTTATTCAGACCTTTTTCATTCATAGCTGGACACAGCCTCAGGCTCCCCTGGGCCTTTCCAAGGAGGATGGACCCGGGAGAAAGAGAGAGAATTATATTTAAACCTCACAGTTTTGAAAATAAGTTTTTAGAGCAGATAAGCTCAGGTGGACAGAGCCAAGCTCATGAAGATTTTTCTAACAAGCAATGCTTCTATGAGGAGGCAGAATCCTTGCTCTTTTAGTCCAAGACCTTGTCGTAAGAATTCAGAGCAAACACGGTGAAAAGGTGAGTTTTTACAGAGACGCCTCCTTTTGCTTTTCTGCTCAGCTGTAACCTAAAGCATCTGGGCTTGACAAAATGAAACAGCCGCATGACGATGTGGCTGCTGCTGCTGCTGCTCTGCCTCCTGCAAATCTTCCTGTCGGAGCCTGGGAGGAGAGCAAAGCCTTCTGAGTCAAAACCCTGCGCCGGGTGAAGCTCGGTGTTGTGAAGCAGGGCTGGGCTCCGCAGCGAGCAGTTTGGAGGTGTCTGCTGCAGCCCCCATGTCTGCAAGGGTTTGCACGGCGAGGTAACTCTCTTCCCATGACACAGCAGAACAGCAGCAGCAGTGTAAAAGTGATTGGCTCTGGCAGCGCTCCGAGGAGACTAATTTATATCCCGGCTCCAGCCTCTTTCTCCTTTAAGAACAATCCTGAGGAGGGAATATGGAATAAAAAGAAGCTTAATGGAGTAGGCTGATAAACATCAAAGAAATGGGAAGGGAGGAATACTGGAGCTAGAATCCATGGCAGTGGGACAGCCTGGATGTTATGGCAGAGTGATAGAAAACACCCCAAAACTTGGTAGGGGAGGGCAGATAAGCAAGCAGAAGTTGTGGGGTGGATATAAGGAAGCATCATCGAAACGGGCTGCCCAGGGAAGTGGTGGAGTCATTGCCCCTGGAGGTGTTCAAGGAAAGGGTGGATGTGGCACTGAGGGTCATGGCTTAGTGGCCATGGTGGGGATGGGTTGACGGTTGGACTAGAGGATCTCAGTGGTCTTTTCCAACCTTGATGACTATGATTCTGTGACTGAGTCCTCCAGGGAAGAGAAGAATGGGAGCATGAACCATGCTTCGTTTAGTTAACTCTTTTTGTTGCTGTTGAAATCAGTAACAGCTTCTACAGAAGTCCTGTTTATGTACTGAAAAAAAACCAAACATACCGCCAAATCAAGTATCAGAAGTGCCAATCTGTGAAATACACAGCTCTCTGTGTGGGCACACTGAATGTAATGGGGTCAAACAAAAATATTCCAACTCCAAAAAACACTGCAGGAGAATGGAAGGAGTGGGACAGGGCCTGTCTGAGCAGCTCTGCTCCCATACCCTGGCCAGGGTGCTGTGTCTCATGGCCACTCAACAGACATTAGTGTCATGTTGAGGTGGAAAAGGTGATACGCACGGCTCCCTTCAAGGGAATGAGATGATGGACAAATGGGATAAACTATATTCCAGCCCTGTTCTCAGTGCTGTGGGTCATGCTTTGAATTATTGAGAGGCTGCAATTTTCAGCAAAAGCTGTAAAGAATTGAATGTGGCAAGGCGTCCTCGCTTCTTTTTCAAGGATTATAGCATCTTAGAATATCCCAAGCTGGAAGGAACCCATGAGGGATCGTTAAACCCAATGCGTGGCTCCGTGCAGGACTGCCCAAAAATGAGACCGTGTGGCTCAGAGTGTTGTTGTGACACTCCTTGAACTCCAGCAGCTCGCTGTTGTGATCAGTGCCCTGGGGAGCCCATCTCAGCGCCCGGACACTTTCTTGGGGTGTTTTAATTGCAAAATGCATGGCCCTCCAGCCAGCCCCTCTGAACCTCACACTCTACTGCAAACACTGCCACAGCATCATGGATTTGTAAGATGAATTTGGGGAACTCCTGAGAGAACGACACAGCGTCCTATTGCCCGGACATCGGGAGAGTGGATCGTTGTGGAGCGAAGGGTTGAAGATGGGGGCGTGGAGCGGGTGGGCTTCAGCCCCATCCCCACCACCCTTGGGGCACCAGCTTGAGCCGAAGCCACTTCAGCACTGAAGGCAGAACAGCAGCCGCCGGAGCGCCGGCCGCCAGCGGGGCTCCACCGGGAGACCCCCGCCACGTACGTGGGACCGGGTTTCCCCAATGCGTGGAAAATGTCATCTTATTGTCCTTTTTCTTAGGTAGGGAGGGTCTGTTCGTGTGCAGGGATTGCGCTAGTGTAGTGCCAAGCATCACTCCTTGAAGCATCTCTCCCTACAAACATCTCTACCACTACCCCGCGTTAGAAAGCTGATGTTGTTACAGATCAGCTCCTCACCAAATAGTTTTTCCATCAGCCGGCTGAGCTGCACATCTAAAAACACGCTTGCAAGTAAGGCACCAACTCCGTGCCACCACAGCAATGGCACTGCTCGCATCCTCTGCCTCCTCTCCGGCACAAACAAGTTTTTGCCACTTCAGCACCGGAGCTGCAGCCGAGCGGAGCCGCGCTGGATCCCGCAGCCGCAGGGTACATCCGCGCTGCGCAAAGGTGTCAGGCGGGCGGGATGCTGAGAGCAAAGGGGGGAGGGATGAGATAATTAGTAGTAATAGCGATGGGGGAAATGTCAGTAGGGATAAGGGTTGGGGGAAAAATAGTAATGGTAAGGATGGGAGGGGGGAAGTAGTGATAAGGGTAGGGGGAAATAGTAAGGATAGGGGAAAAATAGAAGTGATGAGGGTAGGGAAAAGGGGAAAATAGCGGTGATAGGGGAAGGGGGAAAAATAGTCGCGATAAAGGTAGGGAAAGGGGGAAAAGCAGCATCGGTAAGGGTAGGGAGAGGGAAGCGAGTTGCTGGGACTCGAGGAGACCGCACAGTGCGGGGAGCGCGGCCCGGCAGCACCGCGGCAGCGGGCGGGGGAGCCCCGAGGGCGGGGGAGGCCCGGGGGTGCCGTCGGGTCCGGCATCGTCACGTGAAAGTCCCCTTTAAGTTTCCATCGAGAGGCCTGCGGGTGTCACATGATGGACATGATATAATGAAACAACATTGCGGGGAGGGAAGCATTAGGGACAGCGCGGGGCAGAGGGAGCGCGGAGGGAGCGAGCAGCCCCCCCCCCCCTCCCACCAAAAGCGGCCCGCAGCCGTGCACCTGTCTGCGAGCTCCATAGCGGGCGGAGGTGGGTGAGGAGCGGGGAGCGCTGCGCGTGTATGTGTATGTGTGTGTGTGTGTGTGTGTGTGTGTGTGTGTGTGCGGGGGGGGGCCCGGCGGGGCTGTGCGGGAGAGGCGGCCCCGCCATGTTTAGCGCGGCGGAGCTCCGCGTAAAGAGGGAAAAAAAAAAAAAAAAAAAAAAAAAAAAAAAAAAAAAAGCCCCGCGGAGCTCCGTGCCCGCCTCGATGTCCGCATTCCAGCTCATGTTGCGCAGATAAAATTCAAACTCGAGGTAAACACAAGCGGCGCTGGAGGGGGGGGGGGGAAGGAGGAGGAGGAGGAGGAGGAGGAGGCGGGGGGAGAGAGGGAGGGAGGCAGGCTGGCTGGCTGTCTCCATCCCACCCCCGCCCGCCCCTTCGCTCGCCCCCCGCCCCACGCACCTGGCGGCCCTGCCCCGAGCGCTCTGCCCCGGACCCCCCCCCCCCCCCCTTTTTAGGATGGAGGAGGGGTTCGTGCGTAGCGTAGGGACCCCCATCCCGCGCGGAGCGTGCGGGGAGAGGAGAAACTCTGCGGGCGCGGCAGGTGCGCGGTGTCTGCGTCGCGGGTGGGCACCGAGAGCGGTTGTGCCATGGGGGGGGCGGGGGGGAGGGGTTCGTGGTGTTGTTTTCCTCGCGGTGAGGATTTAAAAAAAAAAAGAAAAAGAAAAAAAGCACCCCCCTTTAAAAATTAAAATAAACACACTGAGAAAAGCCAGCCCCACGGCGGCAGCGCGGATTCGGGGCGGGGGTGGGGGGGGGACGGGTTGCGTTTCGAAGTGCGTATGGCAAAAACAAAATGTGGCCGATGAAGGGGGGGGGGGGGGGGTGGGGGGGGGCGGGGAGGAAAGAGCCTCTGCCTCGCCAGCCCCGGGCCTGTGACACAGGCGGTTTCGCTGGCAGCGAGTATATTTAGCACTTCCCCGAGCCCTTTGCATGCTCCGGCCCCGGTGCGGAGCGCTCGCTTCTTAATGAATTGACGCAGCTCTCGCCCCGCGGTGCTACGCGACGGGGGGAGGTGGGCGGCCGAGGGCACGGCCCTACAGGTGGGTGCGTGGGGCTCTATGGGGATGGGGGGGGGTTGGAAAGAGGGGGGGAATTGGGGAGTGAAAGTGCGTCTGTGGGGTGCACGGTGAAGGTTTTGGGGTGCTGGTGGTGATGTGTCGGGGCATTGCGATGCTGAGTTTTGGTTTTGGGGTGTCTTAGGGGAACGGCTGCCCGTGGGAGGTGGTGTTGCGATGGTGGGGAAGGAGGTTTTGGGGTGGAAGGGAATGGAGGAAGCCCTGTGCGGAGTGAGGGTTCGGGGTGACTTAGAGGAATGGACGCGCTGGGAGGTGACGTGGTGTTGAGGAGTGGGGCTTTTGGGGTGCCTGGGGGGGGCAACCCATAGCTCTGGAAGGGGATGGAAGTCTGTGCTGTTGGAAGAGTGGGGTTTTGGGGGTGGCTGTGCTGTGAGGTAACGTTGCGGTGTTGGGGAGGGAGGGTTTGGGGTGCTGGAGGGAAGGACGGAGTGATGTTGAGGAGTTTTGGGGGGATCGTGCAGTAGGGGATGGGAGGGAGTCCTGTTGGCAGTGGGCAGCTGAGTTTTGGGGTGCCTGAGGGGAACGGCTGCACCTGGGAGGAGATGTTGCGAGGTTTTGGGGTGTCATTGCGCCTTAAGGGGATGGGGGAAGCTGAAAGGGGGATGAGTTGTAGGGGTTGAGGTGGGGGCAGCAGCAGTGATTGAGGGGGATGCTGCTATGGAGGGGCCGTGTTTGGGGGGACCGTGTGGCATTGTGGAGCGTGCTTTTGGGGTGCCGGAGCGAATGGCCGTGCTGAAATGTGATGGGTTTGGGGTGCTGGAGGGAACAGTGGTGATTGGAAAGAGCCACGTTTGGGGGAACGGGCTGCACTGAGACGGGAGGACCCCGAGGCGTCGAGGAGCCGGGTTTGGGATGCCTGAAGGGATGGATACGGGGGGGTGGGGGTGGGGGATGTGGAGGAGCTGTGCTGGGAGGGGACGAGAGCTGTGTTTTTTTCCCTGCGTGGCGCAACTGGCAGTGGAGGGAGGGCAGGTGGCTGTGAGGCAATCGCCACTCCCGGGGTGGGGGGGGGGAGGAAGGGGGGAGACGGTATGAGGGGCGGGTCAGGCAGAGGGTTAGGGGCTGCGGAGCAGTGCCACGCTTTGGGGGGTTCACGGTCGGAGCGGCGTCGCTGAGGGCGGGAAGCGCGCGCGACCCCTCGACGCGCGGCAGCGGCCCCCGCCTGGCGCCTCCTCAGCACTGCACCACACGGCGGCGGGCCGGCTGGCCACGCCCACCGCGCCCCGCGGGCCAATCACCGCGCCTCTTTCACCCCCCCCCCCCCCCCCGCTGTCTCTCTTCTCCCTTCCCCCCCGCACCCCCCGCGCTTTCCTCGCTCAGCCCTCCCTCCCGCCCTTGGCAGGGCTCGAGCGCGGCCCGCCCCCGCCCACCCGCCTGTTTGTTATGGTCGGGGCCACGTGCCGCCGGCTCAGGCAGTCACGCGGCCCGGCCTCGCGCCGCCCCCAACCGCTCCGGGGGCGACGGCGGCGGGGGAGGACGGGAACGGGGCCGGGGCGAGGAGAGGCGGCTGGGACCAACCCCCACCCCAGAGCTGGGGGGAGCGGGCATTGGGATCTTAGGTGCCGTCCTGTTTCAGTGCGCGGGGGAGTGGACGTCGCTGGATGGAGCGTAACCACTATTTCTAGGTTGGTGTCAATGGTTTAGGGGCTGGTTCGGCCCGGTTCCGCGGCTATTGGTGCGGGGGACCCGCAGACCCACGCCCCGGGGAAGGGGGAAAAGGGAGATGGGCCTAGAGACAAAACAGCGGCTGACGCTCTGAGGAGGAAAGCTAATTTACTAAATAAGATATCGGAAAGCAAAATAACACAATATAATACAATATAATTGGAATTGAAGCGAATAAATCAAATAAAATGAGCAAGAGGGAGTGTCCGATAAACCAAAGGCCTTACGCTAAATGCTGACGGTGAGACGGCAGCGAGCACCCACTGCTGGGTCGATCCCAAAGGGAAAAGAGACGGTCCCGTGACTGCAGACAGTTTTTATCTTTCCCTCTGAGCAGAAGCACGTAAAGATGCACAGCATCGCACAGTCCTCTGGGGAACGTAGTTGTTCTTCTGAGACAGGTATACCCATAACTATCTGATCCACGGAGCTGGAGCGTTAACTCTTTAACTCTCAGTGCACTGCATGATGTTGTGATGTGGCATACCACGACCAAAAATCATAAAGCTATGACAGTTGGGCAGGCTTCGCAGTGAAGTGCCTCCGGATTTGGGGCCGAGCAAGGCGTCTCAGTGGCACCTTGCGTTTCAGAGTTGGGGTTTTATGGAAAGCTCTGGAAGAATGCTGGTAGGCTGTGAGGAGAGAGGAGAGCTTGGCGTTGAGGGACGTAATGTTGTCTTAATGCCACTTCTCAGATAGCAGAAGAAACAGCGAGTAAGAGGATACGCAGTTCTGGATCGGAGGCTTTCAGCTCGCAGGCAAAGGACCCTGTGTGTCTGCTGTTGACTCGCACTGGGGCTCTGGGAAGAGTCTGTTCCTGTGGGCAAAAGCTTGGAGTTCAGGCTTTGCATCAGTCCAGATCCTGGAAAAAAAAATATGGAAGACCGCTATTTCTAGATCACGGAGATATTTTAGTTTAGAGTAAGTGGAGGAGGAGTGGGAAAGCAAACTGCATCAGGGTGTTGTGCTGTCTGTTTTGCTACTACAGAGCTTAAAAAACGTTGAATTTCATGTATTACAAAGAATTACATAAGCCTAGCACGGTGGTTCTTAAATAGCCTTAAAGAGTTAAATAACAGCAGGCGGATGGACGAGGGTAGGTTAGAGAGAGATGATTTTATAACCAACGCTGGCGAGCGTGCCCGGATATTTAAAACTGCATCAGAGTTGTGCTTGAATCTTGTGTTAGGAGCAGCAGCGTTGGGGTTTTAATGCTCTGTAACAGAATGTGAGAAGGAGGGTAAAATTTTTTGCAGTATGTGCAGGTCCAGGTTATTAAATGAATCAGAGATGGTTTATGATGCTTCGGGATGATGCTTCTGTTTTGTCATTACATTACAGTGTTCTGCCTGTGAAATAGTGAGCATTTCCAGATATGAACTTGCCTTGGTAGAGGGGGGAATCTCCCCTTAAAATACTTATTTGCCCAAGGAGTATCAGCTTGCTTTGTACTAGCACATCTGTGTGTCTTTATGTACATTTCTACTTCGGGGGGGGGTGGGAGGGGGGCAAAATCTACCTTAAATAGGTGGGAGCAGTTTGTTGTGGACCTCAGGGTGCTATAAGGTGCATGGGAGCAGAGCACGTCAGTGTCTCGTTCTTTCTTTTTTTGTGTACGTGGAATTGATGCACCAGGAAATTGCTTTCTCTATTTTTTTTTTGGTGGTGCCACACAGTTAACACGAAATGAGCGCTTTGGATCCCTCATCCCGTTTCTCTTTAATATAACTAAGATCGTTTATCTTCTCAGACGGCTGGAGGAAAAAATATTTCATTTTGTAACTTAGTTCACCTTCTCTTCGGTTGCTGTCAGTTCATGACAGGGAACAACGTGTGCTGTACTCAGTGTTCTACTGAGCTGTTTTGGTGACGAATATAATGTATATGAAAAAAAAAAGGTCTGAAAAATAGGTGTTGTGCCAGTTCTTCTCACTTCTGTGTAAACAGTACCAATTTATCTTTCATATATGAGGTACTCAGTGTTTTGTGGTGGGATCTAATGACTTGCTGGATTTCATAACAAAAAAGATCTCTTATTTTGCTGTCTGTGCTTATAAAAGGTTTTGAAGAGTACCTAAATGAGTGTTTGTATTGATTTTGCTGCAGGAAGTAATGAAAGTCTTTTTTTTTTTCCTGTTTTAATAAGAAGGGAAATTGGAAACTTACTTAAAAACACGTGTTTGCTTATGTTACTTATTGCCTATTACACGGTTAAAATTGAGAGGAGCTCGTTAATCCGGGTTGTTTTTATTCCATTGCTGTAATCACGTGTGTACTTTTATTTCCCCCCTATTAACAATGAAGGCGTGGAGTTATGTTTTTGCTGCCGTGTCTGTAGTGTGTGGCTGCAGCTACCACGCCGTATTTACGTGGTGTTATTTCCTAAGCATCCTGCTTCTCGAATTATGTGGCACTACTGGAGTATGAGCTTAGAAAGGCAATGAGAAGGGATAAAAGTACGTGCACACGTGAATGCTGAATTAAAAAAACTAGATGACAAAAAACCTTTTCCTGCCATTTCTTCTCACTCAGTTTCGTGATATTTCGTGTCCCGATTCGGGGCTTTCTGGAGAAAGAGTTAACAGAGTTGCAGCTGTTTGCAGTGAACGTGTGCCTGAGTAGTATTTTTCCTTTCGGCTTTGGGTTTTACGAGAGCACAGCATTAAGATGGACCATCCTGAGCCCTTCAGGCTGCTAACGCTGCGTTGTTACCTAACAGCCGGGCTGCAAACTGGAGTTGTTTGTGTTCTGTTCCGAGTTTCACCCTTTGCCAAGGTCAGAGATTTCAACCTTCCGTAGTTTCCTGATCTGGGCACTTAACACTTGCAGATGGCCCTCGTTAGTGGATATCTGCGACCCGTCCTGAGCTGAGGAAGGAATGTGTGTGCTAAGCATCCCCAGGAGCTTGCTTCTCCACGGATGTAACTCGGGAGATCCCTGAAAGACCGACGGTGACGCAGTAAAGATATGAACTGTGGCAGTAAAAACAGGCTGGAAGTTTCCTTGGTTTCTGACCGAAGGTGATGTGTTTAGCAGGGCAAGAAAAAAAGGGATGGTGGTGGTGTACGCTGCTTGTCGTGAAGTCGGTCTGAATGCAGTTCTGCCAGTGTCAGTAGTTGATTTTGTGAGCACTTCACTCTAAACGTGGGATGATGTGGGTGAGGGGAGGTGGTGCTGCTCCTGAGCCGGCATGCTGTACTGTTTGTTATTGGAGAACTGGTTTTTGGTGGTTTTTTTCTTTTTTCGGCTCTGTTGTGCTAGGAAGCAGTAATGGTCTCTGCTGATGTTGGGTTTTCTGTTTTTAGGCTGCAAATCTGCTTTTAAAGCATAAACAAAAGAAATTGAGGAGTAAATAATTTTAGGGGCATTTGTAGCACTGTAAGCCGTGATTTTATTAGTGCTTCTCTGAAGGTAGGTCTCAGTTAAACAGGAGGTCCTACTGGAGAGCATAAATAATGTGATTATTCAGGAAGCAAGCAAAGCTGGTGCATAAAAAGATGCTAAAGCAGTCAGACTGTTTCCCCTGTTTTATCTTTTCAGATTCTCGCTCTTTGACACCGAACTGAGGACGTGCTAACAGCGTAGGAAATGCTGTGCAGGGTCTCACCTTAACAGTTCACCTGTGCAGCCTGCTCTAGGGAGCTGCCTTGATGGGGGGGGGTGCACTAGATAATCTCCAGTGGTCCCTCCCAACCCCTGCAGTTCTGTGGTTCTAATCACACTGGGGGGCTTTTGCTTTTCTTCTGGTGTCATGGGTTGTTGGAAGCAGCAGTTAAGTGCCTGGATGGAAAGCAGCGGTGAGATGGGGAGAGGGAAGCCTGGAAAGCATCCTGCTCTGCTGTTACAAAATGTCCGTGGTTGTGGCTCCCTCGTGGTGGTGCTTTGCACGCAGGAACACGCTGTTTTGCCTGCGTGTCCCACCGACACGAAGCAACCTGAGAGCAGCCAGGGCAGCGCTGAGGCTGAAGGAATCTTTGTTTCCTCGCAGTGCTTATTAGCTCGGGTTGAATGTTGTCTACAGAGCTTTTCTCAGGAGATGCAGAGTTAAGTACTCTCAGATCTGCGTTTCTTTGAAGGACGTGTCCTGATTCTGAGGTGATTCTTCCTCTGAATTACAGTCTGCTACGACTTTGGTGCCGTCTTTCAGGAAAGATCGCTGTATTTATGTTAACACTGCGTATGGAATACCCAGAACGCGTTGTAATTTGCATGATCGCTATATTATGTTCACTTTACAGAGTTTTAATAGATCTGTGGCAACTGTTGGAGTTCTGCAAACGTCGTGTTGTCAAATGAAGGCAGATCCTGACTTCATCAGCTGCACTGTGC
Source organism: Cyrtonyx montezumae (assembly GCF_038088225.1). Taxonomy (NCBI): domain Eukaryota; kingdom Metazoa; phylum Chordata; class Aves; order Galliformes; family Odontophoridae; genus Cyrtonyx; species Cyrtonyx montezumae. Next base: position 158,243,416 of record NW_027072034.1, on the reverse strand, counting down.
CAAGGAGAAGGAGAACTGAAAGGGCGTTCAAATTTTAGCCTGTCTGGGAGGGAAGCATTGCTTGGTTGCCATTTACATCAGTGTTGTCAGGTGTTTCAGCCTGACAGGATGCTGGCTGGCTGGTGGTAGTTAATCCAGAAGAGATGTCTGAAGCTGAGCGTATCTCTACTTGATTATGGGAATTTAGAGGGAGAGTTCTCGCTACCCAGCTAGCATAAGGAGCTGTGAAGACTCCTGGGACAGAGGATTTGCATCTGGCAACGGTGTTTATTTCTGGCAGGAGGGGAAAAAAAGGAGATTTCTAGCTGTTATCTGCATGTGTTTTGTAAACTGAAAGCACTGTTTGCTTTCAGGTCTAGCTGCTGTATCGTCCGAAGCGCTGCGGTTTGACATTTTAGGGGTGACCTCCACCCCCTCACCCCTCCTCTTATATACAGCAGACAACAACAGATTAACATATAAATAAATCAGTGTATGTGTAACTCTGGGGATATCTTTTATATTCTGACTTCTGTGACTCCGTGGCAGTGGCCCAGGCTGCTGGAGCTATCAGGGTCCTGTTTATCCTATTGATAGAGGACAGGATTCCAAGTCTGTGAGAAGCAGTTGGTATTTTTTTGGTGTTAAATACTGCCTGTGTTTTCAGACAGGTGTCAGTGATGTTCGGAGCTGCTCCAGTCGTTTCAGAGCAGCCTGAGTGCAGCACGGGGATGTGAAAGTGTCGTTGCCCTCTGCCGGAGGAGACCTGAAGCACAGCTCTGCCTGGTGGGCCCGGGGTGCTGCGGAGCTCTGGGATGCTCCCTGCCTGACCTGGTGCTCCGGCTTCCTTGTCGGCTCAGGTCCGAGCCAGATCGGCTAGTTGGTATTCTTTCCTTCTTATCCGCATCGGTTCAGCGAAGCCTTTAGCTGTCTGTATAAACAGAAGCCAGAATGGCAGCTTCACCATGGGACATACTGGTTCTCTGAAAGCTGTCATCTAGGAACCACAACTGACTGTCAGCTTAAAAAAAAAAAAGTGTGCTCGTCCCATAAAAATAATAATAATGTGGTTTGAATCTTTGAACTGTTAGCCCTGTCAGGTTTTAGGTAATCAGAGGTACCAATGGGACAGTACTGACATAGAAATCAATGCTTTGAATTTAAAAGGCGCTTACATTTGGATAGCGTTCGTACGGCACATTACGGGAATGAGGTCTGGCTGACTTCATATGAAGTTTCACTAACACTGAATATATCTGCTGGTTTTTATAAGCCTCTAGGATAGCACAGCACTGTTTTATTATTATTTTATGGTTTAGGAAAAAACATCTGCTTTATTCTCCACGAGAAACTGGAGTTTTCAGATGTGAGTGGTGTTGTGGTTTAAGGGACATAATGAAGACAGGGTTCAGCTGTCCTACGTCAGCGAGGGCCTCTGTTCTCTAACAGAATTACTGACATTCATGAGGAAGTCTTTGCAGAACACTGGAAAGAAAAAGAGATGATGCTCAGGGAGAATTAAGCATGAATTGTAAATTGAACTGGTATTTACTGATCCAGTTTCAGTTACTTAAGTATTGCTTTAGGAATGAGTGACTGACACGTGTAAGTAGTGGTACTGGAAATCAAAATAGTGTAGTATGGAAGCAAAAAATGCTGGTAGGGATGCATGGTTAGCCAGGGTCTGTGACGTTATGGTGGGAGAGAGATCCCTCTGAGGGCATACACAGAAAACAAATTCTCCAGGAGCAGCCTGGATGAGCGGATTTAGTTTTGTATGTGAGCACTCACTGTGATGCAGTTTTCTGGCTCCAAAATGAAACCATGCCTGGTCCTCTACGGGGTTGTTCTGTGGTTTGGTATCACTGATATTCAATTCCGTCCTAAATCTAAGTCGCAGTTAGCACACATCCATTTTCTGTTGTGTAGATACTGCCTGTTGATGTCTGTACTTCTGTCTCCCCTTGTGTTTTGTATGTGCTGCATCTGTGGATAGCAGTTAACTGCTTTCATGGCCTTTATTTTGTTCAAGACCAGAAGTTCTTAACTTTTTCTTTTGTGCCCTTTCCCCTCGTCAGGATGTCTTGCGTGCCCACTTGAAGACCACTGATTTCAAAAACTTTTTTAGTCTTTTCCTGTAACTTCATGTTCATGTGGCTGAAGTTCTGAGAACATTCATGTGGTGTTACAGTTCCTAGGTCAGATAAATAATAATGCTATTTTGCCACGTCTGGTTCAGTCACAGTGTCTGTGGGATGTATCTTGTATTTATACCTTCCCCTCATGTTTCCTTTGAGATGACAGAGTACTCCTATTATGCAGGTTTAATTTTGTTCCCCACGCTGTTGGCTGATTAAAGTAGTGTGTCTTCTGGCAGTTAGTAACAAAATCCATTACCACAAAAATAATGCATTTACCTGAAGTATATGAGGCCTGCTTTCAAGAGCGGGTTTGTGATACGTGTAAGATTTCTAATAGACAGGGCCTGTAACTTTTTTCTTACTCTGCTGCTTCAGAGACTATTTTCCAACCGCATTTAAACTGGAAGGCAGCCCTGAGACTTGCAGAGATCTCCTCTTTTGTAGCTGTGTCTGGTTTTTTGTATACCCCTAATATTACTAGCTTCTCCACACAGTTTATTCTGGGTAAATTACGCATGGTTTATTTCATTTGAACATTTGATCGTAAATCTTTGCAAAGACCTTAACTGATATTGTTAACAGTTCATTGTTCTTTTTAATAACATGAGCAGAAATGCATAAGGATTTCCGAAGAAGTTGTGGTGGGTCCCGTTCCCTTCAGGCTTTTTTTCTTCATGTGCTCCTTTGTAGCTGCTGCTGGTGTCTATCTTTGTTCTGCTACTGCCTGGCAGAAAGCAAATAAAAAAAGGGTGAATAAGTCTATCTTCTTCCTGCAGGTGGTATTTATGATTCTATTCCATTTTTTCTTCAGTTGTTTCTCTGCCTTTCTTTCAGCAACAGCAGACTTTGCCTGTTTCCTGAGTGTTACGTTCCCTTTGTGGTTTGGTGCTTCTGGAATTGTAAAGAGAGGTAGAAAGCTGAGCATGGGAGGCATCACAGGGGATCTCCTGTCCTGTCCTTGCTGTGAGCACTGGGCCTTGCATGGTGCCCAGTTCTGTTCAGAGTTCAGCTGTGTTGAGACGCAGGAACTGCATTCGGTGACGTATGTTTTCAGTAATGCCTGCTTTCTGCTCTCGTCTCTTGCTGGCAAGAGGCAGTCAAGACATAAAGATGAATGCAAAGTCATCTTACCTTCTTAGCGATGCTTAAGGAAATCCTCCTGTGGATTGCGGCTCCTTGGTTCATAACGTTAACATTTCTGAAATATAAATGAATATCCCATTCCTCACTTAGGCTGACTTCTCTAAGTTGTAAGATAGATGTTCAGATTATCTCCACTACTTGCAGTAGATGAATGGAACTTCTTAGAGTGCTTGCTTTTAAGACAGGCGTTGCAGTAACATCTCTTACAGAACTGAATTTAGAATCTATTTTTTCCTACCATCATTATCTCTCTTTTAAAATGAGTAAAGATACAAAGATGTTTTCTCAACTAATTGGTATTCAGCTGACCCCTCTACTTCTGCACTCCGTGCCTCTAAAGAGTTCTGTTAAGTAGTATTTGTATTAATAGTATCATCTGCTGAATCTCTCCTGTGGTTTATAAGAGCATATTTAAGTATTACATTATGTTAACCAGCCCTGTGGATAGCTCAGAATTCAAGTTGCATATGTTTGCAGTTGTGCTGCTGTGTACTTTATCTCCTGTAAGTGCTGTAAATAGGAGGTTGGGGCTGCAGAGGAGGACTCCTCGCAGTGCTGACTGCCAGCACTGCTGGAAAAGGGCTCAGCTTGAACTAGCTTGAGAGATATCCCAGTGAGGCAAGTTGGCTGTGGCTGGTAGGGGTTGTTTGATTTGGGGAATCAAGTTGGCAGCAAGGAAGGCACGGTAGGGGAGGCAGCAAGTGATGATTGCTTGAACGAGGGAGTTCCTGAGAAGAGAAATTCAAGCCCAGAAGCACAGAAAACCAGACTAGGTAAGGTTAGTAATCAGAGACTGGTGAGCAGAGGGATGGCTAGTGCAGGGAGGCCTCAGCAGGTGAGATTTGATTTTTAGCAAAGTTCAATATGACCTGTTAAACAATGTTTACTCTGTACATAAAAATCACGTTTGAACATTTCACAGAACTGTGTCTGATGATGATGATCACTTTACATGCCCAGTGTGCACGCTTCCCTAACTTAAGGGATGTGTAATATGAATATGAGAAGCTGTTCCATTGTTTTTTCCATGTTTTGTACTGTGTTATAGACTTCTTATCATGGAGTGGTTTGGGTTGGAAGGGACCTTTCAGATCACCTCGTCCCAATGCCTGCTGTAGGCAGGAGCACTTCTCACTAGAGCAGGTTGCTCAAAGCCCCGTTCAGCCTGGCTTTGAATGCTTCCACAGAGGAAGCTTCCTCCTCCTTGGGAGCGAGCATTCTTGACCACATGCCTGCTGGCCCTGTATTGTAATAGATTATCAATTTTTGGGGTAGGAAGAGAGCAATACATCCTTCAGGAAGGCATCCCATCCCTTACTCAGCTGCATGAGAACATAGCAGTGCGTGAACGGCTCCTCTCACCTTTCCTAGCCCATATTCCTATGCATTCAGTTCTTGCTTGGAGCTTCCACGATTCTCACATTTGGCCATGTTACCTGTTCATTTACTTACTGCTCTTACCAGTGCTGCTGTTTGAACTGGCTGTTTAAGTGAAACAGAAGGCATTCTGCCTCTTCTAGAAGGGACTCTTGGACTGATGAAGGAATTAACGTGGGAGATGCCAAGTGCTTGAGGTTTTGGTACAGAACTTAATACAGGAATAAATGTGGAATCTTAAATATAGATTTATTGGGCAGATATGTCACTGTACTACCATGAAATCAATCATTTGGCACAGGGGTAATGCTGGCTTTTGAAAAGCATATCTTCAGATCTGTTCTTATGTGTGACCATGAAGTGATGTGGTCCAGCACTCATCTGGCTCATGTGCTGGAAGTGGTTTCTCTTTACGTGAGTCATTTCTGTGCATTTGTAACTGCAGTTAATTGGTTAATGGTTCTTATGGCTAATATGCTTCCTACAGGATTTCTCCTGCCCTTGAATTATCATGATTGGGAGTATTCAAGTTTGATTCAAATACCAATGTAGAAATTCCCCCTAGGACTGCTTGTTTCCAAATAAATCTTGCTAGGCTGTGTGCCTGTAAAATTACCAGTCTGATTATTACTTCTATGTTAGCCTAAGTCAGGGCCACGGTGGGGTTATTTTTTCCCTACAGCATGTGTGAATGTTAAAATTTCAGGCTTCAGAGTTGCAGGTAATGTGTTAAGGAGCTCTCTTCCAGAGATGCTTTCATTTGCTCAGTAGCAGTGGTGTGTGCTGTGATGAAGTAATGAGCACAGCACCGTAGCAGATGATATTTACTGATATTTTGGATTCCATGTATTTAAAACAAAAAAGTAGTATTGCCCACGTGTGCTCACTCTTTATTTAGGTGTTTCATTAATAGGTACTGATCATTTCCCTTCCTTTATACATCATTAAAGATATTTTTTGTTTTCTCAAAGACATTTCTGGCCATAGTTGGAAGATATCTGTTTAGGCGAAGATGGAATGTAAGGCCTTTCAATGAGTGATCACGGTTTGGTTTTATCCATTCTGCGTTTATTGCCAAAGGGGTCATGTTAGAATGCACAACCTTCAGTTGGGTTGATTTTATTTATTGTTTCTTCAGTACTTGCTAATTATTATTGCTTTTAAATATTGAATTTCTGGTTTAAGATACGTAATGCTGACAGCATTTGTGATGTAACCATGGAATTACTGGGAATGTGTGGGAAGCATGTTGATGCCTTAAAAAAAAAACCCAAAGCTTCCTAGGTGATCAGCCTTGTCACTTGTACATGAGGCCTGATGCAGTTCAGTGGCTGTAATTTTAAACTCACAAAACTTGAGTACAGTTTTTTAATGCTTTGGTTGAACTGGAAGACTTAAAACTTGAGTTGCTCTGATGGTTAGGGTTTCTTTATTCTAGTTGCTGATCTAAAGTTTCTAAGGCTGTTACCATACCCCTTCTGAAGTAACAGCAGCTTTTTTCTTACACAGCCCTCTTTCTTTGTGTTTATTCCTGTAGTGCTTTTCTGACTAGGAATTACACCACTTACTCAGGCAGGTAAGCAAGCAAAGCTTCTACTCCAAGCACTGATTTTCCACCCCACCCCTTCCCTGTCTTTTGATTGTCCTGAGCTGTGTCTGATCTGCATATTTGGCTCAAATCTGAGAAAGGATTTGCACCTTAAGTTTGCTTGCTGCCCTCCCTTAAAGCAGCGTGGGACACAGTGTCCCTTGGCATCTCTTAATATCCACCAGAACGCCTGAAGTCAGCGGTGAGTTAGCTTGCTGTGCTGGGCTTTGATGTGCAGCACACTCATCAAAGCAGAAACATGGTTTAAGAAACTTAATCGTCGTGCAGTTGTTAGCTGCTGCTCTACAGCTGACGCTCTATGAATCGTCCTCCATTTCCTGCCTCACAAACTTCATGGTCGTGTCTTTCATTTTGGAGCTAGTGCTGCTGTGTTGTTTCCCAGCTGAGGCCGGCATGGAGTCTGCAGGTGCATCTCTGCTTCGTTCAGCTGATTGCTGCCGTTGAGCAGTTGAACACAAACCACCGATGGAGCAGAGAATAACAGAGGGAGAGCTCGTGCAGGCAGTCCTCTGTTGTTGCTGGGAAGCAGCAGGAACGAGCGACCACATTCTCTTCATCTATCATTCATGCTGGTGCTCCTCTTTGCTTTTTTCTGCTCGTGGTCTAGGATGAATCCTTTGGCTGCTGTTACTGAGCTTGGCTGAGAAATTGTAATTTGTAGTCTTAAGATTGCTGCTGGTGATCACACAGCTCTGTCTCTTTTATTAAAAAGCAAACAAACAACAACAACAAAAAACCCACAAAACCCTCTGGTGGATCCCTCCCATCCTGCGGGCACTGTGCTGTCATTTGGTTGGTCGACATTACCATTCTGTTACCATCTCTGCAACGTTTGTGTTGGTGCTCCAGTCCTTCTTACACAGGGCTCACCAAACAATCTGATAAACTCTCCAGGCAGCTTTGGGTTATACTGTAAATTGGGGTCTCACCTGCCTTATTCCACAGGTGTGTCAGTCTGATGACCCGTGGTCACTTTGTAATGGGCTCCTGGTTTCTGAATTGAGGAGCTGTTTATGGCAGAAATATATTATGTCCAAGGATACCACTGAATCTTCTGTGTTGGAATTCACTTGTTTTTCAAGTTCTTAGGGTTATCCAGCTCTTTCTGGGCAGTATCCTGATTCTCTTTTTGTAACATGGTTTTATCAGCAAACATCATTGTGCTTTTCCATCTTATGCCAGGATTGCTAATAGGAAAAAGACATGACAAGCCTCTGAATCCTAAACCTAGCTGATATTTAATTGTCTATATAGTTTCTGTCAGCAGAGAATAGTTGCATGTAGAAGTCTTCAGAAAAGTGATGTTTTTTGGGAAAAAAATTAACAACAAAAACTTTTTATCAAGATTTAAAACATGTTCAGGGATCTTAGTGGATTTAGAGAAATCCAATAGTGAGATCCAATTCCTCTGAAGGCACTTCAACTCATTGTAAGTTACTGAAAATCTGCCAGTTTCCTTACACCAGTGGTGAAATAGTTTGTGATGTTGCTTTGAATTTTTTGTATTAATTGTGAGTACTTCTGATCCATTCGTGTGAATAAATATGTTAAAGAAGGATGTGAGAAGTGGGGTAGCAATTGAGCTGTGAAGGAAAGCTGCTGTAGATCAGAAGATAACTGGAACCTGTAAGCCCTGCTGAGATGTGTCAAACTGTGTTAAATACCAAAAGGTTCTTCAGTCCTTCAAATAGCATTGCCTCCCCTTTCTATTTCGCTCTCTTTAAAGGTGATAGCATTGAAGTATTTGGTTTGTTCACTTGGTAAGATCATAGGGGAAGATGATGGATGATGAATGTAAGGGTTTAGAAACGGAGCTGGTTATGAAAGTGAAAGGTGCTACAGCACTCAAGTCCAGATGATGTGATGCTCTCCAAAAACTTCCAAGAGTTCTTTTTTTTAAGCTGTACCAGCGTTGTGGTGCTAGTGTTTTTCTTTCTTAAACATGTACATTGAAATGGCTGAGCTCCCACACTTACTCCAGATTTCATTTTTTCTTTTTTAAACAGTAATAAAAACTTAGTTAGCTTGGAGCTGGACAGCTGTGTATACTCACGTGGCTTTAGTAGGCTTGAAAGAAAAGTCAGATACTGAGTTCACAACACAGAAATTAAAAACACAATTAGTTTATGCCAGCATGAGCTACTTTTGATAACCTGATATCTTCTCTGGCAAGAGTGACCTTTTGTAAGGTCCTTGATGAGAACCTACGTGGAAGAATGCTATTGAAGCTGCGCTTTGATCATGAGAGCTGTGATGTTGTTGACAGGATGGCCAGCCAAGAAGTGGTGACAGGTAGTTTAGGAAATGGAAGGAGAGGGATGGGGGCAGGTTTTAGAGAACACACCTTTGGTGTTTGGTTCGGATGCAAGGGGTGCCTGTACCTGCTAGGGCTTTGCACCATGGATACTTAAAATTCAGAATTGAAAATGATGAAGTCTGGAGATTTAATTGTCTCTTCAGTTCTTGAAGTGACAACATTGCGTTCTTTGATGCGTGTGCTGAGCTTCTGAAGGTTTGATTCCTTCTGCCTAGAGTTTGCAGCTGGTACGTACTGAGTTAACTATTAATGTGAACGTTCAAGTGGGAGCAAGTAATACTGCTGTCTTTCATTTTGTGATGGTGTGTTATTTATAAGAAGCTGTGAGGTCATTGGCTTCCTGTACGAGCCACTTCCTGAAAGCTTTTGTTTTACATGGTAAATCTAAAAATGTATTTCTTCGAAAAACTCAGCTGTGTTTTGTTTTCTCTTCTCTTGCTTGTGACTGTCTCCTTACTTCTGCTTCTGCTCCCCTGCTTACTGCTGAATGGGAATATGTTGTGATGGAGGGCATGAGCTGTGCTGCAGGAGCGCCGCAGAGAAAGGCAGTTCTGAAAGAGAAGGGACAACTTAAAGTATCAGCAGTTTCAAAGCTTGTGAGCCATATGCTGACAAATAATCAGATGACGTCAAAGGTGTGCAAAACCTGAACTGGCAGAACTATTCAGTGCATTAAATTCATGTTCAGTTCAGAATATCGTAAAGGGTGGTTATTTCTACGCAGTGTTAGTAGAAATTCCTTGCTATTTTCCTTCTTTGAAGCTTCTCGTACAGGCTCTGGTTTCTGAATGCTTAGGTATTAAAAGGAGCCATCAAATTTCATCATCCTTCAAGGATTTGGTGATAAAAGGAGGCAAGCATATGTATGTGTGTGAGAAAGGAAGTGAACAGCCATGCTTTATTATTGTGGTGCTACAGTTGGTAACATCATATGATTTAAAACTGAAGATTTCAATAAAGGCCATGTATTTTAACATGTTGAAATAGAGTTATAGAAGTGCAGTATAAAATGAGCTGCAGCAGATAAGTGTGTGAAGGTACAGAGCTCATCTCTGGGAAAAATCAGAATTCCAAGGTAGCATAGAACTGTGTTTTTTAAGCAACTTACTGAAAAAGTATAATTTTAAAGGGAATATATCATACAATGTATGGGTCACCTATTTCGTTTATCTTTTTCACTTTGCTAAGCAAGGCTAATAGCTGTCCTAGTAGAGCGAGCCTAGAACAGCTTTGTAAACAAGTACTATGGTGTATAAATTCTCTGAGATTTTAAAGTGTGTGAGCATGCAGAGCTTCTACTGTGAAAACGAGAGCCTTATGTCAGTTTGAAGATGCGAGCAAAACAAGAGTTTTTGTGGCTAATTTATATCCTTGCTCAATTCAGATGAAGTATTGTAATGACCAAGGAAGATAATACTGAGTCTTGCTGAACTTCACAGAAAGAACAGCTTTGGGAAAGCCCTATAAATGCTAATACTTCTAAAATAGATGAACAGTTAAAATAATCTGTTTTTTTTTAATAAGTTTGCCAATCAGCACGCTGTTGTATCGCAGCTATGAAGTTGTTCTGTCTGTGTCCATCACGCCTCGCCCTGCTGGCACTGTTCCTGTATGCTTCCCAGTGATTTTACTGGTTATTAGCACTTGTCAATAGCTTGTCCATCGTGAAGTCTTACATCTCTCAAACTGTGTCTGCTCGTACCAGAATCAGCTTGCAGATTTCTAAGAATACAGTTCAGACCTCAGCTTCGTGTGGCTTCAGTTGCTGCTGGATGAAGAACATAGACAGAAGTTTACTTGCACTAGCCATGTTTGGTGTTCTGTTGACACATTTCCCTCGCTCTTTTCTTGTCCAAGTTTGAAGCTTGTGGATGTGGAGAAGTGGAAGCAATGCCTGCATCAGCGTGTTCTTAATCCTGATATTGATTATGGAAAAACTTGTCTCCTAATGCATATGTTTTTCTGAGAAATAAATAACACTTAGCCTAACCACACTGTTAACTCCTGAAATGATGTGCCTCACATCATATTGGATAGATCACATAGATATTGGACCTCTTCAGGGTTTGTTGCATTCTTCTTCGTCTAGGTGTTCTCATTCACCTGTAAAGGGAATCTGGGAGTGCTGGGTTGTTTCCTTACCAGTTCTCTGTCCAGCTTGTGGTCTGGTCACTCAGCTGGTGGGGAAAAAAAACTCAGGACCATGAGGATGAGCTGCAGTGACCTGTGATTGAGAAGGGTTTGGTGTAAGTGATGTAAGTCTTTGGGTTATGATAGGCACCAACTTGTGTACATCTGCTTTGTAGAAACAGGGCTGGAGTTGGAGTTGCAGAATTTTAAGCGATCTCTGGGTTGGAGGAACTCTGTGTTTTTTGATATTTAAAATGCATGGTTTTGGGGGTGAAACTTTTGCACATAGACTCGATGTGAGATTTGGGTTGGAATCAGATTCTTCACTTTCTGCATTGCTCAAAACATAGAAAGAAAGCCCTAAGTGCTTTGCAAAAGGGTCTTCGTTATCTGTACACTCTTCTGAAATTGTAGTTTTAAATTTAGTGTGGATTAATTACTAACGGTCTTTACATTGCCATTGTGTTTCCTTACTGCACAGGCACTGTTGAACTTGTGGCAATCCTGCTTCAGTGACTGAGCATGGGTAATAATATGGCTTCAGAGCTGCAGTGATGCTAAAACATAATGATAAGGTAAATTGAGAGTTAAACAAAAAGGCTCTTAACAGCACGTCACTGCAGTTTCAGATAGCTATCACTAGGAGGACACACAGACCACGGCATTGAGGAGCTAATTGTTTACCTTCCTGTATTAACTGCTTCGATGCTCGTTTGTAAAATCTTGAAGTATGTGGTGGAAGGCTGCTGTGTTGTGATTTGTGGATTCAGATATTGTTTGACTCAGAGCAGGGAGTTGTGTAACAGCAGAGAAACGAGTGTGATAACGTTTGGAAACCTCTCGTTGCTTGTCATCAAATCAGCAGAATGCTTATTCTTGTGCATGTATGCCAGGCAGGAACTCTTCAATTGGTTATTATCCAGTTTTCTGTTGCAGTAATTTCTAATGCCTTTTCCTGTTGCGGACCCTTCTGGGCAGGGTGCTGTGTAAGATGCATCACTGGCTGGGATTTGGGGCAGCATTTGTTGTCATCTTGGCTAATGTTTAATCTGTTTGTGGTCTTGCACGGTGTTTGCTAATAGCTTTTCTTTTAATTGTATGCTTACTTAAATTCTGATGTACAGTATCTACCAGGATGAGTAAAATGGGAACCAGGCTAATTGGTGTGAGTAGTCTGTAGACTGCCTGTGTTGCTGAGGCAAGCTGTTACCGAATAGGGATTTCAGAATCTGACTCTTTCTGTATAAGATCATTACTGATACCACACATGCAGACGAAGATGATAACTGAAGCATATGCTTCAAATAAAACGACACGAGAAAATGAAAAATGGTTTCAAATTTAAAGTTAGTGAAGGATTCGTGAAAATAACACCAGATGGAGAGAGAGAGAAAGTAAGACAGATTATTAATAAGCATGGTGTGTTACTGTTACACAGTATGTAATCTTCCAGGCTGCCAGTGTGTGAAATTCATTGTGACTTCTATAGGAGTTGCTTTGTTATGTGAAAGTGAAAATACATCACCTGACTCTTCTGGAATAATACCTGATCTTCCAAATAAGCCCACAGCCCAGTTTTAGATAGTTATGACCCTCTCTATCTGGTTAGAGCAAAATGGAGTCTTAAAAATGATAAATAATGTTAAACTGTATTCATTCCATAAATAACACCTCTGGATTCATATACTTAATTTGCTTTGAGACATTTCCACCAGTATTGCAGCTGGTTTTTTATAGCTGAATTCTGTCAGACTCAGCAACACAACCGTTCTACCTCCTTCTGATAACACTTAGGTCTGGAGCTGTTGCATGGATGCTTTGTTGAAATTTGTGTTTAAAAAAACACGTTCACTTTGGTCTCTTCTGTATCACAAAAGCCTGGTGTGCTGCCTCAGGCTCTTCGTGGTCAGAAAGCACAGCCTGCTTACAGACTTCCACTTGCCCTCTGCAATGGCTCTGGGGAGAGGGCTGTGCACCACGTGGATCTCAGGCTTCAGCTGCCTGGACTGTGTATGACTCTAATTTGAGTTGAACTACAAGTTCATCAGGGCAGCTCTTCTTTTCTGGACCATTGTTGCTCAGGGCTCTTTAGAAATTACATTTTTTCAGAAGTTTCTAGAAGTTTGCAGTAGGACTTAGCGAAATGCTTCAGGTGACGTCTGCTTTTACCTGTCAGAGCTTCTCAGTCCTTCTTCAGAATTTCCATTTTAAAGATCCTACTCCAAGACTCATCCAGAATATTCTAAATAACAACTGAAATAAGAATGGAAACTCTGCATAATGCTGGTTATCTTAATAGAGATCTGCAGCATTTTCGTTCTAGTTATGGTCTACTTGTAGTTTTGGAAAGAAATGAGGCCCCTATTAAGGGTTGATCTGGCCAGAGCAGAGGCTTAAGATCCATTTGATGTTAAGGGGAGAATGAAGACCAGACCACAACACTGGAGGAATTGAGAATGCTCAAAAGTTCCCTACTGCTTTTTTTCCAGAAGCTGGATGGAAGTGGCATATGCAGAAGCATTGTATTGGGCTAACTGAATGTGACTAGCTGCTTTCAGAATGAATAAATGCTTCAGTGTTGCTCTTGTTCCATTAGAGAATTTATAAAGTGAGCAATATAACATGATATATTCTCAAGATGTGGTAGTATGTTTTTAATGAAGCAAGTTCTTTCATCACACCTTTCAAATCAGAAAGAAAATAGCTTGTACTGAGTGGCATGGTTGGATTTGGTTAGGTTTTTGTTTCACAGCATAGCAGTTTTTAACCTTTGACTGTACGTGAGTTCTTTGGAGCACATTCAAGGATTGACATTCAGATAGTCGTGCAGATTTGAAGAGAGTTACCAGAACAGATCAGTACTGAGATCCTGCTCTGTGAGTAACATCAGATTAAAGAATGTCACATAAATGGAGCTGTGAGGCTTGCAGGTTGGCAGCTGGCACGGACTTGAAAGGAGGGTCAGGGTGGGGAGGGCACAAGAAAGCAAGAATTGGAAGCAGATAACCACACAGTGAAGCAGTGCAGATGGCAGTACTACTGTACTAGTTTTTCTTTAATGCAGCACATTAGGGTACTCTGCATTCATCACTAGGAGTGCAGGCATACGTGAAGTTCTCATTTTTGCAACTTTTGGACTCTGTTACATCAGATCTGCTAGACTTGCATTTTGCAGCCTATGAGGTGTTGCAAAGAGTAGATAAAGTATGAAGCAGGCTTCTCCATTCAGCGTTGGAGCCAAATGATATTAGGAGCTGGAGAAAAGTGTTCTTCGTTGAAATGAGGCGTGGGCTTGTGAAGTCTGAGGTGCTGAAATAGCAGGTCAACACGTGTTGGCTTTTCTCAAGCTGGTGGCCAGAACCAGAACGCTCCTCTGAAATAGTTACAGCTGTTCTTGAGGATATATGGAGTATGCAATGTGCTTTTTTTAATTTTAAATCTAAAGACCAAGGAAAAGAAGAAAAAAAAAAAAGCGAAACAACAGCCTTCTTGTCTTCAGAGACGAAGGGATTTTTATGGTATTATTTCCATACATAATCAGTTAGTTTTGGTAATCTTGTGCAGAAGTCCAGGAACCCCTGCAGTATTGATGGGAAGCGCTTCCCGTTGGAGGACTGCCAAAGTTGGCAGCATCATGTCTGTGGTGAAGGCAAACTGAATGGGATCACAGTACCACAGGCTGCTGTAGGGTTTGATGCATCTTCTCTCTTAGCACTGGTTTTCTGCTACTGTAACCCCAACAGAGACCATCTCTGTGCAGTTCTAATCGAATTTCTGAGCTATAGTCTTCTATCTTCCTCAAAGATTCTGAGGATAAATGCAACTTCTGCTATTACTTACATGTTAAGGGTGGTAACTGTGCTGGGATGATAGAAATAGGGATGAGATGGGAAACAACAACGGGCTGTATGTTGTGTAGTTGTCAGGACATCATCTTTTGCTTTGTCCAAATTGGTTTGTTGTAACAGGAAACCAGTTTCAGTACCAGACAGTGCCTGCACTGTCAGCTGAGTCTTAAACAATTTGGAGCTGGTGCAAGGAAATCAATATTTTTCTCCAGGTATCAGCTTTACTTGAGTCAACCTCACCTTCAATTTTGATAGGAAATCAAAGGTTATGCAGAGTTCTTAGGGCTTGCAGTAGGGTGTTGGTACGCTTGGTCTTTAAGTGTCTTAAGGAAAATGCGTGATGCTGTGACCGAGCTTAGTTGATTTATTGAAGATGGAAAGCAATTGAACCAACGTGAGGAAAGTTTTCCTTTGTTCACGTTACTTGTGCTCAGCAACTTCTGGAAAGGTGTGAACGTGTCTGTAGAGGTTTTGTAGTCAGCTCCATTTTCAGGGCCTTGTTTCTGTTGATTTGCTTTAGCTGGTGCCAGTCTCTTGAATGTGGTGGTAACAATCTTGACATATTCCTCAGTTTTGTGTAGGAAAGAGAGGGAGAACAAAGGGGAGACCAGAGTGGTTCATCCCTGTATGTTATAAATGAGCACTGGAGTCTCTTCAGGGTGTGAAAGTCAAGTGCTTGTTCTTCTCACAGGGAGCTTTACCAAGGACACTTCTTGTAGAGCTGTTGGCCATTAATGGTAAAGCTTGTAGATGTTGCTTTTAACCACAGTACTGCCAACGATCTAATGGAATTATGTCTGAATTTTGAAAGATGTCTTGAAATTTCTTGTAAGAGGATGGTGGCTGACATAAATACACCTAGAACAGGAATAGAAGCGTGCTATTCCTGGTATCGTTTGGGATGTTTTTATTCATGTGGAATACTTGAAGTCATTATATCACTAGCAGGAATGACAAGCTATGAAGGCTTGATGGGAGTGCTGTGTTCAGACTTGATAGTTCAGTTAAGTCAGACCCTGCCTGGATACTGGATGAAGGTCAGCAGGGTGTGTATCAGATCAGCATGGGATATATTCAGCAACATATTGTGATTCTTCGTGTAATAAACCACTAGAGTGAAGTTCCTTTGAGTGAAACCATAGGGAACTGAATATAAGTAATAAAATATCTACCAGAGTAGTATGAGGTACTTCATTCTCACATATAATGTTGTGTATTTCCCAAACATTTTATCTTTGTGTATGTAACTGTATATAGTTCAGCTGTAAGAAAAAAACAAAGACATTAAAAAATGGACCAGCTACTTCTAGAATGTCACTCCCTAATTATATAGGCAAGCTTTGTAACTTCAGAATCCTTCAGGTCTATAGTGTGTAGTGGTGTGAGAGGGCACAAGTGGCTTTGTTTGAAGCACTGACATCCCACTGTGCTGTCTGCAAGCTTTCCCTGGTCATGGTCACCCAGCTGTTAGGGATGTAAAGATCAGATGAAAACTGCTGTATATAGAAGTTGTACTCCTCTGCCTTTCTTGTTTAAGGTCTTTTTTTTTTTCCTGTTGTTTTCTGGTTAGGTGCAAAAGACTTAGCAGGTTTGGGGAACAGGATTAGTTGTGACATAATGTTTCTCTTTGGAATGATGAAATACCCATCTTCCAGTGGAGAGAGGTTGTGATCAGGCTAGGAGAGCAGAAGGTTTTTGTTATTCCCTTGCCTTCAGGTAAGGAAGCAACACAGAGAATGTCCTTATATTCTGGGCGTGTATATATCTTACCACTTTTGATACTAAAATCAAATCTTTTTGCCAAGGATTTCATTTTTGGGGATGGGAGCTTGGCTTCTAGTGCCTTGAAATTGCTTGAAGTCCTGCAGTTCCTGATGAGATCGATTTCTCCAGCTTCCAAATACAGGCACCTGTGCTGTTAAGAAGTGAGGTAAACCCAGGATGATGCTGTGTGTTTTGATTATGATGCTTTGTGAGAAATCTCTGTTCCTGATGGTTTGCCATTATGTCTTCCTGTGGAGTTCTGCCGAATCCAGGCTCTCCTTCCTTTCAAGATAAATATGTGTGAAAACAAGCTTTTGCAAGGAAAATGGGCATAATAGAAAAGTAATATCACACGTTACCTTCTCCTATTGCATGTTCGTCTTGGATTTCTCTCCATTTGCATGAATGGAACAGGAGAGTGTATTGGACCAGAATAAGACTCATCTGTTCCATTAAAGCATAGTAGCACTGTGCTATCTGCCTTGATCACTGCCTTTAAAATCCCAAAGATAATATTGACAAATTTTGTTCTGTTCTTGTAACCAAATCCCGTACTGCAGTTAGCTGCTAGTCCTAAAATACTGGTGTGGATTGATGAAAGAGATGCTCAGTTATGGGACCATGTTCCTGACGTTCCCAAAATATTCTGCCATCTCTGAAAATGCCATCCTCTGTTGAAATAATACAGGAAAAAGGTTGACTTGAGTCACGTTAGTGAAGAAAACGTTTATCTATCTCAACCTTATTGAGTCTGTAAACGTCCTGCTGAAGTTACAGGGTAGGATCTGGTTGGATGCTTGCACCTTGGTGTAAATTTTAGCTGCCTGTTTATGTTGGGTGAATGGAGAGGAATGAAGACCATCAGAAAGCTCCAGAAACAGCTCTTACCTACTTTCTGCAAGCTGGATTACTCACTTTTTATTTTTTTGTAAATGTAACCATATTTTTTGGAGAGGAAAGCCAGCAGAATTTTCTATACAAATGTATATAACAGGCAGAACCAATTTGTGTGGGATACATGAGAAATAAAGTGTTGAAGACTGTGGTTTTCAACTGTCAAGATACAGAGTTTGAGAGAAGCCATAACTTACGATAGTAACAGTGTATGCAGCAGAGGTATAATGTGCATGGTGTTGAGTAAATTCTGCTTAAAAGAGTACTGAAAGGGATGGCTGTTGGTTCTTCTTCCCTCAGCATTATATGCTGTAATGAACCTTTTTAATTAGCCATGTTAAAAGAGAGTTCTAGTTGTAGTAGACGAGATTTGTAAAATAACTGTTCTTTTGGTTCAAGCCTTGTCTCTAATTGAAACATAAAGCAGATTACTCCTCGTGCTTCTTCAGACATCTCCTGAGATGGAAAGCAAATGAAATGAAGAACAGATCTGTGCAGCTCTACAGTGCAAGGCGTGATGCGTTATCTGTCGTTGGGAGCAGTGTGGTGTTTCTGGTTTGACGGTGGGATTTGAGCTGGGGATGTGCTCTGGTTGCTCTCAAGATTCGAGAGATTCTCCACTGGACAGTGTACTGCTGACACGTGCTGTTACCTCCTGGTTATGTTGCTTCTTCAGGAGTTATTTTCTGCACCAGTAGATCTGTTTGCCAGTAGGTTAATTCCTGTGGATTATTTTCGGTATCATACGATGATACGGGCGAGCAGAAGGAAACGGAGTGGGGTTGTCATGACTACTGTGGTGGGCTTCTTTAATTTTTTAATTTTTGTGCCTCCCTTAAAAAAAAAAATACTTTTATCTCTGAATTTTTTGGCATAGAAATTACTTTGCTGATTTTTCAAATCTTCAGACTTTGCTGGAAATTGCAAAGGGTGCAAAGAGATCTTCTCATAAAGGAGAATTGAACTGATTTGAAACTTTTTGTTGAGTATTTAATGACACGGTTTTGCTTACAGTTTCTCAGTAAACATGTAAAAAATGCAGACTATCTTTTTTCCCTGTTGAACTTGTAAATTTCTGCAAGCTTGCATCTACTAAAGGCAGAGAGATAATGACTGTTTCATTTAAGTGAATGTGGATCACAAAGTGGTTGGGCTTGGAAGGGACCACTGGGGATCATCAGGTCCAGCTGCCCTGCCAGAGCAGATTCCCTGCATTCCCTGTTCAGTATTTTCAGCCATTTGAAGGGGCACATTCTTGATGACTAATGAAGTCAACGTATTACTGTAATCCATAAAATGAGTTTCTTTAATTTTTCTATGTCCATCCATGCTTAACTTTTGAATTTCTTGGGCCACAAACAGGGGTAGTACACAGGCTGATTCAGTTCACATTCCCTATACCACCAGTACTTATCAAGACTGATTTAACAGGAATCCTCTCGCATTGAATAGCAGAGATCTGGCTCTTCTATAAGCAGGAATTTCCCCTTCTGTGTTAAATCTGTCAATTTACAGTCATTTGTTACTTAAATGCTTATGTTCAGGGCTAAACAGTGTAGTTTGTACCTGGATGGTTCCATACTGCATTTAAGGTTGATTGACACCTCTGACCCCTCATGTTTATTCTCCAATAACAGCAGTGTTGCTGTGTGCCACTCTGATTCCCAAGCTGGTTTCAGCTTTTGTTGGTGACACAACCAGATCAGCCTGTGCTGTAAATAGTTCGGTTTACACTGTTTGGCTTCAATTAGCCCTAGATGAGTTAGCATATTACAGGAGGAGGATTCTTGCCCCTGATGAGGGCAGTCTGTCGTGACTTAAACAGTAAAAGAAGTCTCACTTCTCATTGTCTTTTAATTGCTGTGTCAGCTTTCTGTTCAGTCACTGGAGATTAGTAATCTGAGGTAATTATTGCATATGAGTATAACGTTTTTTTCTTATTTTTTAGCAGTGCTTTTCTTTATTTACTATTGTCAGGAGGAGAGCACCAGTGGATTTTGGTGCTGCCCTGGCTTACCTCTGGTGTAATGTACGAGCTGTTCTTTGTGCTCAGGAGCTTGTGTCTCAGGTCCCACAACAGAGCCACTTGAAAGAGCAAATGTAGAAAAAAGGATGTGAATTTGTACAAAGTGTACTAGGACTTGAAAGACTCGTGATGGTTAAGATGCTTGAGTGTTGTGTGACATCTTCACTTACAGTATGTTCTTGTTGGTTTTCAAGGTATGCAATGCCACATGAGTTTAGTGACCCTCTTTTATCTCCCAGCAGTTCTTTCCCATCCTCTATATAGTCATATATGTAGTCATTCTCTCTACTACCCGCCCTGACTCTGCATCTCCAATCCATGTTCTGTCTCTGCATTGGATTTAAATGTACAATTAGCTGGTGGTGCTGATGAATTCCACTTGGGAATTAATGGTCATACAGGAAGCAAGGGGAAGAAGAGAATGTAAAGCAGTGCTGGTGTCTTGCTCTGTTCCTTCTTGCTCTGTTTCTACTTTCTTGGCAGGTATTGCCGTGTAATTTAACTATCCTGTGCTTCAGTGTCATCTTTATTTTAAAAATGAATAATAGAATTTTGGCAGAGGTTGGCAACACCAGAAATAGACTCTCCTACATACCCTGCGTGTTTTCTTTTCTTTTTTTTCCCCAAGATGGTGTGTGTGTATGACTGAAATTTCAGCTATGACTGAAAAAGTATTGTGTGAGCACTGGCAGCGGGCAGTGCTCTTCATGCCATGCCCTCCACCCCCCCTTCCATCTTGCTTTGCCTCACAGGATATATAGGTTTAGATATGGAAAGCTTCCTCATTTCAAAATTGTTTTAAATGGGGTCATCTTAGTAACTCAACAGTTAGATGTATCACTGAAACATGAGGAAAGATACTCTGAACTGGAAGCCAAGAGTCCTAATTTGACTCTCCTACTTAATTCTTCTGCATGTGAGGATTCTAACTCACTGAAGCTGTCTGCTTGTGGCAAGGAAAATTATCATTCACTGTGCTCACAGCTGAGAGTTTTGCTTCGAGGTCGGTAACCAGTTCTGGCACAGCATGGCTCTTTCTCCCTCATCACTGCTAGCTTAGTAACAGGAACCAGTGAGACTTCTGCTGCTCCCTTTGTAACAGGGTATGAATTCCAGATCAAATGTTAGAACTTCTTTGTGAAGAAATCGGATTCAACCTCTAACTGCCTTCCAGACAGGAATATCATTGCATTTGACTCTCCTGCTTCCAGCTGCTAGAAGCACGCAGACCTGCCAACCAGGGAGAGAACTGAGACAGGCGTGCATTTCAAAGATGTGAGGCAGAAGGAAGGAACTGTTGAATCAGTTAGTGTGATGTTTGGTGATGTGGGTCATTGTGTGACTGTCACACCCTGCTTTGAGCTTAGTAGCTCGTGATTGACTGAAAAAATATCAGCCATTCGTCAAAAAAACTTTAAGTTTCCATTCCTTAGGAACTTCAATTTGTTCTGTTGGTTAAACACTTTTCTCTGCTTTCTTCTCTGTGCTTTTTGCGTTTCTAACCCGAATATGTCTAGCTTCTATTTCACTGTAGTTTCACAGCAATTTCAAGCTGCCATAAAATGGCAGAGCTGCTGAAAGAAGCAGTTGCTTCCTGCTTTGGTGCCAGCTGGCATGGCCAAAGTGCTGGCCCCTGGTGCTGGCCTGATCTCTCTACAGCTGGACAGGGAACCTGCAACAACACCAGTCTTGTGCAGGGTTGGTACCAGGATCTGTTTTGGAGCAGAGCTGTGTGTACACACACAGGTAGAAAAGGGGCAGGAATGAACAGTCAGGGATGAGAACTGGGTTTAGCTGCCTGTTTTGGTGTCTGTCTCAATTAGCAGATGGTGAAACTACAGAGTTACTTTAGCTGTTGGTTCTTGGCCATTTCATGCTAGAAATAATCATTAACAATGGTGGCACGTGTTCCTGCATTTGAGGTTTGGTCCTTGTGGTGTTAACTTAATGACTTTTACAACCATATGTAAAATAACCACGTTTATTATTTCAGCATATGTCAGAACTCTGAAATAAAAAATGTAGCTTCTATAGCAAGAGCAGTTTAGAAGCAAATGTTGTCAAAGTATTGCTTTGTTGAGAAGTTTTAATATCTGTTGTGATACTCAGAAAAGGTTTTGGATAACCTTTCTGTGGGCTTCATAAGAAGCAAAGTGGTCTCAGCATTAGCAGGTTGAAAGAGCAAACTCATAGTATGTAAGAACTGTATTTAATATGTTAAATACACACACATATATAAAAGAGTATATAAGTCTTCCAAAAAATCAGCTCTGTGTTAAAGATATAAGTTGATGGGAAGCTGTAAAAGGCAGTGTTGAGCTCATCAGTCTTGTAGCTGATGGGTAAGCTTCACAGTAAATGAAGCATTACAGTCTCTCTGCTGAATCTTTGCATCTCTTCTTGGTGTGTTTGGTGGGCGATGTCACTGACAGCTCTCACTTCATAAATATTCCATCATGCATTGTAGTAACAGGAGAATATCACCAACCTTTACGGATCTGAGACATTGTGATAGCTGTTGTCATCACCTGTAGACCAACGAATGAGTGTGAGAGCTGATGAGATGCTCCCAAAGGTTCTAAGGGAGCTTCTAAGTCACTGTTGGTTGTATTTGAGAAGTTGTGGCTGTTAGGTAAAGTTTCCACTGATGAGAGAAGTGGTGGCATAACTCCTTTTTTTCTGTGTTTTAAAAATGAAGACCTGGGAAATGGTGTGGCAGTCTGTCTCACCTCTGGAACCAGTGGTTGGCTCTGGAAGTTCTGAAGAGCAAGATCCCAGGGGCAAGTCAAGCTCAGCAATACAGGAATTACTCAGTGAACCATGGAGTGGCTTTAGGCCTTATACTGTCACTGGAAAACACTGTATAGTTCATCCTTCTACAGAGAATATCCCGAGTTGGAAGGAAACCCCATAGGGAATCATTGAGTCAGCTCCTGTATCCAAATAGGACCACTCAAAATCCAAATCCTTTGTCTGAGAGTGTTGTCCATGTATCCCTTGAACTCAGCAGCTTGGTGCTTTGACCACTGCCCAGGGACCCCGATGCAGTGCCTTCTTAATGAAGCTGTAGGCTGCGATGAGGTCTCCCCTGGTGGCTTGTGACTGATGACTGCATTGTCCTTACAGATGTTTTTCTATAACTCACAGAGCAATCTTGAGAATTTCTCTTGTCTTTGAAGTGAGTTCGATAGGCCTGCAATTTCCAGGGTTACATTTCTTATCCTACTTGACTGGGAAATCCATCCCCATGATTATTGAAAATGAAAAGTCAGATTGTGTGCTAGTCTTCTAGGGTGTCAGATTCTTATGTTGTTTTCTATATCTGGAAAAAAATATCTCTTGAGGATGCTGCTGAAGGCATGGGCTGATATTGGCATTGTCTAAACACGTTTTGTGTTTGTACTGGAGTTTACCAGTGACTGTCACTATAATGAAAGTTGCTGTATGTGTGCTGCATTTTCTTCCCCAAAGTTTCCAGCGTTGTGTAGGCAGCAGTGTTGATGAGTGAAGCATCTATGACTATTGCATTCCCTGTGTTCACTATGCTGATGCCATATTGTGGAATGGTTTGGGTTGGGATGCTTTAATTCCAGACGCCCTGCTTCAGCCAGGGACACCTCCCTCTAGCCCACGTTGCTTTAAGTCCCATCTGTATCCCTTCAGTGCAGTTAATTCTCAACACTTGACTAAAAATTTTCTCCTTTTGTGTTTTGTTTGGTTTTAGGTAACCTGGCTGTGTATTACTTCACTGCATTTGTCATCACAGGTTCTCTGAGGAGACACAGACAGCTTTTCACATACATTACTACTGAGAAACAGAATGTAAAGGACATTTTACTAGAGTACTTTGTTCTTTACCCTTCCCTCTTGCATAAGAGCTCCTAACAGCCCAGTTCACCAGTGGTCCTACCACTGCTTTGGAGTTTGAGGAAGCCACTTCACTTGAAATCTGACTGTTTGTCTGCATATATGCAACTCAGACTTCTTTGAAGTGGTTATCTGAATTGGTCTATCTTCAGTAAAGCTCCTTGGGGGGTGCCCACATGCAGTTGTATAAAGGATGTGCTGCTGCTGCTCCAGTTGTTCATTTTTCTTAGCTTCTCCATGACAAGCCTCCCAGCCTTGTTAGCTGTCTTCCCCTTTCTCTTTCTGTGGTTGCTGGTTGGCTGGTGTTCTCATGCATTCACGCTCCAGACAAAGTGCCTCACACCTATTTTGTATATTTTCTTGTTGAATCTTTGAAAAACTTTCTTGGGTGGAAATTTCAGGCCATCTGTGAATTCAGAGGGGGAAATTCCCATATTTCTCATTAGAAACTCTCAGATAAGGTTTTTACCAAAGGCAGAAATGGGTGACCTTTCTTGTTCATCTTAGATGTCTGTATTCATTGCGCAGATGTGTGGTATCTGCTATAGCTGTGAGATGACAGTGCTGTTCTTCACTCAGCATGGTGTAGTTTCAAGACGACTTTGCCATCTCATTTAGAAGTTGTACTTTGATGTAATTTGAGGGAGATGCCTTTGTATTTACTTGCAAGTCAACCCTGAATGTTAACGAGCAGATAATTTTCACAATGTAGAGTCTTTTCCTGGAAATATGTGAGAATTGGGTTTCTGGGCAGCCATGAAACTGATTGTGAGAAATAGCAGCAGTCTCTTGAAATTCCAAATACAAACATGTAAACTGACAAGCTTTCTCAGAGATACCTAGATATCATACATCTTGCTGAAATACCGTTTGATTTGCTTTAGGGTTAGAATAAATGATGTAGGAGGAGATGATCAGGAAGCAATGCTGAAATAAACAGTTTGCATTTTTCTATTTGAGGAGTCTTAAAAGATGAATTATTGCTGCGACTTTACTCAGCTGCTTCTGGAGTCAGTAGGAGCTTCAGCTTCATTTTTTGAGGAAACCTGTCAGGCTCACTCTCACTACAGTTGCCCTGTATTGAACGTATGATCTGCATTTTAAAAACATTCATATGATTAAAAGAAGGTCTTGTACTCAGTGAAAGCTTTGTGTCTGCTTGTGCTTCTACCATCTGAAGTAATGTCCATATCAGTTTCGTGCATGGCAAATCTTGTAGACTTTAAAAGTTGTCCTGTAACTGGGGAAATGGGTATTTAGTATGCAGTGAAACACGGTCAGAGTTTTCTGAACTTAGTGTAGGGCTGTGGATCAAATCAAGAACAAAACAGCTTTGCAACGCAGGTGTGACAGTAGCTCTAGCACGCTTTGCTTGTATAAGCTAAACTTGAAAGAGGAAAAAGGGAATTGAGAATCAGATCCTGTTAGTTAGTTAGCTCCTGGCAGTCTGACCCTCCTTGGTTCTTCTTTGAAAACCCTAATGCAGCACGGATTGCATGTGAAGTAACTTTATCTTCGTTGTTAGCTTTGTTACTAACTCTGCTGGGATCAGGGCTCCCTGTCTGGACTGCTCTCTTTGCTGTCTTCTCCGTCATGGGAAAATCTCTGTAGGTGGAAAATCTGCATTCCTGGAGAGTGTTTGAGAATATTTCTGGGGGGCACCTTTTCAGAGGCTGGGGTAGAGAAAGTTCAGAGAATGCTGTGTGTCAGAATGGAAACTCAATAGTCCCTCCAAGAACTCAGGCACAAAAATAAGGTTTTCTTCTTCAGGGTCAAATAACAGATCAGGTTTGGGTAGTCAGTGGCTTGCCAACAAGCCTGAAAACCAGGATTTACTTAAAAACCTCATATTCAATTATTTTTAGCAGGCAGACATTCCCTGAAGTCCAGAGAACTGCACAGAGCGTGAAATCTTTCTTCAAGGCACTACCCTATAGGGTGTCCCTATAGCACCTGAGGGAAAAGAACCTTGAGAATGTGGAAGAAATCACAGTTGAGATTGGATGAATGTGGTGGCTCTGATACTTTTATCTTTGTGGAGCAGAAAGACAGTCCAGGGAGCACTAGATGTGCGGAGTGCTGTAGCATTAGAAGTTAGAATAGGAGGAGTGTGGGCAAAGATAAGCCACTGAGCATGTAGGGTTGATGGGTTGGTCACAGAATATCTGAAGAATATTTGCTAAAAAGAGTATGCATGCCACAAGTAAAAAAAAAAAAAAAAAAAAGGTTTTCAAAATATGTTTTCAAAACAAAGCTTTCAAGACTATTAGTAGAGCATCAGAATGGTTTTATGTCATGGGTTTTGATGTGTGAGCTCTATCAACTACTACAGGCAAAGCCTTCAGAAGATATTTTAATGTGAATTGTCTTTATAAGCTTGAAGGATTTAAACTGAGTTGGAACAGGCTTTGCAGGGTAAGTTTGAAATCATCTTGATGCTTCTGCTCCTAGTATAAGGCAAACAAAAGTGGGAGGGTTTAGCACCTGTTGAGAAGTGCACGCTGTGTTTTTGGGAAAACATCTTGGTAAGTGGGTGAAAAGGACTAAAACTGGGGGATTGATCATGTACCAGATCTTGTTGAGAATGAAAATAGATTAATGCTCTTGGAGTTAACTTTGTAGCAGGATTTTTCCTGTCCACCCTATAAGAAGCAGCAGAATCAGAGGATGGTTTGAATTGGAAGGGACCTTTTAAAACCACATAGTTCCAGCCTCCTTGCTCTCACCAGACTAGGTTGCTCAGAGCCCCATCCAGCCTGGCCTTTTACATCTCCAGGGAGAGGTGGCATCCACAGCCTCTCTGGGCAACCTGTTCCAGTGTCTCACTAACCCTAAGCCTTTATCTAGTCTAAATGTACCATCTTCCAGTTTAAAGCCATTTCCCCTTGTCCTTTGTTGTACAAAACCCCCTCCCAACCTTTCCTGTTAGCCTCCTTCAGGTCCTGGAAGGCTGCTATAAGGTACTTCTATTAGAGCCTTCTCTTCTGCAGGCTGAAGAGCCCCAGTCCTCTCAGCCTGTCCTTGTATGGGAGATGCTCCAGCCCTCTGATCATGGTTGTGGTCCTCCTCTGGTCTTGCCCCAACAGCTCTGTGTCCTTCTTGTGCTGGGGGCTTCAGAGCTGGATGCAGTACTCCAGGTGGGATCTCATAAGTGAAGAGTAGAGGGGTGGAATCTCCTCCCTCAACCTGGTGGTAATGCTTCTCTTGATGCAGCCCAGGATGCACTTGGCCTTCTGGGCTTCAAGTGCCATGTTCTGGCTGATGCTCAGTCTTTCATCAACCAGCACTCCCAAGTCCTTTTCCTCCAGGCTGCTCTCAGGCCATTCTCTGCTCATCCTGTATCTGTGCTTGGGATTGCCCCAACCCAGTGCAGGACCTTGGACTTAGCCTTGTTGAACTCTACACATCTAGTGCTCCCTGGATTATCTTGTTGCTCCTCACAGATAAAGGTATCAGAGCCAGTGTGTTAATCCAGTCTTGATTTTGATTGCTTTTATGTTCTACGGGGTGGGTGTGGACACACTCCACATCTGTCTAAATGAGGGAGGTGCCTTTCCCTCTAGCATGTCAGCTGCACCACTCAGGTTGGTGTCATATAAATAAAATGAGTACAAGGCAAGATATGTTTGAGAATAATGTTAACGTGTTTGTGATGAAGAGTCATCTCCTCTTCCTCAGGGGAAAAGTAGCTATTTGGTGAGGAAGTCACTCTCAGGCTCTGGAGACCTAGTCTGTCAAGAAACACTTGAGAGAAATGGAAAGGAGTTTTGTTGAGAATGGGACATAAGGTGATACCTGTGGAGAGGAGGAAGAGACAGAATAATGTTTCACAGTACACCATCTCTTCAGAAGGTGGAAAGCCTGAATGAAGAGGGAACAGCTTGTCCCAGAAGTTTGTGGAGTGGATGAAGATAGGTGGGAAATGCATTATGAACTGGTGAGACAGGAGAGTTGAGAACTCTTCATCCTGAGTTGCAATCAAAAACTGCTGAAGAGGTCTCACATTTGGAGCTGTTACGGAATGATGAAAGTAAGACAGTTGTTCATATCAATTTGTCTTTCAGAAGCTTTGATGAAGAAAGGAACAAGTCACAATGAGGTAGTATGCCCAAAAGAAAGAACTGGAACAGGTTGCACAGAGAGGTGGTGGAGTCTCCTTCTCTGGAGACATTCAAGACCCAAGTGGACGCCTACCTGTGCAACCTGGGCTAGGGAGCTGCTTTGGCAGGAGGTTGGACTCAATGATCTCTAGAGGTCTCTTCCAACCACTACAACTCTGTGATTCTAACTACAGTAGCCATCAGGAAGAAGTCAAACTGTAGGATTGCTTGAAGATCCTTTGTTCTTGGTGGGGTTGGATGGAGGAAGGAACACGAGAGAGAAAGGAAATGGTTTCCTGTTATAGCTTGCAATCAAGAAAATGAGCTAAGGAGGCAAGAAAGTGGGTCAGTTTGGTGAGGAAGTTAAAAGATGGTGGTTCTGAGATTTCCTGAGGCTTTGGGAGTGCCTGGAGTTCTGTAAGAGAGGATAATAGAACGGGTTGTGGTAGAGGCATAACCAATTCATCTGTTTGAGTTTTAAGGTCCAAGCCACAGTGGGCTGTGTGGTGGTCTCTAGAAGTCACAAGTCAAGAGCACAAGCCTGAAGGTGAGGGCCTGCCCTGACAGCCACAGTGTGCACCCGGCAGGTTTCTTCACATGCTCTTTCATTTGTTACCTCACTTTAATTTTCCACTGAGAAGTGAATGTGTACCTACTCCAGTTTTTTGTAGTAGAAGCTACCTCTGGAGTAAACAGGTGTGTTATTGTGACTTCTGAGTATCTTGTCAGGGAAAGGTGGAGGCAAATCCCCCTCCGTGTCTCTCTTACTGGAGGTCCTTGCAGGCAACTTGCTAATACTGCAAGTCGACCGAGGCCTTGGGGAATCACTGTCACTGCACCTACAGAGATTGTATCTGGGTACAGGAGGGATCACTTGCATGATTTATAACTTCACTAAAACTATCAGTAGATAATATACTGACAATTATTTGTTGTTAAATAGAAAACTAGCAAACGATGAGAGTTATTTCTGAGTAATGAAAACTTTGGACTTTGACCAGTGGTAGAAATACAACTTTGAAATCCTGCAAGGTTTGTGTGTGTGTGTATCCAGAATTTGCTGCTTTGCTGGGGTTTTAATTGTGTTTTAAGTAAACAGAACTCTTGCGGTTTTAAAGCTTAAATGAAGTTTGAAGCAATTAGTTGTACGATACAGAGTACGATGCTTCAGCATCCATGATGAAATCTGTTACAGTTAACTCTTATTTTTATTCAAAGAAAAACAGTAGCACTGAGTTTCAGGCAGTTTGAGCAGATGCTAAGGGAAGCCTCTATTGAAGCAGAGGAAAATCTCAAATTGCTCCATCTTGAAAGCTGGCCTCATGAGCTCCTTCCTTTGTGCTGTCCTCCCAAAGGTGAAACACTGTGCTGGGGAAGCTGCCTGAAAACAGTATTTCTCCGAAGCCTTGTTTACATCCTGTGTTAGCTATTCACTTCCACTGAATTGTGTTCTTAAAGAGAAAAGCAGTGTAGCTCAATTCTGCTACTTTTATCCATCTCTTTCAGGTTTTCATGATCATTCTGTGGCTGTAACCACCATGGATGAGAACGCTGTGGCGATAAAGGCTTGCTATTTTCTCATACTGGATTCCTCAAATCCAAGAGCTACTCAGCAGTTTCCAAGGCAACCACCTGTGGAATAATTAAAAAGGATGAAGTGTTAGTGTGCCAGATGCACGGAATCCTTGCCTGGAGAGAGCACTTCGTTTTCAGCTGTCTTGAAGAATCAAATACGATTCTGCCAGCACAGTTAAGGTAGTACAATTAAAGAGTACTGATTTATTATCTGGAGTTGCTGAAAGTTTGTGTAAGAACAATCCCAATAGGACCATTCAGTGTTCACTTAAGAAAACGACTGTAGATCCTTTAGTGTTAAATTCAGGAGAACAGCGGTGGAAGAGCAGTGTTAGGTGAGCTGAGTTCCACATAAGTAAAACGTTTGCATGAACTGTTTTACAGTTTTTGCTGTCTTTACTCACAGATGATTTTAAGCTGGTAAGGACTGAAATGGAGTGTACATTAGTGGAAGATATAAATAAATATAGGAAGCATAAATGAGATTTCTTTGGCGTTCAGTGGAGTGATGGATATAAAAGGAATACAGGAGTGGGTTCACAGCAAAATGACAAAATCAAGGCTGTTTCTTTATCCCTTAGCTTAATGAAGAGTGTGCAGTGATTAAGTTGATTAAACTGGTGATCAGGTCAGATCGCTGCTCTGTTGAAGCAATAGCTAAAACCATTTTTAAGGCAGCTGATTCAAGAGATGAAATTTCATAGTGGGGGGACCAAAAGGTGAGGAGAGGAGCTCTGTTAGAATAACAAAAAACAAAAATGCCAAATATTAGCTCTGAAAGTTAAAGCATTAGTACAGAAGTTTCTGGAGAGCTCCTAGGGTCTAGAACCAGAAACATTATTTAAGTAAAGCATGTTGCTGGACATATCTGCTTATTATATCTTCCTTCTCTGCCAGTCATTCAAACACACTTGAATAGAAAAATACTGTTCACTTCTGACAATGAAGTTAAATGGAGAAAGCCACATTCACGTTCTTCTCATAGTCCAAATAACTACTTGGCTAAGTTTGGTTTACCTAGTTTAATGTTTTTGTATAGTTAATTTTGGGCGTGATGCTTTTGTGTCATTTATTTTAAGAAAAAAAAATATTTCTAAATTTTGAAGTAGAAATATTTGGGATACCATCTGGACTTTACATAATAAATTTTTACTGCCAAAATGTTTGTGGGATTCTGTTCGGATGTGGATGGGATTTCACATTCCATGCCTTTTACAGCACAAGAGGATCATTGTTTTTTAGATACGGTGGGTCCAAGAGGAAATAGGAATTGCTTGGTGGCAGCTTTGTGATTTGGTGGAATATATGTAGGAGCCTAGTTCATCTAGTAACTGTTGTTACCTTTAAGTGCTGTTACATAATCTCAGAAGCTAATGTTTGTGGTAGGTACTGTCTGAGTGAAGCTGTCATTTTAAACCCTAACACTCATTTTTGCAGTTCTGGTTTTACTACAGCTTAAACAATCTAATAGTTATTTTGAAGTTATGCTTCAGTCTGTTGAGTTTTCTCAGTATACAGCTGAGGAAAGCATTTCTTTTTCAGTAAAGACTACTGTTATGCCATACAAAAAGATACACTGGTGAGGTACCTGCAGCAAGCATGGGGAATATGATATAAAATTGACACGCAGTGAGGGTAGAGGAAAAAGTGGTGTCTGTGTGTGTATATGGATCCAGATCCTTTGCTTTCCAAGTCATGTGAGCATCCCCAATAGATAATGTGGGTACTGATGGAAGAATGTCCATCTGTATGTGTAAGACTGTAATGTGATAGGTAGCAACTGCATGAAGGTAGTGAACAGTGCCCAGAGTGAACAGAAAGCTTCATCCTGAGCATGCTTTGAAAGCATCTTCAACGTATCCTAGTAGCTCAGCTTTTCTGTTTCCCCTCCAGTACTGTGGGTGAAGGTTGAAACTTGCAGGCACTGTTGAAGCTGATGGTGGAAAGCAGGTAGGGAGCTTCACGTGGCTGCTCAGCGTACACCAGACCCCTCTGAACAGTGTGACAAGTTCTGGAGGCACATACCTCATACCATTCAGCCCTCTAGTTAAGCCTAGGTGTTCCACACTTCTGGGTGTGTTTTATGTGAAATTCAACTGTGCGTGCTTTGATCTCTTCCCCACATTTCAGTCCTGATTAAGGTTAAGTGCATTTGAGCTTGATTACTGATGCAACCCAGTTATTTCCAACTCAGAGGACTTACCTTGGCAGTATTTCCAGGCTTTGAGAGTTATGGCCCAATACCAAGGGTACTGGAGAGTTTGTTAGCGTAGCATGAGTGTGTTCATTTTAATAGAAACAAAATTTAGGCAGCTGGACTATGTAGAAGAAAACAAAGTGGCTGGACAGAAGTTAAGCTATATTCACAGATGAGAATTGTTCTACAGATTGTTATCTCTGAGTTATTTTAAGTGATGGAAAGGGAGTAGTAACTTAGAAGCATTCATTTGTTCACTAGTTCTCATTTCTTTGATTATGTATGGCAATGTAGAATTTGTTTTTGCAACCTTGGCTATCAAGAATTAGTGCTCTTGGCAGCTAGAGCAAGTAAAACTTTGTACTCCTCTTTTATTTAACAAACTAAATATTGGTCTCTGTGTTGTGGTAATTTGAGCTTCTTTGAAAGAAGGAATGGGAATTAGTGATATGGTGATGCTCTTAAAAATTATTTGTCTGGTTGTTGTAGTTCTCCCCCTGCAGTTTCTGTGCTGCTGGTACAGCTGTAACGAAGGAGAGTTACAGTGTGGTTTTCTAGAGGAGTGACTAAAATACATGTTGATTTTTGTCACATAACCGCTTCCTAGAAATATAACACTTTCTTCTTGTTACTGGGAAATGAAGGTAATTTTTTGGGTTGGGGGTTTTCAAAGGGAGTTTTTCCTTCTGGCAAGAGGAGTCAGCAGTAAAAAATATAGAGGTCATAGGGAAAAAGGAGGGTTAAGCAGCAAACATCATCCATTTCTTGGAAGAAGGAACTCCAATAAGGAATTGACCTTTTTGCCTAAGCTTTATCTGGAACTAATGTCTACATTTTATCTGAAGCTAATGTCTGCATTTCTACTGGACATGTGAAGATATATCAGGCTGGTCAAGCACATCAAGCATTTCATTAAAATGTTGTACAAATGATGTTCAACAGTGATCTTTGGGAGCATCAGTCATGGGGGTTCTGTGCAGAGTCATGTATCTCAAGGTTTTTAGGACCATCTCTTTTTCCCTCTGGCTGCTCACAGATGAGAGGAGAAAACGATGAAGGAAAATTTCCAGTTGCATCAACGTAAGGCACAGTTTTTGCCCATCAGTACCATTATCAAAATCTGAAACTCCAGTGAAGATGTGTTGTGCTTCGCTGCACTGTGCATTGCCTTCCAAGTGACAAGGCTCTGCTCTGAGAGCAGTTACAGGAGCAGCCATCACAGATCCCCTTTTGTCTGTGTGGCTGAATGATTGAGGATCAAAGGAGCACTGCGTTTGGAATGGATTTGCAGATAGTTACCTTCTAGGTGATAAAACTTGCAGTCAGTTTTGAGGTCCTTTTTTCTCTGCCAGCCATTGCTGCTGTGCAGCTTGGATATACACTTCCAGTGTAATTCAGAGGATTTTTCCCTGATGAGTCAAGCAAAAAATGCAGAACAGAATAGGAAGGTTAGTCCACTCTCTTCTAGGACCAACTTACATGGTCTTTGGTATTGATTAAATGACCATCCTTCTTTTTTTAACTGTGGAGTTGTATTGATGCTTATTTCAAACTCTCCCATTCTCATTTTAGTTCCTCACTGTTAGGTTGTGTGTCCCTGCAATAAGACTTCCAAATTTCGTATTAGGTGGAGAGATTGAACATGGCTTTAAATTGTGAGTGTCTGCATGTTTGTAATGGGATAGAAAGAGATGAAAATCTGTCAGTTGTTCAGGATGTTTTACCTATGCAAGGTAAAGTGATTTTTTTTTTTGAGGTAGTAAGTATGAGATTAAAGAGCAGCTGTTTTCACACACCCATCTAGAGCTCCATTTTGTCTCCAGCAATAGTACAGATAACTGAGTAAATAAATAAGGAGTGCAGGAACACAACAAAAACACGTGAAACACATGATGCTCTTTGTGTGCACTCTTTGGTTTTCAGACGTTTGTAGTTCGGGGATTTATGGAGATGGGTAACTTTCTTAGCTTACAGGATTTGACTGCTGAATTTATTCAACCTTTCTGTCAAGCCATAAGGAATTTTAGGACATGTAATACTTTGTGGTTCAACAGATGAATGAACATGAAACACAGTAAATGAAGCATCGTGTCTGTTTGAACCTGAACTCCGTTTGATGTCGGTTTCTTATACTGAATGGGTGGTAAATGACTGATCCCTGTTTACTCTGCCCATGATAATGATAATTTTCTAGGCCTCAGCTTGCTCTAAGACTCAGTTTAAAGCTTGTTGACATTTTATATATATCCACATAGCCTACTTCAAACTTGCTTTCCCTGAGATACTTTGACTTTCACAACTCAATTTTATTGAAGTATTTTAATGTCCAGTCAGGTATGTCTTTACAGTGGCTTGTTTTTTTTTTTTAGTTTTTCCTATTCATTTAGTGTTTCTGCTACCCTGAATAACTTGGTAGCATCAGCACTGTGTTAGCAATGTATATTAAATTGTGCTGAAGAAGGGAAGTTGAGCAATTGAATGAATATTTGCAGTTCTGAATGTGTGCTGGTTGTAGGTGATTTAAGTGAAGGAAGTTACCTTAGCAGCAGAACTGTTAGCTGTTCACACAAGAAGAGTGCCCCAAATGGGGCAAATTAGAAGGACTCGTAGCCTAAAACCACTTTCCTGAGTGGCAGTGGGCAGCTACTCTTCAGGGAAGTGTGCAGAAAGAGGGAGGGGAGTGTAGCTGTGCTTCCAAGGGCAGAGTGCAGCATCCTTCCAGCAGCCTGCTGGAATCCTGTGACAGCATCATCCTAGCTCCATGGATTTGTCTGATATGAACCTACTTTGTCTTCCCTGAGGTCTTAATGTGAACTGTTGGTGTTACACACAGCTCATCTCCATTAATTTGTTCTTGTGTAGTGCCCTGATCTCTTGCTCAAGCAGTTGTCTCTGTACCCTGTATAGTCTCCCTTCAGCCATTTCTTTTGCAGGCTGAGGAGTCTTGCTTGGTATCATCATTCCTCTTGTGGAAGCTGTTGCCTAGATGTCATCAGTGCTGCTCAGTGTACTGGTGTTGCAGCACATCAGTAGACAGTTCTTGTATTTCAGTTACATGCACCTGCTCCTGGCTATTTGCTACTACTAGTTTTTGTTCTAAGTTCTCTTCTGACCTGAAATGATGCTGGTTGTTCATGTGCTGTAAAGAAAGGCTGTGGTGCTGGGAGTTTTTGAAGTGTTCCCCTTTTATAACTAAAAGTAGAGATACTACTGTTTCAAGTACAGAACTTGAGTTCATTGTAATCATTAGTAAGCTTATTCTTGGCAGAGGATGTTTTGAGCTAGATCCTGTACTCATCTTGCAGATTGCATCAAGTCTTGCTTCTGTTGGGGGTTTTAAGAGCTCCTTTGAAGAAGTGGTAATTAAGTCTCTTAAAAATGTAGTGTTTACATCACATGGATAATACTGGGAATTCACGTCTCTGAAATCCTCTAATTAAGCCACATAAATCTCAAGAGGCAGCGTTTGTCACTGGCAACTGTCAGTTATCTTCATGGGACCGTGGCTCATCTTCTGCACTGGGCTAAGAATGGTGTGTTGGGACTCAGTGTAGCTCCTCCCTCATACTGGACATCATGTGCCTCCTCTTAACTTCTGTTGAAAGGAAGAGGGTATCTGAGCTTGACCAAGTGTTGGAATAGTCAGGTGAGTCGATGTGACACAGTAACTACTGGAAAGATTTTCCGTGTGGGATTGTATCTCTTGTCCTGTTGGTATATGTTACACCATCCAGTGTGACAGGAATGAGCCCAATGTCCCTTCCAAGTCCTCTGATTCTGTGGATCCTGCCTCCAGAGCTGGAAAGAGCAGTTTGTCTCTTCCTTCTGTAAGCATCTCCATGAGGTCAGATAGATGTGTCGTGATGTGGACTGCACTGGGTCAGTCACTCTGCAGCTGCTATACTAGGGTGCTAAACACCCAGGGTATGTATAGATCCATTGCTGACATCTGAAATCAGGTGCATTGGATTCCATTTTGCTCTGTTGGGATGGAGGACAGTCATCAAATCGTGATGGTGATGAAGGAAGTTCACTGATCTCAGCAGGGCATGCAGCTAAGCGTCCCACTGACACTTACTGTCTCATCAGGTGGGATGGGAGAGTGAATTGGAAAGCTAAAAGTATGAGAACTCATGGGTTGAATTTACTGGGTAAAGGAGAAACTGAATGTGAGCAAAGGGAAACAAGGAATTCACTCTCCACTTCCCATCAGCAGGCAGTTGTTCAGCAGTTTCCAGAGAAGCAGGGCTCATGGCTCATCCAGGGTAACGATTTCTTAGGAAGACTAATGCCATCACTCTGAACCCTTCCTCCTTCTTCATCCCAGCTTTTGTTGCAAAGCAGGATGCTGTAAGGTATGACTAGTTGGAGTCAGCTGTTGTGATGCACTCCAGCTCTTTGCCCACTGCTTACTAGTGGGGCTATGTGAGAGAAGCCCTTGACTCCATACAGATATTTCTTAGGAACAGCTAAAAGTTTCTTGTGTTATCCCTATAAAACATGCAAAACAGCATCATACAAGGTTCTGGAAAGATAATTGGTTTTATCCCATGACACGAGGCTCCCAGTATCTTCTGGTGAAATGAAAGTATAGCTTTCTGGGTGACCTGAGAGATAAAATGAGAGTGGAATGAAAGATTAAATGTAAGGGTCTGTTAGTTGCTAAATCACTGTAGTGGTATTTACAGTACTGTCGTAAGCACAGTGGGGTGGCTTGGCACGATATCGTAATTTTGTACTTCATTAAAAAGTGAGCAAGTATAAATGAAAATCATGTATCCTAGAGATGTGGTCAGGTGCTGCTTCTACTTAATATTCTTACTTTGTGTTCATACTGCAAGGTCTCAGGGAGGTCTGGGTAAAGTAGTAGCAACGCAGTTCTGCAGTTGTGGAAAATGCATAAATGAATGAGAAGAGTACATTTTCGACTGATGAAATCGAGTGAGTGGAATCTGTCCTTCAGGGTGAGATTTAATTTCTGTATTACCACTTGCTGGTTGTTCTGTGTAGACAGCAGCAGTATAGCTGTTGAGTTGTTCTTGAGTTTCTAAGATGAGTCTGTGTCGTTCTGGAGTTATTCATACACTCCCCTAAAAAAAGAAAACACAAAAATAACCTTTTGAGTTATTTCCAAAAAGTATTTTAGCATATTAGTTAGAGATGGTTCATCCAAATGGCTGATCTGAGTTGCTGGAAATTTCGTGGTGCTTTACTTGAAGTACGAGAGCGCATGCTGAAGCTCAGGTTTGTGTGGGTGAATGGACAGTACTGTGTAAGTGTGCAAGTGCAGACTCCTTAGCAGCCTTTGAGCTGGGGTTCATGAAGTTTTTCTGTTCCCTTTTGTTCTGTCTGCTGCTTCCTCAGTTCTTTGCTTCATGAGAATGCAGACAGGTCTAAAAACTATGTAGATTACCGAAAGTGCTGCTGGGTTTTATTTCAGCTGCGAGAAAGCAAGTCTTGGTTTCCAGTAGGATGAGCATGCTCACCAAGTGATGTCTGGAGTGGGGCTGAAAGCAGTTGTTCACTTTGATAGCATTCACTGATCCCTTGTCATTAGGTCAATCTGGGCAAAGAGTGCTTTCTGGAGAGCTGAAGGATCCCACCACCTCACTGTGACTTCGTTGCCATCAAATGAATGTAGGTTGAGTACAAGTGTTCAGGGATAGTGTCAGGACGTAGAAGATGAAGGGTGTTTTCAGTTAATGCCTGCCAGGAATTAAGAAAAATTAACATGAGATTTTTGTGGTCTTGGAGAATACTCACACGAGGAGTTGTCTGTTCCACATATGAGAGGTTACAGAGTTCTTGGATTGAATTAGCTGTTTTGAAAAGAAGATTCACATGGAATTTGTGGGGCAATATTTCAATTTCTTCAGGGTATATTTGCTTCCAGTTCTGGTGCTGACTACTTCTTAAGATTCTGAAGGGAGTATGCAGGTAGTCCTTGCTTACACAGAAACCAGTAGTAAGGATTTGCTGTTGTTACTGAGGCCTGCTAGAAAAGAAAGGTTAACTCTATTCAGTCCTCAAATCTGAGGCAGGACCACTCAGTGCCAGCGTTTAATGGGGTTGTTGTTTATTTGGAGTTTGTTGTTTCTTTCAGATTGTCTGGTTTTACCTTCAGCAGAGTGCCAGTGTTATTTTTGTAATGATGTTTCCGGTGTTTTCTCTTGCAGGATTTCCATTTCTGCAGAGGTACTGTTGGCAGTGATACAGTATGTCTTGTTTACAGTAACTCCTCTTCAGATTTGTAATGCAAATATAACTTCAGCAGATCTCAGAGCTCTTGTACTTATGGACTCTGGGGTTTCCTCTCAGCTAACCTGCATTGTGAAAGGTGTTATCCATCTGATCCCACAGGATTGTCAGGATGGGCATCCATGTTGAGCCTCATCTGATGTTTGACTTCAGAGAGCTGAAGGGAGACTGATCCACAGTCACTTCTTGCTGAATTGATTTCTAACAGCAAGTAGCAGGACTTGCTCTTCTTTTTGTGATTGTTGTTCTGAACAGAGAATTTTGGCTTCCTTCACAGTTCTCATTCCTTGGTGTTCTGCCATGGAAAAGCAGTCTAAAGATAATTGTGCAGGGGAATCTTTGTGTTTTATCTGGAGTGACCTAGCTCCACTTAACAAAAAAAAAAATCCCTTGTTTTTCTATATAAGCAATTTTTTTTCTAGTGGTACTGCTTCTCTCATTTAAAGCTCTTCCAAATTAAACACACGGTGCCGTATGGTAGTATAATGCCAGTGTGCAGGTTGTGTTAGAACATAAACTAACAGAACTGCAGTTTGAGGTTTTAATTCAGCAAAGGGATCCATTTTGCAGCCCTTATTCATTCCACAGAAGACCCGAAGTTAGTTGTACCACGTGCCTGTGCAAGATGGTTCAGAGGCTTTCAGCCTGGGGAAGGTTTTGGTGAGTGGTCAGTGAAACTGCTGGTGATCCACGGTCTTAATCTTTACCACACCCATTAACATTGCTTTGTCCTGCTGTTGTCCTAAGCAGTTGATGGCTTTGTTCCTGATGTGGAGTTTGGTATCCAGTGAGGAAGAAGAGTAAAAGGCAAAACTTCTGGAAGCTTGGATACTGGATCGGGCACCCGGTTGATCTGGTCAGCTCTTAGAGTAACTGTTTATTCACACACTGTTTATTATTTCTGTTTGCTGTAATCTGTGGAACACACAATCATTGGATCGTTCTGTAGGATTGGGACATTTAATGTAAGGGGTAATCTTTCAGAGTCCGTGTGTGTGGTCCAAAAGTTGTGGACCATATGCCCACGTCTGTTAGTTGTGAACTGATGTTTAAGATGCCTCCTTTTTGTTTGTTGTAGACATTTGATAAAGGATCTCCTAGCTACGTCTCTCCAGGAAGTCATTTTAGGACGGATTCACGACGAGCTTGAAGCAGTAAATGGAAAGTGCTGTGTGTTGCTCTCATGCATAGGAAAGTACTCCTGCTGGTTTTATTGTGTGCTGATCTGATAGTGGCTGGGGCAGTGATCTCATCTGGAAATGTTTTAGTTCAATTCATACACTGCATTAAAAACAAAGATATTTATTTTGGTGATAACATCAGATGCTCGTAATCTTGGGAAGGCTGGAAAACTGTGATGCGAAACAGCACTTTTTCCTCAGTGAAGAAGACCTGATAGGAATGTATGGAAACAGTCAGCAATGTTCTAAAGCAAGTACTGGGTCAGCCAGGATTTTGATAACTGGTTTAAATTACTAAGACTTCTTTTAAAAGAACATTTGGAGCTCTTTTTATGTGCCTTTTGTTGATGTTGTAGGGGGGATCGTTAGGTAATTTTTCAGTAATTCCTGTGCTACCTTGGTGACTGGGAAATCTGAGGTTCTTATGTAACCCCATCATTCTTTTAACAAGAGCTTTAAGAAAAATGCTGAGCAATTCACACCTTGTCATGGAATTACAAGGCTGAGTAACGTTGTGCTAAATACTCCTGAATTAATTTCACTAGAAATACTAGTGTTCTGGGCTTCTGGAAAGGATATAGCTTTCTGGGAATCAGGGTTGTATCCTTGCTCTCCTCTCGCAGCACTACTGTAGTTAGAAGTGGACAAGTCAGGAAGGGTCTCTGCCTGCTTTTATCTTGTGTGGCATAGCTATTCAAAACTCCCATCATATTCAGTAAGGAGGGCTTTTTTATTTTTTATTTTTCCAATATAAAATGGAAATGATGACCAATTTCTGCTGCCAGCCTGGAAGTTTCACTTCCAGAAACGAAAGCGTGTGTTTCATAATTTTGAATGTGGTAAGAAATTGCAGTATTCTACTTTCTTCAGAGCATACATACAATCTGACACACGAATCTGGAAATTTAGGATGAGTCAAGAGTCACAACGAGTGAGCTATGCTTTATTCTGTTTAACATACTAGAAATACAGCACCAGACAAAGAGCTTTTCATTCTGTGTAAATTCACTTGCTCCAGGAGGCAGAGGGGTAGGTTCAGACATCTCTGCGATGAGTGCAGTAGAGTAACATGGAATAAAGCAGCAGTGATCTGTTCTTCTGAGCATCAGGGAAGATGGGACTGCGTGCACGCGTTCTTGTAGGAGAGATTTTGAAGGTGTAAAGCCTGATAACAAGTGAAAAATAGTAAGAAGTATTTAACCTTGAGTTACCTGCCGGACATGACTTTCTTGAAAGAGAACTTTTACATCTTCAGTCAGTGCTGCTGGACAGCCTGCTCACAGCAGTTTCTAGGATATCTTGATATAGATCAAGGGTAGAATACAGTTCAGTGCTTGTTTTTGATTTTGTTTCTCTTGTTCCTCAACTTCAACATTTTCATCCATTATTTTTCTTCTATAGTGTCAAATAACAGTAAATATTTTTATTTGCTGCATTGATGATATGCGAGGGAATGGTCTCATGTTGTACTAGGGGAAATTTAGATTGAATGTCAGGAAGTTTCTTGGAGCTGGTGGCTGAACACTTGAATGGATTGCCCAGGGAAGCGTTGGAGTCCCCATCCTTGGAGATGTGGAAAAGAAAGATGTGGACGTGGCACTAAGGGATGTGGTTTGGTGATGGGATTCTGTCAGCTGGGGTGATGGTTGGACTCAGTGATCTTGAGAGTCTTTATGATTTTTGAACTGTGTACTGTTTACTTCATCCCTCCAAGTGTTATCTCAGCTTCAGTTAAAAAAAAGAGCAAACAGAAAACCTCAGGTTTTGGAGAGTCAGAAAATATGGTGATGAAATTGTTTGGGTGATGGGAAGAATGGAAGGAGGGACTTGTATCATGAAAGCAAAAAGCATGTCTTCATGTTTTCATCTGTAAATTTTGTGGCCTGTGTCCTCTCTTTATGTAAATTCTCATCATATTCTACTAATGCACAACTTAAGTCTCTATTTTCTTTGCTTCTCTCCTTTATTTCCTTTCTATCTTAATTTCAGGTTCCCATGTTACTTTTTGAAGTTATGAGGAGAAATAAAAGTAATTAATTAGGTGTTTTTGCAGGTAGTTATCCTCTCAGTAAACTTAAGTCAGAAGGGGGCAGTTCATCTTTAGGCAGCATACAGCAGTAAGCACTGCATAGCAAAGCACTTAGAAATTAAAATCAACTTCAAAGGAAATTTTACTATTTCATACCAAGCTTGTAATGAAGTTGTAGATTCACATCTCTGCAGCAGTCCTGTGGTCTTAATTCGACCTCAAATGTACGATAATGAGAATTTTTCCCAAAAAGTGAGGCTTGGAGTGCCTTTAAGAAAGCTGTCTGGTCCTAATGCATCCAACAGTGGTAAATCTGTTTTTTCCATGCTAAATATTTAACAATGGCATGGAGAAAAAAAAAAGATAAGTTACTTCAAAGTTGACTTTTTTTCAGCTTCCTACCATGGACTATTGCAGTACTTTTCTCTACTTGGATTGCAGGGTTTTGTGGTTCACTTCAGTTACTTCAGAGCTGCTTCTGGGCAGAAAGCATCCACGTTTCAGAGGGGTAGCCTGCATTCCTTCTTTGACCATGAGGATTTGTTAGAGATTGGAATAACTTGTCTTCATCCACCATGAGGTCACTGCAGAGTGTTACTACTTTCTCTGCCATGCTTGTCATCTGCAAACTCAAGACGTTTATGAAGTTGCTGGGGCCCAGTTTGATACCACTGTCTGTTCATGTCACACGTGCAGTAATAGGAAAGCCTATCATCCACTTACTTTGCATAAGAAAGCAGTTTATCAGCCCTGGAAAAGATGAGGGGACTTTGATATCCCAGGTGATTATTCTTGTGGACAAAATGAGTCATCTTTGTGTGGACTTTTAACATGTGGGTGAGTGAATCATCAGGTGTTGAACAGATTCATCTTTTCAGTGGGACATACCTAAGATAATGATTTTTCACAGAGACAACTCAGACCTGTCTAAAGAAAGGATCACAGAAGCTAAAATACAGTGATATCATGTGTCTTCAAGCACGTCACCTTTGGGAGACAATCCAGAAACCAGCCCAGCCTTGCTCTGCACCATTGACATGCATGTGAGGATAGTGACTTCTAAAGCATTGTTTTCTAAAAGGTTTGTGAAAGCAGAATAACTGACCAGTGGTTGCTCAAGAAACGAAATACAGGTTAGTCCTTCCATGTACTGGCCTTCCACAGCAGTCATAGGGAGGTTATGTAAATTTGCTCAGCACGTGATGACAGCTCAGTGTATGATGTGAATGGGTGAAGTGGGGCTGTGTACACGAGTCGTGGCCTGGCAAGGGGCTGTTGCCAGTGCCCATTTGTGTACTGACAGCAGAGTAAGATTATGGATTGGCTCAGTTTTTTTTTCTTTTTTATTGTATTAAGTCCAGGGCTGAGTTCTGTCAGCCACAATTATGCTTAGTTTTGGGTTTGACTGTGTTCTGAAACCTACAGAGACAAAGCAGCTTGCTGTTGTGACTGGCCATAAGAAGTGAAGTACTAAATTTCAGCATGAATATGCTGGTTAAGTAGGATTTAGGGCTTCAGTCAAAACTTGCTGTGCGTTCACCTGACAAATCAGCAGTCATTTCATGGAACTTCAGCAAAATCTTGGTTTGATAACAGCATTGTGAACTCAGGAAATTTTCTTCCATATAGGTTTCCTTGTAAAGCATTTCTCAGTATTTTTTTTGTTGGTTGGTTTTCTTTAGGAGTTTTTAGGAGGTGCAGATTATTGCAGACACAGAGCCTTACATGAACAAAACAATTTTTGGAGAACTCTAACTTCATATCTTGGTCTACAGTCTGGAGATACTTCTTCTTTAGTCACTGAAGTCAATTTGAAGACATTCATTGATTGCAATTAAAGGTATAGATGATTTTAGAATCAGACCAAAGAGGTATAACTAAAAGAATTATCTTCATTCCTGTTTGCAAGTATGGATTTTGTAGGGTAGTAGGGTTGGAGCACCAGAAATGAAATAATAATAATAAAAAAACCCAATACCACCCCCACTCTTCACACCCACCCCTTGCCAGCTGTCTAGCTCAGTAAATTTCACACCATGGTTTCAGGGCCAGAATGATTATGAGTTAGGGCTAGCACAAAATCTAAGAATTTGAAAATTTTCCAAGTATTTTACTGTAAGGTGGGGATTAAAATTTCTTGAAGAACAAATATGAAAAATGCACAAGGGTAAGGAGGTTACACTTAAAAAAAAAAAACCAACACCCAAAACCACACAAAAAAGCCCATAAAACATGACAGAAGATGGGATTGCTTAACTTTGCCTTTCAGTCATGAATTGTCCTCTTGCACCCTGCCATTCTACTTGCTGTCTGTTGTGTCCTCCTGCATCATAAGATCATCCTTGTTACCTTTCAGAGAATCACAGAATTGTAGGGGGCGGAGGGGACCTCGAGAGATCATCAAGCCCAACCCCCTGCCAAAGCAGCTCCCTAGCACAGGTTGCACAGGTAGGCATTCACGTGGGTCTTGAACGTCTCCAGAGAAGGAGACTCCACCACCTCTCTGTGCAGCTGTGCCAGTGCTCGGTCACTGCACTGTGAAGAAGTTCCCACTCACATTTGTGCAGAATTTCCCCTCATCCTATCAGCACACACTGCAGAGAAGAGTCCAGCCTCATCCCTTTGCCTCCCACTCCTTAGGTATTTATAGACGTGGATCAGATCCCCTCTGATTTTTCTCTTTTCAAGGCTGAGCAGCCCCAGGTCTCTCAGCCTTTCCTCATAAGGGAGGTGTTCATACCCTTTATCATCTTTGTAGCCCTCTGCTGAACTCTTTGCAGGAGATCCCTGTCTTTTTTGTATCGGGGAGCCCAGAACTGGTTTTCCATTGAGGAGGATGTAGCTGTACATTCAGATTGTTCATAAAATCTTGCCTGCTGGATAATTTGTGATCTTTACTCCGGATGTTCTTAGACAAGCCCCTAGATGCTCATAGCATGTGCTGGTTACGTTTTTGGTGGTTGTTTTTTGTTTTTTTTTTAACTCTTACATTGTGTTGAGACTGTATGAGGGTGTATTTTGAGTTGTGATGAAAGTAACGTGCATGGTTTTTATTTGCAGCATAGATCACCATAATTTAGTTAGCCCAAGGCTAAAACATAACTGCTTTTGAGGATTATAGAGGAGCTGTTAATGGAAATAGTTTGCCTGGGAATGTATGCAGCAAGAAAGCATGTATAAGAAGATAAAGATGAGCCTCTTGCTTATGATGCACTTAGGTACGTGCTGTTGTCTTTGATCTGATTGAGCTAGATGACATGGGAAAGAGCTCCTGTTCTCTAAATGGCAACTGTCACAACAGCCTTGATGTTGGTATGGGGAAAGCTTTTGTTGTTCACAGTAATATGCAACTGATCCTTACGGATGTTTTCCATCTGTATGCCCAGTGATGCAGTACTCTGTGGATCAGTGGCTGTGCTTTGAGGATGACAAGGGGTACAGCTTTCAAGTGTCTTACCTTACAGGTAGTAATTGCTGTATTTGCAGCAATTGATGATAAAATATAATAGCCAAAATTCCAAGTCCTTAGTGCACAAACCCATGCTTTGGCTGTTGTTGCCTTTACTTACATTTGCAGCTTTCTAATGAGTAATAATTCAGAAAGGCTGTTGTAGCTTGTGGCTGTTAAGATGTAGTGTATTGAACACTAAATACTTGCTGCAAAGGATTATGTATGGCAGTGTGGTACGTAACAGCTGCAGCCTCCCTGCTTTGCCACCCTATTCTTCAGAGATGTGTGATAGCTGTGAATGCATCCTTCAGGACTTCAGTAAAGCACTGATAACTTCAGTTATCTGTGCCAAAACACCTCAGTGTATTTTAAGTCATGGTTCTTCCCCTGGGGAGAAGATGGAGCTCCTCAGGAAATACAAATTCAGAAATGACAACCACTATGCAGACTGAAGGCAGTCATCCTCCATTCCACCATACATCTAACACTGCTTTAGTTTTTATCAAGGAAGACGTGGTGAAAAGCCTACACTGACTTTATTCTTCCTCCTTTTTGATGCTGTGTGTGTGTTCAGGACTGTGGGACACAGAAACTGGTCTCCTGCATGCATTTCCACTTGGGGCTCTTCTTTCCTGCTCAGCGTGGCAGCTACTACTGTTAAGAAAGTACTGCACTCACACTACTAAAAAGAAAAAAAAAAGAGTGAAATCCATCTCTTAATTTATTTGTCCTCTCGTTTGGAGAGAGTAGCTAATGTGATTTCATGTAATAAAACCAGACCTGAGAATCCAGAGGGGTGATTTTCTAAATTTAAGGTTTCTCTTGAATTTTTTTATTACGAGTAGATTGGATTACTATAGGCTGTGTCAGCGTGAGTCACTTGTAAGTGCCGGGTAATCCA
Organism: Cyrtonyx montezumae; assembly: GCF_038088225.1. Lineage (NCBI taxonomy): Eukaryota > Metazoa > Chordata > Aves > Galliformes > Odontophoridae > Cyrtonyx > Cyrtonyx montezumae. The sequence continues at coordinate 158,198,629 of NW_027072034.1, read as the reverse complement.
ATAACCCTGAGCAGTTTCTTATGGAAATACTATTCTCTGATTTCTATTTATACTGTGGTCACGGCCCTGTTGAATCCCCACTGACTTCACTGGAAATATCTGTGTGGAAAAAACTGGTGTGAACGCATATGGTAATGGTCATCACAATGAGTAAAGTGAAAAATAACCTCAAGTAATTAGGGAGTGTTTTGAAACAAATTCTGTCAGTTTTATTGTGCATTTTTTGTAGTATTTTTAGATGGAGAGTAAAAGTAATCTGCAGGGGGTGAGGGTTTGTTTTTTGCTTCTCATTAAATGGGAGGTGGGGCAGCTTTGCCAGGCTGTCACACCGTCCTGCAAGTTCCAGAGTTTTGCTTTATTTTCCTGTCACTGCTCTTTGTGGTGGTGGTGAGGTGCCCTTGCATTGCTCTGTGCTGGTGTCCTATCCAGAACATATTCAGCTCTACTGGAAACTGCCTACACATCTTAGATTTAAAAAACCTAACCCTTCTCCAGTCATGATCAGCCTTTCTCTGCCGCTGTGCTGGTCTTAAGTGGCAACAGAAGGCAAACGCTTTGCTGTCTTTCAGAATTGCTGTCTAAAGGAGGAAGAAACATACAGAGAACTGCTCTTCCATTCTGGGATATGGCACGCTTCTGTTCCAGAGCAGAACGAAGTCTAAACGCTCCTAAAACATGGCTGGTAAACCCTTTCTGTTTCAAATGAGAGTGCAGAATACCAAGATCTGTACTGACAAAATGTACCTGTGTTGCTGAGAGGGGGAAAAAGTAGATCTACTGGGAATCGTTTGACAAAATTCAGCATTTGTGACATATGCAAACGCTGCTGATAACCTTCAGGCACCACGGTTTTTGTAATGTTAAATTTACATTCAGAGTTCTGAAATACCATCCACTTCTCTGTCTCTGCTGTTGCGTTTTATTGTGTGTGGTATGGAGGATAAGAAGCTCGACCCCCTTGGATTTTTGACGTGTTAAGGCAGAATTTGTAGATGCTGACTGCCTACTTTTGATCACACGTTTGTGGTGAGTACTGAGACTGTGAAATAAATGCTGCCTGGAGAGTTGAATCCTTAGTTGAGAAGGTAAGAAATAAGAATCCGTATTTCTTATGCAATAGGTTTTGCTTGGAAACATTGTGTAATTTTGCAGATATAGCTCAAGGTAGTGAGAGATGGAGATTTGAAGCATTCGGGGTCTGTCCGTGGTGGTGGCTTGTTAGTAACAGCACTAGTTTGTGAATCAGATCCTTAATTAATATTCCAGATAGTTTTACTGCCTAACATACAGTCAACAGAATAAGAGAATATGTGGAGATACCGGGGTGCTAACAAAGAATCTGGAATGAAAACGCAAGACAAAAAGGGAAGTGAAGCATAGAGATCTGCATTAATGTGTTGAATAAGTCATTTGGAAGTTACAAACAAGAGCACATAGTTGAATAATTATATAAAAACATATCAGGTAGGTTTAATATAAAATCTAAAGTACAAAAAGAGTGATACGTGGCATTAATGCAGGCCTCCTTCTTGCCAGAGGGTGATATTAAATGTTAGATATCACGCTGAATAAACTGGTGAGCCTAATTATATTTAATCGTAGGTCTTTTAAAGGATCCAAACCAGCTCTGGACTTCCCAGGTAGTTGTGATTGTTAACAGGTCTCATTTGAAAATTGAGTGAACTGTGGTGTTTCTCTTTGAGAGCAGTACAAAATGGAATTTGACTTGAAATCAGTATGCATGGGCAGGGTGACTGGAGGTATCAAAGGCAAAATTTACTCAGCACATTGATGGTTCATTACGTAGGAATTTGATGGGGTTTTTTAAGTACATTTACTGATTGGACTAGAGGTAACAGCTTTAAATCATGCTTGGGAGGTTGAGGCTGGATATTAGGAAGAATTTATTCTCAGGAGGAGTGACAAGGCACAGGCTGCCCAGGGAGGTGGTAGAGTCACTGTCCCTGGAGGTGTTCAAGAAAAGGGCAGATGTGGCACTGAGGATCATGGCTAGTAGGCATGGTGAGGGTGGGTTGGACTGGATGGTCTTAGTGGTCTTTTCCAACCTTAATGTTTGTGTTCATTTTAGCCAGATCCAGCTTATTGCTCGACTGTGATGTAAGTATTGTATCAGCTGAGCTTGCACAGCAAGATGCACAAATGAATGTGGAGTGAGAAGTTTAGGTCTGAAACTTAAGTGTGTGCTTTCTTAGACATCTCCTATTTCTAAAACCAGTTTTTACTTAATATGAAAGCTAAAAACGTGTTTACTCCTCTAGAGGCAGAACATAAGGAACTGTACCAAGAAAGATCCATTGTAAACAGAGAAAGCAAGGATACTGGCAGCTCTGGGTACCAACACGTGGTAGTTCATCACTGTAAACAGACATCACACCCCTGCCACATTCTTGTCCTGCATGAACCCGTGCTCTTCCACTGAGCTTGGACGTCATCCAGAGATCAGTGTATTGCACAGGCCAGTTCTGACGCAGGGCCAGCAGGCGTGTGGTCAGGAATGCTTTTTCCCAGGAGGCATTCAAGGTCAGGCTGGATGGGGCTTTGAGCAACCTGCTGTAGCGAGAGGTGTCCCTGCCTGTAGCAGGGGGGTTGGAGCTAGGTGAGCTTAAAGGTTCCTTCCAACCCAAACTCTTCTATGGTAAGAAAGCTCACCCACTGTATGTACCAGCCTCTAACCCAGTTTGTTTGTTAGGCTGCTCTGCACAGGGCTTTGTTTTGGGAATGGGAGACCATCAAAGCTCTGCTCTTAACTTCATTTTTATTTCTTTTTATGGACAGTAATGCAGGAAGACGTTTCCAAAACTTGAGTTTGAAAGTTGTCCCGTTCCATTTTGAATGCATATGCTAACCTTAAAACCTGTTAATCAGGAGATACGTATATATAATCTGTTGATAGTTTGACTTGTTTCATTCCTGCAGTGGTGGTCATCTGTAGGAGTGGGAGGAGGATTCTCAGCCCAAATATTCTGAGAGCTGGTGCTGAGGTGCTGTCACAAGACCTGAGGTCTGTCTCATCTGTCTGGCTGTTGTGCATCAGGGGGTATATCTTACTGCTGTGGGGAGCCTGACTCCCAAGACCTTCTCAATTAATTTTCTGTGTTCTGTAAAATGAAACCAGGTAACCATACCAGCTGGTATCAAGGGAGGATCGGGACCAGTTCTGCGCCAGAGGGCAGTGGGTGTGGCCCCAAGCTGATGGAGATGAGGGAGCATTTAGATGACATTCTTGAATGTAGGGTTTGGATTTTGAGCATCTCTGCGGTGCCAGGGCTTGGACTTGATGATCCATGTGGGTCCCTTCTAACTCAGTATGCCCAATGACTGTGTGATTTCAAATTACTCATGGAGTATTTCAGAGCAATTTCAGAGCATGAACTACGCTGTCGATTGAGCTGGGGCCTTGGTGCTGTTTTTCTTGTAAGTTGCATGGAAGGAAAAAGCTGATCCAAGGTCAGGGAACAGTCTGAGTGTCAGAGGAAGGGGGAGGCAGTGCAGCAAATATCTTTCTTGTCCGGGGCTCCACTTGCTGTACGTTTGGGCTATTTCCCACCTACAAGCAGGGCTTGGGCCATTCTGGGAGAGTATGCAGTGTTGTTTGTTTTTTTTTCCTGTGAAAATGGAGCATGCTCTCAGATTTCTCACTCCATTCTCATGAAAAAATGCGGTGCTCTAAAATCAGCAATTACCTTTTACCAGCACTGCATGTTCCCGAAGTGAAAGGTTCAGTTAGTAGGTCATTCTAACAACAGCAAAATTAGAATTCTTTCCAAAGGCTTTGTACAAACCTGGTGTTCCCATAAGTGCTACATACTCAAGTGGAACTATATATTTTCTTCAAGGAGCAAGAGATGCGTTTTTATATGCTGTTTTAGGAGAAATATTTGTTGCTGGCTATTTATGAAACAGAACATTGCAGAGAGGAGGGGAAAAAAAGTGGTGGCAGAAGATGTTTTAGTAGTTAGGTACCACTTCTCTTGCAGAAAGTGTTTCCAGGACAACGAGGTTGATGATGGAGTTACAAACTGAATATGTGTTTCCTTTCCTTCTCCTTTATTTGTACTTCATCAGTAAGGTGGGACGACCTCTCTTTGTACTTGAGCTGTTCTCGTGGGAGTTGTAGTGCATTCAGTTATTTTTAGCCTGTGCCAGGTTGTCCATGTGGCTCTTCATAGCTATTTAGAAGATTTGTGGAGTCCAAGCAGTAGTGTTTGTGGAGTTCTGTTGATAGCACGTGATATCTGGACAGCTAACAGTTCTTCTGAGATAGTAATAACAGTAAAAAAGAACAACAAAATCCAACCACGACAGGTTTGTGCTTTAGATTGTAAGCTCATTCACACTGTGAGATGCAAACTTAAATTGTGGGCACAGAATTCTTCCTCTGTTCATGTAATACTTTTGTTTTTTGGGTACATACTAACGACATACTGTCATGCAGATGAGCTTGAAATAAAGTAAAGGAAATAGTTTTCCCCTAGAGTATATTCCTCTGTAGAACTCTATTGTGAGAGCTATTTTCAACTAGAGTTTGGAATTTGGAATAAGAAGCCACGGAACTAAATGTAGTTGCCAATTGTGAAGAGACATCGCTAGCATAAAATCACACCCATCTCCAAAATATGGTGATCTATTTAAAATCTGGAGGAGTAGGATGAAGTCTGTACTAGTGTGCATTTACTTTGTATATTGGATTGTACTTGGGGTTTAATTTTTTTTCTGGATTTTTTTTCCCCTCACATCAACATTTTAAGGCCAGAAATGTCTTATTTTTTGTTGCTGCTTTTAAGCCACAAGTATTGCGTTTTAGAGACAGGCAAAGCAAAAAGAGTATCCAGGTCATTAGTGAAAAGCGTGCTTCGTGAAGCTCTATTGTCACTTTTTTCAAGTGACTGTGATAATTACTGCACCTTCTCCATATCCAATGGCTTTTTAACTTGCTGCAAGGAGAAGTTAAGCAGCTTGACAGGTCTATGTTGGCATTTACTTGTCCTTCTGTCATTCTCTGCTGGCTGCAAGCTCTTTTCAGAGCTGCTGTTCATCCCGGTGTCCTTTTCTTTTCATCTCTTTATCGGTACCTCATGCTACTGCTCTCTGCAGTCTTTAAGAACTCTGCTATCCTTCAGTGAGATGTCAGCGGCATCATTTTCCAGTAGATTCCCTGTTGCTGGTTACTCCATTGTCTTGAACATACCAGTTCCTCATGGTGGTTCGAGTAGTTCTTGCAGGTCACTACTTGGTATAGAAAGGAGACGAGGAATTCTTCTGCTGTTTTTTCTAAAGGTTTACTAATTATGTGGCTAAACAGAGAATGTATCATCAGAGCATTCTGTTTAAGGACAATAACTTTAGTTCTTAAATTTTTTATGTGTACTTGAGGTGTTTTTTTTTTCTTGATTGTTTGATTCAGAGTGTTGACAAACATCAGTGAATTCCCAGTAAGGTAAGAACATGCTTTTCCTTTTTACAGATGGGAACCTGAAGCACAGAGCAGGGCAGAGTGGCCTACCTGTTTATACTCAATGCCCTTCGATGTGCTTCAGAGTGCCCAAACTTGGGTATAGCAAGCACGATCCAAAACTGAAGAAATATCCTCATCTTTCTGGAGCAGATGTTGGAAGCAAGACAGGGAACAGCCACAGGTGTCTAGTGATGCTACATTGCTATCTTGGAGCAATTGAAAGCTTCTTTGCACTTCTGTCAGTTTACCTGTGGCTAGGAGGAAGTGGGTTTTTTCTTTTTTTGTCTTTTGGCAAATTCTGAAATAGAGTTTGGAATTTTCCACATTCTTTGGTGTTGTGCACAAATCATAAGGCAGGCTGTGCTTGATAGAGCAATTTCATGTAGCAGAAATATTCTGGCAGTCCAGTAGCAAAAATTCAGATAATGGTAAGAACTTTTTTTCCATTATTATGGCAAAGCAAACAGTAAGCTTCAAACACTAGTTAACAATATAGTGAGAAACTTCAGTTTGAGCAAATACATTTGTTTGTTTTTTTAAGCTGCTGCTTTTCTTGTATTTCAGAGCAAGAAATGATGGCTGAGTTGTTGTACCAGCGACCAGGGACAATCCAAAAAGTCAGTCAGTGAAAAAAGACTACTCAGTTTGATTTTGGGTCTTTTCCAGCCTTGCTGATTCTATGATTTTACACATAAGGCGTTTATTTAATTGAGAAATCCATTAGTTTTCCTTCTTTCTTTGTGTCAGTGAGGTAGATGGAGTTTGCAAAGCTGTTTCGAGTTAGCTACTTTCAAGTCTTGTGGCTAAGGGTGAGATGTGTTTAGTAGATAGTTTCTCATTACTGTGTCAAGATACTACTCAAGCCTGCGTCCTGTAATTTCGTTATTGCTCTTCTTAGAGCCCTGGTGGTCCAAAGATGTAGAGATAAGAGGTTTGGGGGAAGCACTTCATCTTAAGCCATTTCTGATAAAACTTGAGGATTCAGAGGAATGTACTGATACACAAGAAGGATGAGGGAGGGTTTGGAGGTGGCAAAAATGTGAAGTTCTCTATAGTACCAACTAGTGCAAGGGAAAATTCAAACGTAAAGGATTAAGACTGATGAATATTTTTGAATATATTAAAAACATTTATTTGGAGTACTGTATGTGTGTGCAGTTCAGCACAGGAATTTCTTCTGTTTTGGTAAATGAAAGAAGACATTGTTCAGTGGTATTTCAGATAGCATGCCTTATGATTCTCCGACTCGCTTGTAGTAGATGCTGGCAAACTTTAAGGATGTGTGCTTTTAACTGTCTTGAACAAACTCAGTACTGAGTGATAAAAACTACACTGCAATTGTAATAACAAAACCTTGTACTATTCTGAATTTGGTTTCACAGTGGCCTAACGAGTGGCTCCATTAAAAGATTGCATTATGTTTTCTGTGTATTGTTGAGTCAAATTATGTGTCTGCAAACACATCTCTATTTCAGTAAGGGATGAGTATGTTTTTAATGTGTAGGTTTTGATGCTGTCGATGCCTTCAGTTTGTCAAACAGTCATGTCGTTCTTCATTTATTTTTCTGTTAGTCACGTGAATGTAATTTTAATATCTAAGTCTCTTTGTCTAGAAGTGTAGGCAGTTTTACTGACTGTCTTTTTGAGGTACTTTCTATTTCAAAATTAAAAAAAAAAGATTAAAAGAAGAAGTGGTAGAACATGTGTCAGGCATATGCAATTCCTCCAGTGTCATGTTTTCCACACTGATTTAATAGCTATTGAGTCTCTTCAAATATTCTTGTTTCCAAGACCTGTTTTACAGTAATAAATCTTCTTGGCTGTAAAATTCTTGAAATGATTCAGTGGGATGATTGTCTCCTTAGCACATTCCCTGAGAGCTCATAGTTAAAAATGGAAAAGTACTTAAGCAGGTCATTATTTTTCCCTGCAATATGTGTCGTCGATTCTGAAAACTACAGTCAACATAATCACCTATGCTGCCTCTGGCAAACCAGTGTTTGGCTTGTGCTCCTTACAGTCCCAATGCCCCTTGGTAATCCGTGGTAAGTTTTGTTGGAGTGCCATATTAAACCATGTTAAGAAATGGCTAACCTGATAACGGGAGAAAGAAGTTGTTGCGTGGCCTGATATGGGTCTTCATTTAAAAAAAGTATTGAAGTTTGTACTTAACCTTGTGATGAAATTGCTGAGGGCTTCCTTCATTTTCCTAAGCATTTGCACATGAGGCTGTTGGATGGTGTGCTGTGCACAGCAGGCTTTTTGACGCACAGGACAAGATTCATCCAGGGTAGTTTTTAACATCTTCCTTCTACTTCCAGTCAGTGCCATTGGTCGTTTTTTAGATTCTCGAGATGTATGGAAACTCCATCAACAGGGAGCTGCTTCAGTGTGCGGTCTGTGATGCTGTCAGCTTGTATTTATTTGGGTTTGTCATCAGAGCATCTTTTGGAAACTGCAAGCTCATACGTTGGAAAAATCCAAAATGAATGCTGGAGTCCTTGATGTTGATTGCAGTTTAATAAATCATCAGACATGGCAGGGGTGATCAATTCTGTTACGCCTGGTCTGTTTGTCTCCAGAGGGTGGCCAAACATTATATAATTTCTGTGGCTTTGTGACAGCTGGAGAAGACTGTTAACATCAGCAGTTACTTACTGGGAGCAGATAGGAGGCCCATAATGAGTTCTGTCTATTGGGTTTGCCAAGGCAGGCCATTAAGTAGCTGATGGGGAATGTCATGTGTGCAAGGACAAGGGAGAAGGAGAAAAAAAAACTTGGGATTTGGGATCTGAGGTACTTAGTGCTCATGAAGTACCTCAGCATAGGAAATAAGACTTCGCTCTTCCCTCAGGGTTTTTAGCAGATGTATTCGGTCTGTTCTTAACTTTGTTTTGGGAGGGGAAAAAAAGAGAAAAACCCTTGCTTTTTTCATTTTGTATGACTAATGCATTTTAATCAGGTGCTTTTATGGCAAGATGTAAACTTTATGGTTTTCAAGCTTGTTCTTTGGAGCAGTGCAAAATAGCCTTTCTTGTATCTGTAGCTACTGTTAGTCACGGTGGGGAATAACTTCTTCACTTAAAGGTGGGCTTAAAAATTATTTAAACTCTGTAGGATTTCAACAGGAATGCTGTGTTTTGCGTTGGCTCATTCTTGATAATGTCTTCTAGAAGAAAAGGTAATACTAGAGAGCATTTTTCATGAGCATGTGCATGTTTTTAGAGTTGGCAGAAGTCTTAGCTGTCATGGCTCTCTTTTTAACTGTTAATCAGTTATGGAAAGACCTGGGGTGGGCTGATCAATCAGCAAGGTGATGGGAAGCCTTTCCTTGGCACCTCAGGTTCATCTAACTTGCATACCTTTGAGAACAGCTCTTTGTGTTGTGTTCTTACTTGCAAAGTGAGGAAACTGTGCCTACTTTAGACCTAATACATGTCAGTATTTTGGCTTTTCGGAAGGCTGGCACCTGGCCTCAGAGAAAGCCACTCTTGGCGCGTGTTGTGCCATTCCACCTGGTAGGTGAGGGCAGTGAATGACAAGGATGGCTTGCAGAGAAAAAGCCAGTATAATGGTCATGAAAGCCATGTTCTTGGTCAGGCATTTGTCTTTTCCTAATGAGATTCAGTAGCTTGTGGCACAGGAGGCAAACCACAGAGGTCAGCGCTGTTGGATTATGTGAAGTAGCCATTAATGCAGGCAGTAAATATTCAAAAAGAAACTCTTCATTTGACAGTGCAGTCTTCTAGATGACTTGCGAAGATAAAAACGCTCCGTATTTTTAAAAAGAGCACTTTTAATTTCTGTCAGATGTGAAAGTACCTGTGAGTTTAATATGTGCTTTACAAAGAGAGCAGTGTGCAAGGACCCAGTTACTGGATTTGCATTTTATGAGTTGGCTGTGGCGTGATGGCTTCGTATGTGAAGTTCAGGCACCATCATTAATACTGGGAAATTTTGATGCTCCCGTGTCTCGTGGATAGGAGCTGTGTGCTTCAGTGACCTGTGGTGCTGAGTGCTCTTCATTGGTGTAAACAGTGGGCAGTTCAGCAGTTTTGGGTTCCCTCAGTTCTCTCAGCTTCTCTCCCCCCTTTTCATAGTTATTCAGCTGCTACACGGAGCAAAGCTTTCTGAAACCCCACTTCTCTGTCCTGCAAAGGAAAAAAAAGAAATACATATAACATTAGAATGTTATGCAGCTGTATTAAGAAGACCTGGCAGATATATTTCAGGCCAAGTGGTAAATGGCATGTGTCCCTGCTTTCCTCACCTCTGTCTGTTAAATCAGTCTGCTTAGTACTTCAAAACCTGCGGGTTTCTGAGGACTTCTGATATTTGAAATCAGAAGACGTCTGGCAGAAAAACCTGTGCCAAGATTAAAAAAACACTTGGTTTTGGACTTACTTAAAAACTGGAGTGGATGCAGAAGTTTGTCAGTGCTTTGCAAGCTAATGAAATGGACCTTCGTAGAGCAGTTTGGTATCTGACTTGCAGTGTTGCTCACTGGTGCCTCCCTCAACTCCCTCTTGCAAATACGGGCACAAACACCCAGGAAGGAATGGAGGAACGTGGCATCTTAAATAACTGTTACTTCTGGGTTTCTAAGATGCCTCAGTGTTGATCTCTGGATGCTGGGAAGGATAAGCAGTGAGCAGAGGATGATCATTTTAAACTCCTTTCTGTGGAGAAGCTGGTTGAAAAGTAAAAATGCCTTATTTGAATATTTTTACATTGATAATACTTAACATGAAACTCAGAGATTAACAAATCATTATCTGACATAATTTAGGTTTTATTTTCCCCTAACTGAGGGTTTCTGTAGCTCAGGGTTGGGAACCTGTATATCCTAAAAGGCTGTGTATGACTCACAGCTGTTTCATACAGCCTATGAATTATTTTTGCACATTAAGAACAGTACTGACACGGTTGTTAACATACGGCCACAGCCTGCCAAATACGTTTAAAAGCCTTAAAAGCCTTGACCCGTAGCTGGAAAAAGGCTTCCCTGAAGTTGCTACAAATTGTTGTCACAACCTGTTTTCACTTGAAAAACCACCAAGAGTTGGTGAGCCTGGTGTGCTGTGCTTCCCCACCATCATGGGATGGACGGAGGGAAATCACTGCTCCAGAATTTAGACTTTGAGGGGTGGATGCAGCTGGTTCAGTTTGAGCTCTGAAATCACTGATTCAGCATTTGTGAGCTTGCAGTTTTATACATCATGCTTATATCACGCAGTTTTGTTTGCTTTGGGCTTTGAGTCTTGCACGGAGGTAATGGGGGGAAAAATATAACGTTGCTGGGGGAAAAAAACACCAGGTCGTTTCAGATGCAGGAGGTGATGAATGTGCATTCCTTTCCATTCATTTCAGCACCTCTCCTGTGGGACTGAGGTCTGTCTCATCTTCTGGAGAAGGAATGCTTCCCCTTTCCTGTCACCCAGGCTGCTGTGGTGTCATGGCACCTGGAAATCATTCTCTTTTAATCCAATCTTGCGGGGCAGGCAGATGATGGTTCAGGGTGAAGAATTATCTTAGGTCCCTTCTGGAGGCAGCAAGCCCTTAAAGAGTGTGAGGTCATCAGAGACAGGTTGTTTCCTCAGTAAGGAACCAGCCTTCCTGTGACAGGACAAGGTGGCACCCTATGAGTTCACCATCAGGGTAACATCAGAGTTGAAATACCTCATGTGGCTTTTTAAGTAAATTAATGTTGCTCATGTCCATATGAACAGTAATTTGCCATTGGATTCAGTTTTAGGATCTTGCTCCCTCTGAATTGAAACTGTTTAATCTTTTTTTTCCTTTGTACAGAGGAGGAAATAACTGGTGAGATGATGTCACATCGGGCAAAAATCTGCAGAGATGGAGCTCGGAAATAATGCTTAAAACTGTGGAAAACCTTGTGGCTGTAGTGTGAAGTAGGATTTTTCACAACACCGTGTTCGCAAAACCCAATAGGGCAATCCATCTATCGTGCAAGCTTGGAGAAGTTGCTTTGCAGTTTCCTTCAGTTCTCCTGTCACCAGTCAACGTTTTAATTGCTCTTGTTAGAGCACTTCAGTGTAAAAGCTTGAATTGATATTACTGGGGACTCGAGGGTAATTAAAATCCATTTTCCTCCTCACTCATGCCTTCCCAATGGTGGGGTTTATGTAGTGCAAACAGCCAGTGAGCAGCTTCAGATTAGAAAAATGATTGGATATGTAGCATCTCCAGTTTTGTTAGGGACATAGCACGAGGCCTGGCACAAGGCATTTCCTTGTTCATTTTATGTAGCAAGCAAGAGTTCCTGAAAATCCTGTTTAGTCGGTGCTGCCTAATCTTACCCTCAGCCAACAGGAGCTTGGTGCATCATGGACCAATGCCTTACCTGTAGGATATTGAGGAGGGAAATAGAGTTCATATAAGCAGAAAGCACTCTGTCAGGCTCAGTGGTGTACTTGGCATCATCTGTTTTCGTGGCAGAGCACTTCAGTGTTGCTGAACTCATCACATCCCCGTACTGGAGGAGCTGTACCAACCTACTGCAGCAGTGGGCAGTCAGAAGGAACAGCAAGTATCCACTTTGGTGCAGCCAGAAGCTCTTTGGCTAATGTTGTACTGCTGTTGAGAATACAAGAAGAGAATTTGAGCAGGCATTAAGCTCTGGCTAACCATTAATGCATTAAACCCAGGTGTAGAGCTGAGGAAGTAGCTCATAAAAATCAGAACTCTTTGGAATTTTGGTTCTCTGCCACTGCATTGGCCTTGCTGCAGCTGTACCATGGCAGGCATCTACATTCTGTCACTAGAAACAAAGCGAGCACACTCCTGAAGGATGGATACTGAGCACTGCTGTGTGTTGGTTCAGGGGCATTATAGCCTTGCAGCGTGAATAGAAGTTTGCCTTTTATAAATAGAGAAATCATATACACGCTGCAGAAGAGGTGGGACAAGGATTCCCTCTCTCTGATTAGTCTTCTTTCTGTCTGGATTTCTTTGCTGCTGTCTCCCCTCACACATACATGGACAGAGACATCTCATCTTTTTTTTTTCTGTGATGGTAGAAATGCATGTCTGTGAAAATGCAACATATTTTTCTTGACCATTTTCTGCTTTTGAGAAGCCATTCCTGCTGTTGGAATCCAGAGCCATCCTTGGCCTTCCTGAAATACACACCTATCAGGAATTTATTTTAATTAGAGAGCTACAGGAAGCAGAATTCCCATCCTGTCACAGTCTTCTCGTGTCGGATTTTTATATTTTGAATTGGAGAGCTTGGACTACCCGGCCCAGGACTGGCAGGCAGCCGGGCAGGAAGCTGGACAGACTTGTTGCCCTTCAAAAAGCATTTTGATGGGATCAGCACATTTCCATGCGATCCATGTTTTGCAGTGTAAAGGTTGTGGTGCTGGGATGTTATTTTGTGTGGTTCTGTAGTTGTAGTCTTCAGCTAGTGACTTCTGGGAAGTTGTTGGTTAATTTTTGCTGTTGTCCGAGATTGTTTTCCGCAGAAACATGGACTCCCTTCTCACAAGAAAATCCACGTGGAGGGATTTTCTCCTTCAACCAGCGTGAGTGATCTCTCCGTGCCTATCAGTATTGAGATAGGTGGGCTAGCAGATCTGTCCCCTATTTGTGAAAGTAACTGACAGAATTGCTGCTAAATGTTTCATGTTTTTTCCTGTAACAGTTTGTGCTGGTGAAATCCAGATCCTGCAGGACACAATTCTTGCATCTTTTGGTGGGACCAGGTGCTGAGCGAGGAGTGATCAGTGGGAGCCCAGCCTGGGAAAAGCCTGTTCAGTCTGGACAGTGTTGTGGAAGTGCACTCCGTCTGTATAACTTGTGCTTTGTCAGGGCACTAGTGTACTCTTATTTCACAGAAGTCCTGCAAATAGAGCTTGGCAGCGTGGTGTACATCTTTGAAGCAGTTTGTGTTGGCTTTTTAAACCATATAAATAAATTGCACTTGACTCTTCAGGTCAACCTCCTGCTCAAAGCAAAGCTGCACATGAAGCTAGTAAAAGCATTGAGCAGCTTCATCTATTTGAAAATGCCCAAGAACTGAGAGCTGGTAACCTTTCTGGCCTCTTCTTCCAGAGTTGGCTCATCTTCACACTGAAGAATTTTTTTTCTTTACACCTGATTAGAATTCACCTCGCTGGAGCTTGTGGCTGTTTGCCATTTGGCTGTGTGCTCCTGGACGTTGGAGTTCAGTAACCCCCTTGAGGTAAGCAAGGGCACTGATTGGGAATTTTGGCTGCTAACAAGTGGTCTTTGTGTTTGCAAGCAGTACCCAGGAGTCTTCTTTGGAGGACTCTTCCTCTCTTAGGGCATGGAAGTGGTAGGAAGCATCAGAAATCAGATTCTTAAGATGTAGCCATGTTACCAAATGGTGTTGGCATTTACTGGACTTCTTTAACATCTCATCAAATCCACGGGCATGACTGAATCAGGCATCAAGCACTTAAGACAGATCTAACTCATCTTGAATGTATTTTGTGTAGTTCTATTAAATAAATGAATTTCCCTCCTTAGGAGATTCTTTGCATTTTGAAGTTGTGAGCTTACATTGAATCACCAGTTCAGCAGTTCAAAGGAAATAATTTCGAGTAATGTCATAACTTAAGTTGCTTAAGTTGTTGCTGCTTTCAGAGGAAACATGATGCAGCTTTGGTTCTTGGGTAAAAGTAACATTGCAGGGGCTTTTGAGTATATCCTGAGGATGAATTTGTTGTTTATACAGGCGTTACAAACAGTGTCATTTCAAGTCAGCAGATCTTAAATGTATCTGTCTGCTAAGAAAATACATCTGAAAATGCAGACTGCTTGAGGTGCTTTATTGTTGGCTGTTGGACCTTTAGTATCTGCAATCAACTGTGTGAAAGCTGTGTGTGTGAACCCTATCAGAGGGGAACATAGAAGTAACCAAGAAGACCAGTAGGAAGAATAAAGGGGGAACTTTCCCATCGTGTAATCAGTTTGTACAGATTTGGGCCTTCTTTTGTACACATAGAGTAACTTCTCTGGAGCCCATCCAGAGTCAAAATGGTTAAGTCATTCTATAGGAATCAAAGGAGGTATAATCTTGTGAAACTTGCTTAATGGGGAAAGCACAGCCTTTGTATCCAGAAGTTGAACTGGCTAAGCAAACATCTAATATTGACTTGATTCCTTAGTCTGATTGCCTGCCTTTAGACTTGGAGTGTAAAACCTATCTGTAGCAAAATGAAACATACATTTATTTTTATATATATATATATATATATATATATATATATATATTTAACACATTTACCATCACCCTTAAAGTATGTATGCCTTGTACTTCTCTCCCAGCTAAAGGTAACTGTTTTAACTCCTTCTGTGCTGACAGTTTTCTCCCAGCTTCTCTTCCAGTACTCAAGATGCATAAGGAGCTCGAGCACTGATAATGTGGCTGTTAATTAAATAAAAGTGCACTGAGAGTCAGGAGGTTACAGCCTACTGGAGCTAACTGCAAACTGTTTTTTTCCATACTCGAGATGCATGAGTCAGATTTTGCAAAGTGAGTCAAATCTATCCTTAGATTCATTTGAAGACACTGTGATGGATATAGGGTTTGAAGCAGTATTATGTGTGGAAATGGCTTATCACACTGAGCTTGTACCATTCTCTGGCTGTGGCATGGGGACCAGAATGGACATCCATGATTGGGAACGTGGAAGGATCAGTCCCCAGAAGCAGTGAGTAGTCCCTGTGCAGCCTGGAGGGTGTGGAAAGATTTTCTTTCTTTGTGTTTGCATGCTTTTGCTGGGGTTTGCTCACCCTCAGTGATTCTGATGAACATTGATTGGTCTTCTGCATGACCAGCAGCGTGTGAATGTGCTCCCTGGGCTTTGCAGTGACTGCGAGGGAAAACTGAACCCATTGGAGGTGCTTGTTGGGGATTTAGATGTGCCCACAAGAAGGGCAGTACCCTTTCTTCTTTTAAATAAATCAATTATTTTTTTGCATTTGTTCTCTCTATCTTCAACTTGGGTGGGTAGTGTTCCTGGCATTCCAATAAAGCTGTCCACTTAGATCAGATGTGCTGGAGCTGCAGCCCTTGGACAGGATGTGACTCCTGCATGTTTGGCTGGCTGTGTCATGGACAAACACTCCCTTTCCTCTGGAGGAATTACATGACAATTGAACTTAGAGGCACAGTCAACTTCCAAGTCTCCATTTCTTCTCTTTTCCCGTGTTTCACCCTCCCTCTGAGAAATCTCTCGTTTTGATTGTGAATCTTGACCAGGAAATGAATTTGATGGCTCCATTCTTACACGTCAGTCTTTGACGGGCCGCAGTCGACATCCTAATATTGTGCTCTGAGTCGTGAGTAATACCTCCTGTCTGGCTTACATCTTGAATGAAATAGAAGACAGGCATGAGTTTAGTTTTCCTATTCTTGCGTGTAATCCATCTAGAAAGAATGCTTTAGATTTGCTGCGCTTCCGCATTTTTTGGTGGGGACCCTCAACAAATCCATAACGGAATTCAAATGTAGCAGTTCAAAGCACATCATCGCCGTTCCTTATTTGTGGTACAAAGATGAGCTGGCAGCACCAGATACATGGTTCCCTGATACCCACAACCCCTTGTAGGACTCTGGCTGCTTTTAATTCCGCCTGTAACTCAAACAGCTCCGAGTTTCCGCTTTGAAGAACACAGTGTTCTTAGCACTGCTCAGCTTCCAAGTTGTTGAGATCTCCATTACCTTTTGTGCTTTATAAGAAAGCGTAGGGAGATTAGGATTCAGTGCTTTTTTTTTTCCCCCCCTAGTTTAATTTGTGCCAGAGTTTTAGGTTACGTGCAATCCTTGAGTGATGTTGCACAACAAACATTAAGAATGCGCTGCAAACACTAGATTTTAAACTTCCTTAAGATTGACACTGCGCATGCTGGGGGCAGATTGGGCAGCTTAGAAGTGCAGGGCAGTACTTGAGGATGTGCTGATAGAAATACAAAAACACACTCAGTGACCCAGCAGCTGCATTACCAGCTACATGCATGTTCTCAGCTATTTACAGGATGTTCTTGTTGGGCTGCCGAGTTAACACGGGATTCTGCAATAATTGCTTTGTTTTAGCATTTTATTGCTTATTAGATGCCAGCATAATAGTTGGATCTGTCATTTTCAACTTGTGGAGTAACATTCTACTGAAATACTTGATAATATCACACAGATCTATGCATGAAATTCACCCAGTTGATTCATGGTTTGCTGCTGCCTGGTATAAAATATTTCTGACCCCAGCCTGGTAAAGCAAATTATCATTATTGTTTCCCCATCTACACATGTAATGTATATGTTTTAGCAAGTGTTTGTCAAAAGGGCATTGAGTCCTTCAGTACTTAAGAGGTCATCTTATTAAAAGCAAGCTGTACCGCAAGGCCTTTTTACTCCTTTTTTTCCCTTTTTAGGTCAGATGATTCAGGTTTTCCTCAGTGCTTTTAACCTTGTGCCATCTGAGCAGCTTGCTTTGAGGGGCAGCAATGCGTCGAGGCCATGACTGGCAAAAACCCCACCTTCAGTGGGGTGGTTCTGTTTCACTGTCTCATTCTCTTCTGTAAGGTTTACTCTTAATTTCTTACCCTTTGTTAGTGATGCTTTTCCCTAGCGCTCAGCAAGTATCCTAATGAGTGCTCCTCTTCAGGTTTTCTTTCACCTCCTACACTTTCCTCTAGTCCATGCTTGAGGTAGGGAAGAAAAACAAACCAGCGCAGGCCTATGGCTCATGCCATCCATCAGCTTTATTTATGGAAATGCAGACATAATTGCTAGCAACAGAACAAAAAAGAGTATTTAAGACTGCTCATTCTCATTTGAACAGAAAATTCCCTAGCTTGCTGGATGCCACCTGATAGTGATTTGTTCCTTAAATAGTAGTGAGAATGTCTGTAACTTCCTTTTTTGAAATGGGAGAGCATTCCCACAGCATTTGCGGATCATCCTACCTTTCATGTACCTAAAATAGATTTTAAAACATTGATAGGAGTGTGGGGAAGCATATGGGAGCAGTGCAGGTAGCTGGCTTGTTTGGAGGCAGAGCGATTGGAGAAGTGGCAGAGCTGTGTTTATTTAATTCTGCCTTCATCCCCTGGTGTTTGTCCACCGATGTTGAGGAGATCTTTGCTGGAGCAGTTGCTGCATTTAAAAAGAGTGAAGTAGATCCTGAAAACGTTACTTCGTTTTGAGTTAAAGGTGGTGTGGACTTGCATGAAAATTGCATTGGTGTAAATGAGAGCTGAGTTTGGCCCTTTATGTTCTGTGCTTCTTAGCCACGTGATACGTTTCCATAAATCATGCACTTGAAAGGTTTGCTTGCTTCCTGCTTTTACCAGTCAGATCATATAAAATGCAGATGAACCGAGCTTCTGGTTTATAAGCCTCAGCACAACACCCCCTCCAAATCCCCTTCTGTCACACCAGCCCTGCTTCCCCCATTTGAAATAGCGAGAGTGACTAACTTAGGCTAATACAGTGGAGTTTTTTGGTCTCCTCCCTTTCTTATTTTGACCTGTACTTTACTTTCGTTATAAAGTGAACGTAGAAATTACCCGGTGGGAGTGGTGAAACTGCAGCAGAGAAACAAAAACTATTTGGATTCTTCTGAAAGCTATTCATTCGCTCGCTCTTCTCTTTATTAACGGCTCGAAGCGTGCAGTTTGTCTTGTTCTGACTACGTATCCCTCAGCAAGAACGGAGGTAATTCTTTGAGTCTCTTTCCTTTTTACAGTGCTTCACTTCTGTCAGAAAAGCTTTCTATATTTTTATCATTATCTGTTGTTTCAGCTACTTCAGATGTGTACGCACAGCTGTAGAGCCGACTGATAGGCGTATTTCTGTAAATCCGAGCGAGTTCCAGTAACTTTGCATGTAGGAAAGTGGGGCTTTAGTTTCAGATGCAAGCTATGCAAGTTGAAAATCACAGCTTTCTCCGCAGAGCGTTGCAGAGCTGTTCCAGCAGGCATCAGCAGATCTGCAGCCAGAATTCACTATAGCAAGTTTTTGTTTTAATCATCGACGTGTACCTAAATGAACGTTTCTCTGTGCCATTGGTATTGCCACTGACTTTTGTGCTGGAAACACGCGTTCCTGTAAACTGATGAGCAAGTTCTTGCTGCCGTTTTCTCTGAAGTAACGAGGTATTTTTAGTAAGCCATTTCGGAAGCGTAAGACTTCCCGATACTTTTATTGTTAATCCACTGCAAACTGAAAAAGCAGGATCGGCAGCATTTAATCCTGAGAGGATGGCTCCCGTGGCACACCAAGTGTGCTCGTGGTCCCTCGCTGCGAGTGCGGGTTGGTAGGGCTCTGAGCCTCGTGTTTCCCTTGGCTGCCGTCTGAAGTGGGAGCGTGAGGAATGTCTCCTGAACCTTGCACAGTAACCCGATGCTTCTTAACGCCTTTGCGAGGTTTCTGCACGAGGGGAGGAAGGAAGGACGAACGGAAATCCTTTAGGTTTTGCTATGGTTACTTCAGAGAGCCGTTCCTGGAACTGCCCCAGCAAGCCTCTGTTCGGTGTATTTCTGTTTTTCGTGCAAGGTGTTCATCCCAGCACCCGCAGGCTCTGCCGGCCCCACTGCCATCCTGGGTGCTGCTGGGTGGCTGCATGTGGGTGCACCACGTATCTGCAGGGGGGAAGGCATGGCCCTGACGGGACAAATCCCGAGGAACACCAGGAAAAACAGACCCTCTGTTTGTATGTCCTGGCTTAAAAAGCACTATTAGAAGTTTAGTAATAGTTGTAAACGTAGCTTCTATTATTTCTCTTAGTTTTCGTGGCAGAAGTACAGGTCGGCTCACTTCTGAAAGCACACACGTTTCTGAAGTGCTGAGTGAGAGCTGTGTCGGTCACTCAGTACTTTCTAACAGCAGTCAGCTGCACTGAGCAGGGGAATTTCTGTCAAAACCTGTAAGGTGAAATTGCAGCTCTGTGCTTGTGATTTTGGGCATAGCATTGCATTCTTCTGTGTGGTGGTTTCCCATCTGGAAAATGAAGATTAGTCATACCGACTCCTCTGTGCTTTATTCACACTAAGTGAATGAAACCTAATTCATTTATTACCTGTGTTGTATGAAAATTGTCTGTGACAATTGAATTGCTGCAGCTAGGAGTCCTTCCGAGTGATGGTGAAGGTTTGCTAAGGCAATGCATGATTAATTAGAATTAAAGGCTAAGCTGTCTTCCATAGCCTCACTTGCTTCCGTTGAGTTTCAGGCAGGTTGGAGCCTAAAAGAGTGCCAGCTGAAGAGCAGGAAGAGCTTAGGGTAAGATAGTTATCTGGAGTGAAGTAAGACCAGTTGAATTAAAACTGTGTGGTCATACGTTGCCCTGTTTTCTTTCATTCTCCTGCTACACTAACAAAGTCTGGCTAACTGAGCAGCCAGCTGCCCAGTGTCTGTAGCACTTGGACATGTTCAGTGTGCAGCCCAAGATGAAAAGTGGTTGAAATTAATTTGCCATCATCGGACTTCTGCTGAGTAACAGACTGCATATATATCATCTCTTTCAATGGGTATTGCTCTGGAATTAACAGCTTTTTAGGTTTCAGCTTCTTCGGTCAAAAGTTCTAAATGCAGTAATGTGTTTTTTCTGCGTGTCAGAAGCTGAGTAAGTGATTCATTATACCATGGGATTGCATGGTTGTGTTGTCTCTCTTTATTTTGGTTGTTTGGTAAATGTTAAGTTGGTGAATTGTTCTTGAAAAAACACGTTCACCATCAATTTCCAAGTGAGGAGAAGTGAGCCTGACCTTCTTGTGTGGCAGAAGAGTGGACGTGAGTAGAGAGATGGAGACTGCTGCTCCAGTCTTTCTCCCTGGCTTGCTGGGTCATGTCTGGTGCATATTGGTGTGCCTCAGTTCTGCTGTCAGTAAAAGTAGGTGAGTGTTGGGAATCATTCACAAGATCCAGAATTCTTTAGCAATTCTAAGCCCATATGAAAACACGAAGCCTCTCTGTGAAAACTTGTGCTAGTGCTTTAGACCAGCTTTTATATCTGAACTGGAATTTTGCAATGACGAGTTGTGTGTACATGCAGATAAAGAGCCTGCCTCTTTTTTGTCCTTTCTTTCCACTCTCTTTAACCGTAGCATATAAAGTGTTACCAAAGGACTGAATGTAGGAATTTTGCTTTGGAGAGCATTGCTGATTGTGTGACTTCATGTTTCAGGTTCTGAAACGCTTGGATAAATTCCTCCATTCTGTTTGGATCAGAACTACTTTGAAAAAGAAAACTGGTCTGAATTCTTTAATGAAACCTCTGAAATTTTCCTCCAACTTTAATGAAACTGCTGAGGCCTTTTTTCCTGAACTGTACAGCACAGTGAATGAGAATAAATAGAAGCTGGCATGTTTCTTCATGTGCAGTTTTATTGGTGTGCATGTTTGTTCATTTGTCTGTTAACTTGCAGAATTCCATGATCTTACAAAGTGGTTTGTGGTTTGGTTTGAATTGGTGAGACTTTCCTATTTTTCACATTTTAACCATTACTGACATTTTAATGCAGTAGAAACAATAGAGCAGAAGAGCCACAGTTCTTCTGCAAATAGCCATTAGATGCTACGGTGCTTTATGCCATCGCTTTCAGGAGATTTTAAGAGTTTCTTGGTGGATTTGGGGGCATATTTTTAACGGAATATTTCAGAGGCACTTCGATTTGTATTTGCACAGCCAGCTGCCAAAAGCCTTCTAGCAAAGTGGGTGACAGACGCACCCCGAAACGTCCACCTTTATTCACATCTCATTTGTAGCATGTGCTGACTTCTGTTTGTTTTTTTCTCCTTACCTCTAATACATAGGTTGCTGCTTTCAGGAGTTCCCCCTTTCCTTCCAGTTGTGTGTTGTGTCTCCTCTGGTCTTTATCTTAAAAGTAAGAGTTTGGCCAGTCCCCGGTGCGTGGGACTGAGCCTGCAGCGCTGGGCTCGGTTTGCTCGGAGCTGTGTGACCGCTGGAACGCACCGTGGCTGTATTTTCTTGTAAAAAAGCAGCACTGCGTGCTGTACACGTTGTAACAACAATACCTCTGAAGCAAGAGGTCACATTGATCTACCCGGAGTTCACCGGTACTGCGATTTGCACTGAGGTCAGTAATGAACTGAAACAACCTTTCCAGCGTTTGCTTTTCCTAGTGCCGGTGCCAGCAGAGGAGCTGGGAACGGCCTCCTGGAGTTTTCAGGGAAACTCATTGTTCACGTAAACCCTGGGAAGGAATTTCCCTTCCTTCTTGGCCCGCTAGGTATGCACTGAACCATACAGTTTGCTTTTAGCTGCATAGCGTCTGTATTTTATTTTTGTTTTGTTTACTGACTTTCCACCCGTGTCGGACTTCATTTTAGCCGTGGGTACATAGCTGTGTATTCCACCTTTGTCAGCAGCCTTATTTTTTGTCTTGCTGGGCTCACTCTGAGCAGCCTGATGCTGTGCAGGTTGTTGGATGTTGGGAATAGAGCTTCTCATGGGTAAAACTTGAAATAGGTGGAAATCCCACCCGCATTGTGCTTGTAGGAGGATGGTTGCTTTAGGTCCCCACTGTTTGACATATGTGCAGTTATATACTGTGGTCCTTGAGGTGTGCTGGCTGAGTGAGGAGAAAAAAGCAGCTTCTTCCTTCTGCACCGGCTGTAGCTCTGCTCACTCATCTGCTTTTACTTTCTGTCCACTTCTTTCCCCACACTTTCTCAAGCTTGCTGGAAGAATTTTTCCTGAGATTGTTTTAGCCTCAGTTGCCATTTCGTGATGTGAAGCTGGACTGCAAGAATGTCCTTGTCCTGGTGCACCAGGAGTAGAGCTGTTGGAGCTGAAGTCGGTGACATCTGTAAGCAGAGTGTTCGGGTCGTGACTGTGCTGGGTGTGAATACCAGAGCACTTGATAGTCACTGTGGAGTAAGCCCTGATGTTGGAAGCCATGCAGAGCAAAGGCACGTCAGGTGTGCCACACAAACCCTCACATGCTGTTAGAGGAACATGACCATGTTGCTCCAGGACCCAGGCTGGATCTGTACGTTCCTGCGGTGCTGCGGCCAAGCTAATAAAAGCACTTAGGGATGCCAGGAGTTGGCTTTGCAAAGAATACTATTGTTATTGATAGTTTTTCATTAACTAGGTTACCCCAGCTTCCTGTTATCTGGCATATTTGAGAGATGACTGTGTTGTGTTATATTGGAGTTCCTTACTTTCAGCTTCATGGTCCAGAAGTTTGGCTGGCTTTTCTTCTGAGATAGCTTGAAGCTCTGTTTTCAGTATCGCTTGCGATCCAAGCATCACCAGACTGTTTTATTAGACAAGCTTCAGGTATAATTGTAACCAGGAGCTAAGTCACTGTGTTTCTTCATCAAAGGCGGTGAGAATGAAAAATGAGCTGGTGTCGACTGCAGAAAACTTCATGTTCCTGCACAAGATTTGCATCCAGCAGTGGTGTGATGGTAGGCTGGCATGACCAGGTTTAGTAAAACTGCCTCCGACCAACAGTTCTTGCTGTTAGGTAAATCAAAACATGTTATTCAGAGGGTGACTCATGGAAAACTAAGTAAAAATTTTATAATCGGATCCTCTGGAAATGCTAAATGGCACATCACAATAAAATTGTCAGTCTCCTTACATAAATTGTTTATGTGCTGCTAATCCTCTTACAATGAAAAGTGCACTCAGTGGGTCTTTAGCACAGGAAATAAGCAGAACCTTTCAGCTGAGCGTGCTCTCCTGACTTCTGTGATTGGGCTGAATTTGAACGTTCTGCCTGATGTTTGATCTGAAGATCTTGCCTGAACCCAGGTGGAAGAATACATCCCAAGTCTTCTCTCGTGGACGCTGAGCAGTCTGAAGTACACTGACTGCAGTGGAAGGAAATTGCACAACGTGCATTTCTCTTTTGATCCTGGAGTAGAGTCCTGTCCTTTCTTGCAGTGTGTTCTACCTCTGTTGCCGTGATCACGGTGCAGTCCTAATTGATCATCTTTTCTTCCCCACGCACAACTTCAGAGTCCTGAATCTTCCTTCTTGGATATTTGCACCCTGGGACCATGTTACCATTATGTGCTGTGGACAACATTTGGCATATGTCAGAGGATTGGTAAAAGTCCTGAATGAGATGGCCAACCTGCTGGGATTGAAGTGGCTGGGCTCACGGGGAAAAACGTAACCAGAGAGCTTAGATCTTCCTCCTTTCATGTGGACTAAGTGTAAAAGAGGTTTAGTTTTCAAAGCATTGGCAGCTTTAAGACATACAGCAGATTCATTGAGTTAACTTGCTAAAAATTACTGCAGTGCGTGTATAACCGCGTGGGCTGAAGAGTCGAAATTGAAGTTGGGTGAAAACAGATTTTGGGCTAACTAAAGTCTGCACTGTAACTCAGAGGAGTATAAGGAGAGCAGTATGGCTGGGAAGAAGTCTAGTCAAATTTTCCCTCAAACATGGATAGTAAATAGAGAAGATACTGCCTTTTTTGGGTTGTCTTTCCTTGATTGGATGTGTCTGATTGCTCCATATCTTTACTCCTTTTCAAAGAGGAAGACAAGAGGAAATAAAAGATACCATTGTGCCAGAGTGAATTTGCATTATCTACAAGCAAGCACAAATGGTATTGTGAAATGGAACGAGTGGGGCACAGGGAATTTCCAGATCCCAAGATGAAAATAACTTCAGAGAAACATAGGCAAGCTTGAAGCGTTACTACTGTCAGTAAAAGTTGCTAGGTCCTTTTTTGCTGCCACCCCAGTGTTTACTTTTTGGCAGCAGAGATGTTTGTTTATTTATTTTATTTTGTGAGATGCAAAAACATGGAGAAACCTGCATGGATTTTGTGGATGGATCACTTGAGGATCATAGGATTTAGGTTTGAAAAGGGGCCCTAGGAGGTCTGTAGTCCAACCTCTTGCTGAGTGGAATTGACTGTCACTGGTCCATTTCTGTAAAGAAATATTTTGTAGTAGTTAGAATAATTCAGTGGAAAGAAGGTCTGTCTGCTGAAAGGCTGATTAAATGATCAATTAATGCAGTGAAAAGTTTTCAGTCAAGCTTGTCATTGAAAGTAATGACTACATTCCAGGAGCAAGTGTGATAGAGACAGAGAGGATAAAGGGGAAGAGCAGGCACCAACAGTGAACTTGGTACTTCAGGCAATCATCCCTGTATGGATTTTCACCACTTGGCAAACGTGCCTTAGACTAAATTGTAAGTTATTTCACTACCACACTGCATCTCTGAGAGTTGTCACAGCTCGAGAGTCAGCTTACTGAAGCTCAAGGAGCCCGGTGGTGTAAGACTACTGTGGTTTGAAGGGCCACTTGAAGCATGACGTGTTCTGCCTATTTGCTTTCAATGTGTGTGGGTATGATTAATGAACCTGGTTGGAAAACTTTATACTTCCACATATTTAACTGCTATGTTTTTCCATTTGAAAAGAAAAGTACCTAGGCAAGGGTGTATGCTTTCCTATGGCTGGTGGTTGATTTTAGGACAGGCTTGCTTTCTGTCACTGCCCTCTTCAGGACAGACTACAGCTCATCCTTCACATTTGTGTTACACCATTCTCTTCATAACTTCTTTTCTTCTCCAGTTGCTTAGGCTGTGTCTTCCTTTTTAGTCCCCTTAACAAGGCTTAAGTCCACAGTGGTGCTGAGAGGCATGATCCCATCTTCATCCTTACCCTGGGCTTGGACCCTCCTTGAGGACAGGATTCATGAAGCCATTGGAGAGGCAACAGGAGAATGCACCAGGTCACCCTTCCAACAGAAATGTGTTCTATACTGGATTCACTGGTCTGGACTGGTCTTGCTGGAAGCAC
The DNA here is from genome assembly GCF_038088225.1 of Cyrtonyx montezumae. Classification (NCBI taxonomy): domain Eukaryota; kingdom Metazoa; phylum Chordata; class Aves; order Galliformes; family Odontophoridae; genus Cyrtonyx; species Cyrtonyx montezumae. The sequence goes on along the minus strand of NW_027072034.1, from coordinate 158,173,361 downwards.
TAGGGATCTGGTAAAACACCGTGCTAGATAAAGTTCTAGGTATGTCAGCAGTTCATGTGACAGCAAAATGTGGTCCAACGGGATGCTAGTTTCTAGGAACATTTATTTTTGAAATCCCCTAAAGAGCTGAATGGTAACATAATTATCCAAACTTCGTACGCTTCTTTAAAGTCAGATTTCCTGAATCTCTGCTTAGACATAATGGATGGACTTCAGGAAGTGTGATCACTCCCAGATGTGACCAGGTCTCGCATGGGTTCCCACGTCCCATGAAAGGTGGTCTTGCAAGGTCCCATCCAGCCTTGGTTTGGTCTGTATTGTGTTTGCTCAACGTACTTGATATTTTAAAGGGAAATTCATAAGTTCATAAGTTCATAAGGTTGGAAAGGACCTATAAGATCATCTAGTCCAACCATCCTCCTATCACTATCTCTACCCAACTACTAAATTAAGTCCTTTAGCACCTCATCTAAACGCTTCTTGAACAGCGCTAGGGATGGTGCCTCAACCACCTCCCTAGGCAGGCCATTCCAGTGCCTGACCACTCTTTCAGAAAAGAAATGCTTCCTGAGGTCTAATCTAAATCTTCCCCGGCGCAACTTGTGGCCATTCCCTCTCGTCCTGTCATTACTTATCAGGGAGAAGAGACCTACCCCCTCCTCACCACAACCCCCCTTCAGGAAGTGGTAGAGTGCAATAAGGTCTCCTCTGAGCCTCCTCTTCTCCAGACTAAACAATCCCAGCTCCCTCAGCCGCTCCTCATAAGACTTGTGCTCCAGACCCCTCACCAGTTTTGTTGCCCTTCTCTGAACACGCTCCAGGGCCTCAATGTCCTTCTTGTAGTGAGGGGCCCAAAACTGAACACAGTACTCGAGGTGCGGCCGTACCAGAGCTGAGTACAGGGGGATGATCACCTCCCTGCTCCTGCTGGCTACACTATTTCTAATACAGGCCAGGATGCTGTTGGCCTTCTTGGCCACCTGGGCACACTGCCGGCTCATGTTCAGCCAAGCATCAACCAACACCCCCAGGTCCTTTTCCTCTCTACATTCTTCAAGCCATTCTGCCCCAAGCCTATAGCATTGCATGGGGTTATTGTGGCCAAAGTGCAGGACCCGGCACTTGGTCTTATTGAACCTCATCCCATTTTGCTCAGCCCAGCTGTTCAGCCTATCCAAATCCCTCTGAAGGGCCTCCCTACCCTCAGGCAGTTTGACACATCCTCCCAGCTTTGTGTCATCTGCAAACTTACTGAGGGTACACTCAATTCCCTTGTCTAGGTCATCAATAAAGATATTAAACAAGATGGGCCCCAAAACTGACCCTTGGGGGACACCACTCGTTACAGGACGCCAGCTGGACTTAACTCCATTAACCACTACCCTCTGGGCACGGCCCTCCAGCCAGTTCTCCACCCAGAGAAGAGTGAACCTGTCCACACCACGGGCTGCCAATGTGTACAGTATTTGTATCCACAAATAATGTGATAGAAATTATGAACTTGGGAGAGAAGTGGGAGTGTATTTCTCATGTAGCTAATGAGGTCAGGAGGATGGGAGAGAAGAGTTCCTGGGTATCAGCTGAGGCCTTTGGAGGAACTGAGTGTGTTTACTGAAGGAAATAATCTGTGACACACTGCAGACGCATCCAGCAGATTTGGATGAAGAAGAATGCAGATAATCCCTCTGAAAAGCGGGAAGTTGGATTGTTACAGTCAGTCCTTGCTGCAAGTTGTGGATCTCAGCACTGCTTGGCGCTGCCACTTGGCCATGCAGCATTTTGGCACGGAATATGACCTTGACCAGGAAACAGTTTCCTCTGCTGCTCAATGTCAAGGGTAGGCAGCTTCGCTTCCCTTTGAAGGCACACCTGGAGAATATGGTTTTAAAATAGATTTTGCTTGATCAAGTTTGTTTAAAAAAAAAAAAAAGAAAAAATCTGTTAGGGGACAGCGAATGTTCTTCAGCTTTGCCATGAACAGTCTCTTCCTTTGAAGTTATTGCAGCTTCGTTATAGGGTGTTTACATTACTGGGAGAAGTATCTCCAACACAAAGATTTACAAGGCAGCATCTGTGTCACAGAAAACACAGAGGAGAGCAATACATAGACCAATACATAGGCTAGATTTACAAGACAGGTATTTCTTCCTGCAAGTTTTAGCCCATGTTTTCTAATGTCAGCCATTTTTCAATTAGAATGAAGTTCTTGTTCCTTTCAATACCAGCTCAATATGAGAAAGAACTTCTCCTTATGTTGACCCATCATTGCAGTGCAGAGAAAGGATGTCTGAAACTCTGCATTATTATGACGTAGTTATGGGGTGAAATAGAAGTGAAGGGTGTAGCTGAGAAGGGTGTAAAGTTTTAATCTCACACTGACAGCAGTGGTAGCTGGTGAAATGGATTTCAAGTACACTCTGTGTTGGTTTCTATTGGACTTCTAGTAGATAGCAAAACTGACCGAGGAATGAAGACTGCAGGAGAGACTTGAACCTTCTTTAGAGAAGGCTTTCACAGCCAGCAGAAGTCCCATGGTGAAGTCTTGGGTCGTGTTTTTTACCTTCAGTTTTGCTGGTTTTCTTTTCAGCATGCTTCTAGGTTCCTTGTTCCAGGGGAACGAGTCTCGTCCTGCAGTGTCACCTCGGGGACACCAAGTTTGCATTTGCTGCAGCTTCCATCATGCAGCACAGGGAGAGATGGGAATGAGGAAGATGGGTTTAGCTCGACGTTGCGTTGCTCTTAAATAAAAGCATGAAAGTGCTTTCATATACACTGGGTGGGTGCTGATGAGTCTACCAAACACGTGAGGATGCTGGAAGTCACGTTCAGCTACTTGAAGCAGCTCTGATCTCTGAAAAGGATATTTGCCACAAGGAGAGGGGATAGGACTACAGCATGGGAAATGTTAAGTGAGAACTACAGGTAGGTGGATAAACAGGGACAGGAGCTGTAATTACTGACTGGTGTTTGGAAAGCACCCTTGTTCTCTCCGGGCCTCCTCGTGATGCCAACCTACTGCAGAGGAGCCACGGTCTGGTGCCAGCGATTCATATCCTTTTTGTGGAGTAGTGGAGATCTACAGTGATTAACTGCTAAGTGTTGTTATTAATGATTCAGAGCTTCTGGCTCCTCTTCCCATACATGGATCATCAGATTGTCTTTCCTTGCCATTTTAAAATTATTGTCTGTATGACCTGAACGTCTTCGAAGTAGCTTGAATTCTTGTTCTGGCTCAGGCTTTGCAAACAAAATCTTTCATCTGATACACTTAATTTTGCCTTTCTAATGGGATTCTCTTTACCCGAGTTTACATGATCGAGCTTGCAGTCTGTTGGAGATGTTCTCTTCCTGTGATGAATTTGCCCGAGCATCTCCTGGTGTGTGTGTGGAGCCACACGTTTGCGTGTTGTTCACTTCCCTGGGCAGGTAAACAATGAGGGGTTTGTGTGGCTGTTGCTCAAGCAATACTTCAGGAAAGTTCTGTCCTCTCTGGCTGTCACTTCTGTTGTTGTACTTTGTTCTTGGTGACATCACTGGTGGCAGCTAAATGAAATGTATTAATTGTTAGATGCTCTTTGACCAAGGATGTTGACTTTTCCCAGCAGCCAATCCTACGCAGCCAATTTAGCAGAAGAAACTGTATGTACTGTAATACAGTTACGAGTATGGATGAAAGTGGAATTAGTCAGTTTATGTAGATGGGAGATAAATAATTAAAGGGGACTAGAAGTGATGTGAATTACTTTCACATTTTCAAAGTCTCCGCTGCTGATGCAGAATCAGCTCTGAAATTAAAAACCCTCTACTTTGTTGAAAGTTCTTTGTGGTGCCTCTAAGGTCAATATTAGCATGGGTAACAATGCTGCTATACAGGATTGCCTCTGCAAGGTCAGGATCCAGGTGCTTAATAACCAGCAAGGGGATCAGGAGGTGTGAAGTGCTCTCAGCACAGGTACAGGCAGTTTTCAGCTGGGTACAGCCCATACCACAGCACAAACACTGCCCTCAGGATGCGCTTCTGGCACTCACGTTTTAAGTGCTCATGTTAATTCTGCAGAAATGATCCCTCCTGGTTTCTTCAGAAGGCTGTATGTGCACACGTGGTTGTCTGCTGAGGAGGAGGTAGGCTTCACAGTGAGGTTAAGAAAGGCTCTTGTTGCTAACCCTTCATATGCTGAGAGCAAGGCTGCATGGCTGGGGAGTTTCCAGAGAAGTTATTTCAAGTGAAGCGGCACTGCAGGGACAAGGGCAATGTCATGAGCTTAAACTCTGTGCTGTAATAGCCACATCCTCTTTGATGTCCTTGGGGTCCTTCCTCCCTGCAGTCAGCATTTCTGTTCAGAAAAAGCTCAGCCCTTGATGCTGTGCTGTAGAGAAACCTTGTCAGCAGTGCCCATTTCATCTTCCTCCCAAGAAGACCTCCTTCCACGACCATCTCCTCTCCAGAGATCAAAGTCTGTCATAGTAGACACGATCTGGGAGGCACTGAGGCAAGTAGGAAATGTAATCCAGAGCTGGTAGTGCACTTTGAACATCGTGCCCTTAACCACGAGGTTATTCTTCCTTCCTTCTGAGCAAACATCCTTTCATTAAAGTAGAAGGATACTGCATGCTGAAATCTGCTTTCTGCTCTTTATCTGATGTGTTTACTTTTCCAGTTAATTCTATTAGGAGTGAAAACAGATCAATTGCTTCTTCTACACGTTGGCCTGGATTCTTCATTCAGTTCTCATACACACGGCTGCTGCTGCAGAGCTTTCATTCTGAATTTGAGCAGGAGAGCTGTTAAATGAAAACTACAAGAGACCACGCTCTTGTATTTTTCCACTTAGAAGGAGAAAAATCTGTGTAGTAAGTCATTATCAAAAAGCTCTCATTTTCCAGGATACCTTTAACAGAAGCTTAAAACAGAATGTGAAAATTGATTCCTTTGTTACTCATCTGACAGGGCTGTGAAGTTCCCAGCTTCCCTTCAGTAAGGGGAGGCATCCCAAGGGAAGATGAACCACGTTCTGGAAGCGAGTGTTTCTTTTTGCTGACCATAAGGGAGGTCCTTGTGGGTAACTCAGGCTCAAAGTGAGATTAATCCCAGTTTTCAAGTCTACTTCTCTCTTCCTCTGGGGACACAGTGCATTGGGTTGTCTCATTGGCTTAGGCAAAATGCGAAACAGATCTTCAGGGATTGTAATGTTAATTTATAAATACCTGCCATTTTATCCTCTGCCAAGTTTTGTGGTGGGGCTGGTAATTATGCTGAGAGATGAGCCCACCCGTCAAAGCACTTGCAGTTCTCATTTAAAAGCCGTCAAAACATGGTGGGTGCATACTGGGAAGAGTTTTGGTGTCGTTCAGTGGAAAACCTGCATTTTGGGACAGCCTTTGCTTTCAGTGGCTTCAAAAACGGAGCTCAAATTGCTGTAGTCTCCCAAAACTGCTGGCTTCTAGGCATTCATGTGTCCCCATGGGAATGGGAGCTGCACGCAAAATGCAGGCCCAGTGGGAGTGGTGAGACTGAACTGCAGCTGTTGCATCATGATGTTTGAGCTTAGTTTCCTTGAGTTGTTTGTATGTTTAAAAAGAGGCCACGCTGGGCTGTTTCTGCAGGGTATTATGCTGTACATAGCCACGTTGGCACAGTCTGCAGACACGAAAGCAGAAGTGAATACCCTTGTGCTTTTGGGGGAAAATTTGCCTAGGGTGACAGTATGTAAATGTGAATACGTAAATACACAAATAGTACCAAACTGATGGATGAGGGAAGAGAAAAAGTCCTAGAGGGAAGGAGAGGATGGCTGGTGCTCCATCAGCCGTCCTGTGCTGCCTGGTGGGCACGTGGTGGCTCTTCACTAAGCACTCATTCACTAATGTTCTGTGCACATCATCGGCGTAGTGTGGGGCATCCTTCCAGAGCTAGGTCCTACATAGAGAGGGAGAACAAAGTGGATTTTTTTTGCCACAGCACTGAGGGTGAGCTGTTCTTCTTTGGAAAGGGTGAGGCAATGGGGCTTCTTCCATCTGGACAAGAGGTATTCTTTGTCGTTGCCCTTGGGGTTTATCAGCAAATTTTCTTTCCTGCTCCAATTTAAGTTGATGTTTGTTTTTCGTTTGGTTAGTATTTTTTTTTTCCCTTGACATTAGTACCAGTTCCAAGGACTGAGTCAAGTGTTGAAGCGATAATAGTGAATTTTTAATCCACTTTTTATTGAAATTGCATGGGGCATGTGGGGTGCAATGCCGTGACAAGTACAGTCTTCCAGTGCCCACAGTCATTACAGTGGTGCTGAACTGACTTGTTTTTTTTTGAGAGACTGTTGGTTGTGACAGATACGTGCTTGTGCTCCTGCACTTCTAAAGTGGGCTGAGTGAAATTAAGGAACTGGCAGCAAGAACAAGCAAGGAGCCTAAAGGAACTGATGCTGCCAAATGTTGGCACCCATGTCAAGGCTGGTACCAGGGCACAGCTAGGTACACACTAGAGCATATCCAGCACAGGAGATGACTTGCCCATGGAGCTGACTCAGCAGGTTGTGGGCTGCTGTGTGTTTGCTTATCTGATGTGGAGCTCTTGGGTCCACTGCTATGGGATGCAGAATGCTTGGTCTTCTGGAGAAGCTGGGTCTTGCAATGAAAAAATGTGATGCTGTGGTTTGGGTAGATCTTCTGCTAGATTGTGTTCTGAAAGCTCTCTTATGCAGAAGTTTATGCTTTTGGTGGTGTGTTGGAGGGAGGTTATGAACTGTTTCTGTGTCTTGTTTTAGAGCTCTCGGGGATCTTCCAGTCTGCTCCATCTTGTGTGAGCATGGTAGGAATACTTGGATTTCATGAATATTAGCTACTTGGATATTCAAGCAGGAAAACTACTTATTTTGGAAGTCTTAAAGCATGCAGGTGTCATAATAAGTACATTCTTGTGATAACCAGTCTGTCACGTATGTTGGTTCCCTCTAATTGCAGCTCTGCACTGTGCATCGTAGCTGAAGGTGTGAGCCCCACCAGGCAGGAGAACAGCAGTGCAACAAGGCCTCATGCCTCACAAGGTTGAACTCTGATCCTCCCTCCCATCTTCCCTCTTCAAACCCACGAGTGTGTTCTCCCAAGACATGAAGTGGTTTCCTAAGACTGTATGCAGGGTCAGAGGTCGCAGCATTGGAGCTCAGTGCTCCTGCAGTCCTGCTCTCAGCTTGCTGGCATGCCTTGCCCTCTCATGTGCACCTATTTACGTGTGGTTGCCCATGTATCTTGCTGCTTCAACTACTGCAGTATCATTTTACCTGTACTTTTCCACCCAGGGCAAGGATAGCAGGATAAACATGGTGATGCAGAGCGAAGTCTACTGTAGTTCTACAGATGGCAGGAGCTTCAAATGTGCCATCTAGTGGTATAAATACAGCACTTCAAATAAAGGACACTCCACAAGTTCACCCCCCCCCCCCCCCCCGTACTCATTACTTCTGAATAATTCATATCTTCTGGACAGAGGTGAGCACTTACAGTCCTCGCAACCCATCAGTTTTTGGAGTGTGTGGAACTGAGCTTTTCAAGGGCTTCTTAATCAGAAGGAGGAGCAAGGAATTTTGTGGTCTGTTGTATAAAAAGTGTGTGCACACTCAAGGAGTCTGTACCTTCATACCAGGAAAACAGTTTGCGCTGGAGTTGCCTTTCCATTGAGGAACCTGACAGCCTTTGCAAACCAAATAAATCTTAGGGTTAAAATACCCCTTTTTTTTGGGAGGGGGGAGGAGGGGTAGGCAGGGATGGAAAGGTGAAGGAGATAGCAGCAGTAATGTGATGAATCATTGCGTGGTTACAGAACACCAACAGAGCTCTGTTGTGAGCAGCATTGCCTTTGCAGATCAACGCTAGGACATTCTGCACTGCAGCCTGAACCTGAACTACTTTCTCTCTGCTAAGGGATGCTGTGCCAAATTGCTTAAAGACTCAGAGGTTGCTCTGAAAACCTTCTTCATCAGCAAAAATAGGCCTTACAGTGAGGAGTGTTAAAAAGCAGTAGGTTTACACCTCAGTTTGGCATGTGCATGCAGTGAATTATGGTCTGAATTAATCTGTCCAGAGTGTTTGTCTTTACTATTATCTTCAACTTGAGCCCTGGCATGGAATTAAAGTTGTGCAGGTTGAAATTTGTGTGCTTGCTGTTCCTAGGATTTTTACCTAGAGGTCATTGTGTCCTTTATTACAGCAAGCATGAAACTTGCCTGCTGTTTGCGTTGGATTATACGATCCATCTGTTATAGCTACCAGAGTAAATCAGAGTAATGCTCTGCTTCTCTACGTACCCCTCAGGTTGTTGCTTTGGAAGTTGCATTTGTTGGAGTGGAGCCTCTCTCCTGTCAGCTCCTGCAGCTCCTTTATGCGCCGTGCTTGCACGAAAGTGTGTGAGACCAAATGTGAAAAAGGACTTCCAACGCTGGAATTGCAAACTGAAAATAATCTGGAAGACGCTTGTAGAAAGAGAAGTTAAATATGTAAAAATACCAAGCAAGCCAAGTGGGAAGAAAACCAAGTGAAGTGCCAGTATTAAGTGCTGGAAGTGTATCTGTCCTAACTTGAGGTCTGCTTATATAGCTCGGATAAAATGCAGGAAGAGGATTAAAAGAAACCAAGCCTGGAGTTGAGCAGCATCTCTTTGGCAATCTCTTCCAAAGAAGAAATGAATGCTGAGCTATGGTGAGCACCATTCAGAAAGGTGAGGCTGGGCTCTGCCTCCTTAGTCATCTCTGAGTGCTTGGGCCAGTCTGTTCCAGTGCACACGTACTGCCAGCAGTGTTTCTGGCCTGAACTTCAGTCTGCACGTCTCAGGGAAGACGTGGGAACAGGCCCTTAAATGAGTTGAGGTTCAGTTTGCATCTGGTTTAGTCCTTGTGCTGCTGCAGCGTGGTGGTCCAAAACGGGATGTAGCTGAGGAGAGAAACCCGGTGCTACCCAGGAAGTTCTGTGGGAAGCGTCTGTTTTCATCATGTGAAACTGATTGATTTACTGATAGTGAAGTGAGTACTTTGGCCTTGTTGGCTGTTGTGTCACTGTGTACACCAACTGCATCCATTCCAGAGAGCAGTGCTTTCTCCCCCAGCCCACATGCAGCAGGGATGTTTTCCTGAAGCAGACTCTATGTGTCCTCTGTGTCTCACTAAGACCCCTATAAAACGTTATTCACAAGCTTCTGTTTTTGTTTGCAGGCTCAGTCACCCTGCAGGCATGTAGGCTTGCTGTTGCTTTGTGAAGGAGCAGGGCAGTGAGCTCCTGAGCGTGGTGGGGGCAGCTGTGGCCTGCTGTTGGAGGGGTTAGTTAGGAGGGCAAGGAAACAACATGCCTGGGGAAAAAGCACAACCCTGCCAACAAAAGGAGAGCACCTAACAACACAGAATCACAGCATTGTAGGGGTTGGAAGGGACCTCTAGAGATCATCAAGCCCAACCCCCCTGTCAAAGCAGCTCCCTAGCCCAGGTTGCACAGATAGGCATCCAGGTGGGTCTTGAACGTCTCCAGAGAAGGAGACTCCACCACCTCTCTGTGCAGCTGTGCCAGTGCTCGGTCACTGCACTGTGAAGAAGTTCCCACGCACAAAATAAAGGAAAAACCTCAAGAAGCAAAAATACAAAAACAAAAAAGAAATCCCACCTGAGCTGTGAAAGTTTATCTCATGCACTTGAAAAATTTTGTCTTTATTTTTCTTTTTTAGCACAGTTAAATCAGGCTTGTGCAAACGATGAGGATATACCCTTCCTGCCACTGCATGTCTGTTCTTATTAAGAAGTGTTGGCATTTTAAACTCAAAAAAGCAGGTGCTTTTTAGCTGTCACCTTTCCTTTGGCTGAATAGAGTTAGGCCTTACAGCAGGAATTATTTGACTTTTTGTACTGGTGGGATGCAGCATTTGACTGCGGTGCAGGTCTTTTATTAATAACATTTAACATGTAGCAGTATAATTCTGTTGCACTACCATACTGGCTTGATTTTATATGAAATAAGTTTCTACTTCCTTGAAGGCCTTACGTAAGCGTTAGCTGGGAACCAGTCCAGCCTGCTCAGTGGCAATAAAGGAGCCGATTCAGAATGGGCCCTTTCTTAGAAATAGTCGTAAACAGGTTTATATATAGACACTGCTATTATACACGAACTTGCTGAAGAAACCTTTCCTGTGAACTAGTGGATTTAGTATATGCTGTGGAGACTGCTGCAGCCAGTTCGTGAGCGGGCGTGTTGTAGTAAATCAAGGTAAGGTCTAAAAGACAACAACACAATCTCTGAAATCATTGTGTGCGGAAGGAGCTGAGTATCCAACAGCTTTCTGCCTTTTATGAAAGAAGGGCGTTCGATAAAAAGGCTCAAAATCCTTCAGCATCCCACACGTGTGGATACAGGTGCTGTGCGTGTTATATTTGGATTTCAGCATTGTTTCAAATCCGTTTCAAGTCCATCAGCAGCAGCCTGGTGTGGTTTGATCCCTTGCTTTCGTCGCCTGTGCCCAATTCCAGGCAAGGTGCCCTCTCCCTGGTAGTCCTTGCTGAGCACCGAGCTTGGGAACAATGGGAAGATGGGCTCTGGGAGTTCTGTGCTTCCTAACCAGACAGGACCCATGCTTATTCTGGCCAGAGCTCACGGATGGGGCTCACGGCTTGTACAGGTACGTGTCTGTCTGACCAGCAGCACAGGGATCTGATCGTTTCCTGATCTTGCGTTCAGCATCGTTTGTCGTGTGCTCCCGTAGAGTTTGGGGCTAGGTGCAGGACTAAACACAGGAAGGCTCATGCCTTTGTGAGGGATTTGTAAGGGTGATTTGTCGTTTGGTGCCTTCCCTCCTCCTTAATGAGCTGAATCGTTAAAATATGTTAATGTCAGTAGACATGTGAGAAAGGGTGAAGCAACGTACTGACGTGTTGAATAATGAGATCATCTCCCGCGCAGGGAAAAACTGAAATACGAAACAGAAACGAGAAGTGCTTCTCTCCCTCCCTGTAGAGGCACCAGGTCTGGCTCCTTCAGCATGCAGAAGCAGGTTAGACGATTACATCCTTAGTATGAATTCATTTTTGTGGAGCTCCTGAAGATGCAAAGCGTGATGTGTTCTGATTCCCTTTTTACTCGCCTGTTGGTTTTGGTTGTTGGTTTTTTGTTGTTTTTTTTTTTTTTTTTTGCAAAGTTGGACTCTTGTTTTGGATGGCTGAATGGGTGAGCAGTGTATTTGTGTTGGAACAACAACAACAAAAAAAGAAGAAATGAGCGTAGCTGGCCTGAATTCGTAAATACCATCCTGGCTAACCAGGGTTTTCCTTGCTGAAATCGTAGTGAATTTCGTCCTGAGGAGGAACTGGATAAAGGAGATTTCATGAGGGCACAGGACGTTGCGAATGCTTTTCCACAGCGTTTGTTGTCTTGGCTGCTTCTCACATCTTCAGACATGTATTTCTTTGAAATAGGAACAGCTCAATAATCTGGGGGATGGCAGTGTGGTGAGAGCTGCTCCTGTGCAGTCTGTCACCGCTCCGGCCCCGCTGCCACGAGCAGGCACGCTCGGTTGTGAGGTTTCCTTGTTTGATAAACATAACACTTGGCTTTTGTTCTCTCTCTTAATCATTTCCTTCGAAGAGTTAACTTCCTAAGCAGCCACAGATTAGTTCTCTCAGTTGTTGCAATTATTTTTCTTGTCACGCACAGTGGAGGTCCAGTGTTTGTGAAATGTCTTCTTTTATTTTGTCCCCCTTTCCATTGCCGCCTCAACGATGCTGGCATTGCAGGCTGAGCTTGAAACGCTTGCTGGCGTCTGCTCGTTATTAGCAAGTTTCACCTCTTTGAATATCAGTGCCACAGAACAGTGCTTTTCCCCGAGGGTGATGCGAGCCCTCCGGTATTTCGTATTCCTGCACTTTAGCACTGGGCTTCCACGTGCTCACCGCTGAGCAATTTCCTTTTGTACCGCTGACAGGTGACTCAAAGCAGGAGGAGCAGATGTCTGCGGCGTTCGTTGGTGGCTGCAGCCTTAGGAGATGAGTTTTGGAATCCCCATCAAAGTCAGGATTAGGCTCGGGATCCGCCAGCAGCGCCGAGCCCGCCGGGGGTGTGCAGAGGAAGAGGAAACCATTCGCAGCGACTCATCGTGTGGTTGGGTGATTCAGGGCTCTGCTGGTGGCGGTCACGCAGGCACGTGGCTCTCTGCACCGTCTTTGTCTGCTGTGCAGGATGCAAACGGTCTCTGAACGTTAATTCTGCCCTTTTGATTTTTATCCGGTGAATTATTTCCAGAAAGGAGTTCTTGTATTTTCTGGAATGAGTGTTGTGAAATTCCTTTCTTTACAGTGGGCGAGTTTTCAGCTGGTGATTTATCAACCAAGTATTTTACAGGATCGCAGTTAAAGGCTCTCCTAAAAAGAAGAAGGGAAAAAAAAAATAGCTGGTGCAATAGGGAAAGTAAAAGTGTCTTGGTTTCCAGATGATGGAGGAATAACCGAAAGAGCGAGTTCTTGGAATAGGAGCTCCACTGGCACTCGTTGGTGATTTCCTGTGCGTTTGCTGAAAGAAGCACTCGGTGATGTGAGTAGGTGGTACTAAAGGGTTATTACGAAACCAATTTCAACCAGACATTTGAGTCATGGATTGGGAAGAAGGAGAGCAGCTTCCGAGCTTTCTCTTTGTTCGAGCAGAGTGCCTGAGAGGCACGGGGAGGATATTCTGTGTCGGTGTGGTGAAGGATGGAGCAGGAGCAAGTCTGGCGTTCAGTGACGTGCCCTTCTTCGTGCTGCCATGGGCAGAGAGGACGTGGGCTGCAGGAGCTGTGACAGCATGCAAGGTGCACACGGAGCACTTCCCTGCCCGTGGCTCGATTTGAAAACGTAAGTAATTGCTCGAGTCTTCTTCCAGACGTGAGGGACAAAATGGAGCTGTGTCAGGATGAATGTCTGCGCCAGGGCAAGCTGGTTTGTTGGAGCAGTTTGGTTCTGCTCTGCAAGCAGCTGAGCTGCCACTGGCAGCAGACAGTTGGCTTCTCCATCAGGGAAAAAAAAATAAAAAAAAAAAAGCCAGGGGGTGTTTAAGGGAATTGGTTTGGCTCCTAAACCGAAGGAATTGTTGACCTACTGACTCAGTTATGAAGAATCAGGGAAACGGTCTTATTGTGGTTTCTTTTGTCGGTGGGAGATTCAGATTCAGAAGACATCTGTGAGCGTACGGGTAGGACTAGCACAGGAGAGGTGCTTCTGGTACCTGCTGCTTGGATTTTGTGCCAGCAAGGAGCTGAGGTGCTGACTGCTCGGCAACACCTAAGCTTGATTTCTGATGCTTTTCCTGATAATGCAGTGGTAAGTTTATATACTTCTCATTTTCAGTGCTCAGATGGTATCTTACTAAATGTAATGGAAAGAGATCTCTTCCCAGCTTTACGAGCGTGGCAAGGTGTGTCAGTTCTGTTGGTGGTTTTTTTTCTTCCTGGGAGCAGCTTTCACAGAAAATGCTATAGCTGATCTGCTGGAGTGCAGGGATCTGTAACTAAGGGGGCAAGCTTTGGCAATCAGCTTGACAAAAAAACAAGCTGAAATTGCTTTTCCTTCCCAGCTTCCACCTACAGAGCTGTGCTGTGTTGGTGCTAAGCAGAGGGACGGGCCAGCCAGCCCTCCACGCCCCAGCTTTGGGATCGTAGCATCCCTGATCCCCTGCTGCTCTGCTGCTTTCCTGTTGTCATTGCTGAACAAACAAAGCTTTGGTTCATTTTGAATTTCATATGAAAATCAGATATCCAGTACCGTGCAGTAAATCCAATGATACTTTTCCTGAAATATGCCTAGAATAGAAATAATATTTTAAGTGGCTTGGTAAATCTCCCCCCAAAAGAGGCTGACAGTTAGTGGTTTCTCAAAACAAAACTAAATTAAAAAAAATGATGAATGTACTGGAGGGAATCATGTTGGCTGATGGAGTTGTGGCTGGAAGTTGTGCTCCCTGGATCTGCTTGTGACAGCCACTGATCTGGGAGTGTTTTGTTTGGAGGAGGGGTCTCATGGAGCAGGTCATGATTTATTCCTAGTTACCCAGTCAGTAAAATGAGGATAGCAATGTTTAACTCACCTTCAGTGCTTCGTCAGCATTATCACTGTGCTTTCCTTCAAAAGAGGAAGCTGTTTCTCTGGTATGTGATACCGTAGCTCTTTGCTTTCCAGAAAACTGTTCTGCATGCATAGATGATAAGAAGATAGGGAAAGCAGAAGAGTGCTTAATTAATCTCTCTGGGTGCTGCATCTCCTCCAGGCAACAGTCGCAGTGTTGGTGCTGTGTGCTCACACTCCAGTGTCAGAAATGCAGAGTGGTGGCTTTCTTCACCTGGGTGGGTGACTCGAGGACATCTTGCTATCCCAACCCATCGAGGCGTGAGTTGTAGTACGGCACTCGGGAAACACTCACCCCTTTCCTGATACATCCACCACATCTCCCCGCAGAGCTGGGAATAAACCCAGCAGTTAAATAAAAAGGAAAAGAAAAAAAAAAAGCCACCAAAAGGGGGAAGGTTTAGCATTGTGCTGGATTGCCTTTCCTTCGGTGCTTCCTTTGGACCGCAGGAGAGGAGCTTACGTGCATGGCGAGTTTCTAGTGAGCAGTTGTAGTGAACGGAGTGGGAGGCAGGGTCAGGGGAGAGTCACTGGGTTGTTACGTGGGTGTGAAAAGCCTATGAAAGGGAAAGGCAGAAAAAGAGTGTTTTACTTGAATTAAAACAAATAAAAGGGGACGTTACATGAGTTCGCTATTTGAAGTTAGGTTTTTTGCCAAGTATTTTTGTGAATTAATGCCTGTCTTCTGGAAAACGTTTGTTTAGGAATGAGCTTATCAAAGTGTTCTCAGGAGGGACTGTATTTAAAACGAAAAGAAAAAAAAAATCCCTATTTTCTTTATCACTTCAGATAGCGAGAAGGGAAGTTGTGGATGTTTATAGCCCTTAAACTGTTAATTGTTAATCAGAAATTGAAGCAGCAGATCAAATTTCCTCAGGTTCACGTTGGAGCAGTTTTGTTTACTGAGGAATTACAGGCAGGACCCGGTGAAGGAGAAGCAGTTTTAGATCCTCAGTCCGTTGCTGTATACCCACCTTGTATGGCAGGAGGACTGCTGCTCTCTGAAACCCTCTGCCTTTGGGAAGCAGGCCCTCACTGTGTGCTCGCTGCTGGGATTGGTGCACACCCAAAAGCAGTGGGAAGTGGAATCTTGCATTCTGAAAGCTGCTGATTTTGTTTTGTTTGTGCGTGTGTTTGCAGTGTCTCTGTTTTCTTCTTGTTCTAATGTCACTAAACAGAAAAGGTAGAATCTGAAATACATGGTGCAGAGGTTGCTTTTTTCCATGTTTTGTGATTATACTGGCTGGGAAAAAAATGCATCACACGAAGGTTGATTTAACAGCACTTTTCTGAAGCAGAAAGCTGTCTGCTTACTCCATTAGTAAGTGAAAGACTGGATGCCTTTATCATAAGACATATCTTTGTAAACACAAGCCATAAATCACACAAGAAACACTAAAACAGTCTGACATCAGGTGCACAGGTGTGCAGCATGGGTTCTTTCTCCATAGTATGATTTCTCTCACTAAAGCAACTCCCTACTTGACATTTTAGGTGCGTGCAGTCCCTTGATAGCATCCGTTTGTGCTGACTTCAGAGGGATTCCCACCTGAAAGTTTGCAGGCAAGGTATAGAGACATTGGTGGCTTTGCTTTTTCTGCTGTACTGTGAATTCCTGAGTTCTTCCTGGCTTGTAGCAGAGTTTGCGGCTGAAGTTCGCCTCCAGAATGGTGAGCTCAAAATTGGACCTGGAAGAGAAGAGCACTTCCTCTTGTATTGTTCTGCTGGAATCGTGATCCAGCATTGAAACAAAAATAATCCATCAAGCCAAATAAAAATCTCTGCATACCAGCAGCACAGGGCGTGAATGGAAACCATTCGCATCCGTGCCGTTGCAGAACAGTCCTGTGCAGCCACCTACCTGCTCCTTGGCTTCTTCCTGTACATCTGCTGGCAGCCTGGCCTGCTCATGGGCAGTGCTGCCCATTCAGGGGTTGGCAGGTAGCAGCTGGAGGGCTTTTTGCCCCTCTGATCAAAATTCGGGCACCTGAGTTGTATCTTTAAGGACCTAAGGGGCTATTGAAACTTCTCATATGACCTGTTACTACAGGCTCCTGTATACACAGTTTTATTGCCAAAATATGAGGTTGGCAGAAGTGAGTCATAGCTGCAGAGATCTCAGCGTTGCCCTTTGATTTCCTTTTATTCACCAAAAATTAAAATATTTCCAAGAATACAGGTAGGTATGTGCTGTTCTCCTGTTAGGGCAGAACTCTCACTTGGCTCTGCAGTGTATTTACATAGCTCATAGGTTATATCTTTTCAAGCTTCAGTATAAAAGGAGCTGTGTATACATTTTATCTAATCTTCAGTGCATTAGGCATGAGCAGTTCCTGGAGAAGGGATCATGATGCAGAGCTCTGCCCCTTCTCCTTGGGAGTCTCTGTCTCATGGAGCGATATTTGCCCTGCAGTGCTTTCTCTTTATGGCTTTGTGGATTCTGAATTCCTCCCTGTACTGGCACAGCTTCAGTGGGAGGGCAGAGGGCGGCCTCAGCCCGAGCTCTGCCTGCAGTCTGCTCTGTAGGAAGTGGGATCTGCAGAGGGGATAGTGCCCAGCTTCCCAGGTGAGGCCTCGCCTTTGGATTACTTTTTCAAGGCAAAAATATTACCTATTTTTGGACAGGATGACCGTAACCAGGACAGCTGCGTATCAGTGTTGTAGCATGGCCTGAGGGTACAGAACACATTGAACTGCTGTGCAGATTTCATGTGGGATTTGAGAGCTAGCTTCTTCTGTGGTCAGTACTGATGACTGTGTGGTTTTGGGTTGAGCTGGATCAATTGCTGATCTCATTGAAAATTTTGACTTTCGAAGCTGTTGTAATTCATTGCGTAGCTGCATGGCTGCTCATGCACGTGGGGAAGTAACAGGAACTCATGGTCAGAAGCACAGGACAAGGTGGGGCTGTCTACCCATGACGTCTGCATTAAGTGGACTTCGATCTGATCAGGAAACCCCAGCTCCTGTGTAGAGCTCAAGCAAGAGCTAAGCACTGACTTCGGCAGTTACAGGTGCTTACAGAGCCTTGATCTCCAAATCACACAGGTATTGGTATTTGCTCTTCCCTGTTTTCTGTTGGCATCTGCATTTTAAATGTCTACATTTCACTTGGAACATCTCTGTAAGTTGAGTATGTAATTTACTCTTTTCGTACACCAGCAATAGTCGTAGTCCTTTCTGCTTTGAGAGTCTTAAGTGCTTGGAGAGGAGGGTTGGTGTACCTCTTGTATGGTGAGATTCAACCATTTTTAGTCATTAATATAAATAATTAGTATAGAAGTAGTATTTATAAGCATCCTAAGGCTCATGGTGTTTACAGAGTCACTGTGTTTTTTTTGAAACAGCGTCAGATATTGTCCTTCTGCTCGTGCTCCTCAAAAAGTTTGCCTTTGGTTGTAATCTCACAAATAATGCCACATCCTAATCAGAGTCAGGGTAGAATTTCTGTTGTCCAGAAAAAAAGAAGAGATTACCAAATCTCTTCTTTCTAAGAGGCTTTCAGGGCAGAGGTAGTTCGGGTGGTGGGCGAGGTGATGGTGCCCCTCTGCCCTGCGCTGGTGAGGCCTCACCTGGAGTACAGCATCCAGATGTGGAATCCTTAGTACAGGAGAGATGTGGACCTGGAGGAGCACGTCCTGAGGAGGGCTGTGTTAATAGTCCCAGGGATGGAAGGGCTCTCATGTGAGAACAGGTTGAGAGAGCTGCAAAGGCTGTGAGGGGACATGATAGTGGCCTTTCGGTGTCAAAGGGACAGACTCTGCAGCAGGGTCTGTGGTGATGGAACTGGGGGAAATGGCTTGAAGAGAGTAGATTCAGGTTGGATGTAAGTGAGGGTGGTGAGGCACTGGTACAGGTTGTCTAGAGATGTGGTTGATGCCGTGTTCCTGGTCACTTTGAAGGCAAGACTGGATCAGGCCTTGGGCAGCCAGATCTAGCTGTGGTGTCCCACTGCAGGGGAGTTGGACTGGATGACTTTCCAACGTCCCTTCCACCTGAAATGATTCTGTGATTTTTAGGCTTCAGCACACATTTATGTTGTGAAGGGTTATCTTTTCGTACACCTTTTTTTTCCTACTCTTCTGCTTTGGAGTTTCTTTGCTTCTTCTTTATTTCTCTTGTATCTCTCTTGTAATCTTCCTTGTTCTTATTTTTTTTAATCATTACAATCCATTTTTTCTTGTACATTTGCCTGAAAAGTGTGCTCTTGCTGTATATGTTTCTGACCTTTCTGCATGTATGCTCACCTTACAATTTGAAAACAGCAAAGCACATCATCTGAGAAGCAGTCTGGTGTTTTATTGCAAGGGAGTATTTTCTGAGCACAAAAGTCAAGGATATGCAGTTGAAAATGCCCTTTAGAATAGATCCAGTCATGCTAGTGCTTAGTTGCTTGTACGATTAAAATTATTTGCATGCATAAATGTTGACAGAGTTGAACTCATTATCATCAAATCTGCTGTCAGAAGTTGACCCTGAATGCTTCACATGGAAGATGATGATTGTCTCTTTAATTACTAAACTCTGTTTTGCCTATTTAGGAGAGCTATACGCATCTCTTAATTACTGCCATTCGCATCAGGCACTCTCATGGCAATGTAACTCATAATTTTGAATGAACGTGGTGTGATATAACTGCAGTATGCAGATGCAAGGGCGTCCTTTCCATTGAAGACTTTGATTACCACATCATTATCAGGCAATTGAGCTGGTACTGAAGTTGGCCAGTCGTCTGCTGAGCACTTTTGCGGAACTACGGAGTCATAGATGTTAAGAGATGGAAAGTGTGTTAGATCATCCAGACCGTCATCTTGCCAGGACGTGTTTTCTGCTGCATTTCTTTCTTCTGCTGTTTATGGCTAGAGAGACTCCCAAGAGCTTGGCCTTCAATCTCTGGGACTCTTTTCCACAAAACTTGACGGCACGTTTTTTCTTTGCCTGATATTTGACCTAAATTTTTCCATTTGTTTGTTTTATCACATTATTTAAAGTCTGTGGTCTCATCTTTCGGTAATGTTTTCTTGCTCTGTGATGCTAACAGCCTGTAAATATGAGCAGAACAGAATTGTGTGCTCTTGGCTATTAATGCATTGCGTACCTAAGCACTGCACCTTCAGTTCTTCAGGATTTGGGAAAAATTTACTGATGAAAGTTCGTTTTTTAAATCAAGCCACTGACAGTGTAATTTCTCAGAAGCTTATTTTATTACAGTACAAGGGTATTCTGCTCTGGTGATGCCTGAGAATTTGTTAAAGTTACCTGAAAAGGCCACTTCTGCTCTGAAATGAAAATGTTTTCGTGTAGGGGTGTTAACGCCAGTGTAAATAAGGTGATTCTTCACTCAACTGTGGCACTGAGGAAATGAGCCTATGTAGGTACATCTGTAGAATGCACTGCAGGGAGAAAGAATGAAATCACATTTTTCTCTTCATGACAGAAATATTGGAAGTTATGTTATAGCTATCTGTGTGTTTGTTTTTTCCTCCTGCTTTCCATTAGCCTCTTCTAATACCACTCACTCACGGTTGTTCCTTTATATAGTTCCATTTGTTTCGGTGGGATCTGGGTGTTGCTTGTTTGCTGTTTGTTTCTCAAGCGCTTGGTCTTTTCTACCAGAAGCTTTGGGTGCCCAAGCAGGGTCAGCTTCAAGATTTCCAACATCTTAACCACAAAGAGTTTGATCAACACTCCCTGACCATAAGGAGGACAAATGGGCATTGTTCTTGCTGTTACCCCATGGGAGAGAGGCCAGTTGGTGAGAGCTGGCTTGTGGCCATGCTGTCCTGACTCAAACCAGTGTTCCTCTGGTCATACCCCAGTGCCTTAGCCCAAACCTCCCATTTTCTAAAGCATGGTAACTGTTTTTTCATTTCACAGTGCCCCAGATGATGAGAGGATTGCATTGCAAGACTGAAGGGAAGAGTTTTTTCTTTGCTTTCCTTAAAGCCACCAAAGATGCTTGATATTATCAGGCTAGGGATGTTGAAGCAAGAGGTGAGGACAGGAGTATTCTTAGAGGTTAAATTACTATTAGAGTGTGGATTGAAGGCATTTGGGGGTTGGATTGTGTAACCAAATGGGAAAATGAATGAGAAACAAGTAAATGGGTGGCTTAGTGTGACTGAGTAAGAGAAAATGCGAGTGGGCGGGTAATTAGACTGGCAAGTGAGAGAGGAGGTAGGAGTGGGTGAATTGATGGGTAGGTATGTAGCAAAAAAGTTGAAGCCACTTCACAGACCAACCAACAATACCTGAAGGAATGGCAAAACCACGTCCCCCAAGGCTCACAGTGTGCTGGTGCAGGCATCGTGGTGTGCTTGGGTAGAGAAGAGAGCTCCAGGACCTCTCTTGCTTTCCAGCAGTCTGTATCCAGCTCCAGTGCCTACATCTTAGTGTGTCTGTGCATACAATGAGCAGTTGTTTTTGCCTTGGTCAGGTGGTTGTAACGTGTTGATGTTCTTGCAGGAGTATGTGAGATGATCATCAGTTGATGGTGGTTTTGAATGTTAATATCACAGGGAAACTAGGTGAGCTCAACGTACACTTCAGCCTGTCAGGAGCATTGCTGTTTCTAGTGGTATCACCAGGAGTTGTAGTGATGTAGAGCTGTAAATGGAAGAAGGTAACCTGGCAAATATTACAGAACCACTGAATGGTGAAGGTGGGAAGGGACCTCAGCGTCCATCTGGTCCAAAGCCTACTCAGGGGACACCCGTGGATGCTCAGCCCTCATCCAACCAGGTTCAGAGCTCCCCATGGAAGAGCCCTCACAACCTCTGGATCCCTGTGCCAGTGCTTTGTCACCCACACAGCACAGCAGTGCTGCCTGGTGTCCAGAAGAAGCCTCTTGGGCTCCAGATTATGCCCAGTGCCTGTTCCTCTGGGCCTTTGTTGGCCACCACTGAGCAGAGCCTGGCTCCGTCCTCTCTGCACCCTCCCTTCAGGTGTTCAGGGCTGTGCCGGGATCCCCCTGAGCTGCCTTTGTAAGGAGAGGCTGAGATTGGAGGTCCAAAGATGGCAGATGTGCTCAAATTACACATGTTCAGTGCATCAGTGTAACAGCATTTCCCAAACTTGGAAAGCATTTCATTTTAATGGAAGATGAAGTATTTTTAAATAGTTACCAAACCATGACTGACAACTTTAATTAGTTTTTTTTCCTCCTGTATGTGGTATATCAGTTCACTATGTCTAATCAGTAATTGATTTTAATTTACCATGGCAGAGTTGAAACCCTAGCTGTTACCTTTTCTAGTCAGATACAGTTGGGTTATTGTTGAAGGCAATTGCTGTACTATCCTGTTAAGGTACACTGGGTTGTGTGTGGTACATTTTCAATATTTGTTGTAATAAAGCAAGTCCTTTTGAAGCCCAAATAGAGTTGAATGACTTGCAGAAAGTTACAGGCTTTATCTTAGCTGCCAAAAAGGTGTGTGTTTGCTAAGGAATAACTAACACACCGTGTGGGACTGCAACGTCCTACTGGAGACCAGGCCATGCAGATCTCTGCATCGAGTAACCAAGCAAGGAGAGAGTTTTGCCTTGCTGAACCTACTGCTCGAGGAAGACTGCATTGCTTTGCACGTGCTCTAACAGCAGGATGAAGGCCTGGCACAGCACCCAAACAGGGTCCCTCTGCTGTAGTCCTTCTTTCATCTTGAGCGTCACCTGTTGCAAACTGAATCTCCTCCAAAGCTGTAAGTGTAGGCACGCAAGCTCCTACAGAAGTCTGTTTAATCTTCTTTATCTGAGACAAATCCAGAAATACTTTGCTGTGCTAAAGCAGATGCTGGTACAAGAGCTCAAATCTCTTGCTAATGTTGAAATGCCGTAGTAACTGTGCAAAGTAAGATGCAGAGGAACGTGTGGGTATGTTTAATGCAAGCCTGCTGGGTTGTAGATCTGTCAAAATCCCACATTTGCATTACTTACATAAGCACAAATCCCAGTAGTGTTTACGCATGCTTTGTGTTTTAGGAACTGCAGGAATTGAATTGCAGGGATGAAAATCCCCCTCTTGCTTGCTATCAGCAGATCGCTCAGAAGCTGGTAAAATATTGACAGTTGCAGCCCTAACTAGAAGCTTGTGTGCTGTTAGTGCTTGGTATTAAAACTAACCACAGCAATCATAAGAGCAGCAAGCGTCCTCCGTGGAAACGCGGGTTGTCGTAAGATCCTGAGAGTACATAGGAGGGAAAGCCTTCAAGTTTCTCTTCTGTTTAATTAGTTGTTTGTTTTTTGTTGGTGGCAAGGTTACAAAGCATTCGTAAGAAGCATGCTTCATCTGTTGCCATTTTTTTTCCATATGGGTGTGTGCTTCCTTTTCATTATGTTGTTTTTCTTTCTTTTTTTTTTTTCTTCTTAGCATAGCCACTCCTTTCATTTTTAGACTTAAGGAAGGAGCTGCCTTCTGAGCAGAAAAAGGGTTTCATAAACCCTGCCATTCCGACCATTCTGATCCTGTACTACCTGAAGGGGCGGTCGCAGGAAGCTACTGCAGGGAAAAAGGAGGCTTGCAGATTTCCTAAAGGTTTGGGATGGTGCAGTGAAGCAGCACATTTTAAATGCTACGGAGAGTGCTCAGAACAACGTGGTCAGAAGGTGCGTTGCTCACAGATGCACCCCTTTGGCTTGGCTTGCTTCTTCATTCTGCCCCATGGAGTTCTGAGCCTTCGAAGCTGTTGTCTCAAACACGAAATTGGAATAGGTTGCCTAAAGTCTGTATATTATCTTAATTGTTTCCTGCTGTTGTAAAATCGGTTTTATTTCAGGAGATACTATCTCTTGATACTTTCATTACTGGGCCTTTTCTGTTTGTTAAAGGGACGTGCTCAGGAGAAAGCGAAGGAAAACAATCTAGGAAAAAAGAAAGTAATTGATGTTGTTAGTTGTATCAACTGTAATGCTGAGATAGCACCTGTAGGAAAGTGGCCAGACAGCTTAAACAAGAAGTAAGAATATTTTAAGCAGGCTGAAGCTGCTTAAAATGCTGAAATTGGAGTAGGGCAAAGGAGTGTGGTTTTGGGGAAAGAAAAAAAATTGAAAAAGTCACTCGTCCCATCCCTTGTGATTCTCTGCTTTTGTCTTGAATTTCTTTCCTTTTCCTCCCTGTGATCAGTCATGTGTTCGAGTTGTGTTTGCTGCCTTTAGAGCATAGCTAAGTGCAAAGGGGTCTTATTTTCCTAACATTAAAAATAGGTGTGTGTAATAATAACATCTCAGTAGTGCTTCTGACCTGGGAGACTTGTTACGCTCTGCATGTAGGGTTCGTGGCTCCCTGTTCTGTGTTGCTGTGTTTCATGGATGGAAACTGTGGACTGTGGATGAGTCCTGTGGACTTCTTAAGGTTACAGCTGTGGTCTGAAAGACTGTTCAGAGCAGCTTATTTTTTATTAGCAGAAATAAGATGTCGCCATTCCCCTGTCTTGCTTGGTCCAGTAGAACCAGTCCATTTGTCAGAGAATAATTTGTCAGCTTAAAAAAACAATACAGTTCCTTGAGTAGGAGAAATGCTAAGCAGCCAACGGAGATTTTACATACCTTCTTCCTCCGGTGGCTCAGGAGATGCTGCAAGCTTAAGGGATCTGATCTGAAACACACATACAGACCAAATGATAGCTGCATCCCGAGGTTCATCTGTCAAAAACGGTATCCTAAGTGGTACACCCATTAAAATGTGCGTGCAATATCTGTTGTACAGCCCTTTATAATAAGAAGGCGACCTTCTCTGTTGAGTCAAGTTAATAAAATAGTGTCGAAGAATGGACTAACTGTGATACGGAGTAACAGGAGATTAACCTTTGCAGTTTCAGAATCTGTAACTGAGGTATTGCAGCAAAAAGGTAAAATGAAGCGGCTGTACGTGCTGCAAGCACAGATTGGAAAAGGGGCTGTGAAGAACTGATCTTGCCATTTGTAAGAAAGCGGACTTCTGAGCTGCTTAAGCTTTCCTCATGTATTTGCTTCTGTTGCTCGTGTGGACTGCCTAATGAATTTCCATTTTGAGCATGTAGCTCAAAAAGATGAGCTTTTTAAAGTGCTCAGGCAGCAGGCAGCACCTGTGTGCTTCATTCCAGCTCGTGCTGACACCTTCTGGGTACTGAGAAATTGGAAAACTTCACCTGTCATGTGGATAATTGGTTGAAAGCTGAATTCTTTATTTTTTTCCAGAACCTACTGTGCGTAGCAGTGCAAGAAAATGGTCTGGATCTGATGTCTCCCAGGCTTAGCAACATTATAAAATATTTTCTTTACAAATTGCTTTTAAAACATGAAAGATCAAATTTGAATATGCTCTGCGAATTCGAGCTGTCTTTAGATCTGTGTGTTCAGAAGGAGTCTGTACGATTTCCATTATTCTTTTCAGTAAATCTCTGGTTTATTATTCTGAGAAAATGCGATGTGTCTGCTGCGTGCAGTGATCTGGCTTTCTGATCTGCAGATGCACAGCCTCGCGTATCTTGTCAGATCAGTGTAGCAACTGCTTTTAACAAAGTACATGACAATGTACAGCGTGCTATCTGAGAACCAGATCAGACTAAAATTGGGACTCGGGCCAAAAAATAAAATACCGCAATCAATCTGCTCCCTGTGTCAGCATTCAGATTCATTTCTGTTACGCGCGTCGCTGGGAATGAAAGTGGAAGATGCACGCTGCCATCCAGAAGCAGATTCCTGAGTCATGGAAGATGGCTGAGATGGGCGTTGTTAATCGGGGTTGCTTAAAGGCTCCCATTTTTTTGCAGATGCCTTCTGGTCTGACAGACGCTGGGGATGGCGTTCTGAGCCTGCATGACACTAAGGAAGTCGCTGCGTGACAGTCCGGATGCCACATGACTTCCCTGTTTACAGTCAGCTCAGCTGTAAATGTATCTATATACAAAACAGCAGCAGCAGAACTATCTGCTCCTGTCATAACATCCTCAGTCTGTGTGGTCGTCAGCCTTCCACCCCTCTCCCCCCCCTCCCCCTCGCCTTGATACCAGTGGGGGATTCGCAGCGTTCAGTCCCTGGAAGGCTGTATTTCAAGTGCTGATGAGTTCAAACTTCCTTGACCTCTTGCTTAAGAGCACGTTTCCTTCCCGTCTGCCTGCTCTCCGCTATTCTTGGCTGCTGGCCGGCACCTCTCCAGTCCACAGGCACGTGGCGCGTGGGCAGGTGGTCTTCTCCTCACCCGTGTCCTGCGTGCTTGCTGCTTAACCCCGTCCTTTCCCTTTCCCCCAACATCAGCCACCATCTCTGCTGTGAGCTTGGTGCGAGGAAATGAGTCAGCAGTGATCAGCAAGGAGGATCCGTGCGCTGAGAGCTGGTGGCTGTGGGCAGTGCTCAGGTGCGTAGCGTTGTACTGCTTAGCTCAGGGTCACTTCGGGGTTACAGCAGTAAATCCTTCAGAACAAATCGTGTCCTGGAAGTGGTCTGAGTGCTCCTTTCTGGGCAAAGCTGCTTGCTAGTGTCTAATGTGCACCTTAAAGCTCTGCTTGGTAAAACCAAATTCTGCCTGCCTGAGGGTGGAGGCACCGGCATCACAATATCTTCCTTGATAAAGGACAGTGGAACTGCCCGTGTCCACAATCAGGATAAAAAGCCTCATAAAGGCTTTATTCCTCTTGCTGACTCTCATTGCTCTACGGATGTGCAGTGGACTACATGGGTGACATTGGTACAAAGACAGAGTATCTTTGTACATGCACCCATACCTATTTATGAGCACACAGGAATAGGATTCAATTGCTGCCATGTGAGTGATCCTTCAGAGACACCTCATGGGACATGCCCGTGGGGCTGGCAGGTACATCAGGAGTTTTCTGGGAGTATCCTAGTGTTGTGGAATAGTGGCTACAGGCCAAGTATAGCACCTGACATGACAGGAAGCATAGGTGCTATTCTGAGGCAAATAATTTCAGTTTTAAGTGTCCTGAGAGGAGTGGTGCTGCTCTACAAGTGTTGCTGTGTTGACTGGGTCTCATACGGAGTGTTTGCTGTGGTATTTTTCATCCCACACAGGCAAGGTAAGGCAAAATAAATAAGGAATAGCATAGAAGTGAAAAGCACTTCCACATTCTTGCAGTGAACATCTCAGAACTTGTGACGGTGAATCAGGATGCAGAGAAACTTCAGCATTTTTTATGCAGCTGGAATCTGATGCAGAAGAAAATCATCAGGCCTGGGGACACTAAGTTCTTATGAATGTGATAACTCTGCTTACATTTTCCATACAGATTCATCACATCATCATCAAAATGGCATGAGTTGGAAGGGACGTTAAAGATAATCACATTCCAGTCTCCAAATTCGAGTACCGAGATCATATATTTACCCATTAAGCCTTTTTATTACTTTTAATGAGAATTTTTGGTTGTGTTTTGTCATATCTTGGTAGTAAATAGTGAATTGTCCTTCTGTGGGAGTAGAGGAGAACATACATTTTGAGCCAAAACACTGTAGCACCTAAGAAAATTGGGCTTCTGTTTTTAATTGCCAATTTCTTTCTCTTTCCTGTCAGCCTTGATTTAAAGGAAGAAAAAAAATCAACAAGCCCATTGTGATGATTTTGATTAGGTTTCAACAGAGATAATGAAAGTATAGTGTCCTTTTG
This sequence comes from Cyrtonyx montezumae, assembly GCF_038088225.1. NCBI lineage: Eukaryota > Metazoa > Chordata > Aves > Galliformes > Odontophoridae > Cyrtonyx > Cyrtonyx montezumae. The sequence goes on along the minus strand of NW_027072034.1, from coordinate 158,146,655 downwards.
TGAAAGGAGTTTTTAATTATTGTTAATTGTACTCGCTAGCTTCATTTCTGAAGGGAAACGGAGGTGACCTCATTCCAAAAGTTGTCAGTCTCATGCTAGTGTCATTCACCGCCTGTAAAAGATGTTGTTCTTCTGTTTCTTTTTGCTTTTCTTAATGAGGAGCTGTCAGCTGGCCTGATGGTCCCTGCAGCTTTGGAAACACTTTCCAAACTCAGTTTCAGTAGCTTTCTTGTTTCTGAAATGTTCAGCTTAAACTACAGAGCCGAATTATGTCAGAGGAGCACAGGAACAGTAGAGGATTTCAGACGTGGTCAATCTGTCTGCTTCGTAACATCTCTAACAGCAACAAATACGGAAGATTTGGGAGAGGTTATGGAGTTCTTATAAAGGACCACTGCACAGATTTGGGGAATCACGTGCCTTGTTTTTTCATACAGGTTAATGTCCTTAAACATTTTTATTATTTACCCAAAGGCCTAATGTCTGAACTCTTGAGAAGATCTTGGCTTTGGTGCTCTTGTGGCATTGAGGCCCACGCTTGACTTGTGCTTACCAATGCACTGAGTATTCCCTCACCCTCCAGGCTGTAAACTATGCAGGGCAGTGGAATTATTTGCATCAGTGCTGGTCTCACTGCATTAAGGCCAATGTCCAGTTGGGGTTGTATTACAAATAGCTAAATATATACATCATTTCAGTTCATTGTACGTTTCCTTTCATTAGAAGGATGAGCAGGAGTGCTTCTTTGGTCTCTCTGTGTAGTTCTTCATTTCGTACAGTCTTTCTTGTTTCATCTTGCATGAACCTTCTCTAAATACCCTAAACTTTCCAATTCTGTTTCAGTTAATCCAGGGCAGTCTGCCTCTGTGTACGCTATATATCTCAGCCTCGCTGAAAATCCCTGTTTATCATCAGTACTTTTATACTCTTTCTTAAAGATGTTTTGGTGAGCTCAGCTGGCAGGTTGGTCCCACCTTTGTTACCCATTGTACAGCAATGCTCAGAGTCAGATTTTTACAACCTTTGTCTTTTCTCACCAAACTCTGAGTGAGATCATTATCAGTGAGTCTCCTGAACCCTTGGGCTGGGATCTTTGCTCAGTTGTTGCTCAAGCAGTGACTTTAATCACTCTCCTTCTTTCCTGTCACAGATGTGTATTTAAAGCTGCTGATTCCTCCTTGGTACCAAACTCTGCAAGGGAATAAGTGTTCCGCTGTTGATTAATGGCCAGGAAAAATCTGTAAGGTCAGTGAGTTACATTCAATGGATCTCATCCCTATTTTGCTAAGCCTAGCATTGTGAACCACAGTCCGGAGCAACCAGTTCATCTCGTTCCTTTGCTTTCTGCTCCTCATTAGGAGATGGGTTCAGGTCTCAGCAGTATGAGGCGTTAGAGCTGTCTGAAAAGGTTTTTATTCTGTGGTTTCCAAGATTTCATTTGGGCAACAGGAGCAGTTTTCCTGAAGGAAGGAGAGCACATGCTTCAGTTAGAACACTGAACTCTGGTCACCTTACGCCAACTTGATTCTGTCCTCCTTTTTACTGTATGTAGCACGGGGTTAACAACTGCATCTTAAAGGTTTATGATGAAATCAGAATTGTGATACTTTAAGATTTCTGCAGTTTTGACAAAGTGCAAAATGGAAACGCTGATAATTTCTTTTTGTCTCCCAGACAGAGTTGGGTTTGGTATCTTACATGGTGTATTTCGTATATTTATAAGGTGTGGGACTGTTCTCATCTTCACAGAGTACGTTCATAAAATGGTAGAATCACTGGAGTTAGAAGGGACCTTTAAAAGCCCTCTAGTTCAACTCCTCTGCAGTGAACAGGGACATCTGACGGCTCTATCTACTTTATCCAGATCTGTATTATCGTGTGAGATAACTCTGTCTGCTGAAGGTGCATTCAGACAGAAGCAGGTAGGATGTAGTTCCTGAAATGGTGGGTACCGTGTTGAGGACCTGTTTGTATCAGCACAAGGTATACACTTCACCATAGTGAGAAGGAAAGCAGGATATTGACTCTTGTCCCTCATTCTCACTAACCGCTGAGGAAATTATAGCTTACAATGTATTCCTTGAGTCATCGGACTATCTTTTATACAGTTTGATTCACAGAATCACAGAATTGTAGTGGTTGGAAGGGACCTCTAGAGATCATCGAGTCCAACCCCCTGCCAGAGCAGCTCCCTAGCCCAGGTTGCACAGGTAGGTGTCCAGGTAGGTCCTGATCGTCTCCAGAGAAGGAGACTCCACCACCTCTCTGTGCAGCTGTGCCAGTGCTCCGTCACTGCACTGTGAAGAAGTTCCCACACATTTGTACGGAACTTCCTATGCTTCAGTTTGTGACCATTTCCCCTCGTCTTGTCACCACACACTGCTGAGAAGAGTCCAGCCTCATCCCTTTGCCTCCCTCAGTTATTTATAGACGTGGATCAGATCCCCTCTGAGTCTTTTTTCAAGGCTGAGCAGCCCCAGGTCTCTCAGCCTTTCCTCATAAGGGAAGTGTTCATACCCTTTATCATCTTTGTAGCCCTCTGCTGGACCCCTTCCAGGAGAACACTGTCTTTTTTGTACTGGGGAGCCCAGAACTGGTCACAGTACTCCAGGTGAGGCCTTAACCAGGGCAGAGTAGAAGGGGAAGATTACCTCCTGCAACCTGCTGGCTATATTTTTTAATGCACCCCAAAATCCCCTTGGCCTTCTTGACCATCAAGGCACACTGCTGGCTCGTGGCCAGCCTGTCATCCACCAGGACACTCAGGTCCCTCTCCTCAGAGCTCCTTTCCAGCTCTTCCCCCAACCTGTACCAGTGCATGTAGTTATTCCTCCCTAGGTATAAGACTCTACACTTGCTCTCGTTAAACCTCATGTGGTTCCTTTCTGCCCAGCTCGTCAGCCTGTCCAGGTCTCACTGAATGGCAGCACAGCCTTCAGATGTGTCAGCCATTCCTCCCAGCTTGGTGGACTCTATCCCCTCGTCAAGGTCACTGCTGAAGATGTTGAACAGAACCAGACCCAGCACCGACCCCTGAGGAACACCGCCACGTACAGGCCTCCAACTGTGCTCTGTGCCACCAGTCACAACCCTCTGAGCTCTGCCAGTCAGCTAGTTCTCAACCCACCTCACCATCCGCTCATCTATACCACACTTGCTCAGCTTTGTTATAAGGATGCTGTGGGAGACAGTGTTAAGTGCTGTGCTGAAATCAAGATAAACTACATCCACTGCTCTCCCCCCATCCACCCAGCCTGTAATGACATCATGGAAGGCATCCAGGTTGATCGAGCATGACCTGATGAACCCATGCTGACTGTTCCTGATAACTCTCTTTTCTTCCAACTTCCTGGAGACTGCATCCAGAACAAACTGTTTCATCCCCTTTCCAGGGATGGAGGTGATGCTGACTGGTCTGTAGTTCCTCCTCCTTGCCCTTTTTGAAGGCCAGAGTGACATTGGCTATCCTGCAGTCTGCAGGCAACTCTCTAATTCTCCAAGACCTCTCAAAGATGATAGAGAGTGGTTCAGCAGTCACGTCTGCCAACTCCCTCAGCACACGTGGATGCATCCTGTTGGGGCCCATGGATTTACGTACGTTGATGTTGCATAGACACTCTTGGACAATCTCCTCCCTCACCAAAGGGGAGCCTTCCCTTCCCCAGACCCCCTAACTTATACCAACGGTCCAGAAATACCGAAGGGGAGTGAAGACAGAAGCAAAGAAGGCATTCAGTATCTCTGCCTTCTCAGCATCCCTCATTACCAGAACACCCCTCTCGTTTAGTAGGGGACCCACTTTCTCCCTAGACTTCCTTTTACTGTTGGCATACTTAAAAAACCCTTTCTTATTATCCTTTATCTCCTTTGTCAGGTCCAGTTCCAGGTTGGCTTTGGCCTTCCTCATTGCATCCCTTCATGCCCTGACAACATTCCTATATTCTTCCCAAGTGGTCAGACCCTTTTTCCACATTTCATGGATCTTCTTCTTCTCTTTGAGTTTATTCATGAGCTCCTTGCTCATCCACTCAGGACTCTCCTGCCACCCTTGCCTGATTTCTTACAGTGATGCACTGATCCTGAGCTTGGAAGAGGAGCTGTTTAAGTGCTGAGCAGCTCTCATGGGTCCCCTTACCTTCTAACACTCTTAAGCCCACAGGATGGCTCCAAGAAGGTCCGTGGCACTCTTAGGTCCTGCAATGAGCAGCTTCTACCTACTGACATTAATGGCAATTGAGAAACACATCTACTCTGTCTAGAAGAGCTGCAGAGAGATTTCTTAACTCTAAACTGCCCAAAGCTGAACGAGGAACAAAGCTGTATCCTGAGTTCAGACAGAGCATCTCTTTTTTCCTACTGAGGAGTATTGTCAAGTGTTGGAGAAAAAGCAGGCGTGGATGTTGTGGTGGCAGATGCAGCACTGTGGGAGAGCGGGTTTATTCTCGTCTTTCACATCTTTACAGCTCCCCACACAGCTTTTTTACCATGGGCACGGGACGCATACACTTCATGTGGGCAAAACTCGATTAAAAAGGGAAAACAACTTAAAACTGCCTTAGGGCAAAAATAAATGGCGGCAAGAATACCAGAGGATTGAGCAACCTGGACATGTTGTTTCTTTTAAGGATTCTGACTATAAATGACGTCACTTAGATAGTTGGGATGTTTGTGAGCACTACAGGGCTTGGAAAGGGAAAGCAGAACGGAAAAACACTGGGAAGCTGAACAATTTGTTATGTTTTATGACTCCGTGGTAGTTAATGGGGGAGCTATTACTCATGCGCTGTCACTGCACATCTAGAAAATTCCTCTGGGTTTCAGAACTGGCAGGAAAAAGTAGTTTCCTAAAAACCACTGAATTCATTAGACAAAGCCTATTGCTCAGGAGTCCCGGACAGGAAGGGTCAGGGGAGGAGTTATGCACGACTTACGGTGTTGGAAATCTTCCCTGCAAGATGTTTCAAAGAGCTGAAAGCACTGGGGGAAATTAGAGGTGAGGAAGGCAGACGTAGCATCTCTTCCATAATGCACTACTGTCGATCTGAGAAGAGAGCTTGATTGAATTGTAGCAAATGCTTTCATTTCCAGTCCCATATCTCCATAAATATCTGGTGCTGGGGTACAGAACTCCTAAAGAGATGGGATTTGAGGACAGGGTGTCCTCCTCGTGGGCAGTAGCACAAGAAACTGTGTCAGGAATATTGAAACTTAAGCCCATAAGTTCACAGAAAAGAAAAAAGCTTTTTTTTTTTGTCTTCACCTTTCAACTTTATGTTTCACAGTTTTACAGTTCATATTCACGTCTGTCAGTTTTCTGACTTCCTGCTTTGTATGTGAGGGTTATTTTGCAGGTTTGAACTGTGCAGTTTATGTATTTACATCACTTAGTTCAGCTATTTCAACCAATCCTGCCTCACCTATACAGGATGCGCATTATCCTCATCTTAACTGGAAACCTAATGCTGATTTTATGGCCCTTGAAAGCAGGATGAGTGCTGTTTCAGTTGGGTGTTTTACAGCTCAGTGTAAACAGAGGACTGCTTCAGTCTGGAAACCCAAGTGAATATTTTCTCCAGCAAACTCCCGACGCTCCTCCTCTCTTGCAGAAAGAGCAATTGTTCATTGGTTATTAGGGAAATCTGTAAAGAGTGTCTGAGGTATGATGCAGTGATTAATAATAGGGTCAGCAAGGCACTGTAACAGTTGGGCTGCAGGTTTGTTCTGTATTACAGTACCTCAAACATAATCGTGTTCAATCCTCAGTGTGCATCGACTGTTGCATCCATTTTGCTTTCCTTGTGTTACTGTCCTTGCAGTTACATCCAGAATTCCTCCGTTTACTCTCTTCTTCCCATACACAAACTTTCATCCAGAATATGGATTCAGTTCCACAAACAGATAACAGCAGGAGTGTTATTTTTAGCTTCCCACCATAGCTGTGTACATGCAGCACGCGTGCTCTTTTGAAACAGGCAGTACTGAGAAGGTGCTTTATTCTCTGAAAATCACGTAGATGCCGAGCTTTGTGTCCTTGGATTTTTGCTCTTGGTTCTGGAACTCAATGTCTGGGCCAGAATTGGGAAACACTTCCTGCTTCTGCTGTGGAAAAGTGCTGGATCGCAGAATAGCTCGGTTAGAAAGGGAACTTTGAACCACGGCTGCGGTCAGGGGAACACTTTGGGACTTGGGAGGATAGCAGGGGTGTGATGTAATTCTCATTATTTTGGACTCAAAACTATCAGGATAGAGGGAGGCACTTCTACGAAACCTTGTTTGTGATGTATTAAGCAAGCATTGGCGTACCAGTAATTGTAGTCGTGTATGTGTGTGGGCCCCAAGCACGGGAGTGATGAGATGAACTCTGAGCATGGCCACTCCAGAGTTGTGGTGTGCTGGATCTCCACTGCTGCCGTTTTTTTGGGGATGGACAGGGGGTGTAGCAGAAGGCTGTGATGGTACAGAACACAGCTCTCCTGCTCTCAGGATAGGAGCTCCTGTAGCAAGACTGCTGCCTCCTAAGCACCATATTAGGGAAGGAGCTCTGGTGTCAGCATTGCTTTTGTCGTATCATAGGATCATCAAAGTTGGAAAAGATCTCTGAGATCATCTAGCTGTCAGGCTCTCCCCACCATGCCCACTGACCGTGTCCCTCAGTGCCACGTCTGCTCTTTCCTTGAGCACCCCCAGGGTTGGTGACCTCATCACTCCCAGGGCAGCCTGTGCCAATGCATCACTACTCTTTCTGAGAAGAAATCTTTCCTAAGATCCAGTCTGAGTGGTGGATTCCAGGCTCTTTCAGCAGACTTTCCTGATGTTTATGCTGATGGTGGGTATTTTATTTTTTTAACCTCAGTGTGGGTTGCAATTGAGTCTAGAAGAAGCACTCCAGGTGGGATACCTTTAATCATGAGCAGCAGGTCACACCAGGCTCTTAAGATCATACGCTGACACCCAGGGAACTACTTAGGTTTTATCACTCCAGGCTTCTCCATTCTGCCAAAATGTAGGCAGAATTAAAAAAAAATCTGACACTTTAACTCACTATTTTCTGTTTTTCCCTTTAAATCCTTTACTTAGGAGTGTGAGCTGGGGGGAGAGGGCTGGCTGGTGGCAGGGTGACAGGCCACATGTCTGGCACGCATCCTCGTGGCAAGGGGTGCTCACCGTGCAGCTGTCTGCACACACAGTCATGTCGTGCTGCTCTGTGCTGAGTCACCCATTAAGCAGAAAGACTGTGGGCTTCCTGAAGCTCCAGTCATGTGTGTTTTGCACCAGTAAAAAAATGGTTGGCTTGCCACTGATAGGAACCCAACTTAATTTTACCATTAAAGAAGGCTTAATATAGTCTGCTAATGTTATTGTTCCCTGATTTCCCTTCTTTGGTGGTTGTGTCTCATTCCCTGTTTTCTCTCCGTGCTTAAAGGAAGCTGCTAAAACAGACAGCATTGCTGAGAGGCAACCAGTGCCTCTGGAGGATGCTGTTCTGTGTTTGCTCTGGAACGTGGGCACTTCGCACAGTCCTGTAGCACAGCCCCACACCGTGCCAAGTTGTCCTCCTGTCACCTGCTCTACAGTAGGAGTTTGTGTGCAGGTCTGTGTGCAAACCACATTCGAATCCCTATCAGATTTTCCTTTTGAAGACCCTCTCCTTTTTTCTCCTTTCTTCTCAGACCTTATTTTGCCAAGCCCTTTTCTGCAGCTGACGCTGCATAGCACATACTTACTTACCCCAGTCATCACTTTGACTGTTACATCCTTTTAACCTTCACAGTTGCTGCAGTAGACAATTGTGGGGATAATTTAGAATGAATTTACTTGGCCAGTATTAAAACCACAAAGAAATCCGAAGCAATTCTGTGCAAAAGGAATCTCTTGATGAAATTATTTGCAAGGGGCTGAAAGGGGAATAGGCTGTGAAAGCCCAGCCCAGCTGCAAGGCAGTGGCCTTGGGGACACCATTGTGGGCTGGCAGCTGTATATGTCATGTCAAACCTGCTCTAACCGCTGCACAGTGAATGCAGGATGGTTGGCGTTGCTGAGCAGGGAGTGGACCTTGCTGGCAGATGCTTACTGCTATTTATGTTGAGCATTATTTCAGTGAATTCTGCATCTTCGGTGCAGTTCTGTTGTCTGTGTTCAGTTCCCCTTTACTCATCGTGTCTAAGAAATTAAACTTGCTAATGACTGCAAACTGACATTAGAATGTCTGTTAACAGATCGGCCTAAATGAAATACGTGCCACGATGTGAGCTTACTTAGTAATTGATGAATTAGTTTAATTATCTCTCTGTTACGGGAAGGGGAGTTCAAATGTGGGCTGAATGAAGACCTGACTCGATAAGTCACCAGAATTGTTCTGTTTTGTTCTGTCATTGTTTATTGTTCCTTAGTTTAAGAATGGCCACAAATGGCCACCATTTTACAAATGGTGTGTTGCACCATTCGTTAAAGATTACTTCTAGCTAGCTTCTGCTTGGCTGCTGCTGCAGTCAAGTTGCATCGTTTCATTTATCTCCTGAGATGTTTCCCTGACTTTCACACATCTGAACTGGCAGCAGTCAGCTGCAGCTCAGTGTCATTTCAGCAGAAGGGAGCTTTCTCCCATGAAGGCCTTCTGTAAAAGCAACAGAAGTACCTTTTTATTTTAGCCTCTGTTTTAAGGCTGTACATTCCTATGATGCCTAGAGTAGTTAGGCTGTTGAGCTTGTAATCTGCCTACATGGGAGATTTTATTGTCTGATTATTCCTTATACTTTCTTCTGATATCTCTTTACTCTTCCTTAATCAGGTATTAAAGCACAAAACAAACTGCTTTGATCCTGATTTGTATGAAGCTCTCAGATTGTTGTACGTTGTTCCTGGACTGGACTGGTTCTGGACTCTGCCCTACTTCAGCAGTTACAGCGTGTTCCCTTGAAACCACAGGGAACCTTAAGATGTCTGTGTTGAAATAGCTCTATCATGTGCTTAAACAGAGTTTCTGACAGTCCCGGAGAAAATAAGAGCAGAAACATCAGCCTTCTTTGTTTTAATGCTCAATTGACAATTTGCTGGCCTTATTTGTAGCTTTGAAATGTGGAGCTGGATATATAGAGGACTAATGTGATCAGTAGCTTGAATATTAGGAAAAGCTCAAAAAGAGTGATGAGGCACTGGCACAGGCTGCCCAGGGAGGTGGGGGGAATCACTGTCCCTGGAGGTGTTCAAGAAAAGGGAAAATGTGGCACTGAGGGACACGGTTGGTGGGTATGATGGGGATGGATTGCTGGTTGAACTGGATGATCTTAGAGGTCTTTTCCAGCCTTAATGATGCTCTGGTTCCATGAAAAGCAGGTAGCAGCAAAGTGGGTACATGTATGTTCTGTTCTTTGGATAGATAGGAATGTATTTTCCTAATACAGCTAAAGCAATTCCGTACCTGCAGCAAGTTAAAGCAAAAAAATACTCTGCAAAACAAAATCATTTTCAAAATCCAGCAGTCGCTGTTCCAGATCTCTCTCTGGACTGTGTTTAATATGTGGAGCTTTATGCTTGGCTCTATATTTAGGTTGGTAATTTTCTGTGGCGTGTACCAGCATCAGTGTTCATTATTGAAACACATTGCCTGCTTTTATCCTAGAGAGGTGTTCTGTCCTGTAACAGTACTCAAATGCACGAACTGAGTAATGAGAAGAGATTTGGGAGTGAGGAACAGTAAATGCTCAAAACTACACGTGGTCTTAGGGGATGTAATAATGGCAGTGCTGCCCATTGCCTGTGCGAGGTGATAGGGAACCTTTCGTCTTCGCTGCCTGTGTGTTGAAAGCAGCTCTCATCTCCCAGCTCTTTCAGTCTCTAGCATAACATATGGGCCAGTCATCTGTCCCTAAAATCTTCAGGTGCATCTGTCAACCCTCTCACTTCAGAACCAGGAGAAAAACTGTTTAGTAAGGTGGTGTCCCTTGGTCTGAATGAACAGGTGCAGAAGAGAAGAGGTTACGTATAGACGTAACGACTCACGTTGGGTGGTTCAGTTTATTGTTGGTCAGAGGGACAGTTCCTGGAGGATTTGCACCACACATGGAGTGGAAGTGGGAAGTGTCAGCTGCTTGTGTACGTGTACCACTTTCTTAATGTGTAATAGAATCTGGTACTCTGAGGTGGAGGGGAACTGGTGAAAATGTGCAATAGCCACGCGACTTTTCCTCTGCTTTCGTAAGGAGATGCTTTAATAATGAAAATGCAGACATACATTAAAAAAAATGCTTTTCTGAATTCCAGGTGCTGATCTCCTGAGAGTGCCTTCCCTGTGCTAAAGAAAGGAACACATTTTTGATGGAAAACCTCCTTATAAATGAGTACAAATGGAAAGGTAAGTAATTCCCGTTCCAGTAAATTGATGGAATACATTCTCTGCATGGGATGCATTTCCTGCTGAGGAATATGTGGGCAAGTATACCTGGCATGTACTGTGGTTCTCACTGTGCAGCCCAGCATGTAGGAAGTAGATATCTTTAAAAAATTATTTTCTCCTTCTTTACTTCATGAGCATAGCAGAAGGATTCAAAGGTGGTTTGCTTTGCTCTGAAAATACTTCTAATTTGGCTTTTCAGTTTTTGCAATGCCACTCCTCACAGGAGGGGTCAAGAGTACTTGAATCTTCAGCTGAAAGATCCTCTGCCTCTGTTTATCCAGCACAGAATTGCATTTGGGATTAAAAACAATCACACTTGGGTCTGATTTGATTTCCTATCTCTCGTTTGCTATCTTCTTTTTTTTTTTTTTTTTTTTTGTGGTAATTTTATTTGACTTGCTCTTCAGTTATCAGATAATCTGTCAAAGTAGTCATAATTGAAGTTTGTGATCTACTAGAAAAGCACAAAGAAATAAACACTTTAACACGTGTTCATTGTTATTTTTGAGTGACACCTGAGGAATGATTTCCAGATCACCTTTCATCCTCTGACAGACAAGTTAGCAAGGTTATTTATGTAGCAAAGTAAATAAATCCAGTACTGAAGATAAGCAGGGGGGCAAAAAAGTTCCAACTGCTTCCTTTGGAGATCCCCCTTTGTAGAGACATGAGTGGACATGATACAGTCCCAAGGCACAAGAATACAAACAGTGGGTGTAGCGTTTGAGTGCTTCATGACAGGGGCATTTCTGCTCAGCACTGGGATTAGCACTTCTCTTGGAACTTACGTAACAGAGACTTTGCCAGGGTGGTTTCTAAATACAATCATTGCTCTTCAGATTCCCGAAGATGTAATTCAGAGAGAATATTTTAAACTGAAGAACTGCTTTATTTTCTTAATGATCATCGGTTTCTTCCCAGTTCCCAAACAGATGCTACTGCGTATGTGAGGCAGCAGTGGGAATGAAGAAAAAGATGTTTTTAGAGTGAAAAGACATCAGCAAGAAACAGCGGGTTTTGTAATGTAGCAGTGTACTCGAAACACACCTTAGAAAAGTAGGGAATTAACTTGGTCCTTGGTGATTTTCTTGTACAGTTTCTAAAGTACAGCATCTGCCATTTCTGTCCAGAAGTGCCATCCAGAAAAAAAGCTGCGCTTCCCTCTGCTGCCCTGGAAATTGCTGTTTGACAGAGGAGCAGTCAGCTGCTATGGTGATGGGCACAGGATGGGAACATGGGCAGAAATAGCGGAGTGACAGACTGAAGCCTGGCTATTCCTGCTTCCTTACTGTTTCAGTAGCTCTTTTCTGAGTGTGATGATGGCTGATTTCAAGAAGTTGCAGGCTGTTTCCCTGTTGTCTGCCTCACATTCTCACAAATACTACAAAAGGAAGCGTGGTGATAATATTCTTACAGATCTGTGTATTGTTCCTTGCAGAGCATTGAATACTGGTGCTTGAAATCTCTCTCCCCCTGTAAAAATTGAAGTCAGTTTTACAGTAATTTTTAGTAATGCACAAACTATATACTATAGCTTTTGCCACATGAACATCTCACTGTATTTTCCCCAGCTTGATAAGCTTGCTTTTGTGTTTTTAGGATTTCTGATTCCCTAATTATCCCAAAAATAAACATGAAGAGGTTTCAAAGACCTGCATGCATAGAATTCTGCTTTGTACGGTGGGTGATTCCCTGACACCTACTATTTCCAGATCCTTCTTCTGCAAAGAATTATTTACCCATAGTATGGGCCACTGCCAGGGATTCAGTGCCTCAAAGTAAAACAAATCAGTTGTATCTTACTTTTATCTTTCAGTAATTTTTGAATCTCTAGTCCAAAATGACTCATTTGACAGGGAACACAGTGTCTGTTTTCTAAGTTTAGTAGTAAACTTTGGTTGCCTGTTTTATTGATTTGACTGTAAAAGCACTCACAGAAGTTCAGACCTTGAGAAATGGGCTCAAAGCCTGTAGAGTAGTCTGGAGGAAGGGAAGAATGATTATGGGATTGTGTTTTCAGTTGTCTGTTTCAAGAGCAACACAAACAGCTTCTGATATTTTATTTTTTCTTCCAGATTCTGAGAACAGCCCTTTCTTGTTCATAATGGATTGTTCCAGAAAAAAAACAAAGACAATTGGATGTGGTAGAAGCTGGTTTTTTCCTAAGGTATAGCACATCTGTGACCCTTTGCGGTATCAGTTGGTACTTGTAAATACTTTGCAGCATTAGCCATCAGACCTTTCCTGTTAGAAGCTTTGAGATGCTTCAGAAATTAAAAATACACGCATATTATGCGTACATAACACATGAATTGGGTGTTTGATGAGTGGGTAATACTGCTCTTTATTCAAGGACTGTTTGCTCATTCCAGAGAAAACTTCCCCCAGTTGGTTACGTGGTAGAGCTTTTCAGTAGAGCTAAACGAAGGACAGGAAGGAAAGTGAGGTATGTGAAGTATTGTCATCAGTGGAGGAAGTTTTAGCACTAATGATTTGTCATATCATTAATTTCCTTCCCCAGGTGACTAAACACTTTTTCTTGTTACCTGTTTATTGTCAAGACAATGCAGACCTTGTAGTCATAGTAAGGCCCAGATGTAAAAGCTTAGAGGAAGCAGGCAGCAGGCCAGCAGTGAAAGCTGGAAATCTATAAAGCCCTAGTAAAACTTGTGTAAGAATCTCAAAGTTTGATGTATTGATTTTTGTCTGTAAGTTCAAGAAGTGTTTCATTGCAGGCTGAAACTCTCATCTCTGTTTCTCGTGACCAGCTGAGCAAGGGAGATGGGATTTGATGTTATCCAAGGTGTAATTCCACAGTTCATGTCTCTTGCTAGCTCCAGCTTAATAAGTTTCTGCCTAGTCCCATCCATTCATTTCCAGCTCAGCAGCAATGCGATGCCATATCCTCACCGTGTGCAGATGCACAGCTCTGAAAATATCTCAGTAAGGAAAAGAAATGCTTTTTTTTTTCCTTCTTCTTCGAATCAGAATCTTTTGAGTGGTTTTGTTTACAGCGTGGCTCAAGGACAGCTGCATTGGTACAGCTGGAGGTGACATGAACTGCAGCATCAGCAAGCACTGGAGGGTGTCCTGATGCTAAGTGGTCTTCCTGGCAGCAGAAACTTGCTCTGGTACTGTATCCTGGTTGAAGGGATTTCACTAGCTATAGCAGTATTTATTGAAGTGTTTGTTTGTTTGTGTTTGTTTGTTTTAAGAGATTAATATCTTGTGTTTTGTGTTTTCTTTATTTTTTTTTCTTTTTCTTGAGATAAACCATCTCTCTGAGAAATAAGTCAGCTTTGTGGACAGCCAGTGAATGTCAATAAAGTCTTGGCAAACACAATAGGTATTTATTCAGCCTTGCAAATTAGAAACATTTCTCCTGCTTGTTTTATGAAGGGAACAAAAAAAGACAAATTACATGGCGGATGAGCTCTCTTGATAGTTGGAATTCGTTAGTCTGGTGGTGAAAACACTGGGGGATTTATGGTGCAGAAAAATAAAAGATGAAACAGCTTTTCACCAATAGCAGTGGTTTAAGTTCTCATTGAAAATTACTGGGGGAAAAAGCCCTTTAAAGACATCTGTAGCTGACTTCACTGTCTCAGTTACTGTCTTGGTAGGCAGCTCTTCCTCATTGCACTAAGTATTAATTGTTTTCCCAGCTGGCAAACAATTCCTTAATGGTTCCTCAGTCTTAATGTCATAGGATATCTGTGGCAGCTCATCAGTGAGAATCACGGCCAAGTGTTGAGTAGGAAGTTCACACACTTGCTTCCCATGCTATAGCCATTCTGTGAACAGAGGCTGTCTGCAAAGTTATCAATCTGTCATCTTCCACTGGCTTCACATTTTATTAAAAAAAAGGAATTTGAAAAGTTAACAATAAGTCGAACAGTTTGTCAGACACAACTTACTTCTAGGCTATTGTCTCCAAATTATAGGCTGACTCGGTCTTGCAGCCTGTTGCGGATGGATCATAAAACTGTCATAAGTAAAAGCTTTAACAAAATCCACTTACACAGCTCCTGTGATGGCAGAACATGGAAAGGAAGCAAGACACTGAAGGGGAGCTTACCTGGTAGGCCTCTGGCTGCAGCTAAACCACTCGTGAATCACTGGAATTATTCAACAGCAAAACAAAGCCAGAGAGAACTCCAAACTTACAGTGTTTTAATCTCTAACATGGCTTTGCTCATGTAAGCAATCTCACTCAGATAATGACATCAGATCGTGTGAATTCTGTAATATATAAGACCACACTGCTGATGCTTTTTTTCCTCTGGAAGAATACAGAATAGTGTTCATTTGTAACTACAGAAACAAAAGCACACATGCATTCAGTGGGAGAGTCTGCCCTCTGGTTAACCATACTGAGACCATACTGTGATCTGCACCCATTATAGGGGTAGCAATAAGTGCAGGTAACACGTGCTGAACCTCAACGAGAAATCCCTCCTACATCACAAACCTAACTGTGCATGGGCACAGCACTGGAACGTTTCAGCTTTGCCTCTATCCAGGGAAGATAAGAATTCCTTTTCTCACAGGTTGATGCCACATTTGTTGGACTTTTAAGATTTCCTGGGAGGGGAGTGCTTCAGCTGCACTGCTGACAGATACTCCCTGGGAACTGTCCACGCTCATTTGGGGTTTCTCTCTTCTATCTTCAGCCGCATAGGAGCTCAGTTTCTAGGCTCAGCTAGTTGTTTAGCTCATCACTGTGGTAAATGAAGAGAGTTACACACCTCTGGAGGTAATTAACGCATGGAAATAGGTGTAATTAATTACATTTCTGACATGATTTCCTGCTGCCTGAAGAGAACAATTTTAACATCACTTGGCTGTCCTCAGGAGACGGCAGATGGGTTCATCTCGGGTGATGTTTGTAATCAGCTGAAGTCAGCTTGCGCAGAGCTGCCAGCGGCAGGCACAGAATGTGCAGGTATGACACTGCAGAAGGGAACAAGTACAGTCTTTAACTTCTTGAATTATACTGCAGCAGGGCAAAGTTGGAGGCTTTTTCATGCCTTGAGGAAATCGTTCAATCCTGTCCAGGCTGTTAAAGCATCAGCGTTTCTTGCACCCGCCAGAACAGTGTTATTTTACAGCCACACAGGGCACGGTGCTCGCCTTCTGTCATCAGAACACACTGTGCTGTTGTTGTGCTGCTGTTGCTTCGGGTAATTTGTTCTTGCTGGAGCTCTGTGATGTGCGTCCCGAGCTCTTCGCAGTGTCACGGTGAGCGTGGCTGTGCCTCCTCGTCTGTGCAAACACTCAGAATTGTTTGACTCGATTCCACAGATGCGACTTCGGGTATGTTTGTTCTGCCAGCTGAGATGAGGCGTTGAAGACAGGTTATAAAAAATACATCTGTTTGAAAAGATTAAGTGGTCTAGGACACACTCGAGTAATAGAGTTCCAAGAAAAATCCTTGTGTCAGACTTCCTAGAAATAGTGGTGGAACCAGGTGGTAAGTGCCAGCACTGAGTACTTAATTAATGCAGTCCTTACATTAGCTTTGGGCACGCACCTCCAGTGTTACAGACATCCACAAGCAACCGATCCATCCGTGGGACCTTTTCAGCATCTGGGGACCGATGCATTGACCGTGTCACACGCTGTTATTTCTGCTACCGCTGCTAAAAATAACGCACTTCAGCATTGAGCAGGAGGAATTTCACGTGTCACTAGGGGGAGTTTGCAGCTGTGCTTCTCTCAGTGACTTCCTCGGTGATCTCGGTGCTGTGGGGAGACCTCGGCAGGCACTGTGTGTGTGAGGACGACGGCGGTTCTGAAAGTAGGATGAGGGTCCCATCTTCCTTCCGTAAACCCTGGTATGTGTTGCCCAGTCCGGATTAACAACATTCTTCAGGGTAGTAGTGCTGTAAGCAACTCTCTTTCTGTTGGTAGTGCTCTAATAGAAAACAAATGAGCGTTCAGTGACTCAAAGCAGAATCAGGAAGTAAGGAAAAAACATAGATTATTTAGTAGGAAAAAACAAAGTTGGAAAACAAACCCCCGTGGATAGATACTCTTCTGATTTATTGTTACAGGAATATGATCTTGGCTAGAAACAAGCTCCCTCAGGAAGCTGGTTTCATATGGTGGTTTAGATTTAACTATTTATTGTCTAGCACCATTTGAAATCAGTGTTCTTGGAGGAAGAATGCCTGCTGCGTTCATCAGTGAAATGGATCCTCAGAAACCCCGGTGGAAAAAGAAGGTCAAGGTCATTGTGTGCTTCTGTTGCTAGACTTAGCTGCACCACCAAACGTATCCCCTAAGTAGGCTGTGACCTCAGAGTGCGTGGCTCAGACAGCCCTTGGGAGAGCAGTGCAGTATGTGATTTCAGAGACAGAAATTCTGTCGTAATGGTGCTGGCCACCAGCATGTTTATAGTATTCGTAGGTGGTCAACCAGAACTCGGGAACAGAGGAGGACTTACGGGACATAAACATTGCAGAAAAGCGTAATATGGAATTGCAACACAGCATTGAAGACACTGATGTTAAAACAGTCACTGTTAAATCACATTCCTCCAGTATGGTGAGAAATGAGGAAGGGAACCTCATTTGCTCTACTTTCAGCCTGTCGTGAAAACATTGTTGAGGTTTAGTTCTTGACTCCCTCTGTAAGTGTCCGTGCACGCAGTGTGTGTATCGTACATAACACTGAAAGTTCTGGATGCTGTCCACATCCGGATGCTGCGTGTTTGCATTTTCATGTGGTACGCTTGGCAGATTTGTATGTGCCTCGTTTACTTTTTAGGTCTTTCAGTGTTCACGTTGCAGGTTGGTAGCCTGATCCACTAGGTGTAGTCAGTGGAAATTACCAGTGTCAGTATCTGTGAGAACTGGACCACATGTGGTAGAGATCATTGGCTGAGGCTACTCAAATTTAGAGTATTCAAAGAGTTTTAATGTTGACTGTACAATTCCAAAGAAGTATGTAACTAATGATTTTGAAAGTTTTCGTCATTGTCTGAAGTGTTTTAATAACACAGCGTTTTTCCAGGGAATAATGCCACAGAGATAACTGATCAACATTTGTCAAGTATTTGGGGATCCTCCTATGTAAAACACTGTCTAATACTTAACTCTTCATCCTTGCAGATCTCAGTAACCCCTTTAGAGGATGACTGATTTCTTTTGGTGTTCAGAGTCAATAATATTTTCTAGCACCATTTGAAATCGGTTATAGTGATTGGGGAATTGCTCCTTGTGAATTTTATACAAGAGACTCCAAAGAGAATTTTTAATGCTGTTACCTAGGACTGGAAAAGGAAAGTTGGATATTTCAGTGAACAGAATTGCTGAATGTGGAAGTATCAAACATTTAAGCTCCAGTATTTCCAGTACTGTTAGGTTCCTTTATATAGTTGGACATCGTTCTAGGAGAAAATAAAGTCTCTAGTTCCAGATAGAATATGTAAAATTTGTAACATGAAGTTTTCTTGTAGATCGTTTATGTAAAAATTATATTCAGAATGCTTTGGAAAGTCAAACAGTGCTGAATGTGAAGATAAAGGGAGATTGTTTTTCCAGTGGGGATTATCAGTATGGACTCAAGATCAAGAAAAAGGATTCTGAAAAACAATGTTGGTTTAATGATCTAGCCAGGAGGTATAAGGAAATAAAAAGTCAGCAGAAGGAACCTTTCCAGTTAGTGCACTCTGGACACTGTGAAAGACAGATCTTGTGCAAGATTTCATTGCTAACCTAAGAGCTTTTTGCCTTCTCCTCTCTTAGACTGCTAACAGCATAAGCCACAAAACTGACTCATCTTCCCAAGGATGTTACAGTATCTTAGTTTTCTCCAAGAATTGTGCTCTTCAGGGAAGTAGAACTGGCCAGAGATGCAGAGTCTGACTGTGGGTCATATCCTCAGTTGCAGCAGGAGCTCATTAGCTGTGAAGATAATTTCTGAAAAGCATTCCTCAGCCAGAGTATCATACTCTCTGGGAGGCAGTAACACAGACATCAGTACATCCCTCTAGCAGGGGATGTTTTCCTAGATTGAGTGCTTAAAGCAGGAGCTTTTCCTGATTCTTTCCTATGGGTAAACTGCAAGGTAGCAGTTACAGACTGCAAACAAGTGGAGCAGCTGCTGAGTGTTCAGAGCCATTCCTAAGTTGGTGACTTGCTGGGAGCAGCAGATTCACCCTTCGCCTTCCCTTTTGTTTGTTTCTTTAACTAAGAAGGCATCAGATCATCACAATCCAAAAGAAACTTAGTGTGGAACGTACACGGCCTCCTTGTGGACTCCTGCCTCAGTCCTTTTGTGAAATCCACCCTCGTGCTTTGCCTTGTTTAAACTCTCAGCAGTGGGTAGCACTGTGTTTAGTTAGCCCTCGAGTTACCATGAAAACAATTAAAATACTGGGAATGTCGAACAGCTAGTGGCATACATTTTGCACTGTGATGCCAAGAGCTGACACCTGCCTACATACATAGTTCTGGGAGTTGAGCAGATGTTTTTACAGAGGTTATAAGCTGTACAGAAAAAAATACTACAGTCCTGAAACGTTTCTTTCAAGTAATCAGTATGTTTGGAGTCTGTTCAGCACAGAAGGAGCTCCCATACGGAGCTTTGCTTAAATTATTTCATGTGCAAAGTCCATCAACGAGGAGTTCAGGGTATTCGGAGTTCAGTGGCTTGTACTGTGCCTGCCAAGGTGAGATCTGAAAATGAAGAGGTTTTTACACTTAAATGGATCTTATGGTGAGAATCAATTACGAATTAATAAAAAGCGATGGCAGAAAAAAAAAAAAAACACCTCAAGGAGATTACTAAGGTTTAATTCATTCCATTGAAAGGCAAGAGGTTTTTAAGCCGTAGTAATTTTTTCTGTTTGCACCATATAGTGAGGAACAAGAAAGCTGCCAAGTGCTTGGATCCCCCGAAAGGCTTTTCTGATGTGAGTAGTGTTGCAAGCGTGCCTGGGTGCTTACAAGACTGCATCCTATTGCTTGTTAGATACTTCCTGCAGCTGCAAGGAAAGAAAAGAAGAAAGGAAGAAGAGAAGAAGAAAAATGCTATGGGAGAACAAAATTCACTGTGAAGTAGAGATAGGAGTAAGAAAGGAGGAACATATTAAGGATTTTTTTATTATTTTAATTTTTGATCCTGTTTACTCACAGCACTTGATCTTTCTGTAAGTGAAGCTGCTGAAGGACAGTCTTCCTTGTCATGCAGCCAGATGTAAATGTAAAACAGTGTTTTTGAAAACTGCAGCAATCTCAAAGTGCTCATCAGGTCCCACTGTGTGTTACATAACTGCCTGCTTGCAGTTCTGCTCTGTCCTACTCTTGGGTGCCCTGCAGTGGTTGTAAAGTGCAAGGTCCGAAAAGTTTCTCTTTTGGAATGATGTTAAAAAGGAGTAAGAACCTCTACTGTGCCAAAAAACAGTGCTGGGAGGCAACCACTGCTGCTGCACCAAATTTTGTCTGTGAACTTCTGTGATCCTCCATCATAATGTTCAGACACCTGGATTTTGCATAGAGCTCTGTAAACTCACTGGGAATATAGGGAGGAAATAACTTCTTCGCATCATGTAAGAATTTGGGGTGGTGGTGGACAGGCATTCTGTGTCTATGGCGGATGAATTCATGGTCAGATCTGTTTTTCAGCAGCCTAGTCCTTGCATTAATTGATGAAGCATGCAGGCATGAACTGCTTATCAAAGGGGAGAAGAGAAAAAAAAGACAAAATTGTATGTTCTGATCAATTATTCCCAATTCTTTCAAAGCAGCTTGAGAGTTGGTAGCTAAAAATAACCTTTGTGAGGCAGCTGTCATGTCCTTAGCATACCTTTCCAGTGTAGTAATGGGCTTCAGGGATACTTGATGAAGAAATGCAGGTAGTGTGGGTTTTACTGCAGGCTGAGTCCAGCTGGGATATTCAGTAAGTATGGAACAGCAGAGGTTTGTGTTGGCAGTTTTCTTGTGCTGTAAAACACAGTATTAAAGTTTAACTATATATAATTTAAAATTAAATATGCCAGAAGAGCAAATTCTAATGTTGGTAACACTAGCAGAAATAGAGTTATAATTCTAGTTATCTTCTCTGGTACATCTTGTCCAAAAAGGACAACGGAGCAACTTTTGGCTGGTTACTTACCTGTAGTGTTACCAGAGTTCATTTCACAGATGGCTTTTGCTCTCCAGTGCTACCCACTAGATGTGAAGGTGCATCTCCCCTTCAAAGGGTTCAAAGATTTGGGGTTCCAGGTAAAACATCTGGGCCAGTTATCCAATCTCATCTCTTAAGGAGGCATGAGGATGGAACTAGATACCACCAGTAAATGTAGTGGTTTGCTCAGAAGTTATTTGCCTTTGGGTCTTTGAAATAGGAGACCACAACAGTCTTCCTTGGGTCCCTCTTCTCCTTTCCTTCAGCAGTAGAGTCTTGTGGCTGCTTGCTTTATTTTGGGGCCTTCATTTTCATTTTCTATCTGTGCCGCCGTCCCGGAATCACTTCACTTTTGTCTCTAGGTTTTCCTTTCTTGAAAACCCACTGTGGCAGCAGGGGAGTTGGCTTCAGTCCTGGGAGATGGCAGAATCGTAGGGGTTTGAAGGAGATCATCTAGTCCAACTCCTCTGCTAAAGCAGGTTCCCTAGAATAGGTTGCACAGGAAAGTGTCCAGGCAGGTTTTGAATATCTGCAGAGAAGGACTCCACAACTTCTCTGGGCAGCCTGTTCCAGTGCTCTGTTACCCTCAAAGTAAAGATTTCCTCATGTTTGTATGGAACTCTTGGGTTCCAGTTTGTACCTTTTGTCCCTTCTGCTGTCGTTGGGCACCACCAAAAAGAGCATGGCCTCATCCTTTCAGCATCTGCCCTTTAGATACTTAGAAGTGTTGATATGATTCCCTCTCAGTCTTCTCCATGCTGAACAGTGTCAGCTTACTCAGCCTTCCCTCATAAGAGAAATGCTCCTCCAAATCACTTCTCATCTTTATAGCCCTCCACTGGCCTCTCTGTCTTTCTTGAATAGAAGAGTCCAGGACTGGGTAAAGCACTCTAGAGGTGGCCTCACCAGGGTAGAGTAGAGGGGAAGGAGAACATCCCTTACCCTGCTGTCCATCCTCTTTTGAGTGCAACCCAGAATACCTTTGGCTTTCTTGGCCATAGGAGCACGCTCTTGGCTCATGGGCAAAATGTCGTACACCAGAGCTCCTTTCCAGGAGGTCAGCCTTTGACCTTCACTGATGCAGGTGGTTATTCCTACCCAGGTGCAAGACCCTACTCTTGCTCTTGTTCAGCCTGGTCAGGTTCCTCTTTGCCCAATTCTCAACCTGTACAGGTCTTACTACATGCCAGCACAGCCTTCTGGTGTGTCAGCCATTCCTCCCAACTTTGTATCGTCAGCAGATTTGCTGAGAGCACTCTTTTTCCTTTCATCCAGGTCATTGATGAAGATGTTGAACAAGCCCAGGTCTAGTTTTAGTCCCTGTGGAACATCATCAACTGCAGGCCTCTAACAAGACTTTGTGCTGCTTGCCACAACCTTCATAGCTCTGCTAGTCAGTCAGTTCTCAATCCACTTCACTGTCAGCTTGTTTGTGCCACTTAGGAAGCTTACCTACAAGGACGTTATGGGAGTTAGAAGTCTTGCTGAAGTCAAGGTAGGCAACGTCTGCTGCCAGTCACGACATCTATGAAGGCTACAAGGTTGGTTAAGCATGATTTCCCCTTGGGGAATTCATACTGACTACTTTTGATAACATTCATTTATTCCACTTAGAGATAACCTCCAGAATAAAGTTGTTCCACCGTCTTCCCAGGGTTCGAGGTGAGGCTGATTGGCCCGGAGTTTCCCAGCTCATCCTTCTTGCCATGTCATGAATAATTGATACCCAAGTCATCCCACGAATGATCAGCAGTACCACAGCATGGCCACATTTGTCAACTGTATTGAGATGTTTTCTGGCAACCATGGAATTTTTATGATGTTTTTGTTCCTAATGGTGCTGTTGCTTAGCTTTTAATTTCCCAAATGTAAACACATCTGAGGAAGCAGATCTCTGAAAACGTTTGAGTAAAGCAATCTAACAAGCGAAGTGCTTATGTGCTGTGCTCTGAGCAAAGTGAATAAATCGCTGGAATCGAAGCTGGGTTGGCAACATGGACGTGGCGTGGAGAGGAGGAATAACCAGAAGATTCTTACTCAAACCCCAGAGCAGCATAGTAAAAAGTGGAAAGAAGAACTTGGGAGCACTGAAAACTCACCCTGCACTCAATTCAGTTTAACAGAGGTTTCAAAAGCAGATTCGAATCTGCTGCTTGGTTTCATGGTGAGTTCCACAGGCTCTGAGCACCTGGGACTATTTTCCATTTGGTGCTGCTGTGTACATTTCAGATGGTTTAGGGAAGGCTTAAATTCAAGCAAAGGTCTTTTGATATGGGAGTAAGTGGTTTTAAAAGGCCAAGTTCCATTTGATATTGAATCTGAAAAGCTATTTCCTAAGCTAGATTCATAGACACAGCATGGCTGAGTTTGGAAGGGACCTCTGGTCCCAGTCTGCCACAGCAGGGACACCTAGCCAAGGATACTGGTGGCACCCATAGCCACACCGAAGGACTCCCTGGCTTCCCTTTCTGTTCCCCAAGCAAGCCTGATGTGAAACGTCTCCTTCAGGCTGGGAAGCTGCATGGTTCACTTTTACAGGAGGGGCTGTGGGTGGAGAGGGACTGGCAGCTGTCCCAGGAGCCACTGGGAAGAGGCTGCACGTGGGGAAGCGAGCTCACCACCCACTTGGGGTGAAATCTTGGAATGGGCAAATCTAGGGGAAGGCTGCTGAGAGAAAGAGAAAGGTGTCAAGGCTAGAATAAGGGGCAAGAGAGAGGAAGGATGTTAGGGCAGCAGGGTGGGCTCTTCCTGTGCTGGTGGGCTCAAGGAGGATCTGGTTTTCATAGGAATGCTGGTAACAAGTATGAAGCTGGTATACATGGAAGAATATCTCACAGGACATTTTAATGCAGTAGGAAAGTCAAATTTTGATACGTGACCCAACTGGTGGAAATTAATGTCTTTGAATGAAGGGATGATTACTCCCACTCTAACTGCTACTTCCCCATTCTGATCCATGGCCAAATTGGGATGAAGATGGGAAGAAGAGGAGGAAAAAAGGATCTTCTGAAGCTGTGTTGTTTAAACTAGTGTTTTTAAGCACTGTGTCTCCACTTAGCCAACCCAAAATGCTTGCTGATACCAGCTGGATGGGCTTGCTGTCTCTGTGAAGCAAGCAGTGTCCTTTCCATATACACCAACAAAAAAAAGCACCATGGCTTCTTATGTTTTGTTCTGCTATTAAATATCGCCCAGTGTGAAGTCTCTTAGGATTTTTCTCCTGTGCTTTATCTACAATTGATCTGACCTCTCGTGAGAGCAGCTATTCAATCCCAGTGTGAAGACCTCCCACACCAGCATATTCCACCTGGATTTCTTTCCAGGTCTCCTCCTTGCTGGTCAGCCAGCATCATTTCTGGAGAGAGAATTTCAGGGAGTTAATGTGGGTTTTGCTGAGGGTTTTGTTAGGCTTTTGTTCTTGAAGCACAGCTGAGAACATCACCGTTGTGGTCTGGCTTCAGAGAACAGGTTTCTCAGCACTGCTCCATCTGCTCCAGCAAGCAAAAAAGCGATGTGCAAAACTTCTTCCCCACCATCCACTCCAGTGGGTGCAAAATCATAGTCATTGCAGGAGAGATGCAGCCAAGAAAAAAAAAAAGCTTTTCCCTCACTCATCTTCTCTTCCCAGAAAACCAGATGGATGAGTCATTATAACAGCAGCTACGACAGGGGACCAGACAGCAGACTGAGCCTGAAGTCCAGCCCAGTTGAGCCAAGATGAAAAACTGTCCCAGGATTTACCAGTCCTCCCTCCCACACGTTTAAAGGAGCAAGGGCTCCACAAATAGGGCATCCCACACTTACGTGGCTTTTAATGTTCCTCTTAGCTCCTGTGTGTGGTGTGGCCCATAATTCCACACCCAGGAGGTGTTTTGGCCACACAGTGGTGATGCTCACATGATCAGTGTTAATCACATCCCTGCAGTGTCCCAAGTGCCTTGGCCAAAGCAATTGTTGTGATGACAGCCCTTTCTGGAGGCTCTGTTATTATTTCTCCTTCACAAACAAGGAATCAGAGCACAGAGAAATTAAGGTCAAACAATCTATTAATTTTGGGTGCTGAATGAGAGGCAGGCGGTGTAAAATATTCAGGAGTCTGTTGAAAACATGGATTCTTCTCATGCCGTTCTTTGTTTTCTTCCAACCCCCTGCTTCGTTTTTTGCCCTCTTCCAACTTTTGCCAGTCGGGCAGTCTTAATTATGATTTTAAAATTCAAACACTGCTCTGTGTTTTGATCACAGGCTGAAAGGCTCCAGCTGAACTCTGCTCTGTGCAGTAAGCGTCGCCGCCTTCTGCAGCATAAACAAAGAGTCAGGGGAGGTCACTGCAGGTAAAAAGCTACAAGGCATTGTTATAAAAGCAAAGCACACGTGAGCTTGTGAGACAATGAGATCTCTTCACCTTCCATACCCTCTGCAACTTCCAAGGATCCCACTGCAGAATGAGGACAGTGCAAGGAGATTGCATCTCAAATAGGAAGAAGCTGTTTTTTCACTTCCTCAGTGGACTCAGTGCGCAAGGCTTGGCTCAGTCAGTAGAGAAAGATGAGGAGAATCGCATGTGGAAGAGGAGATGCCAGGTCCATAGGTGCAGTGGGGAGCTGGGGAAGTGGCTTTGACATCCATTGAAGGCTGATGTCCCGAGACTGGTGGAAGAAGAAGGCAATCCAGTACTTAAATGGAGTTTATAAATGTGAGGGAAATTAACTTTTTACATGGGTAGATAATGACAGGACAAGGGAAAATGGTTTAAAACTAAAGGAAGGGAGATTTAGGTGATATATCAGGGGAAAGTTGTTTTACTGAGGTGCTGGAAAAGGTTGCCCAGTAAGATTGTGGATAAACCATTGCTGGAAGTGTTTATGGTCAGATTGGATGAGGCCCTGGGCAATCTGATGCAGTACTTGACCTATCAGCTGCCAACCCTGCATATGGCAGAGGAGTTGGAACATGATGATCCTTAAGGTCTCTTCCAGCTCAAACCATTAAATGGTTCTGTGAATGAAAAGGTTATGTCCCAGCTGGCATTAAGGAGGGTTTGTTTGGCTGCGTTAGCCAAGGGGCTAGCAAACATGCATAGGATATAAACCACATGTAGGACAGAAGCAAAGGAAACACCAATGATGGCCATCGAGCTGGGGCCTTAGAAGAGCTCTGAGCTGTGGGGTTGAGTGGGAGGCAGCTGAGAGGGACTTAGGGTAGGAGGGAAGGTGAGTGACCATGCAGTAGTGCATGGCTTGAGGAGGACTTTTCACATATCTGTCCAGGCTTTGGGCTTTCTTCATGGTTGTGAGGAATTCCTGTGCTTCCCTGCATGGCTATTCTGTTGGAAACATCACTGTTCCATAAGCATTAAGGCAGAAGGGAAGCTCCTAATCTACAGAGACAACACAAGAGGAGTCTGATGATGGTCTGAAGCAGGAAAAGCAGCTAATTATGATCAAACCTCCGTAGAAATGCTGGGTGAAAGGGACATTTCAAATCCAGCCTCCCACTCAGAGAAGGCCTGCAGCCAGGCTGTCAGCCACGACTTAGTCCTGCTGAATCCTAAAGCCCCCAGGGTCAGAGGGTCACCAGCTCTAGGGGTCTGTCCCAGAGCATCACCACCCTGCAACAAGACCCTTTCCTATGTCCAAGCTGAGCCTTTTGTGCCTCAGTTTGCAGTTGTTGCCTTTTGCTGTGCTCTGGCACTGAGGCATGGAGTTTGGCTGCAGATCTGTAACCACCCTTGGAATGTTCACAGCCAGAAATTATCTCACCACCAACTCCCCTGCACAGCACAGCCCTGTTTCCTGCAGTGGGACTGGGGTTGTCATGAGCAGAACCCCACAGAGCAGCTGTGGCATGCCCCACACCAACCTACATGTGCTCCTTTCAGCATCCAGATACAAACAGATAAAGCCAGGACACGCAGACACACCTAGAAGCCCTTGGGAAACCTCTAGCACTCTCCATCCTCCCACATGCTCACGTCTGAACCTTTGGTTTCAGAAGAGCTGTTGCAGCCTGTATCTGGCTGGCTTTAATCTCAAGAAGTTGCTCTTCTCCACCCCATTTTCTCTTTCCCATCTGCGCCCTACTGCCCCTGGGTTCTCCCCCCTATCTTCCAAGCCCTGCTCAGCTCTGCTGAAAGCAGAGCAGCAGGTGGAGCATCCATCATTTGCAATTGACACCTTCTGGCTCTGTGCAGATCCCAGCATTCTTTTCATAAAAAGACCATCTTGGGGCATGTGTTTGAGAATGAGAGTTCCCAAAACTGTCAGGGTGCCCACATCCCAGTCATAGAATGACTTGGATAGGAAGGAATCTCAAAGGCCATCCAGTTCCAATGCCCTGCTGTGAGCAGGGTTGCTATCCACCTGATGAGGTTAAGTGAGAGCCACATCCAGTCAGGTCTTGAACATCTCCAGGGATGGGGCATCCAGAACTTCTCTGGGCAGCCTGAGCCAGTGCCTCACCACCTAACCATCCCCTTGTGCCCACCATGAGTTCTGGTACCTGGATCCTTTGTTTCCATGTCTCATCTTTGCCTAGAAGTGGCACCGTGCATTCAGAGTACAGCTGTGACTCCTGCTTCAGGCAGCTTTAGCCAAGTGAGGACACATGGGAGCAAGGCAGATCTCTTTCTAGAAACCATCCTACATCCCCATTTGTCCACACGCAGTTTTGCAGGGGTACCAGTGATCCTCCAGCCCTGCTTCAATCTGTGGTCACTTCGTGGCCGAGTAGTGACAGACCACAGTTAGCTTCCCATTAGTGTTCCAGTGGTGGTGTAGCATGAAAATCCTGAGTATGGCTGTGGACTTCCACCAGTTTAAACGTAAAAGGTCATTAAAGATTATGAGATCTGTGAACCATCATGATGAAAAAAGGGTATAAATCTGGAAATCAGCAGGAACAACTTAGCAGTCATCACCTCCAGTACCAGAGGGAAAGAGCTCACTGGAGAAAGAGGTGTGGTAGGGAAGTTGTTCTAGTCCTTCATCTACCTCTTCAGGGCTTCAGAGTCTTTCATGGGCCAACAGGACACAGAGGAAGGGTCAGGGCAGAGCAGCCTACTTAAAAAGGGCCTTCTTCCTAGGTTTGAAAACAACAGAAAAATAAATGTTAATGCTGCGACCTAGTGGAGAAAAACCAGCTGTGCAAAATTTTCAGCAGAGTTAATTCAAGTAAATGGAAAGGTGATGTAATTTGTGCCTTGTGGCAAAGTCTGACAGAAGCCAAACTGCACTGAGCTAAGGTGGTGGAGTTTGTTTTTATGAGATCCTGAGAGAGAGAAAGAGCACATCTTTTGTTACATAATCAGCTTTCCAGAGGATGTTCTGCTTAGCCCTGCATAATATACCCATGAAAAGGCTGTGAACATCACCGTGGCCCCTGTTAAACTAAGCACAGATCTATCTGCAGAATGCTAAATGTTTAGTAAAGGTCCCCTTGGGGTCAACTCTGTGCTCCTAATGCAGCCTCAGAAGGAACTGAAATCACAGGAGAGCCTGGTAGAGGGTGAACTGGGGAGAAAACTTCGTTGCTGTGGTGATGTGGATGCCTGGTGTGTGCAGATTGGTAAACCTGGGTTTAGTAGGGCTGTAAAATGGATGTAGAATAGAATTATGTATTTGAGAATGATCAGTGATTTGCTAAAACTATCAGGGTGCCCACATCCTGAGTCATAGAATGACTTGAGTTGGAAGGGATCTCAAAGATCATCCAGTTCTATGATGGCACACACTGGGATGCTGGGGCATCCAGACCTGGGACGTGAAAAATCCCCAGAACACATTAAGTTAGGGCCAGTGATCATCTACATAGGAGACCCAGGCAACCCTCAAACTAAGAGAAAGTGCTTTGGAGAGGTGAGTGTCAGCTGGAGCCGGTGAAATGTGAAATGAGAGCCATAGAGTTGCTGTGCCCAGGTCTGGGGTTTGCACTGCAGAAAGGAGGCTAGAAAATCACAAGGATTTAAAAGAAGAGTCCCAGGAGCAAGAAAAAACTGGAAGAACATCTGTCAGATTATAATCAGTTGTTTTTCCTGCTTCAGATCGTCATCGGCTGGTGTGTCAGCCAGGTGAGGAGTCAGCCACTGCCCGTTGCCACCAAGTCCTATGTCCAGGTTCATCTGGGGACCTTGGTCCTGGTTTGGTGCTCAGGCTCTGCTTTGTGGTGGGCATCCCATTGCCGAAACCCATTGTCTGAGACAAGGGGGGAGGACTCTGCATGCATCTGTGAATCCAGGAAGGTTTGACTTGCCAGGAGTTGAAGGCTCCAGGAGTTCCCCAGCATTGCCCACAGCATGGCCCTCTGCGTGGTGAACGTCACCATCACAGCATCTGCAGAACTGAGGTACCTCCGGGATTAAATAACAGCTGAGCTGGGGATTTTCAGACCCACGTTTTGGCTGTAGGAGCTGCTGTTGACATCAAGCTGCTGAAATCCCTCCCTCCCCCCGTTCCCCAACCTCCCCCCCCAACCCTGCAGCTGCACTGATTTCACCTCCTCGCAGACATCAGCTCCTTTAGATGTGCTGCGGTTGTTTCCTGAGCAAGATGGTCAAAAGCCACTCTGGAATCCTTATGCATACAGTGTTAAAGCTGTTAAATGATTTAAAGATCTGTTAAATTGTGGCTACTGGTTTTTATCCCTTCCAGACTTGAAACAAACACAGAACTCAAGGGAGAGAATAAAAAAAAAAAAAATAAGGAAGGGCTACTGAGAGCTAACTGCAGCTCTACGTGCAGATGGGCTCCTTAAAATAGTCATCGTTGCACAGAGAAGGTAGGGAAGGAGCACTGAGGGATGTGGTCAGGAGAAGCATCAGGAGAGAAATCTGGAGGAGAGAGATGGCATCGGGATGGGAGGGACACAGCTGTGAGGAGAGTGACAGCTGGAAGCCAAAAATAAACCTCAACTGTGAATCAGTTTGCTCTGAGGGATGGGTAAATTGGGGAAGTAGCAACACAGGGAGAGGACAGAGCAGCCAAGGGATTGAATATGCAGGAAAATCCACAGAGTGGTGAATCACCTCCCTGAAAAGCCCCTTTTCCCGAAACAAGGCTGTGATGAGGCAGAAAATTCAGCAGAGACAGAAACAATCAATTACGTGGACAAAGGAAGTTGACTCCTGCTGGATAAATGTGCAGGGAGCAGATCTAAGCAAGCAAATAAATCACCAGTGAGCAAGCCACGGTGGGGGCATGGCAGCGCAGGCGCCAGGAGCAAAGTCAGTGTGTGCTTGGGTCATGGTTGGCACTTTCCTGAAGAACCTTGGAGGAAGACAAAAGCTGGTAGAAATTATATTCAAAGCTCCTTGAGTAGCAGCCTTGATTCTACAGCTGTGAATGCATAATGTAAAGTGAGGAGGATAGCAAAGAAAATGGAAGGAGAGAAAGGGTTGGGTTTTTTTTTAGAAAAATAACTTCATGCATGGAAGCCTTAGGGTAAAAATCTTGTGGAGAGATGTTACAGGGATTGCATCTTGCTGAAAGTACGTGTGGAGTTGTTGGATGATAGGACCTGACTGCTCTGGGGTACCCTAGGAGAGGGGTGCATTGCTTAAAGAGCAATGAATTATGATTTAGAAATGAGTTTTGGGTGTTCTACCAAAAAAGCACCAGGCTGGAGGCAGGCTCTCTCTCTTCTTCATCCTAACCCATCTTACATCTACTCCATGATGCAGTTCTAAGAGGAGAGGGTGAGGAATATGAGCATAAAAGGTCAAAGGACTCTTTGTAAGGAGGTGTCATATGTTACTTGTGAGGTGGGTTACATCTTCCACCAGCTGTACTCTTCTCAGCTCCTCCCTCCTTCCAGTATCACCCTTCGCAAGGGACACGAGCATCTCAACAACGTGCATGAACAGACATGGGAAGAGGACATGAACAGAGAAATGAAGACGTAGGAGCATCTGTTTACATGTAGGAGAACAAAATCTCCCATACTGAGCTCTGCACATTGCAATGGAGAGGGAAATGCTTCCATCCCATGGCCTTGGTTCATGCAAAGAGGGCTCCAACCCCGAGCGGTCCTTTCACCTCATGAAGCTCTGCCGTCATCCCGTGCTGATGTGAGGCCACATTGTCACTAGAGGGAAGCAGAACCGTGTGCACAGAACTGCTCCACTACTGCAGAGGAGATGCCCAATGCACTTGGAGACAACGTGTTTTCCAGAGCATAACCCTCCTGGTATGGATTTCTGGGATGCTGGGAAAGTGGAGGATTCTCCTTCTCTTCCTTTGTCTCAGCTGAGATACTGAGTTCTTCCCTGGGTCTGGCTTGGATGCAGCCCGCCTTGTGGCCCATCCTCATCTCTAGGGGAACCTAATCCTGAGTGTTATTCAGCTGTAGATTGGGATGATTTCCTAGCATTGTGGGATCATAGAATCATTTGAGTTGGAAGAGACCCTTAAATATCATCTAGCCCAATCCCTGCAATGAACAGGGGCGTTTGCAGCTAGCTCAGGTTCCTCTGAGTCTGGTCAAGACTGACATTTCATTTCAAAATAAGAATATCCTGTGATCTTTTCCAGTTGCCATTCCTCCTCCCAAGAGGTTTTTGATACACAGTCAACCTACTCACCAGCAGCTGCCAGGAGTTTAGTTCAATAACAAATCTTGCTGCCGCAGCTCTGCCCATGTCAGTACAAGCTTCAATCATTTCAATTCCCTCCTAGCAGGTAGTGCAGATGGGAAATGCCAGGGCTTGCTGCTTTGGCCAGCACAGTACTGTAGCTCTGCCAGCCTGACAGAATAGAGGTGAATATACTGCTTTTCCCAATCCCATCTCTCCTGCAGAGAAATTTCAGGGCGTTTTGTTAGTCAGATGGTTCCAGAGGATGTCCCTCATGGGAAATGGCAATGATTCCTCACCAGGAGATGGGGCAGAAGGTTTGCCCAGGGCTGTGCAAGCTTCAGGGCAAGATGCATCTGAGGGCAACTCTGTGGGGAGCCACAGCTGAAATTATTCCCATGCACCATGCCCATATTGTTGGGCTAAATGTTGTACTGACAGAAGTCTTAATTCTGTCGTGCTCTTATATAAACAGTAGTGGTTTGGAGTTTGATATCTCCAGGTCTTTCTCTTGCTGTTTAGTGACAGAGCCACACTACCAGTGTTTGTTCAGCTCAGCTCATTGGGATGAAGCAGAACCATGCAGTGCTGTGGCTGGGGCTTGGTGAATGTTCGTTGGGCTGAAGGCACTGATCCACAGGTGGGAAGAGCTTAAAGAGATCCCAGGCACCTCTAGCCCATGGCAGTGAGTTTGCATCAACTGCATCCACATTGGTCCCTTCTGGTAGTACTTGTAACTGTACAAAGAGGCTGAGAGAACAGTAAAACTATGATCATGGAGGGGAAGGAATATCACCAGCAAAGAGGGTGTTTCCATGGCATGTGGAACACCATTATGGTGAGGAAATAGGTTCATGTGTTTGCCACTAAATGGTATTTTGGAACCAACAGTAAAATATTAGCAGTTGCTGGGATGTTAGTTCAACAGCTTAAAATTGCCAGCAGAAGTAATTTGAGTGTGGAGATTCTGTTTGACAAAAAAACTCACTCAGGAGGACAAAAAGTGCATCATTATTATTTTCAGAGAAGTGGAGGCCCTGCAATGGTGAGTTTTGTTGTTTGTAGGAGCAACAGCAGGCCAGTTTACAGACAGAAAAGAAGGATGAGATACTGAGATGGCCTCAGTGGTGACTCTAAAGCGAAAAACAAGAAGTGCTTCATTGGCTTTGTTTTTAAAAGGAACTTTGTTTTCTCCTCATTAGTGAGAACTTCCTGCAGCAAAAACAAGTGCCACTGCTTTCTTTTTTTTTTCTTTTTTTTCTTTTTTTCTTTTTTTTTTCTTTCAGAAAGAGATGTCTGAATCCATTTGCTCTTTGAGAATGAGCGGATTAAAAAACTGGTTCTTCAGACTCCCATGCCTAGGGGCAGATCTCAAGGGCAGCACTGTGCAGGCCAACAGACCAAAGTCCCCAGCAAAACCAAACCCTTGGAGTCTCCTGGTCCCCATACTAAGCAACCTGTGAGTCCTGGGACAACAGGCAGGAAAGGCGTATGACTGCCTGCATGTGTCCCTGCTTTTTGCCATGTGAATTCCATCCACTGAACAGATCCTCCTTGGCCGTGGTGGGAATCCAGGTACTACACTCAACTGGAGGCATCCGTTTATGGGAACTTCTTCACAGTAAGGGTGATGGAGCACTGGCACAGCTGCCCAGGGAGGTTGTGAAGTCTCCTTCTCTGGAGACATTCAAGAACCACCTGGACACCTACCTGTGCAACCTGGGCTAGGGGGCTGCTTTGGCATGGGGGTTGGACTAGATGATCTCTAGAGGTCCCTTCCAACCCCTACAATGCTGTGATTCTGTGATTTCTGGGCACCTACCAAGATTCAATCTTCAGCTGAATCTTTAACCTTAATGCAAAAAATATTTTCTTTCAGACAGCGAACCTTCTCTTTTTCTGTACCCTGTTATCATTTGATCCAGTATAGATATTCTCCTTTCCTATTTCCATCTTCTTTGAAGCCCATGCAGATGATGATGATTTGAGGTAGTCATATAACAAAACCAAACCTTCCTTACAGATCCTGTAGGAGCTCATCAACTGCGATCCTCCAAAGGGCAGTCTTCCCAGCTGGGAATGCTGTCCTGCAAAGTTCCCTTGGGGGAGGTATTGGTGACGAGAGGAGCACTGACCTGATGCTTTGTACTTGTGCTTTCTCATGGCACTCAGGCACATCATATGATCTCCATGGATTTTGACTTGACAGGGATAAGTCAGATATGATACTCATCTTTGTGCACAACAAGCTAAAAACATAAAGAAACAAAAACAAATGAAACAAATCAAATCACTTAGATGTTTTTGTTGCCTGTGACACTTGAAAGGGTATATGTGCCATGTTTGAGTCATGTTCTGCTGACCTCAAAAGGAAAGAATATCTTCAACTCCAATCTGATGTGAGATTTGACCCAAATTGTGCTCTGACTTTATTTAAAACAGCCAAAATATTCAAAACAGGCAATTAAAGGAACAGCTACCTGCAGTAATACATGCCAAGTGGTTATCCCACACTAGCTTGCCCTATCTCTCTCACAGCTGACTGGTGGGTGCTGTTTGATCTCATCAGCCATGACCCTCCACGTCTTGGGAGATATTTCTGCAATTATGTCCAGAAGAGTGATGAACTGAAACCACTTCCTCCTCACCTTCATTCCCACACAGAGGGTGGCGGGCATGGATCAGGCTCCCCAGGTCAGTGGACACATCCCCGAGCTACCAGAGCTCAAGGAGTACTTAGACAATGCTCTCAGACATAGGGCTTGGATTTGGGGAGGTGCTGCATGGAGCAAGGAGTTGGACTCGATGATTTTTCTAAGTCTCTTCCAACCTAGGAGCTTCTGTGATTGTAGGATTCTAAGATACCTTCAGGTGTCATACAGTGTCACATATGCCTTCATGTATCCTCTGAGTTGGAGAAAGTTTAAAGAACTGCTGTTGGTGCAAAAAGCCAGGTAAACCAGCTCCATTACTGCACACTGAAAGTGTCACCAGCCACCTATTTTTTCCAGGATTACAGACCCTAGCTCAGGCCACAAGCTACTTCTTGGGACTTGTTCTCTGGGGTTTTTTTAATTGCCTCTGGAATTTGTGTCCCGTGGTGCTACCCTAGGGAAAATGAGTTGTCTGAAGATGGTTCATTGAGGTGGTTGGACCAGTTGGTCTACAGATATCGCTCCCAACACCAACCTTGAAATCCCAACACCTTGAATCTACAAGGAAGTTTATTTGCTGCCCTCTTAAGTTCCCAGATTGACCTATTTGGATTCTCCATTTATCTGCCACAGTAGTTGATAATGTTTTATTGACAGTTTCCTTCCCACCCATCCCCTCCGCTCTCCTTCTCTCTTTTCCTTTTCCTTTTCCTCTCTTTTCCTCTGTTTTCCTTTTCCTCTTTTCCTTATCCTCTCCTCTTTTTTTTCTTTTTACTTTTTTCCTTTTTTTTCGCCTTTTTTTCTTTCTTTTTTTTCTTTACTTTTTTAATTTTACATTAGGTTTCTGGGCTCTCTTTTAGCAGCAGAATTACCCATCCTGCCATCCTGCCTTCACATGTTCAGCTCTGCTGTTTTGTTTCACTGCTTGGACTGTGACTTGCAGCAGCAGCTCTGAATTGAAACGTGAGCATACATTAATCCAAGCAATGAAATGTAAATGAGGTTTGTTTTACAGACAGCTGCAAGAGCTAGCTGCATGAAGGCTTTTTATATTTTCTGCTTTGCCAGGATGCCTGTATCTTGTTCCTGCCCTCACCTCCCACTGACCAGGGCTGAACGAGGTTGAGAAGATGTGAAGGGATGGGGAGATACATCACTTAGCCAGAGCTGTGCTGATTAACAAAGTGCTAGATAGTTCCACTTTGACACCGTGTCTGCTCAGATATCAGTTTTACACAGGGGAAAAGATAGGAAAGTCATTCCATTGGGCCTTTTTTTTTTTTCAGATAAAGTGATGCAGCTAATGCTTTTTCGAGCACAGTACTCATTTGTACTGGTAACTGTGGGGTTCAGACATGTCTTTTGATTCATCCTCCTCCTTCAAGAAACAGTAGGTCTTCATCTACTTCTGCCCACATCTCCCACACTGGAATTTCATTGCAGTTCTCTATTGAGAGGGATTAGGGATTTGGAGCAGCCTCCAACTCCCATCCTCGCCAGGCAGAATTTGGCCAAGCGTGACACCCAGGGGCTGTTTGTTCCATTCCAGCACTGGGCCAATCTGAACAGCTTACTGAGGCACTGCTCTCACCCCCTGACTGCATGGGGATGTCAGTATAGATAGGAAAATGTGCTGTCCTTTCACTCTTGAGGGTGAGAAATGGTTTGTGTGACCTTCTCAGCTTCTGCTTTTCACTTTCTCATTGTAAGCAGCCATGCTGATAACCCGGCACACTCTCAGTCAGGAAGTTTCCTGTGCATAACTAAAGCTCTTCATAGCTCAGAACACTGGAGGGAAAAATCCCTCCCTTATTCCCAGCCAGGGTTGATATTTTCTCTTGGGAGTTGTGGTCGCCATTGGACATCAACAATCTGTCAAGAAATCAGAGTCTGAATCCTTCTGAGGTAATGCTGAGAGGGATCACTGTTTGAAAAATACAGTCTGCCTTATGTCATCTTCCCACATGCACAAGTGATCCTGCTGAGTAAGCTTAGTTATCTCTGACCTGAGCAGATAGGGTACATAGATGTTAGTCATTCTTCTTCTTCAGAGAAGTGTCCCCCATTTCACAGTGGGAAGAATAGTTCAAAAATTCCCCTGGCTGCTGAGTTACAAAGAGGTGTAAGGTTAGTCCATCACCCACCCATGTCTCTGTTATGCTACTGTGAAACCATAAAATCAAAATCATTGAATCAGAATCATACAATGGCTTGGGTGGGAAAAGACCTTAAAGATCATACAGTTCCAACCCCAGTGCTGTGGGCAGGGTTACCCCCCACCAGATCAGACTGCCCAAGGCCCCATTGAACCTGGCCTTGAGCACCTCCAGGGATGGGGCATTCACAGCAAACCCCTGGTTACAAACCCCTTCTGCCAGGATGGGCTTTATGTGACTGTGGGCTCCCACTACAAACTGTTGTTGGTGCTTTGAGGACAATAGCTCCAAGCCATGCCTCATCTTCCTTGTCCCTGAGCAATCTGTGGGCCATGTGGAGAGGAGCTTCCTTCCCTCAAGAAGACATGCAAGGGTAATGTTTGTCTCTAGAAAAGAAGAGAAACAAACCCTTATTTCCCCTTTTGCTTTCCAGGAATCGAAAAAGAAATTAATCTCTTTCTTCCATTCCTGTTTCAGACGTGGGGACTCAGCAGCCCTAATCCTGGGGTAGCTGGGAAAGTCCTACCAGCAGCAGGTTAAGCCCAGGCACTGGAGTAACTTTGGGACAGCCCCTGTGAACATGAGTAATGACCTCTGCCCAGCAAGCAACTTGCAACCATACATTTCCCCCAACTCTGAGTGAGAAACCACTTAACGCAGATGCGGTAGTTTCCCTTTCACATAATTCATCCCCTGCAGAGCTGTGTGGGTTCCCTCTCTTCTGCTCTTCTATGGGACTTTGATCTTCAAATCTTAACATCTTCTGAACCACACCTTCATTGTATGTGAGCTGATCCCTGTTCCAGGGAGACGTAATCACCATCTGTGATGGTCCCCAAATCCTTAAGGTGTCCAACAAGTGCTGCCTTCCAGGAGCTGCTACCTCCTGCAACCTCTCCAGATTTGAGTGCTGAATATTAAAAGACATGCATGAGTTTGGTCACACTTGAGTGCTGCACAGTGTACCCTACAGTGTTATCTTGCCCATTATCCAAGTTGAGTCATGCATAATTCAGGCAGAAGGGGTTTTGTGTTCTGTCTTGCCTGGACATCCAAGCTGTGAGCTTACCTTCGTTTAATCCACTCTTTCACCATTCTCATTGTTCTCTCCCAGTGACTGAGTCTTTGGCACATGATTTTCATTCATACCATCCACCCCTTTCTTCTCTAAAAGCTTGTTTTTGATGGTCTTGTCTGTGGCTTTTGCATCACTTGTATTGCTGCTATATTTCCTCAAAGTGGTGGAGTACAAACACTTTCCCATCTTCTTCCTCACTAGTTCTCTGAAGAACACATCTGCCCTTCTTTCTCATACATGCCCTCTCTGAACTTCTGTTGTTTGCCTTTCTTATTACCTCTTTTCATTTTAATGAATTTTAGTTGATACAAGCATTCAGGAAGGGTTTAGAAATGAATGCTATGCAGTTAAACTTCTCTTCAACTTGAACTGGGCTTGCTCCAGAAAAACAGGATCTCAAATCTACCTAAGCTGGACAACAACAAAGAGAAGTTGCCATGGTCTGTTTGTCACACAGACCTAAAAGTCTCACTCTTTGGCACTTCAGTCCCTGGGCACAGCCTGCCATGTGCCGAGTTCAGTGCTTTTCTCTTGGTCTCCTCCCTTTTCAGGGTATATTTTGACTATAGGTATTGCCACTTCCAGAGTTCCTGAATTAGGCCATTTGTCTGACAGCTGCCTTAAAATGGCCAGCCTCCTTTTGTTGGATCAAATTTATTTTCCTCTTGCTGTCTGCAACAAGTGAAACCCACTGGAGGCCTCCGGAATATAAGGGCAGATACCTTGGAAAATATCCCTAGTAAAGACTTCTGCTATCTTCAGTTGCAGGTGCATCATTTTTTAGGTGGCCTAGTCACATCGTAATGGAATCTGAACTGGAGATTGAAGGAATATTTTAATGGAATGCATCTACAAATTTTGCTCATGCACCATTGTCTAGAGTTTTCTGTGTTCCAGGAAAAGAGAAGGGAGGGTGACCCGAGGAACTAGTGTCTCTGGTAGATCCAGATACTTAAAAGACTGAATAAAAAGAAAGAAGGGAAAGTTGACCCAGAGTTGTCCTTTGTAGTGTCCACAAAGGGCTCAGGAACGGCAAGAAATGTCTTCATTGCTGCTGTTGGGAGAGATGCAACTGAGCTGAAGGACTTTGGGAAGACTTGTCATCATTTCCCTCTGCTGAAGACCAAATCTACAGGGTTGTGATGGCAACTGAAAAGACATTAGGATGACCTCAAAGGTCAGCTCATGTATTTCCCAACTAAAACCCATAAGCAATTATGCTAATGGTTTATCTGAAAGATGTCTCATAGTAGAGACCTTGTTACCTCCTGAGGGAAGGTTTCTCAATTAGAGAAACCTTCCTATCCATTTAACTGCCCTTACTGGATTGTTGTTGACTGTGGGTGTGGAATGAGGTGAAAAAATCACTGGATCCTTGATGAAGTCTCCACTACCTTGCATGTCCCGTTAAGGCACTTTGCTTTTTTATAGCACAGTGTTGTAGCACTGCAGAAAGTGTAGCAGAACATTTTTTAGCCACAGAAGACGAAATTCATCCAAATTCCTTGAACCTTTTCCGTTAGAATGTCACCAAAGCAGTTGTTCCCAATGTGTGAATGATGAATACCATTAATTCGCATGGTATCCACCATGAATAATTCTTGCCTCACCGCAGGAATTTGCACTTAACCATTACTGAATTTCAAGGGTTTTTTATTTGGTTGACTGGTTGGTTGGTTTGGTTTTCCCCAGAATGTTCCACTGTTTTGTTCTGATAACTTTGAATTATAGTCCCTATGCTTCTTTCTAGCTCAGAATACTCTGTGAACTTAGTAAGAATGTGATCTCCTCCATCTTTTGAGCTACCAGTGAAAATACTGAAAAGGTCCTTGGACAGACTTTGTGGAAGCCCATGGCTGTGCTCTTCTACTCTGGTGTGGCCCATGGAAGGCAGCTCCCTGGGAACACTTTCCAGAACTTCCCAGCACATATCCTAATGCACTTCACCATCCTCCTGGCTCTCAAACAATGTCAAGGGTGGCAAGATCCAAAGTCTTTGTGTAAAATAGAGATATGAAGTTTACTGCATCTCCCTTGCCCACAAGGTCTGTCACCAAGTCTTGAGGAAATCACATTGGTTTGAGAAAACATGGTCTTGACAAACACATATC
Source organism: Cyrtonyx montezumae (assembly GCF_038088225.1). Taxonomy (NCBI): domain Eukaryota; kingdom Metazoa; phylum Chordata; class Aves; order Galliformes; family Odontophoridae; genus Cyrtonyx; species Cyrtonyx montezumae. Next base: position 158,107,565 of record NW_027072034.1, on the reverse strand, counting down.
TGCTGCTGCAGACGCTTTTAGACGGTTGGTCTCAGCAGTTGTTCCGGAGTGAAATGAGTTTTGTTCTAGTCTGTTTTTTTCACAATTCATCTTTTCCTTCCAATCATTTTTTTTCTAGAGATAATGACTTTTTCTTTACCTGCGAGCATCTTCCTATACTGCTCAAACTCCTCAACATAACTTCTGGTGTTATTTTTAAACATCCCAGAATATTCCCTAGGACCCAGGGAAACTGAAGGTGTCTGCTGATTCTGGGTTCTTCCAGCTTTGTGGTGTCACCCATCAATAACCTTCCCTCTGCACTTTGCAGCAGATTAAAGTTCCTCCTGGTTATATGATGATGGTCAGTGCATGTAAGAAGGGATTTGCCATTGCCCCAGATCTGTTTAGTTTTATTATATGGGCATTCTGATTTAGTCTCATCATGCTGCATGTATTCTCTGAGGCTCATACTTTTGAAGCTGACCTAGTTTCTACTCTCTGTATGCCACCTCCTGAGGCTGAGGTCAATGAAGAATTTGATATTCTCCCTGCCTGTAATGACTCTCTTCTTTCCTTCACTTTGGGACACTCTGTTCTTGTGACTCATGCTCATTTATTTAAAACTGAGAAAGATGTTAAGCACACAGGCTAACTTGTGTTCAGATACAAGCAACTGCAAATCTGAGTTGCAAAGCTCTTTCAAAGAAGACACTTCTTAAAGAATAATGATTACTAATAAAGTCATTCAGTGAGAGAAAGAACAGTGCTTGGGTCCTAAAAGAAAGAGGGAAATTGTGTATTATTTCCTGTTTCCTGTCTCATATATTTTCCATTTTGTAACTGTGGAGTTACATGGAATTGCAGCTTGTGGCACAGGAAAGCTGCCTAACTCCTCTTTTATGTGTTAGAATCGTAGAATCATGCATTCATTAAGGTTGGAAGAGACCTCTAAAATCATCCAGTCCGGTTCATGCCCACCGTGCCCACTAACCATGTCCCTCAGTGCCACATCTGCATGCTTCTTGAACACCTCCAGGGATGGTGACTCCTCCACCTCCTTGGGCAGCCTGTTCCAGTGCTCAACCACTCTTACAGAGAAGTTTTCCCTACTGTCCATGCACTGAGCACTAAATTAACCTTTCAGCAGTTGTCACAGCAGACATACTTAAGATTTACAGTAGGAAAAAATCCCAGCAGTAAGGGCAGCCAACGCAGTTAGGTCATGCAGATAGGCGTGCATTGCCCGGGCATGCAGTGGAGTAAAGTAAAATCTACACTAAGGAAATTGTTACAAAGAGATGGGCCAGGCTGCTTCCAGGAATGGCATACCCTACACTGAATATTTATGGTGGCTGGTGATGGGCTAAGTGTCCTTTCCAGGTCCATCTGCTGTGCTCTTTGGTTCACTCAGAAACTCCCAATGCTTTGTGTTGGTCCTATTGAGGCAGAGAAGCCAAGGCAGAGGATTTACAGGTCTGCAACTATAAAGTGGCTGCTTTTCAGAACAATGGAGTCAAGGCACAGGAGGACCAGGTCTAATATTTCTCATAAAGCATTTTCCCTGTGTTTGCAATTCAGTGAACACCCATTGTGTTTTGCAGCCAAAACCTGCTACAGTTCAGCTCTTGCTGACTTCTCTAGCTCAGTTCAAAGATAAAGAACTTTTCTGCTTTGGGGTAAGGATTCAAACTGCCAAGTTTTCTGGTCCTCAGCTTGAAACCGAGGTGCTGCGGTGTCGGTAACTGCTGTGTACAGGGAAGTGCTACACCACTTCCTACACATGATATCTAGCACACACTGCAAACAACCCACTTCCTGCACAGGGGCTGCTGACACTGAGCAGGGCAGCTTTGCTTCTCCTAAAAGGATGCCCAAAAAACCTCCCAGTCTTGGTTTCCCTCTTACAGTGCAGGGTAGAGAAACCACACTTCCCAGGGAAGGCCCCTTCTGTGGTGCAGTGTCTGGGCATCGTGCAGAGCGTGCACAGAGCAGGATGTCCTCCATGCTGACATCCTCAGAGTGCTCGGGGTGGGATGGGGTGAAATGCACTGCTAAAAATGGTCACTTTTGTTCTTAATGTCAAATCCAGTTGCCCCCTGTTTGGTTGCTGGTATAGATGGTTGATGATCTGACACCTTTCTAGTTGGGATGGTTGGACTTCCAGGATGGCTCTTGTTAAAATCATAGGATATCTCAAGTTGGAAGGAAACCATCAGGGTCACTGAGTCCAACTTCTGGTCATCGACTCCAACTCCTGGACCACTCAGCAACATTTTCAGGAAACAAGGTAGCCTGGAGTCTGTGTATTGCCTTGAGCATGCTTGGGCAGGAGGCAGATAAGGTAACCTCCACATTGCCTTTCACCCCCATTTTTATCTGTAATGATATCTAGCCTTATTGCCATAATGAAACCTAAAATACTAATTGCAACATTTGTAACTTGCCTGGAAAATAATCTTCTACCTTGAGGTCAATTTGTAATTGATGGAGAAACCAGAAAGCTTTTTTTTTTGTTTTTTTTTTTAACTGCCATTCAGAAATGTTCTTTACTTACCTCTGGGAACAAGCTGTTCCTGCAGGCCAGTTTGTTTGGATGACTGAAAATAAACAACATGTAGCCTTTTAAAGGCTACCTAGGTGAGCTGCCTGAATGGATGTTGGATGACAGTGCAATTCAGAGCTTGAAGGAGCAGACTGAGAATAAATAGCATCATTAAGTCCATTCCTCTATTAGCTCTTCTGAATGTTAGAGTGGTTTCCAAGAGCAAAACAGAAGTTCAGCACAGAGCATGACACACGGAGAAAGAATCTTATATGAACATAAGACTTTGTGTTGTAAGCGCTGACAAATAATATCCAAATTGCTGTAGGGCACCAGTGATGTTGGGGAGAGATCAGCTCTGTAATGGAATAAATCAGGCTGAGCAGTTGCCCTAGGTAACAATAAAGAGGGGTGTTACCTGTTTTAATCCTTGGTAGAATTACATTGTGAAAGGTTTGTCTTAAACAAATGCTTGGATTTTGTCGACAAGTTTGTGCTACTACCCCCAGCATGTTTTCCCAATAATGTATCCGTCAGAATCCACGGGAAAGATTTAGGAAGCAGTATAAAAATGGTACAGACAGAACAAGTCACATTCCGTGTTGTGTTTCCTATGGCATACCCATAGATACAGGGTACAGGGTACAGTCTGGGGGCTGATGGTAACAGCTCTGCATTTATTAGAAATCCATCGTACCACCAAGAAAACCTAAGATATCAGGCAATGCAGTTTGTGATGATTCCTGTGATTTAGGTCTGTGGCTGTCTTAAAAACAAGAACCGAGCCATAGAAGCTGAGCTCTAAACCTGGTGTTTTCTGCCTTCTGATTGTTCCAGATTTAAAATGATTTTCCTGCATTTTCCTGTATTTTGGTCTTGTTCTCAGTAAAGCTTTCTCATAATGTCAGTACTCAAGTCCGTTCGAGACTGGACTTGACATGCTGATTCCTTCCATCCTACCTCATTTGGGTGCTATGTAGCACTCTGTACCCATAGCTAATTTCATAATACAGACTTCTTGGCAAACAGATATAGAGTTGATGAATAAATAAACGAATAAAAAGAGGAGGGGAAAAAAGAGATGTAGTTGGTAAAGTCAACATCAGCCTCCTCTTTCAGCGCTCCTGTGGAGTCAGCATCCATGCACTGAAACTATAATCTATGTCTTGCAAAGCCAAGACAAGAAGCAAACCAACTATCATGGGAAGTCTGAGGTTGGAAAGGAGCTCTGAACAGCCCAAAATTCTACTCACAGCAAGTCTGACAATGATGTTAGATCAAGCTGCTCCAAGCCATTTCCATCACAGACTTCACAGTGTCTACAAGTGTTGATACTACACAATTCAAACAAGCCCATGATTTTGCCTCCAGTACCTCCTCTATGAGGTTGGGGAGCTTCTGATTTAGGGTTTATCAGTCCCAAACACTGCTAGTGGCTTCTGTTCTTCCTTTGCCCAGATGCGATACTCTATACTCAAGCTGGTGAATCCATGAATCCATTTCAATCTATTGTGGTGACCCTGAGATACCGCAAGGGCAACTAAGTACAGTTCATCTCCAAAGGCTAAATGTACAGAAATGCCTAAAGCAATACCCACAAGTTTATTACTCACAAGTTGGGGTGTTTTAACAGGCTGCCCGGGGGGGTAATGAAGTCACCATCCCTGGAGGTGTTCAAGAAACGTGGACATGTGGCACTGAGGGACGTGGTTTAGTGGGCATGGTGGGGATGGGATGATGGTTGGATTGGATGATCTTAGTGGTCATTCCAATCTTAATGATTCTCTGTTTCTGTGATTGCTGATCAGATCTGCCTCCTGGAAGCCAGTTCAGACCTTACATGCAACCCCTGTAGCACAGTTTTGATGAGCTGGTTTCCTTTCTGGTGTCAGCAAATACTTCTTCTTTTCAGGAGCGTACATACTCTCCTTATACCCGTCTGGCAGGCTGGAAGTAGAATGCTGTTGCAGCCTGCTTCCTCCCACCCAAAGCTTCTCCAACCACATTAACCGTTCTCTGCCCTTGCAGATATGCCCTACTTAGAGACAGGCCCTGACACTTGGACCTTGCTACGGATTTTGTGTTTTAGGGAAGCAGCTTCATCTCAGAAAATGTATCAAAGAACCAGCTGAGGTGAGGTCTGGTGTGGCTGCCTGCAGGTTTATGCATTTTCCTGCTGGGCTCATGTTGGGGTCAGTCTTTGTTCACCACTACAGAATTTGCCTTCTGTTCTGGCTCATTTTCTCACCCTGCTCAAGTTAGACCTGAAGACCTGTCAACCTTCCTCTCTCCTACTTGCAAAGATGGGTGCTGCCCATGTGTAACACTTTCAAGTCTGTGTCAGTGCAGAAACCCACAAAACAAAGGAAATGCTGAGTTTAGCTTATTGCAGTTTGTGACTCACCATATCTTGTTGACATACTCTTGGAAATACCCATTTCAAATTTCCCCATTTGCCTATTATGGACCCAGGTTTGTATTTATAGTAGAATTGTTCTGTGTGTGCATAAAATGAAAATAAACATTGAATTCTACATCCATGGAGTCAAAACACGGAGTTTTCTTATGCATCCTTTTGACAATGACCACGTCCAGAAAGGTGGTACCCGAAGCAGATACCTAGGACAAAAAGGGAGCATTGCTGGTCATCTTGGGATCTGCTCAGCCCTATTTAGTTTGAAATGGGAGTGTTGCAAAGCAAGGCTGCATCACAAGGGCAAACTCAGCTGCAAGGAAGCATTATCTGGCTCTTGACTCACTCTGCTCATGGCCTAGCAGCAGGCCTAATTCAGGGCAGCAGCACGAGTCACATGAACAAACAACTCCTGACTTCACTTCCCAAGCACCTCAAATTTGCATCCAGCCCATAGCTGGACAAGCATGCTGGGTGATTTTCTGGAGCTAACAGCAATTTTGGACTTGAGTAACCTGCAGCAAACTTCCCTAAACTCACTACTCTAAATTCTAAACTCAGCCAACCATGCCAAGAACTAAGCAAAATAAATCTCTACAGGCTTCTCAAACCACATCAAACAATTAAATCTAAGAAGATGGAGTCTGAACAGCAAGGAATCATGGATCATTAAGGTTGGAAATGATCACTAAGATTATCCAGCCCAACTGTCATCCCATCCCCACCATGCCTACTAAACCATGTCCCTCAGTGCCACATGTCCACGTTTCTTGAACACCTTCAGGGATGGTGACTCCTCCACGTACCTGGGCAGCCTGTTCCAGGGCCCAACCACTCTTTCTGAGAATAAATTTTTCCTAATATCCAAGCTGAAGTTGCAGGAAGTGCATCCTCCCCTTTTATTCCTTGCTACACAGATTATTTATCTGTTTTGTTCTCTAATCACATCCTTGTGACTGATGACACAAGATGCCGTGAGCACAACAGGTTCTCCTAGAGTGTTACAAAACTTCCCATTTCCTGGTTCCTCTGAAATTCCTGTTGGAATGACGTGCCAATGTCATGGGAATTAATGAGGAGGGGCTGTTTGTATGAAGGTCTGTCCATAAGGAAACAACTCTTTTGATAAAGAGTAACTTTTGTATTTTTTATTATGCTTTGGCTAGGTAAGTAATACAAAACAGGTGTAAGGTATGTAAAGATGAGGCTCATCTCATGTAACCTTAGAAGTGTAAATCAGAGCTTGTCACTCTGTTTCCTTGTAGCCATCAGGAAGAAATAAGCACTTTCAGAGCACAATTCTTCAACTGTCAGTTATGACCTGGAGATATTCAATCAGGCTGGACAGAGCTCTGAGTACTCTATTGAGCTATGAGTGTCCATATTCATTGCAAGGGAGTTGGGCTAGCTGATCTTTAAGGATCCCTTCCAACTAAAACAAATCTATGGTTCTTTGAGCTGTGCCCTGGAAATGTGCATTAATCTTTAACTGACTATGCAGGCAGTGATGAAGACTAGCTCTACAGCATAAGTTCATAAGTTCATAAGTTCATAAGGTTGGAAAGGACCTATAAGATCATCTAGTCCAACCATCCTCCTATCACTATCTCTACCCAACTACTAAATTAAGTCCTTTAGCACCTCATCTAAACGCTTCTTGAACAGCGCTAGGGATGGTGCCTCAACCACCTCCCTAGGCAGGCCATTCCAGTGCCTGACCACTCTTTCAGAAAAGAAATGGAAAAGAAACTCTTTCAGAAAAGAAAGCAGGAAGAATCCAATTGTTTGCCTCTCTTGGCTTTGAGGGCCAGTTTGTTGTGAATTAAGTTTGACTGAGGAATATTCCTTGTGTGGATTGAGCCCTGTCTACTTTCTTCATCCACACATTGTGTTGCAGCACCGAGGCTCCCTGTCAGAGCTCTTCTTTCCACTGGTCCTCATATTATATTCTGGGCTCAAATTTTAAGCAGCAGGTACTAGAGAACAGATTTTGTGGACATGAAATGTAGTCACAAACTTTGTTGTAGTCACAAACCAAGAATTGCAGCTGGAAAACATCAGCAACTTATGTCATGGGCAATCAAAATGAAAGAGCCTCGTGCTGACCTACTACCATATGTACTTACCTTGACTGATTGGCTCATGTTCTCTGTCTACCATAAGTAAACCATCATGCCCCAGATGGAAATAGCAGGCTGTTTGTTCATGCTCTGTTAAATGTAAACACTTCCTTAAACTTGCTAAGTGCATTGAATGAAGTCCTAAATCCAACCTCCTAATGGCATTTTAGCACTTAATCCCCACTGGCTTTATCACCTTCCCATAAGCAAAGTGTTAAATAGGAATCAATGGATGTGAGCTCTGAGCAATATATTTGAATGAAGGAGCTGTTTATTTAAAAGTCTGGATTTTGAGTAATGGCAGGAAAGTCACAAAAATGTAAAATGACAGAACACATAATTAAGATCAGGAACAAGATCTCACTTGGCAGCTTCAGCATCTCCAAGGGCTTTTTTCCAGATCACCGCTTCTATCTCTTAACAGAAGATGATGCTTGCACTGTGGCAGGATCTGCCACCCTCCTACCATGCAACATTATCACATTCTTTGTGCCTAGAGGCAGAGAGCAACGAGCAACTAGAGTTGACATCTTCAGAGGTGAAGTGAAGATCAGGACTGCCCACCGTGGACAGCTGGCTCTTCCTGCTGTGCCACATCCATGGAGTATACCAAGTCCAGCAGACACAACCCGAGGCACAACCCCTGAGCAAGGGGACTGCTCTTTCTCATTAGTAATGTAGTTCTTCCACAGCAGCTTGATCTGACATATTTCCGCCCACAACCAACAACCTCATTTCCATATGGAGTGAGCCAGCCGCCAAACTGGAAATCTTGTTGGCGCAACTGCTAATTATCCTCGGCATAATTAATGTGCAGTAGCAGAGTTTGTTTATTGCACAAAGGACCAACCTGGGGCTCCCAGGAGATGGAAGAACAGATCCCACGGGGAGGTGATTTTGCAGGATTAGCAGAGGAACTGAGTGGCTGCAGTGATTGGGGGATATCATCATTCTCTCATGGGAGGAAATGAGCTGATGGGCCCTCATCTATCCCCCAGGCAACTCTCAACAGCATAACTGGAAATATGTCCTTCTCTTGGCTCTTTGAGGTACGTGGGGTCTATTTATTTATGTATTTAGGGGCTTTGGCCATAGGAAGACCTATAGACACAAAATCAGGGAGTCTGGCCATCCACTGCACTGCTATAGTTTTCTAGATGTATGTGCCAGGGTGAGGAAAAGTAGAAAAAAATAATAGCTGCATCTACCACAGGATCATAGAGATATTAGTTGGAAGCGTTACGTAGAGCTCTCTAATTCAACCTTGTGCTTGAATGCTGTCAACTCTAGACTGGCTTAGACATGGTTTCATCCAGCTGAGCCTTGAGTCACCTCTGTATTTCATTGTTAATCACTTCCAAACAACCTGTTCCAGTGTTATAGTACCTTCCTAGAGGCATTTTTTTTCTCTCCTGTTGTTCATCCTGCACCTTCCAAGCCACAGCCCATGGCAGCTGCCCCTTGTTGCAGTGTCTAGCTCTACCACAAGGAGTTTGACATCATTAACTTTGCAGCTGCCTTTCCAAGTAACTGTAGGCAGCTGTTGAGCTGCCCATCAGCCTCCCTTTTTGCACCTTCTCCCTCTTTCACCTTTCACCTTCAAGCCTGAATCCCTCAGCCTCTCCTAAGATGTGTGCCCCAGGCCTCATAGTGGCATGTCTCAGGGCAGCTTCTATCCAGCCATATGGCAACAGGTCCTGGGAGTCCTCCTACATGTGAAAGCCTGGGCCCTAATGTATAACATCTTCCAGAAGGACAACTCGAAGGCTTAATAAACAGACTATTAATAAGTAAAGGGTTATTTTGTCCTCTTAAGAATATATCTGTGTGAAACTACAGCATGGTTTAGTTTCTATAAAGAGCAACCTGTTCATGAAACCAAAGCACAATTTTTCCTCTGATAAGCTCATGCCTTGCTGGAGGTGAGTGACCTGCTGCTTATAAAAGTGAGCAAAGCCAGGAGTGGGGAACAGAACCATCTCCTCACTGGCAGGGAAGTGAGGGCATTTGCTCCCTGAAGCTTGATAAACTTGACAGCTGTTGAATTCTAATCACCTTGACAGGCTGCAGTGAAAGCTATGGTTATTTTGAGTGTAACAGTGAAGCCACAGTGCTGGGAGACTGGATGAGGCAAGCCCTTTGTGGGAGAAATAATGTGGAGAGATAGAAGAAATGGAGAGATATGAGAAGAAATGGAGAGATAAATGGAGAAGATATGGAGAGATAGATGGTTGAGGCACCATCCCTAGCGCTGTTCAAGAAGCGTTTAGATGAGGTGCTAAAGGACTTAATTTAGTAGTTGGGTAGAGATAGTGATAGGAGGATGGTTGGACTAGATGATCTTATAGGTCCTTTCCAACCTTATGAACTTATGAACTTATGAACTTATGAAGAAAGGAGTTTCCCTAGGCCGAGAAGATGTTAGGTCCCAGATCTGTCTACTCTTCTCCTTCTGTGCTGTTTTCCATGACCCGGGTTGTGCAAGCAGGCAGCGTGAGGAAGGAGGGCCCCAAGCCTACTGACTCCAATGTGTTGAGGTCACTGGCAGGATTTCCCCATTGATTCATTGTTTGCCTTTCTTAATGCAGCGCCATGAAATCAGCAGGGGGACAGCCTTCCTCGCCCTGAGTCATGGGGCTGAGTTTCTTGACTTTTGAGCAAATCAATTTTTTCCATGGAGAATCCCGTAGGCCTGAGCTAACTGAGGTTGCTTCTGCAACCATTTCTAGTCTGCAAAAGCTGTTAAGACACAGCTGTTCTCTGCTAGTTTTCATATGACAGTGAAAGAACTGAGCTTCTTCCTGGGAACAGAGCTGTCTTGAATCTCAAGAGATGTATCCCCAGTGATGATGTCCTGCAGTGCTTTGCAGATAGGGACATTGTACACCAAAGCCACAGTCACCAAGAGGGTGGGTGGACTTATTGCACAAGGCTTTAAGTATGTGACAGTCAGGTATCTGTAGCAGAGATAATAGCTTGGGCTGCATTTATACTCGACAAAGAAATGAATACTTAAATTCAAACTATTTTACGTAGTTTTACATTTGCCTAAATGTGGGTAATATGTACATCTCCCCACAGATCTTGTTCTCTCTGTTGACTCTAAAGGTGATTTCCAAGTGCCTGAATTAGGATGGATCTCTCATATGGACATATTTTGAAGATGAATATCTCTTACTGTTTTATGTAAGATTATTTTAACATTTCCACATGTCATACAGTAGAAATAAGCATTCTTATTTTCCTTCTACATCAATATCACAGCATTACTTCTGCTGTCTGTGTTTCACCTCTGCTCCCAGACAAACAGCCTGCTTCTTTCTTGTTTCCTCTTCTTCATCCGACAACACCCAACTGATGAGCATGGGACTTTGGTGACTGCTTAGCTCTCCACTGCAGAATCTGAAAATGAAAACAACTGATCGATTTTTGGTCCCCAAAGCTTAAGAAAACTGAAAGAGTGAAAGTAACCACAGGGAAATCTGCCAGCTCTCCGCTGGTGAGTATCTGTAGCAGAGTGATTGGTGACAGTGACGAGACCCCACTGCTGCTGAGTTCTACCTGCTGTGCACACACACAGACCATAGCACTCAGTCTGGTTGAGTTCATACACTTAAAGTAACCTCAAGTAATCCAGATCTGGGTAGCCCAGTGTGCAAGCTTTTCCTGATAAACCGTAATGCATGAAAAATAACTGCTTGGTCCTTACAGGGACATGTTTCTCTCCAAAGTGCAGGAACAGCCATAGGAAAATAGCTCACGGTCAGTAGTTTATAAGCATGGCACTTGTTCTGGTGCTGGATTAGGCAACCTCCTACCTCTTGCATCCCTATCTCTCTGCTCACTTTTCTCCATAAATGTGATACTTCTTGCATGGCCCTGGACAAGAGTTGTGTTGTTTGCATGAACTGTGCTCCTTAATGGATATTGTACTACAGAGATGCTTTGAGACACTTCGGGGACACTGGTGAGGAAGAGGAGCCCAACTGTCTCCTTTGGGCACCTCAGACTTTTGAGGACCCTCACCTGAGGCCCTCCTCTTTGCTGCTCTCTAAGGAGAACACTCCAGAACAGTGTGTATTATATATGTGAGCCGTGTTTCATAGAATCATAGAATCATTAAGGTTGGAAATGACCACTAAGATCATCTAATCCAGTCATCAATCCCTTGCATTTCATTTTATTGTGCCCATTTGGCTTCTGCTGCTGTGATTTATTTATTCCTTAAGATCTACACTGCACTCTGTGGCTCTTCATTTGCTTCTTCCATGGGATAGAAAAGTGAAGAGAAATTTTGGTGGCATCTCCTGCATTAGAAACAGTACCTTACTCTGACTCTTCTGATTCCGAATCCCCTCTTTCCTGCTCTGCAGTCACACGAGTCATATTTCTCCTCATTTTGACTGCTACAGCTGCATTCCAACATCTGTTAGAAAGGAAACAGAGGTAAATGTCAGGAGAAAATTCTAATGAAGATGACAGGGTTGGACTTGAACACACCCCCCTGTTTCTTTTCTACTACAACACAGAAAGATTATTGGAAGTATGTCATTCACAAACATCTGAGCTCCCACATGATTCAGAGAAGACTGGAGGATTCAATAGGATTTTTCCATCTCTGAGCTTTAACAGTTGAAGAAATGAAGGTTTATCTTGCAGGGCAGGCCACGTGGGAGCTGGCCTACAGCAGGGGGATGTTCAACACTGCTAACAGCTCCTCTCCATTCAGAAAGTGCACAGCTCCAACCACTGTGCAGCCTTTGCTTACACTGACTTGAAAGACAGAATGGTGTCAGCAATGAGGCATGAGAGCATAATTTTCATAAAAATCAATGAAATGCAAAAGCATGACCCAACAGTCTGGGAGTTGAGCAGGGAGTTCGTGGCTTTTTCTCATTATTTTCCCAACTCATTCTTAACAGTAGCCCTTGACTCTTGTCTATATTTTAGCCACAGCACATTTTAGTTTATATATATATATATATATATATATATATTCTATATTTTTTTTCCAGATTAATTAGAACTATGGGCAATTCCACACTTCCATACTATGGAAGAGTCCAGTTTCATTCCCACAGGTCATTCATTCATGGCTAAGCTGGATTCACTTTCCTCCCCTGTCAAATGTAGACTGCACATATAAGAATTTTACACTGTTCCACCCCTAAAAACCAATAAACCCTGGTCTTGATTAGCTTTTGTTGATGCCAACTACATGGGAAAACTTTTTGTCATCCAAGACTTGCTGCAGATTGCTCTGTGTGGGATTTCACCATCAGGCCTTTTCAAAACTTGAGCTATATTTGCACAGCATTTCTGATACAACACCTGGGTCCTGGCTGCAGTACCCAGTACTTTAGCTGATATCTGCTTTGCTTATTTCCCATTTTGCTGTGGATATTATAAGTCCTTTTTGAAGAAAACCCAAACCAACCAACCAACCAACCAAATAAAAAAGAACTAACAGTTTTGGTTCTTTGTTTTTCTGTGTTCAGTCACTCCTTGTGAGCAGCAGAACTCTAATAATAGCCTGCCACTTCACTGAGTTGAAAGCAGAAATCCAATGAGTACTGCTGGGACACTGAGCTCAGCATCTTGCTATTCTTATGCAGAAATGTCCATCAAATACTGTTCTCAGCCTGAGTCCCAGAATCCCTTTGCTCCAGAATCTTACTTAGGATTGCACCCTGCTCTGGATGTTGCTGCCTGAGGCTGGCCAAGAGGACCCAGAGGTTCTTTCCAACCTCAGCCATTCTGTGATTCTGTGAAGGTATGCTTCCAGTGGCTATAACTCAACATTAGACTACCTGACTTTTGTCTAATATGTTTCTGGTCCAGGTCCCGAACTCTGGTAGTGATTATTGGTTATCATCATTGTTAACAATTCTTAATGCCATTTCCAACCCATTTGTAATGTAGGGAAACAGCATCTCTCCTACAGCTTTCCTTTGAGAGGCCATAGGAGTGAACTTTCCTCATTCCCTTGGAAATCAGAAGAGTGTATCCCCTCCGAACCCTTTGTCCAATACTAATGGAAGAAACCCTGTCTCCCCCAAGCCTCACCTATGTACCCTGGGATGCTGTTTGGGCACGGGCTCAGCAGTGGTTGTAAAGCAGCAGACAGAGCAGTTTGCAATCCTCTGTATGCTTATTCCATGGAAGGGGCATCAGCTATTTCATGAGCGTGGGCTTCAGAGCTGATAAGCACCATACAGAAAAAGAGAGTGGTTCATGTATTGGTGCAAACGTAGGAGAGAACCTGTCCAGTGAGACACAATTTGAAAATGGTCCTCCAATATCTAGAAAATAGAAATAAATAAAATATATGTAGAACAGCATTAACATGTGCTATTAAAAAACCATTACAATTAAGAGGGGAAAATGTGCACTCTGACTATATTAACTGTATTCTGAGAGGCTGTAGAAGAGCAGCCCATGAACATCTGTGTGTACTCAGAGACAGGATGTACTGCCTAATGCCACCAAGGCTGTCTGCTTTGAATGGAAACACAGCAGCCCGTGGGAAATGAGGAAGTAGAAAGGGAAATCAGCAGGCTCAGCTATCTGTTTCTGATCTGTTTCTGATGTGGTGCTCTCTAGCAAACCTGGGAGAAATCCTGAGGAAATAGCAAGTAGCAACTGTTGCCCCCATTTCTAGGAACATGTGAGCAAATCTTCCCTGAATAATAACAACAGAAATCTCTCATTTTTATGTAACTTTCATTTGTTATTAAAAGGTGCAGATTTATGTTGGTGCAGGTGTGTGTTGCAGTGGAGCTCTGAGCATATGCCCATTTCTCAAGGGGAAAGAATGAAGTGACGGTTCAGCTGCTGTTTCTGAAACACATCTTCAAGGTAAGTCCTTGATCTTTTCTCCATTGGCTCCCATATTTGATGGGTTAATGGTTGGACTAGATGATTTTAGTGGTCTTCCCAACCTTAATGATTCTGTGATTTTAAGGCATTTCTTTAAATCTTTGGAATAAATGCAGCAGACAAAGGGTGTGCTGCAGTTGCTGAGATCTAACCTGCTCCATAGGAGAAAACCAGACTTTATGCATGCACATACTTTTCAGAGCTTTAGCATTTTGTACTACAGGGGGCAAGGGAAGAAGGAATGACTTTTAAAAGGTCCTTAAAGGTCATTTGGTCCAACTCCCCTGCAATGAACATGGACACCTACAGCTACACCAGGTTGCTCAGAGCCTCATCCACCCTGACTTTACATGTCTCCAAGGAGACTCTGATCCCATGGGTCTTGTTAGAGATGCAGCACTCAGCTGCATTGGTGGTGTGTCACCTGTCTAGAAAAGGCACCAAATCCTGGTGGGATACTTTGAAGTGGTGTTGCCTCTGCTGCTCACCTGCTGACCCAGAAAAATGTTGAACCTGATCTGGGATGCTGTGGGGAAACTGCTTCCTGGAAGAAGCCTTGGGCAGTGATTTCTAATGGTGAACTGAGGTGCTGAACTTTAAGAAAACATTCCATTTGTCTTTTTTAATTATTCAAGTAGATGATGACTGTCATCATATTATCATCATCACTGTGTCAATTATTATTGCTGTTATTAATTTGTTCCCAAAGAGGGGGTTATCATCTGCTTATAAATTTTCACAACTCCAAGGGTATTCTGTGTACTGGAATAAAAACAACACAGACTGGGCTGAACAAGGCATATCTTTCGAGCTAAGCCACTCAGATCCATTGGGACTGCAGCATAGCATTACCTCAGAGATGCTGGATCAAGGTTGTATGAGATGCACTGGAGGCATTGGGTGGCTGGAGCAGCCAGGCACTCCTCGATGCCTTATCTGGCAACATCATTTATCTTTGAATCACTGCCAGCCAATTATGGTGCGTACAGAGCATTTGGGAGTAGACTTGGAGTTTGTACCCTATTATTTTATATGCAACTTCAGGAAAAGGTATGTTTAATCTGTTATTTCATCCCACAAGTAGAATTTGGCTTACAGCCATAGCAAGGACTTGGTTCAAGGTTAATCAGAAAGGCCATAAAACACCTTGTGTAAAAAAACATGTAAGTTTCAGCTGGCAAATCACCTGGAAAATTCACACCGAACTCTTTGAATAAAGGAGGGAACTTTTTCTACCCATGACCTTGCAGAGGACCTCTGGAAAAAGCCGTTTTCAACACAGATCCTGGCTCCACCCCTGGCCAACCCAAGTTGAACTCTTGTTTGAGAAATCCAATCAAACAGTATTACAGCCAGCTTTCCCTGCCTGGAGACCATATATAAACCACCCCACAATCACAGCTTCAGGCTGTAGTAGAGGCATTCAAAAGACCTCTACAGTTTTGGGGCTGCACACAGCATCACGTGAACAAACTTATTTATGTGCCACTCTTTCACATGGTAGGTTGGTTTCTGTATATCTGAAATGAAATTATGTGTATGTATTAAGCTTTTGGAGGGGGTGGGGCAAAAAAGGGAACTTTTCTGCCTGTGGTGGTTCAGCTCTCCAGAGCATGACAGCTGTGGTTTATTCTTCTCAGTTTTCAGCTTTCTTCTCATCATGTTCCTGATCCAGCACTAGTAAAGAGATAAGGGACCTGATGATTGGTAGCTGACCAAAGCAGAGGAAGTGGAACTGGGTGATTTTTAAGGTCCCTTCTGACCCAAGCTATCTTATGATTCTTTGATTCTATAGTTCTATGTCTTGGGCCATATAAAGGATATCTCTATCTCGATATTCCAAATGCAATGGGAGTTTATACATGAGGGTCAGAGAAAAGAAAACAAAAAGGGCAATGAGCAAGGAGATTTTCCAAGCCAAGAGCAGTCCTCATCTCAAACACCTCCCCAGACAAATGCAGGGTTTGTGTTTTAGAGGCCTTTCTCTCTTGTAAATCCTTTCAGCTGCTTTTTCTACCAGCCTGGTTTCATATGCTAATTATTTGAAAATCACTCATTTGAACATCTAGCAATGAAAATGGAAATACCAGTGCTACCCCAAAGCCTGCAGTGCAGCTGAAAGAAGATAAAGCATCCTGCATCACAATGAAATTCGGAACAGTTTTCTCCAAACAGAAAGATCTTGCTGACTGCTGACAATTGTGTCAACACCTGAGAAAGATGAAATAGAATCTATTTCTGGACCAGAAATAGAATTTCTTGTCTCCACTCATTTCACTGTATAGGAAAAAGAATTTGCAAAGCTTAAGACATTGATCAGTAGAAATTCTGTGCAATCATGGGAAGAACTATATCAATATATATCATTGATATATATCAATATATATCAATATATATCAATATTCTTCTTCCAGAAGAGTGGTTGGGCACTGGAACAGGCTGCCCAGTGAGGTGGTGGAGTCACCATGCCTGGAGGTGTCGAGGAAACATGGATATGTGGGACTTAGTGACACGGTTTAGTGATCAGTATTGTTGGTAGATGATTATTAAGGCTAGATGATCTTAGAGGTCTTTTCCAATCTTAATGATTATATGATTTTATGAATATCTGCATTGCTATAGCAGCTGCCAGTGAGATAGAGGAACGATCCCTCATACTCGCTGCTGCCATCTGCTTGATCCCTTCTCTTCATCCTTGTGTCTCTCTGTAAGTTTGTGATTTTGGATTGGGCACCCTAAAAATGCAAGAAGAGCCCACGTTGCCTAATGTCAACTGTCTGAGAGTCAGGACCCCAGGAGGAATCATGTGTCTGATTTAAATTCTGCTGTGAGCACAGATGAGTTAAGGAGAAGTTCATTTCTGTGTGAATTTGAATGGGGCAAGAGACATGTGGGAAGTGTAGCACCACTGCTATTTTCCCTCTCAATCCTTCACAAGACTAATGCTCAGCTCAGCATCCAAGCTGCTGGGACAGAATGTGATTCCAGCTGAAGTCCTTTATTGTGGAAATGTCCTTGGAGCAGAAGGGAACAAGGTGCTATAGTGACATGATGTCTTCCAGACCCCTAAAAAAAACAACAAACCAAAAGTGCTGAGATTCAGGACTCTGCCTTCCTTCCAAGCTCTTGGCCAGCATAGGTAGGCTGGCAAGGTGACCTAGCCGTGTGCCTCAGTGCAGGTTTTGGTGTTGCTTACTGTGGACCTCTATGGGTGCCCTGACAATTCAGCTGGGCTCCTCCAGCAGCAGAAGATGCTTATGTTACAAGCTTGGCCTGAAGTTTTTCCAGGCATTTGTTTTGCTGAGAAAACTTATCTGTGTGACCTGTTTAGAACTGGGTTGAGTTTGGATCACACTTCAAAGGGGCTAAACTCCCACTGCTGCCTCCTCTAGGCATGTCTTATGAGGAGCAACTGTGGGAACTGAGATGGTTGAGGAGAAGAGGAGGCTCAGAGGAGAGCCTCATTATTACTTATTACTCAGCACAACTGTCTGAAAGCAGGTTGTAGTGTGGTGAGGTTCAGCCTCTTCTCCCAGGTAACAGTGATAGGATGAGTGGTAATGGCCTGAAGTTGCACCAGGGGAGGTCCAGGTTGGATATTATGAAGTATTTCTTCTCAGAAAGAGTGGTGAGGCATTGGCACAGACTGCCCAGGGAGGTGGTGGAGTCAACTGTCCCAGGTGTTCAAGAAACATGAAGATGTGGCACTGAGGGACATGGTTAGTGGGCATACTGGGGATAGGTTGATGGTTGGACTAGGTGAGCTTAGTGGTCATTTCCAACCTTAATGATTCTGTGATTTTATGACTTCAAAACCTATTTTGGAGTTCATCCTTATTCTGCTGTTGTATTTTCAGTATCCAAGAGGAGATGAATTGTTCCTTCTTTGGTCTTTCATTGTCCCCTTCTCTACCAGCCATGATTCACAAGGTCAAAAATGAGTCTAGGTTTGATGAGCTTTCTCTGAGCTCGGTGTCTGTCTGCATTTGATCTCCAGGTGAGACAGAGCTCATCCCTCAAAGTCCTCCCTGCGATGCTGGTGCTGCTACTGCAGATCTTACTGAGCTGCCTCTGGCTGGGACATGGTGAGGTGGTGACATCATTTAAAAGTTCATGTCCTCAGTTTTTCTTCCGGGAAACCCCTCCAAATGAAGCCCTGGAGCCAGAGAACCCAGCCTGGATCTGCCAGCGCTACAGGAATCAGTATTATTTTGCCACTCTGTATGACAGGCGCAGGCGTATTCCTGTGTACTCTGCTTACCTGTACCAACCTGAATCTGGCACAAGACCTAAAACCTGGCTGGTGGAACCCCAGGTGAGTGTTCTCCTCATGTTCTCCTGGGAGCCCTGTGGGCTCCATAGCTCTTCTCCACATCCTCTTCCCATTCTATCCACCTGTAAGGACCTCCTAGGTGACCTAAACTTCAAAGAGGATGTCTGTGCTCTTGTTTTCCCCCTGTAAAACAGTAGGATGTTGACAGATTGAACTAAAAGAGGCATGAAAAACATAAAGAGTTGTTTGTGGAAATTGGGGTGAATGGAGCAATGGGCAGGGCTGGAGACTGTGATGAGCTGTAGGTGATGAAGTGGTGTGATTAATAGGGGCAGCAGGAACTGAGGAGAGTCTTGGGCAGGTGTGGGATGTGGAGATGGAAGGAAAGAGAACCAGATGTGTTACACTTGTGTCTCTCCAATGTCACCTCTCAGACCTAAGAGAATGGAAAATACATCTCATGTAACCATCAATGCTCCTGCTGCAGGCTGGGTCTTGAAGGTCACAAGCCAAATGAAGTGCTGTCACATTTTGAGCTTTATTTTATTTTAATCTCTTGTATTTGTAAAGGAGAGACAGTTTTATGATTTCTCTCTGATAAGTATATTTCTGTTGCATTGAAATGGCAAAAAATGAGTGCTAGGACTCAGAGACATTTGTTCCAGGAAAACCTGCTCCAATACTAACACTTTTTCCTCTTTACTGTCAAGCTGATGGATATGAGTTATCCCAAAACAATGGAAAAAGAATGGACTCTCTCAAAATACTACAACGTCACTTCAGAGCAGCTTGGCAAGAGCCAGGCTATCCTCCAGGACTACAAGAACCTGACAGGTTTGAACCGTGGCCATTTGAACCCCAGTGGGCATCACTCTGACTCCAGCAGCAGGACAGCAACCTTCACCCTCACCAACATAGTGCCCCAGGACGAGAAACTCAACGGCGGTGCCTGGAACAACTACGAGCAGCAAACCATGATGAGGAGGACAGTGGGCTGTAAAGCGACATACGTCGTGGTGGGTGCTGTCCCTGGGAACAACTATATTGCCAAGGGCAGAGTGAATAAGCCCAGCTACATCTGGTCAAGTGCTTGCTGTGAGGTGGACAACAACCACAGGGAGGCTTGGGGGGTCATTGCTGAGAATGACAAGAATGAGGTACAGCTCCTCACGCTGGGGGAGCTGGAGGAGATGTTGACCGACCTTTATGGGAGGGGTCAGGTTTATCTGTTTGATAGCAGCTGTCCCCGTGAATAAGCCTTGTTTCACATTCTGGGTATCCCCTCATACCTAACAGCATTGTCCTATTTCCTTCTCTAGGGGTTTTCCAGTTGTTTCTCAGAGACTCTTCTTAGAAAATAAAAGGAAGAAAGAGGCCAGTAGGGCCTCTGGCTCTTTTGCTTTCCTACTCTGCTGCCCACCCTTGCAATGATCATTCTGGAATGAGTCCCTGAAACCTGTGGAGGGACAGTCTGAATACCATGGGTAAAGAATCAGTTTGTCACTAAGACTAGACACATATTGCTTTTTGTTCCTCCCTTTTCCTCCATGCCTGTGGTTCCTTACCCTCTTTCATTTAACATTGCTGCTAACATGCTGCTGACTTATCCATTGCCTCTTCACGAAAATTCCCAGGCAAGGTTGGCTCAGATTATCTAGATTCCTCCTTGGAGATACACAAAATCCATCTGGACACTGTACTGGACAACCTGCTCTAGCTGACCTGCCTGACACAGCCAAAGACAAAAGCAGAAGGCAAACAGAAAGAGGAAAGTGGAGAGGAGGAAGGCTAGTAAGCATGGGAGGAACATCACAGCTCTGCTGGGCCCTGTCAATAAGTAACATAAGAAGGAAGGAGATAACCTGCATCTAATCTCTAAGCTCCCTAACCCTGAGTTAACATGAAGGCCGTGATTATGTAAATATTTACTAGCATATTTTTGTTTGCTTGGTCTTGGATCGTGTACCTTAAGAGCAAGAGCTGAGGTATCAGACACCCCAACTTGGGGATCAGAAATACAGCAGACTTTGACCACCCAAAGTTAAATTTCTGTGATGCTCTAGTGGGATAACTTCATTCTCTGCTCTACTTCTGAACCTTTTCTGCAGATTTACATATAATTGGTTATTTTTTTTCCACTGTAAAACGTATTCAGTGGGTATAAAAGTTCAAGATATGCCATATAATTTTGTTCCTGAGTCATTTATGATATAAATTATTTGCTCCGGTGTTAGATCCTAGAGTCACCTTGTGTGTAGATAAGAGGTTGCTCTACGTTGAAATTTCCAGTCCTAGTAATGCCTTAGTTTGTAAGGCTTCTTTGCCAGAGGTAGGCTGTCCAAATCCATTCTGAAAATACCATGACACCTATGAAAGTGCTATTATCAGACTATCAGTATTTTTTCTATTAACTTTCATTCACTAAGATCATGGTGCAAACTGAATTTACAGTCTGTCTCACCTACTCAGACAACAGCTTGATCCTGAACTTCTCAGTTCCAGAGCAGTACAGCTCCAGGGCTATTGGGCTGGTTGTGACTCCAGAGCTGTCCCTCCCTGTGTCCACAGTCCCATCTCTGCCACATACTCCATTGCTCACTGCAGAGATGTCCCATTAGCTGTGCCACATTCCCTTTCACATGGTTCATTAACCTAGCAGGTCTCATGACTCACCCAGGACGTGCTTCTTTGAAACAGAAGCAATGGGGACAGGACCTCTAGGCGATCTCCAGTGGCACCTGAACTTAGGCAGCTAAGTCCCACTCAAGTGGCATCATGGACTCCTATCATCTCCATGGTCATTCTGGGAGCAATGACAGCACTGGCATTTGCTCAGTG
This sequence comes from Cyrtonyx montezumae, assembly GCF_038088225.1. Classification (NCBI taxonomy): domain Eukaryota; kingdom Metazoa; phylum Chordata; class Aves; order Galliformes; family Odontophoridae; genus Cyrtonyx; species Cyrtonyx montezumae. The sequence continues at coordinate 158,086,518 of NW_027072034.1, read as the reverse complement.
AGGTAGGAGGATGTTTCTAGAGGACAAAATTAGGGGCACCACTCATATCCCAATTTCTATGATAGACCCATGTGGACTCACATCTCCTGCCCAAACATTTCAAACTGTCAGGAGCTATTTCAGGCTGAGAGAGCCCATCAGCCCCCTCCAAAGTTTCTCCACCTCTGACTCTTTCACCCCACTTCCTTGTGCCTGAAAACCACACTGATCCTCACCTCTCCATCCACCTCTGCTTTCCAGTTTCTGCCAGAATCCCCCTGGCATTCCTCACTCCTCAGCTAGTCCTTGAGTCACCCCTCCACTGGCTCCCCACATCTCTCCCCATGACCATGTCCCTGACAGTAACCAGAAGTGCCCTCCCCTCTCTGCAAGCACATGAAATGCATGGGAAGCCAAGGGAATGAATGAACTGGCTTGGAGGCTCTCTTCCAGCAGATATTGGGGATGCCTCACCCAGTAGTGAGCTTCCCCAGCACCAAGATCCTCAGCTCTAGGAGTGGCCTCCAGGCAGCTTTCATCTGTGGTTTGCTCTGTTTTCAGCTGATGCTGGCTGTGAATGTGTGTAAAGGGATATGACAATGCAGAATAGGGACAGAACCCTTTCATGAGGCCAGAGCTGTTCCATGAGTATTGGGTGTGTCACTGGTGGGGCAAGAAGCTCCTCTGTCCACTGAGAAGATGCAGGTAATTTTGCAGTTTGCTTTGCTCTGTGTCTGCCTGTCTGTAGGGAGAGCTGTTAATGGAATTTTGGACTCGAAGGAAAAATGATTTGCAGTTGGAGCTGCAAGGGGATGCTGGGAGCAAAGATGTGTTGCTCATTGCATCACTGGGGTCAACTAACGGGCATGCAGCTCTGCCAGCAGCATCTTGCTCAGCATTGAAATACACATTGCATATCTCTGAGAAACCCCTCTGGCCAAAGGAGGACCTTCTCAGACCTCTCCGTGTATGTGAATGAGCAGTGTTGTGCCACAGACTGGGTAGGCTCTTTTCACAGTTTACAGTCCCATGTCTTGGTTCCTCTCATTAAAAAAGATAAACGATGGCTTTGGTGGCAAGATCTAGCGTTGGATAGCCAATGATGGGGAGAGAGATAGTGGCCTCAAGTTGCAGCAGGGGAGGGCCAGATTGGATATTAGGAAAATCTTCCTAAAAGGAGTGGTGAGGTGCTGGCACAGGCTGCCCCGAGAGGTGGGGGAGCCACCATCCCTGGAGGCGGTCAAGGGTAGATGTGGCACTGAGGGACATGGGTAGTGGGCATGGTGGGGATGAGTCGATGATGGGAATAGATGGCCTTAGTGATCATCTCTAATCTTAATGATTCTGTTTCTATAAACAGGAGTGCTCTGAATCTAAGTACTAATTGAGATGTGGAGAGTGGTCTGTTGAGAGCTTATGAAAGCAGGAGTGGCACAATCAAAATGTCTGAGTCCTTGAGGTAACAAAACAGTAAGATCAGGAGGAGCAAAACATCTGACAGATCAGCCATGGAGTGGGCTCAGCGGGAACCTTCAACAGGAAGGAAAACCAAGAAGGAATTTTAACTTTTTAACTGGGGAATAAAGAGAAGAAAATCACACACTGAAAGGTTTTATGCTGCATGATTTTGCACACCTCTGAGTGTACTGGTTGGGAATGCTTTTTTTTTTAATAAAAGCACGCCTTAATGATATTGGTGAGACTAATACATTCAGATATCCTGATATGAAGGAAAGTTTGCTATCTAAGTGTCATATTGGATTCTCTAAACTACTTATAATGTAAATTTGCACCCTATTTCTGACAAATTGTGCAATGACACCTCTTTCAGGAATTACGCCACCTGAATCTAATTTTGTCCTGAGTAATCTGTTCACATTTTGTTAGTTCAGTAAATGAAGACTTGTTTTAGCAAATTGCTATGTGCGTAAATGGTAAATAATTATTAAATTCTGAGACTCTGAGGTCTCACAGTAGATATATGGAGCACTGGACTGGGGCTGAGACTAGTTTATGAAGTTTCCAATCCATTAAATGAAAACAGAATTACTTTTGTTTCACTGTGCACTGTGTCCTAGAGCTGAAACAGGTAGTATAACAACTTTCAGTTTTACTATTTTCCTCATCTGCAGCACTAAAACAGACATTTTTGGGGGGATTGGGGGAGTTTCATCAGAATAAAAACAATAAAAATAAGAGGGGAGAGAAACCTTTGGTTTTGAGCAAAGAGAGCTGGAAAACAGGACTACCCGTGCACAGGAAATTTTGTCATTTCAAAATGTGGTTTCAATCTGAATCAGAACAAAACCCCAGAAGTTTCCAAATTCCCCTTGAAATGGAAATTCTGAGAGTCTGGGCCTGGAAATGCTGAAGCAGGGTGTTTCTGATACCTCCTCCTGCCCTAGACGTGCTAAAAGAAAGTGACTTTCTCGTCAGCTCGTGGCAGCACCACCACCTGCTTCCCTGAGGGTGTGGAAGGCTTTCTGGAGATACCTACGGTGATATCTACCCAGGAGCATCTGCAGTGGTCACCAGGCTCTGAGCATTATTCCAGCAGTCCTCATCCCAGATGCACTTTCTGGGCATTGCACAGCTGGTTTGCAACTCAAGTATGCAGCCAAGTGATGGAAGGAGTGGTGTTGGGAAGGCGAGAGAAGATGTATGCTGTTGGCAAGACAGAAGACAGTTTCAGATCTTGAAAATGGATGAGACCATTTATGCAGAGATGTTCTTAAAGCCCTGTACTGGTACTGCCTGGCCCTGCAGCCATCGATTTCACCCTCCTCCCATATGGACCTATCCATGGTTGGGGCAAAAACATTGGATCTTCTCCAGAATAATATTTACCATGGATATAAACGCTGCAGCTTTAAAAATAAAATCCATTTGGGAAATATCTTCCCCGGATATCTTCTACATAAAAACCAAAGGAGAAAATAGGGAATTAGTGACCTGGAGATGACTGATGGAACTGGTGCTTGCTGCAGTTCTGAGTTCTTTGCTCATGTGCTTTCATAGTCCCCAGATGAGCATATACTGGCCCTGACAAACTTTTATTCCTATAGAAAAAGTAAAAATGAATCTAGAAAGAGTGGGTAACTGAAATGTTAAGAATGTGACTGAGAGGTGGACCTGTACTGTTTCACTGCCTTCATGCACTCAGATTACATCTTTTAAGCTGTCTGAGATATGGACCATTTTTGGCTGCAGAACAGTACCTGTGCATAAGGTCCCCACCTCTTGTTTTTCAATTTGTCACTGCAACAAAAAGAATTGTGCTTAAATTTAAACCTGAGAAATTACTTCGTGTGGTAGGAAATGCTTTCAGCAATGCCTTTAGAGAGGTGAATGACACATTCTGAAAGTCTCGGTGACTTCTGGGGCTGGGACTCAGCTCACTGCTTGGGCACCTTAAAGTAGGCATCCACATGTGGAAGTAATTCTACAGGATGGACTGAGTTGTGCTGCTTGGCTTCCAGCTGTCAGTGCAGGACCTCTGATAGATCCTGTGCTGTGCAATCCATCCCTTTGCCATCTCTGACAGCCCTGAGTGTATCAGATCTTGACATATTTCTGAGTTTAAGCAGTCAGATCAAACTGTAGGTGTTTCCACTGAGCTGCTGTCTGAGCACCCTGTAGAGTTGATGAAGATCTTTTTGATGGTGCCCGCAGGTTCTGGAAAACCATTCAGTCTGGTTGGACTTTTGCATTTGATAGCTGAATCTCTCTGGACTCTCCTTATCGCCACTATGATGGGACAAACTCACAGTGAGACACAGAATCATAGAATCAAATCATTAAGGTTGGAGAAGACCACTAAGATCATCAAATAAAATAATCTATGTGAAGGCACAAGCAGTATCATATTGCAATGTGCAAGATTACTTTTTGCTGCAGACTTCAGAAAAAAACAAGTTTTATTCCTCCTCATCATTACGTGTACTATGACCACCAGCACAGTAATTGAGAACAAACCTTGGATTTTTCAAAGTTTAGCTCACACAGTATTACAGAGTCAGAGGATCACGGAAGTTGGCAGACATAACAAGAAGGACAAGCTGCATTCAAACATCCAGAATAATTTATTGATTTAGTTTATTGATCAACCCGTGCTGAGAAAATCTAAGTTTACAAAATAAAAGTATCAAACGCCACAACTCACATAAAATAAATGAGTGGCCACGGAGAAAGCAGGACTGTGATGGTGTAGTTTGGCCACAGCCCCTTTCAGTGGTGGCGTCCTGCTTCCAGGCTTCATCCTATTGATTTCCACATCCTCTGCATGTCGTGTTGAAGGATCAATCATCCAATACAAACATTTCCCCAGAGGGCCAACAAGCCTGGAGATGAAGTGCTGCTTAGCTGAGACTCATGGCTTTCTGATAAAGAACATATAAATCCTCCACTCTGGAGATCACCTGGGTTCTGACTCCATGTAGACATTAATAGCTAAGAAAATGTAATCCTATAATATTTCTCCAGTATGTGTTGCTTACAGGCACCGTACCAGCAGTGTGTCTCCCTTGATTGCCAAAAAACAAAGGCAAAATATGGAGAGAGAGCCCATGAACCAACCTGGCTAGGGAAAGTGGAATAAGTCATCAGAACAGTGGGAGACATGACTCATTATCTGCTTAACTGTCTAAAAATGTACATGATAGAAGCAGTAAAATATTAGCCTTCTCCATTCAACTGCCGTGAGTGGGACAAGACATGCCAACCTAATTGCAGTGCTTAACAGAGTTATGTTAACAGTTACTAATGTGCATTAAACAAATGAAACAGAAGAGCTCAGTACCACTGCTAGCACAGAGCAGCTGGCAGGTTTGAAAACCTATCATCAATTGCATAAATACAGACTTCTGTTTGCTCCCATACAATATACCAGTGTGTAATAGACCGTCACATATTTGTCTTTATAAAGATACATAATACAAATTAGTCCTGTTTCAACAGGAATAAAGAAAAGCTATGGAAAGTATAAATATCAAAGCTATGGAGTGAGAATAACTCAATAGGAATACAACTCAATGACACACGCTATTACAAAATAGAAAACTAAACTGACATGTCATGCCTAATGAATTAGAAGGGATCAATTCTGATTAATTTTTGACATTCTGTGTAAGCATCTACAGGTAATCTGGTCAATTTGGACATCATTTAGAGTCAGTGAAGAGAAACAAATGCCTTTAGAGACTGAGGGATTTGGCCTACATATATATACAGATGTGTATATTTATATGTACAGCTATGTACATATAGCTGTACAGTTACATATACATGTGTGTATATATGTAGTATATGTATGTGTAGATATATATGACATAAATAAATAACTACAGGCATAGTTATATATATAGGCAATAGGGTGAGATGAACATGTTCCTCTAAGGGACTTGTTCCTTCCCATTGTCTGTCTCAGATGCTGTTTGTATTTTCTCAGTTGAACTCTATCGTAACAGGTGGAATATAGCTAAAGAAGAGGCAAAAGTCTATTCAAACCTCATAAATTCCCTGTAACGTAAGTATTTATCTGAATACTGATGCCACATGCTGAAGTCATGCTTGAATCTGATCTCAGATGCCTTTGCACTAGGCTGTTTGATGCTTTGCAGGTATAAAAGGAAGTGCCAAATCAATCTTGTGCCTCCGCTGAGCTGGAGCAATACTGAAATGGAATGGGACGGAATTGAATGAGATGGAATGGAATGGATCAGAATGGCATGGCATGTCATGGCATAGCATAGGGTAGCGTAGTATGGCCTGGGTGAAAACAGGCTTCCAGCATCTCTTTGTAGAGAAAGTGATGTATGGCCTGCAGGGACAGTGCTACCATTTAATGTGCTTGGGTGAGTAGTCCATCTGTCTACCTGACCACTTATGTGAGGTTGTTATGTCAGAAATACATCTGCCATACTGTAGAAGTGTTTCTGCAGGCAGCTTCAGGCAGGACTCTTTCCTCGTCTCAGTGATGGGGTGCATTCCCTCCATCTGTAGATGGAAAAATTACTCTGCTCTCCTAAGAATTAGGCTGTATTATTTTGTGCCTCCTTCTCACATTGGATGTGAGTCTCCAGGTCTCCTGCTCATTTGGTCCTGCTGGTCTTGGAGCCACAGGTATGATCTGGTTGTTCTGTAGTAAGGCACTGGTTCTACTAGCTTAAATCTCAGTCAGTCCCACAGTTCCCTGAGAAGTCATCACCATGGGTGGGAAAGGCTTTGCTACAGCTGGGAGGAGTCATGTTTTCTACAGTCTCTTCTATACTTACTGGGAGAAATGAGAGAATTATAGAATCATAGAGTCACAGAATCATAGAATCACTTGGGTTGGAAGGGACTCTTAAAGATCATCTAGTCCAACTGCCCAGCAGTGAATAGGAACACCTACAGCTTCATTGGTTGCTCAGATCCCCATCCAGCCTGTCCTTGAATGCCTCCAGAGATGGGACATTCACCAGATCTCTGGGCAACCTGAGCAATCAGTCAGCATATTCTACAGAAGACACCACTTAGGACCTCAGTTACTGCTTCATCTGGGATTGGTCCTTGTCCCACCACAGTGCCGGGGAGAGGTAGATTCTTCTTGACATTTTTTCACCTATCATATTCTCAGAAACACCATAATGGCTCAGGCAATCTGTACCACAGTAGACCATTTCACTAAAACAAGTTTCAAAGCACTGTCTACATTTCCTATGGCTTTATCCCATCACAAACTGGCTAAAAGCACTGCTGATGGCTTCACAAAGTTCTTTTCTGTGTCAGGGGGGCATGGAACTAGATGATCTTTGAGGTCCATATCAACCCAAGACGTTCTATGATTCTATCCTACAATTCCCTCTGCCTTGTAGAGAAAACCCCATTCAGCAGAAAAGCAGAGCCCATTAGTAATTAGTAAAGAACATGAGGAGAAACTGGAATGAGCATTCGCAAAGAAAGAGGAGAAAAGGAGAACTTCCAAGTGTGAAATGGGGACACTTTGGATTGAGTAGGCGGAGGAGCCTCTGAAAGGGAACAAGTTACATCTCAGTGTAGTAATAGAAACAGCGAGGAGGCCAGACTAAAATAAGTGCAGTACAAAGTTGTCATGGCACGTCTGAGAAATCAGGAGGACGAAGGACAAGCAATTACGTGGTGGTGGTGGCAGATGCTCCGTCAGACTTCCCACAGATCAGCCAGAGAGAAAAAGACTTGGTTGTGCAATCTATCTGAAACCAACATATTTGCATAATTAACCTTAATTTCCTCACAGGATTCATTTTCCACCCATTATTTGAACTGTCATTCTCAGTTCCACAATGGCTGAGACAAAGCAGATTTTATGCACACTTTCTGATTTCAGAACCTTTGATTCCTCCTTTTCCTGTACCAGTATTTAACAGCTGAACCAGACAACCCAAAATCCGGGGTCATTTATTTAATACCAGAGAAGGTGTTCAGAAATCCAAGCAGTGCAATAATGAGATGGTGGATCCGGCTGAGAGCTCTTCCAGGGACTTTTTTTAGATCTCACATTTTCCTGGTTCCTTCCCATTTACCGTCTCCGCTCGGCGAGTCACACAAAGACAGCAGAATGGAGAAGCAGAATGAAAAAGATGACTGTAAAAAATACAAAATCAGCACAAAATCAGCACCTGGAGTGATCTGCAATGCTCCACGGGGATTACTGCAGTTACCCCAACTGGGAGAAATAGAAGAGCTGCTTATCCTGTCCCTATGCCCAGAGACAATAATTCCCCTACATGGCCCTATTGCTTTGCTCCTGGGGGCAAACAGGCCCAGCCAGAGGGGATCTTGGAAACAAGAGAGCAACCATGGACAAATAACCAGGAGATCCTGGTGCTGTGTCCTCTGTCATAGTTAGCAATATCCTTCCTTGCCTTCCTTTATCACACTACATTATTCCTCCTCATTATGTGCGCTACAGCTGCCAGCAGACTCCAGCTGGAATCAAGAGCCCTTGTACAAAGTCTTGAGCATATGCACAGTAAGAGCTGATTTCTATTTTAGCAGCTAATGATTGAATGGGAGATGGGGAAGGGGGAGGAGAAAATCATTTCAGACTGATCTAAATGCATCGGTTTTAGCTGTGAGCAAATATTTTATTTTCCCGTCCTCTTTCAGCCTTTTGAAAATGTGTAAGAAACACATCATTTAAATATTTACATTTTCCTCCCTTTCTTCAGTAGATGATATTCACTGAATTCACATAAAGTTTCAGAGGAAGAATTTGAAAATTACTTCATTTAAAAAGCAGATTTTTAGGTGATTTATTTTCTTTTACACCCCTTATATGCCTTTGGAAGCCACTCATAAAAAGCTGAAGTGCTTAAACAGTCTGAACACTTCTTTACAGACTTTTCACCTGGGCACAGATGTGTCTTGGGGTACTCTTATGAGCTCTTATTAGAACAGAGATGGATCCATTTGATAGAACAGCAAATTCAAAGGCAAAGCAACTGCTCTAGGGGATGAAGTGAATTCTGAGCCCAATGAACAAAATGGCATACTTGTCACTGGCTGTGTCAGTGATGAGGAAAAGGATGGATGAGTTGAACATACAAAGAGAGAGAAAATCTTGATTTTATATTGATTTGCTCTTTTGGTGATGAGACAGCTCATTCCAGCATCAAGGTAATGATGAAGGCGAAGTTGGGCTAGGTGTGACAGGTCTGCCTCTGCACAGAGCACTTAATCGTCGTCATGTTTGTTTCCTGGCCATTGATGGATGCTGTCAGCCTGGATAGCAACATATCTGCTGATCTGATATCTGCCAAAGGTGGGCATGAGGTGGCTGGATCTTCCAGGGAGTAGGATCCAGCTAAGATCTTTATTTGACACAAGACTGGGAAGGATGACTGTCAAAGTGACAAACAAGAATTTGGAAATGTGGCTTCAAACAGGATTTCTTTTTCCCCAGAAAAGGAAACAGAAACCTTCCCCATGATAGAAATCCACTGACTTTCTCCCTTAACCTGAAAAGGAAGCTCTGAACTCTCATATACCAGTACAAGATATTAGAAAGTTTTCTTCTTCTTTTCTACCTTCTACCTTCCTAAAGAAAGGAGAGATTATGCCTTATCTAGCACCACTAAAGCCATTACATAGTAACAAAGAGGAAAAAGTCATAAAACCATAGAATCATAGGATCATTAAATTTGAAGAAGACCGCTAAGGTCATTCAGTCCAGCCATCATGCCATTCCCACCATGCCCACTAAACCACATCCCTCAGTGCCATATCTACCCTTTTGTTGAACACTTCCAGAGGCAGTGACTTCACCACCTCCCTTGGCAACCTGTTCCTTTAGGGCAATACATTTTTGGTATGCTGAATGAAAAGAGTGATCTTACTCAGGCTTGAGTGTGCTTTTGCAGGAAAATGAAATTACTGTTCTGTTGAACTAAAGGATTTAAAGGCCCAGATGGCCCATGTCATCATCCAGACATTTGTCTTTTGTAATCCTAATTTTAAAGTTTCAAACATTTATAGTCTCTGACTTTTCAAAAGGTTGTACCCTGTTCTAGGACCAGCATGTTGATGGATTATTTCCACTATCGCATTAAGTTCCTTCATCCTGATAGCATTAAGGGGAATTATGAATGGAAGACAATGACCTGAAAGAGGAGTAAAGACTAAAAGACAATGAGTGATTGCTGTATTTGAAACACTATTAACCAGGTACCACAGGGAAACAGCCAGATCTATAAAAGAGGGGTGAAGTTCTTGGTATAATGCTGAACCAGCGTGCCCAGTAAGGTGAATTATTTCTACGGCCAGAGCAGCAGTGAGGCAAAGAGATCATTCTGCAGGCAAAGGACCCTGTCCAAATGTCCCTGCTCCACTGCATGGCCATGTCTCTCACCTGTCATTATGCAGATGTGGCCTCTGAGGTAGTCATCTGGGCTCTGTTATAGTCACTGGGGAGAAGTAAGTCTTTCTGTTGTACAACTCATCTAAAAGTATTCATGATGAGAAATGCTTAGATACTACTTTTGGAGTTCAAAATGGGGCTACAATGGCCTCATCTGTCAGGAGCAAGGAGAAAAGATAAAAGCTTATTCTACTATTTTCATCCTTATTTGTGACAGAGTGGCTCTGTCTGCTCCTAAATTCCTCCTTTTTAGTATGAAATCTCCCAAGACCAAGTAGGATGTAGCTATGTCCTCCCCATGGGCATCATTTCCATCACTGTCAGAGTCCTGTGGTCACTGATCTCTCCATCCTGAACCCCAAGTAGTTTTTTTCTTAGGTTGTTCCTGTGTTGGCAGGGCATGGACCCTCTGTGAACAGGTCATGACATCGCTGTGATGCCAAAGCAAAAATCTTACCTGCCTCAATGAGAGGTGACAGCTGCTTGCTTATAGGGCTGCTGTTATTGGTACACGGCGCATCATGGGGAGTCCAGATGATTCTTCCATTCACGTTCTTGCACGTGATGATGCCAGACTCAGGAAGATGCTTATTGTAGCCAGTCAGGCATTTGAAATGTAATACTTGCCCCACAGAATACTGTTGTTGTATGCTTAGAGAGGCATGTGGGACAGTTTTGGGCATACCACAAAAACCTGGGAATTCACAAGGCAGGGCATAGTTAGGCAGATAGACTTGACCTACTGCTTTTGTTTTTCATAGAATCATAGAATCGTTACAGTTGGAGAAGAAAATTAAGATCATCCTGTCCAACCATCAACCCATCCCCACCATGACTACTAACCATGTCCCTCAGTGCCACATCTGCCCTTTTCTTGAACACCTCCAGGGACGGTGACTCCTCCACCTCCCTGGGCAGCCCTTACCAATGCCTCACCACTTTTTCTGAGGATAATTTTTCCCTAATATCCAACCTGAACCTCCCCTGCTGCAACTTAAGGCCATTGCCTCTCATCCTATCACTGCTACCTGGGAAGAAACAGCATGATTTGTATTCATATAAAATGCAGGCAAGCAAGATATACCAAGCTTCCCTATCTTGTGAACATCTAAAGAAATCATCTGCTTACACATTTTCATTTGCTCAAATGAGCGGGTATTATAGAAAATTTATTCTCTCTAACTACCAAAATAATTAACAGTTACTCATTATCGCTCCTATATTGCTTCCATGGAAATGTATGGGAGAAATGTTGCAGTACTGATTAAGCTCTAACTTACTTGAAATGTTTACTTGTTTCAGAGGTGCTGGGCTCTGTGTTTCTCTTGCTGGCTCTTGTGTAGAATTTAACTTAGCTGTGTGATTCCTTGAGAACAAAAGTTTCTCATCTGTGAGAGAAGACAGATTTACTAAACGACAGCAGGATAAGAGCAGAGCTAAGCCTGAGCAGTCAAGCTTTTAAAGACAGAATAAGTTCTAACTTGCAAAGATAAGCACAAAAGATCATTTGTTGCAGCAGTGCCCTGATACATCTTGCACTGCTATTTGGGAAAACCCCACAAGTGCCAAAAAGTTTGGTAATTGCTTACCAATACATAAAAGTTCATCGTAGACCCAAGAAGCAGTCCCTGATATATTCTGACACCGAATTGTCAGGGAGATCCCACTTCTTCTCCTGTAGCCATTGTCACATTCATAACGCAGTTTGGTCTTCAGTGGATATGTTTCAGCAGCCACGTCAGCAAATTCAGTGTCCAGTGGTGGGCATTTTCCTGCAATCAGAAAACCTATGAATCAGAGCAGCCTGTGCATCCACCTTACTCACTGAAAGCTTCCAATGTCTTTTTTAATTAACAATGCCAGATTGTGCTCAGTTAAGTATCTGGGCCTAATTCTACTCCTAGTAAGAGGGTTGAAGTTAGAGAGGTTCAGAGAAAGGGTTTTGGAGATATTCACCTGAGCTGGCTAAGGGAAATTGAATTCAGCTTGGTGAGAACATCATCCAGGTGAAACACAGTTCAGGTTGTCAACCAGAATAAGTTCTGCATTACTGCATTTATGTCTGGGATCCTATGGGGCTGTGGCACTGAAGTTAGATGGGCAAAGGCTCCCCTGTGCAAATTTTCTTAGAAAAAGCTCTCCCTGGAGCTGTTTCTTGTGACAGGACAGCACACCTGTAGAAGAAACAGACCTCATGGGAGCTTTGAAAGTCGCCCAGGTGCAGGCTGGGTGCATGACCATGAAGTGGTGGCACTGTATATTGTGAACATTCAGGTCCATCTGCAGCTCTGTTTGGTTGGTCTGGAACTAAACCTGGAGTCAGCTGAGTCAATGTGCAAATCAAGCTTCCTCCTCCTCCTCTTCCTCCTAACACAGGACTGGTCCATTGTTGGAGGGCTGAGGGATGAAACTGAATGGCATGAAAGGAATGTGAGAAGCTTTGCTTCTGTGATTGTCTCCAGGTCAAGAAGAAAATCTGCTTTTCTGATTAAATTATTAGTTATTCTACATGCTTTGAAATATATTTATTACTTTATATTATTGCATTATTGTTTTTTTATCCATCTTTATTCACATTGGAATTAGCTGTTACTCTTGATTTTACAAGCATAGATTTGTGCAAAGTGCAGAAAAATTCCAGCCTTGGGAATCTCCACTATGTAATGTGAAACTTGCATTTATCTACACTTACTAAAAGTTATTAAAAGTTGCAGTTATCTGCAAAAGGGGAGTAGACTCAGTTCTATCTGGGCACACCAACAAGCAGCTTACTGGGAAATAAGTTTGCAAACCTATATATAACTTGTCCCCAAACAAGGATGTTAAGTGAAGTGTCATCAGCAAATTGCATCTAAATATACTTCTCAATCAGTTGAAATGAATTGAGATCATTTTCAGTGCACTTGAAAGTTGATTTGTAGACCCAGAATATAATAAAGGCACTGCTGAACGACTTTTTAAGGTCTAAAGGCTGAGACATTTGAAAATAAGACATACTGGCTGCATCGGGGCAGGCACTCAGTGTCTTTGGGTTCACGATCTGTGGTCGCTTAAGCTTATGCATAATAGTAGCAGCTGTTATGAGTAAAATGTTTAATCACTGTCTCCACGCTTTCTACAGACTTCATTAATGCAGCCTTGGAATTAGCAAGAAAGACTGTGAAAGGGCCTTGAATTCCTGATAGCTGTTCATTTGGCATCTGCCCTTGACTTCCTGAAGCGCATTCTCCTTGAAACAAAGCCATGCCAACAGCAAACCAGTCAGTGATCCCCAAGCCCAGTCCTGTAAAGTTCTTTTAGAGCCACTCATCATTATCTCACTTTGATATTTTCTGCCCTTTTTTGCTTTTCATTATCCTGCCACTTGGTAAAAATCACAAAGTGCAAAGGTCACAATGAAGAGCATTGTGGATGGCTTAACAGCTAAGCCACACAAGGACTGTTTTAATGCCCCTGTGTCTTTGTGTTATCAAAGAACTCACCTCACAAACTACATCAGACTGTGGCTTCAAGTAAAGCACACAGCACTCGAAATAGTTAACCACATGGTTTACCACAGACTGTCAGGGTGATTAAAATTAAAGAGTTATCAGATGAGCAGCAAGTTGAGAGCACGTACTCTCACTTTCCCTATAAGCTAAAAGCATGTTTCCCTCAAGACTTCAAAAGCCTCTTTGAAGCAGAATGCAGATCTGAATCTCAACACAAGGTACCCAAACCTACAACTCTTTAGTCTCTTCTTAAGAAAAGCCACAGCATCTAGCCTATTCATCATGAAGGGCAACTGTTGTTTCAGTCAATGATCAAATGAATTTAGGCTTCTTCTGAAGTTGCAGGCATCAGATAAGGATTGTGCATAAATGGTGCAGAGGGGTGGTGGTGAGCAATACCTGATTTCCAGTCAAGCTGTGCTCTTGGATCAACAGGTACAAGATTCAGCTGGATCTCATGCAATACTCCTAGGATCTAGACTTTTCGTTAAATCTACATCACTCATATTCTCACCTTTTCTCATCTAAACCACTGACGCATCTTCTTTGGCTTTTACAACCACGTTCCTGCTTCTGATCCAGAAATAATTTAGAAAGATGACTCTCCTAGGCCTTACCTTAACCATTCTGGGCTTCTCTTTGCTCCTCTCTGCTGGCTTTCACTTCTTTACTGTCACATCGTATGTTTTGAATCATGGAATCATAGAACCATCGATGTTGGAAAAGACCTCCAAGATCATCCAGTCAAACCATTCACCTACTACCCATATAACCCCACTAAACCCTGTCCTTTGGTACCACATTTAAACTTTTCTTCTGCTCTCGTTTTTGAGAGCCTTCTCCTTACAATCATATCCTTTCAAAACCATTGGTCTTGTCCTGTTTGACCTCCTCTCCTGTTGTTTGATACAGAATTGATCAGCTTTTGGGCTTACTATTATACCAGTCCTCACACTGGGAAGAACCTTGCATCAATATGGATGTGCCAAGACATCAACTGACATTATTCCTCTTCATTGTCTTTAGGTGTTCTATCTGTGTTCAAAAGTGCTTTTCTTTAAGTGGTCTTCTACCTATCTTTCAAGAATAAGTAGGTTCCCAACATGCTGATTGATATTGCTTCTGTACTTTTAATGTCTTATATTTGGATCCTATGTTTTCTCTGTCTGACAGTTAGTGGCACCATGCCCAACCCAAATGAGCCCTAGCTATCATCCAGTGCTCCAGAAATCGTGGCAGTAGATGTGATAGTAATTCATGATAATTACAACATACCCAGTGAAGTCCATCTAAGATTGGAAACTATAGTTTGGCTATCAAACCCAAAAGAGCTCCCAGTGCTTTGCCATTTAGAAGCTTCACAAGTTCAAAATAATTTACATCTTCGGACTCTCATCAAGGTATGGTAAGTATCTTCCAAAGCTTCAGGGGCTGTAGGTGATTTCATATAGGTGTGCAAGAATGTTTCATGCCATTAGACATCCTAGGAATGTGTAGGAAAACTATATAAGGAAGGAGTCAGGGAGAGGTCTGGATTGCATTGCCTGCACAAAACTCTACCATCACCCAAGGACCTCATTCAGTCTTAGTCCCCAAGGAAGCTGGATGGTTTGGCCCTAAAAAGACTCAATATGCCTGCAGTGTGGGTGATAGAAGGGTCAACAGATGGAAATAAGCTAGAGAACCAGGGAATAGCAGTGCAGATCTACAACGTGACTAGATTTCTGACTTTACATTTTTTAAGGGAGGTTAATCTTAATTTTCTGCCGTTTTTCGCCTAGGTTGCAATAAATATTAGTTTGTTTGTGTTCTTGTGATAAGAAAATATAGACCTTATAAGAGATGAGCACACCCAAGAGACATCTCCCTCATAGCCTCTGGTGGCCCAGCTTTCTACAGCCCAGATTTCCTCTGACTTCTGTATAATTCTACAGCAGCTCTGGGGCTATATTAATGCCAATTATCAGTTTAAGAAACACTAAGATCACATGACACTAGTAATAGTAGTCTTCGTTTTAGTGTCCTCTCATTACTTTCAAATCTCTTGGGATTTTGCTTCCTGACTTTCCTTCAGTACACCCTTCACATCGTCTCCATCTCCAGAGTTGCTGCTTACCCTCATTTCCAATCCTCTCTTTCCTTCACTTGCAAGCTTCATCACCCCTCACCATTTTCATCTCCTCCCCACCAAAACTGCCATATGACTCTAAGTTAACATTTAAAGGTATAGTACTATCTTAACTATTCTATTCATTTCTCCCCATATCAGTAGATTAAGGGTAGATGTGACTCTGAGGGACATGATTTAGAAGTATTCCTGGAAATTTTTGATTTGTTTTTGAATATTATCATACAGTGGATGGATAAATTATAAATTCAGATGAACAGTATCTGTGAAATGTAAAATGTTAGCATTTTAACATAGCATCTTTTGGTGTGCTCTCCAAAATTAAGTTTGTTAAGCCTTCCAAGGCCTGCAAGCCACTGCCTGTCATCTCTGCCATAAGATAGGTGGGTTCCTGCTATTCCTACTTAAGGAAAGATCCCTCAGTGCCATTTCAGATGTCTGAGGCATCTGGGACACCCACATAAGCTCTCAGATACCACACAGGAGCTATCAGAGGCCAGTGCTAGGCAGAATTCCTTGATGTGCCTGTAATTGGCATACAAGCCATGCCACATCTTCTGTAAGTTTATTGCCATGTGCTAAGTGAAGCTTCACTGCCTTTGGTAACTGATGCATACCTAACAATGAAATCACTGTAATTCAGTAATTAAGCAAGGAACATAGGCATAAGGATGAGACTGGGTCCTTAACCAGAAATTAGGTAAGATAAACCCTACTCTATCCTGCAGGATTGGAGAGCTTTTCAATAACACACAGAATAGCCACAGAGATCCCATAGAACTAGTGATGGAAGTCTTTCTTTCAATGCTCTGACCAATTGAGAAATTTAATAGATTACTTGCTGTGGATCTATTTTTTCCAGCCTCATCTACTTGAATTTATCACTTTCTATCCCTATAAGTTAGACTTTTGGCTCTCCTCAACCTTTAATGTCATTATCATAGAAACAAAGAATCGTTGGAGTTGGAAGGGACCTTTAAAGGTCACCTAGTCCTACTCCTCTGCAGCGAACTGGGACATCTATAGCTAGATCTGTTTTTTCTTACATCCAGTCTAAGTTTCCCTTGTGCAGGATCAGAAGAAAGTAAACCATTAGCTAAACCACATCAGTTCCTTTAGTGTTTGTATTTCTTCCCTGAGATTTCCCAGTGCAATATATTATTGACCCAATAGAAAACTTGGCTCACCTCTTTTTCTCTTCCATGTCTGAGTTGGCAAAGTGGTGTTAGATAAGGCATAAGAACAACACCTTTCATCCTGAATAAAAGAATGGGGAAATTCCTACCAGGTATTTTTAGTGATCAGGCAGACACAGGCAATGAGTCACGCCATGGCAACCTGAACTCAGAATTTCCTCTGTCACGTGACGTTGTGTCACCGGTGCTGACATTATTCTGATGTGAAGTTAAAAAAGTGAGCTGCAGACATAGACATTTCCCCTAAATACAAAGGCGATAGGAAGGGATCAGTGGGAAACTGGCTGTTTGAAGATCTGGCTAGGAACAGGGGACAAAACGAGGCAGTTCACACAGCTGCCAGTTCAGAGATGAAGAGAGCCTTTCTCTAGAAATGCCAAGAAATCAAACCATGTCAAGATGAAGAGATTTCCCCAGCTGTTCCTGAAAAGCTAATCCAGCCCAAGGGGTTCATGCAGTCTGAAACGCTGTGCTCTTTAAGTAGAGCATACTTCATGAAGACAAAACTGATATGGGTGAACAGAAGGAATTGATACCAGCAACTGGACTGAAGTGGTAATGAACATTTTCTAACTTCAAAACTTTCTCCCAAAGGGCCCAGTGACAAGGTAGCTGTAGCTCTGCCTGCTTCTTTCTCATCTGAATAATGTCATCTAAGTCTATGTGGATTTGTAAGCTGGCAGAAGATGTGATGTTGAGCTGCAGACCTGATGTTTACGATAATTTGCCTGTGAGACTTTGGTTGTCTTTACTGTAGATAGAACACAGATTATTTTATGAATTCATCTTGGTAAGAAATGAGTCTGCAATTTAGGTGACAGAAATGTACTGTAGATGAAATTGCCAGGCACAAGTTCTAATATAAACAGCAGTGGGAGAGACACCAACTCTACAGGGCAGGAGATGGGTTTCAATATTCCTATTTTATTCTGAGGAATAGGGAATTGAATGTCTGATAAGCATGTTATTCTAGAACATGTTTCTATTGAAAAGACAGCATAAAGCAAACTGGAGTATGAGTTTGGGACTTCACTATTAACACTTTGTTAAAAAAGATGAGAGCATTCTTAATCTAAATATTTCTATAAACAAAACTGGAATTTGTTACAATGGAAAAACCTTTTTCATGCCCAGGGATAATTCACAAGCATAGTTTAGCTTCAGGAAACTGCTTTCTTAGCTCCTGCTGGAAGGAGTGGAGCTGAGCAGGTGTCTCTGGAGGACAGTAGGCATCTAAATTACATTCTTCAATGCAATTCCTACAGATGCTTCTCTTTTTATCAGCTGCAGTGGCGGGTGAGCACTCTTATGTGTTTGCACTGGGAATTAACATGGTGTAGATAGCACACAGATTTCATTTAAATCTTAAACTTCCACTGCTGTTCCCAGCAGAGAAGCCTGACGAGGCTACTTGTTGTGTCTTCTGATGACCTAGTCGTTCCTTCACTGATCATTTTGGAGGTAGATGTAAACTTGGATGTGAGCTGGCAGTGCGACCTCGCAGAACAGAAAGACCACTGTATCCTGGACTGAAATAAAGACACATGGCCAGCAGGGCAAGGGATCTGATCCTGCCCCTCTACTCTGTGCTATGAGACCTCCCCTGAAGTAGTGCGTTCAGATGTGGAATCCTTGGCTCAGGAGAGTCATGGACCTGTTGGAGTGAGTCCAGGGGAGGGCCTCAAAAATCATCCAAGTGATGGAACACCTCTTCTATAAGGACAGGCTGAGAGAGCTGGGGTTGTTCAGCCTGGAGAAGGTTTCGGGGAGACCTGAGAGCGGCCTTTATAAGGAGGGTTATAAGAAGGAAGGGGACAGATTCATTAGGAGGATCTGTTGTGTTGGGATGAGGGGAAATGGTTTCAAACTAAAAGAGGGGAGAGTAAAATTAGGAAGAAGTTTTTGCAAAATAAGAAGTTTTTTACGATAAGGGTGATGAGGCACTGGAACAGGAAGCACAGAGATGTGGTGGTTTCCCCATCCCTGGAGACATTCAAGGCCAGGCTGGACAGGGCTCTGAGCAGCCTGACAGAGCTGTAGATGTCCATGTTCAGTACAGAGGAGCTGGACTAAATGACCTTTAAGGGTCCCTTCCAACTCCAACAATTATATTATTCTGTAATGATTCTATGATTCAGTGATCTGTCTCCCTTCTTTCATAAACACATCTATCCCCATTAAAATAGACTCCTGCCTTTTTTAAAGAACAAATTAATGAGTGACACCCAGAAGACAAAAAGCAGACATTTCAAATCCCTCTGTAGTCACTAGAAAGGGACTCGCAGGAGGTGACTCATCACACCCTTATCTGCAATCTGGTAGATGATCTGAGCCTTAAAAGTATTTCTTTATCTCCTCTGGCTAGGAAGGGGGTCTACTCATCCATCTTGATGGAGACATCAATGGTGCAGATGGACGAAGTTAAGGAAGACGAAATCTCACACCTGGTAGGGGCTGAGCAAGGGATTTGCACTGCAAATGTGGAATTGAAAGAAGGAATGGTAGGAAAGAGGTGGAGTGTTGCATAAGGGAGGGAATGGTAGGTAAACTAGCCCCAGAAGAGCTCACTGAATAGGAAGTGTATGAAGTGGGGAATGGGAAACATCTTTTTTCTTATTCTGTTGTATTTTTCTTTTTTATTTTTACTTTTTTATTAATAACACTTGGCTCTTAACGAATTTTCATCTAAATGGAAGAGCACATTACTGAGAAGAAAATTTGGCTTTTTAAGGAATGACAGACATTCAAAATGTTCAGGACCCACCTGGATGCCTACCTGTGCAACCTGGTCTAGGGAGCTGCTTTGGCAGGGAGGTTGGACTCGATGATTTCTAGATGTCCCTTCCAACTCCTACAATTCTGTGATTCTGTGATTCTGTGATTGAGACTCCTTTGGCTGGAATTTTCTTAGCCTTTCCTTTTGGTGGGTTGGAAGGGCTACAGAGAACATCCTCTCTGAAAATAAATGAACTGGAAGATCAGCAAGTGTCCCAGTCTTGGACAGTACTAAAAAAAGGCCTGGTCGTACTGGAATTTAGAGCTCATCTCATTTGACTTACGACCTTAGCATAGAACTAGTCATTGAGATCTTTGTTGAAGTTCTCAAGAGTGACATGGAAGTTATTTGTCAGTGTTTATCACTTTTTCTGACCTTGTGATGCATGGAACATTTTGACAACTAAAGAGGAATATATATATCATTTTTCTGAGTGTTTGCACTTTAAAAAGGGAGAGTGTCAAGAAAAGCATAGGATGATAACGTGCTGGGCTGGGATTTGAGAAGAGAGAGTCATGAGAGGACACTGGAAATGTGGTTTTGGAGAAGCACTGGATGAGATGGAAAGAAGAGTAAGTAAACCAGGTTGGGAAATTGTTCCAAGATTCGAGAGAAGGGTCAGAAGATGGAAAATAGAGGTAGTTAACATACAAAAACTTGGATCTGAAGATGCAGTGGATGTAACAGGAGAGACTAAGGTACTCAGCTGGACATCGGGAAATGAAACAGTGGGGCCAAAATCATGATACTATAGGGAGCAAGTGTTGTTATAGTGAGCAAAGTCAAAGGTAGTTTCTTTCCAGCAGACGCTAAAGAGTGGACTTTTTGCCATGATCAAAAGTGAATCATAGAATCATACAGAATCATGGCATCATTTAGGTTGTAAAAGACCATTAAGATCAAACTAGAAGTGAAGGACATATGGGGACATGTGCAGGGAGAAGATTTCTCTATCTCAGAAGCAGATACCGCAGGCTTTCTCTCCGCAATAGTGTTTTTTCCATAGCAGGATCACAATTTTAACAATTAAAAAATTAGTTTTAGATTGTAAGTCTATGATGGGCACTTTGCTGCTGAGGATCATTGCAACTGGAAGTTCTAGAAGCATATTTGCTCTCTATTTAACCTTAGAAGAAGCACTTGTGTGTGGTTGACAACTTTAATTTATTCCACATTGCATTTCAAATCCATGGAAGCCAGCGCTAATATGCAAGTATAATGGGAAAGAAATTCCTCTCATTTAAATGACTGAGATCTGGTACCCATCTTGTGTGAATGAAATTCAGTTGAATGAAATTCTTCCTTTTGTGAGTTTTAATCCCTTCCAGGTTTGACATGCAAATATATTCAGTGTATTCCAGTAAAATGAACACCAAGATGGAAGGGTTGTAGGAGCACAGTCCAGCGTTTCTCTTGTACTTGACCCTAACCTAGCATATGTCTTGTCAATGCCTACAGCTCCTAGGCACTGCTGTGGTGAAGGGTAAATGAGGTATAAGTGATGCTCTTCAAGAGAAAATCTCAGTTTCTCTTTTCCTCTTCAGCACTAAGGCATAGGTTAAATTAATGAACCTTTGTTTCTGCAGAGAACTTTGCCTTCTGCAAAGCACTTTGAGACCCATCAGTGAATCTGTTCTTTAAAGTAATATATTTTCTTTTATTTTTCCCCTAATTATATTTATTCCCAATACTTCTTTTTTTTTTTTTACAGAAATTCTTGCAAACAACAACTATGGCAAGATCTGTTTACTGAACCAAACTTGCAGTATTGGGAAGAGCTGAAATGAATAGGGCAAAATAATATGAATAGCATTGTGTGTGTTGGGATTAGAAAGATGTGGCTGTTTTTCTGACCACTTTGACCTAGCTTCTTTCCTTTTTCTTCGCTTATGTGTGTTCCCAGG
The DNA here is from genome assembly GCF_038088225.1 of Cyrtonyx montezumae. Classification (NCBI taxonomy): domain Eukaryota; kingdom Metazoa; phylum Chordata; class Aves; order Galliformes; family Odontophoridae; genus Cyrtonyx; species Cyrtonyx montezumae. The sequence goes on along the minus strand of NW_027072034.1, from coordinate 158,065,167 downwards.
TCTCCTTGCTGAACACCATAAGGAATAAACACTCTCCTTGTTGAACCTCATAAGGAATAAATACAGCAGCTCATGCAACCACAGCACTTTAGGCATCTATATGATAAAAAGCCCTAAGCTGGTATAAAGGGCACTGTTTCTCCCCTTTTGTGTTATTTGCAGGGAGAAATTTATATAGATATAAATTATTATGTATGAGCATTGGGAGAGATGTTCAAAATAAATATAGGGAGCTAAGGGAAGAGAAGCTTAGAGGTACAGCGAAGAATGCAATGCTACGCATTTATTTATTCATCAAAGAACTAGATCATGTAAAATTGCATAAAATGCAACTACTTAACACCTCACATTTTTTTTCCAAAACCCAGAAAGATTTCTGATAAGCGAGACTTGTCAGCAAGAACTCTCACAATGTCTCCTGGGCACAGTAATACAGAAAGCAAGATGTAGGGACCTGACTCATCCCAGAAGCGATCCCATCCATTTACATATCTCTTGTTGAAAGTTTCTCTGCAATGCTCTCACATGCAGCCTTTAAACAGCTGCCGTGGGCAGTGGTACTTCGTTTGGCAAACAAAATACCCCACAAAGGAAAAGGTTCAGCTTTTACAGGCAAAATTATTTAACCAGAATGAAATCAGCTGAGGGTAAAATATTTGTTGAAGTACTACTGCATTAATGGGTAGAGCTGTTTGGTTATAAGCATCCCAACCTTTCCTTGAGATGCCCTGACCTTAGTGAAAGATGTAGCCTAGCTGGAGAGGGATCAATTAGCAGTTAAAATATCAGTTTATCCAAGACCCTACTTTAGGCTGTGTTTGCTCATACCTCTGAACCTAGGCTTCACCAGCAGATACAGAAGGAAATACCACATTTATCCTGAGAAAATAAGTTCCATCCCCCTGAATAAAGCAGTTTAAAAGCAAACACTCTGATGTATCACCAGACCATTACTTAGTGGACACAACTGCCACAATAAATAAGCCAAATATAAGCAGTTTTATAATGTACACATGTATAAAACTGTGCTGAACGAGTTAGCTGCCTCCATTTATATTTTATAGGCACTGCTGTTTGGGAGGTGTGGCTGAAAGGTTATTTTATATCTTTAGTACCTATAGCAAACTTGGATGGCACATTTTAGCTAATAGCAGGGCTATCGATTTGACTTACAGAAGCAATGACATTTCAGAGCCTATTTTTATATTTCCTAATTTTTACATACAAGATGGAAAAACAAATTCAAAAGCTACCTGAGAAGCCCAAGGTTGCTTTGATCTGCCTACTGTTCCAGTGATGGGTTGGAGAATACACACATTACTCAGACAAAAAATATCCCGTGCTGTTCTGGATTGTCTCTGACTGATGTTTTGTGGGCACGAGACCCATTCGTCTCATTTTCTTAGAATAAAAATTCCTTAAGTGCTTAAGAGCTTTCCTTACCTGAAAGAAGTCAGGATGTTGCGAACGTCCTCTGGCAGCCACCACAAAAATGCAAATCATTATTTCCATCCCCCAAATGCAGAAATAGTCGTTTACCTGCCCTTGTCCCCGTGATGGATCCAAGCAAGAGCCACATCAAAAGGCGCTTGAGCTCCATGGGACCTGTTTACATCTTTTCTCCGTAACGCCGAGGATGGTGAAGTTTTTGAGAAGAGTGGTGTTGGCTGATCCTGCAATCTATCTACTGCATGGTTAGCCCCAGGACTACCCTGTGTGCACAGCAAGGACTCTGTGGTCAGCAAATGGTTGTTTCGCTGACTGTCTCTGTGAGAAAGATGAAAGGCTGCTCTCTCTTCAGGTATTAGTAGCTTTTATCCAGGAAATCAAACTTAACGCTCAGCGTCGCAGTGCGTGCCATCGTGTGGAGGAAGTGGTTTGACACATCAGAGCTACTGACTCCAGAGCTGTTCCTGCAGCTGAAGGCAATAGAAGGGGCAAAATAATAGCAGGCTTGTGCAGCCACTCAACTCCAAACACACAACTGAACAAGCATGTGAGAAGGATCACATAGTATAGCTGTCTGCTGCATGACCATGGATATTAGACATAAGCTGTATGCTCTGCCTACAAAGAAGAAAGTCCCAAGGGATATTGCTTTGTCGTTTTGGAAGTCTATCTGCTTCTGAGAAAGCCCCACTCCATTTGTGTTTTGATGTATGTAGTTTCTCTGAGGCAGCTGAAGTTCTGAAGGAAAGACATTTAACCCAAAAAAAACCTATAAGAATGAGATCGGCAGGTTAGGAAATGGCTTCTTTTGTTCATAAATTGTCTAGATTTCAGAGTCAGCAAAACTGATTCTTACAAATGGAAAATTGGAAATGAGGAAGGAAAAATTGTGCTTTATCTCCACATAGTTTTTTTAAAGCCATTCCCACAGAAATAATCACCAGTTATCACCTTGAGAATTAGTTGAGATCAACTATATAAAAATGGATTTAAACTGTTTTTGTGGGGCTTTTTTTGTTGTTGTTTTGTTGTTTTCCCACTGAGTTGGATACAACCACCTATAACATGCACTATTTACATCCGTTCACCAGGGACTCCACGCTCCACAGATGTTCACTGCCTTTGTTTCAGTAGCGAGGACACTTTCATCAAATTATTCACCAAATTATTTAATAGGATAATAGGAAACACTCATACCAAAGCCCACAAAAAGACCTTGCCTTTGAACATCTGTCTGAGAGTCATTGGTCCTAATTTATTGCCTTTTTCCAAGGTGCTCAAAGATATACGACTGCATATGGGTCATCTGGGTTAGGAAAACCTACTTAGTGTATAGCACTGAGACAAATCCCAGATTTTTTCTCATGATTTTGTCCTTCCTCTACTAGACACATGATCTATTCTTTGGGGATAGAGGAGTCCACTTCCAATTGTTTCTTCTCTTTCTTGCCTGGTTGAACTATTGAATTTCATAGCTATTTCACAGAATCATTATGGTTGGAAAAGACCACTGAGGTCACCTAGTCCAACCACTGACCCACCACCACCACGTCACTAAACCATGTCCCACAGGGTCACATTTACCCTTTTCTCAAATGCCTCCAGGGACAGACTCCCCCACCTCCCTGGGCAGCCTGTTCCAGTGCCTCACCACTCTTTCAGAGAGCAAACTCTTCCTAAAATCCAACCTGAATTTGCAAGATGGTATATATCTATTTGCTATGTACAGTCAGATGGAAGGAACGGTGACCCCAGGTGGTTAATTGCCACAAGCACAGTTTGCATGAGAAAGATCCTTAATTCAGCGTTTAGGACTTATAAAGGTCAGAAAAACGGTTGCTGCTTGTGAGAGCAATTAGTTAGGTCAGCTTTGTGAAATAGGTCAGCCTGCTGAGCGATTCCTGGAAAAAAAAACAGCACTGCTTCTGCCAGCAAAAAGTGTTCAGGTGCCCTAAAGCAGAGCTGGGTACAGAAAGGGGCGGGGGAGGGGGATGGGGGCAGAGCAGAGGAAGATATCTAGACAGAAAAAACACAGGGTTTTGTAAGAAAAAATTTACAACTGGTGTTATAATTTCGATGATTTGTAACAGAAACGTGTGACAAAAAAAAAAAAAAAAAAAAGGAGGGGAAGTGCTGAAAAAACTCAGAAGTGGTGGAAATGTGTTCATTGCAGGGGATTTGGACTAGATGATTTTAAGGGTCTTTTCCAACTCAAAGGATTCTCTGATTCTTTGAAACCTGGATAACGATGGAAAGAAGTGGGAATTTCCTGAGCATCAAGGAAGGTGGAGGGGCAAAAGAAGATACTGGTGTCTGTGCTGGTTGTTGAGTGTTTTCAAAATGATCTCCAGGGTTTGACTGCTCAATAAGTGCTCTCTATCAGCAGAGGACTGGGAGGAAAAGGGACCACCACACGGTCTCAGTCTCAGAGATAAATGAGAATGGCAAAGGAAGATGTTTCAAAGTATTTTTAGTTTTGAACAATGCAACCAAGAGAAATGAGAGGCAGTGACCTTAATTTGCACCAGGGGAGGTTCAGGCTGGATATTAGGAAAATTCAGAAAGAGCAGTGATGCATTGGATGGAACAGGCTGCCCAGGGGAGTGGTGGAGTCACCACCATCCCTGGAGGAGTTCAGTACATGTGTGGATGTGGCACTGAGGAACATGGTTAGTGGGCATGGTGGGGATGGGTTGAGAGCTGGATTAGATGATCCTAGTGTTTTTTTCCAACCTGAATGATTCTGCGATTCTAAGATGCAAAAAAGGAGTCGTCAGAGAGCAGAATGCAGACTCAGTTCCAGTCTTCCTGAGGTCTACGCTTAATGAGGGCCAATCAAAATCTCTTGAAAATGCTATTAAAAATCTTACTGTTGGAAGTCCATTGGTCTGGAGCTCTGATCAGTGGAGGCTTTTAAGTTCACCTACAGTGCACCTGATACAGATTTATCTGTTGGAAAATAGCAGAATCATTCAGAAACTGAAGAGAAAGCAGAAATTCATAGAGCCCTGTATCAAGATGTCCCAGGAGACACATTTCCTTTATTTCAGCATCTCAAATAAAACAGATTAGTGTTAAGTTTTCAGCTGGGCATTGCTTTTTTATAAAACCTATGATGTTTTAAGCAAAGATAAGTTCACTTAAAGAAAGGACAGCACTATGTTTTTGCAGTGCAGTCCATTTTAAAACAGTGGTAAATACCCATCCAACTCACTAGAATTAGCAAGCTTTGTGCTTTATTTCTTTAATTCAACTGTTCCTTTGAGAGTCACTCTTACCTAAACACTCTGTTGAAGGGAGTAGCATTTCATCTGGACCTTGTCAGGACATGGGGTGCACTAATAGCTAACTAAATGCCATTGAGCTCTATGTCTCTTGTATTTCCTTGAGAGTAAGGTGAGGCTGGTTAATAACCAAAGTTGGGTTTGTTTGGTTTGTTTTTTACTTGGGAAGAAATATATGGGGAACCTCACCTTAGGCATGGGAAGCAGGGATACCTTATACCAAACAGCTGCAGCTCAGATAGTCTTTGCACTTCAATAGACCACTCTTGGCTTCTTTTACAGATTACTTACTGGTTTGTCTTTTCAAGAAAAGACATGATAAAAGAGGTTTTTGCCCCACAGTGATACCCTGATTAGCTCTAGTTTCTTTCTTTCAGACATTCTTATTTTCTGGCCCAAATCTTTTCTGCAGTGGAAAAGATGCATACAAACACAATATTTTTTCCCTCTACCACCACCTCGAGGTATGAATGTTTTCTCTAAATCTGGGGGGATGCTTAGTGCAGAGAGAAGCTTTAGGAATGAAAGAATCTAAAAAAGCATCTGCTGTCAGCTTTTTCAGAATTTCAGAATTAAGCCAAATGTGGGAATGTATTCACAAGAGATGACAAAAAATACATCTTTGGCACAATGGACCTTCCCTTCCTCCACAACATCCAGCTCTGCTGCAAAGCAGAATCACAGAATCATTAAGATTGGAAAGAACCACTAAGATCATCTAGTCCAACCATCAACCCACCAATGTGAAAAATATGGGGAAATCCTGCTTATGCCAATGTTAGAAATGATCATCAGAAATGTTTCCGCAAGACCTAGGTATGGTGACCAATTTTTTTCTATCTGCTTTTTATTTCCCATAAAAATGAGAAAGAGCTGACACATGACACACAGATTTTGTACCTTAAGTGGATCACATTTGATGAGGTCAACAAGGACTCAGGCTACAGTCAAGAGAGAATTGCTTGGTCCAGATAGCTGTCGAAGTTTTTTCTTGAGTCAGCGGAGAAAGTCAGCAAGTGCAATTACAGGGTGATTCACCTCTTCTGGACATTGACATCTACATGATGAATCACCCAGGCAAACTTCTGTCCATCCCCCCACCTTCAGATCATTCAACCACTATAACCAACTTTAACCAAAAACAAGCCTCTTACATGGCTACAGCTAGATGACATGGATCCATCCCCAAAATCAATACTACACTTCAAAAGGGAGTTTAAATTGATTATTTACTGACTGTGAACAGTCTTACCTATCAACTGTCCTGGGCGTGGTTCATCATACTTTCCTTGACTATTTTTTCACTGATGCCATGCTCTGTGATGATGACCATAAAACTGAAGGTAACCTCTGGGGTCTGGTACTTGGTGCTGGACTAAATCCATCAACCAACTCACTCAATGTCCTTTACAAATTGATTATGCTTCATTTCGTAAGTTGGAGTATACGTGTGTATTGAAAGGGACCTGGTATGTTCCTACCACTGTCATTAGATATCAGGAGGGTTTTGTCCTCCAGAACAAATCCAATAATTGACATCTCTCCTTTCTCAGTGTTTTGAATACTTCTCGCCATAGCTGTCTCCATGAATATTTATTATACTATGGCTCACTGCCAGCAAGCTGAGAATATGGGCTTTTTGTTCCCATCCACAGAGATATGGGAAATTCTGCTTTTTTGAAGCACAAAATGCTTTTTTGCATCAAAATTCACACTGTTAGACAAACATCTTTGAACTGCCTATGTAAAACCAGGCCAGGACAAAGAGACTAGGGTCATGTAGTATTCCTGAAGATCCTTCGTGTGAAATAATAATAATATTTAAAATAAAAGCTACCTCTTCCCTCTCAGGTCAGTGTGTGCAAGATCCAACGCCCAAAGGTTCATGCAGTTTCATATATAAAACATGAGCACAGCATAGCTGGATCAGGCCAATTTCCACTAACATCCATGGATGTTACATTAGTTACAGGCTGCATCTCTGTCCATGCATTTTGGATCTATTTATGGACAACCATCAACTGTGTAATCCTCATTTGAATGTATCAGTACCACTGGCCTTCACAACCTCATCTGGCAGCAAACTGAAGGAGTATTCTATACTCACTGGGCAAATATAGCTTCCTTTTCTTCTGTTTTAATTGGATCTACTTTGTTTGATCCCTTCTGTTACTGTAGGATTTGGTGGCTAATGGTCTGCATTTACCCTCTCCTCCATACTGCTGTTAACCTAACTCATCAGCCCCATGTTTCCCTCCCTTCATGTCAAGAAGTCCCAGATCTGTGCTGTCACTTTTTGTAAGGCAACTGTTCCATCCCTGTGATCATTTTATTGTCCTTCTCTGGTCCTTCTCCAGTTCCATTAAGTCGTCTTCGAGATGCAGTGATCACAGTATTACAGGATACCTTACACATGGTCCCACCAAGGTTTTATATGGCAGCAAAATATCATCCCTGGCCCATTCCCAGTGATGGAATCCAACATTCTGTTGGCTTTTTTGGCTGCTGGTGGTATTCTCTAAAATCATCAGATTCGTGCGCAGCAACAGTCAAAATACATTCTATTATTTCCTTTCATAAATCCAACACCAAGCACATTATTATTAAAATAAAACAATATCTAATGAGCAGATCTGCAGGAGACATAATTTTTAAACTTTTTTTTCTACTCAGACTTGGTGCCTGGCTGAGCTTCTGGCTTACAGGAAAAACTCTCTGAACATAACTTAGTTTCTGCGTAGTGAGTGCTGCTTCAGTTTCATTAATGCAGTAATGTCTAGACTGGCTTCTTTAACCCTTTTCCATGCAAAACACAGCTGCAAGCACAGATAACATTTTTCTAGAGATATTCTTATTTACAGCAATCATTCTTCTTGCCCCCACAGAAAAATATCAGGACCTTAAAATAAATTGATAAATGAAATACATTATATTGTGAGCTTAGTTGTTCTTTCCCTTCTCCTTTAGATTACCATCAGACTGTAACTAATCCAGTATAGTTTATCTTGTAAACAGTGCATGAATGTACAGTTTCTGTAGTGAACTCCTTGTCCAAGATGCTATGACTCTTTTCATTTTTACCCTGTCTGTCAAGTTAGGGAATCTATGCTAGTTGAATTACAAGGTGAGTACCAAATTATTTGGAAAATTCCTGAGAAGAAAGCGTCTCTAAATGGTTCAAAATTGTGTAAAAATGGATGAGCATCTTGAATGGCACTGATTAAATGTCAGAAGAGAATGATGTAGTGAAAGGTGTTTCCCAAGTTATACTGTGAGTCTTTGGCTATTCAGTATTTTCAAGTTATCTGGACCATGAATATAGACAATATTTGCTGCATCTGCAGAAGTTACTAAGCCAGGAGAGCACATGAATATATTAAAGGGCAGGAAGGGAACTCAAAACAACCTCAATATACTGGACAAAAAAAACTGGGTTGCAAGTTAGAAAACAGGTGTGAGTACTACACGTAGACAGAATAAAACTCCCTACCTGAAAAACTGAATAGCTGCATCACTGATTGGGTAGCTCTTCTGAAAAAAACTTAGGACTCACATGCAAAAGAGCAAATCACACATTAAAAAAATGTAAATGTAAGTCTGAAATGTGTAAAGCATGCAAGTGATCCATGGTTTGATGCTGTGACAATAAAGCCATGGACAAGATGCTGTGTAAGCATGGACCAGCAGGAGACAGATAAGAAGAAAGCAAGGAGGATGACAAAAAGGTCTGGGGAACATGACCTCAAAGGAAAGTCTGAATAACTTGAGACGGAGAGAGGAATAATGAAGGAGAAAGGGAATGAAGGGACAAGGTAACAGATGTTGGTAATGACTGAGGTGGAGCTGGTTCTGCCTGGGCACAGTGTAAATGACCCCTCAATTTTTTTCCAGACCTAGATTCTCGGGTCTGTTAAGGATACTCCTCAATTTCTGGACCCAGCAAGCTACAGTCAGTGCTCTCAACCTATAATTTTTACTCAGAGAAAGTCTTTCTGCATTATCATTAACTCTTATTTGCCATCTAACTCACCTCTCTGGACTGATTTTTGTACCAACTATACATTCTTTAGCCCAGAGAAGTGCTTAGCCTTCCTTTTTACATGAGTTTGTGATTGTCCTGGATCTAAGACTAACGTGTATAACATAATAATGTTCTTTGTTGAAGTAGAATTCAGACAGAAACTCCACATAGTATCTGTCTTGGATACTGGATATGCAATACCTGCTATAATCTAACCAAGAAAAAGAAGGCTTCCCTCCCTAGACACCAAAGATGAGACTCTTCACACTTTTAGAATCTCACAGAGGAAACATCTATACCTGAGCTGGCTGTATAGACTCCCTTTACTGTCAGCTAAGACATATAGACTCAAACAGGGCATGACTGTGTCTCAGAAAATGTTTTAAATAGGTCAGATGGAACATGCCCTCCAAATATCTGTTTTTTCGTGTTGAAAATGAAGAGGATCTAGATTATAAACTTAGACATAAATACCCCATAGCTTAGGCATCTGAAATCAGAGGTATGAGTCTAACCTCTATGATACTACTATCTCATCTTTGGGCCCTTACACTGCCATAACCATAAGAGGACCTATCATAGTTGAAGACCACCATTAGAAATCTTTCTTCTCCTCACTGTAAGGCAGCTTCCTAATCCTTCTTTAGTTTTAGAAATGCTTCTCCTTAGGAGGCAGTTCAGCTAAGGCAGAGTTAATCTCAGCAGTATGAATTTTGTTGAGTCAGCCCTGAAGTTAATATCTCTTTGGAAGCTGTTGCAGATATCCCAAAAACTGGGGTTAAATACTACACCATAGAAATAAATATGAGTGGTTGCAATTCAGTTCTTAGATATTCTTAATCCAGCACCTTTTCCCTGAGTGTGAAGAAATCTGTACTGCACAGATTTTGAGGATTCCTTACAGAAATGTAAAAAGAACGTTTAAATGCAAATACTAGAGGTTGGAAATGTTTAGAAAAGTTTCTCAGCTAGGCTAAGTTGGAGGTTTCTAAATCTAACCACTAACCAAGAAATGTTAGTGTAAGAGTGAGAAAATCGGTGTGGCCCTGAGGAAGGAAGTAAAGTGAGTAAATGAAAAGTAGAATGTAGAAAGGCCAATATAGATTTTGCATCAGCAAGTCTAAAGAAATAGAAAATAATATGACTTGGTCCTCTGTGAGCATAAATTATTAAAGCTGGCCTGTTATTCACTGCAGATTAAGGAGTCACGCCTTTGTTTTTGCTCCTAATGAAGCCCAGCATTCTTTTATAACATCCTTTCAAAGAGTCCCCGAGCTGCTTCTTAGAGCCTCAAGAGCAATCCTTCAAATTATTGCCAGAGTAACCCAGGCTGAGACGATGCTACAAAAGTCAGACCTCATGCTTGGGGACAACATTTTAAAGCACTGCTTTCCTGTGGATGTTTTAGGATTTTCAATTTGGAGTGTATTTATACTGCAGATTCAGCTGTTCCCAAATACCGCAATGACACCAGCATTCAAGGACATGTAGATAAAGACGATCTAAAACAAGGCAATTAAGCATTGCTCCGGCTAATGAGGGAGAACTGATGCTAATAAACAGAGCTGTAAGTCTAAAAAGAGACACTTATGTGTGAAATACTAAATAGTTGGCTGTTTTCCTTTCTGTTGGGTTCAATTTCTGTGACCCTACTTTAATGCTGTTACCATAATATTGTTTTCATGGACCAAGCTCTATTTGTGCAGTGCAGAAGGTGTGGAGATGGGACAGATACTGTGGGATTATCACATTTGCTCTGAGGATACCCACCAAACCTTACCTCTTGACCTTCAAATGCTGCGAACAAACTCCATCTGCTGCAATTAGCAGTGAAAAACATCTTGGTAGTTGTGCTGTTCAGGCCTCTGATGGTCAGTGCCCCTTGGGAGGACAAGGAAGGAGAAAGGTGATCTAGGGAGCATCAAGCTGAATGAGATACATGCTAATGAAGAGCAGAATTTCCATAAAACAGCTCGTATCTCATGCCCTGTAGCTGTTCCTTGAAAAAGAAACAACAAAACAGGTATTTATTACTCTGCTCAACAAATTTCCACTTACCCTGAGGAAGTATGACCTTCATAAATAAAAGTCTGCACACTTTATAGCCAGACCCTATTTCATTGCCCAGTTCATGTGACCAAGGAAGGGACAGCCTGGTGACTGGCTTTGGAAGCTGTAAAGGACTTGCTCATGCATGGTAAATGGTCTCACACTTTCTCCCCTGCACCAGGACAAAATTCATTGCAGCTAAAGAGTACTTGGTCCTGAAACAAGGTCCTTGCCCCAGGACTCTGAGCTGAAGCAGTGCATGCAGTCAGCTTCAAAACTAGTTGCATTTCCCAACTGGACAAGAAACATGCAAACTTTGCTGCAGACCACTTTCCCCCAGCAGCATCCCATCGCATCTCAGACGGTTTTCCACTTCAGAAGGGTACAGCAACACTTATAGTAAGCAAGAGATTAGATGCAAAAACAACATGTGTGTTCCTTCACTTCTCTGGACATGTATAAACCTTTAATTTTCACAGTTCAACCTATTTTGATCATTTCATGTTGATAATCACAGAGAGTCCTATTGAGAACAGAGTCCAATGAAGGCAGCATCTGTGCTGCAGGAAACTTGCCTTTGCAAGGGGACTGTACTAGATTGCCAGAGGTCTCTTCCAATCCCTACAATTCTGAGATTCTGCAATTAAGCTATCTTACCATTAGATACTCTGTCTTAAAGTGCATACTCCAATCTCCTACATTTCTTTATGCCTAATTCCCAAAGATGAACATTTCCTAATCTGGAGTGTTCAAATTGCACGTGTAACTGTCTTTAAATATAGAAGTGTAATTTACTTATTGTTTTAAAGTGGAAGAAAGTAGCCTTTGAAAGTGAGGATTTTGAGGGCAGAGGGTTCACATGTCCTGATGTTACACTGAGGCTGATGCTGCTTGAGTTGAAGCAGTGAAGAGAAGACAGGGTTTCCCAGGGCCATCAGATTCCTAACTGGTATTTGCTCAAGTGCCTTCATGACCATCCTCATTACATCTGTTACCTGCATGATGCAAACAGTAGCATTGAAAAAAAAATAATTAACTGTTCTTATGGAGGATGATGGAAAACCACAAATAATTGATATGACCAATAAAAAAAGCACAGAGAAGACTCCTTGATTTGGAGTGTTTTGCCAACTTACTTAAAGCTAGAAAAGGAAGGTACTCTAAGATGCCATGTCAGACACATGCAGCTCAGATACCACAGGAAGAACAGATATAGGACAATACAAAAATATAAAGCATAGTAAAATGATGATATCTGACTGCTTGGCTGTGTGGTATTCATACCACATCCACCAAAAAGAGCATATCTATGTCATCACTCCTAAGTGGAATTTACATTTGCATGAATACACTAAAATGAAAGATTTCCTTCCAAGTTCTTGGTCCAGTCATCAGCACAAAAAACTTGATTTTTTTTCTCACTTCATTGAATTTTGCAGCATGACAGAGCCCAGACTTGGAGAATTTTCTGCTATCTTCAATGGGCATGGCCCTAGAGATATGCTAGCTGAACTCCAGAGATAAAGGAGAGAAGGAAATATGGTGGAACTGGGCAAGTACCAAGAACATAGCTTTCTTCAGCTCTGTACACCTTCTGCTCACCATGACCTAAAAACAACAAACATAACTGAGAAAACAGATGAGCTAAGTGAGGGACAGCTTGTTGAGAAGGGCCTGCCACAGAAGGGACTAAGTGTCAAAAAAGAAGCCCAGAGGAGATGGCAAAGAGAGTCTCACTAATTTTGGTCTCTGAAGCTCTGAATGCGGCCTGGGGAAAGCACTCCTCTGCCTTCCCTCTGTCCAAATCAAGTGTTCATAGCAACACATTTGTAATGAAAATCGTGACTGTAACTGCAGGGATGTCTCTGTGTTCTCCTGTTTAGTGTCATCACCTTTTGAGCAAAGCAGTACATTATAAGTCTTTGTTTGGAATGATTCTAATTCTGAATAGCTAGAAAACAACTAGGCAGAAACTTAGATGAAAAGTTTTCTAACATATTTAAAAAAGAAAGAGAGAGAAGAGCTTCATTTGTTTTTGCTTCAGGAAGCTCTCTGCGCCAACGGAGAAGAAAGTCCCTTTCTAAAATAACAAGAAATTCATTAGCACTTCTTGTACTGTTTTAAGGTCACCATTATAGATATTTTTGATAACACATCCTTTTACGTGCATGTGGTCTGCTCTGACGGTGGAGATAATGCTGTTTACAAGGTTCTTACCCAAAGAGTGGGTATTTTTTTTTTCTGAAGTCTTCCTTGTTTTTCAGGAACAGAAGGATAGATGATGTTCACATCTGGCTGTGGTTCATTTATGTCTAAGGTCTTGGTTTCCCATAAACTGGAAGAAAGAAGAAAAACGAGAAACATGGGGAACATTTCCTTCAAAAAGATGAAAGTTCAGCATCCAATATTTCTCATGTTGCTAGGCATGATGATTAAATATACTATAATTGTAAAATGCTTCTTACCAGATCTTAGATATCCATATATATCCAATACAGACAGTGCTACTCTATAGGGAGTATGGGGTTTAACATTTCTAAACAGCTGGGAAATGCTGCCAGGGGCTTGCTGTAGTTCAGAATCCTTAAACATTTAGACAAGACCAGTCCACTCCCAGTGCTGAGAATGAGTATGTTTCAGTATACCTGTCCCTGTTTGGACAAAGAATTCCTATGGTGGGGACAATCTGGAAGGGTTCACATGTCCTCTAGGACTCTCCAAGTCCTCAAGGACTGATCCAAACCAGTTGTCCTTCACTCAACAGATTTTCAATATAACAGCTTCATCTTAGCTCCAGAAGTCCACTGAGAGTATTAGTGTACCAGTATTATTCACTTGGACACTAGGGCCAAGGATACACCACATTCTGCACACAGAAAGAAAGAGCCACACTAAAAATATGCAAAAACATCCCAGAATAAAAAAGGCTATATACATGGGAAAGAGGTTGAACTTCTTTTTAAAAACTGGCAATCCTTTGCATGTTCCAGGTGAAATTTTGGTTCAGGGGAAATATCCAGCACTACCCATTGACCTTGGAGGAGTGATCTGAACACCTGGCATGGTGCTCCTCTATGGGAAATGTGTCACCTGGAATCAGGCAGTAAGAAATTCACTGAGATGAGGTTGAGCAAGTGGTTTATTCAGGGAACACAGCATGTGCCACAGTTCACTTGTGCTTTACAATTCCCAAGCTATTTCTAAATAACTAAGTGTGGAGGAGGAGGGGGAATCCTTTTGCACATTTTCATAACAATCAGAGTGCTTGGGAAGTAATACAGGACAAGCTCAGATGCTAAGGCCTCTTCTTGGCCTCACTTCTCTGGATAAGTATTGAAGTACTGAAGTCAAGGAAATAATCACAGGTGCATAGAATCATTCAGACTACAACAGTGTCTATTAAATCTGCTGTGTAACGTAAGATTGGTTATCAGATCCCCCCAGATCTTAAAGCTTTATCCAGTTTGGTCTTGAAAACCTCAAAGGATGGAGACCGTACAACTTACCTGGACAATGTATGACAACCCATGACCATCCTAGTGCTCATCAATATGATATTAACCCCAAGTAATCCTGTTTGTACAGAGAGCATCATGATGGATGTCTTCAGGGGCTTCAGAGTATTCTCTTTGAAGCTTAAATTCTTGGATTCAACTGTTTTGAGCCAAAAGTGATGGTTCACAAGAAGTTGATACAAATCTTGCAACAAGCAGAAGGGTAATCTTACCTATACGTAAATCATCACTACAGATGCATTTTCAGAGCAATGTCATATCTCTCATTAACAGCCCACTTTTCTTAGAATTTAACCTCAAATCCAGAACGACAGTGTAGTTAAAGAATAAATAACACCTGTAGATTTGGATGGAGCTTTCATGCAGGAGTTTCAATGGATGTTGAATATTAATTTTTGAGACTCTTTCCATTTTTTGAGTACTCAACTTGAGATCCATTCATTTGCAGAGAACTGATGCTCAGAATGCTTCAAACGGTCTCTAGTCAGAATCTCAAAACCATAGGAGATGAATTAGTGCCATTACTGAATCTGCAGTATATTTGAGTAATATTTTAGGATGGAAAAACAAAGTAATTAGATAGTTTTAGAAGGAAATCAGCACTTCAACATAGTAAGAGGTTCACTGAATTTAAAGAATGGCTTTTCCTGGCATAAGATCTTCAAATCTGGAGACTGACCTTTAAAAAGGAGTGGAAGCTCTTAAAATTAAAATAATAATAATAGTAATAATAATAGTAATAATAATAATAATAATAATAATGATAATAATGGTTCAGCCAAGGTTTGTCTCTGATTGTAGGAGAGTAAAAAAAAAGACAGTAAGACCAGAGAGAAAGCTTTCATTTCAGGCATGCTCAGTAATGGCTGGGAAAGCAGGCAAACAGCTTGTAAAGGTAATCCTTCCTTTTCTTCCAAACCCTCTCTCACTGTTTCCCTTGTCTTTCCAAAATCTTTCTGCAATCTTCTCATTTTAAAGATGATGAACAATTCGATGAAGTTTTAATATATATATATATATATTTTTTTCTTTTCCTTCCCTCTTTATTTTCACAAAAATAAACACAACGCTCCTGGAATGCCTCAAATTTTCTTGATGCTCCAGTGGGATTTTAAGCACAGAGGAAACAAACCTGCATCTTTGCCACCAAGAGTCCCTTTATGGCTAACACAAGGGGATCTGAACAACAATTCCCATCCAAAACCTTTCCCTAGCAGAGCAGCACGACCATTTTTTTTTCTCTCAATGACGGCAGACATCCCATCTGTACCAAGTCTAGTCATGTGTAATATTTTCAGTGTTATATTTTCAACATGTTTTCTGAGTTCTTCAAGCTTGAGACAGCGATGCTAGAACAAAACGGTCGTTTCGTCATTTATTGTACTCTTCCCCATCACCAGCCAAACACAAACACTTCACTGTGCAGTATCAATAGCAACACAGCTTTCTATAGTTGTGATAAAAAACCATTGAAATTAGTCTTTCAGACTGGTTAATCAATGAAATGTTTATCTTCTGGGATATTTCTTACTCACTCTCATCGCGGGACTGCGCCAAAATGTGAAATTAGGTAAAAACGTGAAGACAGTAAAAATTATGTAAAAATTTTCTGCTGTTTGGGTCATTTTATGTACAGCAGTGTATAGGAACTATTTAATCACATCCAGAACCACTGATTGATCACCTGAGGCGAGCACCGAGTCACTTGTGGGAGCACAGGTGAAGACAATGCACCTATGTGACCAGAAAGGGTGGAGTCTGTCTACACCTCCCCTGTACCCCACTTAAGGGCTGACCACCACTGGGGAAGGATCTCTTTCTGGAGACTGCTCCTTTGGAGTTTTCTACTGTGAGCTTAGGACACAGATGAGCATTTTCCTTTATTTTGATTGTCTCTCCTGTTACTGTAATCTTTCTAACTATACCATCTGTAAAATATCTCGGCTACAGTACTATTTAGCCTTATTCATTCTGTTAACCATACAAGCGAAATATACAGTTTTATTCATTCTTTGGTGAGAGCAGCCCTGGCGGTCCCGTGCTCTGCTGTGATCCCTGCTCTCTCCACCCACACGGTCACCCCAAAGGTTGCGACGCACTGCCCTCTAATGTCATTTCGGCATATTAGCAGCCCACGTCCTCGGAGGATGCCTAATAAACCAGGCAGGAGATCAATCCCGTCTCCAAAACCTCCTCTCATCCCTCTTTGGAGCCGTTTACCCTCCAGAGTGTCCCGCAGCACAGAGACCCACGATTTTTATTTCTTTTTCTCCATCTGACACCTTAGAGATCACCATCAGGGTGAAAAAATGATTTCCCTTTTTTTTTTTTTTTTTGGTACCATTTGGATGTTGGATGCTTTCCGGGTCTCCTCCAACTGCCTCTTTTCCACTGACATCTGATGTCTTTAAGTTTATACATTGTGTTGTTGCTTACTGGAGGTGATGAGATGCCCAAGAGTGCAGATGGCCGTTCAAAGTACACATGCGTGCTGCATTTATATTATGTTTCCTGCTTTTTTTTCAATGTTTCCAGCAGCCTGTTTGCTTTCTTGCCTCCTTCAGAGCACTGAGTTGGCATTTCCAGCAAATTATCCGCAATGAATGCAGCATCCCTTCAAAGGCAGCAGCTGATTTAGAGCCTGCCGCTGTGTGTGTTTTGTTAGTGCTATTTTCTCTCGCGTGCATTGCTTTGCATTCATTAACATTGGGTCCCATCTGCCATCTCATCACCCAGCCAGCTCTATGCCATCCTTCTGTAACTTCGTGCTTTTGGCCGATTCCACCGTCTCTCCATCACTTTTTGCTCCTGTTTGTAACCCCTCTATGTGGGGACCTCAACACTTTGCAGCATGCTGAGATTCCTCTACCTGCCTGCAGCTGCTCCGTGCTTTCCTGAAATTAACAAGGTGGATTTTGTCACCTGCCTGTCTCCTATGCAGGTGCATACAACTATATTGGGGGTATTACTGCAAGGAGGGACATATACATTTTGATCCATGTCAGATGCGCTTTCCAGACTTACTTAACTATGACTTCTGTCTCCAGTGATTTGTCTGATTCATTGTTTTAGTAGGCAGTTATTTATAGGTCTAATAATTTAGTCGTTACCCTCCCTGTTGTGACTTGTTCCCAGTCTGCCTAGCATGAACTGAAATTTCCCATTATGATTGCATTTACTACCTTTGCAGGCTCTAATCTCTTCCCAATGGCTTTCACGCTGTGATATTGCGCTGCGTTGTTTTGGTGCAACGTTTCAATCCACAGTGATTTTTCTCAGTACCTTTTGATGCAATTAACCGTTTGATTCCTTCCTTTAACATAGGATACCAGTCTTTTCTCAATGGGATTCTGTCACTGTAAAATCAGCATTCAAGTATCCTGCTGATATTCTTTCACAGAGCTACAGAAACGTGCATCGTATCATTTCCTTCCTTTAAAAATGCAGGCACTTCTAGGGCAGGGGAAAATCATAGAATCATAGAACCCTAAGTTGGAAGGCACCTCTGAAGGCCATTTATTCCAACTCCCAAGAAATGCTTGGGAGAGCCTCCATAAATAAACTGAAGAGCATTTTCTTTCTCACTTTCACTGTTATTATTAAAATAGATCCATCTGGAAATGCACTGCCTAGAAAGATTTGCTCAGCAGGGACCAGCAGAAATAGGAAGGGAAGAGTCCAGAACTTGGAAAGAGCTCTTCTCAAAGCAGCAGCTTTACTGACTGGCATTACTTTTTCACTGAACCACAAGGAAATAGACTGCACAGAGGAAAGCAGTGCTGGAGATAAGGCCTTTCTGATCAATAGATAGTGCACATAGTACATTGGGGATGAAGTGACAATGATATTCACTCTGTTGTTTTGCTTTGTTTTGCAGACAGGGCTGCGTGTTTATCTATTTCTAACACTTTGTCATGTGGTGCAAGTGGCCACAGTTCTTAGAAATCTCACCTCATCTGATTTGAAACTGTCTTTTATGGGCTGGAAACTCATCTGCCTGCTATAAGCCAATGAGAAGATTCTTGCCACAGTCAAAAAGAAGGCTATGAATAACGAGTGAAAGGTTTTGAGGTGAGACACCTGGAAGCGGTGGGAAATTGGTGTAGGTGGATAGAGCTCGAGTTCGGACATATACAGAATTTCACAGACTGGAAAAAGAAAAGCTATAGAGAAAAGCTAATAGCCAAACACTGTGCAATACGATATTTGCACAACAACCTCAACATTAGAGGGAGTTGTGGCACAGTGAAATAGTAACAAAAGTGTATGAATCATAGATGGGGATGTCTGAGATGCACAGTGTGAAACGAGAATAAGTTTTCTCTCTTCCTAACTCACTACAACTACAATGTCTAACTCAGGAGAGACTCATATTATTCTGTTTTTATTTCTCATAATTAACTGGAAATGCTGAATGTCCAGGCAGACAGATTACTCATTCAGTAAGCTACCAAAGATCTTTTAAGAAGTTAGGATGGAGAAATGTGAAATCATGTACAGGGAAACACAGCTTGCACTGGGAACAAATGCAGTCCTGCCCTCTGCCGACTGACTTCTTAATTCCACTTCAAACTTCGAAGTGGCTCCAAGAAAACTGAATCCACAGCATCTTGTGACATTGCAGGGACATAACTCCAGGCTTGATCGTTTCCTGAAAACATCCCAAAAGTGATTATTTCTTCTTTCCTTAGCAATGATAAGGGATGTGCATGCCACAGTGTGAAAATCCTGACAGCTCCCAATTATTCAGATACTGAATGCAGAATGCATGTGGTTCTTCGAACTGTTGTTGCCACTTGGACATTTAGTGGCTTTATTTATATGAGCTATGTGGGGTATCAGTATTTGGTAGATGGTGTTGCCAAAATAAAGTTTACTTTCTATTTATTGTTGGGTTTTTTTGTTTTGGTTTGGGTTTTTTTTGCTCTGTTTTCCCCTATTTCCATGATTTCATAGAATCATGGAATCATTAAGGATGGAAAAGACCACTAAGATCATCTAGTCCAACCATCAACCCATGCCCACCATGCCCGCTAACCAGTGAACTTCACATGACAACCAGAGCATGAATGCAGCACAGAACGCATTCCCAAAGCCCACCTGGCTGCACCCTGCCCTGTCCTGCTTGCCAAAAGGAGAGTTATGAAGCCAGGTGTACATGTTCTGACATACACAGCCTGAATGTATGCAGTCTGACGTGTGTGCTGTCCATACATTGTGGTGAGTAGCTGAGTGACCCCAGGGCTACACAAGCCATTGCTGCCTGCCCCACTTGCCAGTATCACTGGGCAGCCCTACTCAAGTGTCCTAGCCATGCCATAAACTCCAAAAAATACTCTTTTATTTCTGTCTATTGTCATGGTTTTATGATTTTTGGTATCAGTATTCCACATCACAACATGATGTAGTGCATTTAAAGAGTTAATGCTCCAGCTCCATGGATCATTGATAGTTCCGGGTATAACTGCCTCAGAAGAGAAGAACTACGTTCCCCTGAGGACTTTGCATTGCTTTGAATTTTTATGTATTTCTGCCCAGAGGGAAAGATAAAAACTGTCTGTGGTAACGGGACACTCTCTTTTTCCTTTGGGATCGACCCAGCAGTGGGTGCTCACTGCCATCTCACCTTCATTGTTTGGTGCAAGGCCTTCGGTTTATCGGACACTCTGTTTTATTTATTAGCTTCAATTCCAATTATATTGTATTATATTGTGTTATTTTGCTTTCCCACATCTTATTTAGTAAATGAGCTTTTCTCCTCAGATTGTTCCCTCTGTTTCGGTTTTAGGCCCATCTCCCTTTTCTCTTTTCCCTCTCCACTTTCCCAGGGCGTGGGTTTGTGGGTCCCCCACACCAATTGTTGCAGAAACAGGCCAAACCAGCCTGTAAACTGTTGACATCTATATAGGATGGGGGCACTCTGGTTGGCGGGAGGTACAGGCTCCACTGTATGTACTCTGGTTGCAGAGCGACGTCAGGAACAGCAGCGACTCCTCCCGCATCAGAAAACAACCTCCACAGGACTGATGCTGTCCCTGGAAAAGTCCCTCACCACACTGGCGTACGCCGGGACGAAACCGGGAAGGAAAAACGGAAGCGAGGGATGCCGCTCCCTCCTCCACGCCGCCAGGGGGCGCTACAACAACGGCCCGCTGCCCATTGGCAGAGCGGAACGGGCGGCAGCGCGCAGGCGCGGACGCCGTGAGGGGGAAGTGGTTCCCGGCTGCCTTAGCGGCCGGCTCATGGCGGCAGCGCGGTGACGGGTGAGCAGCGGGCGGCGGGCCCAGGCCGGTCACATCCCGCCCGGGGAGCCCGCTCCGCGTCCCGAGGGTGCGGGGAGGGAAGGAGTAAAGGTGGGTGGAGTGGGAGGAGGTCTTCGGCCGCGGGTTGCTCCCCTCGGAGGGGTGTAGGCCTAGGGTGGGTTGGGGGGGTGGGTCGGGCTCCGCTGCGCGGCCTGTCTGCCTCACCTTCGCGGGGCAGGAGATGCGGCCTGCAGCTCGTGTGGGTCTGGCTGTGGGCCATGTGTTTGTCTGCCTCGGCTCGTGGCGTGCTGCAGCCCAGCCCCTTCAAATTGGCGGCATTAAGTCCTTCTCTCTATGTCGATACGTATCGGGTAGCGTAACCCAAGAGGGGTGTGTGGCCCAGCACTTCTGATTCTCTGGGGTGGGGGTGTTAGGACAAGGGGGAATCGTTTTAAGCTCAAGGAGGGGAAGTTTAGATTTGCTGTCTGGAGGAGGTTCTTTACAGAGACATTGCTGGCACAAACTGCCCAAAACTGTGGGTGCCCTGTCCTTGGAGGCGTACCAGAGCAGGTTGGATGGAGCCGTGGTCACTGTGGTCTGCCTCAGATCTGGAGGTTGGTGGCCTTGCCTGTGGCAGGGGATTGGAACTTGGTGGTCCTTGGGGTCCCTTCCAACCCAAGCCATTCTGATTCACAGATTGCACATCCCTGTGGCAGTCAGGAATTCACGTTCTAACCTTGTTCTCATCCTGCTCTCATCTTGTTCTCTTGTGTGTTGTCTTGTTCCTGTACATATAGCATTCCTTGTGCCCATATGTGCAGTAACTTCACCCTCCACACCTCCCCCAATAAGCCTCTCTTCTCCACTGTCTTACAGTGAACTCAGCCCTGGCTGTTTCTATTCTGCTGCACAGTAAAACCTCATTTATTCGTCTTCAGTTTTTGCTGAGTGTGACCCCTTTGGGGCTTGCTGTAAGCTGCACCTGAGACTTTTCCCCATAGATTTAAATTTATCTCAGATGTATCTGTAGCAGAAAACACCTATATGCTGAGTTCCCTCTTAGATCTATGGGAGCATGATCTTGCTGATGAGTCTGTAAGATTTCACTGCAGACTGTTCATCAGTAATGCTGCAGTAAACTAAAAAAATGAAAGCTTTTGGCAGGACAGATTGTAGTCCAGGCTTTACAGAAGCTAAATAGTGTCCTTACAGGTTGTTCCGCAGGTTTCACATTTTCCCTTCTACCTTTCATGCTACATGAAGTAACAGACGAGGTCATTTATTTCATTTCATGTTGCTGCTGATGTTGTGTTGCTAATTTTATATACGTGTATGTGTGTGTATTTGTGAGACCTTTAATGTTATGAAAATACTCTGGCAAATAGAGTTACAATAAGATGTACTTTTTAAACCTACAGTGAGGCAAGTAGTAGTAATGTTTAAGAAGGTATGTTTGTGCAGATAACTTCTAATGTCAGCAGAGAATAATTCTGTCTGGATTTTGAAGTTGTGAAGCTCACGTTCCACTTGATTTACAATGACTTTCAACATCTTCAAATATTGGCTGGGGGTGCCGCGCAACTTCAGAGCTTGAAATGAAATTATTTATATGTAAATGTAAATTTACAGTTTTTTTTAAACACCTATCAACCTTTGAAGAGTACTTATTACCTTTGAAGTGGTTATTTTTATGCAGCCTAATTTGTAGTCCTTACATCTGCTATTGTGCAGAAAAAACACCAATGCTATTGCTCGTAATTCTGGCTTGGAAAAAAAAAGGATATTTAAAAAATATGATGTCCAGGCATACCTGAAATAGCAGCAACTAGGCACTGGGCATAGATTGGCTACATCATCTGATTTATTTGTTATTGTTGTTGTTTTCCAGTTTTAAATTGAAGAGAAAATGTCACTTTACGATGACCTGGGAGTTGAGACCAGCGATTCCAAAACAGAAGGCTGGTCTAAAAATTTCAAACTACTACAGTCTCAACTGCAGGTGAAGAAGGCAGCTCTCACTCAAGCAAAGGTAAAGTCTCTTCCTAATTTTGCTTCCTGCTATTAAAGATTCTTTCATGCTCAGATCACTGAGGAGAGTTCATGACCTTAGAGTAGGGATCTGAGGTGTTTTGGTTAGGATTTGTGTGTGGGTTTGTAGCAAGGGGCCTCCCCTGGGAGGGCACAAGATGCCTGTTCCTTCAGGTCTGATCTAGGTAGTCTTGCAAGATGAAAATTGAGCAAAGAATTGGTGGGTGTGCTGTGATCCTCAAATCTTGTTACTGCTTGAGCCAGAAGCTGATCTTCAAATTTAGCTTTGGAGATAATGAAGTTAATTATTTTTTTCTTGTTTGAAGTGTAAGTAAAGGTTAAACTGCACTTGCAAGTGTACTGCTTATTGGGTATTCTTGATATAGTTGTTGCATGTACAGCTGCATGGTTTTATGCTATTTAAAGACTCTTAGGTGCTAAAGTACAAATTATTGTGCATTAGAAATTCAGAGAGAAATTGCGTGTGTACATGGAAGGGAAAAGGAGTACAAGCCAATTCCTTGAGCTTAAACTGTACAGAGCCATTTTCTGTTCTGTTGTGACAATATTTCACCTCATTGCTTTGCACAGTACTGCTACTGAGTTTTGATTCATGCAGGATGTATGTTCTTTGTGATCTGTAAGGTTTAGAATGAGATTACTTACATATTGGTTCAGATATGGAATAATTACTCAGATATGGCATTTTTTTCATTGGAATTACTGCTGATTTACACTGCAAAAATTGACAGCTGGATTTTGCTGTTACTTGAAGCAACCTGCATGAGTGAAATTTGAAATGGCTGCTGTGTTTGGTACTTTCTTCCTCTGTATACGTGCAAATAGAATAACAGTAATAGAAGAATAGAATAAGTATGGAAACTGGAGTTTATAAAGTGGATTGATACATTTTGCTAGATGGTAAAACATATTTGGAATAGGACTAAGGCCCTTCTTGAAAAATATCTGCTGTGTTTAATCTTATCTGAAGAGATCCCCTGAACTTTTAATGTGTGGTTTTCATCCTAATGCAAAGCATTCACCTGTCACTGTATGTTCTAGTGCATGCACAAGCAAAGCCTCATCTCTCCTGCTTAAAAAGAGGCAAGTGTGCCCTGGTTTAACTGAAGTTTTCTTTAAGTATTATGCCAAATATGTATCTGCGTAGCAGTTCTGTAACCACAGTTGGCAAGCATCTAGCTCAGAGCTGAGCTGGCCTTTGCCACCACTAAAGTAGGAAATAAACTAAATTATCCACATCAAGGTTCATTAGAAATGTCAAGGATTACTTTGAGTTGGTGAGGTTAAACACTGAGCTTTGCACAGCGAAGGATTTGAGACAGTGTTTTTTATCCTTTATAAAATAAATAGGAGGTGTCAGCGTTGAGTATATAAATAAAGCTGTTTTGTTACCTTTTATTCCTTTTCAATAAAATAAAAGAATATTTTCAGAGCTTTTTTTAAGCATTTTATATTTTGGCTGTTCTTCAGAGTCAAAGAACCAAACAAACAACAGTACTTGCTCCAGTGATTGACCTGAAACGAGGTAGCTCTTCTGATGAGAGACAGATTGTGGACACACCACCTCATGTAGCAGCTGGGTTAAAGGTAAGAATGAAACAGAGAGACTCCACCTGTTAACAGATGTTTCTGAATTGGAATTCTTTGACTGCCATCTGCATTTTATTTTGAAACGATCTTTCCAAGTGGTAAAGGAACTGATCTTTTTCCAAAATTGGAACCTCAGCTCAGACGTTCTTAGTGAGCATTTCAACTTTTTGAAGCTCTTCAGAATGCAAAACTCCACCATCTCTCTGGGCATCCTGTTCCACTGCTCTCCCTGCTGCACAGTAAAGAAGTGCTTCTGGATGTCTTTTCGGATGTCAGAAGGACAGTGTGTCTGCCTTTGTTGGTGTCATGTTTATAGCAAACAGTGACAAAAAAAAAAAAACACCTCATGATGTTGTGTGGGAGGAACCCCTTGTAGGTGATTGCAACATCAAGATGTGTTTCCTAATATGAATGTCTTGTCCACCCTGATTTGCTGTTTCTTTGTTTGGTCAGAAAGATCTTCCTTCATAGAAAAATGTGTAGATAGGGAAAGACTGAGTGAAATGTTCTGAAGTAAAACAAAGATTGATTCAAACACTGTTGGGATTAGGATGTTACGTGCTGTTACGGAAGTTAGGAGTTGAGTTGTGTGGTGCTGGAGAAGGGTGAGAAAGAAGTGGTTAAACTCTGGGTGTTGTTTTCAGATCTCAGCTGACAAACATCGCTGTTCTCCTTTTTTTTGTCTTTTAAGGATCCCGTACCCAGTGGTTTCTCTGCAGGAGATGTACTGATTCCTTTGGCAGATGAGTATGATCCTATGTTTCCAAATGATTATGAAAAAGTGGTGAAGCGGCAAAGAGAGGAACGACAGAGGCAGCGTGAGCTGGAGAGGCAAAAGGAGATTGAAGAAAGAGAAAAGTAAGGCTTTTGCTGTAATGTATGGCATATTGACAGTCAGGTAAAGAGTAGATTGCTAAATGTACATCTGTTTGGTTTTATCCCTCCAAAGGGTTTCAGGGAATTTCTTCAGGTTTAGCAAAGAACACTGAATGTGTGCAGAAAAAAGCAAGTTATTTTCTTCATATTCTGCATTCTTTTTAAGTACTTTAATTGTGTATTTATTTCTGTTTTGACTCTGGACAAAAGGATACGAATTTTTAAGTAGCTCAGTGCTCTTTGCATGGAATAAGAAATCTCTTTAATCTCATTAAAGGTGTTGAATGCAGGTTCAGTGTTCTGTTGAAAGAGGTGGTAAAGCATCTGCCAGCCAGGCAGTAAGATTGCATTTGGTTATTCTAAGTGAAACTAATAAGGAGTTTCATCATAGTATGAGTCATGAAGTCTGTGGAATTACAGAGGGGATATTCTGTCCCCTTCTGTTGACTGTGAAAATTAATATTTATAGTTATTTGGCCTTCTCTGTCTTCTCTTTGTTATAATCTTCATCCTCTTTGTAGAAGAGTGCCTGAGGCCCTGTTACTCTTCTCTTTAACTAGCATGCAAGATCCCAGAAATCTGGGCTATCATTGCCACCACTACAGTGTTGACTGCTGTTTAGTCAAGCTTCTTGCATGTAGGCAGAGAGGTTGGCCTTTATATAGAGAGTTAGAGAGGAAATGAAAAACACACAATAAGCTTTAAATGAAATTGGAAAAAACACTCTGTCATCAGCCAAAGTTGGGTCAGGTGTATGCTTTGTGACAGCCTTGGTCATTGAACGGAGTACAGGCTTTATGTTCACACTGTAGAGGCTCAGGAATTTTGTCTGGTTCAGTAGTGCTGCTGTTTTTTAGTGCCTTCCAGCAGTTTTGTTGGCTGTGCTGGAAGTGAGATCTGACTGATGCCCTGAGATGCACTGTTAACTTTGGAGGAAAAATACTTCAGAAAAAGTAATAAAATGATTAAGTGTTATTTACTGTGATAATGAAATTAAAGTGCCAGCAATTCTTGGAGCATTTTCCACCTACACATTAGCTTTTACATACTTGCCAGAAGTACTCTAATTGTCAAGCTCACCTCTCAAAGATATGATATTTAATCATGAAGACTTTTTTTCTTTTAAAACAGATTGAATAATTGTTGCTTCAGAAAGCCTTTGGTGGGGAATTTGAAAGGGATTCTCTTCAGTTCAGGATGATTAATTAATGTCTCTGCTGCCTTCCTGTTGTCTGCATCCAGCACCTCTTCCATTGTCATCTTTCAGTCAGCGTTGTCTGTTTGGAATAGATTTATTCATGGACTTCCTCATTTCCATACTCTATCCTTGATTGACTTGCAAGTGGAAAATAATCTTCTTGTTTTGAATCTGCTTGATATGTGACAAAAAAAAGATAAAGACTAACAAACAGAAAAAAAAACACTAAAAGTAATTGTGTTTACTTACACTTTCATGGAGAACATGTTATAAAATGCTAATCTGATTGGCCAAATGCCACGTAATTCACATGGCAAAGGCAGTATCATGAGTGAAAGCAGGGTCAACTTGGATTGTTTCTTATCCTAACTTGCTGTGTCTCCTAGAAGGCGTAAAGACAGACATGAAGCCAGTGGGTTTTCGAGAAGACCGGATCCAGATTCTGATGAAGATGAAGATTATGAAAGGGAAAGAAGAAAAAGAAGTAAGGGAGCTGTTAATTAATGGGAGAAATAAATATAGGGAAGAGGCGGGTATGATCCCTGTCCTGTTTTTAATGTGTTTTGTATTTCTCTTATCAGCTGAGAAGCATACTGCTAACAGTGGAGCCATTAGAATGAACCCAATGTTTTATTATATCTGAACTATTTTAATAGTGTGTTTTATTTTTACCTGTGGAGGAAAGTGTCATCTAGTTATTTGTGGCTCTCCACTGATTTATCAATACATACTTTATGTACAGTGCAGATTCCAGGGGAGAAAGGGAAGTGTGGGATAAAATGAAGCCATGAGAATTACCGTTGAGTTTTCACTACTGGTGCTTACCATTCCTGTTTTTGTCCATTCCTGTTTCTGTTGTTTGGATGCTTTCAGAACTAGTTAGCAGCGTATGTGTCGGGATGATATCTCAGTGTAAACGAAATGAAATGTCATTCTTTTCAGCAACAAAATTATAGTGAATAATTCTGGTCTGATTTTAGAAAAGTAGATTTCTGATGGGGAACATGCACAATATTTGCTCTGCCTTGGAAGTTGCTGACTGCCTTAAAATGCTGCATATTAAAATAGAGGAGGGGCTCTGGATTGTACTCTTACGAAAGTGTAGTTAAGCTTGAGCAGAGTATTGGCTTAACTGTTTTAGAACTGAAGGTTTGCTTCCCTTGTAGCCTTTTAGTTTGAAATTCTGTGAAATGGGTTTACCTTAGAAACAACATGTAGTGCATGACTGCAGTGTGATCTTGTCTTTTATGTGCTTTCCATTCGTATTGCTCTTGCTCTCACTGCTACTTTTCTGTTTGCAGTGAAGTGTGGTAAGAGCTGGCTGGCAGGGAGGCAGCAGCTGTGCTAAATCTCAGTGCAGCTGTTCCAAGCAGCAGAACCTAATGATGCAAATGTATTCTCTTCCATTTTACTCATAGGTATGGGAGGAGCTGCTATTGCACCGCCCACTTCTCTGGTTGAGAAGGACAAAGAACGTAAGTACAATGAAATCCTGTTCTCTAAAACTGGTAATATTGCTTCATTCTCACTCAGCTTTCTATTCAGTGAAGTCATCCTGCTGTTCTCTCCATGCAGTTCTTTCTTGCCTGATGACCTGTACCAGTTGTTTGTTGACTTCAGGGAGGCTGTGGAAAACCTGTAATATTACTGTTTCCTGTCTCTATTCTAAAGGATTCTTTCTATGTATCTGGAGGAGTGGTTTAACAGGCTGCTGTGTTGAAGAATCGTGTGCTCTGGGGTTGTCCTCAATGAGTTCAGGTTGGAGATGGCAGTATTCCATCCACTAGGTGGCATAACCTTGCTGTAACAACAAAATGGTCAGGATTTTTTTTAATGTCTGATTAAGTTTTTAAGTGACACAATGTGCTGTTCATTGTTTTATCTCCTTAAAAATAATTAAGCCGTGCATGTAAAGGACTTTCCAGATTTTATTGGAAAGAAGATTAAAATAAAAAAAACGGAAGCTTGGCAGAGAAAGTGAATGATATAACAGCAAAAGCATTTGAAGTGTGTAAATACTAGGAACAGAAAGAAATTGTTTGGAGTAAATAATTAGGAGCATTTGAGCAGAGTCAAGGAAAAATAAATGTAGGCGGGAAACGTGAGAAATATCCTGAGGGGAGAGCTCTGTGAGATGAGCTTACAAAGAAATCTTTGTGCTGCTTGTTACTTGATACCCGAAGCTAGACTGGAAAAACCTCGGAAAACAGTGTCGTAGCAGAAGTGCAGCAGTGCAATCCATCTCGTGGCAGCCCACAGCTCCTCACGGGGAGAGGAGGAGCAGTGCTGAGCTCTGCTGTCTGGTGACAGCAACAGGGCCCGAGGAAACGGAGTGGAGCTGCGTCAGGGGTGTTAGGGAAGGATTCTGCACCAGGGGGCGGCACCGAGCTGCCAGAGTTCAAAAGGTGTTTGGACAGTGCCCTCAGACCTAGGGTTTGGATTTTGGGTGGTGCTAGGTGGAGGCAGTAGGTGGACTCGAATCCTTGTGGGTCCTTTCCAGCTCGAGATGCTGTGATTCTAAATAGTATTTTTGTTTTCTCCAGTGATGTTCTCAAAATTCACACATGACACAGCAGTGGGAAAGGTGTAAACAGTAGTTCACGATGAGATAATTCAAAATGAATTCAGTTTAAAAGGCCACAGATACACCCAACAGAGTGTTGTGCATATTTTCTTCAATGTACTGTGGATTTTTGTTGTGTTTTTCTTTTACATTTGACCTCTCAGTGGAAGATAGTAATCTAATCTGTATGACATACATCTCTTTCCCATTCTGTAGTAGTTCAGAAATTATCAGTGAGATCTCTTAAGGCTGTATAAATATTTTGAGTTGTGCTGGTTCTTTTTGGAAGACTGATTTCTCCTTTGTGTAAATGTACAGCATGCTTTCTTTACAGTCCTCCAGGCCTAAGATGTGTGTACTGACATAATGTCATAATTGTGTTCCTGATGAATGGAGCGTTAAGTTTGTTTGTCCTCCGCCTGGATAGGCTCACTGCAGTGCAGGTGGCTGCTTAATATTTTTCTCAGTTTGATAAGCAAGAGGTTAATGAATGTGTTACAGACTTGCACATACAAACTCATTATTTGTTCTATGAAAAAAATACAGAATATCTCTTAAGTTTAGATCTTGGGGAAAGGGGGAGAAGATAAGGGGATGTTAAAGCTCTGTGTGCAGAGAAGGCATTCTTCTGGTATGGGTTTATGTGAAAGGCGTTTTTGCATAAAGCAGAAAAGGTACAACTTGCAAACTGAGGTCTTTCTCTAAAAGAGCTAAGATTGAAAGCATGGTATTCTAGCATTCATAACATGCAACATATTTTAGTTGAAAAAGCAAATGTCTCTCTTCTTCAGCTGTAGCATCGTTCCCATATGAAGATGAGTCAAGGCCTCGGGCACCGTCTTCTAAAGCAGCCATTCCTCCTCCAGTGTATGATGAGCCAGACAGGCCTCGTTCCCCCACGGGACCTAGCAACTCATTCCTTGCTAACATGGGGTAAATGTTTGACATATTTACATTTGGTGGAAAAAGGCATTAGAAGGTGACAGGAATGAAAAGTTAAAATAGTTGTCAGTAGAGATAAATAACACATTGTATGTATATGGTTAGCCTGAGTGCATGTAGACATAACTGACAGAATACAGAAGAAGCAGTGGATTTACTTGAATGAGAAAAATTCATTTGAGGTGGCTGTGTTTTTAAGACAAGTTCTGAAGCCACATTCCAGCATGAAGTGTTTATGGGTTGTACAATCCAAGCTAATGTAGTCTGCAGGAAAGCAAAGATGGCTTGTTAGTTGCACTGGGTTTCTTTCCCAGCTTTGTCCTAATTTCGTTATGTACCTATTTCAACTCTGGTTTGTTTCCTCAGAAATTCAAAGCATATTTGCATGAATGTGGCAGCAGCTGTGGTTGCAAATCTGTCCGTTTACTTTTCTGCCTTGGGTTTGTGTTGTGTGTGATGTTTGTGTCTCTACAGTGGTGGGAAAGTGAAGTGAAATGTATAGTTAAAAATAGCCCTGAGACCTCACTTGAAAGGT
This sequence comes from Cyrtonyx montezumae, assembly GCF_038088225.1. Taxonomy (NCBI): domain Eukaryota; kingdom Metazoa; phylum Chordata; class Aves; order Galliformes; family Odontophoridae; genus Cyrtonyx; species Cyrtonyx montezumae. The sequence goes on along the minus strand of NW_027072034.1, from coordinate 158,034,854 downwards.
GTAACGCTTTGCTGTGTGCTCTCTTCACAGTCTTTTTGGGTGTTGCAGAAGTGCAGACTCAGTGAGATCCAAACTGCATGCAGGACAAACGCATATGTAAAAGTGCAGTTTATTACTCTGTTACACTACATTTCTTTTTAGTGACAGTTTTTCCAATCAGTTTTTCTATAGAAACGTCCTTTTTCTGGGCCATGTAAAAACAACCATGTAACTGAAGTAGTGCTGGTGGACCCATTTACATATTGCTGCCACCTCTAGTTAGCACTACCCCGGGACCTTCACTTCATTGAAGGAGGTGCTGTTATAATAATTATTTGGACTATACAATTGGCTACTGTTTATTCTGTGGCTTAGTGCTTCAGCTTTCAAACGTTACATAGCTAGCCCTTTGTATGTGTCATGTAGTCACTGATCCAATGTTTTCTGTGTAATCTTACATGCCTCTTGATAAAATGGAGGAGATTTAGTGTAGATTATTTACTGTGGTGTAACTTGTTGTAGCGTGACATTTCTTTTGTGCCTTGGCCTGTCCAGCTGTGTGCTCCACAGAAATGCTAACAAAGGTGGTACTTTTAATAGATTGGAGAATGATTACCTTAGTAAGTTCTTGAAAATTCAGAAAGGAGAGCTGTGTCAGTTAATAGTGAGAATATTCAGGTTTGTTGTAGGAAGTGCTAGTAAAACCATGCACTTTGGAAATGATGCACACTTCAAAACAGGAGGTAGTATAATGTGACTTAATGTGGGAAGCAGGTGGTTCCACATCTGCCTTTTCTCTCAAGTTTTGATACCAGACACTGACAAAGATAAGAAACTGGTCTAAATGGACCTTGGCATAATGTGCGACTTGCACTGCTGCTAGAACTTGGAATGTGTTTGGGAAAGTATGAACAGCTCTTGAGTATTTGCACACTGGAGAAATGCAATGATAATGTAAGAAACCTTTACTAACTGATTTTTTTTCCTTTTTGCAGAGGGACAGTAGCTCATAAAATCATGCAGAAGTATGGTTTCAGAGAGGGCCAAGGGTTGGGAAAACACGAACAGGGGCTGAGCACGGCACTCTCTGTAGAGAAAACAAGCAAGAGGGGTGGCAAGATCATTGTTGGCGATGCTACAGAGAAAGGTAATCTTGTCTTGCACCAAAAAGTTTGTGAAAAATGACTGTGGGAAATAGTCATGCTCAGTTGGGAGCTCCTGGATTTTTGTTAGCCATTAGTTCTAGCAGAAAATACTACTTAGCTGGAACAATTCCTTGTGCTCCTTCTTGCGGGAATTTACCTTTGTAACATTTTTTGAAGTGATCTTCTATTAATTATTTGAACTCATCCTCCCCTATTAGCTGTCCTTTAGTGTCTGTAACCTTCTATCTATACCTTCACTTCCATGGGTGATCCTGCTGCACTCCTATTGGCTTTTTTCCTATCATGTGCATTAGAGAACACCCTCATTTCCCTGCTGTTGTTTGTTCTGGAGACAGCACCTCTGCTTATTAGGACAGCACTTATGCATGAACACAAGTGTTGGAAGTCAGGAGATCTGGTTTTTAATTCTTAGTGAATCTGATGCAGTTTTGAACTCATGAATGAATAATTTCCCTCAAGGAAATGGTACAGTGTGTATGATCTTTGTAGCAGTGATTTTTCTGCATATTATCCTTCCAAGTAGCTAAAAGATCTGAAATACTCTTCCTCACCAGTACAAAACTTTCGTGGCTTTTATTTCACTGTTTGCTAATAGTAAGATTCTGATAGAAGCCTTCATATGAGTGTTAGTCTAAAATGATTCCATGATTAACTTCTTTTCTCTTCCTAACAGATGCAACCAAGAAAGCAGATTCTAATCCATTGACTGAGATACTGAAGTGCCCAACGAAAGTGGTCTTACTAAGGGTAAGCTGTGATTAAATGTGTGTAGTATTTCCAGCATGCACTACTGATTGAAATGCTAAAACTTGCCTTCCTGTTACAGTGACTCTGCATGGTTTGGACAGTTCTGATCTGCACCTACACGGTGCTCTGTTGTGGAGAAAATGTATGTTTTCCCTGTGATACAATTTGTGACTGTAAATCAACATTGGTTTAGATTATGCGGTGACTGTGTCACAGTGTCTGAGTATTAGGGAACTGTCTAGGCTCTGGAATGTGACAGAATGGTTGTTGACCTGGTATACAATAGCTTAAGTAAATCACAGTTGCATGCATCCACGATTTATCTATGTAATTCAGGCAGCATCCAGTGAGTTATGTTTATTGTTTAAACTTTCAGAATATGGTGGGTGCTGGTGAGGTGGATGAAGATCTAGAAGTTGAAACTAAGGAAGAATGTGAAAAATATGGCAAGGTTGGGAAGTGTGTCATCTTTGAGGTAGGAGTCTGTCTCTCATTCTGGCTACTCCAAAAGTGAGTTGGTCATTTGTCTTTCATGACTGGCACACTGCTGCTATGAAGGAGCAGCATAGACAGGAGGATTTCAAAGGGTCCTTTGTTGTGTTGCAGTTTGGCATTTCCCATATTTATAAAGTGCAAACTCTGAATGTCAGAAATAGCAAAACCCTTGAGTGTTGTACTGTTGGGACCTTTTTAGTTCCTTCTGCTATATTAATCTTTTCCTTTGAGATGGTTATAGGTTTAGATTACTGAAGCTTTTCACCCTAGCTGATATAAAAGATTTCTGTAGCAAAACAGGGCCTAAGCTCAGCAGTCTTCAACTTCCCTTTGGCATCTGGAGAACTGAATTATATTGGCTTAATTTTACATTCTACTTTTGTTCAGAAGTGCTGCATAAAAACCGTGGTTCTGTTACTGTTCTAATCACATCTGGGTTTTTTTGTTTGTTTGCTGGGTTTTCTTTCAGATTCCTGGAGCCCCTGATGATGAAGCTGTAAGAATATTTTTGGAGTTTGAGCGGGTTGAGTCTGCAATTAAAGGTAGGTTACTAAAATGTGTCATATGAATTTCAGAGTTCATCTCTTCAAAGAGATTAAACGGTCTCACTCATTAGACTGTTGAGCTGACAACATTTTAAGTCACTGAATTGCTGCTTGCTGATGTGTTTTTTGTTGCAATTGTAGCTGTTGTGGATCTAAATGGAAGATACTTTGGAGGCCGAGTGGTGAAGGCTTGTTTCTACAACCTGGACAAGTTCAGAGTACTGGATCTGGCAGAGCAAGTTTGATTTTAAAAATCTAGCTCGAGGTGTCACTGTTTTGGCAATCATGTTTTCAGCAGTAGGCTGGGAAAAAGAAGAGAAAGTAGCTTTCCTAGCAGACTGGAAACAGGCCTCATTGAATGGATTTTTCGCATTCGTTGTGACTTCATTTTTTGTAATATAAAGCCCTTTGAAATTAAGATTCACGTCTGTGTGTTTTTGAATTGCACAATTCTGCTTATTGCTCTGGGAATCCTTTTTCTGAACTTTTTTTTCCTGAACTTTTCATCCACAACTTCACTGTTTTGAAAATACACTGCTGAGGAAATGCTTTGTCTGTATTCCTGTTTCCCTTGTTCTGGTGCAGCATCCACTGTAAGTGGGGAGCTTTGGAAAAGGACTATGTGCTATTATGCTTCTCTTTCCTAATATCCCTCTTGCTCGTAAGTCCTCCATCTCTTCACACCGAATTGATCTGGGGACAGTTGGCAGCTAGTTTGTTCTTTCCTGACTTCGGGACAATAGTTTTTATGCCAGAATGGAGACTTAGAGTAACAAGGAGGAGTTTCTGCTTCTTCCTATGTCCAAAGAAAACACATTTAATGCAAGGAAGTGGAAGGAGAAAGGAAATTAAAAGGTTTAGCCATTTGAATCAGGATAAGTGGACTGTTAGCAGATGCTCTGTACTGTCAGGCAGTCTTTGCTAGAAAGCCAGCATTAACTGATTTTAGGTAGTTACTGAAATGCTGTGTAAAAAGCCTATAGACACTCATTCTCTCATCTAGCCAGCTATCGGATTCTCAGTTCCTCTAATATCACGCATAGGGTAACTAACTTTGTAATTGATTCACACCTAAGAAGAAAGCAATGGAAGAAAATTCTCATAGAAAAATATGAAGAGATGACAAACTAAACTTGTAAAAACTGCAGCTCTTTTCAGTCTGAGGTAAAACAGCATGTAGCATTCTGCTCATGGTTTTGTGTTCACCTTTTGTATGTGACAGAGTTGGAAGGAGAGGGCTATGCAGTGATGGTGGTTGTGCATGTGCTCCATTGCATCTACAGTTGCCACTGAAATTGCATAGATATTAAAATGAAAGAGGGTATTGAGGGCCATTTCGTTGTTTAAAAGCTGATGCTGGATGTCTTTTTCCTGTTGTACACATGTACTTGGGGGAGGGGATATAGACCTGTAGTTGATCGATGCTGTGAGTATCTCCAGTTACTGCCTTTTTATTAAGTTTTGGCTGCAGATCCATATGACAAACCCTTGGTCTTGTTTCTTGCTTACTTTGTCTGCTTGTGTTCCAACAACCTCTGTACAAACATTTGCCTGTAAAAGAGAAAAGTTTGTTTTTTTTAAAAAAAAACTTGTATTTTACCTACTGTGTGTCAGCTTCCTTACTGTCCTCTTCTGTTACACAAGGCCTTCCCTCCAAGGTGGTCACTTCTGTGGCACGTTTGCCACTGTTGGCAGTGGCTGTAATCCACCATTAGAAAAACCTCACTGCAGAGGTAAAGAGCCAGCCTGACTAATGCTAAAACCACAGGTCTTGGGGCCATAACAGAATTCAGATTCTGTTATTACCTCTGCTGTTAGTTTTCTGTTTGACCTTGAGCAATGTACTTTAAAGCCCTTACTACTATGTAGTAAAATGAAGAAATTAGCCTAATAGAAATTGGCATGTATTTGCTTCCAAGAGTTAACTAATTTGAATGTCATGCTGCAGAAAGTTGCCTGCTGGTAATCCATTCAGTGTGATCTGAACTTAACTTGAAATAGGAATTGGCTTTTATTTCAGCAAATAACTGCTGTTCTGATTGGGTAACTTAGCACTTCCTGAGTACACAGACTTTTTTTTTTCTTCTAACCAGCTCTTCTGCCTTTTTATCTGCAACACCAGCTTCTGAGCTTCCAGTTTAATGTGTTCAAAGCCTTCTATTTGCTGAGAATTGCTTTACTGGCAAGCTCTTTACTGCTTAGTTATAAAAATCATTGTCACTGTTGAAGACTAATGGCTAACACTTATCTCTGTAAACGTAGAGGAAGTGGTTTGTTGGTTTAGTGATCTGCGTAGGAGAGAGACAAATATTCTGTAACTGAAATATTTATCTGTACTATGGGGTCACTAAGACAGCCTACCTCTTTCTGAGGTGCCTTAGTTTCAAGTGTTGTTCCTTTGCGGGTAGTCACTTTGCTGGGTGCAGCAGTGTGATGTTCGAGCCTGGTGTGTGAGCAGTTGGCCTCTAGGTGCTGCTGCAGGAAATGCAAACAGAAGCTGATGTGGAAACCTGGAAAGGGTCAGACAGTAATACTAACTGTGGTCTTTATTCTGTGGTCGTGCTGGTGACTTTTTTTAAGTAAGTTAGTTATAAGTTAGTTAGTAGTAAGTACTCTCTTTTTTTGCAAATGCAATTTCTTCACTTATCTGTGTTGATGTGTTGGCTCAGGCTTTGTCAGATTAGGCTTTTCCTTGCGTGCCTTTAAAAATCTAGTTTCTGAATTCTCTACTTCCTACCTCCTCTGGAGGCCGTTGTTACTGACTTCAGTTTCTCAAATTGCCTTTCATTTAACACTTTCAGCTCTTCCTGCTTGCACATCTTTTTTTCCTTCCACAATTCATCAGCACCCTGTCAAAAAGCTCCACAGCACTTAATTTGGAGTTCTGTTACACCTACAAACTTTTGCTTGTACTCACTTCTTTGTCTTTTTGTACTTGAAATTACACACCAACCTTTTTCTGTAAGGTGCATTGTAAACATAACTTCATAACTGTAGTCTCGAGCAATAATATTTTCGTTTCTTTTTTGTGTGGTGACTTAGAAAATCGTGACTACAGAAAATGAATAGAATGATAGCCTGTTAAGATCCATTTTGGCAGCACGATATCGGTTATATTACTTCAGGTGACAGGTTTGATATTTTTCAGGCCCAATTTCCTAAAGTTAAACTTTAATTCCATGTTACCCTTTTCTAAAGTGCTCTGATTCTCTAATGTGCTGAATCTCCTCTCAGACTAAGCACAAACTGTTCATTACTTCCGAGGATCTAGATTAGGTGCCTACTTAAGGAAGGTTTGGCAGTGTCCTGATGCTAACAGCAAGCTGAGAGGGACATTTAGGATGTGTCAGCCAGGAGCTGAACAAGATGTCCATAGTGTTACCAACCCTGAAGCCTTAAGTACAGGGATTTGCACAGTGACATAACCATTTGCTGCCTTTTTCTAAATTGTAAGTGACTGTTATTTTAAAAGCAGGGAAGCATTGACTTGATGCCTTTATAATACTTAGTTTTTGTAACCTCGAGGTTTCATTCCTGAGTGGTAACAGCTATTTTAGAGCCCATCATTATGAACATAGGTTATGATTGTATTTTCTTATGTGCACTGCTTTGTATTTAGCCTGTGCTGAATTTCATCTGTCAGTTCATCACTTGCCCACTTAGTGTCAGACTAAAGAAATCTGATGAGCCTTGCGCTCACAGGGAACATTGTTTTAAATTACTATTGTCAAAACCTAAGCTTGATGTGCTAATATTGTATGAAAGATGAGAGTTGTTGCCTCAGAAATGCATTATCTAAACAGCCATGCAAAGAGGGAAGGGAGACAGCTAAAACGTGCCTTGCCCAAGGTCATGCAAAGGGATGGTTGCAGAGCAGAGATTATACCCTGTAGCCCTATATTTGCAAATGTGCAACTAAAACCCAAATTCCTCCTGGAGGAGTTGCTTTTTATTTAAAGGCAGAAAATGGTAAAGTGCTCTCAGCCTTAAACTTAGACTTGGTAATGACCTTTTTCCTTAATTACCCAGCATTCATCAAAACAACACACTTTGTGCTTCTGTGGTGCAGTAAAATAGTAAACAGTCGTGGATTTTATAGAGAAGGAAATTGAGATAAGCCATGCAGCAGCAACAGGAATGTCAACCACAGGAACAAGAGACTGAAATTCCAGGTCCTACCAAATCAGCTTGAATTCTACAAATAATTCTGCTGCATGCTACACTAATCCATGTGAATGGGTAAGTTGCAGCTTGCCTCATGTTGCATATTAGCATTTTTAGAAGGTGAAAAGTATATATATTATTGCTGGTTCTATTTCTGCCAGCAGATGCAGCAATGAGAATATAGCACTTAAAATAGTTATTTTTTTCTTTGTTTTTTCTTCTTCCTAGTCTGAGAAATACCAACAAACAGGCGTGGCCAGCTAGAGTTGATAGTGAAGAGTGATACACCACCAAAATCCAGGAAGTGCTTACATTTGTCTGCTGGATCTCACAGGAAGTCAGTGTTTCTGGACTATCAACGCAGGTCCTTCAATGGCCTTAATTTCACAGAATTGTAGAGTGAGTGAGGTTGGCAGGGACCTCTGGGTCCATCTGGTCCAACCTCTGCTTAAATAGGGACACCCTGAGCAGAGTGCCCAGGATCACATTCAAGCAGCTTTCAGAGGTCTTCAAGGAGGGGACTGCAACTACTCTGGACAACCCATCACCCATACATCATATAATTGTTTCCTGATGTTCAGAAGGAATCTCCTGTGCTCTGATGTGTGGTCACTGCTCCTTGTCCTGGAACTGGGCACTACTGATGAGCCTATCCCTGTCCTTCAGCATTCCCTTCAAATATTTCTAGACGGTGCTGAGATTTCCCGAGCCTTCTGATCTCTGGGCTGAGCAGTCCCAGCTCTTTCAGCCTTTCCTCATAGGAGAGCTATTTCAGTCCCTTCATTTTCGTAGTCCTTTATTGGACACTTTCCAATATGTCCATACTGGACTCTACTGGGGAGTCCAGAACTGGACACATTACTCCAGGTGTGGCATCACCAGTACTGAGTAAACCACCTGTGTCCTCCTGCTGGTCACAATCCTCTTAATGCAGCCCAGCATCCTTTTAGCCTTCTTTTTTTTTTTTTTTGCCTCAAGGACATACTGAGAGTCTTTGGGGAGATGGTTTCAAAGGCCATCTTGAAGTGCTGGTAGACAGTGTCCACTGCTCTCCTCTTGTCTAACCAGGCTGCTTTACCATACAAGTTAGTTAAGTTGGTCAGGCATACTTTCCCTTGCTGATGCCATGCTGAATGCTGCTGCTGACTTTCTTGTTGCTCATATGCCTGGATTTTTTTTTCCAGAATGTGCTGCTCCAGAATCTTAGATATAAATGAAAATTCTTTAAAGTTTTGGAAAAGAATAAGAGGATCCATACAGCTGAGGGCTGTTTGCAGGTGTATCTAGTGTTGATAACATTTTCCTGACTAGCTTCAGGACTGTAACCTTACTCTTTTCCCTAATAAATCAAGAGCTGCTTACAATTGCAGATAATCATGTTGATTACAAGCAGCCTCTGTTCCAATAACTGCAGGACTGTGTGATAATGATTGAACTCTCTGGGAGAATTCATACCTGTAAGTGATGAGACACTTGTCCTTAGGAGAGGAATAGGGATTTGATTGCATTTGCTCTGCTGGCAGCAGATGAACAGACTGAGCACGTTGCTATGAGAATATGCAGCCTTTTACTTTGGAAACTCTCACATTTCTTCAGGTTCTGTTTGACTTTCTACATTCTTTAATTTACATGTATGTGTTGCAGGAGGCACTTCAGGAGAGACAGGCACTGTTGTTGTACCAGTGCTTCTGTACCCACTGGCCAACCTCCAGCTCCTGTTTGATGGCAGTCAGTGTGAGAGCTGTGGCTTTCCCCATGTGCCAGAGGAAAGAATTGGGCTTTGGTGAAGCTCTGTCAGCCAGGAGACATAACTTTCTGCTGCACTGAGCTGTGGAGGAGAGGGTTTTTCAGAGATGAGTTTGAGAATAACACTGAGCTTCAGAGTTTTATGTATCCTACAGGCAAGGCTTCCATTAAATGACTTCTCTCTTATCCTGATGACTTCATTCTAGCTGCACAGATATTAAAGAGCAATCACAGATCCTTTCACATCCAAACAGTTTCGGTTATGTGAATGATTATTATTTTTCTCACTGCTTCAGGGCCTGCCCTCTCCTTGGAAAACTTCCACAAACTTTCTGAAATGGGAAGGCTTTGAGTTGATGAGTTACTGGGCTAAAACCATCAGTAGGAAGGCAGTGATGAGCAGCAGGTACTGAGTGTTCAACCTCATGAGCAAACAGGTCTTTCTGCTTACTCCAAGGTGTATTCCACCCATTTTCTGTTGGAAGTAATCTGTACTATCACTCCAGCAGCCAGCTTTATGTCACCAGCATACTTTCCTAAAGACTGCTATTCTGGTTCTAGCTCAACACATGGAACTCAAAACAAAAAGGTGATGTGGTTGATCTCTCTCCCTACCCTTACAGCATGTTGCTGTACGTAGAAAGGAGACAGAAGAAGATCAGACTGACTCTTGTATCTGCTCTGTGAATAATGGCCTCTTCTCTCCAAACTCCAGCACTGATTTTTCTAGAATTCTGCATGCCAGATCCAGATCTTTTGGGGGACCACATCTTAAAGATGCAAATTCTTTATTCTGCATTTACTCTGTTGGTGTACCATCTGGAACCAGTTGCAGGACAGTCTGGTGCTTGGTAGATGGAACAAAAAAAAAACCAACCCACAAAGACAGCCTCTGCAGAATTTTGTTTGCATGGCACCACTAACATCTAATAATGGGCTGTAACCTGTAACAGGACTTCTGCAAAGCCCAGCTGAAGATGGGCAGGCAGCTCCTGGAAGGATATACGATGCCCTTTCTTTTCCTGAGTGCTGGCTTGCTGCGGTGCTCTGGAGAAGTAACTGAGGTGAGGAGGGGGACAGCACTGGTGCTAAGGGTAACGAGTGAGATATATGGGGTTGTTCTGAGGTGCTGTGAATAAGGTCTGGGGGAGAGGAGGCAAATCTCAAGGGAACTTTCATATCTGGACCAGTTATGTGTTTGCACAGTGAGTTTGAAAATGAAACTTTACCTCAAAGGACTGCAGTGATATTTTATGCACCGTAGAGGATGATAGAATTTTTCAAGGTTTCAAGAATTGGCTGATTTGCTTATAGTGTCAGCCAGCTTCAGAGCATAGAAGCTTTAACTCCTGTGCAGTTCTATGCTTTCTCATGGATATTTATGCCTCGTGTCAGAAGCAACAAATGGGGAGCTGCTCCTTTCTCCTCCTCACCAGGGGACCTGTGGACTCTGACATGACTGCTTGTGTTGGTACAACTGCCTTTCTATTAACCAGCAGGTACAAGTGCTGTATGCCTTCAATATCCAGGGTGATTTTACATGCTATTTATTGCTACGAGTCTCTAGTGTAACTTGAGTTGCAATGCCCCAAATCAGTGGTAAGGAGGAGAAAATGGACTAAATTCTGCAGGGCTTTTAACTGCTGGAAAAGGTGGCACAAACCTACCATTTCCACTTCTGTGTTCTTCAGGAGAGAGAAACATGGCAAAGCCCCTGTCTGCATGCCAGACGTGGGGAAGAAGATCAGAGCAGATGAGTCCTAAAGAACACAAAGCAGTTAATTGGAGAAGAGAGAGCATAGGTTCGTAGGTTCATAGGTACATTAGGTTGGAAAGGGCAGGCTTCTCCTCCCATTTCTGCTTTCTCCAGTTTCTGTACCACACAAAGACTTATGGTGTTTCTTTTTAAGTAATGGGAAATAGGTTAATCCCAAAGCACAGGGCTTGGTTCTTTGTTCCTATTGTGTTAGTTCAAGAGTGCAGCCTTATGTCTGCTGCAGGTCACCCTGCAGTGTTAATGCACCCTAAGTCCAACAGGTGGGGGGACAGAAGCTGTGCTCCCTGTGAAGGACCATGCTTTGGCAAGAATGGAGGCTGCTGCTCCCCTACATCTCCTAGCAAGTGTAGCATCTCCAGTACTAAATTTTGTTTACAGCATATACAAGATAAAGCAGGTGCCAGAGATTTTGCAAGAATGCTTTAAGCTGCACGTGCTTTTACTGGCTGCTAAAGCACAAGAGAACCTCAGCTATACAGAAAACAAGGTATTTCACAAGAAGACAGCTAACCTGTTTCTTATTTCTTTCCTGCCTCTTATTTCTCCTGAAGGAAGAATGTCTTTTGCCCAAAGCTGTTTTTAAATATCTCTCCACCTCACAGCCCCTTTGTTATTTTTATTCTTCCAGTCTCTAAGGCGTGATCTCCAGCTTCCATCAGAGAGCTTGCAGCAAGTCAGCAACTCAGGAATCCGTATGGTTCTGCCAAGGCAAAGGTCTTCAGCTCATCACAGATCTCTCCACCTCTTGCTGCGGGCAGAAAGCTAGGTAGCGTTTTTGGACTCTGCTGTTTCAAACTTGCAAAACTTGTATAGCAACTGTGAACCAAAACTCAAATGATACTCTAGCGAAACAAGCCTATGCTCCTCCAGCACCTGTTCCTCTTTGAGAGGACGGGAAGGGAAAATGGATGGGTTTTGTGCTGTTTGAGGCACTTCAGGAAAATGCTGGGGTTACACAATTGTAGTGATGCGCTGTCCTCAATGGGAGAGGATATGAGTTGGAACAGTTCCCAGTGACTCCTCTTCCCTCTGTGTATGTGCGAGGCATATAATCACTGTTTTCATTTTTTTCCTATTACGAACATCATGACATTGGCATTGATAAAATCAATTTTCTTTAAAAGTCAGAAAGAAGAAAAAAACAAAACATAGAGCCTGGATTCACCTTGCAGAGGGACTTAGTGAGAAGGAGTTGATTATTTGTCACCCTGGATGCATCAAAAGAAGGATGTAGGTGTTTCTCCCTTCAGTGCCAGAGAGGTGTGTTGTAGTAGTTCAAAGCCATGGAAATCAATGGGAATGTCCCTGGAGAAGCGAGGCTGGGTTTGCACGGAAAGAGCACGACCACATTTAGGAACCTGCTCAAGCAAGCATCTGCAGGAAAGCCACAAACATATGTACCTGACAGCAGGTGGTACTGCTGCAGTAATTACTGCATGCAGATCACTCATGGGAAATGCTGTCCAGTTCTTTACAGTGCTCCTGGGCCTTTCTTTCTCAAACCCAAAAGCCGATTACTGCGGGCAGAACATGAGACTGGGGCCCAAAGCTGTGCAAGGGACCAAGAGCACCTTTGCTTAAGTCTCTGACCTGCATCTCTCTAATCCAATCTTCTCATGACACCTTTATAGAGCACCTAATCTTTGTGATATGAGGATGCCAGCCCTAATACCAGGCTAGCAAAAATAATCTGTCTAGGTCAGGTTGCAGCACACGTGGAGCTTGACTGGGGAGTCTCCAAGAGCTGCTTGTTTCCAGCCCATGCCGCACCTTAAACTCTGACAACCTGGCTGTGTGCTGTCTGCTCTCCCAGGAGAAGCAACACCTTCAAGTAAGGTGTACTCCAGGGGTTGAGGCCAAGAGCCTGTGCTCAGGGAAACCAGCATCTTACAAAGGGACAAAATAGAATTGTGCAAGCCTGATTTATCGTGTAAGCATGTCCCACCATGCATTCAGTGCCAGCTATTATAAGCACCCTCATCTTTCTTGGGCTTGTGCCACGCAAGTAGTTTTAGATGATATAAATATTTTAAATGAGCTGTTCTCATTATTGTTTGTTCATAGTGCACAAGCCTTTTTGCAAAGTGGATCCTGTGTCTGATTCTCAGCATGAAATGACTGCATGGCTCCAGCCCAAGAAAAGCACTGACATCCCTGGTTTGCAGACAGACAGTTCCTGTGCATCATCTTGCCATGCTGCTGAGTGGGAAGGCAGGTCAATTCAATAGTGATTTCCTGGCTGGGCAATCACTGATGGAAATGTCCATTCTTCCATGTATAGGTTAATATGTCTCCCCATAGATACGTGCAGAAATGCTGAGCATCTTAGCGTGGCAGAGCACCCTATCTTCTATGCCCCTTGAAATATGCAAACATTGATGAAAATGAGCAGTTCAGGTTTTTAGCTGGAGTTTGTCAGGAGTCTGGGCTGTATCTCCACCCCATTTTCTGAGCAAGTACTGCCTTCCTGGCTGCAGACCTGGCTGCACTCAGCATCTCAGCCAAACACGGGCTTAAAACCTGGTATAAAGTTAAAAGTAATCTTCACTGAATTAATTTGAAGTAAACAAGTCCACCAACATTTCAATAGCCATTAAATCATGTTTTTGTTTCCTTTGGAGACAGCTTCCTACAGGCCACAGCTGGGAAAGGTAGTGGCAAACACCACTGCTGTTGGTGCCTCTCCCAGCATGGAAGCCTTGGGAAGATCTCAACAATCCATCTACACCATCCCTCAGCCCCGAGGCAGGATCAGCACTGGCTAGGACCACTCCCACTGTGTTTGCCCAACCTGTTCCTAAAAGCCTGGGTGATGCCAAGCTGCCTTCTCTGCCCGTGCAGTCTGGTGTTTGTGCTCCACCGAGAGAAGAGCCATCTTTGTTTCCCCAACCCAAACCATATGTTGTTTAGATTCCATCTACATCCAATCTTGACATCATCTTCCAGTTTTTTGTTTAATATTCTCAACGTTACGCCATTCTTCTGTTGAATGTTGGGTGAGGGATGAAAACCCTAGTGTACCAGAAATCCCCAGACTATGTTTGGAGACTTTCCTGTTTATTTAAACAGCTTGGCACCACATAGATGCCCGAGGTGCTTTCTGTGGGCAAAAAAACAGTAGGATGTAATAGAGAGAATGAGGCAACGAGATGCTTCAACTCCTACGATGGCCTTGGCTGGAGCTTGCAATTTGCTTTCTAGAGATTGCCCATGGGGAATACATGGAGAAGCAGAATAAACACATGGAGATGTGGCTCTGTCCAAGAGCCTTCTGTCCCAACACACAGAGCAACTGGATCAAATCCCAATTTATCAACCAGGCGTTTTATTCATTTCCCCTTTGCACTTGGGATATTTAAACCTTTGTACCACTCCAAGTGCAAATGGGGTGGGAAAACCTCTCTGCCTCCCTGATGGAAGCAAGGTCCAACCAGGGACCTTAACCACCAGCCTTTAATATAGATTCCTGATCAACTCTGAAATGTTCCTGCTGAGGTGTTTTTGGAGCAACCAAGGAAGACCTAGGTTGCAGAATGAAAACAACTGAGGTTTTATGCAGCTTCCAGGCTATGCAAGCGTGGGCAGGATATTGTGGACAACAGATCTGGACATACGCATCCAAACATGAATTTTGATGAATGTGATGCCCAAGTTCATCACTGGGTCTAAACCTGATTATACCGCATTTTGGGGTTATTCTTCCAGGGATGAACTGATAATCAGCATTTATCCCAAGACATATGACTACGGAAGTATCTGTGTTTTCCAGAGATCATCAAGGAGCAGCACTCATTTCAGCAGAATAAACACGGGTGTTGAGTCTGACTCCCAGTCCTCTTAGGGATGGATCAGCAGAGCTGCTGCACGGTAGACAGAAGAAATAAATCCAACAAATGGAGAAGAAAAAAAAAAGCTTTATTGTAAAGAAAAAATAACAACTGCTTCTGCTATAAAAATCCCATGGAAGACAGGTCACTGTTGTGGCACCCTGGACTTGAGCATGGTTGGGGAGTCCCTCCAGCACATGGGTGTTGGGATGCATGGAGTCAAGAAGGACTCTCATTTGCCCTGAAGTTATCTTCAGTGTTTCCTGCTGCATTTGCTGGTGATGGGGCAGAAACCAGCTACCCTAACTGGCTCTAGATGCTGACAAGAAGCTCGGCATCTCCATGTCATCAAAGCTTCCGTGCTTCTGTCACTCGAGGCTGACGCTTGGGGATGTCTCCATGTGCAGCCACCACTGCAGGGCAGAATCAATGGCACAGCCACCTCTTGAGGAAGGTCTTCTACCTCCAGTGAGAGCAGTACAGGAGCAGTAGTAAAAATGAACAACTCCCAGAACTGTAACACTCCACCTCCTGCTGCAACCTCAACTGCGGGTTGAATGGTAACCACAGTGATGATGCTTCAAAACCTGGGTTCAGCTCACAGCTCAGCCCTGTGCTGCTTGTTCCTGCTGTGATCCAAAAGGGATGAGGATTGGCTCATCCTAGGTATGTGGATGAGCACAGCCAGATCAGAGACTCATAGAATCGATAAGATTGGAAAAGACCACTAAGATCATGCAGACCAATCCTTCTGCACCACCCGGGGGACTTGGTCTTGTTAAAGCTCATCCCATTGGTCTCAGCCCATCGATCCAGCCTGTCCAGATCCTTCTGTAGGGCCTTCCTACCCTCAGGCAGATCAACAGTTCCTCCCAAACTGGTGTCATCTGCCAACTTAGTGAAGGCATGCTTTATCTCCTTATCATCAATAAGAGAATTAAACAGGGCTGGCACCAGTACTGAGCCCTGGGGAACACCACCAGAGAAACCTCTTGTTTGTGCAAGGGTGGCCAGAGGATGCTAAATGCCTGAGTTCCTGGTGTTGGGAGAAGCAATGTTTTCTCAGCTTCGCCCAGCAGCACTGCAAAACAAAGATGAAATCGATGCTTTTGTTGCTCTCCGCTCAGCAGCCCTGCTGTCTCTGGGATGCGAAGGGTTAAAAGCTGCAAAACCCAAAGAACTTCCTCCTTTCGGCAACGCCTGCCTCCAAATGACGCCGGTTTCTGCCCGGCTTTGCCCAAATATGTCCATTTCCTTCTGAAAAAAAAAATATTAAAAAAGAGGAAGGAGGAAGAGTAAATTAAGAAACGGAGCTGGACGTTGCCACCGACAGCGCAGCCCTGCATCCCGCCCACCCATGCCGTTCCGCAAAGGTAGAGACCGGGGGTTTGGGGTGGGTGGCACCCCGAGATGGCTTTGGGGGGGAGGAGGGGGGCTGAGGTGTCCCACGAACACCTCTGTAGGGGTGTGAGATGGAAGCACTAAGCTTGGCTGTGCCTCCAGGGCATAGAGACGCTATGATGCTGGTTGGGGGGGGGGGGAGGGGTGTTGCAGAAACGCGTGCCCTTGGCTGTGTGTTTTCAGTTTCTCTGCTTTTGGGGGTAAATCAGCTCTGGGTGGTGTAAGAGAGGAGGAGAATAGGCTAGCAGGAGCTTTCTGAGCCAGTGTATGCGGGGCTGGAGGGGGGTTGGGGATGATGCAGACTGAGAACTGGCAACCTGCATGCATTTACATCCGTCCTTGGGAGATGGTTGGCTGGAGGAATTGTGCCGTTGGGATCCTGGGAGGAAACAGGCTTCTTAGAGGGGTATTCCACCTCACAGCCTTTCTTCATGCTCTCTCATCCCCAAAAGTCTCTTCTTCCCATGTAACTGTTACATGGAGAGCATTCATGCTGTCACCCAGCTTGGCGGCATGGGGCAAGGAGGACCCAGCTCAGGTTGGACAGTAAGAAAAATTTCTTCCCAGGAGGAGTGGTGAGGCACTGGAACAGGCTCTTTAGGGAGGTACTGGAGTCACCATCCCTGGAGGTGTTCAAGAAAAGGGTAGGTGTGGCACTGAGGGACATGACTCAGTGGGAATGGTAGTGATGGACTGATGCTTGGACTATATGACCTTAATGATTTTAAGATTCTGAGCCCTGATAGCACTCGTTTGCTGCCCTGCAGGTGGGTAGATGAGCTTTCCATCTCCCCTGAGCTGCTGAAAAATGGAAGCCTTCATGTCACCTCCTTCTTAGCATCATGTCTCACATCAGTGTATAGTGGTGTTGGCATAGTAGGGATGTTCATGGTAGCTTCTTGTCCCAGGAGCTCTGATGGGTGAAGAAACTAGGTGAGAAAAAGCCTTATTCAGGAGATATGGATGTAGGGGTAAGTTAAGGCATGCAAGGACATAAGGAGAGGATGCTGATCAGCCTCTAACCCATCTACTTTGCTGAATCACAGCAGTGTCTCCTTGCTGGTGTGCAGCAGGGCACAGGGTAGCATTGCTGAAACTGGTGTGGTGTGAAAGAGCAGCAGGGATGGACTGAAAACTGGGAAGAGGCGACTAGATTTGGTTTTCTCACCTCTCCCTGCTGTGGGGAGGATGTTTGGGGTGTGAGGCAGTTTGCCCGCAGTCATGTTCACAGTGCCCGTGATCTCAGGCACAGAGATTGATGTTGCCATTTAAGGCTTAATGAGAAGTGATGTGGTTCACACCCTCGCATCCTGACAGCACAGCAGGCTGCAGGTCTTGGGTTAATTTTAGGCAATGAACAGATTCATTTAGAGCAGGAGAGATAGTAGGCAGCAGGCAGTGGGAGGAGAGCAGAATGCACCAGGCTTCAAAAATGCAAAATCCTGGTTGGTGAGGACAGGGAGCAAAGTGTGGCCATGGTGCCATGCTGTGGCACAACTACCCTGCATCTTCTTGTCACCTTGCTATGGACAACTCAGCTCTGCAACTCTTGGTCATTGTCCCAATCACAGCTCCTTTACAAACCTCTAGAGGTCGACCTTGAAATGCCAGAGCAGCTGCCAGCAGCTCCCTCATCAATTTGCAACTCCTCCAAGAAGACCTTGGAAAGGTCCAGCATTGCTCATAGGGCAGTGTGGATGGGTTTTGTTCATTCCAAAGAGCCCCCCAGCAAGGAACCTTCTTCTTGCAGATGGAGACTGTAAGACTTGCTGAGACTAGAAAAGCTGAAGGTGGTGGCCTCAGCAGGGTTGGAGTCAGGATGTAAAACCAACCCCCTCAATGGAAAATGGGGCCTCCAGGCAGCTTGGCAAGAAGGATGAGATTTTGGGAGTAGCATCTCACCCCAAGGCTTGCTGAGGGGAACTGAGAGCTGCAAAAAGGAAACTGCCTGGAGGCTCTGCAAACCCCAGGTAGCCAGATGCATGTGGAGACTGGGGCTCTCATGTTAAAGTCCCAGTAAATAATAATAAAGTCTCATGTTAAGTTCCCAGACACATCTTTTCATGTGGAAACCTGGGAGTAAAAAGCAGATTTCTCCCTGGTTCTGTTGGCTTCTCAGCCTTACAGTTCTGGCATCACTTTCCTGGGTTTCCCTGACAAACATATGTTGAATCCTGCACGTGTTTGGCTCTGTTCTGCTTCCTTTCTCTCCAGGCACTGCAGCCAGTGGCATCACCTCAGGATCTGTGGTTCGTGCCTGCTCTACAATTGCCATTCAGCCAACCTCAAGGCATTTGGCAGTTATGATAAAGAAAGACATTTCTAGCGGGGATGATCCAGGGCAGTTAGAAGCAATGGGCTCAGAGAAGGAACTGATTTCTTACACACTACCACATCAGCTGGGAGCACTGGAAAAAAATCTCATTTCTTATCCTGACAAACTCTGGCTGTGCTGCAGTTCTGCTGATAAGAGTGTTGGGAGGTCTCAACTAAAACACCATTCACCTGGCCTGAAAAATACAGCTTTATTGCTGATGGGAAGAATGCTGCTAGTGTGCAAGTGATAAACCAGCAGGATATTGGCAGAGAGCAGGACATTTCTCACCTGTCAAAGGACAAAAGAATTTATTGCAGTATTACAGACTGGGAGGGGCCTGGAGATTACACTGAAAGCCAGAGAGCAGAGATTGAACACATGATGCTGGTAGCAATGGGCTGCCATGGGTATGGCTCCAGCAATTAGCCATCATGAAAGGACTTGATGTATGCAAGGTCTTTCACATCTAAAATAAAAAAATGTTTGACACTGTGTCCAGGCCTGGGGCCCCCAGCACAAGAAGGATGCAGAACTGTTGAAGGAAGTCCAGAAGAGGGCCATAAAGATGATCAGAAGGCTGGGACACCTCTCCTATGAAGAAAGGTTGAGGGAACTGGGTTTGTTTAGCTCAGAGGAGAGAAGGCACCAGGGAGACCTCATTGAGGCCTGCCAGTACTTATAGGGAGCTTATAAACAGGAGGAAGAAGTGTTCAAGGCCAAGCTGGACTGGGCCCTGGGCAGCCTCATCTAGTGGGTGGTAATCTTACCCATGGTAGAGAACAGAACTAGATGATCTCTTAGGTACCATCCAACTCAAACCTGTCTGTCATGACTCTATGACTCTGTGATGAAGGGCTTGCTTATATTTAAATGCATAGACTTCCAGCTATGGACAGGGGAACCTGCTGGGTGCTGCTTAGATTGCTGGTTATCAGGGCACATTACTGCTGAGCAGTAGGTCCAATCCTTCCAACCCAAGCCTTTCTACGATTCTATGGGAGAAGTGGGCTTGGATGGACGTAGGCTGTAGTTTGGAGAGGTGATGGGGGACACCATGTCCTTGGAAAGGGGCTCTGCTGCCTAGATATAGAATCATCTGAGTTGGAAGGGAACGTTAAAAGTCATCAAGTCCAACTCTCCAGCAATTAACAGAGACATTACGGCTAGAAAAGGTTGCTCAGAGATGTCAGCAGCAGCGTTGCAACACTGGTGCAACTCCATAGACATGACAAACCTGCACACTGTCTGCTCCCTGGGCTTGAAGAAGTCCCATTTCCAGACAGGGTTACTGAGTATGTCTGAAATCCCCCATAAAGCATTCCCTGTGGTACATGGAGTGACAACTGCGTGTCCCCATCCTGCAGTGCACAGCACTGGAGGAGCAGTGGCAGCTTGCAGAGGTGGAAGAGGAAGGAGGGATGCAGAGGAATTCAGGCGCTCCTGAGGGATCTGAAACTGAAGATGCTGGGCTGGTGATGGGACAGAAAGTAGACATGAGTTGAACTGAACGTCTCTCCTTAGTCTGAAAGCAATGTGGAGGGCATCCTTGCATATAACACAATGGGTATAGGTTGCCCAGAGAAGTTGTGGATGTCCCATCCCTGAAGGCATTCAAGGCCATGTTGGATACAGCCCTGGGCAACCTGATCTTGAGGGTGGCAACCAACCCTCTGCAGTGGGGGTTGGAACTGGATGGGTTTTTAAGGTCTCTTCCAACCCAAGCCATTCTATGACTCTATGATTCAATGAAATCATAACTCCTGTATGTATGTATATATTCAGATTATAACACACCCTGCCACAAACCTGTCTACTTCTCCACAGTGATTACACCAAAGGGTGGAGATGGGCCTTTCTGAAGATATTTGGTACTTACACAGCTAATTTTGTCACCTTTCATCACTCTGGCCTGCAAATGCTCACATTGCTGTGCTTGCTGGTCACGTCATCCATTACTCCTTACTTGTGCTTTCCTGGCAGTCCTGTGCATGTGTTGAGTACTTCACGTCAAAGGGGAATTTATGGGCACAGATGAATTACATCTTCTAGTGACACAGCTGAGGAGAAGCAGAGCAGTTGTCGGGAGCTGCCTGGGGGGGAGGGGGGGTCTGGGTGTCATCCTCCACTGTGGGGTCTGCCCTGGTGTCTGCCAGGGTGGGTGACTGCTCAAAGCCATCTGCTGAAAGGGCAGGGAGGAAATGTGCGGCTGAGCTTTCTCCATCCCTCCTGACTCACAGACTCATGCTTTAATTAAAGCGTCACCTTGTTTTCATCAATCACCTTTCCTGGAAGACTGGAAACTACCTTGCATCCCGCTTTCCCTATGGCTTGTGCTTCTCGGCAGAGTGCTCTCCTTGTGGCTCTTCATTTCACTTCACCCCCTTGGCCAAAACGCAAGCAAACAACTCATGTGTGCAGGTGTCCACCTCCACATCACACCCATACTAATATATGCCTGTTCTCCAAGAAAGCACCTGATGAGCATCACCTCTCCACCATGACATCACACTTTCTTTAGCTTTTTCTAGCATTTGTTAAGAGCTTTTAATGGGTTGAAGGACACACTGTGCCCAGTGTTTGTGTTCTCACTGGTGCTGATGCAATTTTCATAGTGTTGTGCATTAAGCACCAGCAGGGCAAGTCAAGTAGCAAAGCCCACTTGATATCGCTTGAAATTAGGATAGGAGGCTTACAACAATTGTTATGGGTGCTTTTGGGGACCCAGCTCACAGAAACCAGCTCATGGGGTGAGATGAGTTTTTACAGCCTCTCAGATTTCCCAAGTCTGGGAATTGAAACCAGGTTAAGATACAATTCCTGACAGCATTGTTCCATCTCCTAATCTGGGAGCAGACAGGCATGCCTATAGCCTCCCTTCCCAGAGCCAGGCAGCCACCAAGCTACTTGCTGGAAGAACTCTCCTCTTGGTATCTTGCCTCCCTCCTGCATGGATGGAAGACTGTCCTGTGCCATATTTAGAATCATGGAATTATTAAGGTTGAAATAGACTTCTAAGATCATCCAGTAAACCATCAGCCCATCCCCACCATGCCCACTAACCATGTCCCTCAGTGCCACATCTTCCTGCTTCCCATACCTCCAGGGACAGCAACTCCACCACCTCCCTGGCAGCCTGTTCCATTGCTTGATCACTTTTTCTGAGAACAGTTTTTTCCTGATTTACATGATGAACGACCTACATGCTTTTTACCAGTGCCACCAGCATGAGTAGACCAATCTAGCTAGAGTAGACCAATCACAGTGGTCACCCTAGGTAGAATAAACCTACCTGGATGTGCCCAACCCCATCCTAACACACCCTCAATTATGAAAGAATTCCCTCTTGCCATAAAAAGAAAACACCTCTGAAAGCTTTCTGATTCCCAGATCCTACCCTCCACTGCCTTTGCATCTTCTCCCTCCTGCCACGGCAGCTGCCTCACAGTTTCATCCCCACATCTTTGTCCACAGCAGGAACCTGCTGAGATCCCTTCTTGTGAAGGCAAAGCTCTGGAGGTGTTCATATAAAAATCAGATGACCATGGGCTTTTAGCAGAGGAACGTGGGAGGATTTCAAAACCAACAGCCAGCAAGGTGTGATCTCTGCTTGCCTGCTGCGTGCATGCATACACGCACACGAGAGCTGCCTTTGGTCTCTGTAGGGCAGCCAGCATTTTTTAAAACACCGACACCTTTTAGCAGCAGGAAGGCTGAAAAAAGGCCATGAGGGATGGTCCCTGGGTGAGCAATTTTCGATTTGTGGTGATAGGATGAGGGGAAATGGCCACAAACTGAAGTGTAGGACGTTCTGCATAAATATGCATGGGAACTTCTTCACAGTGCAGTGACGGAGCACTGGCACAGGATGCACAGAGAGGTGATGGAGTCTCCTTCTCTGGAGACGTTCAAGACCTGCCTGGATGCCTACCTGTGCAACCTGGGCTAGGGATCTACTCTGGCAGGGGTGTTGTACTAGGTGATCTCTAGACATCCCTTCCAACCCCTACAGTTCTGTGATTCTGAGAATTTATCTCATATTTCCCCCTGAGGAACTCCTTGTCCTTCCACAATAACCTTTCCCCATGTTTTTCTTTGTAGCTGAGCAACTTCTCCTGTACCTACCTTCAGTCTTCCTCACTCCTGAGAACCGTTACATTCTCTTCATAACACTTTTTTTTTTTCAGTCTGAAAGCTCTTTCCATGCTTCTCCTTTTAAGATTTCTCCTTCCCAGAGCACAAACACATTCCCTTCGTGCTCTCCCACAAATCCCAATTAGGAAACATCTCCTTGGTGTTGATCTCCCTGATTCAGCCTCTTCCCAAAAGCAGAAATTGAATCATAGAATCATTAAGGTTGGAAAAGACCTTTAAGATCACCCAGTCCAACCATCAGCCCATCCCCACCATGCCCACTAACCACATTCTGCCCTTTTCTTGAACACCTCCAGTCATGGTGACTCCCCCACCTCCCTGTGCAGTATTTTTCCTCACTGCATTTTTTCATGATTTTGTTGTTTGTTTTTTTTTACCCCATGGACATCACTCTGTTGGCTCGTATTTGGCTGCTGAGGTTTGTTTTTTTCCCTTTTCCCCAGCATGTCAATCCTCCTCTGAGAATGACCAGACGTATGACTTGTGACAGGGGAAAGTGAGGCATGGGAGGGTGCAGTGGTGTGCTGGTGGTTGTGGCTTTAGCTTCAATTTGGAGACCTTCAGGACCTGAGCAGAGGCACAGGGCTGCAATGAGCCTGTGCTATTTCTTGCAAAGACAGCAATTTGATACCACGAGACAGCGAGTCCTGAGCACTGTACTGGGTGTGTGCCCACGCCAGTGCTACTGTACCCAAACAGGCTGTTCCCAGCCCCGCAGTGACGTGGGCTTCATCAGAGAGGGCTGATGGGACAACACTGGGGGTTCTGTTGGTAGCTCTGCCCCACGATTAATGCTGTGTGTGGGTCTGGCTGCATCTCATCCCAGTCAGAGCACTGCTCTGGGTGCCATCTCCATGCCACATGTGGCTACAGCCTGGCATGTGCACCCATGCAGTGGTGTCTGGTTCTCAGCCACAGACCCTAGCCCTTTTTTCCTTTAAGATGCTGCTCCTCCAAAGGGAAATTGTGGTTATTACACACAGGGAAACCGAGCTGGTGAGAAATCCCCCTCTGAAACCTGGCACATCTGTGGTGATTTGTGGGAGATGCATGCAATCCTGGCTGCTCAGCATCACATGCACCTAGCAGTGCTTGCAGTCACGCTGCCAGCTCCTTTCCAACAGCAGTGTGGCAGCAGTCCAAATCCCTTATCTTATCTTATCTTATTTTATCTTCAGATCTAGCGCTGTCTGCATCAAGCCTGTCCTTGCTGGAGCATGCAGCACTGTGTCCCCTGTCCCAGGGCAGGGACATCCTGGTGCACATTGCTGCTCTGTGCCTTACAGCAGTGTGACACGGAGCTTTTACCCTTCTGGGTAGGTGCAGGGCGTTATGGATACAGGGCAAAGCTTTGTTCACTCAGCCCAGAATGGATTATTTGAGATCAAGGTGCAGAATGTGAGATAGACAAACTTCTCCCTGCAAAGTGACCTGCGTAGGAACGGAGCTGCTTGGGGAATGGGGAATAGGCAATGAATCTGCAGGAAAAAGGAGGCACTGCTCTCAGCACCAGGATTTGGGGCAGGGTCGCAGCAGAGCTCAGGTTAACCAGCTGACACATGAAACCCTTCCAGCCAAAATGATTTATTCCCCTCCCTGAGCCAAAACCCCGAGCGTTCTGCTTAGCAGCTGGCTTACCCAAGCTGACCTGGGAAGAGCCCTTTTGCAGGGCAGCAGGGTAAACTTGTTTACACGTTCTGGTTTTGGCCATGCAGAGCTCGCTGCCATGTGGGGGACGGCCCAACGCAGCCCTCCCAAGCACGTGCGAGCCCGCAGAGCTGCATGAGTTGTGCATGCCCTGCTCGCGTGTGCACTGGGAGGAAATGCTGCCTCTGCTTCCCGACCTGGAGGCCCTACAGCTGCCAGCACGCGACGGGAGCGTGAGCAGGGACTGCTGGTGCTTGGGTTTCCTCTGGCAAGGAGGGAATTCTAGGAAAGCTTGAGGACGGTATGGTAAACAACGGGGAGAAACTGCAGTGCTGGGTGTTTGTTTGCAAGCAGCCCTGGGAAACAATTATTCTGCCCCCAGAAGTACAAACAGGCACTGCTGCGTGAATGGAGAATAAAAGCTCAAAAGTTATTGATATAAATACATTTAAGGGAAACTTGTCCCTTTATAGGGTATGAGCCAGAGAAGTGTCCAATCTTGATGCCAATAGGAGACCCTAACATGCCCAGGGCAAAGATTTGAGTTGTTACTTGGTTTTAATCTTGCTCAATGATTTTCTTAGAAAACCCTCTGATGAGTGAAAGATTTCTAATGGGAGCAGCAGGATGTGGTTGGGGCTGAGATTTGGGCTTTGAGAGCCCAAGGAAGCCCCAGCACTGTGGGATCATAGTATCATCAAGGTTGGAAAAGACCACTCTGGTCATCCAGTCCAACTGTCAACCCATCCCCACCATGCCCACTAACCATGTCCCTCAGTGCCACATCTGCCCTTTCCTTGAACATCTCCAGGGACCGTGACTCCACCACCTTCCTGGGCAGCCTGTGTCAATGCATCACCACTCTTTCTGAGAAGAAATTTTTTCCTAATATCCAAAAATTAATTTTAAAAAGCTTTTCGTTATTTCTGACCTATGTCAATTTCCCAGCTGGAATGCTGGGTGCAGTTCACAGCTTTGGGGGTGGGAAGAGGAACTCCAAAGCAGCTCTGCCACTCTGTGCTGTTGAACCATGTCCTGAGAAGGATGAGTTGAGGTGGAAAAGTCACCTGTCAGCAGTGATTTGTTTGTTTATTTCTCTGAGGTTTCTTTGCCAAAAGCAGGCAATGGGTTTCCACCTCAGCAAATGGGACTAACACGTGCACAGGGGAGCACGGTTTGCAAAGCCTCTGGTTCTCCCAAGTGTGAAATTGCCTCTAATTGCTGCTGTCTTTCTTTTTTTGGTCATTTTTGGGCACAGCTGAATTGCTTAGAAACTAACCCAAGTCAAACACATCAGCAAGATGAAGCTGAACACGATTTAATAAAACTTTAAAAAACTCTCAACAAATTGTTGTTGCAATGACAGCAATTTACGTGACTTCTTGGTAGAGGACACGTGTGTGGAAAAAGGAAGGACTTTTCTAGGTAGGGATATACTGATTCAGCACCAAATTTTGGAAAATCTGTGATTACCTTTTCTGGTTTGGGCTGCGGATTGCAGCTCTGGGGTTGGGTTGGTGCTGTGGCCATGGTGGCTAACAGCAAACAAGACAAAACAAAGCAATGTGGGATGTGGCTGGTGTGCACCAGTGCCAGGACTTAGTCACCTCGCTTCATTGATGACTTGAGTCTGTCTGAATGCTAAAGGACCAGATTTTTAAGTAGCATCAGAAGGCCATCGCATGTGACCCAGCACGTGATCCACAAGCAAGGGGGTTGTGCTCATCTGGGTTGGTGGGCTGCATGGAAGTGGGTTTTCAGGTCTTTTTAGCTGCCTTCGACTTACACTGGTGGGGTCCTCAGTAGCAATGACCTTTACCTTGCATAGCTGGCAGGTTTGGGAAATGCTCTGGGCTCCGTGAGTGTCTGCATCCCAATGGGTGCAGGAAACTGGGCTTCCCATTGACTCAGTGCATGGGCTGGGCAACTCAAAAGTCTGTCTGACCTGAAAGTCTGTCTGACCCAAGAGTCTGTGCAAACCAAGGGTCTGTCCAACCTTCAGGGCATCTGCAAGTGCCCATCACTTTGGTGCCTTGGATTATGCAAGCCCAGGCGACAAAAGCGTGACAGGAAGCAAAGGAAGGTCGTGCCTTCAGCCTGAGTGCCTCTCACTTTCTTTATTGGGAAGTTGGCAAAAGAGCCTGCCTGGGCGGCTGTCGGAGCTTGTGTTGACTCAGGCCATGCTCTAGCAGTTGTTTTAATGCCTCCTGAACACTGAGTAAACAGCCGGGCTGGGAAATGTGAAACCCTTGCTCTGACCTTCTTGTCTCTGAGGGCTCAAACGGAGATGTGCTGGGCCCACTGAGATGGTGTGGATGAACATGTGAGAAAAACCCACATCTCTTACAGTTATTTGCTTGGGTTTTGAGGAGGAGGAAGGTAGAATTGCAGCCTCCTTAAGGCAAGGAGTTTTGCTCTGATTTCCTGATGGGTAATGTGATCAGAAATATTGAAGCAGTTATGAGAATGCATTTTTCACCTTTTTCCATCCATCAGTGGGGACAACTCGTGGTCAATGGAGTAGCCAACATGTTTCTGACTGTGCCATCAGCTCAGCAAGAGGTTTGGGAGAAAACTTGGTCATTCCCTAGTGTTACAAAACATGACAGCTGCCCTCCCAATCCCTACCAAATGGCCACGTACCAAAACACCACTTTGCTACTATATGCTAAACTCCACAGTAGAAATCAAAACATTCGGCTGAATTGTATTCTTTGATTTTCCTGGGAATTTAACAGCTTGTCATTGTGAGAAAAACATAAAACAACAAAACCATAAATACATTTGAGAAAATATGTTTGGCAGCAAGTTCCCTGTTTTATTTCAGCTAGTCCCAAAATTCCAAATAAACATTTTTCATGTCTGATAGGAAAATATCAATGAAAGAGAAAAAAATAAATAAAATTGGGATGTCCGTTGTGTGACAAGCAGGTCCTGAACCAGAGCCTTTCATCTCTTGATTGTTTTTGTTCTTGGTTCAGAGAATTCAGAAGTCTTTGCCATTTCACAACGGCTTCTCAGCTGGCTGGATCTGTAACATTTTTTCAGCATAGCTGTGCATTTTCCTACTCTGGATTTCAACCTGTTGACCATAACCTCTCATCTCACAGACATCCTAAAAGTAGTCCCTGTCTGTCTCAAGTTTAAAAGTAGAACTGGGATGCTGAGAGCTCCTTGTTTCTTGATGGTTTGCAGTTTCCATCAGCCAAATAGAGAGGTGAACCTTTAGGGAGGCTGACCCAGGGAACACCTCAACCCAAGCACTGGTGTTGGTCCCAAACATGGTTTCTGGAGCTGAGATGCGTGGGATGCTGTTGGGCAACAATCACCTGTATCACTACAACTCTGCAAGGAAGCAAAGATGAGCAAGTCGTCAATATGGCAGATGTGCTCACAAGGGTGTGGAAAGATCACCAGCACGTACGCAGTTTCGAAATGCAACTCCTCATCAAAGCTTCTTCCTGACTCCCTGCGTGAATTGTGCCTTGAGGAATGAGGAATGGTGTTTTGGATCACCTCATTCTGAAGCCCACCAGGTTTTGAATCTGATAGCTTTGGCTGTAGACAGCACTAATATCTACCTCCATGCTCACGAGCTGCAGGCACCCCTGGGACACAGCTTGGCCTGATTTACAACCAATATCCATAGCAGGGCAAGCTCTGGGAGTGCCTGTTTCTCTCCATGGGAGGCAGAAATGGACAAAGGTATCCAAAGTCTTGTAGCCACCCAAATGACATAAATCCTTCCCAAATATGGTGGGTGTGGATGTGACAGTGAGCAGGAGCCATGCTCCAAATGGAGCAGATCCTCCTGGGATGTTACCTGGTAGTAAACAAACCAACCTATATCAGTAGAATGGTGTTTTATCACCTACTGATAAAAGAACTAATACTGGGACCCATACTGATATCAGGAGGGGTTAATGGCAGAGATTAAAACAATGTCTTTTTACCCAGGCTGCGATTAATCTGTACCTCCAAGTAGCTCCTCAAGCTTCAGGAACACCAGCCACCCATTTCCCTCCTCTCTGCTTTCTCCCTAACGCCAGCTGCCCTGGGACTGACTTTTAATATTTGCAGTTCTGTGACTGTGCTATAGTTTCTCCCATTTCTTTGAGGGATTTCCCACCATCCCCTGGCATCTGGCTTTATGACATCACTACTCTTTGAGAAGCCCGGTGGTTGCCATGGTGATGCTGAGGTTGCCCCTGTTGCATCACAAGGTGAGTCAGTCCCAGAATGAGAGGCCACAGCCTTTGCCATTGTTGGATTTAATAATCTGCAACGAACAAGATAACAATCCAGGCCCTTAATGAAAGGCAAGTGCAAATAAGATGTTAGGAAATAATTCGATAGCAGAGTCCACAGGATAATAAGAGGCTGTGATTTCCAGAGGGTGACCATCTTCCACTTTAAATGGGTTGAACGGGCTGCTCCATAGGGTGTTGCATCCCACATGCACTACTGGGCTGGCGATTAAGCTCCTGATTAACACAACCTGCCCCAAAACAGTGGGGTTATGGTTGGATCTTTGACTTGCTGTATCACTTGGCATTGGGTTTGGATGTGGTGTGAGCATGTGACCCTGCTTCTGCTGATGCGCCTGGAGAAGGCACTATGGTAATGTATGGCAGGGTAATGCTGGCAGCAGGGCAGGTGCTGTCTGATCCGGCTCACCTGGGATACAGTAAGCCTGTAAGCACTCTTTTTCTTTCCAGCTAGCAGGATTTTGTGCTGGATTCTTTGTCTGAGGGGATTGTGGCATCTTAGTCAGGTCGCCTGAAGTTATCATCTTGTGGCACCACACACTACATCAACCCCAGGGCTTCACTGAGGGATTTCACACTGGAAAAAGCATGGGGACAAAATGGGAGATGCTGGCTTGATATAACTGGAAGTACCTGGGAGGAGGAGCTGCATCCCAGTGCCAGGCCAATGTGAATATTGTGGAGTCAGTGGCAGTGCTATCACCTGGAGTTTGGCACTGTTATATCTGCACCCTTTGACCCATTCTGTTGGGAACAAGCCTGGAGTTCTACAGCCAAATTTCATGTCAAGAAGAAACAATATCAGATTCCCAAGACTGGAATATTCCCAACTGCTTGCAGTGCAGTTGCCCTCTAACCATCTGAAAACCCCATGTCTGCTTCTGCAGCACAGGGAGTCAGCTGTCTGATTTAGCAGTTTATGGGGTGAGATCTGTTTTGCTCTTGCCTTGCGAGGTCAGGAACTTTCACAGGACATTGCTCAAGCTTCTTGGACCCATTTCTGAGCAGACTTTCAGGCAGCATTGAGAAATGTTCCTGCTCTGGTAGACACTACAGGTTCAGAATGTTATGTTCAACTTAGTTTTCTTTCTTGAGAATTACAGGAGGGGTTTGGACTGTAACTTTTCTTGCCTCAGTTAGTGCCCTACAAGGTGCTCTCATAGGTGAGCCATAGGGACCTTCTCCTGGTAATTTCCATGGGAAAAGATTATAGTAGGTTGGAAGAAGAGATGTAGTTGTATCTGATCCTTTGGTTTAGGCAAGATGGGTCTATGAATGAAACACCATCCCTGAGGTTTTAAATAGGAACATCGAGGTGGGAGGCTCCTTTGGGGTCCATCTTATACTCTCACGTGGCCCTATGGGGACTTCCCAGGGACTTGTCACCCCCCTCCCGGGGGGGAGTGGTGTGACAGAAAAGAAAAATCCTTGAGGAACTGGGTTTAAACCAGGCTCTCATCCTTCCATCTTCCACACATTCATCACGATCAGGCAATGTGTTTGCAACTGCTGTTTCCTGAACTATCTGCCTTCAACTCACCCACTTATCACCAGCACCCCACCCACACCACAGCTGTCCTCCCTTTGCAAAGCCCTTTGCTGTAATCCAGGTGCTAACTAGGTTTGAACCTTCATCATTTTACCTGAATAAGAGAAATAAGACAAAAAATAAAAATAAAATAATTAAAAAAAAAAAAAAAACAACCTCCAAGATGGAGGGTTGACTTCAGGCAGAATTTAGTGTCCTGAAATAGTTTCCACACCACACCAAGCACAATGGCAACTGCACACAGGAGGGCTCAGAGCAGGGGCTGAGCAAAAGCAACCACTTTTTTTTTTTTTTGCCACTTGTTGCTTGGCCATTGCTAAAAGCTCTATTTTTTGCAGCTCCAAGGTAAGAGCAGCTCCCAGCACAGCACTGAGCTGGTGCTGGTACACTGGGGTTGGGCAATGCGTTGTGGGGATTTCCCCCTCTTGATATTAGCACTTGTTCCTCAAGCCTGAACCCATCTGAATTATTTTCCCTTCTCTGCTTGCAGCTATTTTAAGAAAAGCCACTGCTTGCAGCAGCGGATGTACGCTGGGCAACCTGAAGCACTTGTTTGGTGTATTTCAGTGCTTGGAGACTGCTTACTGTTGGGGAAGGATGACATTCCCTTGGCACATCAGGTCTAATTGCAGAGTGCAATAGGTTAAAAGCTGGACAGCCTGTCCCCAGGTGGGGGAATGGGTTCGATGGGTGTTTGCACGCAACTGGGAGAAGGGAGCTCAGCCCCAAGCACGCGATGTTCCAGTGCAAACCCTTCCACTCTGCACGCCTTTGGCAAACGCTTTCAGGGTCCCCCCAAAAAGTACTGCCAGCAGTGAGAGGAGGGCTTGATCCCTGCCTTTGTGAAAGCACCCGTTTCCCCCAGTACACTGCAAACACGATTTTCCTGTCTCCTCCCAGGTCCTG
Organism: Cyrtonyx montezumae; assembly: GCF_038088225.1. Lineage (NCBI taxonomy): Eukaryota > Metazoa > Chordata > Aves > Galliformes > Odontophoridae > Cyrtonyx > Cyrtonyx montezumae. Next base: position 158,004,168 of record NW_027072034.1, on the reverse strand, counting down.
CTGACATATTTTTTTTTGTAAGAGTTTGTTTTCAACTATAAATGCCCCTCCACTATCCCAGATGAGTAATTTTCTCTGTTGCAACGTGGTGTCTTCAGTGCACTGGCAAGATTTGGGGCAGCTGCTGGTTGCACTTTGCAACCAGAAGAGAACTGTGCCCAATTCACAGATTGGTAAACTGAGGCCATGCTGGGAATTGCTGCCCAGCTCGCACAGAGCTGCATCCTTATGGTGAGAGCAGACAGTGCGACCCAGCATCTCCAAATTTAACCACGTCACCAAATCATAGATCTAGTTGGATACTGGGACTTGTAACTTCACGGGTATCTCCATCTGATGTCACTCCATGTGATGGTTGGACAAGATCTGAGTGATTTTTCCAACCTTAATGATTCTATGATCCCATCTGTCTTCTCAGACCCCCCAAGCGTCACACAAGCTGCACCCCATCGCCTCAATGCCATATCACAAAGAGATGCTCTACATTGAGCGTAGGCATGAATAGCTCTTGTGCTTTCAAGTTTCCTTTAAAGGAAAAAAAAAAAAAGAAAAAAAAAAAGAGAAGAAAAGAAAGGGAAAAGGTGATGAATCACAGCTTAGTCAGAGTTGGGGCGCCATTCCCTGCATTTTGATGGCATGGGAGCAGTGCCAGTGCAGCTGGCTGCCATCCCTAAGGGGATGGGGACTCGAGGTTTTGATTTTAGGTCACATCACATTGGGGTGAGCTGCTTGATCAGTTTGGTGTTTCAGCAGCAGGGATGCAAAGTAGGGAATGGAGGAGCTGAGGCTTTGGCAGCAGAGAAGCTAACAACCTATCATCACCATCAGTTCTGCTCTCATGGAATTGGGTTTTCACACTTCCACCTCTACTCCCACCACGCCTGGACCCTTAAGGTCGTTACAGCCCATCAAGCACCTGCAGATCTCAAGCCATTCCCTTTTTACACCTCCCCACGCACCTCGCACTGCCCCACCCTTACAAATCAGCTTGACTTATAAATAGTAATGATGCTCCTTCCAGCTGACCTCACTCACAGCAGCTGGCTGCTCATGCCTTTGAAAACCAGGCCACTTATTTAGGAGTTTAAGGATGGTCTGGCTTTCCGCTCCAGTTAATCGGTTGTCTTCAGCCAAGAATTACAAGGTGGATCTAATTTGATGTGATGGTGATTTTTGCTCAGGCGGAGGTTCGCTCTCCTCCCGCTCCTCTCAGTGTTCTCAGGGCAGTGATTTTAGGGATCAGCTGTGACAAGCTACCCCCTCGTCCCCACCTTCACACCACTCTTCCTTCCCACATTCCAAATCTCAGCATCCTTTCCAGTTCCCTCACAGCAGCTTTCCCTCCCCCTCCTCTCTTTCTCCCGTGAATGCACTTATCCTGTAGGGGAGGCACCGTGCGTTGTTTCACCCCATCCATCTTAGTGCCATATAGGGAGGCTGCTAAAAATATATCCCTTCTGGGTTTGTTACAAAAATACACACCCGCTGTGCTTCCAGGGGAGAGAAACATAATAATATCTAATATAATACATATATAGAATAACGCAGAGGGCTACATATAGAGAGAGGAGAGAAATGTCATATGTAGTATGATGTATACAGAATAATATAGGGGATTGTACATAGAGGGGAGGAAAATCTATATATATAGGGGGTGGTATAATGTATATAGAATAGTATAGATTATATATAGAGAGAAATATAGAGAGAATGAAAATATAGTATCTTAAGTATATGGAATAATACAGAGCATTATATAGAGGAATATAAATAGAGGAATATATATATATGCGTATAGAATGAGACAGAACCCCAGATGTTCCTTCTTGGCATTTTAATTTCCGTGCAGTATTTGCACTGTTAACACCTACCCAAGCAGATGTGTGGCATTCCCAGCTACCAGATGTCTCAGGTTTACACACCGGCCAACCCTGGACCCCTCTTAGGTCCATCACATTGTTCGAGGGCAGCGCATCCCCAGAGGGATTATTTAGTGGGGGGTGACACGATATATTTAATTATCGGGGGGAGATGAAAACAAACAAAAAAGTATTTCTTCGGGTCGTTAATACGGCTTTACAGATTTTCCTCTAAAGCGGACAGGTCAACCCGCGGGCTCGGTTACCAGTAACGATGCGTAAGGATGCGCGGATGCGCTCCGTAGAAGAGAACGCAGCGCCGAGCGTACTATCCCCGCTCTCCTCCACTCCGGGGCGGGCAGCGCTGCGCTGAGCGGGGCGGGAAGAGGCGGAGCGGTGCGGGGATCCCCGCGGGGGGAGGAGGCGGCCCTGCCCGGCTCAGCCATGTGCGACGTGAGCGACGTGCGGCGCCGGCAGCCCCGCCGGCCCCCGCCCCCCCCGGGATGCGCGCACCGCAGCGCTCCTTTCCGCGTCTCATCGCTCTCTTAGGCGTTACGTTATTCCCAACTCATTTCTTCCACATTAGTTGCACTTCATAATTTATTTTAATTCAATTTCTCCTTTTTTTTTTTTTTTTAGCTTTGCGCTATTTCATGTTTTAATTTTTATTTATTATTTTAAGGTTTTCTTTGCTTTTTTTTTCTTTTCATTTCTGATTTGCATTTTATTTCTGCTTCGTTTCGTCGTTTCTTTTTTTTTTTGCCTGACTTTATTTGCATTCTTTCTGCTTTATTTGCATTTTATTTCTGCCTTAAATTCCTGCCTTTTTATTTTACATTTTATTTCTGCTCTATTTTTTACTTTCTTCCTTTTTTTTTTTTGCATTTTTCTTTTTTCATTTTTTCCCTCTATTTTTCTATATTTTTTTGCACTTTTTTTACCTTTTTTTCTTTACCTTTTTTCTTTGCATTTTCCTTTTTTTTTTTTAAGTCCTGCATTTCTTTTCAATTCCTGACTTTCACTTGCGCTTTTTTTTCTTCTTTATTTGCGTTTCGCTTCTGCTTTATCGCATTTATTCATCACTTTTTTTTTTTTTTCTTCCTCCCCCCCCCGCGCTTTGCTTTATTGGCATTCTGCTTCATTCTTACTCGTCCACGTTTTTTATTTCTGCTCTCATCGTATCCCACTTCATTCCGACCCCATTATTCCAACGCCTAGCGTTCACTCTCCACTCCCATCTCTTCGCCACCACCTGCACCCCACCCACCCCCGAACAAAGCCCGGCCGAAAAGGTGTGGGGGGGAGGGGGGGGGGCACGGGCACAGCGGCGCCGCCTTTGTCCGCGCTGCAGTGCGGGAGACGCTCACCAGGCGGCAGCTCAGCTCCGCTCCGCTCAGCTCCGCCCTCCGCGACAGCGCAGCGGCGCTCCTCCCGGACCGCCCCCGGGGGCGTGGAGCCGTTGCCGGTTCCCCCCGGGCTACAAATAGGCGGTGCCGGAGCCGGGCCGGCTTCAGCGCGAAGTGGGGAGAGGAGCGGTGCTGCTGCTGCTGCTTGGCTTTCGCTTCCATCCTTTTCCCTGCTGCTGCCGGCTGGTGGGGTTTGATTTTTTTTTAAAGCGGAAAAAAAGACAAAACTTTTAAATTTATTTATTAATATTATTATTTTGCGGGTTTTTATATTAACATCTGCGCTTCACCCTTCTCTCGTGCACGCGGTGACCGCGCAGTGCCCTCACCTCCATCCTTCCACCTTCCGCGCAGCAAATCGTTTTTATTTATTTCACTGTTTTCCCCTTTCCAGATTTTTTTTTTCCTTTCGTCTTTTTTCCCTTTTCACCCCGTGCAAACGCCCCAAGGTGGCCGCGGAGCAGCGCAAAAAGACCTTTGTTTTAACCATGCCCATGGAGCTGACGCAGAGCCGCATCCAGAAGATCTGGCTGCCCAATGACAACCGCCCCGCGCTGCCCCGCCGCTGTGAGTACGGGCATGGGGAGTGGGGGTGCTGGGCGGGGGTGAGGGGGACGGGGGAGGTCGTAGCATCGCAGCGATGGGACGTGAGCAGCCCTGCATCCCTCGTGCGCGATGCTGCCTGCTCGGTTGAGCCCTCCTGATGTCGGCGCATCCGCTTAATATTCACGTCTATCACGCGATGCGCAGTAGCGCCTCTTATCATTTGCGCTATACAGCGCGGCGTGCGATATATTGTGTTACCCGTGCCATACGTCCCTCCTCCGCCGGCCCGTGACTCACTTCCAGGAGGAAGGCACAGCGGTGCAGGATACGGCCCCACGGGACACGCGTGGCCTAATTCTCCTCTTCTTCCGCCTCATAATGCCGATGGGATTATAAGGCTACGGGGCAGGTCGCTAAGATGAGCTCCCTGTTTAAATCCGACGGGATTTTCGGGGTGTCCTACACCCTGTGCGAGGTTTGATTTTTTTGTTTTGATTTAAATTGATACCTGGCGATCAGCTTGGAGCCTTTAGCAATGAATTCTGTAGGGGAAAGGTTAGAGCTGCGGTAAGGGCGAGGTAGCAGGGGTAGAGAAGTGCAAGAAGGATTTACCTTTAAGTCCTGCAGTGAGTTTGGGGCTGGGCAGAAATGGCACTTCCGACCCCCTCGCCAACGCTCGGAATGAATGTGGCTGTTCAAAAGCGAACTCCGTGCCTTAACATAAAATTGAATGAATAATAAGTGAAAGCGGACGCGTGGGCGCATCCGTGGCGTGGATCGCAGCGCGGCTTTTCGCTCGCCCTTAGCTGACAGCTACCGCTGGGGCAGCTCCGTGGGATTCCCCCGTGGGCTGCTGTGGGAATCCATAGGGCCGTGGGGAGGGAAGGAGGAGAGGTGGCACTTCGCAGCCTTGGAGGGGGATGGAAGCAGTTGGGTGAATCAGTGTTTCCGATGGTTTTCGCGAGGTTTTCTTCGAGCTGCTTTGTGTTTCGCTTGGCTGGAAAGTTTGCCCGTTTTGGGGGGGGAGGAAGAAACCAAAAAGACAAAGCAACAGGTTCTGGGTTGCGTTCACAGCAGCGTTAATTTGCACAGTGGTTGCCCCACGGCCGCGCCGTGAGGGATGATGCTGTGCCCCACGCGCATCCGTGGGAGCAGCCTCCAAGGGGTTCTGCAGCATCTGGATTGCCGCGGGGCTTTGCTTTTAGTGGGGCTGGCGGTGGGGGGGGGGGGGGGTTGGGACTGGTGTAATGCTTTGCAGCTGGCGTGGGGTGATGCGAATTTTTCTCAAGGGCTGACACCTCTGAAAGAAATTCCTAAGTGGGTTTTTTTTTTTTTTTTCCTCTGGTTTCTGACAGAGCAGAGTTTTCTTAACGTTGTAATACGTCAAGCGGCTCGTTATTAACTTGGCTTCTAATTATTTCATTTATTTTTCTCGGGGTGGAAGCAAACCACGCTCGGGCATCATTCATTGAGATCTATGGGAAGAGCCCCACTGAGCTTTTTGGAAACTAAGTAGTTTCCCATAGGCAACGTCCATTTCTCGGCAGCAACAAAGAACGGGGACACAAAGGCGCGATGTGAGGCTGTTGCGGTGGGGGGGTGGGGGGGGGGACACCGGGAGAGGCTCGCAGAGCATCCACGGGAAACCGCCGAGTGGATGCTCTGCGCGTGGAATAATTGGCCCGATTGTTCCTGCCCTCACGGCAGCGCGAATGGATGCGGCGATGCCTTCATCCGGCCCTCTGACGGCGATCCATTCAATGGGGGTCCGGCTGCACGTCGCTCACGTAGGGGCTGGGAAGGGGCCGGGCAGGGGGATGCAGGGGGAGAGAGAAGGCGGCGGGCCCCTCTCCATCGCATCGCTCCGCACGTGGGACGCGGGGAGGCTGTGCGGGTTGTGTGAGCTCCTTGCGGTGATGTGCAGAGTCGGGATGTGTCACTTGGAGAAGGCGTCAGCAGAACGCGATAGGAAAAGAAAGGATAAAAAAGCTGGGAAAAAAAAGGAATCTGAGAGGAGCACGGAGGGTGCAGCGTGGGTTTTCAGGAGGGGGAGGTGTATGGGAGCACTGCCTACAAAGAGGCTGTAAAAGCACGTGGATCTGGGAGGTGGCTCCTTCTCTTATCTTACCGTTTAGAGAGGAAAATTTGCCTTTTTTTTTTTAATTTTTTCCTTCTGCACTCCAGTGAGCTCTCAGCAGCTCCCAGCCACGAGGTCCTATGAGACTCTCTCCAATGAAAAAAGGTTAGGGGAGTTGGGCTTGTTGAACTTGGAGAAGGCTCCTGGGAGACCTCATTGTGGGAAATCTCATGAGCAGGAGGGGAAGTGACTCTATGCATGATCCAACAGTGGTAGGATAAGGGGAAATGGTTTTAACTAAAAAAAAATAGTAAATTCAGGTTAGATGTTAAGAAGAAAGTCTTTACTCAGAGGGTGGTGAGACACTGCGATGGGTTGACTGAAGAAGCTGTTTGTGCCCCCATCTGAAGAGATGTTTAATGCCAGGTTGGATGGGACACTGGGCAGCCTGATCTGGTGTTTGGCAGCAGCCCATGGCAGTGGGACTGGAATTGGATGGGCTTTAAGGTCCTTTCCGACCAAAGCCATTCTATGGTTCAATGAAATACACTGCTGGAGCTTTCTGAAAGTCATCCATAACCTTGGCTTACCTGGACTGCTGTCCTTAATGAGTAATGAATATGCATTGAAAACCCTGATAGCTTTCTGGTGTGGTGAAAAGGAATGATGAATTGAGTCTTTGTGATGCACAGGAGCAAAACACGGGTTCTATTTCATCCCTGCTGCAAAGTTCTTGGGGCTGGCTTTTGTGACTTGGCTAGATTTGGGCTCAGGTTCCTTATAGGTAGGTGCACGTGCTGAGCCCACCACTGACCTGGAGCTTTGGGAAGTGCTTCCCAGATGCCTATGGAGGCAGGAGCTCTAGGACTGCCTCAGTTCTACTTGTTTGTGCCCCCTTAGGCTCCAGACAGTACCCAGTGTTGTCCCTGTCCCTCATTAAGCACCAGTGGCTCAAACCTTCTAGGCTTCGATCTTTATATCAGAGATCTTGTGTCTGCTGGCAGATAGAGAAAGGAGGTATAATTTGTTTCCCTTCCCTCTTAAGTTGTTAGGTTATATGAGACATGTTTTCTCTGTCTGCACTTAGACATTCAGGGAGGAAAAGCCATTTCCCTTTGGATGCCTGGCCCCTTGGGTACCCCACCATTCAAAGTCACTGCCTGCCACTGGGGTCAGTGGGAGCTGCCCTGGGCTTTTGAAACGTGGCACCCAGGGGATGGGTTGCACAAAGGGACCCAGTGCACTGTCCTGAGGAATGCAGAATACTTAAGCAAAAAAAAAAAAAAAAAAAAAAAGGGGGGGTGTGAAATCTTATTTTTTTGGTAGCTTTCTCATCTCCTTTCTGCTTTGTCGAGACAGTCAAGCAGATGATGAGTGGCTCTTTGCAATTCTGGCATTTAAACTTGTGGATTTAATTTGGCTGTAGGATTTTTTGTTTGTTTGTTGGAAGGGAAATGCCACGTGCTTTGCATACTCTCTGCATACCTCTCGGTGTGTTTGCCCTTCCCTGGGACCAATCCCTCCCTCTTGCTTCCATTCCCTGGCAGCTACCAATTGTGCTGCATCCCAGGATCCCACCTGCCCCACAGTGAGGAGAGCAGCTCAGCTCATAGCCCATAATTAAGGCACATTTTTACAACTCTGCCATCAGCCATTCACTCCCCACATTCCTTTCCCATGAGGTTTCCAGGATTGAAGGGTGGATGAGAAATCCCGTTGGAGGGGCTTGCTCCTTGCCAGGAGGGCTCAGCACGTGATGCTGCGTGGTATGAAAGGTGGCTGCCTAATCCAAATTCCATTAGGCATCGTTAAGATCTTCCCTTCCTGCCTGTAAAGTGTTTGGCTTGCTGCCTTGGGCTCTTGGTGTGTAGAGCCATGTGAACATTGGTGATGTGGGAGGGCAGAGGGATGCTGCTGTGTGTGCTTTCCTATGAATCAGTCTACTGTCCCAGAATTCAATTTCTAAATGATTTATGGAGAAAAGTGGCTCTCCTGGGTAAATCTGTCATCATTCTGTTTGCATTTTGGTCATGTAGTTCTAGTGAACTCGAATCTTCTTCAGCTTGCCAGTCATCACTCTGGGTTTATTTACACCTGTTTTGATATAAGACTCTCTTCTAAAAGTAATCAGCTTAGGTTTAGAAGAAAAAGAGATAAATCATTCTCGTGTATCTGCTTTTATATGCTGATGGTTCTAATCAGATTAGGGCCATCCTCTGGATTTTCCTAATATCAGCCTACCATAGGAATGAGGGATTGTGTTCCCCTTGATGGGGAAACAGAGGTGCAGAGGGTCCTGCAAGATGCTTTGGGAAGTCAGCTGTACCTCTGCGTCCATTAGGATGTTCTCCTTTTGCCTGTTGGCTCTGAATTTGGGTCAGCATGGCTTAAGTGGGCCGGTCGTCTCACTTGTGACTCATAGAGCCATTCACCATATGCTCCAGCTCTGATGTGCTCTTTCAGCAGATTCCATTGTGAAACTGAGTTGGTGGGCTCCTCTGCTTGAAGTTTTGGTCATTCAGGTTCATGGGTGGAGGATGCAGGGGAGATGGTGCGGAGGCTTTGGGCTTTCTGCAGCTTCAGAAAGACCTGGAGGAGGTTGGCTCAACAACAAGGAGGATGAGCTGGTGAATTAACAGCTGCTTGTATTTTGCTTTCTCTTCCTCCTTGTAGCCTGTGGGCCACAGCTTGCCAATTCCCCCACTGTGATAGTGATGGTCGGGCTCCCAGCCCGAGGGAAGACTTACATCTCCAAGAAGCTGACTCGTTACCTCAATTGGATTGGTGTCCCTACAAAAGGTGAGATGTTCACCGGTTTCTGGGGAAAGGACCAGCTTCAGCTCCTCAGAAGGAGTTACAGTGCCTCAGTCCTGTGACTGGTGGGACATTGTCACACATGGGATGGGAGATGCCCTGTTTTTCCCATCCCTTTTTAAACAAAGATATCCCTGAGCTTATTCCTCTAAAGATGTCTTGACTCAGACTGTTGCTAAAAGGTGTTATTCCCGGCAGCTGCATGCTGATTCAAGCTGATGTATTTTCCTGGTTTTGATGGTTTTTGCCTTTCTCCTGCAGTTTTCAATGTGGGGGAATATCGTCGTGAGGCAGTGAAGCATTACAGCTCCTATGACTTCTTTCGTCCCGACAACGAAGAGGCAATGAAAGTCAGGAGGTGAGTGTGTGTCCTGTCCTCCTCTTGTGTCCCAAATGGGTTGTAAAGCTGACAGTGGGGTTACTCTACTTGTTCTTGGGTGATGGGCAGAAGAGCTGGGCTGAGATTTCCTTGATGCAGAGGCACAAATGAAAGGTGTTGGGGCTTGGTAGGTCAGGGTCACCAATACGTCCTACATCACTGGTAGCCTGAGGTCACCATCAGGCTCAGTGATGGAGGGCATGAGCTCTGCAGTGGTATTTGCCCTTTGCTTCTTTGTCTGCCACGAAGAGCAGCTTGGTAGTCAGATTTTCAGTAGGCTGAGGGTGTCACCTAGGAGGAAGAAATTTAGGTTTCAGGCCCCCATTACCCTCAAATGTGCCATTTGACATAAGCATCTGATAGAACATCAGCAAAAAAAAAAAAAAAAAAAGAGGGGGGTAAGAGGCTGAAGCCAAAGACTTGAGGTAATGAGGGAATGGTGTTGGCATTCAGTCCCTGCTCTTCCTATGCAGAAGAAACATGCAAAAGTGTATGGACAGGAGATCATGCAACTTGTCCCTCCATTCAATTGCTTAGTTGTCTACAAAGCATAAAGCATCATTTTAATTGATGTTTAAATACATGGCTCTGGTGTCTTTTTGCAGGCAGTGTGCTCTGGCTGCCCTGAGGGATGTCAAGCTGTACCTTACAGAGGAGGCTGGCCAGATTGCGGTAAGAGATGCCCTCTGTGGTGCTTGGCACTAATCCTGAAAGTGCTGAGTCCTGCATGGCTCAGGGCAATGTTGCCTACAGGAAAAGGGTCAGAGACTGAGAGAAGGTTCCTAGAAGTTAATCAGAAGTAGGCAGATGGGGGAAGGATGTTACAAAATGCCCTCAACGATAGAGAAAAGTGTGCAGCTAGAGTGAGCTCAGCTTCTCTAAAATATCCACTGTCCCATCTGGATTTAGACTGAAGAGGGCTTGGTGAGAAACCAGGCATCCTGGATGATAACCAAAGTCTTTGTTTTTAAAGGTTTTTGATGCCACAAATACCACACGGGAGAGGAGAGGGATGATCCTAAATTTTGCCAAAGAAAATGGGTTCAAGGTTGGTACCATCCTGCTGCTGCCCATGTTGCATAGACATTATTTATTATTTGTGGTGTGTAGTTCATCACTGTTATCCTCACGATGCTCTATTGTAAGGGGGATTTTGCTGCTGGAATGGGAGATCTTTCCTGGTCCTGAGTGCTGGGGATCGAAAGGATAGAAATGAGGTGGAAAGAGTGCTTCCTTGGGTGAAGCAGAGAGGAAGGATGGGTTGAGCAGAATGTTCCAAACCTTACTGCTGGACTTCAGCTGGGCTTTGCTTTGCGTTGCAGGTGTTCTTCATTGAATCTGTCTGCAATGACCCCAATGTTGTTGCCACCAATGTAATGGTAAGCATGAAAGTAACTTTCTTTTGTTTTCTTCTGTGTAGGATTCTCCATCTGTGTCCAACTGGTTTCTTTTTAAAAGACATCCTAGCAGACTCAGTTGCGGGTCGGGAGTTCTTTGCCTTTTTATGATATATTCATCCTGGGATGAGAAGGGAGCCTTTGTGTTTCTATGATGTCTAATAGGATGGAGGAGAGATGTATATTTAGGATACTTTAGTGACCTCAAACTCCCTTTTGAAGTGATAGGTGTGGTTAAGGGCTTAAATCCCATCAGATTTCTTGATGGGTGTGGTTAAAATTCCAGTTAGATTTGTTGACTTTCAGTTACATCCAGCTTCACAGTATCTATTGAAGGCTGTTTTGAGGGGAATAGAAGCTCAGTTTAGAGGCTTCCTGTCAATAGCTGAGATCTTGTACGGGGCAGTGAAGTGTAAAACATTGCTTATCGGCTCCTTTGGGAGCTGCTGGATCTTTGATTTCTCATCAGCAAAAATGAGCTTCTGCCCGTTAGGCTTGGCTAGGGTGAGTAGATGCTAATTGGCCTACCTGGGTATGATTAACTTCAATGGAAGTGTCCTTTCCCCCCTTGGGCTATGCTCCAACCTTATCTCCAGTCTGCATTTGGGAGTTGTTTTACAGTGTCTGGGAATGTGTCACAGGATATCCAGAGTCTACTATACTAGGGGTTTTGCCCTGCCCCCAGGACTGGCTTCACAAAGGGCACTGGTCTAGAGGCATTTGTTCCTGCTGGGAGTTGCTGCCCTGAGATGTCATCCCATTAGTTTCTGGATTGGTTGGCAGGTTACTGATGTGTAATACTTCTGCTCAAACCTAAATCTTCTGGAAAGGCATCCCATTAAAGCAAGTTAGGCAGAATTTATTCCCTGTGAGTTCTCCTAGACCACTTCCAGCATATTCTGGTGTGTAGTCACACAATGGTTTATAGCAAATCCGTTTTCCTTGTGCTGAACTTTGTGTCTCCGTTGACTTCTATCTTATAATAAGTGATGAATGTAAAATGTCTCAGCCAAAAGCTGGGTCATGACAGGATTTTGAGATTAGCATGGTCTGACCATCTGAGCCTTACTGTACCCGTTGCCCCAGATGGGGCAGCAGCTTTCTCTGCCTGCTTGGGAAGCTTCCTGACCTCTTCTTTTGGTGTGTTCTCTCCCCTGTTGCAGGAAGTAAAACTGTCCAGTCCTGATTACCGGGATTGTAATTCAACCGATGCCATGGAGGACTTCATGAAGAGAATCAATTGTTACCAGGCCAGCTACCAGCCTCTTGACCCCGATGACTATGACCGGTAAGAAACTTTGCTGACTTACAAAGAACCTCTCTTTGAATACCTTTTGTTCCCTGGGAACGGGGTAATGAAGTATGGAGCTGTATTTCACTTGGTGTTCAAACACGTGACTGTGCTGGCATAGTGTGTGGCTGAGGCTTGCTGTAAATCACACTTTTTCCTTGAAAATGTAGCACTGTCTTCTCCAGCTCTGTGTTAGGGGGTGTGTTCAGATGTACTGGTATTGATCATATTCATAGGAACATGAAAGTCTTGAACTGGAAGAGACTTTAAAGATTACCCAGTTCCAGGCCTAAATACAAATAAAACAGAGGGATTGGCAGGTGGGCTGGAGTGTTTCTGGGATGCTTTTGTCATGGTGCCACTTAAAGGAATGGGTTGCTTAGACAGGTTCAAGGTTGACTCAGGGTACACAACTAAAGCTCGCTGAACCTTTGCTTTTTGCATGGCCACATGGGCAGCCAGTCAGCAATGTTTTACCTCTCAGCCATTCCACTTCTCACAGGCACATCCATGTGCCTTGTGTGGATAATCTCAGTCCAGCTCAGTGCTGTCTTGAGGTGGAACTTGCTTCTTGCTAGGCTTAATCCTCTTTACTGCTGCAAGGAGGGAAGGTGATTACACTCGTGTTACTTAGCTCTCCATGAATTGCTGTGACCTATCAACTTATTGTTGAAAATAGCCTGCAGGAAATCCTTTTAGCTGAGTGATTACATTGACTAAGATACCTCACAAGGTTGTTCTGTGATGTTTTTCCTTTCTACTTTTCCCACTGACACCTACTCTCTCTCCCACCCCCCTTCTGTCCTTGCTGTTATTTCCCTAGGGAGCTTTCTCTCATCAAAGTCATCGATGTTGGCCGACGATTCCTGGTCAACAGGGTTCAGGATCACATCCAGAGCAGGATTGTTTACTACCTGATGAACATCCACGTCCAGCCCCGTACCATTTATCTTTGTCGGCATGGTGAAAGTGAGTTCAACCTCAAGGGGAAGATTGGAGGTGACTCAGGCCTCTCCAACAGGGGCAAGAAGGTATGGAGGAGAGGAATATTTATTTCCCTGGGATTTGGCAGTAGGAGATGCCATCTATTGGGCTGAATGTATATTCAATACCAGCTGGGGTGGTCTGAAGATTTATCTATAGGGCTGGTTAAATTTCAGCTCAAGTGTGGCCTCAAAAAAAAAAAAAAAAAAAAAAAAACCTCTTACAGTTAAGAGCTCAGTCCATTCAAGAATTGCTTCTTCAAGGACATGGTCAAGAGAACTGGTTCATGGAGGGGTACTATCTATTTTGGCTTGCCATTACCATTTTGAAGTCCAAATAGACTCACTTACTTGAGGTATGACTTGTCAAGGGCTACATAAAACATCAAATTAACTCTCTGACAGATAAGTAGAGCTGTGGTTAAGGGAGCTGTGGTTAAGGTCTGTGATATTTTACATCATAGGAGTATGATAGAAAGGAGTCCACATTGTGACATGGTTTCTTGGATGCTGCTGCTGTTCCTTGATTACATTAGGTTGTAGCTTCTTCTTCTTCCATTCTGTGTTTTCATGCTCCTTTATAGTTTTTTGGGAATCTCAGATGTGTGAGGCTGTTCCCCACCTTAGAACAGAAGGCCAATACATCTGCCGTGGAATACTGAAGAGGACCTGGAGAAGGGAATATTTACTAGGAACCAGAGAGGATAACTCATTTGAAAGCTGAATGGGTTCCCATTTCGATCAGGAATCAACCTGTTCTCTGTCCTACAGTTTGCAGTGGCACTGAACAAGTTTGTCGAGGAGCAGAACCTGAAGGACCTCAAAGTCTGGACCAGCCAACTGAAGAGAACAATCCAAACAGCAGAAGCACTCCAGCTGCCCTATGAGCAGTGGAAGGCCCTCAATGAAATAGATGCTGTAAGTAGCTTTGGTTGCAGTAGGGAAGGCTCAGTGGGAACTGGTGGAGGAGATGATAGTTGTTTGTTGGTTTTTTTCAGTCTTGCCTAAGCCCTACCTCCTGTAGGGAGTTTTCCCTTCTATGGGGAATTGGATACTTCTCCTGCTTTGGCACTCATAATTTGGCTTGTGATTTTACCTCTGCTTTATGCAGAATGTTTAGGATGTTGGCTTGAATAAGTAGATTAAGATGATTTTTGCATGAAACTGCTCTATATCTGATCTCTTAGCAGATTAAAGACTGTTGCCTTGGAGAAGGGTGTCCATGTTAGATGGGCCATGTTCTGTTTTAACATGGCCAGTTACCTTATGGCTATCCTCTTCTTGCAGGGTGTTTGTGAAGAAATGACTTATGAAGAAATTAGGGATCAGCATCCAGAGGAATTTGTCTTACGTGATCAGGATAAATATTACTACCGCTATCCTTCTGGAGAGGTAGGAGACCTTTGGAGATGCAGCTGTTACTTAAATGTGGCCTTCTTGTTTTCATGCTCTTGTCTACACCCAGAATAGGAGAATAAAAGAAAAGCAGGTGCTCGCATTTTTGCTCCCACTTTTAAGGTCTTAAGAAATATATCAATTAGCAATCTGTCCCACTGATTTTGTAGCATATTACTTGGAAACATTCAAAGGCTTCCTAGTCTGTCCTCTCCATTAGGTTCACTCAGAGTTGTGCTGCCCAGGATTTCCCCTTTCATTTGTTTCTGAAGTAGTAATTTCATCCTCTGCTCTCTGCGTCATTTGCTGAGGGCTGATGCTGATATCTCTGTTCCTAGCTTGGGGAACAGTATCTGCTTTCAAGATGTGACATATGGAGGTGGGAATTTACGTCAATTCTAGATGGTAATTTTGGTTGTGAGCTGACCTTTTTAGTCCCAAATTAAAAATCATGTCCGTAGGCACTTGGGGACAATAAATATTTAGTTTCATCCTCATGACAGCATGTCTAAAGTAAAGGAGAGTGTCTGGGAGTGACTGACACTGACTCCAGGTGTCTGAGTTCCTTCTGGGTGTCTGTCATGGTTCTATATGGAGTGACTCTTAGTGAAAACTTTCAAAACTGTAGAGATGTTCAGGGCGATTCGTATGTTAGAACTTATTCTACAGAAAAGCAAGTTTTGAAACAACAGAGACAGTAATCTCAAAGCCTCTTCGCAGTTGTAGCTTACCTCAAATAAACTCTCCAGGGCTGTAATTGAGATGTAAATGGTTTATTTCTTCCTCTGATCAGTGGCAATGTTCTAGAGTAGCCAAACTGAAGCACTGGTTTGTTGGACTTTACTCATCTTTATCAGTATTTATGTTGGTTTAGTTTAATCAGAAGCATGAAGTCAATACTCAGACCAAGACAATGACAGTTGTTTCTTGTGAGGTCCTTGTCTTCCTGAATCTCTGTTCATCTCCCTGCTCTTCTGTTTCAGTCATACCAAGACTTGGTGCAGCGCCTGGAGCCAGTCATCATGGAGCTGGAGAGACAAGAGAATGTCCTTGTGATCTGTCACCAGGCTGTCATGCGCTGTCTCCTTGCTTACTTCCTGGACAAGAGCGCAGGTAAGTTCCTGTCCCAGGGCTGGAGGTGGATCCTGTTGGAGGAGGGATGCAGCTTGGAGGAGATGAGATGTGCTTGTGTCCTTTCAGGACCTGGAGTATGCAGCTCATTGGTACGGGGTGGCTTTAGGTGCTGAGAAAGATATCTAAACCTGTATTTAGAGAGGGGGTGGGATAATCTTGTTTTGCTTTCCCTGCAGATGAAATGCCCTACCTGAAATGTCCTCTTCACACGGTATTGAAGTTGACCCCAGTGGCTTATGGTAAGTGGGAATACTACTTACTGATGTTCTACACATCGATGTGTTCAACTTGCACCTTCTCCCAAATCTAAACCTCTGTGAGATGGGCAGATGTCTGGGATGGAACACCTTGTAACACTTTCTCTTGGGTTTCTTGACAGCCTCTTCTCTCTTTGCTTCCTTCTTCAGGCTGCCGAGTGGAATCCATCTCCCTGAATATTGAAGCTGTTAACACTCACAGGGAGCGGCCAGAGGTAAGTGTGTGTTTCCCTCTGAGCCATCCCTCAGTGTCCCCTTCCTTTCCCCTATGGTAACCCAACAGGAAGGATGCCTGGGGAGATTGCTCAGCCCAGTGGCTCAAAGTACCACTGGAGGGACTGGGAGCATTGTTTGGGCTCTTGCTCCACATAGATGTGGCTGATCAAGGGGTTTTCCAAGGGCAAAGGACTCTTGCATGTGCCTGCTACCTAGTTTATAGCTGATCCAGGGAAAGGTCAGCCAGTCTCTGACTTTTGCCTGTGGTCATCCACTTGCCCAATAGGGATTAGAGCTGTGGATGGAGAAGGTGACTTCTCCTAGGTGTCCCAGCTGACTGGCAGAGCCCATGCTTAGTGGCCTGGCCAGCACCTGCCTGTGTAGTTTTTTCCTGGTGTGCCTTTGGCTCCATGAGGCTACCAGGTTGCTGTTATGTAGGGTGGTGGTTTACCAGGGGAAAATACCCCTTGTGCAGAGGGGAGGACCACCAGGTCAGGTCTTTGTGCTCCACTAGGAACTCAGAGGCCAGAACCAGGAGACAATAGAGCAAGGGGGACACCAGGTTTGTGGTGGGGCTGGATGGATCACTCAAGGGGGACCCTGCATCCCAACCTTTCAAGCTTGTGGTGATGGGTTCCGTCTGGGTTTTTGGATGGTCTCATCCATTCACATATTTTCTTCATACTCTGACCTCAGTGCATAGGGAGAGATGGTCACTTCCCCATAGCAGCAGGGCCATTGATGTGCTTGTGTCACCATTGCCTGGCGTGGCTGTGGGGCTCAGTTAGGATGGAGTGAGGCACGTGCAAAGCGCTTGGGTTCCTCTGCTCTGCCACAAGGGTGCTGCCCTCCATCCCATATGCCATGAGTTGGAGCTTGGTGCTGTGCTGACCCTTGCTGGCTGCTCTGTCCCACTTCCCCATCCTTTCTTATCCACTCAGGCTCACTTTTCTTTCCTCTTCTTGCTGTCATACTCAGAGGGACCAGCATTGGTGAGCAGAGCTATGGGCACTGCTCTGCTGTGCCCAGCAATGGCTGTTGGTTACTGCTACACTTTGTGGTAATGCACGCTTAACTTTTATTTTTGTGATTGAAGGCTCAGGTGTAGAGAAACTCTTATCTCATTTCTGAGTGCAAGGCTTTTTTTTTTCCTCCCTTTCTGGGGAAATCATATTATTTTCTCAAACATTGTGCAATAGTTTCTCTTCTTTTGGTGTCCAGAGCATTTCACTGCATCCAACTAATCCTTTGCACATCAAAAGCAATTGTGGGGGAAAAGCAGAGGCTGCTTTAAGGAAAAAAACAACTTGCTTTTTTTTCTTTATAACTGTCGCCTTCTTCCCTTTTCATTTTTTTTTTTAATTTATTTTTATTTACTTTTTTTTTCTTTGTCTCACTCTAATTTAGGAAGCAAAGAAGGGACCTAACCCGCTCATGAGACGTAATAGCGTTACCCCTCTAGCAAGCCCAGAGCCCATCAAAAAACCTCGCATCAACAGCTTTGAGGAGCATGTGGCTGTTTCTTCTGCCCTGCCAGGCTGTGTTCCTCAGGAAGTGCCCACGCAGCTGCCGGGACAAGTTAGTTGAACTCTTTTTTTTGTTGGTTTTTTTTTGTTGTTTTTTTTTCCTTTTATTATTTTGTTTTTCTTTTGGTTGTCATTCTCGTTTGTTTGTTTGTTGTCTTCCTCCTGTTGCTCCCGAAGCTGAGAATGGCTTGCACTTGTCGCAACTTGTGCTGCTGGCTCTGAGATGCTCTGTCTGTGCTTCTCCCATAGGTGCTGTGCCCCCCTCTCCAAGCTGGGGGTTGGTTTTTGGGAGTAGTGTTAGGTGGATGTCAGTCCCTCGGTTAGCCCAAAGCTCTGGGTTGAATCAAGCAGCTGACCTAGGCACTGCCTCGGTGTCCCCCATCTGACACTGCTGTGTCACAGAATTGTGGAATGGTTGGGGTTGAAAATGACATCTGGGTCCAGCTGGTCTAACCTCTCATCGAGCCAGTGTCATCCAGTGCAGAGTCCCCACAACCAAGTCCATGTGGGAGCCAGTTGGCTAAGCGGGCAAAACCAAAGGGCCTGTGCCTTTTCAACTCCCCCAAATGCATTTGCTCCACTGTAGACCTGGGCATTGCAACAACAAAAATATTCTTGGGCTTCCACTGGGAAGATAACTGTCAGGACCCATTTCTGCCTCCAGTTCTCTCTTCCCAGAAGAATAGGCAAAATGGGCCAAAACTGAGTTGAAGCCTCTTTGGGAGTTCACCATGCCATGTACATCAGTTGCCTTCTGCAGCCCTGGGTGAAAACCCAGGGATTCATAGAATCGTTAAAGTTGGAAAGACCATTAAGATCAGCTTGTCCAACCATGAACCTGTTCCTGTGACTGCTCTAGACCATGTCACTCAGTGCAACATCTCCCCCTTTTCTTGAAAACCTCCAGGGATGGTGACTGTACCGCTTCCCTGGGCAGGCTGTTCCAATACCTCACCACTCTTCTGAGAAGAAGGGTTATTCCTAATATCCAACCTGATCCTCCCCTGCTGCTACGTTGCTTGTATGTAATCTCTTCTTTCACCCACCTGTGAAAAGATGGAGAGACCTTGCTTGGGTCAGGGTTCCCAGAAACAAAAGCCCGCATCCCTTAATGAATGAGCTTGGGTGGAACCAGAGAAGCAGCCATATACATACATATTGTGCTTCTTGTTGGCTCTCATTGTCTTGTCTGCTCCTTCTTTGCCTTGTCTGTGTTGTCCCTGATTCCTCCTTGGCCAGGATTAGGGTGATGTGCCCCCTGGATCCCTTCCAACTGCTGTGCTTCATGGCTTTGCATGAACCTTTTCACCCTGGACAGCACCGAGCGGGTCAGTTCCTCAGTGTCTTGGCTTTTGGGGCTTTGCTTTGGGCTGCTTGAGTCTTACAACAAACCCTGTCCTGGCTACAGGGTCTGGAGGTGCTTGGTGTCCAGGTACCCCTTGCTGCTGTCCCATGTCCCCTGCCTTGTCTCGCGTGGCGTTACTGACACCTCTCTTTCCCTTCTCTCTGTCTCTCTACAGCCTTTACTAGGAAAGGCATGCCTGTAAGTACCTTCTTCCGTCTTATTTTCTTCCCTCCCTCTTCCCCTGTTTCTCATCCCACTGGTTATTTTGTAACTGTGAAACTTGGCTGAGACATGACTTTCTTGGACTGAATATCTGCGTGTTAGGGTGGGAATTGGGTGCCCCTTAAGTATTACAAAAGGGGACGCTGAGTGCTGATTTGTCCAACCCCTGAGTATCCTATCTTGATGAAGTGCTCAAATTTTTGTTGGGAAACAGCTAATAATGACTTTAGATGCTATCTGGAGATGCTGTCTGAATTCCTGCTTTCTCATTGAGTAGTTGGAGATACCCTTGGGTTTTCCTTGAGTTTTCCTTGGTAGCGCTTCACAGTGATAGACCCCAGTGGTTTGTCTGTCATGTGGACTCTTGAGTTATGCCTCTGTGATGCCACTGAAGATTTCCAGATTCAGGTCTGACCTCAGTTCTCAGCAGTGTTTTATCCACCTGTGTGGGAAGTGGAATATACTTCTAGGAGGTGGGATGATCCTGGCATCTGTAGTTCTGCCAGTGTGAATTTTGGGACTAACCTGCCCAGTTGTCTTGGGTGGGTTAGAAACAAGGATGTTGTCCTACTACCTAGCTCTAGTAGGCAAGATGCCTTGAGCATTCAATGCATTATTTAGGATTGATTAAAGTTTTGATGGTGTTAAATTATTGTATAATAGGGACAGTACGGTTCTGGGTAAATTGAAGCCTTTGGACTCATTTCATATTACCTCACTGAGTAAAGAGAGCATCAGCCATTAGAGAAGGAGTGCTCAAATGTCTTCTCAAACTAGGGTGATTTGGGAGTTGGGCTGGGGTGTGTTTTTGTCCTTATAGAGCAGTCAGCTCACATCAATCCTCGTCCTGATTCATTCTGTGAGATAAGATGGGAAGAGTTGCTATAAACTGGCTTTGGTTGTACGTAACAGCTGGTGGACCTCACATTTACTCCATGTTCCCCAAAATGGATGGTAGAAAAGTCAGACTTCGTTGATGGGTGCGTTTAGGAAGAGTGTCCTGATGCTCCTGGGTGAATGCTGAGCTGCTCACCATGGCATGCGTGCCTATGTTCCTTCCCTTGCCTCAATGAAGTTCCTGGTCTTTGGTCGCTTTGAGAGTGACTTTTTGTCCATTCCTTCATTTAGCTTTTTTTCCAAAATTATTGCATACTGACTGGGACACAGACCAAAAAAAAAAAAGGCCAACCAAAGAAACCCATTGATGTTGAATTTGGGATGTTTGCATCAGGTTGTGCTACGCCAAGCTCTCTTGGATCAGGTGGTGATGGCTTCCCATCCCAGGTGTAGATTGGATGCAGCTAGTTAAAAGTTCTCCAGTTCTGGTAGTCTGCTTCCACTTACTGTTGTGGGACTTTAATATTAGCTTTTGAGGGAACCAAGAAGATGCCACTAAGCCTTTGGTTTGTGAGTGACCTTCATCACTGTCACTTCTGTCACCTTGTGCATCCAATCCCTCACCGTGTTCCACCACAACCCATACAGGTTCAGGGAATTTGAGATTCCCTCCCTCCCCTGTTTGCACTGCTGGAGGTGGTTGAGAGCAACAGTATTGCTGAGTTCATCTCCACTGGGGGCTTGACCCCATCCAGGGGGATACCTGGGGAGCCCAGGGGGCATAGCTGTGTGCCCCTGGACTTGTTGTGTTTGCAGGGTGAACTGATGTGGTGGTTTCTTCTCTTTTTGCTTGATGTGTGATCCAGAGTGCCCTTTGTAACAACAACCCAACTTAAAAGTTTCTCCTCACCCCTCCCTTCTTCTCCCCTTTCACTTTTCATGCTTAAAGAAGACCTGTTTGTCACTTTCTCAAAGTTTTCTCTTTACTAATATTTCCAAGGTAAACAGCTGTGGGTGCATGTGGCTTTTCCTAACCCTTGTCCTGTCTCTTTAACTACTGCAGAACAGCGCTGTCTCGTAGCATGGCCGTGGCTCCTGGTGCTCGTAAGAGACAGTTTAGGTTGTAAAAGATTAAAAATAGATTGAGAAGCCTTTCTAGCTGTTTCCTAGTCCCTTCCCTCCCCTTTATTTTTGTACAGTTTTGTGATGTAAGAAATGTCCTTGTTGTGGTCATCTCTCCTTGGGTTTCTCTGATGGTCTCCTGCAATCATTACTTCTGGGAGCTGTTCTTGCTGGTGCTCAGCTAGTTGTCTATGGATTTGTGGTCTTTGCTGCTTGCTGTGTACTAGTGGATGTCTCTTCTTGACACTGTGGTGGCACCGGGGCTGTGCCTGAAGCCATTCTAGAACTCTTGAAGTGTTGCAGGTGATCACTGGCTTCAGCTGCACCACTGATGGTGGCTGGCATCCATACCAGCTTTTCCAGGCTATTGCTGCTCTGGCTAGAGCTGGTTTTTCAGCAGGGCAGTGCTGAAGATGAGCAAACAGTGACCCCACACCTAGCAGATGTGGGGACACTGCCCACCTGAGTGGGAAGCAAGAGAGATGCTTAATTGGGCTCTTATGGTGCTCCCATCTCCTTGTCTTGCACAGACCAAAAGAGCAGCTCAGTTTTCAGGCCTACCTTTGCCACATTCCCACCCTGAGGATGAGTGATGCTCAAGGGAGGGATTCAGGCAGCAAGTCAACAAGTCTCCCTCACCTCTCTCCTTGGGTGGACAATGTCTTCTCCTCGTGTGGTAGATATATGCTTTCTTAGTGGCGTGTTGTGCTTCCATCCCTTTCCCACTGCATGCATTGAAGATCCTCCAAGCATGACCCCAACCATGCTCCTTACCCTCTCGTTGCAGAACATGAACAACTCGCAGAAGCCGTCGTGAGGCCACCAGCGACGCCAGCTCCCATCCCATCATCATTTCTGAAGCTTGCTTGTAAACAGGTCTCCTCCGTTCGTGGCGAGGTTGACCCTCGGCTGTTTCTACCCATGCCTGTTCATCTGCAAACTGCTCTGCTGGAGGGGAGGGAGAGGTGGGAGAACGATGGAGAGGAAGGAGACGAGCTCTGAGGTCTTCAGGCTGCAGCACTGCTCTTCTCTCTGGCGTCCTGCTAGTGTGTAGCAAGCTGGGAAGTGCTCCTAGTGCACAGGAGAGTTTCCAAGTTCTAATTTTCCTTCTCTAAGCGGTTTTGATCTCTTTTTGTATAGACTAATGGTACCCATCCATCTTTGGGTGGAGTGTGTATATACGTGAATGGTGCGGGGTTAGCGGAGTAATGGGGACGGGAAGGGCGGGAGGGAACAAAGGGGGAATATGGATTTTTTTTTTCCTATTATTATTATTATTTTATAAGTATTATTTTTTTTTGCAAGAAAGCCCCTACTGTGCTGTGCTGCAGTCCTGTATCCGCACCAACTATGACCTGCCCCACTCACAGCCCAGCTCATACATGAAAACTCCTGGTTTTAGCCAAAAATGATAAAACCCTCATGTTCATTGATGCCCCTCAAAGAGGGGGGGGGGGGGGGGAAGAGAATGTTGCAGAGAATAACAGTCTGCTGCTGTGAAACTGGCTGTGAGCCCCTTGTAATATTGAGGGGAACCACACTGATGTTGGCTCCTGGGGATGCTCTGCATTGGAGGAAAGAGGAGATGGGATGGTTGGGTCCCTGCATTGCTGCAGGATGCAGGTGGAGCTGCACTGGGTGCGTTTTGCAGACACTCAGATGTCTTGGGCAGGATGCAGGAAGCTCTGGGTGTTGACAGAAAGTGTCAAGAAGAGAGGTTTTTTTTTGTTGTCGTTGTTTTCCTTTAATATATATACATGCACAGAGATGTGTGTGTGGGTATGTGTTTATACTTAGAAACCGCTTGGTTTTTGCACTTTATTTGTGGCAGAAGCATGACTATATTTCTTTGGTTGTTTTTTTTATTTCTTTTTAACCTGTGCCTCTTAACAAGGGAAGCTTGAATACAGGCAACTTTTTATTTTTTATTTTTTTGTGTGTGCTGAGAAGCTGGGACTGCACAAAAACAGTAACTGTGGCTTCCAAAGAGGTTGGGTGGGTGTGTGTGTGTGTGCAGGGGGCAATGGACAGAGTCCTGGCTTGGGCTCCTTTGGCCAGCTCCCAGAGGTTGGAGGTGAGAGCCTTTTTATGCAGGCTGTGAGCCAGCAGTTGGCCATGGCAATTAACCACTACTGCATTGTGCAAAAATCTGTGTTTTTTCCCCCCCCCAATCCCCTCCTGTGTGCAGTATCTCTCTGTTCCCATTTTGTTTGGTTTTTTTTGGTCTTTTTCCCTTCCACAATTGAACTGGAGGCAGGAGGCAAAGTCATCAGAGTCCCCTTCCACTGCTGGGAGATTTAGAGATGGGCAGCCCTTTGCTTTTATCCCTTCTGTGCCTTTCTCCTCTCCCCTGGGTAGGAAACATCCCTGCAGATGGGAGCAGAGAGATTTGTGGGGAAAGTGTTGTTGTAAGGTTGTTGGTTTTTGTTTTTTTTTTTTTTAATTACTATTTTATTTTGGTTTCTGGGGGGTTTGATCCCTTTGTCCTATGAGAAAAGGTGAACCACAGTGCCTAGTGCTTCAGTCCCATGCAACAAAACCACATTGCATAGGCTCGGAGCAGTACTGACAGCAGGGAAGGCTCAGGGACTCCATTGGTCCCTATCCAACCATCCTGATGGTACCCTGTATGAGCGTGTCCATATGTGTATATTGTACAGATGAAACAAAAACACTTATTTCCCTTGTGTTTTTTTTATTTTAATGTTAATAACTGCATTAACACAGACTTGTGTCCATATGCTGTTGACATCAGCCCTTTTGGTTTCTCTGCCTTTGAGGAGGGCAGATGCTGGGGGAAGGTGACATTGCTGCCTTCTCGGCCCGTTTCCTGGGGAGTTGATCTGTCTCCTCCTGCTACCCAAAGATAAGCCAGCACACGCCAGCATGTGATGTCTGGCTGCCCACGATTGACCCTGTAAACATGATGTTTGGTGTGTACTTGAGTGCGTGTCTATGCATACATACACTTATATAAAAGTCTGCAAAAAAGAAATAAAAATAAACCCAAACCTTAAGCTTAATTTCTTCTCTGGAAATAGAAGTTTTGGTCCTACAAAAAGATGAAATTTTGAAGTTGGTTGGCTTTTTTATTTTATCCCACTTCATTGAGAGGAGAGGTTGTGGCCCTTGAGTGGCAAAGTGGTCCTCTCATGCTGGCAGTGGGTGGCAGGACATCATCTCCATCCCATCCCATTGTGCTTCCCCTTGTGTTTTGGCTGTTCAACCAAAGTCCAAGCAGTGATGGTGCAGTCAAGGAGGGAGGGAGGGTGCAAAGAGAGAGCTGTTGAACCACACCAGTGATTTTTTTTCCCCCCCTTTTGCTTTATTTTCTCCTGTGTTTTTGTTGTTTTTTTGTGATACTTGAATTTATTTTTTTATGATTTTTTTTTTTAATAGCAAAGCGCTGTTTATTTATTTAATGCATACTGTAAAGCTTGGAGAGAAGGGTAGTTACTTCGGTTTTTGTGTTTTTTTGACTTATGCTGTTAACTGTTCTGTATATACATCTGTAATAATTGCCTGATATCAAGCTGTGCCAGCTTAAACAGGGTCTGCCTTTCAGAAATTTGTATATTTTGCAGTTGCTGGACCAATAAAATACCTTGTTGAAATACAGACATGACTTGGTTTTACCATTGCTTTAAATTTGTGCCCTTAGGCACAGCATGGAGGTGTTCAAGGCCAGGTTGGATGGGGCCCTGGGCAACCTGATCTACTGTGTGGCAACCAGCCCAGGGCAGGGGGTTGGTGCTTGATGATTCTTAAGGTCTCTTCCAACCTAAACTGTTCTCTGTTCCAACCTAAGGGTGGTGATCTCAAGGGTGATCATGCCCAATTCAATCCTGCCCTATACATGTGGGGATTACTGTGTTCCTGTGCCTTATATCCCACTCTCAAATCTCTTGATTTTTCTGCAGATCAACTGAGGAAAAGCTATTCTGGTCTGGTGGATAAATCCTTCTATTCTAACCACGTGGCAGCAATTTGAAGGCTTTTGTTTGGTCCATGGAGAGAGCTCATTAGTGGGAGTGAGAGTGCAATTCATCCAACTGAGAGCTCACGTGCACTTAAGGCAAGAACTCCTCGCACTCTTCCCACTATCATCCCAGATGAATGTAAAAGAGAGTCCAAGGTTGCTTAGGGTAGCTGCCCTGTCCATGAAGACATCTGAAATCAGGCTGGATGGAGCTCCAGGCAACCTGATTGAGCTGTAGGTGTCCCTGTTGACTGCAGGGGAGCTGGAATAGATGACCTTTGGGGTCCCTTACAACTTAAATGATTATATGATTTTTTTCTTTTTTTTTTCCTGAGAGCAGCCATTTATTCGAACCTGTTACGCCTCTCTGCAATAGTTTGGTGCTGCTGTGTCAAAGCAGAGCTGTCCTATGGGATCATGACTGTCTTTGTATTCAGAGCTAGAAAACAGTAGATGACACATGGAGTTGAATTGTCAAATTCCCTATGAAGAGGTTACATACGTATATACACATATAAATATTTTTTTTTCATTTTACTTTGTTTTCTGACCCCAAAGCATTACTGGGAGGACAAGGCAGAGAGTGTTGTAAGCTGGATGTGATGCCATGAAGTGTATTTGGGTTGATGTTCCCCATGTGGTCCCCTTTGAGCAACTGCACCCCTGAAATAGGGGTGAAAAGACATTAAAAAAAAAACCCTATAGGTGTGGGTTTGATTACTGCTGGTTGACAACTGCAAGCCTTGCTCTGATCTTCCCTTTGGGGCAGAAGGAACCTTTTCGGAGCAGGGCTTGAGATGCTCAGGGACCATCTGCCTTCTCCTCTAGTCCCCATCATTCTGTAGGGTTTTAAAATTCATTTGCACCTGCATTTTTCTAGGCTTGCATGCAGACATTGAGAGCTGTGGGGTGATGTTCACCCTGCGAACATCCCAGAGGCACGGAGGACTCAATGCTCTCCAGGAAAGTTGGTAACCACACCTTCTTCGTTTGCCTATTCAGCAACCTGCTGCCCTCCCTGACCCAGTTGAGGACAAAACACTCCTGCATTGCTTTAGAATAGGGACCGTGGCCTTGCACCCACCCCATATGCAGCTGAGTTGATGCTGGGCACAGACACAACACTAGCACTGCTTCTGCATCCTTTGTTATGGCTGTTTGAAGCCACAATAACCTCATCCTTGCAGGGAGAGCTTAGAAAGAGCTTTCATCTCCTGGGGCAGCACTGTCAAGGCTGTTCAGCAAGAAAATGCTTTTGCTTCTCTTTCTGCATGCAGGGAGAAGATGGGACTTGAAATGCCATCTGTTCATGGCAGGGGTCACAGTTCAACACCATCCCAGCAGCATCTCTCTTTTTATTTTTAATTTTTTTTATATGCATTTATTTGTTTGATTTTTGGTTTGAGTTTCTTTTTCTTTTCCACATGACGTGTTGTGTACCGTAGCACTCATTCCTTGAAGCAGAGTGGATTTAAAGGTTACCCCTGACGGCAGGAACGTTTCCTGCTCACAGTCAAGTCCTTCTCAATTCACTGGGTTCCCTTTATCATTCTATTAAAATAATTAATTAATAATAAAAAAAAAAATATCCAACCTCTCTGCCAGCAAACAAGCCGAGAGAACTTGTGATTGCTATTAAAAAAAACACAGACCGGTCACGCTGGCTGACTCAGCTCTGATTGATGGCTCAGGAATGCGTCTGATACGTGCAAGGGATTAAATAAACTGTGGGCAAACCTTTACAATGCAGCACGCTGTATGAAGTGCAGCCAGCAGCCGTCCACCTGCCTGTGCCTGGCCAGTGCCTGCCACTCACTGCGCCATCTGCAGGGTTTGTTTCCATTTTACCCTGGCAAAAAAATAAAATAAAAAAAAGAATTGGTATTTTGCAAGGTTTGGTGTTGCTAATGGGGATTATGTTGGTTTGCAACAGCTCCAGGTGTCTAAATGCAGGTGTGCACTTTTTCTACAATGAGATCGGGTGGGATGGGATGAGATGAGCTGGAATGGGATGGGATTACATTGCATGCCATGGCATGGCATGGAAAGAGCTGGGATGGGGTGAGATGGGATGGAATGGAGGCAATACCAGGCTTCTACTTCTTGATCTCCTCCATCCTTGTGTGCCCAGGGGCAGCTGGACTTAAAGTGGGTTCAGGATCTCCTGTTTAAACCCTTTGGTTGTGGCTCTCGTGGAGGAGCCTGAGCCCTTCTTCTCTCACTTGAGACCCAAAATTAAATAGGAAGCCCCAAAGGACAGAAGAAACACAATCCCTGCTGCCTTACCTGCCTGCAGGATTGGCCTGGTGGTAACCCCACTTGGGCAAGAAGGTCAAATGGATGGAGATACAGCAAAGTGAAGGGCTTATTCTATCTGCCCTACAGAGTGATGCTCAACAATTAATGCTCATCAGAGGGTCCCTCAGCCATTTATCCCATGGCTTTGCAACATCCCGTGTCTTTCTGGTAACAAATGAGAGAACCAGCAATGCTGAAGCCCTCCTCTACCCTCAGATCCCACAAATATAGGATGTTAAAAAAAAAAAAAAAAAACCTCTCAGAATTTAAATGTTGGGTAAAAAAAGAGACATATTCAAAAGGAAAAACTGGGAACAGCCACCAGCTGTACCACCAGCAGCAGACACCCATGCTCAGGTGCTGCCAAGCTCCCCAGGATGGCGGGAGAAATCTCATTTTGCACAGCACCCTCCTGGCAGCTGCAGAGCATCCTCCCAGCTCCGCATCCCACCCCATGGAAGAGGAAATCATAGATACTCAACAACCCTTCTGGCCTTTCAGTGACAGATGCTTTGTGACAGCCTCTTGCAACATCCTTAGTAAATACATGAACTTTTTAAAATATATATTTTTTCAGACAGTGGGGTCACAGGGAGAAACTGGATTGTGTCATTTCCCCAGGCACATGCTTTTCCTTTCCTATCTCTTTCCTTTTGAGGTCCAAAAAAAAGGGCAGAGAAAGAGAATTGAAACTGAATCTCATTGTCAGCAGTGCTAGATGAAACTGCATTCTCTAAAGACAGTAACAAGGGTAGAGTGACACTGAAATGACTGATTTCACCCCGAAATTCTTCTTCAGTGACTGTGGCCACAGAACTGGATTCTGTTTAGACCCTTCCTTGGAGGTGCTCTGCTGCAGTCTTTTTTTGTAGGTGAATGGGTCATTTTAGAGCTTTCCTAATAATCCAGCATTACCAGAAACATTGTCCTTTTTGAGAAACAGGAACCCAAACCTCCCTCACCAAAGAGGGGAATCGTGTTTTGAATGTGTTGTGTTCAAAAAAAGGGATAGGTTTGTCTCAGGGCTACAGTATTGCCCTATGGGAATGTGTAGACCCAAAGCCACAGCTCATGGATAAAAGGAGGCAATTTTTCGCTTGCATCTGAATTTCACTGTCTAACCAAAAATTGATTGACTCCCAATTGGAAAGAGTCAATACAACCAAAACTTCTACTGATAAGCCAGTTGCTTCTCAATTCCGGAGGGTGGACTGCTGGTTTGGGTGGTCCCACACAGTACATGGGGAAATCACCCCCACCCACAGCTGTTGGTATCCACATAGCAACATAATACCAAAACATCAGTCACTGACATACAGAGTGGTGCCACATCTCCTAGTAGTTTCTCCTCTCACGAGCTAAATCTTGACAACCAAAACCAGCCAACAACATGCTACATGCCTTGAGAGGTCTTCTCGAATGTTATCTTCCATGATGCTATGGAAGAACTAGTTTATAACATGATAAGAGCACGTCCAGTGGGTTGCTGAGTGTGGTGACCTTGATGGCAAGGCAGACCAAACCCAACTGATGCAGCAGGCCAGCCAACCTGTTGGCAAAGTGAGATCATTCTTGGCTGATCGAAGGAGACTTGACAATGTTCCTCAGCTAGCATGACCTGAAGGGGTTGTGATGAGCTAATGGTCAAGATAATATAGGCACTGAATTAATTATGTCTCCAGTGCAAGGCACAGACTTTTGCATTGCATCCACACCTCACATCAGACATTATTGGATGTCTACTCCTGAAACAGATATTTTTGCACTCTTCTCACTGAAATCCAGAAAATTGGCAAAATTTTGGCCTGGTACAGAAGTGGATGGCAGAAGAGGTTGTGACCAAAAAGCCCAGCTGAATTGGAGCTATGAAGAGAAGCAGTAATTAAGACCTAACAACTGATTACCATTGTGGAGGGTGGCTTGAGAACCAGCATAGCCCCAAATCCAGATATTTCTAGCTGCAGCTCAAACCCCACAATTAAGCTGTGATTTTGGTCATTATGAGGAAGTATTTCCAGAGCTGGGTCTTGTCTTTTGCTGCCTTTATCCACCAAAACAACTGACTCAGCATCAACAGAAAGAAAACCCAACATTTTGATAAATGTCATCAACCAGACTGGAGAGCACTTCACTGCGTTGGACGCTTTCACCAAAGCTGGATGCCAACCTGTGGGCAGAGCTGCTGTTTCCTGTAGAGAGAAGGCTGGCTGGCTGGCAGGGGTTGTGTGGGTTTAGAAGTACCTAAAAATACTGATGTCTTCCCTTGGGAGCAGCGAGTCCCATGATATGGCAGCATGGAGAAGCAAACATCACCAAGCATTTCTCTGGTCCTGGCTCTTTTTCTACTCTCTCATTACTTCAGGGACCAGTGAAAGAACAGAGAGGAAAAATTTCACATATGGCTCTCTGGTCACCTGCAAGCACACTGTCCTCGAGGGTGACTCTGCAGGACATCACACCATCAACCCTCTTCTCAAGGTAGTGGGACAAATGTTAATAGCTTATTTCCTTCCAGTCTCTCCCTCTGGTGATGCTGCAGGGACTGTGACTTACTTTGGCTGTTCCAGAGCTGCTCCCTCACCTTCCAGACAGGATTAATGTCACCAGTGGGTGATGCCACCCTACCAGCCAGGCATCGTGACTCACTCACTCTTCCTTCTGCCCAGCCTAGATTCAGCTATGACAAGAGGCAGACGTGCTCTCCTGCCACACGTCCTCACTCTTTAATTGCCCTGCTCCTTTAGCATTTGCTAAGCATTTGCATAATTTCTTGCTCTGTAGTTTTGACATGGTGTGTAGGCACCCCCCCAAGCTTATCTTCCTCAAACAGCACCCAGAAGCCCCATTTGTATGCTTTAATAAACTACAAATACCTTGTTTATTGACCCATTCTATAATTGCTCAGCCTGCCTAGCTTCTGTTGTATATATACAACAGTGAGGCATCAGGACTCAGTGACTGCACTGGTGGCTTTAACCTACAGGAGAAAGGTGATGGAAAGGACCTGGAGACTGTTCCCAGGGCAGATATCCAGAGGAGGAGAACGCCTTTTCTGCCTGAGATGTGCCCATCTACAGTGTCATCACCACAAAATCCAACACATTTCCAGCCAATATTTTGATTTATGGCTTAAAATTTTCTCGAAGTTTTTTCCTAGGAAGGCACCATCTCTCAGGGTGCATTCTCACTGATGTTCTTGTAGTGAAACAGAACCCATCGGAGTGAATAAGCAGATCAGACGGACTCCAGCTCTCCTTTTAGAAGCTACTTAGAGAAGTTATTTTCTTATTTGGCTATAAATTACCCAGCAGGGACTGGCAGCTGTATAAATAAGGCATAATAAAATAATAACGCACCAATATTCACTATAATTAATTTGTAATAATGACTAGGATGCCTTCCCAGACTTGCTAAACCAGCATGCAGGCTTCTAGTGAGTATTCCTGAGCATGGGCATTGCACAGAGACTAATTTTAAGCTGGTGCTTCTAGCATATTTTCTCCTGATGAGATCCACTGCACAGAGGTGAGAAAAGTCAGTCTGCACACATTTCACAGAAACATTTGTTAAGAACCAGCAAACACCAGAGAGAGACGGGGCTGGAAATAAAAAGTGAATTAAATCAGGAGAGCTGTAATAAAGGGTTTGCAAGACTTATGGTTGAAGTTGGCAGAGCACCAAGGCTTTTGGCTCACCAGAGGTTTTCTCTTTCAAATGTAAATAAAAATAAAAATATATTCCTGTCCAAATGAGATGGAAACAAGCATCTTTCAAATGTTCCAGAGCTTGTTTCCATGTCATGAATGGACATATTCTCGACCCCTGGCAGAGTGGCAGAGTGGCAGGGTGGTACATCCTAAGGAGATCCCTCTGTAGCATCCAGCATCCCTCACTCAGCTGCGACGAGCTGGAATCCAGGCAGAACAACTCTGGTCATCCCCCTTCCATAGAAATGAAGACATGGTAGAACAGGGAATGGTTTTAACCATGGGGAATGATTTTGAACTAAAAGATTTAGGTTAATGGTTACATGAAACTGGAATAGTCTACCCAGAGTGGCTTCCTCATGTGGATTCCTCATTTCTGGAGGTGTTCAAGGTCAGGTTGGATGGGGCCCTGGGCAGCCTGATCTAGTGGTGTTTGGTTTAGCTGCAGCAGGAGGTTTGGAACTAGATGGTCTTTGTGGTCCTCTCCAAACCAAGACATCCTATGGTTCTACGGCATCAGGATCAAACTGTTGGCCTATTTTTGACAAAACATCGTTTTGTTGGAAAACACTATGCAAGATAAACTTATGGGGATAAAGCACCGCTAGTGAGAGAATGGGGGACTGCTCTTCATCACTCAAGAAAGAGGAAATTAGGGTTTATTGCCCTTATCTCACAGAGGGATGGGCACATACCTTGCCCACACAACAGATCACCTCCAGGCCCCTCCTGGGAGTCCAAGCAGAAAGCAGCTATGGGCTCAGGAATGCACACAGGATTCAGAGGGGTGTCTTTGGCATCTCACTATCTTCCCTTAAAATGATCTTGGAAACCACAAGAGACAGATGGCCACCAATGACCCAGACAGGCTGAAAGGGTTGGGAGGTAAGTTCAAACAGAAAGCCCACCTGTGTGACTGTAGTGGTTTTAGTGAAGGTATTAATTACCTTCCTATCTGCTAAGCTGATCTGAGCACGTCTACAAACGGTCGCTTTCCCCCGAAGCCGTCTCCTCGCAAAGCTGCTGCTCCCTGCATGACAGCTCCGAGGGCTGGCAAGGACAGGACACAGCGATTAGGGGCTGTGAGGATGTCAGACAGCCTGGAAGGCTCTGTGTCATGGCTGTGAAGCTGATTTGCCTGCGAAGAGGCTGACTCAGCAGTGATGGGAGGGGTAAGTTAAGCCAGGCCATTGCACAGCTGCCGCTGGAAGACAGCATGCATGTGGGGTTTAGTGGATGGGCTCTACTGCAATAGCTCTGAGCTCATAATGTGAGTTTTTCAGCTTCTTTGGGAGGATTTTTTTGCATTCTGCACACATGCAATCTGGGAATCTGAAGCCCTCTGGTATTTCCCAGCGGCCACACAAGCAATGCACTGCACAGTATTTTCCCTCTGGATTGTGCCAATAGGTTTGTATGTCATTCTGAGAGGGAGGACTGGGCTTCCTGGCTTGGCTTTGGGGTTCTTGCAGTGATGTTTGCCAGGCACAGGTAGAACCCCACACAATCACAAAGTCCAGTCCATTCCTCAACTATATGATAACAGGAGATCTCACGTCTGTGCATCTCTCACAGGTTGCGAATCAGTCATCACCAAAAGAAATGCAAGCCATAACTAATAATTAAAAACTGCTCAGGAAGTCAATATTTAAAGTGCTAATGATCACAAGCAAGTTGTCCATCCACTCCAAAAAGGGGCTGCGTTGGCCCCTGTGTAAACACTGGATGAAGTATGGAGAAGCTGTTACATCCCTCTATTGTTTTGAATGGGTGATTTGAGATAAACACCTGCAGGACCCATTGTTCCAAGCGGTCTGAGTCCAGTTTCATGGCAGAGTGCTGCGTGGGGAGTCCGTGCTTGCTCAAAATCCATTTGCACCCTCCATTATACAAATACCAGAGGTCAAGATATCTCTGTAGGAATAAACAACAGCTGCGAAGCTTTACAAACGAACATACCAAAGGTAACTAAGGGCTAAGAGGGATTGCAGAATCAGGACTTGTCTCCTCTGTTGGATCAGATATGCTTTGCATCCCATTAGCTGCACCCCAGACACTCTCATTTGTCATCACCTCTGCTTGTGGCAAGTGAGACAAAGCGCAGCACTGAGGCATTCGTTGAAAAACAACTCTATTCCAAGGTAGAAATCCAGTAGCATCTGCTTTCAAGTAAGTAACCAAAGAAAATATGCACAGAGAGCAAATTAAATCATAGTGCACTGCTCATGTCTGCAGTAAATAAAGCTGTCAAGGAGCTTGTTTCTCATTCTGGTTGGAATTATCTGTAGTTGGGCTGTCTGTAGGAGCTCACCTGGGCATGAAAGAGATGTAGCAGGGGCTGCGACTGCTTGGAAAAGCCAGCTCCTTTTAAACAGGGTTGGAAGAACAGGGAAAGCCGGGCAAGGTTCTTCTGGGTGAGCTTCCTTCTCCCTGAAAATGTTGCTCAGTCAAAAATTGAAATTTTCTGCAGGAATGTGTTCATACTGGCAAAACAATGGGGCTGCTCAACCTCTGTGGCAGTTGAACTGGAGGAGACTGGGAGCCACTGGGTAAGGAGCAGAGCAGGGTGTGATTCACATCATGATTATGCCACATGGCCTGGGGAAAGTCCCAACACTCAGAGCAAAACTCAGTCCCAACAGCTGTGTCCCAACTGCACGTGGAGGTTGAGAGGTGAGGGGAATAGGAAATTTCTTGGCCCGTTGAGTCAGAGGGAGATG
The DNA here is from genome assembly GCF_038088225.1 of Cyrtonyx montezumae. NCBI lineage: Eukaryota > Metazoa > Chordata > Aves > Galliformes > Odontophoridae > Cyrtonyx > Cyrtonyx montezumae. The sequence continues at coordinate 157,970,658 of NW_027072034.1, read as the reverse complement.
ATTTTACCTCACCAGCACACTAGCTCTGGCTAGCCAGGAATTTGGGCAAGCAGTACTGCCTCTCATATATACATTTATATTTTACTATTAATGTTATTAATAATATTATTGTAGTTGCTATTGCATCTATTTCTATTGCTATTACTATTATCTCTGGGAGTGGCACATCTAATGCTCATCTGAGCATCTTGGGAGGTCAGAGAGGGATGCAGGCTGCATTATAGCATTATAGCTCTGCTGGAGCCCATAGCCTTTAGATGGTTTCTTTCCATCCAGGACAGGTCTGGAAGACTTGCCAACTTGTCTCCTTTCTTATCTCCAGGATCCCAGGCACATTTCACAGCTCCTTACCTTGGATATTTCAGCTGTAGCCTCTAGCAAGAACCACATACACGCCTGCATGGCTGATGAATGTTCTGCTTTCAGACATCCCCAAGGCATCTCCCAAAGGAGATCCAAAGTGAAAACATCCTCCCTGCCTTCCAGCATCCCTCTTCCTCCACTGTGGTCCAAGTTATAGACTGATAATCCGATGCAATTTATTCAGTACGGAGAATTGTCATGAAGTAGTCTTCACCAATCAGTGATCCCATGTCATACATCAACCTCTGTCACCACCACTCTGGGCATTAGTGCTCTCACCTCACCCCAGTCACACCTTTCAGTTCAGGATCTCCAGGAAGCAGGTGATTGCAGAATTCATGTCACCTCGTTAGGCAGATGATGGAGCCACAAAACTCAAAGACATTTACCCCATCCTTAACTTCTTGACTTTGTGTTCGACTTAAATGAATTTCACCTATCCATTTAGAGTGAACCCTGTAGAAAACACATGGGGTTGCCTTCTCCCTTACTTAAGAAAGTCTGGAGGCTTTGCATCAATATTTAAGTTGTGGGTAGTCACAGCTCTCTGCCAGTAAATGCAGTTCACTCACATGCAGTGAGTGGAAGAAGTGACTGAGTGCTGCATCTTTGCCCAGTTGCTGGGAACAGCACAGTTGCTCAAAATGAAAGAACAGAGTGGGGCTGTGAGCACAAAACCACGTGCTGCTGAGTCGTTTCCAGTAATTAGTGCACGCAGCATGGCTCAGGCAAAACTGATGTTTAATTGATAGCCAGTTAGATATTGGATAACTCTCTCACTGCTTGGTTACAAGTCTCAACGTCCAAGAAGGTTTTGTGCCGAGCCCAGAAGCTGTGCACTGAGAAGGGAGATGGGGGAACCAAGCCATGCCCATCCTTTAGGCACATAATATGGCAAGATCCATGTCAGCTAATGCTTGCGGTGAGAACAAGAGTTCACAGTTATGCAAAGCAGCACGATTATGGAAATGAAGTGTCAGGTTAGCCAAAATAGCCTACTAGGAGATCAACAAAAAATAAAATGTTTAGAGAAGCAGAAACCACCCTCTGGAGCTGGGAGAAATGGCATCGTGCAGGACTGTGCATCAGGTCCTATCTGATCACCCACGCAATGCACCAGCTCATCGTCTCCTCCTTCTTCTTGCCCAAGGGATGTTTTGCTCCCAGGAATGAGAAAAGCTGATGTGACCTAAATCAGGTTTTCCTCCTGCTCCCATCCTTCCAGCTTGAGTAAACAGCAGTGGATGTGACTGAATGCACATACGGTACTTCATCAATGCCTCTTTGCTCTGGGTTGTATTCTCCCTTCCCCAGAGGTGAATTTGACTCACTGTTTTTAGAGAGATGCCTCCCCATTCCCCACACCATTAATTCCTGATCAGCTCATCCCCAGCACCCTTAATGGTTACAGAGCACTTCTGACCCTACCTCCCCCACCAAACCCCACTGAAGGGCCGGCAAAGGTGGAGAAAAACCAACAACACTGAAAAAATAAACAAGAGAAAGGCTCACCTGATCAGCCTGAGTGCCAGCCCCACCCTGGGGTGTGGGATAAACACTGGCAGCTATTTGTTCATCGCCACTCAGCATTCAAATATTTGTTTCTCTTTGTCTCATGGACACACTCACATTCATGCAGCATGCCAGACTCCTTCCTTTGCAAAGAAGTCGGGCACAGTTTTGTCCGCTGAGGCAGGGCAGGAAGGAGTTCCTGCCTGTGAGGTTGTTACAAACGTGTTGGGATACCCATCAATTTGGTGTCCGGATGCACAAGAACATTTCTTCTTGGATAGCTGAACTTCCACCTTAGTGCTCATCTGGATCACTCATTTATCCTCACGCACTCACAAGTTTTTACATATGTATATGTGCGTGTATGTGTGCATATGCATTTATGCATATACGTATATCCACCCACACTCAACTACATATGAATAGGCAATGCTGGATTTGATAGTCTGGATGCCTTGGCATTTGCAATGCATGAATCTGATGTTTGCAGAAGTGAATAACTGGCGCATGATGCACGCATCTACATCTTTTCTCAGTCTGTGTCATTACAAACACACCTATATAGAGATGTATGTAATATCAGTATGTTCTTAGATGAAAATGGAGTTGAGTTAGCACACTGCCAGAGTGAACTTCAATAGAAAGATTTAATTAAAACTGTATGCTGGGTTTATCTGGCTGAGTCAATATGAATCGGGTGCATGCATTGATTTTGGAACAGGCTGCTCAAAGAGGTGGTGGGGTCACCACTCCTGGGGGTATTTCAAGGAAAGAGAAGACGGACACAGAGGGCACGGTGGGGAGGGGTTGATGGTTGGACTGGATGATCTTAGTCTTTTCCAACCTTAATGATACCATGATCAATATCCTGATATAGCTACCAGGAAAAAAAAACATGTCCTCATATGACTCAAGAGGAAAATTTTCTGATTGACTCCATGGCCACTAATGCACCTCATCCACAGACAGACTGAATTAAGCCAAGGGAAAATGTGGAGGTGTGGCACCTGGGAGAAAAGCTTTCCTTGATGGTTAGCACACGTGATGTATGATAACCACCCTTGGATCTGGGGAAAATGTTAGGGTTAGGAGGGCAAATTAGTTTGAAACGTTGACTGTCGTGATTAGATAACACTGCTCAGTCAGAAACTTAATTTCCTGCCTAGAATGATCATGATGATCTGTGATGGGATGAATAACTACACTAGAGGTCAGGGAATCACAGAATCACGGAATTGTAGGGGTTGGAAGGGACCTCTACAGATCATCGAGTCCAACCCCCCTGCCAAAGCAGGTTCCCTACACCAGGTGAATGGCCCCCAGGGAAATGTTTGGTTTCTTTTTTAATGTCTTCAAGGATGTAAAAGAGAGGGGAGTCTTCACCCAACCAGAGTATTTTTTGAAGCCAGGGTTTTATCCTCGGGGTGATTATCCATTGCCCTGTGAGACTCAGGAAGGAAATTTGAACTGATAACTCAGAGAGTTATTAAAGACAGCATGAACATCTTGTTCTGGCAAAATTCTATCTGCCTCTTACACCCACAGATAATTAAAGAGATGTTTTATCCTTATCAATGTTTTTATGACAGCAATTTACTAAGAAGACACAAGCCTTAATTGAGATTTCCCACTCCAGCACCTGCAACATGCTTAAGTGTCCCCATTGTAGTGTAATAGAAAGGTGGGTGAAGCCTGGTTTGCCGTGAAAGAAGTAGATGTGATGCTCACCTTAGATGTAGGTGGTACATATGTCCTTGTACCATTGACACGATTGACTATTGCCTGGACAGGAAGCTGGGGTCAGGCAGCTCTGAAAAGTATCAGATCTATCCATCACTGTAATGACACAAATCTGCATTTCCCACCTAGGAAACCCATGTGGTCCCAAAGCCATGTGAACTATAGCAAACTACTGGATATAATGTGTGTACATCTTCTGCTCCATAACAGCCCAAAGGAGAATTTTCTTCTACTTTTCCCCTGAAACCAGGAAGAACAGACAGGGAAGTCTGGGAGGTCAAGGTAATTCTTTTTTTCAGATGCATCCAGCTCCACATAAGATACGACATGTTCTATCAGATAAGAGAAAAGAATGATGGCTCCTGACCTGAAATCTCACGGTACAGGTAGTCACATGTTCCCAGCAGTCTCGTGATAACAGTGACAGACGGTGGCTTGGAGCTGACTTGCAGCACTTCTGTAATTGGAGACACACCTGTGAAGCTATAAATGTAATTGCACCTTGGGAGATTACTGCAATCAGAGAAAGAAGGCCATCAGCTCTCTGCAATCAGGCTGACCTCTCCAAATAGAGGAATAGCTAAGTGATGGAGAAGGCATTACACCTGCCCAGAAAGAGGGCTGTTCCATCCTGCATGCTTTGCTGACTTTTTAATGCTCCCCATTACAGCCAGTAACTTATACACAGCGCATGACCCCTCATCTAATAAGAGTTTCTCTAAGATTAGCTTGCTCTGCACTGAGCCCTAATGGCCCAGTTTTTAGTGGGAGGGTCTTCTCGTGTCCTTCTGCAGTGGTTTCTCTGTTAGAAAGGACTAAAGAAGGAAAAGGCTCCTCGAGAAGCCCTGGAAGGTGAGTGTGGGTTATCCAAGGCTCCTTGGTGTGCTCCGAGGTCTTCAGCGCCATCTACTGCCATGCTGAGCCCCGTCTGCCTTGTCGTCCCTCCAGGGACGTGCTCCCAGTTCACTTTCACGATGGTGATAATGAAGACGACTATTGCCCTGCAAATCCTATGGGTTGAGTGCAAAATTTAAAATGTGTTAGTGTCTGGAAACAAAACTTGTCGCTGTTTGCCTTTAAAATTCATACAGAAGGCAAGAAAAAGCTATTAACTCCAGGGGTGAAATGAGCAAAAGCTCGGTCAAAGGTAGTAACTGGGAGCTATGGTGCTGTTCTCTCTGATCTCCTTCTGGCTCTAGGATGTTCCCTGCTGTCAGCATAAAATTATGAGGTGAAGGCTGAGTAGGCCTTTCAGTGAAGGTCAGAGGGAAGCAGATAGGATGGTTATTGCTTTGGGTTTATTGGTTTGTTTTAGATCAGATCTGAAGCATTCCTCTCATTAAGCAGCTCAGGGGTGTTAAACCAACAAGTGAAAAGATAGTTGTGGCTGAAGGAACATATTTCTCTACGTCATGTTCTAATCTCAATCACCTTGAAGTAAATCAGCTGAAATCTTTGAAGTTGGGCTGGATTTACAGCATCGTATTAAGCACAGAACTTGGGTCAATGTGCTACTTCTGGGTAGAATAATACAGATGTTCAGCTCAGGCCTATAAGTATCCAGTCTGTAGAGCACGATGGTAAACCATCTCAAATGTCTCAAGATTTCATCTACATGACAAGAGCTTCAGTGGCCAAATGCAGAAACCAGCTCAGCTGGGACATGGTGTCATATAGAAGCATTTTGTGGGCTATTTTCTCCCTCCAGTCCTCTTTTCTTTCTGCCACATCCAGGTTATTAACTTTATAAACTTCAGACATCCAGTCAAATTGATTCAACTTTCCCTCTTCTGTAGATGAATCCAAAGAACCATGAAGAAGCTTCAGAGTGTTTCAGCCCTAGCAGTCCACTTTTAGGCAAGGGGAAGGTGAACAGTGATATGGAAGCACTGTCTGTAGCTCTGTTGTAGGGCAATAAAAGTCTTACAACATAAAGAAAATGGGACTTGGGTATCTCCTGGGCTGTGTGATCTCATGTGATTAGAGGTGTCTGGGGCTCTGGAAAATATCCTATCATCAACTTTCTTGCAGAAGAGCTTGCTGTTGTTGAGGGAGTACTGTGTCTTCCAGAAGTATAAATAACCAAACCCATTTCAGTAATATTTTTTGCTCCTGTGTTAGCCAGTGTCCAAGATGCTAAAATACATTTGCTTCATCTAATTTTTATGAGTAGTCAAATTGTTATTAGGAGCTGATATCATTTCGAGTTAATTCAAGGGGCTGTGAATGGCCCCGAATCACACTTTTGTTGCATTGTGTACTTTTAACTGTGAATATCTCTGTTCTGATCCTTGAGCAGGGCAGAGAATCCGACAGGTGGCTTTGACTTCAGGTAACATTTTGATTAAGAGATCTAGAAGAGATCTCAGCACATTCCCACACCAAACTTTGCCTCCACCAAGGTATGATATGCTGTCAGGCCCCCTGTAAAGTGGAAAATAGAGGCAATTGGTTTTTGAGGAATTTTGAACCCTGAAGCAAAGGAGATTTTGGAGGAGAATGTGAAAATTGGAGATTGAGCTCATTAAAAATTTTGCTTTGTGCCACCAGCAGGCTCAAAGGAGCACTGGTGGTCTGTGAGTTAAACACAACTGATAACGATGTGATCAGCATGATTCAGTACTGCAATGAAAATGGCAGTTTAATATCAATTAAGTGGTTCCCAATAATGAAGGATCGGAACTGAGCCTAGCATAATGGCAATGTGGATGCTTCTGTTCAGCTCCTGCTGGTGTTATCAGTCATCAGCTTTCTGTTGCAGATGGTTGGGTAAATCTGAATTGTCCTCCCCCAAAACAAAACAGAAGAAAAAGAACTAAAAATGCAGTATGGTTTCTGCAGAGATGAAACTCCAGTCAAAACACTCTCTACTGAGGAACCGTTCAATTGACCATTTCTACTATCGGTACGAGTGATAAGATTATGCAGCCTTCCCGGGGTGGCTTGTAGGTATGTGATACAACTAATATGTATTCTCTACCATTTTTGGTGTCCTGGTGTTGCCAAAGACTACACATCCCTTTGGCAGTCCTGCACCTTGGCCAGCAGAGAGCTAAGATCCAAGAGTTCATAGTGACCTTAGAGTGTCTCTGATCCCAGACACGCCTAGGACTGAAAAGGACAAGCCTGGGGCTGAATGATTTCACTTTCCAGTGCTTCAACTAAGCCAGATGCAAAACAGTGATAAGGGATTCTTGGAGCTCTTTGCAAAGTGCATCACGACAAGGTTATGTAGGAGTTAATTATTCTAATTGTTGTAGCCTTTTTACTACTAGTGATTTAGCACAAAGGAATCTACACGAGGTGATGGGACAAGAAACTTCTCATAGTGCTTAGTCAGTGTGACTTAGAGACAAGACATATGAGCTCTATTCTTGAATCTGTGACCACGACTCCCCCAAGTCTTTGGCTAGGACACTTAAGCATCTCAATGGCTCACATTACTCACATATAAAACAGTGTGTGTATCACCGAGCAGCTCAGGCAGGTGATGAATTCCTTGCTAAGGCAGCCTGAGTGCCAGGAAATGCAGAGATGCTTATCATTTTCTTCCTTGTTGCTTCCATTTGTGGTCTTGGCATCAATGTTGTGCTCTGGAGGGGCCTGTGATAACAAGTTTGTATTTGGTTTATGGCAACCAGCATGAGCAGAAGGAATATTCTACCTCTAGTATAATATGCTTGGGCAACTCCCTCCTATTCTAAACACATAGAAGTGGAGATTTTTGAAGATATATATGTTATACACACTATCTTTTTGGGCAACCAAGTCTTTCTACATAAAATGTCATAGGAATCAAGTTCACCTGATGGGTCTACAGGTCTGAACTAAGAGCGTCTGTCGTGTAGAATCTACCCCTCATAGGTGGATTCCTACGGACATTTCTCCAAGTCACTTCCCTTTAACTCAGCTTGAATTAGTCAGACTGCCTTCATAAAATTGTAGAATCATTGAATGGGTTGGGCTGTCTGGGACATCAAAGATCATCTAGTTTCAACCCCTTGCTCTGGGCAGAGCTGCCCCCTACCAGATCAGGTTGCCCAGGGCCCCACCTGACTTGGCCTTGAACACATCCAGGGATGGGGCATCCAAAGCCTTTCTAGGGAACCTGTTCCAGCAATGTACCACCCTCTTAGCAATAAATAAATAAATAAATATAATACCCCTGACATCTAATCTAAATCTCTCCTCTTTTAATTTAAAACCATTCCCCTTTGTTCTATCACTACCTATCTATGTAAGCTGATTTCCCTCCTGTTTATAATCTCCCTTTAAGTACTGGATGGCCACAATGAGGTCTCTCTGGAGCCTTATCTCCTCCAGGCTGACCAAACCCAGCTCCTCTCTTCACAGGAGAGGTGCTCCAGCCTTCTCCTTTCCAGAGACATAGTGATTTTCAGACCTAAGAAGATAAGCATTTTCAAACAATGAGTTAAAAACCAGCCAAAATTTCCTTTGTGGAGAAAAGGGACAGATTCATAGAATCATAGAGTCATGGATGGCTTTCTTTGGAAGAGACCGTAAAGACCATCTAGTTCCAACCCCTCTGCTAAAGGCTGGGCTGCCACTCACAGTCAACCCATTATCATCCACCACAGGTTCATTTCTTACACCTGCTCACCTGCTCTTTATCCTTTCCTATTGTGCTTCATCTACTTCTTTTTTTTTCTTTTCCTTTCCTTTTTTTTATTTTTTTTTTTCTGCAGGTTCTTTTCAGTTCTGAACTGATGTATGGAAAAACCATAAAAGTAACAAGAGAGCCTGAAGACCATGACTCTGACTCACTTTTCCAAATGTCTTTCACTGTGACTTTATAGTGTCAAAGCAGGAGCGACTTTTCATTCCTGTTTACCTAAGAGTCAAAGGTGTGGCCTCTTGCAGCTTTATAACAAATCACACTGACAGAACAGGCAAGAAAAATGAGTCATGAGCATGGTGCAAAATCATCTGATCGAGTTTTCAGTTTTTTTCACCCATCACTGATGTTTAGGGCATGCTAACATGGCTCTTGAAACAATAGTGAATAAAAACAATTCATGGAGAGGTGTGATGTTTAACTTGGCCAGAGCCTTTCAGTATTTCTAAAGCACACTGAGAAAGAGAGTGTAAAGTCAAGAATATCATTATTACTAGTTTAGATTCTGCCTTCCAGGCATGTGAAGTAGCAAGAACTCAAGGTCAGGGCAGAGCAGAGCTGCGAGCCATATACGTAGAGCTGTGGAATTTGATCCTCGCTGCAGAGCAAGGTGCTAATTAGAAGGGGGACTTTGAACCGCCTCGGTCAATATTTCCAGTCACAAGTTGCTCACAAGAACTGAAAACGTAGTTCTGAAGCAAGCAGGTTATCTGTCAGCCTGGGATGAAAGGGCTGAGGCTTAATTTCAAGAGGTTCTCAAAGACACAAGGCAGAATAGCACTGTTCTTAAAAAATTAATCTCTTTGTATGAGATAAATAAAGTACGATGAAAATCAAAACTGACTTTTCCTTTGACAAGTGAGCAGATGAATGTGCACAGTCCTGACTCACAGTTGTACAGCAAAAGTTCAATCCACATTGCATGGGCTTATGAGCTTAGTGCATGGGCTCTGGGGCTGCTGGAATGCTAATTTAGGGATGTTCTTAGCCAGGAAGTGCACCCATATCACACTGTGACTTCTTCTAGCTGTAACATTAATTAATAAAAAGGGAAAAATATAACTTTTTCTGGCAAGGGGCACCACTGGGTCCTTCCCAGCAGGTGCAGAGAGGTTACAAATGTTCTGCATTTCTGCAAAATCTTTTTGTTTGTCTGAGTGAGACCAGGGTTCCAGACTAGTTCTGCACAATGGGTGCTGTAGGAAGCAATATGAGGGTAGCTGCTTTGAAAGGAAGCTCTTCACCACTCCCTGAATGGAGGCTGTGGCAGGGTGGGGGTTGGCCTCTCCTCCCAGGTATCAGCAATAGAACAAGAGGGAATGGCCTCAGATTGTACCAGGAGAGGTCCAGGTTGGATATTGGGATGATTTTCTTCTCAGAGTGGTCAGGCACAGGCTGCCCAGGGAGGTGTTGGAGTCACCATCCCTGGAGGTGTTTAAGGAAAATGTAGATGTGGCCGTGAGGAATGAGGCTTAGTGAGCATGGTGGTGGTGGGCTGGCGATTAGACTAGATGCTTGTAGTGGTCTTTTTCCAGTCTTAATGATTCTATGATTCTATGAAGCTGAGCCGGTATGAGAGGTGATTGTAAAATGCCATACCTCGTGGTAAAATGGTTAGTGTAACATTCCCAGGAGTGAGAAACAGGGAATTTGCCTCTAGCAGTCCCTCTTGGCCATTGCAGAAGACCTTGCACATACAAATCAGATTGTTCAGTCTCAGCCTCTTCTGTAGTGAATGAACTATCAGATTAAGATGAAAAGTAACAGGCTGCAAAGTACAAAAGACTTTCCTCTTCTGCATTGTCCCCATGGTGCTCTGGAGTTGGTCCAGTACCTTGCATTTCATGCAATATGGGACTAAAGTTCATGACAGCAGGCAGAGACGCAACTCCTCCCTTGGAGATAACCGGCACATGGCAAGACGATATCTTTACATGACCCTTGTGCACGTTTTGTCTGCTACAAGAAGCCTTATGTGAACCCTGCACATTGGTAGAATGCTCTTCCCATGGGCCTGCCTTTCCCTTGGGCTCAGCAGTGCTCAGGAAGGAGGATTTTCTTTCCCAACAGCTCCTTTCATTTTGGTGAGAACAACCCTGGGAGCAGAGCAGACTCTGGTCTTGCAAAACTATTCACCCCATCTTACCTGAGGCCATCAGAAGAGCCCCACCAGGCAGGCAAATTCCCAGATGAAGTCCATGTTGCTCCTCGATTCACTCTTAATGGGAGACCACTTCAAAGAACAGCCACCTAATATTGGCCATTAGGGCTGGAAGCCCTGTAAAGTAAAGGGAAAGACAGGAGAAGGCAAGTGAGACTTGAATTCCACATGGATCCTGAAGTCTGATTGTCCTAAGTTATTTCTGCATGGCTGCCTCAGGCTAACCCAGAGCTACAGGCCATTTTGAGTAAGAAAAGGAAACAACATAAATGCAAATCAGTCTATGAGCTTTTCCTTTTCATTTAGGGTCATCCACAAAGAGCAAGGCTAGACTTGCCTTGGCTGGCATTTAGATCATTGTGTGAAGTAAATGCTTCTGGTACTATGTTGTCCCTAAGCAGCTGATAAGAGCAATGGGTGCAAGAGAAAAATGAGACTCATTTTCTCATGTAATTGTGCACTATTTCCTTCCAACCTCAGCAGTAAGACGAGAAACAGCAAGTTTTTCTTGGTACTAGTATGCAGTGTTTCTAGTTCCAGAAAAAGCGAAATGCCCACAGAGACACTGATGAGTCTCCATGGACTAAATCACTGCCAAGACAGGTTTTGCTTCCATGACTTTGACTTGGCCTAAACTTCAGGTTTAGGAAGATCTCTTTTCTGATGTCCATGGAGTCCTTGACTGTTCTTCTTCGTGGTTCATCTGAAGGATTATTTCTCTGAGGTTGTGTGAGGAGATCTGTTTCACTGTGTCTGAGTAGCAGCTTGGCTGAGAATAAAATAAATTCATTATGTGAATTTGCAATGTTCACGTTTCCTTTGCAATGGGTTTTGAACCAAACCTTGCCATTGCCCGGGCAGTTTCAGTTACTTTAAGTCTTTTTTTTCCTTACAGTTTTAATGTTTAAAGAACAGTGATTTGATCATGTTATACTATGCATGATCCCTTTTCACACTTCCTCATGACTTTTCACCCCCACTAAATTCCAAAGTGATGTGGTTGTCTTTAAATGTTCGTGCTTTCCAGGAGATGCAGCCACATTGTAGCCTCCATCCTGGGAATTTCGCAGACAAACACTACAATAACCAGCACATCCAGCAGCAAAAATGAATCTCTACCCGTGAAAATATACAACACAGATGTGACTGGTTTTGAAGACGCAAAGAGATTCCTGTCCAGCTGGATTCAACCTGCCCTTCTCATGCTCCTGTGGCTTTAATATAGTTAACTCCAGATCTTGCAGCTTAAGCAAAATCTTGTTTATTTGACAGTAGTGTTCCCAGGAGACATTTCCATATAACTAAAAGCTGACCACAAGAATGGCAGAGCTATAACTTGCCAGGCTTTCTATCCTGCTTCCCTGGGACCTTCACGCTTGCCCCTGCAGAATGCTGCTCCTGGGTGGGGATACTCCAGGTGCAGACTCTTTGACTCAGCTTCTCAAAAGCAGAAGGGATGAAAAACGAAGCTGTGCATCTTCACGAATGTTCTCTACTGCAAGAGACATACTTTCCATCACTAAATATGCCATGGACACAGTTCTGTTGCGTTGAGGGATCTGAATATTATTTAGACAAATTCACTGGGATAGTGTTCAGGAAAAAAGCCACTGTATGTTTATTTTGTCATATTTTCCCTTAGGTCACCACTGTCGACCATAATACTGGGCTAGAAGGCCATGGCACAGTTGTTTTAACGTTGTTTTGTACAAATTAATATGACTCTTGAGTTTGCTCTCTCTAGTTCCAGTCCAGAGTGAATGAAATGAGCACAAGAGTGGGATAAGAGTCAGTCCAATGCCATCCCTGAAATTAGGGGAGAGAAATACCGTTAACAACACAATAAGAATGTTGCATTGGAGTGCTGGAACATCTTTGGAGGTTTGCAAGAAACATGGAGATGTGACACTGAGGAACACGGTTTAGTGGGCATGGTGGGGGTGGCTTGATGGTTGGACTGGATGATCTTAGAGGTCTTTTCCCACTTTAATGATTCTGTGATTCTATAATTGCCCTTAAACTAGATAGGTATGGAGACCCAGATATATCAGCTATTTCTGCATTCTCCTATCTCCCTTACAATGAGGACAGAGGCTATGAGATCTAGATATACACACAAACACGGGAAAGGCTGAGGTTGATGAGAAAGCTGTTTATCTCTGTTCTGTGCCTTGAACTTGGCCTGAACTGCTTGGAAAGTGGAGATGAACAGTTCTAGATGTAGGTGTTGGATGTTTTGAATCCAATTTCTTCCACACTGGATCCCAGCATAAAGCATCATGCTTAAATATTAGGAAGGAAGCAGAAATTCATGGAGACGTGTGAGCAACTGGTGTTGAGGGGGTCTTATCCATGCCAGGTAACAGAATAAAGCAGGAGAGCTGAGAAGGCTCAGTGCAGAGAGCAGGATTCCATATGCCTGCATTAAAGAAGTGCTTCTGGGCAAGACTACTCCACCTGAGCCTGCATGCTTCAATCCCTCAATCCCCAATTTTCCTCTATTAAAAATAAATAAAAATAATAAAACAGCAGGACTTTGCATTGGTCAGAGCATTATTTCTGTCTTTTATGAACACTGTGGTAATTTTCACACAGAAATAACTCTGGACAGAGTTATTAAAAGATTAAAAAAACACACCCAACATGAAAAAAAAAATACAAGCTGAAAAAACAAACATCCTTACCAGAAATCAGAGGCGTTTCTCATAACATCTTGCCTATGTTATGAAGTCTGATTTATTTTTTAAAAAAGAAATAAAAAAGGATGAGGTAGACTGGAACACTTTGCTGAAATTCATATGACCTGCTGGTAAACCAAATTAAAAGTCTCCTGTTGTAGCTTGTGTAGTCCTGCAGCAGCAAGGCTGCTCTGCAATCGTGTTGATTCCTATTATGACACAAAGGTCATTGCCTTGCTTGTGTTTTTGATAGGCTCGTGCATTCTTCTCGTTGTGGCTCATAGTTCACCTTCTATCTGGGTGGAAGTGCTTAGTACCTGTGGTGCAGCACAAGTGATGCTAAAAACCAAGGGGAAAGTCCCCAGGGCTCATGACTGCATCACGGCCCTGTGCCAGCCACAGGCAGGTGATTGCCTTCTCCAGAAATAAAACAGGTATCCCCATGTTACAGGTAGTTACAGGTATCCCCATGCTGACATTTCAGGGCAATAACATGAGAATTACGGGGGAAGATTAGAAAAAGAATCTTAACAAGCATTGGAAAAGCTGTGATTTCTTTTCAAGTCAACCACGGCAGAAACGGCTGTCTGCAAAAGGATGGAGGATTTTAGAAGACTTGAGCACAAAGTGCCAAGACCCACTACAGACAGCTCTGATACCAGCATGCAGTGCCAGTGCTGGCTACAGCTCCCTTCAGTAGGATGTGATCAACACTGCTTCTTAAATATAAAAGACATACAACATCAAGCATGGAAAACAGGTGTATTTATACAGTTGCTAATATTTATTAGAGCCAGCAGATGCTAGGCATGTCTTAAATGCCTCTACTATTTCTTTCTTTCTTTTTTTTTTTAACATACCAAGTCTCATGGAGATGAAGTCACTCTCCAAGGTGACTTCGGGACACACAACCTCAAAGCAGCCCTGGACTTTTGCCTTATGTCTATAGCAGGTGTTTTACAGCTTTATACACACTTGTCTCTTGAGAGGATCAAAATAAAGCAGGGTGTTTCACTTTTTGTCCTCTGGTCATTAAAATGGTATAGAAGCTTTAAGCACACGGCAGCTCAGCTCCAAATAAGGAGGAAACTCAACGTGTCGGCAATAAAAAAGTATGAAACAACAGCATGTTGCCTCCCTCATAATTACAGTTTGACATCACGAGAGTGTGGTATTTATTAACTTCAGCCTTTGAAGCTGACATCACTACAGAGTCGGGGTCCGGGAAATCTCTGAGTCATCTGGACCACAGAGCCAGGAAATGTCAGCAAAAGATAAAGTAAATAAAGTAAAGACTGAAGTGAGAGGAATGGGATGCTGGCAGCAGCTTCCTGAAAGAAGCCACAAGTATTGAGAGCCTGCTCCAGGCTGGTCAGAACTGGGAACAGACTGTAGTCTTGGGTTAAATGTCAGCATTGAGCTCGGCTGAAAAATGAAGGCAGAGCTTCTTGCCTAATGATGTCAAAGAAGAGCGAGGTGATGTGCTCAAATATGACCCACAGCCCTGGAATGTAAACAAGAGTCCTTCTTCACAGCTCATTGCAAAAGCAATAAGTGCCTCTGCAGGGGGAGCAGGTCATGCTTCAAACTCTGTTAATTTTCCTACCAGATCCAATCTCCTGATCAATGGATTAGGGCTGGATGACGATGGAGACTTTGCACTCTCAGCGGCTCCAAAGGCAGCTGATATCAGCTTGGTGCTGGGATGAGACCGTGCTGCTGGTGTGAAGCACAGCTTTGGATGGACAAAAATTGTTATGAATCCTGCTTGAGTTCAGTAGATGTCAGCAGATGAAGAAAATAAATTGGAAACAATTATTATTTTTTTAAAGCTAGGATGCAGGCATCTTCTGGTAGTCTCTGCCCTTTAAAGTTCAAGCAGTTTTCTTTACTACAATTTCCCACACTTTCTTAGTGGATTTTTTTTTCATAGAATTATACAATGGCTTAGGTTGGAAAAGAACTTAAAGATCATTGGGCACTAATTCCCCTGCCACGGGCTGACTGCCACCCACCAGACCAAGCTGCCCAGGATCCATCCAATGTGGCATTGAGCACCTCCAGGGATAGGGTACCCACAGCCTCTCTGGGCACAGCTGTCACGCTCCAATATAAACCTTCTCTTGATAGCATAAAAAAGAGAATATTCTTGGGGAGAGGTAAAGAGGAACCAAGGACACAGGAGGACCCATTGCTCTGCATCAGTTTTCCCTGGCCTCCAGGTGATGTGTTGGCCTGAGCAAGAAAAACTGCACAGAAAATGTTGAAAATCTAAACAAAAATTGATTAAAAAATATTTTCTCCTATTTTCAACTGGGTTTCCCATGACAGCTTGATTACATTGATGAGTGACTTTGTATACAAAGAAGGAGAGAACCAGATGAGCAGAGAGTTAGACTTCACTCATGCATCAGTGAAAGGGGAACTGTCTGATGACTTCTGACGGAGCTGGCATGCTTTGGCACAGCTGCTGAAGACATTTAAGTTTCACTTCACTGTGGGAACTTTGTCTGTGGCTTGAGATTGCCATCACTAGCATAATTTATCTTTCGATGCAAAGCTTTTGGCGACATGTGCTGAAGGATGGCAAAATGTAATTTTTTCTTCTGCAATTACATGCCTGACTGGGGAAATGGAAGGCTTTGCACAGCTCTAGGTCTAACACAAGTTGTGTGTGACTGTGGAGCAGGAAGTGGGCATTTTCACTCTCCCATCTCTGCTCCTCATATATAGCTCTGCATGTTCACAGAAGAGGAAGTTGCTGGTTATACTTCCTTTCAGGTGCAGTCTTCTGTAGCATGACTCATTCTGTGTTCATCTTTGACACGTAACCTTGCACTCATCATCCCCTCTCCTCCTGCAGCCCTTCCATATCTGGCTCCTTCTCCCATTTATAGAATCATAGAATGGACTGGGTCGAAAAGGCACTCAAAGATCATCAAGTTTCAACCTCCCTGCAGAGGGCAGGGTTGCCAACCACTACAGTAGGCTGCCCAGAGCACATCCAGCCTTGCCTCGAATGCCTCCAGGAAGGGGGCATGCACAACCTCTCTGGGCAACCTGTTCCAGTGTGTCACCACCCTGAGTGAAAAACTTCCTCCTAACATCTAACCTAAATCTCTCCTGTCTTGGTTTAAAACTATTCCCCTTTGTCCTATCACTGTCAGCTCATGTAAACAGTCATTCCCCCTCCTGTTTATACACTCCCTCCAAGTACTGGAAGGCCACAATGAGGTCTCCCTGGAGTCTTCTCTTCTTCAAGCTAAACATGCCCAGTTCCTCCAACCTTTCCTCATAGGACAGGTGCTCCAGCCCTCTGATCATTTTAGTGGCCCTCCTCTTAGCCCATTCCATTGACCCCCACAGCTGCACAGTGGAGACAACCTGCCTTCCCACAGGGTCTGAAGTGCATCCTGCTGCATCCCACTGACCTTGCAGTTTCGTCTCGTGGATTTGCACTGCTTTATCATAAGTCCTTGTCTTTTGTCCTCTTTTAAACTCACTCCAACCTCTTACAAGGCTTATTGCTACCTCATGCCAGATTCTGGTGCGCTCTGGAAGGCTGATAAGGCAGGAAGAGTTGGCACTGCAAGCATATGTGGAAATGCAAACTTTGATTATAAAATAAAAAAGAATTCAGGTGTTTGCAATTTCCTTTTTTTTTTTGGCTAATTCTGAAGAAATCTTTGGTTCATTTTGGAGCACAGTGAAAACAAGAAGGAAGAACCAGTTGTCTTGGATTCTTCATCACATTTGATATGTTGAAAGCAATTTTAAAATCACCCCAAATTGGTATCATGGGCTCTTGTGCTGTAATTCCTCTGAGGTACAAGATGGTTAATGATTAAACGATAACTTCAGCATTGAGTTCCTTGATTCAGTTATGCCGCATGACTTCCAATTGCTCCAATAGCTTGATCTCCCTGAAATTCCAGTCTTATCTTTCATTACTGTGACCTAACTGGAAGGAAAAAAAAAAAAAAAAAGAAGCCATGGGTGACAATAGCAGCATTTCTAGTTGTTATCTGGGAGAGCCCCAGATAACACGTGGAACGCTATGCATTACTATACAGTGGAAAGGTGAAACCAGGACTTTACTGACCAGAAATGGTCACCTGGACATCTAAGAGGATCAGACACCCTCAAGGGGCTTTGCAGTGTTTTTATTTAGTCCAGATGATATATATCTCTCTCACAATGTGATCTTTAAACTAAAATCAGCATCCCTAAAACTGTGCTCTGTGGAAAAGCAGAGAGAAAAGCATGGAAAGATGCCTTCTCCACTGGCCCCATCGAGCCTTCAGGCCTTCAAGCAACAGTTGATTGTGCACTGATGTTATGCACTGAACTAAACTTAACTTCTATATCCTCTACGGCTTCCAGGTGCTTCTCTGGGGACCCTAGTTTTTCACAGGGGCTATATAACATTTACAAGTACTTTCCAGATGCTTCAGGCATCTAAAGATGTCTTGAATGGTCATGAGGAGTGGTGATGAGCTGGACTAGATGATCTTAGAGGTCTTTTCTAACCTTAATGATTCCTTGATTCTATGATAAATGGCACTAGATGTGCCTATGTTAATGAAGAATCCAGTTAAGTCAAGCTCCTGAGTTCGACCCCATACAACTTCACCAGGCAGACAGAACTGAAGTGGGATTTTTGTGTCTGCTTGCAAGAGCTGATCAGTGTGTGGTGGATGAGTCAAGGAAGGGAGGCTGAAGGAGACTTTTAGTGAGAACGGAAAGGAAGGGCAGGAGAGAAGTGGTTTGGCAGAAAAACAAGGAGGTCTCTCCACTTGTCCTGTGGTTGCTTTCTCATTGACTTGTTTCTTGTTTCAAGCACTCATGCTGGCAGCACTGTAGACCCCACAGAAAACTGGGTGGTTTGAATATTGCATTTACAAACTTCCTTTCTGCCAGTCTAATAAAAATTCAAAGGAGACACAGCACAGAAAACACTGTCCATGTATGATGCCTTCCTTGTTTACCAAAGAGTCGTCCTTGCTGTTTATTGGTTATCTAAGATTCTGAAGTATTGTGCTGAAGTGTAGATGATAAACATGACAATTAGATACGTTATGAAATGGCTGTAGTTGGAAGGCTGTGAAACAGGACCTGCTGTACAGAAAACTTGAAATCTCATGCTTGGAGGATACAGAAGAGTGAAACAGAGATGAGCCTGGGGAAGTATAAAGCTTGTAACACATCCTGCCCTGGCTGCAAAGTTGGCTTTCCTATCTCTGACAGCCACCATGAAGAGTGCAAAGCTAAATGAATAATGTACTTCTTTGAGAACATGCAGGAGAGGATGCATGCACAGCTTCTGAGACTTGCTGGCAGTACATCCTGCATCACTATGGCACTTACTGATTTCAGGTTGTTTTGCCCAAAGACGTTTAGTATTGGAGGTGGCCATCATCTTACCCCACTTCAGGACTTTGATTCACTTGCTTAAACTTGCTCCCAGATGTATGACATCCACAAGGACTTAGCAGATATGAGATCGGATCAGCAAGACAACAAAACTGCCCTTAGGATTGGCTGCTATAAGCCAGGTAGAGGTCATGTCAGCTGGTGATGGATACCCTCTCCCTAGGGGATTTCTAAATCATCAGTACAGTTAAAGTGAGGTTCTAAGAGCTGGATCCACAGAGATACCAAGTTATGGGACCTCCATTCAAACTCAGTTATCCACAGGTTGTTATGGATATACTGTGACTCCCCTTTACCCAAGGAGAAATGAATCTGCACCTTTGACAAGTGGCTGCTCCAGCTTAAAGCTTAGAGGCTGTGTCAGAAAATCATTACAAACATGCTCTGAAAGCCCCAGGGATGGCTTAGCAGATTGGAAACACACTGTGAAAAGGTAACTGCTGCTCAATTGCTGCGCATGAGGCTTGAACTTCAGCTTTGAAGACTGGGAACCCAAACCCCTCTCAAGCATCCCATGAATTTTCAAAAAGAGAAAGCAAGCTACAGCTGGAATTTAATAAAATAAAGCTCCTGTTTTATTTTATTTTTCCCCTGGCTAAATTACTTTCCTTATTCAACTCATTTTTCCCAGACATTTCCATACAGCAGCCAAGAGTCATTTTTGTGCTGCCCTGTTTCCACTGGCAGTACCTTGCTTCCAATAGAATCACAGCACATTCCATTAGTTTTCACACTCATAGACAATCACATTTATCTGTTCACTGCTCTTCAATGGCAGGCAGCTTCTACTGGATTTTTGTATGAGGACCGTACCCCCTACCCACTAATTGATATTCAGCTCACAGAATCACATCAGTGCAGTGTGATGGTGGAGAATATCAATGCATGGAGCCAGGAGGGGGAGTGGGAAGGGATAAGTTTGAAGTTTTTGGAGCACTGCAGCAAACGCAACTGGGACTTTGTGCATCAAAGACATGTAATATGGCTGTGTGACCCAACTCAATCTTTAAGGGTCCCAAATTATTCCTGACATGGACATCTGCCCCTCAGTACGTTCAGAAATGAGGCTGGGCTTAGACAAAATGAATGTTGGAAACGTCACTGCTTTTTATCTTAGGGTTATGGGAAATAGGGCAGCCTTCAGCCAACAGCTGCATTCTGCTAGATGTTGTCCTGGATCTGAGGATCAGAGGCTGGGAGGCATAGCTTTACCTCGTGGTTAGAGACCTGTATTGATGCTAAAGAGAACTGGATTTTGCCTCCAGCTATGCCTTTGGGATGACCACAGGCATCTCAGCCCATATCTCCACACCACGTTTTCCATCTAGGTGAAATATCTTTTTTTCCTTGAAAAAGTAATGTGGGATGCTGCCAAAAAAGCCATCACAAGATCAGATGAGCCCAATTGTAAATTTTAGCAAAACTCCAAGTGTGGAAGAACATAAAATATTTAAAAACTCAGGAGAAAAGGGTAGATTGGATGGTTGGGGTTTACCTCAGAGGTTAGGGACATGCTTCAGTTTCCCAGCAGAGCTGCCTGGTCTCATAGGTGCCACATCTCAGCTGGTTCCAGACATCTCCAAGCATGCCTGTTAGTATAACCCTAGGCTTCCACTGACTTTAGCATGAAGTCAATTGTCCTTCTCACATGGGGACATCTGCAGAAGGGGAAGGATCTGTTGTTTGAACAGAAGTTTCTGATGTCACTTGTGGTCCTTCCACATGGGGCTGGCAGATGCAACACAAGCTCATGAGATTTACATGTCCTTATGAAGCAGCAGAAGGAGAAACCTGCTGGGAAACTGTGGGGTGGAAAAAAATGACATGGAAGATCACGTCAAGCAAGTGACCTTAATGGGTCTTGCCTTAAAGCTTGATTTTAAGAGATGATAATCCAGCGTTTTCTCCTGGGTCAGGGAGCCCAGGCACTGGACTTCCTATTCAGTCCTTCCTACCACCGAACCTCCATTTGCAAGAAACTAGTTTTTTTGAACAAGGAGAGCTGAGTTTCAGGAGATCTTGTAGGTCTAGGGGCAAGTTACTTCATCTCACTATGCCTCAGAGCAGATAACAGTATTCCTTCTTCCTTTTGTCTGCTAGAAAACAAAACTCAGTAAGAGGAGTCATCTCAAATGATTTGAGCTGAGCTTGGCATAGCTTTTCTGCACACTCTGAGCCCAGCTTTGCTTATACACGCAGGGCAACCTTACTGTCACTAAAAAGGAATATTTTCTAACAGTTTTGTTTATTTTCATCTGGGGAGAAGGGGCAATCTCTGGCAATATTTGTGGACAACCCTTGCTAAAAGGAGATCTGATCTCAGGCACTGTCTCCAACCAGGACTATAATTCCAGTGGTGATAACAATAACAAACACGGCAAAAACCATGCCCAAATATAGTGCTTGGCACTGTTTTTCCTGTTCAAATATCAATTCCTGTGACTGTCATTCTTTGCAGGCTTCCAAATCCTGGCATTTGGAAAGTTGCAGTTGCTTCCAACAGAGCCTTTTGTCCAGTGGGGATTATTTCCAGTAGAATGCACTGCAAACTGTGATGCTGCACTTCGTCCCTCCAAGGTAGAGATAGGGACAGCATGTGGCTCATGCCTCTCGTATGATCCTGAAAAGAGAACGCATCACTGGTGCACGGTTCAGCTGCACACGTAATTTTCACCTTACATCTTCCCCTTCTGTACAAAAAGATTTTCTCATTATTTCCTCTTTTGGCTTTGGGAGCTGTGCAAAGATCTCCCTATGTTTTTTACAGTCCTTTTCTTAACACACTTGTTTTTTAAATTTATTATTATTTTATTTTTCCTGCAGGGACACAAACTCCAGAAAGCATGGGCATGGGGAAATGTGTTTCCAATGAAATATATGGCTGGCTTAGCTTCCAGAAGGTGACAAGGATGCTGGATGTGGGGCTGCATGACAATGCTGCAGTTGAAACAAGAGCAGACCTGGAGAAATGCTGTTGTTTTCTTCCCAAATGAGTCAAAACCAGAATGAAATATTAGCATTTTCCAAAATAGTTATCCCCTGCCTTAAACATGACTCTGGAAAGATCTTATCTTGATACTTGTAGTCCAAAGTAAATATTTTCAAAGTCCTGAATTTAATGAATTTTCTCTATTTTCTTTTTTTTTCTTTCATTTTTGCGGGAGTTGTTTTTCCATTAAAAAAAATAATAATAATAATCTGATTCTTTCTGAGTTGTCAGATGCTATCTATGTTCTGGTTTAATTACTTTAGGTTCCTTTCTTCCCCTTGCCAAGCACTGCATTTACTTCTGTCACTGGATGAATATGAGCTTGGTGGGATTGAAGGTCCAAGGAGAAAAATGGAAAATGTTGCCCATATTGTGAGGTTGCTGAAAGAAAATGATCCAAGACACAAAACTATTTTTACAAATTCCATGTGTAATGAAAATAGGCTGAGCATGAGGTCAGCATGACCCAAGCGAAAAGCTTCTTTTCTGCTTAACAAAACAAAACAAATAGATTCAAGTTAATTTTACCAGAAATGAAGTTACTTGTTTGTATCTTATTCAAGGGAAAAAGTAAAACTCTGTATATGTGGGCATGCAAAACCATGGACAAATCATGGAAACCTTCAGTTACACAGAAACTGCATTTTCCACAAACTTTCATGGGAAAGGGTACATAATCCCTGGGTGGACGGAGTGATGGATCTGCTCAGATATATTTGATTTTATGAGTAATAAAGAGAAATTTATGAAAATTATAGAGAAATTTCAGGAAAGATTGTTTATCCAGAAGGAAGAGCAGATTCTCAGTTTCACTTGCAACATGGAAGGAAACAAGGAGAAACAGAACAGCAGCACAACAACCTCCGGGAGATGGACAGGGCCATGGGGGACTGAAGACTGAGGATGGGGGTGAAGAGGTAAAGGAGATTCCAAGAGGCTGAAGGAAGAAGCTAGAAGGGAGGAACACAAGGCAATACTGAACTGGTGCAGATGAGATTCACCAGAGAGATGAGGAAAGCATGGACAGTGCTCAGGATGCTCTAACTCTTCTTCCGCTCCATGTTACGACATTTTGGCGAAGCTCACACTGACAGCACAGTGTGATCACACAAACTCTGGAGGTGTGCTTTCACAACCTTCTGACAAACCTGGAAGTGCAGCAACAGCCCTGTGATCAGGTTGAAGTTTCCAGGTTGAACCACCAAGTGCTTGAAGATCCTCTCCTACCCAGATGTGCTCAGCAGATTTCACTGGGAGACACCCTGTTAGGATTTCAAATTGCTGTTGTTGCGGGAGTCCAGACCTCAGGCTATTCCCATAGACCCCACCCCAGGCTGGGAGGGAGGTTGTAGAGTCACTGTCCCTGTAGGTGATCAAGAAAAATGTGGAGATGTCATACTTAGAGAATGTGATTTAGTGGGCAATATTGGTGGCAGGCAGATGGTTGGACTCAGATGTCTTTTCTAAACTTAATGTTTCTATGATTCTATGACTAAGACAGACCCAGTATAGGTAGAGCAGGAACTAATGCTAATGTGTCTGGAAAAGCACTCCTGCAGTCTGGAGTTACCTGCTCTAGGATCCTTGGAGGTGACTCACTTCCTTCACATCAATGTCACATCAATGAATTCCCCTTGGCATTTTTGCACAGGAGTGCTTTGGCCTCACAGCAAGGTCAAGGTACTCCTATGAAGTTAAATACCAATTGTTTGTTCCTGTTAAAAATGCTGTCTCCAACTTGGTTCATAAAAAGGCAATGGTTTCTGTTTTAATACTATAACTGATGTCCTGAATGGCAGGTGCAATGAGTCAAGCTTGGACATCAGCACTGAAAGACAGACCAGTCAATTCACAGACTGCAGTGCAAGGCGTAGGTTCACTGTCCCCCTTTGGAGCACTGTTTTTAAATAATCATATAGAGATTTTTGAGTAAGAGAGGAGCATCACGATAATCTAATCTGGCCTTCATGCATATCAGAAGCCAAAAGCCAACTGATTTCACTCTGTATATTCAGTACTGCAGCAAGGTCTTTGGGTCAGCTCTCCCTGGGGTGGTAGTTGAACTTTTGCCCTAGAAAGGGGAAAGCTCTTTGTCTTTCTTCCCAAGCATGGAGGGATCAAGAAAGAGATTTTTAAGGTATTTCCTGGTCCCTGATCCAGTAATTTCCCCTTCCCAGGAAGTGAGAAGGCATTCTGGACTCTAAAACCTGCTTTGAAGAAAATAAGTAAAGGGACCAAACTGTGCTCTCCTTTGTCCAGTCATCCCACAGTATCCAGGTGGTTCGTGTCCTTACCCAAATCAAGGGATCTCCATTGGGAAGCCAATAGTTTTGGAGGCCATGGGATGGCAAGGAGATGGCTGGAAGAAAGGACAGCCTGGACCCATCATCCATAGATGGCAGAGCTGTGGCAGCCCAACTTGGCAGTGCTTGAAAATGATCTGTCCAGCTCCCTGCCTGTATGTATTTCCAAACTTCCAGTGCACCCAGCAAACTCTGGACCTCCTTGCAAGCCACAGGAAACCACATAATTCTGGTCAATGACGCGTGAAACTTAGGGCTTGGAAGGGAAAAATATTTGGAGGACTCCTTTTCTGTAGGTGACTTTGTTTAGGCAGCTACCTTGCACTCAGTGTTTGCTGTTCAGATGTCGCTTCTAAGCTAACCACTGACACTTCCCTTCTCAGTCCCAGGAAAACATCAGGCACTTGCAAGTGTGATTCAATTTCCCTATTTAGGTAAAACACCCCGCACTCTGTACACAGCTGTTCCACTGCACTGCTAATAGAAACAAGGAGTTTGGATGCTGATAGAGCCACCCATGCTTGATTTGCCAATTTTTACCTTAAATCAAGCCAGATGTTTTCCTACAGCATGGCCCAGTTCAGTAAGAAGAGCAGGGCTGAGTCACCGCCAGGCTGACGAGACCCCCTTGGGCTCCAACCTTTGCATCCATGAATAATCACTACCGAGTGGCAAAAGCACTGTCTTAATAGGATTCAGAGGGAATTGCTTGTTCAGATATCAAAGGCCAGCTGTCGCAGTGCATTACATCCATCCTGATCTGAGGTCAGACTTGGTAGGTGAGCGATACGCACTAACAACAGCGAGATATCCTCCTCATTTGTACCTGCCAGCAGTGTGACAGACACAGCGTATCAACGAGTAATGGTGCATATTTATACAAGGAGAGGCAGAAAAAAAATGAAACTCGAAGATTTTTGCCTCTTTGTGTGTGTGTATGGACTTTTATTTCTGCTGTCAGCTTTTCTACATTGAGAAATTCCTTAAAAACCCTCTTCTGGTCTCATTTGTGCTGTGGGGTGTCTGACAATGCTGACTCTGTCCATAATCCTGATCAGGGTTGGCTCCAGCAGAGGCTGCTGGATTTATCTGTCCCTTGCATGATGTCTGTCAGTACTTGATGTTTTAAGTTCAAGCAAAAATTTCTGATCTCCTTTCCCCCTTTCCCTGACCACTCCAGTTGGACTCAGGTCTCACTCCTTGCCATAGGAATGAAGTTTTGCTACAGATCAACTGCTTTGCCTTTCATCCCTCAGCAAAACATAACAGTTTTAATTACCCATGTCAACACCTGCCTATCTTCACTTCAGGCACATTTCCAGTTACCACAGGCTACATTTCCCACATGCTTTGTTGCATTTGTTTGGTTGTTTTATTTCACAACTTCCTTATGAGGTGGAAACAGTCATTCTTGTGCATAAGAAATAAGTCAAAGAGGGAACAAAATTGGGAAGCTCAAGAGGTGAATTGCTTCCCTGGATTTTCAGCAAGGAGACCTGGAAGCTCAATGGGTGGGAGTGCTGGATGACTGCTTTACCTCAACTCAAAAAAATAAATAAATCTGTGTTAGAGCAAGATAGAGAGATATTACAGTGATTGGAGAGAAAGTAATGACAGAAAAAAAAAAGGAAAAAAAAAAAGAATGGCATTTGAAAGGGAAGAAAAGAGAAGCACTTAACTTTCTGTTAATTTTGTTTTCCAGGCTACTAAAGCTCCGCTTTAAATTAAGTTTAACCTTTCCTTTTAGAGGCAGCCGAGGAAATACGCTTTCAGCTGAAAAACAGGCGGTGCTCTCTGAGACAGACTTCCCCTATGGGGCTGCCAAATCTCAAGGCAGCTTTCCGTACTGTCCTCACTTAACCTCTTCTGGAGCCAAAATTATCCAAATAATTGGCAGCTTCATGCACTGGCCATTTGCTTGGCTAATACCGATCAGGCAAATTAATTCCAGTGAATTTAAGCAAAACCTTCCTGTGGCTGTCAGACAGCAAGTTAAGTCTTCCAGTTTACTGGAAAGGAAGTGGAAAAGGTAAATACGTCAAATGAAAAGCCCTCTCCAAGTGCTAGTGTTCAGCTGCCCTGGTAATTCTTACAATCACAGGATCATTAAGGTTGGAAAAGACCTCAAAGATCATCCAGTCCAACCGACAACTCATCCCCACCATGTCCACTAACCGTGTCACTCAGTGCCACATCTACACTCTTCTTGAACACCTCCAGGGACAGCAACTCCATCACCTCCTTGGGCAGCCTGTGCCTTACAAATGCCTTACAAGCCTTTCTGAGAAGAAATTTTTCCTAATACCCAACCTGAACCTCTCCTGCCACAACTTGAGACCACTACTTCTCATCCTATCACTGTTACCTGGGAGAAGAGGCTGACCCTCACCTCACTACAACTTCCTTTCAGGGAGTTGCAGAGAGCAATAATGTCTCCCCTGGGCCTTCTATTCTCCACATACTTGGAGATGGAGGTGCTAAGATGTCTGAGTCACATCCCTTGATGGGGTGAAGGTCTGTCTTGCAGAAGCCTCCCGCTATAAGGCAGTGTCTTGCCCCATTAATGGACATGAAGCAGCTGCTACTTTTTCTTTCACGAAGATCTGTGTCTCAGTGTCTGGCAATTCTGTGTCTTTGAATGTGTAATCTGAAAACAAACAGCTTGTTCCCACACTGCAGCACCAGTAGCAGGCAGAAGAAGGTTGGCCCACTGACTTAAAGTATCCTGACTGCAGGCATACTTCTTCATATCCACTCATCCTAAAATGGGGATAAGAAGATGACTTTCATCATAGAATCATCACAGCATTGTCTGAGTTGGAAGGGAACTTTAAACATCATCCCATCCAATTCCCCTGCAATGAAGAGGGCCACCTTCATCTAGATC
Source organism: Cyrtonyx montezumae (assembly GCF_038088225.1). Classification (NCBI taxonomy): domain Eukaryota; kingdom Metazoa; phylum Chordata; class Aves; order Galliformes; family Odontophoridae; genus Cyrtonyx; species Cyrtonyx montezumae. The sequence continues at coordinate 157,943,956 of NW_027072034.1, read as the reverse complement.
AGGTACTCAGAGCCTCATTCAACCTGACCTTGAGTGTCTCCAAGGATGGGGCAGCCACCACCTCTCTGAGCACCCTATTCCAGTGCCTCACCACCCTTAATTGTAAAAAATCATAAAAAATCTTCTTCCTTTTATCCTTTTAGTCTAAATCTCCTTTCTTTTAGTCTTAAACCATTGGACTCTGTGATCTCTAAAGGTCCATTCCAACCCCTACAATTCTGTGATTTCCCCTTGTCCTATCACAACAGACCCACAGAAGTCACTTTACAACCTACTGATAAACAGGGCTCTGCATAAGCTAAGCTAAGTCTTCTTATCATTGCAGTTATCAAGGTTAATAAACATGCGACTGTAAAGGTTTTAGAAAACTGCTTATCAGCATATGTCATCTCTGTGGTAGATAGAGGTGATAAAAAATAACACTTTTGCTGTATCCAGAGTTTGCACAGGGAGTGAGAAGAGCACAGAACTGTAGGGACCTCTAGAGATCACCTAGTCCAACTCCCAAGGTGGGTGCAGGAATTCCCCCAAAGGCTTATAGGCAAATGGAAGTGCAAACCCTTGTCTGACTTAGAGAATGACAGGTCCTGAACCATTTCCTGGTTTGAAAGGTATTGGTTGCTCTGAAAGTAATGCCTCCTATTTTATTATGTTGGCTCACAACACCAGAGGCAGATGTTGGTGGTGTGGCAGTAGAATTTGAACCTGCCCACCAATATCCTGTTATATTTTGTTGTCATGTGACAGATGTCTGACATGGAAGTGCATATGAAGCTAGGGTGTGTCACAAATTCCTCCATGTGAAGAAATTGCACCCACTGACATTCACTGATGCTTGCTGAGTGTTTATGTAGACCAAACAGTGGATGTGAGCACATGGAGGTGGTAAGTGGTGATTTCAGCAGCGGTAACATGAAAGACATGGCACACTCCAGATGGCCATGCAAATGTTTATAAGTGCAGCATGCAGGACTCTTGTTTCTAATGGTGGTGACTGTGTTGAAAAATAATGTTTTGTTAATGAGAATTTGCTCTTTCGAACAGTGTTAGTGCACTCTGAATCCTTCTCAGTTTCCATGAAAATACATAGGAGGCATTACTTTTGGAGCAATGTGTGTACAGTGTTTTTTTTTATTTTTTTTTATTTTTTTTTCAGCAGATGCAGTAACGTTAACAATGAGCACAGGATGACATGCACTGTTAGTGGTCCTGGTGCACAAAGAGGTATTTCAGACATAATAAAAAGGAAAAGATAAACTGTAGCCAACACAAGTACGATGGGAGAACATTCCAGGCCTCTGGCACAGCTCCAGCCAAAACCTATGCACAAGTTGGGCTTGGGATGTTTCACAACGACTGCAGTTATCACCACAAATGAGGAAAACATGCCCTGTTGTTACCAAGAAGCATGGATATGTTGTGACTGTCCTCCAGCTCCTCCACCACCTCTTCCTGAGCTGTGACAGCAGTGGCCATCTCCACCAACTTTCACCCTTGGTTTTGCCTGGCATGCCACCTGGCCATAGGTCACCACTTGCTGCACTGACCCAAAATCCCTTAGTGAAATAAAGCTGTGAAACGACATAGCAGCATCTGCAACAGATGGGCACAAATGTGTTATCGCTCCTCACACAGGTCAAGCTCTTTCCCTGAGGGTGTCCTATGAACAGTCAGACTGTGTTTGGGACCTCACCCTCTGTCCATCCATCTGCTGGGCTAACATGGACAGACTTTCCCTGTTCAAAATAGTCTGTTGTGCCTTGTCCTCTCAAGAGTCAATATCTATACCCATAGCACTGTGCTGGAAGTTGAAGCTCCAAGGAAGTGGGCTTCAAACCTGAAAGTAGGTCTGCTTCTTCCCTCTGATTTTATTCCCTACTGTCTTCTCCAGTCCTTCTGACTTATGGAAGCATTGACCCACAGCCAGAGCCACAGTTCTGAGAAATCCTATGGTTTGGACATGAGAAGCAATGCCAGATCTAATCCTCCATATTTTCCAAGACATTGTATGCCCTGGGTTGGCAGTAAGACCTTAAAGCTAAGGACAGCTCCTTGTTGTCAAGTCATGGAGGCATAGGACTGTTTGCCAGCAATGTAAGGCAGTGGGAAATTTGTTCTTGCACATGGGAGTTTTTAAAGTAATGCTGAATAAGCTTAAGATGGGGGCTGCATTTTGGGCTGATCCCCTGAGCCCATGCTGGAAGTCTAGTCCCGTACTTCTGGATTGCCATGGAATTAAGGGACTTTGCAAAGGGAAAGCAGGAGCTGGTTGTAAATCATGAAATCTCTTTGTCCAAGAAGGCTGAGGTCAGACTGCGTCCTGCATGGGTTAAACTCGTTCAGCAGGAACTGGCTGATGCTGGGTGTCTTTGCTCCCGTTTCCCAGCTGCTTTCACAAAGGGAATGTTGCTGTCTGAGTCCACCCCAGTCCGACTGTCTGCAACAAAGTCAACAGTCCTGAGTGTCTCGGTCTGTGCTCTGCAATACCTGCCCTGGGCAATGTGGGCTAAAACCCTCTCCTGCCTTTGCAGTCCACCACCAGACTGTGAAAAGTAACCCATGGCTGCTGGTTTGCAGCTGTGGTGAAGCCCCCTGACAAGATCAGGCTATAATGATGCTTTTTTCTATCAGTGAAATGAGTGAATGTCCTTTGACACAGCATTTTGTTAATTTTATTCCCCACCGTGCAGACTGATAACAGAAAGAAAGGGGTGATTTGTCTGTTGTCGCCTAATTCTCAATAAATCCACTGAAAAATTCACAAGATGTATATAACAATCACACTTCTGGGGTCCTTCTAGCAGATGCCTGAAGCCAAGAGCAGATATCTTTTTTAGCAGAGTCTAATTTACAGTCTGACATAACAAATATTCATATGGGTGTGAAAAGCCTTCTGAAGATGCATCAAGGAGCACTGTATCCCCTGTCATTTTCCTCACTGCTTGCTCTATCTCAAATTAGATTTGGTATTCTAACTTGTTCCAGCTTCAGGCTGATCTTTCTTGCTTCAGCTAAACCTCAGATTTGAAGCTGGAGACATTTCGCACAGGGCAGGTTGGCATCTGTTATCTGAAGGTCCATCAACACTGCTGTGATTGAATTTTGACCAAAATTTATGCTGGAATAAGTCAGCATGAACGATTAATAGATTATTACTGGGCTGCTTTACACCAGACCAGTTTTACTATCAGCAGGATTAGCAAAGGGCAGTTTTCCAAGGAGCCCATAAAGTTCTGCCTTTTTATAATGTGAGATCTTTGCCCTTTTCTGCCATTAAAGCTTGCAGCACATTTCTGTGGCTGCAAATGCCACAGGTGACAGAGAACAATCCTAATAGTAGTTTAAATTACCTTATGTGCATGCAGAAATCTTGTTGCAGAGCACAGGCATCTGACAACAAGGGAGGAAGAGAGGACAGAGGAAATGTAAGGTTATGTAGAAATATGGGGGAGAGGAAAAGGCAAAAATATCAAGTGTGCACAAGGTCAACTATTTCTAAGTATTTTCTGTATTTTTTTTCATGAAATAATGAATATAGAAAAATAAGCCTCTTGTTGGACAGCTTGCTTTCCTCACATGGCTAACAATTTGTTGTGCACAGACCATTTTCATGTAGAGCTTAGGAAATGCCTTAAAGCCAAATGTTATCTTTGCAATATCCAATTTCCTTGGTTGTACAGGTAAACAACTGTGGTACCAAGGTCTTATCTCATGTTTTCAGCCCTTGATCTCAAAGACTTCTGGAAATCAAGAGGAGATCAGGATGAGGATCTGGAACCTTATTTTGCAAATGGGGAAACTGAGACATTTAGAAATACCATGACTTTCCAAGTTCATAATGAAAATCATTAGCAACTGACAAATCCTTATCTTTGCTTTTATGCTTTTATGCTACTTGTTCTGGCTGTTTTTCAGAACACCTAAAGAGAATGAGTTAACCAAATCCCTCTGACTTGATGGAATCCTCAGTTTTCAACCTAAATTTCCAGCCTACGTATCTAAGCTTGTCTAGGGCAGAAGAAATTTAATTCCTGCTGTAGGCAGATGTGCCTGAAGGAGCACTGACCCAATGAAAGACGCAGCTGAAAGTCTTACATTGAAATCTGCATCACATACACTTTACCAGAAATATCTAGTGAAGATTTTCAAATGGAAAATTGCCATGAGCTTGTGATGGCTCACACGGAATGATTCTGGAAACCAGTGCAGCAACAAACCTGCCAGTGGGAGGGCCAAGAGAAGGTCACCGGGCACTAGGGATGAAGCACAAAATGAATCCAATGAAAGATATTTCAGGACCTGCAGGATACAGCCTGTCTTCCAGGGAGATAAAATGATATGAAACCTCTGAGTAATGAAAACCTCACTGAAGGCATTGTAGTCTATTTTTGTCTTTGTTTACCTGTATTAAAGCTCAGCCCAGATTTCCTGAGAAGTACTAGCTTTGTTTGAGTTTGTTTCCAGGCAGCGTTACCAGTCCCTTCAGTGTTTTGGGATGTGAGGCTGTGAAAGTGCTCAGGGTCAGGTCCCTGGGAAGCATACACTGGCTCTGGAAACATGACTTTCTCAAATACTCTTGTTGGGTGCAGGAAAAGAGAAAATCAAAAGAAGAAGATAAATGAAGGCATAACTGCAGCCAGCAGATGTGTATTTTTCTATGTTGATATTTGCTCCTGTGCCTGTGGAATCGGATTTCCCCCCCCCCCTTTTTGTGAATCTTAGAATCACAAAATCATAGATTCATTAAAGAAAACACCACTAAGATTATCTAGTCCAATCATCAACCCATCACCACTATGCCCACTAACCGTGTCCTTCAGTACCACACCTACCTTTTTCTTGAACACCTCCAGGGATGGTGTCTGCCTCACCTCCCTGAGCAGCCCATTCCCATGCCTCACCACTCTTTCTGAGAATATTTTTTTCCTAATATCCAACCTGAACCTCCCCTAGTGCACCTTGAGGCCATTCCCTCTTGTCCTATCACTGTTACATGGGAGAAGAAGCCAACTCCCACTTCACTACAGGCTCCTTTCAGGGGGTTCTAGAGAGCAATAAAGTCTCCCTTCTTCTTGATCCTTTGTCGCTCAGGGCTGAAAGCAGCTTGCTTTCTCTAAATTCAGATGCTAAGAAGACCTGGACCTGCTCAGTACTTGCACATGAAGACACCACAAGCATAAATGAAGAACTCAGGTTTTCTTCATTTAGAAGATGTTAGGCTCCAGAAAATGTTGAGTTGAAAGAAAAACACAAGAAAACCCACCCAAAAACAGCAAATAATAATAATAATAGTAATAGTAATAGTAATAATAATAATAATAATAATAATAATAATAATAATAATAATAATAATAATAATAATAATAATAATAATAATTCTAAGCAGCTTTGGGCTGGCAGAGAGGAAATGAGGAAAACTTCTCCGTACTGACTCATGGGAGACAGACAACTGCTCAGCTGTGTGTCGTTTCCTTTCCTTTCTGTTTGCAGGGATTTCCCTTTGAACAGCAAAGGAGCAGCTGGGCCTTAAGGAAAAGGAGAAAGAGATATTTTGGTCACATGCTGCTGGTAAAGGCTTCACAATGAGCTACTTTCTTCTAGCACTGAACAAGGAGCTTCAGTCACACAGGGTAAACAATATCATCTGAAGAAGTCTCTTTTTTCTTCAGCTGGCAATGGCTACCAAGGAGTCAGGCTGGGAACTACATAGAGAGAATTGCAACCCTGAAATCCTAGATTAAATATTTCTAGATCTTAGTGACCGCAGGGTAGGTGCCTGAGGATGAAAAAGGATGTGGATTTATTATAGCTTCTCTGTGACCTACATTCTGGATATATGTTGATAAATTTTGAGGTTTCAGTGGCTATGATGCGGATTCATATGTCTCAGAGCAGAGGGAAAACTCAGGGGGCTGATCTCAATCAGAAAGAATATAAGAAATGATGGGATATATCTATCTGAGGGGGGATAGAAGCCATGATTGTATGATTCTATTAAACATGGAACTCTGGGATGTGATATGGTGGGCATAGTGGTGATGGTTGGAATGGATGACCTAAGTGGTCTTTTCCAACCTTAATGATTCTATGACTCTATGATCCTATGGAGACCAACAGACGGGCTCCTGGAGGACAAGCAGAACCCAGTGTATTTCCATTGGCTCCTTTGTAACCCTCAGGATGAGTATGAAGTTTCCCAAGGAGCCTTTCCATAGGCTCTACCATCTACCTATATATATATCACCTATATATATATAACCTATAACTATATCTACCATCAGGACTTCGCATCAGGCAGAGATTCTTTCCTCATATAACTTGCCTCTGTTTAACTGATGACACATCATTAGCAGAATCTATTTAGACATTTTTATGTGAAACCAGTAGCTCTAAATAGGGTTTAGCATTCCCAGCAAGGGGTCAGTTCTCTCTCCCTTCTCTTTTGGAACAGGGAATATATGCATGTGTGTGCAAAATGCAGCTCATAATGGCTCTGCAGAGCCTATAAAACCCATTGCTCAGGCTCTGGGGCTGATACATTTGGCAACCTCTTGAACTTGTTCCCCAGCAGGGTATGAATGATGTGCTAGGGGAGGGTGTGAGCTTTCACATGCTTTGGTCCCTCTGGGCTTGGAGAGCAGCGCTGTGTGATCAGAGCCAATTTGTGGGACATCCTGTCAAGAGTCAGACATCAGAAAGCACCCCACAGGCTGTCCCCAGCAATGGTTTTGAAGAGTGGAGGGCTCAAGATAAGCAGTCAGTTATCTTTTTATAGCCTGAGATACATTAACTTGCCTGGAAGTATTGAACAAAGCAGTCCTTTGGAGCAGATCTCAAAAGCAAGGCTCTATGGCTAATAATCTCAAGGGGTAGCCACATGGGGTCTGCTACGGATGTTCATGGACCCCCTGAAAGCTGTAATAGAGACAAGCTTTGTCCTGTAAGCCCTGTGGTCATGGATGTATGCATGGCTGGGCTCTGATGGACTTGGCAGACAGCCGCTGGCTCTTTTGTGCTGGAGAAGCCTTGTCCATGCCAAAGGGTTCAGAAAGCTGATGATGCTTCACCACCTGGGGTCCAGATGGAGGCCTGTGAATCTATGTGCTCGTGTCCCCATCTAGTGGTTGTCCCCAAGCTTGCAACGTGTCCTGTCCTCAGGCGCCGTTCAGCTCAGTGAGGAATCTCTTAGTAGCATTGGGGGGCAACCTGGCTTGAGATTGTGCCCATTGCACAAATCAAAACCTGATAAGCAGCCTTAGAAATGCAACAGGACCATATCTCTTACGTGTTCCCTACACATGATCTAGCACTGGGAATTGTGTTGTAAAGCAGAGCACATCATCTAGAGCTGCAGAGGTCCTGGAGGAGGGAGAATATTTAGGTGATGATAAACAAGTTTTTTCTTGAACCTCATTCTGGTGACTTGCTTCTGTGCAAGCAAAATTTTGTTGTGCAATCTGTTTACAAGGAGGAAAGTCACCCTAAACCACCATCAGCAAAAAAGTGGATGATGAGCCCAGATCTGAGTCACTTCTCAAAGCAATAAATGAGTTTTTAAGCAGAAATGACATTGTTTGAAGTGGAAGTGGGAGCTTTGTGTAAATATTTAGCCATTCTATGCAAGACTGGGAAATAAGATGAAGTGATTTTGATGCCTTGTGTAACTGGAATAATCTATTGTACTGACTGGAAATCACCTCCCCAAAAAGATGGTGGCAACCATTGAGAAGAGAAGGCAGAAAGTTTCCTCTGAGCAGACCTCCTCAAGCAGCTGCAGAAATAACTTTCAATAATGACTTCAACCAGGTGTGTCCTGCTCTTCTCACTGAGTGGTCTGGCTCAGCCCCTCAGCACCAGCCGAGCAGTGGTGCACGATGAGCCCACTGTGCGTTGCAACCAGGGCATGGGGCATAGTGCGGTGCCAGCTCCAGTGGTGGGATATAATCTCATGCATTTTGATAAGCTAAGCGTAATCCTGTGATCATGTCTCTTTACCAGACAACTGTTTTGAAGGGCGAAGCACAGGAAGAGTAAAATTTCATCAAAGATCTCTTCTGAACCCTTTGAGAGTTCATTGAGAATTGCTGCCACCTCCATCAAACTGGACTGACGCATTGGTTTCACAAACACCAGGTCAAATATCCCACTAGATTTTATGGTTTTGTTGCTCTCTTTTTAATACGTTATGAAAAAAAAATAAAATAAGTTTTGTTACCTTTTATTATATATTTAATGAAGTCTGCTCCAAATGTAATGCCTCCTAATTTATGATGTTGGCCCATGACATCATATGGTATGGAAGTAGAGGTTAAACCTTCCCACTAATATTCCATTACATTTTGTGCTGTGTGACAGATGGCAGCAGAACAGTCTGACAGAATGGTGTCTGACATGGAAGTGCACGTGAAGCAAAGATGTGTGACGGAATCCCTCCGTGTGGAAAAATTTGCACCCGCTGTCATTCATCAACACTTACTCAACATTTGTAGAGATGAAGCAGTGGATAGCAGCACAGTGAGGCAGTGGGTGGTGCTTTTCAGCAGTGACAACAGCAACTGTGGGTCATCTCTGTTGGTGCAGATTTTTATGAGTGGCATGCAGGCTCTTGTTCATTGCTGGCAAAAAAATGCATAGCTAATGGTGGTGACTGCTGAAAACTAGTGTTCTGTATCTGAGAATTTGTTCTGTCAGTGATACTGTGCTCTCTGTGTCTATTGTTGTATCAATGGAAACATATAGGAAGCATTACTTCTAGAGTGATCTGCATCAGTGTGGCCCAAGACAGTTCCTCTTTGCTCAGTGCAGCCCAGGGAAACCTAAAGGTTGTACACTCATGACTTAATCCTATTGGAGAAAAACATAAATGGAAAGGAAAGCATCTGTTTTTCTCCTACCCTTCTATCTTTTGCTCACCACCCTGTCCTGGCTGAAATAGATTCCACACAATAACAACAGCAATATCCTAAAGATCTTGGTTTTCCTTAGTGAATAGTTGTTCTCTGAGTACATCCCTAGGACTTTCTGGTTGCTTTGTTCTTGGAGGCATCTGCATTTTTCCAAATCACTTCTTTAAACTGGTGTGTTCTGACTGGTTTGAAGTTATCTGTTGGGTTTCCAGGGATCTCTACAACAGCTCCTCTGCTTCCTCTCTGTAAAAGCAGGAAGATTTTCTGCATCAAAATCTCTCCACGAGGTGCTTAACACACATCACAGAATAGCATAGAAGTAATAGTGCAAAGGTAGGCCAAAAAGCCATCAGAGTACCATATTTTTTCTGCAGTAGTATCAGAGCTGGTCTACCAGTGAGCATTCACTGGCTATTAACACTCTTCAGGTCACTCATGACCTCCTCTCTTACTCCACTTACAACATCTCCTTTCTAGCTGATTTCTGTAATATAGCTCAGATGTATGGAAATTAAGAGACAAAGCTGAGAAGTAAGGAATAGAATTATTTTCCTGAAATGTAATAGAACTCTCCTCAGGTCTAGTTAGGAGTACAAGATAGGACAGACGAACCACTCACTGGAAGAGTGGATTTTTCTCCTTGGACTGTCTACCTCACAGCAAAGAGGAGGTTGGCACATCACTGATGCCTGTTGCTGTCAGTTTATATTTTGATGAAGAACATCTACCCGAACTGACTCTTCTTTCTGACCCCTCAAATTTCCAGGGTCCCTGTTCTGCTCTGTCACTCTGCAACTCTCCTTCAATACACAACAGACTTCAACTCAGCTCTTGCTGGCAGATTCCACCTTTATATTTCAGTAATTCTGGAGCTAGATTTTATCCACACTCCAGCTTTTCTTCCTCCTCATGTTCCTTCTTCCCCAGGATTGCCCACAAATCTTCCTTTCCTTCTCGTACCTCGTGGCAAACACTGTCCATTACAAAGACTAATAAACAAGTAGGTTGGCTTACAGTGGGGCTGGAAGAGAGAAGAAGGATTGTTTTCCAAGTCCTGCAGCGATCTCAGATTTGATAAACCTCCTCTTTCCTTTTCTTCTCCCTCCTTCACCTCCCAGGGGGTACAACTTAAGAATTTATGAATGCAAATGCTTCTTGAGTCAACAGCAGGTCAGAAAACACTGTGCAGACAGGATAACACATCCTTTGTTCCACCAGGGCACATGCTGTAACACAGAAAAATGTTGCCTGCGCCCCTTAAGCTCTGTTCTCACTCTCCCTTCCTTCCCTCTCCCCCTTCCTCCAGCTCCAGCCTTGTCCCAGCTCGCAGAGAATTTGGCTTTCTGAAGTCACGAAATCTGAAACTATCAATATCAGACTGATCTGCTGAACAGCCCTGGTACTGTGTTTCTAAAAATGTCTGGGTTATATAATTTTTATTTTTTATTTTTAGGGGGACGTAAAGGATGGAAAAACACCATCAAAAACTAGGGCTGTTCTTATTGGCTGTGTTTCACTGGAAAGGCAAAGAGGTTTCTCAGGAAATGCACAAGCTACTCAGGAGCCCTCTGTGATAACATGCACTCCATGCTGATGGCTTTCAAAACAGAAAAAGTAGTCCTTGGCCCTCCAAAGCACAGTGCCTCATGCAGACCACGGGACAGGCTGAGAGACCTTGCTTTGTCCCCTCAGACACCTTCATAAAAGCCTCTTAAAGAAACATTAAGGTTGGAAAAGACCTCTAAGGTCCTCTAGTCCACCCACCGTCAATGTTGCCCACTAAAACACATCCATAAATACTGCATCTACCCTTCTACTGAACACCTCCAGAGACAGACTCCACCATCTCCCTGGGCAGCCTGTTCCAGTGCCCAGCCACTCCTTTGGAGAAGTTTATCTTAATATACAACCTGAAAAGCTGACTCTCAATGTCATCAAGGTCATTTTGATCCTTATTTCTCTCGACCTTTCTCAACTTTGACTGCCAAGGTCCAATCCCTGCCAAGGGCAGGGAGAATTCTGTGCCTTGTTCCTTGTCTCTTGGCTGCTGTATCAATTCAGGTGGCTCAGTGGAGTCCCTTTGCTGCATGAATAGTGCTGTGGGCTCTACAAGACAGAGTGCCTTGGGTTGTGTTGAAGTACGAATCCAGAGAAAATCCTCCAGATGCACACAGATATCCCTGCCTTCACAGCATAGCCTGAGTGCTGCATCAGTCCATCTTTTTCCCTGCCCTGGGGATGATGGTATCTTATCAACTAATGGATCCTCATGACAGTCCTGTGCTGCATCTGTTCTAGGTCATGGGGAGGGAAAAGCTGATTTACATCATCACGTGGGAAATCAATGGCAGCACGGAGCGCAGATCTACCCTCCTCTGTTGGCAGCTTTCCATCACTCTCCCATCTGTCCCTGGCGATCATTTGATGCATGCAATAAGGCCATTAATGAACTTTTGGGACACAAGCTCATCCTAAGCCTCCTGCACAGATTCTCCAAAGAATCACAGCTGGGCTCTGAACAGGATCACTGTGTATTGGAGTTGAACTTGATGATCCCCAGATATCCCGTCCAACTTAGTAATATTTGTACATTAGTTATTCTTTTACCTTGGGTCAACAGCAAACTCCTGATCTGTAAGTACTGATCCTATTTATATACTGGCTGTCATGCTAAGCAGTGTTGTACTGACCCAGCTGCCCTCCTTACAGAAGATAATGATTAGATAATCTAACTTCTCATCTTGCTTCCTGCTGTTAAGACTCAGAAACATATTTAAACACTGTCTGCTGGAAGGGCATGGTTAGTGGTAACCTTTACTGATGCTTTAAGAAGGTAACCCAATTTTGTAGGTAATCCAAGAAATCCAAATCCTCCCTTCCTTCCTTGTTTTTCTGCTGAGCAATAGCTGTCACAGGTCACACTGCTTTGTGAATAGAGGGGTCCACACTCAATAGAGCAGAAAGATGATGCTTGAGATTGTAATGTCACCTCTGGACTAGATTCAACTCTTGATGTCAGTGGAAAAACCTGTCTAGCCTGGGCTGCACTTGGCACTCCCCTAAACCAAAGTGACCTCTGTGTAAATGAGTTTAGAATGGCATTGGTGGCTTAGAAGCGGGTGATACAGAAATACTATGCAAAACCTCATGAAGCTGATTGAGAATACCTTCCAGAGAGGAGAGTCTAGCATGCCAAAACATAGTTCAGTAGTTTCAGGAGAATGAAGTTCCTCAGATATTTGCCAGTTCCCAACGCTCCCAACATGAAAGTTCACTGAGAAGGGTTATCTGATGGAAAAAATCACTTATACCTAAAATCATGCAGTCACAGATTTTACAGATTTTACTGATTTTACTGATTTTACAGATTTTTAAGTCACCTCTACTTGCAGCACTCACACCCTTTATAAAGAAAAGGGTAATCAAATGCAAGTAGGTGTATTTCTGTTAAAACTCATGTGCCTGCAACTGTCTGGGTTAGAACATGCATAGGCTCAGTGTAATTCCACTCCAGATGAGGTCATCTGAAACGATGCAACAATCATCACTAATGCTGCTGTATCATGCTGGGCTGTCAGATATATCCCAGGGCTTTAATGCAACCGTATATATATATTTATACAGTTGCCCATACTTCTTTAATTAAGAGAGGCAAATACAAGTCAGAAACAAAACAGAAAATGCCAACAAAGGCAGATCATGCTTCCATTCAATGCTGACAGGATACAGCGGCATCAGCTCTTTCTTTTGGGGTTGTATTTGGCTCTGTTAAATCCTATTGATTCACAATAGTAAATTGCCTAGCATGCTGTGATTTTCCAGGAGAGGCAACAGGGTGAAGTTGGAGGACTGGGGCTCTACCTCTGATGCTGGTTCTGGTGGGGACTGTACTCAATACATGATAACATTGCCTACCAAAGAGAATTTCATCATTTCAGAGATATCCTTGTCTTCTTTTGGCAGAGGGCACTCAGTCTGCAGTATATAGTGCTGAGAAAAGTCCAAAGTTTGTCCTGGAATGGGTTTGGTTTTTTACTGTTTGATATGAAAATAGGAGAAAAAAAAAAAAAAGAACTGAACTCTAAGACCTCAACCTTTCAAGCACCAGCCTGTAGGCAGTTTTTACCCTCATCCTGATGGTGAACCTCTCTGAGCCATGAGACAATTTAGAGATGAAGGCGAACGCAATCATTCTGACAGTTTGGGCTGTGGCATCTCCAGTTAATACAGCAGCAATATCAGTGATGGAGTGAAGGAGAAACAATCAAAAAGAATGGCATGCTGCAAGTTGTTGGGTCTGATTAAGTCACTGATCAAGCCACTGACCACTAGGGCTGGACCATGCTGTCTGGGCATCACAGCCTTTGTGCAAAGAGCATGCACAGGAGAAAGAAGAGAGGGAAATGGGGCACAGGCCAAGCTTACAGACAGACTTTGACCCAGAAAGCAACCATCTGAACCAGGAGAAAAAGAGCCCCTGTGAGCCACAACAAGAGAGCAAACTGCCTAAAGCCATTTAGTGAGAGCAGGTATGTTCACAGAGGCATGACAAGAAACTTGCTCCAACCCAAGAGTCTGAGCTTGTCTGGCAAAATCCTTGGTGCAGAAGCAATGAGGCTAGCAGTGCTTGTGTTGGCCTAGTTTATATCCTCTTAAAGAGGCTGCAAAATTACCTCAGCAACTAAAATGCCTCTGTCAGCATACATTGTCTCTACAGACCTGAGTTTCCCGGGTGGGTGAGAGCTGAGGGTGGGCAATGACCCTTACTCCTGCACCTCTGCTGCAGAATCCCAGGCCAGCTGGGTACCTCCTTTGAAAACTGCCCTCATGCCACTAGGAGCAGAATGGCCAAGTGCGAGGGCTGACCACAAGGTTGTGTATGTGTGTATTGCATGTACTATGGAAACACACTGTAGGGAAAACACTATGAAGACTACCTGAAGGTCAAACTGAGTTTACCTTTATCCTGAAGAAAAATCACACTAGTCATCTGGAAAGTCTTGATTCCAAAGCAGCCTTTCACCTGATAATCCAGTTGAGCAGTTGCTGTTTCAGGGCACCATGGATTTAATGGATTTATACAGGTGTTTGTGTACTCTGGGAGTATTTATGCAAGTCATCACACTTTCATGAACCCTGTTTGCATTTCCAGACGGTCGGAGATTTTTCATCCTTTATTTTTCTTGTCAAATATACAAAACTTGCAGTCTGTGAGCTTGTTTCTCCAACTTCAGAGAAGTTGGTGTCATTCTTTTGAAACTGAGTCAAATCCTGAAGTGTTCAGTCGTGCCAAATCCCTAGTGAGCTTTAGTTTAAAGCAATAGTATTGGGACATAGCATGGTACCCAATAGAAGATTAAAAGAAGAGATCATCTTCTGCCAAATCTGAAGTTCATTAGAATTGCAATGATACCAATTTAGAACAGAATTAAACTTTTTTGGAAGATTTTGTTATATTTATCATTGACAAACCATGCTGTTTTGAGCTACCTCCTATTCCCCAAAGAATCCTCAAAGTAAAAGAGAAAATTGTTTCCAAATAGGAATAATTATAGCTTGCATAACACAGTCTCGCATTGAGTTACAAAGTCAAGTAAATGAATCAGGACATCTCGCTTGTACAAACAACGTCTTAAATTGCAGGGAGGAACATTTCATGATATCCTGAGTTTCACATAATATCTGCCTTCATTTTCTTCTAAGTGTGAAAGTTCATAGGATGCATAAGACCTAAAGACCTAAACAATCCTCACACTTTTCTCTGTTCTCTCTTGCCAAAGACCTGCCCTGAAAGCAAATGCTTGAGTATGGGGTAGAGAAAATACAGGTATATACATCATGGTTTTGTCTTGAATGTATCTGTGCTTGTTCCAAAATCTTTAAGAAATAAACCATTTTGCACATTTTCTGCACTTGTTTCTTTCCTCTGTGTATTCAGTTCATCTTTTCAGGCTCTGCACTCCTCAGGGTGTGGGTGTCTGTGCTTTGATTCTTTTCTGAATGGCGTTCAGGGAAAAGGAGACCTCTGAATCCCTTGATGTAACTGCAATACTTTTGATAAACAAATAATAACCAATTCAGCAGTGGTTAGTTTTTTAGGGCAAGAGGCTGTAATACAGCCTATCCTAAATAACTCTGTCTAGACATGTTTTGGGAACAGGGCCCAATATGATAATTCTGGGGGAATTTCTCAAAGTAAAGGCTTGCAGATCAATGCCCTCCTACTCTAAAGCCTATCTGCCAACACACAAACATGCTGCACTGCGGTGGCAATTATTGAAAAGTCAGAATATATTTGCAGTAGAGTCAGCAAATTTCATCCCATTGAGAAAGAAGTGTGGAAGACTTGGTCAGAGCTAGACCAGATAAGCAGAATAATTGCTTTTCAACAGCTGGTGCCCATGAGCTGGTACTTTGCTATGCTACAACATGCACATCTTGTTAAACCTTGCTGACTACAATTTTCTTTTTATAGAGGAGACCACAAAAGTCCTTGAAGTTTTGCAGTCAGGCAGGGCAGGACCCTGGGACAGAGAGGGATGAAATGACTAGCAGGTACTCCTTTCAGTATCTAAAGGGAAGCTACAAGAGAGAAAGGGATAGATTCTCTAGCAGGGTCTGTGGTGATAGGACAAGGGGAAATGGTTTCAAACTTAAAGATTTAGGTCAAGTATAGGGAAAAAGTCTTTTCCAGCGAGGTTGGTCAGGCACAGAAGCATGTTGCCAGCGATGTGATGGAAACCCCATTGCTGGGAACATTCAAACTTAGGCTGGATGGGGTTCTGAGCAGCCTTATCTATCTGTGTGTGCCCCTGTTCACTGAAAGGGAATTGAACTAGATGACCCTTAACTGCCCCTTCAAACTCTAAGGATTCTATGATTCCTTCCTCGAGTAACAATGTGATGTGACAGCAGATTGTACAGCAGTTTCCCATATTTTATTCATTCTGGGATTCCTTGTGAAACTGCCCTCTGCTCACTGCCTCTACAGGAACCAAGTTACCATTCGTAGATGACTTAACTCCCCTGGGAAATGAGTAGTTCAACATCTCCAGATATTTTCTGAATTTATTTTCAATAAAATAACAAGTATCTTTATATTTTCCTAGGTGATGCCATGTCAAGGAAAGAGAAATTCTGGTTTCTTGTCGCATTGCAATTCTGTAATGCAACCTACCATACAGATAATCTATTCTGGTTTAAAAACATCCTCTGTTTTCACAGTGGTGAGGAAAACCCAACTATTGTGTCCACAGAAAAATCACTGAGAAATCTGCAAATCCCAGAAACATTTTCAAGGCAGGAGAAATTTCCATTTATCTTTTCTTCTCCCTTTCTGTCAGAGCCCACAGGGGTCAGGACTGTGCTATTTCTTGCATCTTGGGAAGCCAGTGTAGGGATTGGCTTACAGATAGAGACACATGGTGTGTATGTCTGGACAGAAATGTCTCCACGTGATTTGGGAACCCAGTGGAGACTTTGTTAATAGCTAAGAGTCCAGGAAGGGAAGCAGCTAATCCTAAAGAAAAGTTTTATTTACCAGATATATATATATATATATTTACAGTTAATGTAGTGAGGCACTGGAACAGGTTTCCCAGAGAGGTGTTGGGTCCCCCGACCTCTGAAGACATGAAAGATGAGTCTGGATGGGGCTCTGAGCAACCTAATATAACTGTAGGTATCCCTGTTCATTGCAGGGGAGTAGGACCAGATGACCTTTAAAGGTCTCTTCCAACTCAAACAATTCTATGATTCTGTATGTAGGTGCCCGGTGTAGAGTGAGTTATGTGACTCTTCAACTACTGGCCATGTTGTCTAGATGCTTTATCCAGATTTCTAAATACAGATGTCTACTGAATGAGTTGTGTGCTAGAAGTGCTGGCTTCACTGCCTGCTAGAGGAACTTAACTGCAGGGTCCTTTACAAAGAAGATCTCTGTGGGTGATTGGTTTGTTGAGCTCCATCAAAAGGTACTACAGTGTGAAGGACTCAGTTTCTATAGAGCAAGAAATCTCTACTGCATTATTTTGGAAAACATATAGAAGACAGATTGAGAGATGCTTGTCTCACTCTTCAGATTATGCTGGCAAGTGGCTCAACTTCATTCCCTGCCAGCCTACTCTTCCTGTGTAGGTAATTAGTGATAAATATCTTCATTTTTCTCACGTTTCTTTTTACTCCAAATCCAAGAGAAAACAAAACAATGTTTTAAACATCCCCAGGAAATCTAGGGAATGTTTTCAAGAGATGAACCAGGTTTAAGCAGGGATAATTCACTGCCATGCTTTCATTTTCAGACAGTTTTACGAATTCCTGTAGTCTGTACTTATTTTGTGCAGCCTTTATCACCACAAAAACCTCTTATCTGCCTGGTAAGGACATGGGGCTTCCATTGAGTCCAGGAACTTTGAAGTGACACCAAGAACATGAGACTGTGTCCTGAACAACTCCCAGGCCTTCTCACATTCCTCAAAGATGATCCACGGTCAGAGGGAACTTTGTGGGCACAAAGTTTGTGAAACTCAAAGGAGAAACCTGCCTTCCTGCTTTAACTGCCACACTTTGGGCTCTCCTAATACAAACTGTCTTAAACCTGAAGGCAAGCCAGTAGTACAAGCCCTACAGATTGACAAGTTCTTTTGCCAATCATTTGCCATCATTTATTTCTACACTGAAGTTTCTCTCCACTGCAGCATACCTGGCATCTGGAGCTCTGGGGAATTCGCTGGAATTTATTTTGCTCTGGGGCTATAGCTTAGCTTGAGAATAAATTGCCTTTGGGCAGATACAGGAATGGAGCAGTGTACATTGTGTTCTTCTTAGCCATCCCTTGGTATCCAGATCAGGCTCAGGCAGTAACAATAAACAAGAACAAACCCACTGCCCCTCCCGCCTTAATTCCCATGTGATGCTCACACAACTCCTACCTGAGACCGGAGAGCTTCCGAGTGAGTTACAATAGCTTTAGTCAGTGCCTCCCTTCTGCCCGAGCTCCTTGATCTTGTCTGAGTGTGAGAACAAATACGGGAAGTATTTTTCTTGGTGGGAAAAAACATTGGTGATGGGTAGAGTGATATAAAAACTAAATGCTTTCTTTACCTGGCTTTACCTTTCTTACATGGCTCCTCTCTTCATGAGGATCCTGAACCTCCACTCTGAACTGGAGGTCTCTTAGCTGGAAATGTCTAATTCTTTTGCAGATTGCCAGGGAACAGTAATTTTGCCTCTGCATTCTTGGCAAGGGTAAGGAAAGAATGAGAAATACACTCAAAAAGGGCAATCAATTCTGCCAGCATCTCTTACCCATGAATTAAATCATATCAGGCAAGATCTATGCATGCATGTGTGTAAAAACAGAGATAAGGCGTTTAACACTGTTGTAAATATAACATTTTACTGGACTCTGAGTGGCTGGCGATACCAACACATTCATGGGAACAGCCTCATTTCTGAACTATATCAATGTCTCTTCTTTTTTTTTTCCAGACCCTCTCTATTTTCTGGCTGCTGAGCATTCTGCTGTCACTGTCTTCAGCTGCTCAATGCACAGAAGCAGTTTACCTTGATTCTGCAGGGAATTCCCACCATGCAGTCTTTCCTAGTCCTCCCTTAAACTTCTCTGTGTGTGTGAGTTCCCCCCCCCCGCCCCCCCAACTAATATGGGATGCTGCAGAACTCAACAGGAGGGTAAAGGCTGTGGAAGTGTTCATTCTGAGCAGCCCAATGAATATAGGTCAAAGACAAACAACATAATAATGCTCCCACTAAAGAATCTAAATGAAAACCTAAGGTAGAGAAAGAACTCCACTGGAGTTCACCGATTCTGCAAGTCCAACCCTGAGTTTCAAGGCAGCAAATCTAGGCAGGTTCTGTCATCCAGGAACAGCTCATTTAGCCCTGACTGGAATAAAACAGATTTAGAAATAATAAGTGAAATGAACTTCTAAGCCACCCAGCTTAGGATCAGCTTCAGGTGGAGATGGTCTAACATGTTCATAAATGCCTTTCACAGTAACCCACTGACCTTGGGTTGCAGCTGCTCAGTCTTGTGGTAATGTTGTTAGTGCATTTGTGATGATAAACTTGGTATTATTAAAATGAGTTCTTCTGATTTGCCTGCCAATAAATAAATGCTTGCACAGTGCTTTGGTTTTGAACCACTTCAAGGAAGTAATATTAAAAATTGTGGCTTCTGCTAGTGCAGAGAGATGAAATCTATTTTGCTTTTGGAGAGAGGATGCATAAAGCTTTGCTGTAGCAGGTCTGGAAGTGTATGCAGAAGGAATTTATGGAGTTCTTAAAATGAAAGAAGATCATATTCTGGAGGAGGTTTTAGCTCATAAAAACTAAAAAAGATCTGCAGGATTTCATCAGCTGGGAAATGAGAAGCACAAAAACAGTTCAGGGAGCAAGAGAAAGGAGAGCAGATCTATCACTGAAGATGCAGGATAGTAAAGCAACATAAATGGCAATTACATAAGGCATCGTTGGAATTTAATGAAGAGCCTCTGCTGTCCCGGTGAACGACCGCTGGAGAAGACTATTGGCCACCACTTCTTGTGAATCTCATCAGAACCTTCAAAGTGGGCTCTCCTGGTGGGTAGGTACATAACTGATGATAGAGCTCCATCTACTGCCACAGAGGGAAATGTCAGTCCTCCACCAGCATCTGCACATGGCCATTTGCTCATGAATTGAACTCAGTGTAGAAGTGACTCACTCGCTTAAAATTAATAAGTATATAATATTATGGTGAAAATAACCATTTCTGGACTTTGACAATATGAAACCATTCTTTTTTTCAGCATTTTTTTTCACTCAAACTTCTCATTTAAGTAGCATCTTGTAAGGAAAGTGCAAAACAGCCTAAAAAAAGCAGATTTTGTACAACACGCTGAATAAAACCTTCATTGCACTACAGTGAACACAGGAACTGATACTAGTGTGTATGATGCTAATGGAGGAAAGATGCTGCCCAGATATCCCATTCAACAAAGAAAACTTTACCTGTCACAGTTAACCAAGACCAAAGAGAATCTTTCAAAACTTGGCCCAAAACACTGTGGCTTAACCTTACAGAAGAAAGAGACATGATTTGATCTTGATCAGTGGGATGAGTTAGTTTTTCAGTGGGTTAACTTTCATCTTTATTTTGCCATTGGAAAGCTAAGGACTGAATGTAAAATAATTGATTTGGTTTTGCTAGTAGCCAGTGTGGAGAGGAAGACAACTCCAATGGGCAATTTGTCCTCCTTTCTGGGATGCTTAACTCAGAGTTTCATGTCTGTCCCTCTCTCTGAAGAGACATAATTTCTGAATGCAGTATCAGGAGACATCCAGAGATGGAAAAAATACTTATGTGGGTCTGGAGAAGGGCAAAAAGCATAGATAGTAGGTAGTTGGTCACGCACAATTTGCAATGGGCAGAGCATAATGGACACAGGTTGTGAAAGCATCCATCAGGTCAAGAGAGCCAGCTGCCATTCTAAACATTATCAGGGATCAGGGACTAATTAATACTAGTGATGTTATTAATGATGCAAACAGAAGTTTTCAACTCTCTAGGAGAAAAATCTTGCTCAAGGATGTAAAACAAGAAATTAACTTTTTCTTTTAACACAGGTTCTTGTATGGTTTAAAACAACAAGATGATGCTTATTTGCGTAACTTCTCACTTTCAGCTCCTAAAAACATGTTCCTATACCCCAGCTCTGGTGTCACATCACACAAGAAGCAGCTCCTAGGAAAAGTAAGGAAAGTTTTGAAAAGGGTAGAATCATTAAGGTTGGAAAGGGCCTATAAGATCATCTAGACCAGTCATCAACCCATCCCCACTATTCTCACTATCCATGTCCCCCAGTGCCACATCTGCCCTTTTCTTGAATACCTCCAGGGACAGTGACTTCACCACCTCCCTGGGCAGCCTGTTCCAATGCCTTATAACTCTTTCTGAGAAGAAATGTTTCCTAATATCCAGCCTGAATGAGTATATGATCCAGAAGCGGTTGGAAGAATTCAATTCCTCTGAGAATAAGAAGCACTTAATAAATACTAAATACCTGTTGTAAGTCTGGGGTTATATCTAGCACCTTCTGAAATATGCAGAAAAAAGTGTCCACAGTTTTCAGCATCACCGTGACTCTGAAGGGAAACATGTTAAGGTCCCAGTCACATTCAGCTGGGGTCACTGGTTAACACTTGTATTGATGGTAACAAAAGGCGAAGCCAGCCTAATTTTGCAGAATCCAGGGGCAGTGCATTGGCTACTAGAGACAATGCCAGTCTTTCTATTGACATCACTGGGCTCAGGGTACAGCTATGAAAGCTGGTCTTGTGTTGCACAGAAAGGGAAGGGCTTTGGGACTGCATAGCTCCAGGGATTAGTAATAAACAAAGAGCCTTTAACTTTTAGATCACTGCTCCAAACCTCTGCCAAGCTGCAGGCGGCTGATGCTATTACCATCTGTATAGCTGATGAATGAGTTTGGCAGTTCTCAGCACAGTCCTGGCCAGAAAATCCCTATCATCACTGAGTCAGTCTTCTGCACCTTCCTTCATGGAGTAATAGAATCATAAAAGTTGGAAAAGAACATTAAGACAATCTAATCCAGCCATCAGCCTATCCCCACCATGCCCCCTAAACCATGTCCCCCAGTGCCATATCTACACATTTCTTGAGCACCCCCAGGGTCAGTGACTTCACCACCTCCTGGGCAGACTATGCCAATGTATACCCACTCTTTGGGGGAAGAAATTTCTCCTAATGCCCAACCTGAATGCAACTTAAGGCCATTACCTCTTGTCCCTTCACTGTTACCTGGGAAAAGAGGCTGACCCTCATCTCACTACAGCCTCCTTTCAGGGAGATGAATGGATCAACTGAACCTATAAGATGGATCATTTTGCTGCTAGTAGCATTCTCAGATATGTGAGACCTTTTGGAAGGGAGAACAGAGGTGCTGACCTTTGAGGAAATATACTTCCATCCATTTGCTTTGCCATCAGTGCGGCCAGGACAAAGTAGCCAGACTTTCTCACCTCATTTTTTGTCTCTCAACCCCATTCAGTTCATCTTAAATTCAGGTACCTCTTTGGGATCCCACTCCTGCCCTGTCCCTCTTTGCCTTGACCCTATCAATCTTGTGTTGCACTTTGCTTCACAAAAGAAAGTTTTATTTTTTTTTTTTTTCTACTTTCACTTCCCATTCCTGGAGGTAATCAGGGCCAGCTTGTATTTGCCTCTGGGCAACTTGATCTGGTGTCTGATTTAGTGGTTAGCAAACCTGCCAGAGGCAGTGGAGTTGGAACTGGATGATCTTTGAGGTCTCTTCCAACTCCAGCAATTGTATCACTGTATTATTCTTTTTTATTTTTTTAAAGAACAAATGTTTGCATGTGTATGGGGACACAGGTGTCTGGGCACATACTTGCCACACGAATGGCAAGTTTCAAACACATAATACCTTATTTGCATCACTGTACTGCATGAGCAGCGTCAGCTTTCCTGCAATGTGTGGGACAATGAAAGAAGAATTTTTCAAAGCATATTTTATTCCCTCAGTTCTGTCCCTGACAAGTTAAAGTGATGTCAGTAGGTAGTCCTGGAAAAAAGATATTCTCTCAACCACCAGAAACTCTCAGACTTGGTATGCCTTGTACACCAGTTGGTGTGATTTGTAGCTCAGTAGCTTACTTTGCCCTACTTTCTCTTTTCTAAAATCTGCTCACCTGTTTAACCAGAGTTTAAAACTAGTCAGTGGTGTGGTCTGCCTGTGAAAAGCTCTTCCTACCCCACCCTTGCCTATGCTATACTTATTTTAAAATTATAAGAACCCACAGAAATATGGACCAAAAGGAGGGTGCTGTGTGAAAATGGAAAAGTAGCAGGTAGTTGTGTGCAGCCTCTTGAAAAGGAGCAGGTCTCTCCAACAAGCAACATGGAGAAAAACCCACACAATAAATTGGGTTGGCTATTGCAGGACGTCAAGGCAATTGCAGGGAAGGAGTAGCTAAGTGGTGATCTAAAGATAGGTTAGGATTAGACCAATATATCCAAGGTCCACCTACTGAATTGGAGCACATCTGAGCCAGGCTGCAATTTTCCACCATTTGGTTTACTCAGTTCCAACCACTCTGCTATTAACTTGACATGCTGTCGAGTCGAAAGAAATCCTCAAAGCTAAGCCTAAATTATAGGCACTTTCAGGGGAGGAATAACGTTTATTAATGCATGACTGTGCTTTGTAGGAGGAAACCTGAAGACTTCTAGGAATGGCATTGAACCAGTTTGTGGGGGCTGAGAGGAGAAGATCGGTTTGGTTGAGGTTCAGTTATGATCAAGATGATCTGATTCATGTCTGGATTTGCATATAAGTAACGCTTGAAAGGGCTGTTTGGTTTCTTGTTGAAGTGAAAATAGGTGATGTGAAGGGATTTTCTGTCTGAATTTTCTGCCCTGCTTGTGTCATAAGGCAAATAAAGACCATAGCTGGGTGAAAAAAGAGCAATATCTCTTCTTAGAGAGTATTTTTAAAAGATTTCTTAAAATCTCCAGGTGATTTTTCATGAGGAAACAAATAGCTAAAACTGAGTAAAATAAATTCACAACTAGTAATGGTAAATGAAGTTTTGTTGGTAAATTTTCTATTTTCTTGCTCTTTCCCTTTCCTACTGTGTTTTCACCTCCAAAGTCATGGGAACTATGTAAAATGGCTTTAATTTAAAATAAGGGAACTTTAGATTAGATGTTAGAAAGATAATCTTTACTCAGAAGGTGATGGGGCACTGGCACGTGCTTCCCAGAGAAGCTGTGTATGCCCCATCCCTGCAGGCATCCAAGGCTTGCTTGGATGTGACTCTGGGTGGCAGCCTGACCTGGTGGGTGGCAATCAGCCCATGGCAGGAGGTCAGAAACTGGATGATCTTTAAGATTCTTTAAGCTGTTTTGTGATTCTAAGTATCAAGAAGTTCCTGCCTGTATCTCCTGTGTCACTGACACCTACCTGGACTGCCGCCAGGATGATCTGAAGATGAGCACCTGAGGAACCTGGACATTCACAAGTCTATTGGTCCCAATGAGATGCAGTCCAGAATTGTAAGGGAATTGGCTGATGCAGTTGCCAAAACACTGTCTATGATATTTGAAAAGTCATGGCATTCCAGTGAAGTCCCTGGTGACTGTAAAAAGGAAATATCATATCCATTTTTAAAAAGGATAAAAAAGATGACCCCAGGAACTAGTGACCCGTCAGTCTCACCTCTGTGAGGATGATGGAATAGATCTTCCAGGAAGTGATGCTAGAGCATGTGGAATTCAGGGAGGTGATATGAGAGAAATAGCATATCTTCACCGAGGGCAAATCTTGCTTAAACAACCTAGTGGCCTTCTAGGATAGTGTCACAGTATCAATGGATAAGGAAAGAGCTGCTGATATAATCTACCTGGAATTTATTAAGGACTTTGACACAGTAGAATCATAGTATCACCAAGGCTGGAAAAAGGTCTACAAGATCATCCAGTCCAACCATTCACCTATCACCAATTGTTCTCACTAAACCATGTTCCTCAACACAGTGTCTCAGCGTTCTTTGAATACCTCCAGGGTTGGTGACTCCATCACTTCCCTGGGCAGCCCATTACAGTGCCTGACCACCCTTTTGCAGAAGTATTTCCTAACATCCAGTCTGAATCTCCCCTTGTGCAGCTTGAAGCCATTCCTCTAGTCCTATCACAAGTTACAAGAGAAAAGAGGCTGACCCCCAGCTCACTACAACCTCACTTCTGGTAGATATAGAGAGCAATAAGGTTTCCCCTAAACTTCCTCCTCTCCAGACTGAACCATCCCAGCATCTTCAGTCGTTCCTCATTAAGACCTGTGCTCCAGACCCCTCACCAGCTTCATTGCCCTTCTGTAGACATGCTGCAGAGCCTCAATGTCTTGCAGTGAGGGACCCAAAGCTGAACACAGCACACGAGGTGCAGCCTTACCAGTGCTGAGTACAGGAGGACAATTACTTCCCTGTGCCTTCTGGCAACACTATTACAAGCCAGGAAGCCATTGGCCTTTTTGTCCACATGGGCCCACTGCTGGCTCATGTTCAGCCAAACACTGACCAACACTTTCAGGTCTGTTTCCTCTACACAGTCTTTCAACCACTCTCCCCCAGGCCTCTAGCACTGCCATTCTATCCCAAGCCTGTAGCATTGCCTGGGGTTCTTGTGGCAAAAGTGCAGGACCTGGCACTTGGTCTTGTTGAACCTCATCCCATTGGCTTCAGCCCAGCTATCCAGCCTGTCCAGAACCCTCACAGGGCCTTGCTACCTGCAGGCAGATTGACTCTTCCTGCTAACTTGGTGTCATCTTCAAACTACTGAGGGTGCACTCAGTGTCCTCGTCCAGGTCATCAATAAAGATAATGAAGAGGACAGGCCACAGTACCAACCCCTGGGGAACACCATTTGTGACCAGTTACCAGCTGGATTTAACTCCATTCACCATCACTCTCTGTGCCTGGCCCTCCAGCCTGTTCCTTACTCAGCAAAGAGTATACCTGTCCAAATCACAGGCTGCCAGCTTCTGGAGGAGAATATTGTGGGAGACAGTGCCAAAGACTTTGCTGAAGTCTAGGTAGATCATGTCAACAGCCTTTGCCTCATCCACCAGATGGGTCACCAGATCATAGAAGGAGATCAGGTGGGTCAAGCAGGACCTGCCCTTCATGAACCCATGCTGGCTAGACCTGATCCCCCACACTCCGCGTGATCTCCCTCAAGACAATCTGCTCCATGACCCTCCCTGTCACTGAGGTCATGCTAACAGGCCTGTAGTTCCCCAGATCCTCCTTACAACCCTTCTTGTATAAGGAAGTCCAATTGGCAAGCCTCCAGGCATTTACATTCCCATGGATTTTGCATGGTCTTTTATGAGTCCCTAAAGAGGAGAAGGTAAATTTACTGGTCACAAAGAAATCCT
The DNA here is from genome assembly GCF_038088225.1 of Cyrtonyx montezumae. NCBI lineage: Eukaryota > Metazoa > Chordata > Aves > Galliformes > Odontophoridae > Cyrtonyx > Cyrtonyx montezumae. The sequence continues at coordinate 157,918,074 of NW_027072034.1, read as the reverse complement.
GTGCAAGAGCAGTAGGCAGACAGATGCATGGCCCCTGTACAGACTCCTGGGGTCTCATCATACGAAATAATTGTGGTGGTTACCATCCCCTGGAGAATCTCTCATCCCCTCTCCAAGAAGAGAGATAACATAAGTCCTTGATAAATTTATAACTGCATTTCTTGCAGCAATCATGCAATGTGAGTTTAACTTTGCTTGTCTTGAGCCAAAGGGATGTTATGGCTTATTCTAGAGAGACTTTTTGGCAAGCTTCATCAGCAAAGGCTTCCATATGGGCTTATTTTAAGCACACTGAGAAACAGAAACAGCTACACGCAAAGCAGTCTATGGGTGGATAGCAGCACCATCTTGTGTTCGCTTTTGGAGAGAGCACAGTGATCATTTTCATCACTGAACAGACAGGGATTTTCAACTTGCTCAGCAACTCTCCTGAGAAAAATAATAACTATTAGCAAACACTAAGCCAGTTTCATGGGCAGCCCTACCACACAGGGACCAGCAAGTTGTTAGATCCACTCTTTACAGTCAGATTTCAGAGAGATTTTCCCACTAGGTAGATATCAGTGTACAGGAATTTTCATTATCTGGTCTTATGGGATATAAGTTCATTGCAAGGAGGTTAGACTTTAGATCTTTAAGGGTCCCTTGAAATACAGGCTATTCTATGATTCTATGATATCTCTATCTGATTATCACGTGCATCTGAATCAAACTAGTAATTTGCTCCCAGAAAAAGCTCCTGGAACAATTAAAGACAGTTTCATCCTATTTTAAAAGAGTCTTTGTAGTCAGAAAGCTTTTACTTCAGGTCACTGATGTGACAAAATGAGATAACTTCAATTATTTCAGATTTGTGTGTTTGCATACATCTCCTAAATTTCTTCCCCACATTTGTGAACTCTGTGTCTTCTGCCACTTTATTCCTCATGGGCAGGATCAGATCTCTTTCATTCACAGAGCAGAACCAAGATGATTCAGTTTTGATGCATCCAATCATCATGTAGACACATCTATATGGCAGAAAGTTGCCAGATAAAAAGAACTAATGAGATGTTACAAGCATGTAGATAAGAAGGAACACACCAGGAAAGAGCAAAGAGAGTGACTGTCTACTGGGGGCGTAATATTTGACCAGTTTGCTCAAAGAGGTTATCAGTATGGTCAAAGTGTTTTAATTACAATGCTGATAGACCAAAGGACCTAGGAATGATAGCAATAGGACAGACAGATGCACTTTCATCACAGGGAAGGAACTTGCAATACTTTGAGTGTCTGGGTGTGCAAAGCTCTTTTGGGTATGTTCATCCAATGCACTGTCTGCTGATGTGGTGTGATAAGACCACAGCACAGCTCTATACCCTCACACACCAGTATCTTCTGCACTGGGGAAGTATCCCCAAGCGACAGCCAAGCTGGTACCAACTGGCCACTTAACTAGGGCACTGTCTGCTTAAATATTTTCCAGTGAACCCATATCTATGAGTAAGTTCTCCTAGCAGTTTTTGGTACTTGTAATTCTACATCGTTCCTACCATGTGATTATCTAGGTGCCTGGGTTTTGAGCTTGACCTGCACTAGATATTTGCAACCAAACCAAACCAAAGCAAGCAAGCAACCAACTTGCCAACAAGCAAAAAAAAAAAAAAAAAAAAAAAAAAAGAATAAGGAAAAAAAAAAGATGATACTTGACTAGATTTGACTTAATGACAGATTTGTCATTGCTCCTGGTTACAGAATATATGTCATAGTTGCTATTTGTGAAAATGTTGAGATTAAAGCCCAAGGTCTAAAGCAAGGATAAGATTGACTAAGTACTGTTTTTATATTGCAAGTGTGATCTGTTCTGAGGTGATGTCTTACAACACTCCCAGTTGGAAGGAACCCATAAGGATTATTAAGTCTAATTCCAGTTTTCAAGTAAGACAATAAACAACATGAATGAGTAAAGTTGTCATTGGAGGGATTTGGTCTTAATAAGAGATTTCAAGGCTGAAGGATTGGTCTGAATTAATATATCCATCAAGACAAACTATCAGGAAGAAAACAATTTCTGTCCATGAAGGTGTTTGATATCACAGGGATTCAAGAACTGAGATAAAGGAGGTAGAAATTACATAGAGGGTAATCCTATGGGTATGGTCATAAACTGAACTGGGGAGGATGAGTAAAAGGGGCTGCTGAAAGATGAGAGTGCATCTGACCACTGAATGCTGATGGTGGCTGGGACCATCTTAGAGCAGAGTAACATAACCCAAAGTTTTGTCTTCTGTCTTGCTCAGTGTCACTCATTTATCACAAGTCTTACCACTAGCCAGCTGCTCCATTTTAAATTTGCAGGAGAGAGGCTTCATTCTTTTCCCATACTGTGACACCTGGAGTCATGCTCACCTGTGATATTAACAGCTGGGGAGAAATAGGAGAGGCAATATTTTATGGCCCACTAGTGAGCAGTGTTATCCAATAGGGTTGTAATATAAATAAATCATAGTATTCCCCAACTTCAGACCTCTTTCATAGACAGCACAAAGAAGGCCCAGGGGGAAAAAAAAAAGTCAACTGTGGCCCCCTCTGTATTAGAGAGCATCAATACATCTAACAGATCCTGGTACCCCTAAGCTCAAAGGTGACCTGGGAGAATGCTGAGCTAAGTAGCAATCACCTTCAGTCATCCAATTTCAGGCTTTTCTGCAGGGAATGATATTAGAGCTGCCAGTTGTTGGTGTGGCTTCTCAGTAGCAGGAAATTAGCTAAGCTTGCCAGCTAATTTTATTTAAGCCAGTAACTGTGTTTCAGATGGAAATGACTTTCTGTAATGCTCAACCCAGCCTCAACTTAATTCAGCATCCGTACAAGTGAAGTGGATATATATACCAACCTCAGACACCTTCAGCACTCAAGAATCGTGATTCAAGACATGAAACCCTTATAGATTTACTGCATCATAGCAATTACTGTCAAATAGGTACCATGGGTATTCCCTCTGATTTTGAGGCACATTCACAATCAATATCCATTTATCTTCTGTGTGCATTTTAGCAAATGAGTTTGCTCGGTGAAAACTCCACTCAAGTAGCTAATTAGAGCAATTCATTATAAAAAGAGATTTCAAATTTGCAAGCATAAAATGATGCATGCTGAAAGTGAGTTCTAAGCGTAACATTCAGTCAGGTGGGAAGAAGAAAAAATATTGGGACCTACGTCATCTGGGCTCACAGTCTCATGGATTTTGACTGGGTATAAGGATAAAGATTTTTACAATGAGAGTGGTGAGGCACTGAAACAGGTTGCATAGGAATGTGATGGAAGCCCTGTCCCTGGAGACATGATTCAAAGTCAGGCTGTACAGGGCTCTGAGCACCTGATGAAGCTGTAGATGTCCGTCTTCACTGCAGAGGAGTTGGACCAGATGATCTTTGAGGGTTCCGTTCAATTCAAACAGCTCTATGATTTTTTAATGTCACGAGGATGGCCAGCCAACAATCACAAATGAGTTGGTTTGGTCACCCAGAGAAACAAAATATCTCCTTGACTTCCTCATTTTCTCAGAACCGTTTCTAAGAAGCTTAACCTGAAGATCATGAAGTTAGATTTGCTACTGATCGAATGGTATCAAATCACAATTCATGTGACGTACATTTACAGCCAGCCTACATTTGTAACCATTAGAAAGTGTTGCTCCTGGAAGAACTACAAGCTATTCAAGGGAATTAAGCAACAACTGACCTTCAGCTTGGATTTGGATTTGAAGAAAAATCCCCATCTGCTGATACTGAGAACAACAAAAAAGGGTAAAAAGCCATGCAAGGAGATTATTTGTCATGTGCCCTCTGTGTAGCTACTGTTGTTTTCCACATTAGAGTTATTTGGTAAGGATCAAATTCTTTTAGAAAAACTCTCCTCTTCAGCATTCTGTGAACTTTTGAGGTTCAAATTATCCACATACTTAATTAATGAATGTAAGTAGGTTTGTTGATCTGCCAGCTCATATATGGTAACTGGTCAGATGGTTGCTGCAAAACAAAACTTGTAATTACTGCCTTTGTCATACAATCATAGAATCATTAACGTTGGAAAAGACCTCTAAGATTATCCAGTCCAACCATCAGCCCACCCCCACCATGCTCGATAACCCATCCCTCAGTGCCACATCTCCACAGTTCTTGAACACTGCCAGGAGCAGTAATTCCACCAACTCCCTTGGCAACCTGTTTCAATGCCTTACCAAAAGTGTGTCATGAGTAAACACACTACGTTGCATCCATCTAGCTGTGGATGTACGGAGAAATTAAACAGCTAAAGATCTTCCTGAGCTCTGCATTGGATTCATTCGGTTGTTGCAATGAAGTTAAAAATAAATAAATAAAAAATAAAACTCCTGTGGGTTGGCATTCTTACAGAAAGCATTAGTTGTCCAAAACTTGGAAGACATCGATGAGCAATTCAGAAGGGACCTGTCATCAGGGTAAAAGAGTTGGTCTTGACTGCAGAAGGACAGATTGTCTCCTGCGGCCTCAGGCTTTGACCACAGCAGTGGTTTTCCTTCTATCTATTAATTTTGGTTGAAATCGGCCAAGAAGGTGAATGGAATAAAGACATGAAAAGGGAAGCAAACAGGGAATTGGACTTCATGTCTCATTTAGCCAGAAGAGAAGAAAAGAAGGAGGAAAAAAACAAAGACTGAACTTCTTTCATTGCTCAGTTTAATTTTAACATGGTATGTGGATGCTAATGATGGGTGTGCTGCAATTCATAAAGTCTGTTGAACATTTTTCAGCACAACCATCCTACTGAATCTGAGGAATCTTTAAACAGGGATTAGTTCCAAAATTCAGCTCAGACACGTGAACTTAAAATATTTTTTTCTTTAAATTTGACTGTACAAGATGATAGCCTGTCAGAACTGAATTTTGGGTTGCCTTACCCACTTATCAGAGCTTTCTGGGAGTACAGTAGTCATGCTTGTAGAGTTAGGTCACAATGTTTGACTTTAGCTATGTAATTATCCAAGTGATTGAAGTCAGCTTTGGAATCAAGGCTCTTTCCAGAACAGGAGTTAGAGTCCCAGCAAGGCATCATGAGTTTAAGTCACATATCTAACTGTGATTTTCCTATTTTTCTCTGCCTTTTGTAGTAGAGGCTATACTTGTGCTAGGAGAGGCTGAAAGTATATTGTCAAAGTTTCATCACATAGATTCATCCTAATAGAGAAGAAAAATAGTTCTCTAAATAAATAGAAAATACAAGAAAAATAAATATTCCACGCCCTTGTGGGCAATACAGCAGCAGTCTTGAGGAAACGGATGTCATTTGTTTCCTTGGATAGGTGTGACAGTAGTGCAGGGTAAAAGTGACAAATGGAGACAACAAACACTTTTTTTTTTTGCTTTTTGAGGTGCATTTCCTCAACCACCGGGACCTGCTGGGCTTGGACCATCTCCTCACATCATTTTAAGTGCTTGTATTACCTTCTTATTGAATTACTCCACTTAGACATCACAAACTTATGTGTTAGCTGTAACCACACTGAACAAGGAGCTCATTATTCCTAAAAATAGACGGGTTTGTAGAACCCACAGGGGCTTTGGAAAAGATGAATCATGATGATGTTATCCTAGAATAAATCTAATTTGACATTTTGGGCAAAGATCAGCCACCACTGTAGTCCTGGTCGCTGTCTGTTGGTCCCTTCTTTCCTTTGTCATGACATAGCAGTGTTTGAGGAAGAGAATAAGACAACAGGGAGTGATGCTGGATTTGTCTTCGACCAATTAAGAAGGAGGGAGTTATGTAGAGCCAGTACAGTAGCCCTAAATATGGTTGAAATTAGTCTCCCTGAAGGCTTTCTCTGAAATTGCACTGGAAAGGGGCTCCTTATGAGCCAACTGTTTCTTGGAGTGTTTTCTTTCATGCCATTGTTTAGTTTTGAACATCTGATTTTTTCTTCTTCTTGAATCTGACTGAACTATGCACAAGGGTGATCTACTGGCAATGTGTTTTGTGTTTTCTGTTTCATTGCCATATGAATAACTGATGTAGTTGCAAGGAATAGGACTTCTGAGAAAAAAAAAGAGGACATTTCTTGGCACACAAAAGCTCAAAAGTTCATAAAAAGGTTAACAGCAAGATCAGACTTCAGAGCTGCTTGAAACTTCCCATGGTATTAAGCTTAGGCTGACAATGAGAAAATCTCTGCAACTCTAGCTTGTTCATTATGCTTTCTATTTCATTCAGCTTTAAATCTGAGGAGAACAACTTCACGAGAAAGAAGATCCATAGGTTAAAGTATGCTTGTACCAAGTTTCAAACCACCATCCACCAGAATACTATGTGTGATTTACAGGGAACGTAGAGCTGAGACTGAGGATTGTACCTGTGCTCAGGTGGGGCTGAAAGTAAAACAGAAATAGCTGGACACTGGGGATTCAGTACTTGAAGATATAACACAATTTTTCCTGCAAATGGAGTGCTCCTTTGGTCAAGTCTTTGGCCAAACAGGGCTGCCTAGAAGAGAACCCTGTTATAGTTCCAGAACCAGTGGATGAAGGGAGGATTTACAGTAAGACCATCACACAACAGGGCTAATAAAGGGAAAATGAAAGTGAAGACAGCTGCTCCAAATCATAAGGCTTCAATGGCTGCACAGAGCACTTCTTGTGTAACTTTGACTGTCGGATGAGTTGTTGACTATTGAAAGTCTGAGCACAGGCAATTGATGAACGAAAAGTTCTGATCTCTCTCTTTTTTTTTTTTTTTCTTTTTGTTCCCCATGAATTTTGATTTGTTAACTGTCTCAGCTGATCAGATACTGGATATAGAATCACAGAATCGTTAAGATTCAAAAAGACAGCTAAAATCATCTAGTCCAACCATCAAACCTTCCCCAACATGCCCAGTAACTAGTGTCCCTCAGTGCCACATCTACCCTTGTACTGAGCACCTTCTGGATTGAGAGATTTTGATCCTGTTTTAATTTGGGGCCTGAGTATATTAAGGATTCAGTGATAGACTTTGTGGGTCAGAGGCTTACTCACTGACTGAGCTCTGCTGGAAACACACCGTAGTGAGCCAGCCATGGAAAATAAAGGCAAGAGAGTTGCAAAAGGGGATGTGGTTCACGAGAAGTGATCCTTTGAGCCTTCATGTGCACTTCCGTGGTTGAATTAAAATCTGGCTGTCAACTCGGGTGCATCTGCAGGGTGTCTGTCCTACTGCTATTCTGTCCCTGCACATACTTGTTGCTTGTCTTTGATTTTCTCTTGGCAGAATTTGCTTACACACATCTCCATTTAATGAGATAAAAAGAAAATATTGAATTATTCATTTGAGTGGATAGTTGAACTGGAGTGACCTTTATGTTGATAAAAATGCCCCTTGCCTCAGTGCAAACATTAGCCTTCATGAAGCAGGGAATTCACTGCATCTGTTGAATTCACAAGCGGCTTTTTTTTTCAGTTTTTGTTTTGTTTCTGTTTGTTTTGTTTTAAATAACTGCCTAATAGCTGGAACTGGCATTGTGCTCCTCCTGCTGACTCATTGGTTTCCAAAAGCTCTGTAATGAGTGTGACATCTTTAAACACCACAGAATATACTGTTTCTTTTCAACCGGACATAATCTGCAATGATTCAAAGCTTGTAAAAGAACCATGTGGATACAAGTATCCCATCTGAATATGTCAACCTCTGTATCTCCGGCCTCTGTGCCTTGCACTGATGTACTCTGCAATTCAGATGCTTTTTACTATGTCAATCCATAAATAGATCCTTTTTGTTTCAAAAATCATATAATATATGTGGAACAGGATGAAGCAAAATAGTCCATGGTCATTCAGCTCTTGCCTTTACTGTGATATGAGTACTGGTCCCAATCATAAGGTTACACTACTGTGGAAGAGGGTAAGACCAAAAATCCCTGCACTAAAATATCCCTAAATTCACCAGTATAAAGTATCTACATCTGAACATCGTGTAAATATAAAACCATAGACTAATATTATCTTAGAATGGCTCAGGTTGGAAGTATTCTCAAAACCCATCCAGTTTCAGCTGCCCTCTTAGGACAGGCTGCCATCCACCAGCTCAGGTTGCCCATGGCCCCATCCAACATTGTTTTGAACACCTTCAGGAATGGGGCATCCACAGCTTCTCTAGGCAGCATCCTCTGGTCACCATTCTCTGAGTAAATATTTTTTTCTCAATACCTAACCTAATTCTCTCCCCCCTTTTTTTTTAGTTTGAAGCCATTCCTGCTTGTCCCATCACTATTAGACAATGTAAAATATGAGAATTCAGAGATAGTAGAGGTTAATTCATGATTATACTGTGTACCATCTAGTTAGGATCTCTCCACTGTGATGAACATCAGTTTCTTGTCCGGAAAATGAGGATAGTGTCATATCATTTGTTTTCTGCATTTACACTGAGCTCTTCGGAAAGGAGATAATTTTTCCCTCTGTGCATTTAAAAAGTTGAACACCAGAGGGCTTTTCTTCTGGGTGAGATCTCTAGACAGTGTTGCAAAATAAATAATCTGTAAGTGTTCTTCTGTTTATGTGCAAAAACCTTTCTATTTGCTTTTTCTCCAGACGGAGTGTTTCTTCATAGGAATGTCTGCAGAAAGTTAAACTGTCAGGAGAATTGGTGAGGATAAATATTCATGAGAGTACTCCTGTTGCAAACGCTTTTGTGGCCATCTGTAAAAGCTTTTTATTATTCAAGCAATGCAGAGCTTTTTGCAGATAATTTGCCAACAGAGGGAAAAAAAAAGAAGTTTTTTCTTTTTTTCTCTTCCATTTAGAGACGTGGATGCTGTAGTAGTAGCACAGCTATCACCACTGTTATGTGATTTAATATTCAACATGTGGCACAAATAGCTAGGAAGGAGTAAGGAGAGCACTGCTGCCTTCTGCTAGAAAGGGAAATTCTTCATTGTGGGACCTTCCCTCTTTTTTGATGTGAAACAGGAAGAACTCAACCTCAACAATTTTTCCCTTTTCGTCTGGAGGTCTGTGCTTTTCATCTCCATTTTAGCTGAGCATCTACAAAGCGTTAGAACTCGGTTCTTATCACATCTTTGTAAATAAGACTTCTCATCTCTGCTTTATAGGAAGAGAAATGCAGTGCAGGGGGAATATTTGGCCTCTGTTAGGATCAATTATTATTATATTATCAAGATTACTTTTTTTCTTTCTGTTGGTCATCCTATTCTTTTTTTTTTTACTTTATGCTTTGCAGCTGAAAGTGCAGAAAAGTAGGAAATGTCACTGTGTTCTCAGACTTCTTTTTCACAGGCACCTGACATTCATGGGGAGATCATTTGTGCACCAAAAGTACTATAGGAGACATTTATATCTATGACTGTTCTTGTGGTTTTCTTTCCTATTACACAAGTGCTTCATCAAAAATAACTGAAACATTTTGTGTTTCTGATGAACTTATTGTCATTGTTTCACAGCAAATTCCATAGGACAGTTATTAATCGAAAGTGAAATGACTTTAACTTCTTATAAATTTTTCCTTTTCCCTTTCCCTTTCCCTTTCCCTTTCCCTTTCCCTTTCCCTTTCCCTTTCCCTTTCCCTTTCCCTTTCCCTTTCCCTTTCCCTTTCCCCTTTCCCCTTTCCCCTTTCCCCTTCCCCCTTTCCCCTTTCCTATTTCCCCATTCCCTTTTCCTTTCCCCTTCTTCCTTCCCTTCCCTTCCCTTCCCTTCCCTTCCCTTCCCTTCCCTTCCCTTCCCTTCCCTTCCCTTCCCTTCCCTTCCCTTCCCTTCCCTTCCCTTCCCTTCCCTTCCCTTCCCTTCCCTTCCCTTCCCTTCCCTTCCCTTCCCTTCCCTTCCCTTCCCTTCCCTTCCCTTCCCTTCCCTTCCCTTCCCTTCCCTTCCCTTCCCTTCCCTTCCCTTCCCTCACTCACTGCACTGATCCATATTTCTTATTGTGACATCTGCATGAAAGTCCTGGAGTCAGGAATTCATCCCTTCATTCAAATTTATTTAAAAAGCCTAATGGGAATCCCTTGTACTCTTTCTTGCAGTGGGGACTTTTCTAAAGCACTGTGATTCTGTAGGAATCCATTCTGAAAACAATTCCTCTCAGTTCCTTACATCAGGGTGGGAAGAAAGCATGGAGCTACATCACAGTGCCCAACCATAGCACTGTGGATCAAAATCAGGGCTCAGGACAAAAGACAAAGAACAAAGGGCTGAGATCCTTTAGATCCCCTATGGTTTGAATCCTTGCTCAGGTATCTGTCTCAAGGCAGTATGATCACAGCGTTTCTTTCTGCAGCTGCAGCGATGAACACTTGAGGGAAGCAATGTCCTTCCGGAGGAGACACCTTCAGAGCACCAGCAGTCAGGGGGGGGAAGGACCAAACCTGGCAACAGGATGGGTGCACTCTGCATGGCTGTGTGTCCTCGTGTGCCTGTTTGAGTGCCTGCAAATATGGAGGTGCTGCTGGATCACCTCATCGTTGGGATGGAGCAATGGCACTCCAAGCTCAAAATCATTTTCTTTCTCCAAATCTCTTGGTTGCCAACCCTGAAATGTTAATTATTCTAAAATATTTTTTAAAATACTTAATTATTTCTACTAAGCACAACGTTAGGAGCAGGCAGGTACTGTGAATTTAGTGGATGGAGAGACTACACAATGCTCTCAGTTCTGAAGGACTTCACACATAATAATGCTGAACTAAAATCAATAAGAACAAATTTCATATGTGGTTTTACCCTACAGTGCAGTGACCTTTGACACTAATTGTCCTTAGACATCAATCTGAGTGTCATGCACAGTGTAGTGTGCTCAGGCTCAGACTCTGAATTTCTAACAAAAAAATAAATTTCCCTCTCTGCTCTGAACAGAACAGGCTTGTGCTCTGCAGCTCCTGTCCTCCCACATCTCTCTCCCTCAGCAATTCCCTTTTTCCTTTCACACATCAGCTGCAAACATCTCATTTGGTGGAGATGTGCTCATCTCGAGCAGTTCCAGACTGTTAATTCAATCAGCTCTTATATCAGCAGTAACATCAGTAAGTGAAAAAGACTCTTCAATTTCATCACCTTGTTAAAAACTCACGATAGATTTCTGCAAGGATTATTTGATTTGCTTCAATGGGTTTTATAAAGGTTTGTACACAGCATTTAAGTCATTATTATTTACTTTTAACAAGCTATTTATGTCCTACTCTTGACTGCATAATCAATACTGCTCTCCCATCTGTTCAGAGAACCTGACATCAGCAAATTTCAGTCCTCTGCTGACAGAGTAAAAAGGAAGGAATAATTTAAACTCAGTGAATGAGAGAAAAAGAAGCTGAAAGAAACTGGCATGAATGAAAGCTCCATGTTCAAAGGCAGACAGGCATTCAGAGTTCTGGACCCAAGATCTGAACTAGCCAAGGACACCTCAAAGAGCACTGAAGGAAGATGGTATGCCTAGGACTAAATTAAAATGATTGTTGCCCCTGACAAAAATAATATTTACACAAACATGAAAATGTCTTCAATTATATTTATTTATTTATTTATTTTACTTTGCCCTGAAACAAAGAAAAATTTATTCTTGGAAAGAGTGGTGAGGCATTGGAACAGGCTGCTCAGGGAGGTGGTGGAGTCACCATACCTGGAGGTGTTGAAGAAACGTGGAGATGTGGCACTGAGGGACATGGTTAGTGGGGATGGGTTGGTGGTTTGACTAGATGATCCTAGTGATCTTTCCAACCTTAATGATTCTAAGATTCTCTGATAGGAAAATGCAGAGGGATGCAGAAGCACGGGTGGGTGATACAAAGGGAAGAGTTTGCAATATACTTCTATCTGTCATTTTCAGGGCCTCAGAAGATACTTGAAACAATAGAGGCTAAGGGATTCTAGTTTAATTTGCAGTTGTGTAAGTTTGGCATAACAGCAGTGAAGTTTTTGGATAAAGTCAAATCAGGTTGGGTTGATTTCATCTCATTAAAAGACTGCTGGCCAAGGACTGGTGTGATAACTTCAGCCTGTTGGAGTTATCACCAGAAACATAGCAAAAGATAGTATGGAAATCAAAGCAGAAATTGACGAGATCACTTTTTTGGTGGTTTCTATTTGGCCAGTAAATACTTACATAGCACTTTGGTGTAAGGCTTAGTTGAGCCATAGACATTATTATAGCTGACACTATTAGCTTATGATTTAATTAACACAGGTTGTGAGCTTCTTGTTTTAATCTCACCTGGAAGGAGATTCATCTCACCTTAGATCCCTACATAGGTCAGAGCTCTCCTGTTCCTGTGATAGACCAGGGACACCTACTCAAAATCATTCATGAAGTTTAGGGTATGAATTATATGGGTATCTACTTAAAGATGAATTGACTTGTGCAGCAAGTTTCTATGAGAGTAATAATTAGTCTTTAGTGACTATGAAGGGAGCTGAGGTTGTATTTGTTCAGATATAAGCACTTATGATATGTATTCTTCCATATTTATAAATGACAGATCTGGTTTCTACAGAACAATAATAAGCAAGGTTTGCACCCCCTGCAGGGCTACATTCAAATAAAAGCATTTTCTAGGCTGTGATTCCAACTTGCTGTTTTAGTATCTGGCCAAGGTCATGCAGTCTTAGTTGAAGAAGCACAAGCTTAATCTAAAATCTCTTATCAAGGAAATAGGAAGCTGCTTAGGTCTGATTACCTATGTAAATCTAACTTTCGACACTGAGAGTTCTCTCTCTGGTAAGGCATGGTAAAAAGATGCTTCCAACTAAATTCTTAATTATTTTCTCCAAAAGAGCTTGATTATAACTTTATCACAGCTTCCGTGCTAGGGTGAGCGATGGCAAGAAGAAATGTGTATTGCAGAGAAACAGCATCTTTTCTCTTGCAGTGGTCCTTTGCAGCCCCATCACATATCCTAAACTTTTCTAGCCAGCTCCTCAGCTATGTTTGGATCCTACGTTATGGTATACTTCAGATACAGGAGATCTTATTCTCCCAAATGCTCCCATGTTGCTGAGGAACAACTTCACAGCTCCCAAGTGGTCAATCAAAAACCCTTCATTTGGAGATGAGAAGTGTTTCAGGACAGTTGCTGCTGCTAAAAACAATGGCTTGTATTGGTACATCTGTTTCCATCAAGCAGTTAATCCACATGAGTGTTTGAAAGGATTGGTGTTCTCCATCAAGACACGAATTGAAATTTTGAGGGACAGCTTGTAGTAGCTTTAGGACCAGATGTGGCTGATTTTCAGTCAGAACTGCTCTTGCCTTTTGTAGACAGTTTCTATTTATTCTTTTCTTTTTCTTTTTATTATCTACCTAGACAAGCCAGTGTATGATTTGATGTGGAGACAGGTCAGCTCAAACAAACAGCTAATGCTCACCTTCCCATCTGAAAATAATTTCACCTCCAGGAAAACTAACATGCATTATTATGTTTCAACATCATCTTTTTCAAGAAAAAGTAACTGTGTCACTGATGACTCCTACCTCATTATCTCATAAATGACACTGTGGTATGGGATGTATTATCCTTATGATAACAGCATGTTCCATTTTTCCCAGTCTGTTAGTTTTTCACTCTTTTTTATTATGCCTACTATGACCGGAATTGAGTTGATTTGCTAGATGTGTTATTGTTTCTTTTGAAAGAGTGTTGCTATTCTGTCCCTATTTCTCCACTACTTTGGCCCCATGACATTTTGGGGATGAAGGAAAGAGGCAATCTTGAGAATTTCACCCTAGTGGAAAATACCAGTGATTTAGAATAAATATACTCTCTGAGATATCACATTACCCTGCTGAGCTCATGCACAGCAGAGATAAAATGTTTTTTTAGAACTTATTTTTCCTTTCTTACCAGCTGAGTGGAATAGCAAAGTACACAATTTAGAGTAGCTGTTAGAAAAAAAAAAAAAAAAAAGAAAAAAAAAAGGTTATACACAATGCTATCAACAGAAAGGAGCTGAAAATTAAATGGAAATGATTACCAGAGAACTCATTTCCTTTGCTACTGGGAGGCTAACAACAATAATAAAAAAAAGAATATTGAAGTGAAAGCTGATATTCTTTCTTTGATGGCTGAATATTTTCTGTTTAGGTTCCCTTAAAATAAAGGGTCACATCATAAAATTGGATGCAGTGCTTAATTTTTATTTTCTCTCTGCTCAAACAACATGTTTACTTCTAGGTGACTGTTATAGTCGTGGTTTGCCACTACAACTACCACTTATTGGCATGATTTTCATAGAGTCACAGAATCACAGAAAGGCTTGAATTGGAAAGGGCCTTAAGGATTCCACCCCCCTCACTACAGGCAGGAATGTCTACCATCAGGTCAAGTTACCTGAAGTCCCATCCAGCCTGGCTCTGAGCTCCCCTAGGGATGGTGGTTCAACAGCCTCTCTGGGCAATCTGTTCCAGTGCCTTACCACCCTCACAGTAATGAATTTCTCTTATATCCACTCTAAACCTACCATCATTTAATTTAAAGCCATTACCGGTTAGGGAGTGTAGAGCTACACTCCCTGATGAAAAGTACCTGATCAGCTTTCCTGTAGGTGTCCTGAGGCGTCCCTGGAGCTTACTTTTCTCCAGGCTGAACAACTCCAGCTCTCTCAACCTGTCTCGGCAGAAGAGGCACTCCAGCCCCCTGCTCATCCTCACGGCCTTCTCTGGACCCACTCTAACAGTTTCATGCCCTTCTTGTATTGGGGGGCTTAGAGCTGAATGCAGCACTGCAGGTGGGGTTTCATGAGGGTAGAAGGGGCAATTGCTTCCCTCACCCTGCTGATTACACTGCTTTTGATATAGTACAGGGAACAAATAACTTCCTGGGCTGCAAGCACAAATTGCTGCCTCATATTGGTTTTCTCATCTATCAGCACTGCCAAGTCCTTCTACTCAGGGTTGCTTTCAACCTAGTCTCTATCCATTTGTGCTTGGGATTTCCCTGACTCACGTACAGGGTCTTGCACTTGGACTTGTTAAACTTAATAAGGTTTGCACAGGGCTAACTTTCAAACCTATCAAGGTCTTTCTGGATGGCATCCCTTTCTTCCAGCATGCTGACCGTGCCATCAGTCTTGGTGTTGCTGGCAAACTTGCTGAGGGTGCACTTGGTCCATGACATCAGCAGAGATGTTAAATAGTGCTGATCCCAATACTGATCCCTGTGGAATACTACTCATCATCAATCTCCAGCTGGCCATCAAGTAATCGATCACAACTCTTTGAGTGCAACAATCCAGCCACTTCCTTTATCCATTAAGTGGTCCATCTGTTATTTATTCAAGATTTCAATCCACTTGAGGTTTGGAGGTAACATCATTGCTTTAATGAAAAATCTCATGCTGGTTGACCATAATCAAGAGAAGGATTAGAAGGAGTCAGTGTGGATTTATGTAGCAATAATTGTACCTGAGCAACCTGCATGAAAGCCTTCTATGACGAAATGATTAGCTCAGTGAAATCATAGAATCACAGAATCAGAGA
Organism: Cyrtonyx montezumae; assembly: GCF_038088225.1. NCBI lineage: Eukaryota > Metazoa > Chordata > Aves > Galliformes > Odontophoridae > Cyrtonyx > Cyrtonyx montezumae. The sequence continues at coordinate 157,902,609 of NW_027072034.1, read as the reverse complement.
ATGGCTTAAGTTGAAAGGAACCTTAATGATTACCTAATTCCAGCACCCCTACCACTGACAGGGTAGAGTGATTGGAACTAGATCATCTTTATAGGGAGAGCACTTGATGCCTTGACTTCAAAGCTTTCAACACAGTTTGTAAGAGCCTTACGGACAAACAGATAAAGTCCAGTCTAGGCAAGTGTATAGTGAGATGAACCAGCTCCTTGGTTGTTCCTAGATGTAGTTATCAAACATGAGCATCGCTTCAAAGACCTCAGTATCACGTGACTTGCAGCACATTCATTCAGCACCAGTCTCGGGAGAAGTAAGTACCATTTACACCCACCTGGGGCAATTTTACACAAAGATAAAGTTCAGTGGGCTACTTAGAGAGTCTGCCATAGAATGGGATGAATCACACTCTTAGATTCTTTACTTTGATAATCAAGGAAGCCTAGATGATTAACTTGGATGCATCTAAATAAATTTTAATAAACTTTAAAAGATAACAGGCTCTTAGGCAGTTTGGTTAGTTGAGCCTGAACCTCATTCCAAGTCAACTGAACAGTTCAGAGCAACAGAGTCTGAACTATTTCCATTCAGAGGAAGAAAAGTTAAAGCAGATTGCATCAGGTCACAGGAGGTATATATAGCAGAACTGTGAAATGAATCTAGGTCTACAGAGACTCAATAGCACCTTAACCACAAGATTGTCTTTGCCCTGAGTCACGTTTCAGTGCAAAGTTGTGTTGAATGTTGTTACTTCACAGTTTTGTTCCAATTTAAACCCAGCAATAGATCAACTAGGCCTTGCTATTAAGAGTTGTGTTAAGAGTTTGCAATGACGTTCTACAAGATTTTCTTGGAAGTGAATGAAGATTGATAGCAGCATTTTTCTTTGAATTTTTAATTTTTGATGTATAGAGATTAAAAATGAAACAGAATATTCTTGAATGCTTTTGGAGTTTGAAACTAAGGACAGTTTCAGAAGACCATAAATTCTAAGCTTTGTGGCTCCCTGATTACCAGTGCTTTAGTGAGGGAGAAGGGAAGAGGCTTCCCAATGGGAACAGGGATATTGTGTCCTTTGGTTCCTCTTAATAAGGATGACTGAGAGCCATGATGATCAAGAATTTCCTGTCTGAAGTTTCTCTAACAACCGCACTGCACTTATGACTCATTTTTGATGCAAGCTCCTCCTTGTCAGGGACAAAGCATGATGACATTTCCAGTCTTCAGGTCAGTCTGTTTCAGTACTTTGATGCTGGCAAATGTCCCATGAGCAACCACTGAACGGATGCAGATCCAGTCCAATGTCCACAGTGCTCATGCTCACATTGAGGTGTCCAACTGTTCTCGAGGATGCTTTGGGGTAACAGGGCTTGGGGTTACTTCACAGGTAATAAAAGAGACCCCTGTTCACTAGAGGGATGCAGGAAAGTCCTCCTGATTACCTGATGGTCTCAGTGAAGACTAAAGGTGAACTGCATTTCTATGCTGTAGAGAGCTGAATTCGCATGTTTAAATTGAGATCTGAATCCAGATTCGTGTCAGAAATACTTTCATTTCTGAAGGAAATATAAGGGTAAATGTGACTGTACACCCAGGAGGACAGATAAGAGCTGTTCACCTGTTATAGTCTCATACTCACCTACACTCTGAAATCTCCAGAAATCCTGTGCTTCATCTACAAAAACAGCTCTGGGAAAATACTAATGGGTTTGGAAAGCAGAAAGAAAAATAGTAGAATTGTAGCTGAAAACACGGAATGAAGTATTGCAGAAAATAGTACCATCCTGTATTCCTCCCTTCTCCTTTGTTATCTTTTTCAGTGCTTGTTTCATCTTCCACAACACAAAGCTGATGCTCTGTTTTTCCCATGTTTTCATTTTCCTATTGTTTTATACCCTTGTATATATAAATATTTAGTTGATATGGATTGGTACATATAATTGATATAGATGATAAAGGACTCCACCATGCCTGTTACCAGCAGTAGGTGGGACCCCATCATGCCCAGGTACAGTGGCTGAGCCATGTAAGACCACTGACTTGCAACCAGTTCCAGTTACAGAAGAGACAGAAGTACATTAATTCCTTATTATCAGCAGCTTTACATGTTCTGTCTTGGTTGCTGTGAGACAATAAAGGTAAGGGGGGGGGCGGGAAGGGGGGATAGGGGAGGGGAGGGGAGGGAGAGGGAGAGGGAGAGAAGAGACAGTTATGGAGATGTCAGATTAAGCCAAAGCAAAATAACATCTCTGTGACTGCTAGAGCTCCTGTTCATTTCCGTGTGGGTGTTTGGCTTTCAGCCCATGTCAGCCTCTATCTCTTGATCACTCTCACCACAAGAACACACTTGCTGCTTGCCACATCTCTCCTTGCACACCGCAGGCACAGTTGGGCGGGTTTTCAGACTGTGGTCCTGGTGAGAAACGAAGCACGTGAGGTGGCCCATACCCAGCCGTCCTGCCTTCCTCCCCCCATCCTCAGTGGGCTTGCTTTTTAAACCAAAGATGTTCTGCAGAGAGAAGCAGTCACTTCTTTCTTGTGGTTTGCATCAAAAGCCCTGAAGTTAGCTTACCACTGCATCTGCTCTAGCAGTTAACCAAACAAGCACTTTCTCAGAAATCACTCTTAGGTTTGGCTGCTTTTGCTACACAAGGACTACAGCTGGGGTGTGGAAAACACTGTCCTTGGTCAGAGAGGTGTCAAACCCTTCTGCTCTTCAGTTACTCAACCACAAGAGGTGATTCAGCACCTTTCTTCCTCAGGCTGCGTTCTTGGGTTCTCTGCATTGCTGCCAAGTATAAACCACTGTGCCCTTGCAAGAAAACTTCTCTGACAGATGTTTAAAATGGTGTGTTGCTCAACTATCTTTAAATGCGCAGAAATGCAGTTATCTGGGCTGTGTCAGGCTATCTAGACTCCTTCCATATCATGCAGACCGTCACTCACTCCAAGGAGTTGTCTGGTCAGTCCCCAGTGAGGTGTTGAAGGAAGACCACAGAATCATAGAAGGTTGGAAAAAGAACTCTAAGATCACCCAGTGCAACCGTCATCCCATCCCCACCATGCCCCCTAAACCATGCCCCTCAGTGCCATGCCCACCCCCTTCTTGAACACCTCCAGGGATGATGACTCCACCATCTCCCTGAGCAATCTGTTCCAGTACATCACTACTCTTTATGAGAATAATTTTTTCCTAATATCCAACCTGAAGATGGCCAGAATTGCCTTCTGACACTGACCATCTCCTTACATTTGGCTTTGCAACCCTATAGATCCTGGTAACATCTGTCTCAACCCCCGATAGCAAAAAAAGAACTTTTTACTTCTTGGATTCCTCTGCACAGCACTAAATCCTGCTTTAGGTGCTCACCTGTCACCAACAATCACTAGGAGCTCAGTAGAAACAAACACAGTCGCATCCAGGGACAGCTTGACTGTGCTGAGTCTTTTGTGGCATCAGTAGAAAATACAGGTTGCATTTGGCTTTTGAATTGCTCTTGCAGTCACAGAAGAGTTAAGTTGTCCAAATGCCTGAAAATGCTGTGTATTTATGGTTTTGTGCAGAAAGCACAGAAACATTTTAAAAGCTTTTCCTAGCACTGCCATTTCCCCCCCACATTTAATCACTTTCACACCCATTTTCCAATAGTATACAACGTTTTATTAAACTGTACAAACAGCACTGGCATTTTAGAAACCCACTTTAACCATTCAAATTAAACATGAAAACCATCTGCACAAACTGCGAGCACAGATCCCCCTGTACTTCATGGAGCACAAACAAGAATTTCACAAAAAGTCACAGGGCTGAAATCAGCTTTTCTATTTTTTTTTCTTTGTTGTCAATGTTAGGCACCTTTACTATCAGCCTTGCAGGATTCAATGCCTGCAGTCACTGCCAGTGATATCCCAACAGTGGCTGCTTAGTCTGCAAGGCTGCGTTCATCCTGCTGGGAGCTCCAGGTGAACAGTCCGTTCCAGTGGAGCCAGAAAGGCACCTCCAAAAAGAACTGGGTTTTGAGATGATTCATCTAGAACTTCTGAAAGGGCTGAGGGAGTTCAGGCAGCAAAACTCCAAATTTACAAATTCCAGTTAAATCCAAATGGCAGCTGGGGTGACTTAAGTCTAAGATATTAAAGAATTCTCTGTTGGGACTTTGACTTAATTTTGACACGGTACTTACTGGTGTAAAAATCAGTAGTTGGCAGATACTGCATGCCCCCAGTGTCTGAAAACAGCACAAGTTTATTTAAAAAGATCCTGTCATAAATTGATAAGGGATAAGATTATTACTGACCCGCTACATTTCACAGATTGACAGAGGATAGAATATGCAGCAAAATGTAATGAAGTGGAAGAGAGGGTCACTCTCAACTGGTGTGCCAACCCACACTGCGATGTTTACATCTGCAACGCATGACAAAGTGTTGGGGAACCATTTAGAGCAATAGGAAGCATATCAGACTTTGTAAGACCTGATCACTAACTTTTCACTGAAGTACAGCAACCATTGGAAGGCCGATTTTTTTGATCAAGAATGGTTTGAGTAAAACTCTTCCATTTATCCGACTCAGTTTCAGAAAATATCCTAGAAAGCCCAGTCCAGATTTTGCAATGAGTCTGGTATGTTTGAGAACAGTTAAATCTTTAGAACAGATATGTATTTTCAGTGTTTTCTTCAGGACAGCAGCCTCCCATCTTTTCTGCTCAAGTACTAAAACCACTTGGTTTCTGTACTGATCTTGATACTTGCAATAGCAACGCTCCTCCTTTATGTTTGAGCTGTTGGTTGAGATATATGAACACTGGAAAGTGCGCCTACAAAATTTCTGTATCCCAGTGGACCTTGTGGCATAAAAAGGAATCCTAACACCTGTGAAGATTATTTTTTAGGCATGAGGGGAGATAATTGGCTTCTTCAACATTCTCGTACACATAGCCACGATTCTGTGCATGTTTGAATGGAAGTTGCAAAGACACCCAATCTTCCCAGATGCCCTGAACTCAACTCTCATTCTTCAGGAGAAGATGGGTCTAGGTGAGAATTGCAGAAATGGGCAATGAAAACATCAGAAGTACTTGCTTTTTCTTATAGAGAAAACCCACTGACTGTGTGGACAAGTGCAGAGGAAAACATTTTGTCACCTCCTCCTTTTCAGATGTTCTAAACTTCAAGAACATCAGGAAAACAGAAGAGAGGCTAAAAGATACCGTGATGAAACTCCATTGTTAGTGAAGAGTGGCTGGCATCTGCTGCAGGCTGGAACAAGCTGAAAGCCTTCAGGCATGGTACAAAGTTTCACTGATGGGTTTTTTTCTGGTGGATTCTTGATAAAAATAACCATGCCGTCTTCAGTTGACAAAATGTTACACACATCATGCGGGGAATTCCACCAGTAAGGCAGATCTCAGGAAAATATATTCTCCATTTTAGGGTTCACAAAAGAAAAGTTGCGGAACATATTTTGGTCCATGCTGTTAATCAGTGCTCTGTCAGCACAAGACAGTCTAGGCTTTTCACTTAGAAATTCCTTGTCGAAGTTGCTACAGTCACTTGGAGATTTCTTTGAGAAAAGAAAAATAAAACACTGTCAAATCACTAATACTCTTACGTTCATTATAACGGTATTGGCCCCATCAGACTGCTTCCTATGGACTCAGCTTCTCCAAGGAGCCTACAATGTATTTGTCTCTGACTTTTGCCACATTAGTTAGACACTAGAGTCCCAGTGATGCACAGTGACTTGCCAGGCTGCACTGAACTGCTGTCTGAACTCTTAATATCCAGCAGCTAATCACTTTCTTATTATTGTCCTACTGAAGTAGTCATGAGAATACATTTTACATAAAGAGCCTGTGACCCATGTATTCTGCCATGCAGGGATGTAGTGTAAAACAACAAACTGGATCCATTGATTAAAGAATGCTTTTGAAAGACTGTAAAATAGAAGCCTGATGCTCATATAAAGGTAAATTATATTATTCTTATTAATAGGACTGATTCTATTCTGACTTAAGTGACCACTTGGTTACCCAAACTACTTTTCCTTCTTTATCCTCTGCAATGAAACGACAGATAAATCCTACAGAATGGACTTCTCTTAAGTGGATAAAGAAAGGCATTTTAAGTGGCATTCAAACCCGTCCTATGCTAACTGAAATAGGGATGGGTTCCTCACTTGATTGTTCCTCAGGTGTGCACATGTCATGCCTGGGCTTCCTATAGCCATCAGAAAGTAGTAGTCCTAATGACCAAGGTAGGCAGCCTAGCCAATACATGGACATAGCTCATAATTCTCTACCTAATGATTGTACAATGAGCGAGGCTATAGCAGATCAAAACTGTAGATGGTTTCAGCCATCTACTTTATATACATATCCAACTTACACTACAGTCAACCTTTGAACAATTTAATCTGCATTTGGACACTTGAGCAAGGGTCAAGATTTTCCATTCTGATTGCCCAAGACAAAGGTTCTCCTTCAACTTTTAGATATAGAAGGATGCACAGAACAACTCTAGAAGTTGACCCTGAAAATTTGAGAGCGTTTTGAAAGTCCTGGCACTTTCTTCTGCTAGTTTAAATATGATGTCAAAATGTATTCACCTTTATAATGCTGACTCTGTGAATCTAAACAAGATTTGAGCTATCTAATGTAAAAGACCCATGTCTGAAAACTTTTGATCTTTAAATGAAGTAGATAAAAAAATAACTGTTGGTTTTGGTTTATTGCTTGCATGTTCTTGAGGTATAAATATTAGGGGAATTATTCAGGAGAAAATGGCATGAGTTGGAGGAAATGAAAGAAGATATAGCCTTACCACTCTTGGTTTAAAAGGAGGCTCCATCCTTCTTTCTTCTAAAGCTTCCCAGTTTATTTCCCTGAAAAAGGCATGCTGGCGGATATTCCCTCTGGGTCCTAGTCTTCTCTCAGGTTCTCTCACAAAAAGCTAAAATTTTGAAGAATAATAAATGCCTTACTGTTTATTATTTATTAATAACAGAGTATTCATTGGATCCTAACAGATAGGATCTCACACTTCAAAATCAAATAACACTGTTGAGAGTGTGAAGACTCTTCTACCTTACTCAATTTCTGATTGGATAACCAGTTTGGATTCTTAGTCTAACATGCCAAAAACTGATGGCCAAGATCTGGCCATATTCTATCTTGGTAAGAGAGAGAAGATAAATTTGCTACAGTGACTAGAACACGTGTCTGAAAGTGCAAGCATGCAACTATATAGGTGAAATCTCTACATCCCATTTGAAAGCTTTTGCCTAGATGATTTCTTTATATCAGGCAAATACTTACAGCTGAAGTATAAGCATAATCTGTGTAAATATTGGTCTGAGCTATGTGGGGTTGCATTCACCTCCCATAGCTTTGGATCACTTGAGTGTCTTTATTTGACCCTTCATTTCTAATGAAGAAAAAAGAATCATTTTAGGTGCAGAATATCTGTGTCTTTCTGGAGCTTGAGTGTCTTTATTTGACCCTTCATTTCTAATGAAGAAAAAAGAATCATTTTAGGTGCAGAATATCTGTGTCTTTCTGGAGCAAGTGCTTTTTGAATGCTTTAATTATTATCACTGCTCACAGGACTAAAACAATCTCTTATTCTCCATTGTTTTGTAGTGGAATGCTGTATATCGCCCTGTCACTTACCATGCTCAGCCATGAGGTAAGATGCCTTAGCTTAAATCATGTTCACAGTCAGTCCAAAACCTGACCGAAGGAAAGTAACTTGTTAGGTTAATTATGATGTCCCTAAGTTTTTATCTTGTAACTAACTCAAGGAGAATTACCAAACCAAACCAGAGAGGCCACAATGCTACCTGGCATAGTGCTGAGAGTGAAGTAATGAAAAATAAAGTACACTGGTGATAGGGAACCAAAAAAGCTAAGAAGATGACTATTACAGAGAGATAGAAGAGTGCTTTATTCACAAGGGAAAATATACATTACTGTGTTGGAGATTCAAAGGACCAAAAATCCAGATGACATGGTGCCATTAGCTTCAGCAGTCTTAAGCTCTTCAGGACAGAGCTCAAGCTTTGTTTTCCTGCTCTTGAACTTAGAGTAAAGATGTAAAATATTCCCTAATCAAAATCAAGCTGAACACCGAAAATATCAGCCCTTTGCTACAGATGTCCTTATATCTTTGAGGCACAAGAACTGTTTTAGCATGATAATTTTAAATAGTCACTGTTACCCTGTGTTTGAAGCCTGTGAGAATATCTTTCCCAAAAGTTAACAGGCCTTATGCCTGAAGGACTGCTCTGCAAATAAACTGAAATCTGCTGGTGTTTGATACCCTGTGATCTTACTTACTGGATGCGAGGAGCCATCAGCGTAGTTCAGGAGAAAGAAGTCATAAAGATGGCCTCAGGACTCAGGTCAGGTGAGCTCTGAGGTACCCAAACAGGAAAGGGAAAGTGACTCTCTCTGACCCTACCATACTAAAGTTGTTTCTCTGAACAACAGTTGAAGATACACAAGTCAAAGATGACAATTCTGGCAAAAAGGCTTACTTTTGATCTATGGTAATTCTTACCTTTACCAAAATGTCCTTTGCATCCTTGTCAAGCCAGCGAGGGTAGAACGGGTTATCCATACGGATAGACTGGAAAAGCTCCTCTTCATCTTGGCCATGGAAAGGAGATTGGCCAATAAGCATCTCATACAGGAGGACACCAAATGACCACCAGTCAACAGAGGTGTTGTATTTCTGCCCCAGAAGTATCTGCCCAAAGACAGGAGACAAAGACGTGCAAAATGTCTGTTGTCAGTATCTCAACTGCAGAGATGTGGCCAGGCCCTCATCCTTCAACAGCTGCTTCACTCTGAATGTGACAGCAGAGGTGCTTTTCATACCTGAAGCATAAGCCACAGCATCTGTCAGTGGTACAGGTGCTGTGGTTCAAGAAGCTCCTAATCACAGCAACAGCTAGGTGCCAAAACAGTACTTCACATTATGGACACTATGAATAACAGTTTGTTTTCTAGTTAACTCTTAAGTTTCTTTAACAATTCCTCAGCTAACAGAGAGATCTGAAACACAGAGAGTGAGAAAAATAATCTTTTGGTGCTTTACAAATTATTCCAAAGATTGAAACCAGACTTGTGAACTCCAAGAAGCCAAATAGTTAGGTAGTATTTTGGGACTAATTTAACCCACACAAGCAGTATTTTAGAGTTACAGGTTTGACAGTGTAATGGTACGCAATGGCTGTCACAGTGGAAAAGGTGTGAATCCCAGCAATCTATTCCAGGAAAAGAAAGGGATTGCTGATGTATCCTCTTAATTTTCTTTGTAGTCCACCAAGACTATGTCATAAGCTGTCTCCAGTTTACTACTGATCATATTTTCCATTGCATCCATATTATACAAAGTGTGTGTTGTAAAGAAGTGAAAGTTGAAGAAGAGGACCAAAACTCTGATACGCAGACAAGAAAATTATGCAAATTTTAGACATCCCACTGAATATCTACCTGCTGTAAAATGCAACCTGTTTTTCTCCTTTGGTTATCAAGGAGTCTACACAACATGCTCATATTCTGTGCCAGGCTGGATGGGGTTTTGAGCAACCTGGCCTAGTAGGAGGTATCCTTGCCTATAGCATGGGGTTGGAACTAGATCATCTTAAAGGTCCCTTCCAACCCAAATCATTCTATGATTCTATAATACACAGGTAATTACATTACAGATGTCTAATGAAAAGTCTAAAAATCTTCTAAAGAAGACTAGGACGTCTAGAATCATTATCAGGATTTTGGAGTTGGGGAGGGTAATAGTTCATTTTAAGCCATGATCTTTGTTCTTGTGCCCACAACCTGGTAGCATTGCCATCCCCTACAGAACAGCTGCATTGTTGGAATCAATGGCAAAACACTGAAAAGGCTTAATAACTTTGAAAACAAACACCTGGACCAGTGCATATGAATTTGTCAGTAACTGAAAAGTTATGATTTAGAGAGAGAATCTTTACTTCTGGATCTGAGTTACAGTAGACTTGTCTGAGTCTACTGTAGTACTACCTTGTCTGAATGTCTTGTAAGTGCTTTAGAGAGGTTTTTCCCACTTAGTCCTGGACTCATTTTATTTCCTAAAGGTTATGCATTTTATTAAGCTAGTTTTCCAGAGTCCTTCTAGAGTCAAGGAAGGAAAAATGGTGTTTTATCTAACTTACACATCTGTGGTAGGAAGGGATGAACTGGCTTCTCAAGATGCTTGTTTTCCAACAATGCTATAAGGTGCCACCTGATGCTTCATTTGTTGATAAATTTTGTCACATTAGGTGAGAATATTCCCCTCTGAGGTATGTGTGGCATCTAGCAAAGTAGGACCTTAATATCTTATGTCTAAATCCAAGCTGAGTTGACATGAATAACATGTCTGTCTCCAAAATGCCAAAAGAGGAAACACAAAAAATGATAACAAAAAAGGTATATATTTGAATGTAAGAGGCAATATAAACAACATGTTTCACTCAGAGTGAAAGAAAATAATAAAAAGAAATAGTAAATCTTCCTAACACATTTTCTTGCTCTGTTTGTAAACAAAATCATCCAAACCTTTCCCTCTGAAAAGACATATTTCTTTTATAAGGTCTCACACTAAAGTGTCTGAAAAACTAAATGAAATTATTTCTGTCAGTTAAGAGAAAGATTTATTTTTGTTTTCTCTGAAATTTCAAAGTAATGTCCAGAAATTTCATTTCAGATTAACTCTTTTCTTTTTGGTCAAATATTATTTAAGATAAACGATTGCTTGTCTATTGACCCAAAGTCCTCTTATTTGCACATGCTAGGTCTGTAACAAATTACAGTGCTAGCAGTCACACTGAAATACTGACAAGAAGTCTATAGATCCAACCTGTACTGTGTCCAGATGAGGAGTTCTCAGTACAGGAGGGACTCAGACTTACTGGAGTGCCACCAGAGGAGGGCCACAAAAACGATGCAAGGGATGGAACACCTCTCCTATGAGGACAGGCTGAGAGTGAAGGGTCTGTTCAGCCTGGAGAAGAGAAGGCTCTGAGATGACCTTAGAGCAGACTGTCAGTATCTAAAGGGGGGCTATAAGAAAGAAGGGGACAGTCTCTTTAGGAGGGTCTGATGTGATAGGACAAGGGGAAGTGGCTTCAAGCTTAAGGAGGGTGGATTTAGGTTGGATATAAGGAAAAATCTTTTACAGTGATGGTGGTGAGGCACAGGGTTGCCCAGAGACGTGGAAACTTTCAAGGTGAGGCTCAATCAGGCCCAGGAAACCAGACCTAGCTGTGCATTTCTCTATTAATTGCAGGGGAGCTGGACTACATGACCTTTAAGAGTTCCTTCCAACTCTAAGGATTCTGTGATTCTGTGAACCCCTGTCAGGGCAATTGATCCATAACCTCTAGCAGTGCTTTCAGTTTGGAGGTAAAATGTTTTATATGCACTTATTGGATCCCTGAAATAAATGATAGTGCAGTAATAAAACCTATAAGCTATTTTTGACTCTCTCTCTTCCATGAAGTAAAATCACAGGTACTGATTATCACTTGTCTCTCCTTTAGGATCAAAAAAAAAGTATTTTCTTTTTTAATTGAAAGTATATTGAAATGAAATAAACGACAATTTCATTTTGATGGCAGGCCACACTTACACCTATTCTCAGACAATAGAATGTCAGTTATTGAAGAGCCTTGTTCTTGTGTCAGCAGTGGAATAATTTAGATCAGAACTGAGGTCTTGGTAGATAGTAAATGATCAATGAATTACAGTGGAGAGGAAGAAAAAAAAGAACCAAAAGCTTTAAGAGCAATTCGGAAAGCACTGCTATCCATCATGAAAACATTAAAATAATGAAATGGGATTTTGAAAGGCAAATAAATGGATTTTAGAATGATGTTGGACATGACACATGGATGACTCTTAAGATTCTTCCCTAAGATGAAAAATGTCTTCTTTGGCTTCATTTTGCCACCTAATTAGTCAAAATCTCTCCACAGTGACATCTGTCATTGTTTGAACTTAAGGAAGCATCCTATTTTCTGAATGGATCCAGTCCAAACTGAAGTCTAGTGTCTGGGATCACCTGGATTTACTGCATGGGCAGAAGAAGGCCAAGTTCAGTTTTTCTGTGTCATGTATAAGGGCTGCTCTGAAAAGCAGTATCTCCTATTTTATTATGTAGACCCATAACGTCAGAGGTGCATGTAGAGTTTGAACCTTCTCACCAATATTTAGTTACAGATTTGTTGCTCTGTGACAGATAGCAGCAGAGGGGCAGTTTGACGAAATGGCATCTGACATGGAAGCGTGCATGAAGCAAAGGTGTGGATCTGAACTCCTCCATGAAAAAAAATTGCACCTGTTGACATTCACTGATGCTTGCTGAACATTAAAGAAGACCTAACAGTGGATGTTAGCACAGTGAGGTGCTTGGTGATGCGTTTCAGTAACAATGCCATCACATCAGCTGTGAAACAGTGGGTCACCTCCCCGGTGCAGATTTTTATGAGTGCAGCATGCAGGCTCTTATACATTGCTGGTGAAAAAAACACTGCTAATGGTGATGATTACATGGAAAAATAGTGTTTTGTAGCTGGAAATATGTTCTATCAAATAGTGTTCTCATGCTCTTTGTATCTGTTGTAGTTTGCATAGAAAGAAATAGGAGACATTAATTTCAGAGTGGCCTATGTATCAGCAGATATCAAATGGGGAAGAAGAAGTGCATTTTCTGACACATCTATGCTGCATGCAACCTGGACACTGCCTCCAGCCTCAGAGGACAGTACATCACAGGTAGCACAAATATCCAAGTCAAGACAGTAGAGCTCGGCCTTAATTCAACCAATGAGTTCTACCATGCTCAAGCACATCCAGGACTGAACACAGCCACATCAATACTAGTTTTAGGGTCTCCTTCACCAGGATGCAGCTTGTAGAGTTAAACCGAAATACAGTTTCTATCCTGGAACTTTTCAAATGTAGGCTATTGCATTTTGCAGTCTTCATCACCACTGACCAGCAGTCATGTCTCAAGGTGAGTTCTCTGTCCCACAGTGGATTTTCAACATCTCTCAGCCCCACACCTACCTCAGGAGCAATATAGTCAGGAGTCCCACAGAAAGTACTTGTCTTTGCATCTCCAAACATGTTCTCCTTACACATCCCAAAGTCAGCAATTTTGATGTGCCCTTCACTGTCCAAGAGGACATTGTCAAGCTTCAAGTCTCTGTAAAAGAGAACATGTATTTTTTAACTGTTACAGAGACATGAAGTTTTAGCAATGTAAACAATTCCATCTGTTATCTTCCTCTGTGTAGTGCCTATGTACTGCAATTACAAAGGAAGACTGAAGGTTGAAGGAGGTGCTGCTGTCCCTTGAACTTCAGTATACCTTTTCCTCATTCCCCTGTCCAAACACATATCTATTTTCTGGTGAAGACTTTACCCATATACTGTTTTACAGTTTATTTTTATTTTAACTCTCTCAAAGAAGGACACTTTCAATGCACTGTGTTACTGAGATGGTTACCTACTAATGCAGGAACAATGGCTCTTCATGCTCCTTTGCAGTGCCTACACAACCAACTGTTGTCATGGGGCAATTATTTGCTGTTGCTAGAAAACAGCCAAAGGAATAGAAGGAGTCATCAATCAAAAAGAAATATAGAGACAACCAATACATTTGCTTTCAGTGGCAGACACTCAGGTTGTCACAATTTCCAGCCGGAGTGACTTATTTTAGTTACATCATTGAGATCAATCTCTGCCTGCCAGCACTGCTTTTATTCATTTGGTAGTTTGAAGTAAAACAAAAAGTCCATCACCTACAGTTTGCTTTTGCAATTTTGATGAGTCTCAAACTCACTGGCTTCAGAGATTGGAGTTTCTGCCAAAAACGCCTCTGCTCATTCATTAAAATTTAAGCCAACATTTCCAGACATGGATGCAGGATACAAAACAGCTGGATTCATTATTCTTACTGCATCACTAGCTGTGTAGTTTCACAAATTATTTCTGTCCATTTTCCAAAGCGCTTTGTTAGTTCTGACTGAATTACTGATGGCTGTGCATTCTCACTTGACCTTGTGTTCACTGTCTTCAGTGAAAAAAGGAAAAAGGAGCAGGACTGGTAAAATCTTTTCTATCAAAGCAAAGCCACACTGATTCCTGAGCTAGTTATTCACGCCACTATGTTATCTAATGTCTAACTAACATTTTGCCCACTCTTCCCAACATGGTGTATGGCTCCAGGCTCTCACAATCTCTCTTCTTTCATAGGAAGATAGGTCCCAAAACCTGGCAGACCACTGGAGTAGCAGTTTCAAATTAAAATGTGAGCGATAAGCAACAAGTCAATGTTAACAGTCCTATCATGAACTCAATACATCCTGCAAATTCTTCTGATCAAACTTTTGTAAGAAGTTTCAGCAAAATCAACAGATACAGCTAAGTGGTTTGGGAACCACTATAGAGGTCATCCTGGCTTAATGCTATTGAAACGGATCTCATGCTTATACAATTGCTATCATGGGTCAATAAACAGCTCTCACAATGATGACTAACAATGAATAATGAGATTTTATATGAATGAAAGTTTGATTTTAATGGGAGAGTGAATTGTAAATAAGCCATTAACTTCTACATCTTTCTAATGTTCACACTATGTGACAAACATTGAAATAAGCTCATTTTGGCTTCAGCTAACATCACTGATCCAGTGATCTCTCTCGCTTGTGACAAGCTATTTATTTCCCACTTTCACAAGAAGCTGCAGTGTAGTAACTAAGTTTTTCCAAGAAGACAAGTTAGACAAGAGCTCCCCAGAAATTTTCTCCTTTCAACCATTTTCTGATTTTTGCAGTCCCTCTTGCTTCCATCTTGTCCCTGTCTTTTCCTATAGGTCTCAAGCACAACCTTTGTGATTCAGATCAAAACACCCATGAATAACTTCTAAGCTCTTAAGAAAGTGAACAAGCAACACAGCAGACATTCCAAATCTCTCATGGTATAGTTGAACTTACACATCTAAATACATGGAAAGCTTAAACTGAGTGCTTATACTGAGTGCTATATGAATGTCTTGGTATAAATGAATCAATTAGCCTGCTTTAATGTTAACTGGAAAAGAAATGAATTCCAAAGAAGAGCTCAAATCAGCCTTTTCTGAACTACCTCTTCAGAAGAAAACAGCCAGTCATTTTAGAAGGAAATCTACATAGGAGTGTAATGTCAGTAAGTATCTCCAAGAAAGTCCCTCTGTTACAATCAGTATTTTCAGGGAAAGCACAAAAGTTTAGCATATTAGACAGTAAGGAGTGGAATTACCTGTATATTATGCCCTTTGAATGCAGGAACTGCAGCCCACTTATGATTTCAGCAGCATAGAACCTGCGTGATAGAAAGAACAAGTTAGAATATATGTTTTCCAAAAGCTGTTTTCAGCTAGCCCCCCAAGAGATTCAAGTTTGCCTTCACAGCATCCAAAATTTCATAAGCCCCCTTGAAGGCCCGGAGCATCTCCAGAAGCGTGGATTTTTACAGGAGATTCCCAAACCATTTCACATAGCTAGCAGTCCATCTACACTGAAAGTATTTTGGGAAATGGATAGTATTTGAAGTGTTGTCATCTTCAGGGCTTTGGTAATCACACTACATGGCTAGCTGAAAATTTCTGGTGTGTAAATGTTTCTATCGATGTGACCTTAAGTGTACCAAGTTAGAGGACAGCAGGGCTTGGAAACAACAGAGGGACTCCTCAGCTTGTCAAACAGATCTCTTCATTGCTCAGAATAATGACTTGCTTCCAAGATTTTACTCAAGATGTGAACTAGCTAGCAGCTTGGTGGTCTTTATGTAGAGACTTCTAGAGTTTTAAATCTTTGTTCTGAATAAGTTTCTGCCTAAACTGCACAATGAAAGTGCTCTGACCAGAAGGAAATGTCATCATCACCTCATAATCCCTCAGTGTTGTAAGGTTTTGCTTTATTATGAACATTCAAACACTTCTGCAAAACAAAAGGAGCTCAGAAAAGTGAACACAGATGTAAATGATTTTTTTAGATTTTTTATTTAAATTATTAAATAAAATTTAATTCCTAGAGTGGCTTTGATGCTGACTTTTGAAATATAATTGTTTTTCACAGAAGGATTAAAACACCTTTCATTTAGTCTAATTCTCCTATTTAATCAGAGCAAAATAAATTTTTAATTCTCAGTTTATCTTTTTTAATCAATATAAATCTAACTTTTGCACTTACAATAGGTTTTCCCTATTTTTTTAACTCAAAATTTAGAAGGAAAAACTAGTTCATACCATTACTTCTAACAAACAATAACATTGTCCCTCATAACTGAACCGTGAACCTCATTTGATTTGGTGTTGTAAAGAACAAGATGTTTAGTTCCACAGTTGACTGAAAATGTTCCTGAGGGATTAATCTGATGGAGGTAAAGCCAGGATCATTTTTCTAGGGCCTCCAATTTTGGACTGTTCAAGAACTCAATCAATGCAATCCTAGAGAAACCCCAGGGCTGTTTTAATTCAAAGCAGACACCTGTAGGCTGCTTTAAAATGATTTTAGGCATGCTCAGTGCTACCTGCAGACTCCTTTAGACATAAGATCTCAGGTGAAAAACTCCTTTCTGTGGACTAATTCAGCAAGCAAAGCAGCCTAAGGCACAGCTTCTATCCAACTGGCCCTGGGGTTGAGGTAGTATTTGATGTTTGAGGGCCTATTCTGAGGTTAGAACAAAGTATGACAGTCAGGTCACAGAATGGGAGGAGGCCTCTCATCTGTAAGCTGAAGGACAAGACTGCAGGCAGATGCAATGCTGACGAGGGTATAGCACCATCTGTAACACTTTCAGACAGAAATAGCTTCCCCAGTTGACCAAGAATGCAAAGTGAGTTCACATCTGACTAAACGAACTGCATGGATGTGAACCAAAACACTTTTTGTGGGAGGAGAAAGATGACAGGCAGAGGAAGTGACTAGAGGAAGCTCCAAGTCTGTAACAGAGAAGGGGTGATGACCTGCATATCTGTTTTGCTCAGTTTGGAGAGAGCAGGAATTGAAAGTGGTTCTGCTTTCATGCTAAAAAGCCAGCTGACAGTGCTTTGCAGAAGAGACAAGGCACAGAGAAGTCAAGAGTTGTGCCCAAGGACAGTGGTAGAGATGGAAAACTAAGAGCCCTGGTGTCCCCATCTGCCTCTTTTGTTTCTACCATGTGCCAAAAGGTAATCATAACATCTTACGTTGCTCTGGGAAGGTCAAATTTATGACAACTCTGGATATGGAACATGAGGTCTCCTCCGTTGAGATATTCCATCACAAAAAAGAGATTTTCCTTTGAGAATGAGATAAAACAAATATTAGGGGTGGGGAAAAGGAAAATAAAATCGCTGAAAAAGAGAAAGGAAAACATTAGAGATAGGGTTTTGGGTAGAAAGCAGCTTCTCTTTTAAGTTCCTAATTTCTAATCTTTGTTCTCTAAGCCCGTGCTCACCCTTATTTCTTTAATTTCAATAAGCATCATTAACAAACATTGTGAAGCCACATAACAACCAGCTGGTGCCATTCTTTTTTGCCAGCAGAACTCAAGGATCTCCAGAAGGAGAGATAAGTAACTTTGATAAGTAACTTTTCAGTGCTTGTATAATGGAAGGACAGATAGACAAGATTCCTCAGGGACCTACGGAAGAGGAAGAGGCAAATCCCGGGTCAATCCCTCTGGTTCCCAGCCCAGGGCATCATTCACTCAGTAGAGTGATCTCAAGTTGGTGTTACCTGCATGCCCACACATCTTTAATGGATGAACATGGCTCTGGCCTATTTGAGTTACCAGAGACACTGACCACATGCAGTTATCTAATCTAAGCATGTTTGATATGAAGCCTGGGAAGTGCTACATTAAATAAGGCAGGATTTAACTTGCCAGTGGTAATACTTGTGAACTACTTGTATTTCTTGATGACCATTGGGTATCTACATGCTAGAGAAAAGTGAAAAATAATGAAATCTCTGTTCCCCTACCAGGGCAGTGGAAAACTCTCCTCTTGTACATAAGAAGAATGGGGGAGATCTCTGTATTGAAGAAATGGCAGAAATGATCACCTAGGTTTCCTTTCCAATCCTTGGTGTATGCCATACTGATCCTCCCCTTGCCCCCTCTAAATAAAGATAACAAGCTGTTATCTAATGTCTAGTACTTATACACTTCACCAAGTTTCCCTGTCTCTATAATGTGCCCTCAGCCCATTGGAGGAAGGTGAAAGATCCTTGTCTTACTTTGGTCTGAAATGTACAGAAGACATGAGTCAGGAACGGGTGCTCCCATGCTAAGGAGAGGACTCTCTTTTCCACCATCGTACATTCGACATCATCATCCATAAGAACCACATCCTTCTTCAGGGCTTTCACAGCAAAATACTGGTCTGTGTTCTTCAGCTCAGCAAGGAACACCTAGAAAGGAAATGGCTGCTCAGAAAAAACAACTCTCTTCTCTCTCAGCTGGCAACAATGGCCATGAAAGCTGACTGAGATAGCCTGAACTACAGCACCAAGCAGCAAATTTTGCATGGGAAAATGGCTCTGAGGAATTCACAAGTGGAGACCTTAAGAAGTTGTTATTTAGGTCCCGATTCTGTCATGAAGACTTTGTGGACTCTGATTTGTTCCCCACATCCAGAACACTTTTATGAAGCTGAATTCTGAGGAGAGATGTGTAACTGCTAATTACAAGAACACGAGATACCTGCTCATACAGATGGGACATGTCAGAGAGCAGAGCACTTCTGACAACAGAAACCAACTTTATGCAAATGCTGATGAGACAAATTTCCTGTTTCCTGGCTTGAATTAACAAATCACAGAATACTGCTTTGTCAGCATATGAAATGCAAATGCCTTGCACCAGATCCTCAATAGGTGTAAATTGGTGTTCATCAGTTAGACCGATTAAGTCCCCTTTCTCACTGTCAGCAGGAGGTGGGAGCAGACAGCCTGGGTCCCCTGTGCATCTACAGGACGCCTCTGAGAAAAGTAAAACACACTGCAAAGGAGTTTAGGACCTCTGTTGTTATGGGCAGGGAAGGCAAAGTAGCCTGTGCTGGAAAGCAGTGCCAGTTGTGATCTTCATGTTAACAGACGGTCAATGCTGTTTCCTAAATACTGAATAAATATCTACAGTTCATCACAGACCTTTGCAGTTCTCTACCAGACACTATTTGCTGAATTAGCTCAGATGTGTTTTGACCCTGACAAAGGTTTTATTTACCCTTTTGGTTACTGTTGTATTTCACTCTGTAGCACTATACACTATATGCCTGTGGCCCTCAGTCTCCCCAGGTCCATGCAGAAGTGAAGAAGTCTTCCAGGCCTGGAGATCTGAATATCTTGTTCTCTTTGAGGGAAAGTGAATGACACTTCAAATAAATGCAAGCACCAGGAGTTATACCTACATGGGAAACTTGTGGGACAAGTTTGATGCAGAAAGACATAAACTATCCCTCCCCCTCCATGCCCAAAGTACGCATGGCAGAGAAATGTGGATTCTTGGCTTCTCTACTTGACAAGCCTCTGAGTAACCCTCATCCTGTGAGACCTGTTTTAAGCAGAAGTTGAATTAGATGATCTCTGGAAAACCCTTCCTTTGATGATGAATACTTCTATGACATCTGCACTGTTGAGACCAGGTTAGCCTGGACTGTGCAGTTGAGTTTTGTGGTTTAGTTTTAACTCACATGTCTCAGCTCTGCTTCACATACAAAGTGCAGATGTGCCACGTGCTTTCAAACATACAAAGTCAACACAACAGATCTTTCCCCAGTTTAAGATTTGGTTGCAGTAGTTGCTCTAGCTCGCTTAGCAAAAAGCAGGCTTTCTAGGAGGCAGTTTCTCTCTTGGAAAGGTTTGTGATCCAAGCAATGTGATACACAATTACTCTCCCTATTGGCTATGAAAACACAATGGAGAGTTCCTCTGAAATTACTTCATGCAGTTCTGCATTGGCATTGAATAACAAGAGTCCACTTCCAGGAGACATCTGCACAAAGGAGGAATAATCAACCATTCATCAAGATTAATGAATCTACTGAAAACAGGTGGCCCTTGTTTCAAAAGCACAAATTCTCGACTGCTGTGAAATTTGCTTTATGCTCCAACACAGATCAGAGATGGGAAAAAGCAGTTAGCACTCCCAGCTGGACTTGCTGCTCTGGAGAAGGGAGGTGACCCATACTCACCTTTTCAGCTGAAGATTCTACCTCCTGCCAAGATGGCTAAGCTAACCTAATGGGTGTAGCTGTAGGAAGAGGAACAGCAAAGAGATCTCATCCTCCTAATGCTTACCTTGCCAAAGCTACCCTTTCCCAGCATCTTGTGCAGGACAAAATCCTCAATGGTTAGCTTTAGCTGCACTTGGTCCTCTTGCTGCTCCAGGAGTTGTTTTCCTCCCAGGTCTGTCTCTATTAGAGACTCTCCCTTGGTTGTGCCCCCCACTGGAGTCTCCCAGGAGATGCCCTGTGGCTCTGCAACACACATCAAAACATTCAGATAAGCCCTGGGAAGTAAGGAGAAAATCACCAGAAGTATTATGAGGTATTTTGAATAGTTTTAGAAGTATATTTTCAGATATATGGAAATGTGGTGGCCAGATAAAAGAGTAGATTGTCTCTGCTTGCATACAGCTTTCTCTCCAGATGAAATTTTGCTCCAGCATAACTCTATTGTCTTCAGTGGCTTTATTCCCACTTTATGATCTACTTCATCTGTTCTGTAGCATGGTAGCAAAACACAACCAAATCTCTTACTTCTGGCAGCCTTTGTTCTTCATTCCTTCTTGCTGGTTGCTGTTACGATAGGATCCCATTTCTTTTGAGACCTTCCCAGACCCTTGGCAAAACTAATGTGTCAAACAAATGGGACAGCATCTTCATATTGGGTCACTGCTCCAGTTATGGAGAATTAATGAAATATTCCAGCTGTCCTGGAGAGGAATTACTAACAATCTTCAATTCTTCATTCCCTTGGATGTTTGTGAAATTCTAAGAGCACTTGTCCCTTATTGGATTTATCCCACTCACTCAAGTGCATGTACTTGCTGTGCTGCCTGAAATTGCTGAACAAGAACACTAATAATCAGATAGAATTGTAGAACCACAGAATCATAGAATCACCAAGGTTGGAAAAGACCTACAAGATCACCCAGTCCAACCATCCACCTATCACCAATAGTTCTCACTAAACCACGTTCCTCAGCGCTATATCTAAACATTCCTTAAATATCTCCAGGATCTGTGACTCCAGGATCTGTGACTCTACCACCTCTCTGTGCAGCCCATTCCAGTGCCTGACCACTCTTTTCAGAGTACTATTTCCTAACATCCAGTCTGAATTTCTCCTGGTGAATCACATGTTAACCAGACGTGAATAATCCCTTTAGGCTTTACTAGTTCACACTGACACATTCAGTTCTACTTGTAGCCCACAGAAAATGAACACAGATGAGGACATCATTGATTTTCTTTAAGGGGCCAAAGGGAATAGATAATACCAAAATTTCAGGTTGGATATTAGGAAAAATCCCTTCTCTGAAAGAGTGCTCAGGTGCTGAAACAGGCTGCACAGAGAGGTGGCTGAGTCACTGTCCCTGGAGGTGTTCAAGAAATGTTTGAACGTTGTACATGGTTTAGAGGGGAAATATTGGTGATAGGTGGACCATTCAGACCAGATGATCTTGGAGGTCTTTTCCAACTTTGGCGATTCCATGATCCTATGAAGATCAGCTTCTGAGTCATGATGGGCTTGTGCTGTATGGTATAAAACCCAGAGCACTGGTTTAATGTGGCTCTGCTTTAACAAGAGCCCTCTGGTATTTTGCTCTAGGTCAGTTTCTGAGTAGTTTCAGGATATTATCTCCACACATGGGAGTATTTTTTTGCATTGAGGAAGGGACTGATGGTGGGGCCTAGGCCTTCATCTCTAGCTAGGATTAGAGCTACAGATCTACTGTTCCAGCCCTTCCTTGGTTTAAGTATTAATTTACTTCTCTTTCTTCCCTTCCCTTTCTGGTAGATGTACTTTATAGCTTGCAGGAGTCTACAAAAACGTTGCAGTTTCAGAACAATGCTCCACAAACCATGAAGGTGGAGCACCTCTGAAATGACGTTCTATATGGGACACGTAGATTAAATGAAAGATGGTAACATTTTTGATCCTATAATCCAGAGCTCTATGACTTCAGCACAAAGTAGACAAAGAAGGAGTCTTTCCAGGACTGCAATTTTTCATTCCATGCCACTGAGCCCTTGGTAGCTTTGTTCAAGGTCTGTGTATCAATGCTCATCCCCAGTGTTTCTTTTACATTCCTAAATCTCTGCTCTTATAGCACAGAGCAAAGCAAAAACTTGATCATTTTTTGAGTGAAAGAATCAAAGATCTGTCAGTGGTTTTTAAAGGGATTGGATATCAACTCCTACCTAAAAATCTGAACTCAGAAAGAGATTTCGCCATAATGATCAAAAGGACTCTGAAACTCCTGCTTCAAGGTTGGTTTCTCTTTGAATTTCTCATATATTATGGTTTATGAGTCCCAGGAAAAGAATAAACACATTATTGCTGGCTGGATGAGTAGTGATTGGCATCTTATGTCACTAAAGGCTGAAGAAGTCATGGGGGAAGTGCATATTTATAAAGTGGAACGGAATCTTTGAGGTCTAGGGTCTCTGCTTATCCCAAGTGATGTAGCTGGGAGGAGTTATAGATATCCAGGGATGAGAAAGGTATGTCTTGCACTAAGTGGAAATGATATATGAAAGATTCATTGGCTAATAAATTTTCTACCCTTGCCACCTCCACTTAACTATGTAAAAAGATTAATAAAGCTTGCTGTACCATACCACTAGGGTAAATTACCTTTTTTTCCTGTTGTAGATGCGGGCACTGCCTGAAGAGGTGTCACCTCCCTCACCAGAACTGGGAACCCAATTTCAAGAGGTCCATCCCTGGAGATCTGTTCAGTATCACGCTGACAGCGAGCCTGGATGACAGAAAACTGCAAATGACTTTTGAGCCAAACATTATGTTCTGAGCTCCTGCACACTGCTTCCTCTTGAGTGTGACTGGCATAGAAGCCAAGATCTAGAACAGCTCTTTGCTTATGAAAAGAGTATCTTTGTACTCATTGTTTAGGGGTCTGATCACCTATAGGAACCCATAAGCTTCATCAAAGCTTCTTATGTGTGCAGGTTTTAACAGATGTTTGTACAGCCAATATAGAGTTACCTTATTCTGCAGAGTGGTCTGTGTCCCCCCTAATTAGCCACATGAAGACCTTTTTAACATCTTCCTTCCTAATAGTTCTCTATGAAGGGAAACATGGCAAAACACTGGAGGCTGGAACATACCACAGGCTTATCCCTGTACAGTGACTGAATGTTACTTTGAGAAACTCCTTGTCCTGGGATGCTGCAGAGACTCTGAGTTTGTGTGGAATTAGTAGTGATGAAACAGAAGCAGGAAATGGAAATACTCTGAAGGTTATTTAAACTCTGAAACTCCACCTATGCCTCAAAAAGCTCCCTTAACCTAAATTTTGGGAAATAAGGAGAGTATTTTAGGGAAAGTACATAGTGTTTGCCGCCTTCAACTCTCAATGGTGACTCCTTGCCCTGTTCTGGGGACAGGCCCTGTTCACGCCTACTACAACACTCAAAGGTACAGGGCAAGGAGCTACAGAGAGCCAGAAGATAGAAAATGGAGAAGCAAAAGCAGAAAAACAATCCTATTTGGAAGTTTGGCAACACTACTTATTGCACAAAGCTGAGGACTATGACGAATTGAATCTGGTACACAGACTCTCAGGAAGTTACAAATGGAAAAACATCTACTGTGTATATAAAGTTGTTGCCTTGGGATTTCTGAGGAACCAAAATATGATGAGCGGGGTACCTATAAATTTTATCCCCGTTTGAAACTACTGAAGAGCTGAGAGGCACCCTGATAATCCTAATTTAGAATGTAGATTTATGAGATGAGATGTAAGAAATACTTTACAGTCAAGGTGGTGAGAAACTGGAACATGTTTTCCAGAGAAACAGTGGATGCTCCATCTCTGAAAGTGTTCAAGGCTGGTTGAATGGGGCTTTGAACAGTGTGATCTACTGACAGGTGTCCCTGCCCATGGCAGGGGTCTTGGAACCAGATGGCCTTTAAGGTCCCTTCCAACCCAAACCATCCTACGATTCTATGAATTATTCTATGAATTCAGAGTAGATTTATCTTCCATTGACATTGGAGTTAGCCACCTGAACCCATGAAAACTTATTACCTACGGTGTCCCCTTTAATGCCTTTAATTCTTGTACTGAGCTAAACATAGGGCAATCTATCTTCCTTTCTCCACGTCTCCATGGCTTAAAGTACCTACCTGCTGAGTGCTCCCTATCAATGCCAGAGCTTCTGCCATTAGTTTCTGGTTAACTCCACAAAGGTTTGCTACTTTTGTTTGGCACTTGTGATGGACATTCATGCAGCACGCTAAAAGAAAGAACAGAGGTGTCATGACAACAGAGCACCACTGAGCTGTAAAGGGTTCAGCATCAGGCTGGAGAGCAACACGTACTGCCCCTGGCCAAGTGTAGAGGCTAACCATATGCAGAGAAGTAGGCACTAAGTTCTTTTGTACTTCTGAGAAGTGACTCTTCAGCCTCGTGGACCACATGTCCTTCTACAGAACCTCCTCCAAGGGTGGTCCTCTTGACCACTCCTTCACCATCCCAATATCATCTCAAATATGTCTCAGAGAGAAATGAGATTTGGCTTTTTAGATTGCATCCCTCTGAAGACAACAGCCTGTTTATATGCTTAGACCAGGAACTCACCATCACACTTCAGCCCTTGCCGTGCAAGGCCCCAGAGCAGCGTGCCACAGTGATCACAAAACGTTGGGCTTTTGTAGTTGTAGACTTTGAAGCGGTGAGGCATGTCAATCTTGAACCTCTCCTTGTGGAACTGCAACAGAAAAGCTGTGCTGGTGAATCACTTCTGCCCACCTCAGCTCTACATGAAAAAAACAACAGTCCTCAAGTTTCTACCACAGAAGGTGGAATATTTACTGTCACTTTATTCTTGACTATGACCATCTTTGTACATCTGAAGCTCTAACTTTCAGATGTACAAAGCCGAATTTTGGTGCCTAATATCTGTGCAACTCAGTGGCAAATTGGGTAATTTAATCCCTGCTTTTGATTTATCCAATCAGATAGCTGTTTGGACCTCAGCTACTCACACAGATGCCCTTAATGCTCAATGGAAAAACAAAGAGTACTTCTCAAAATGGTTTATTTCATCCTGAAGCACTTATCTACATTTGTTTTTATTAATCACTCTCTGAAAAAGCCTGTTTTTCTTCTTTTTGTATGTAGAGAGTTAAAGTAGATGACAAAGCTGGATGTGATTATCTACACTAGTGACATCAGAAGACAGGTGAGATGATTCTCATCTCTGAAGACTGTAGAAAGAGAACAAGTATTAGGAACTGTAGAAAAAACAGAAGCTGTAATACACAATTAAGAGATCAAAAGAAATAGTCCTACCAAGAGCTTAAGTTAAGATCTACTTCTGCCCACCAAAAAGGAGCTTTATTACAAATGGATATAAGAAAAAATAAATTAATAATGGGGATGTTAAATCTTCCTCTAGATGGTTTGGAAATCTCATGTGAAACATACTGGGACATTAAAGTACTGCTTTAAAAATTCAGTGTGATATCCTGCCTAACACAGGATAGTAAAGAATTTCCTCTAGTTCTCCAGCCCTTGTCCATGACTTCTCCCTGAGCTATACTTCATACCTTAGAAAAATGTCAGTCCTGATTCAGTGACTGCTTATTCAGTGGCTGCATTTGAGTAAATCACAAATCGGAGTTAATGAAACCACAGGGCATATAAAAACCAAAGGACGAAGATCAGATCACATTGCTTTTAGTTTAGTCACATATCTGAACCTCTTATACAGCGGTGTAGGAGAGATCTAAATGACTCTGAAATGTTTTAAAAGCAACAGAGTAGTAATACATACCATTGTTTCTCTGCTATTTACTGCTGATCCTGTACACTTGGCTATTACTTTATCGATGCACTTCTTATGAATGGCAGCATTACATTCTGAAAGAACAAGTGTGTCATGGCATCAATGCAAAAACCTCTTAAGGGAGAATCAAATAAATAAATAAATAAATCAACAAAAAAATATTCTTACGTCTGCACTGGTAGCCTTGTTTATTCAAACCCCTGAAATAAACAGAGAAATGGTTGATTCTGAGTTTTCTGAAAGCTTCCACATAAGAGAGGAGAGTAATACTTAGGAAAGAAATAGAATATAACAGTCTTGTTTTTTATCAGCCCTCAGAGAGTTTCTCTAATCTAAATACCTTCTGTGGCTTTCGCACCTTTTCCAGTGAATATTCATATTTTGCAATATCTAGATAGCAAAGTAAGCTGATTACAGATGTCTGTACATTAGGTCAAACCCAAAAATATTTATTAAAAACACACTAAAAAATGAAGGGAATTTTCACAGTTGGAATTATATTGTGAACCACATCCTTGAAGTGATGCAATAACTCCTGTATTTAGGATGCCAAGGTTGCTGCACTTACTGACAATAAAAACACAGATATTCGTCAAAGGAGCAGAGCTGCTCCCTCAAGTTGAAAGGGGAAAAGGCACAGATCTATTTCATTTACCACACGAATTCGTGACAGACAGAGCAGAACGTAGGTTGTGGAAAGAAGGTGGCTGTGAATTCATGGCACTTCACGTTATGGATTTTGGCCTGTTTGATGGCTCCCCTGCGCTGATGCAAGGAGAAAAAGGCTTCGCTCTCACAGTCAGCCAGGTCCTTCGCATCTAGGGAAAGGAAACAGAAGATCTGTTAGGGTACAATGCCCAGGACAGGCACTTTGAGAAAATGCAGCTACTAAATGTCTGGAACTGGTGATTCAGTCATGGGAATGAATATTTTAAAGAAACACTTCTTTCTGAAACCTACACAAGGCTAGTTTGGATGTTTTCTGTCTATTATTCCTACAGGGACACTAAAGTTACTTTAAACATGGGGTTGTAAGCTCCCTTGAATAATGCTATTTTATGATTCTATGAGATCTGGTAGTAAACATATGTCTGTTCCTGGGATACTCTTTTTTACATTATTTTTCCTTGCCAACAGTTGCTTTACTGTTTCTCATGTTCATATTTTTATTCACAGTTAATGGTTAAACTTCTTAAAACAGAAAATAAGCCACTTCTGGTTGCACATGTATGTACACGTGCACTTACACACAGGTCCATATCTACAAATCTAGATATACAAACAATACCTCAATTTCAATTTCTTTCTTGATTTAATTGTGTATTATACAACAAGTTACTTAGATATTCTGTGGAAACCAGTCCCCTGCCTAATCTGGTGGTTATCCTGCTCTTTTTAATACAAACACCACTTGTATTTTCTACGCTTTGTAGTATGTCCCTGGAAGTGGAAAGTCCTTCCCTATATCTATAACCCACAGTTTCATCTCACTTTTGTGAAAGATAGCAAGAACATCAGCATCAAAGACAGGAGAACAAGACTGATCATTTTGGTTGCAATCCATTTCCTTCAACAAAACAAAACACATTTTGCATGGACATTGAATTCAGCAGGTGGGATTCAGTCCTCAGTGAAGATACCTAAACAAATGTGTGTCATACTGTGCAGGATGACTATGCCACTGCTACATGTTTGTGAAGATCTAGCTGGTGCAAAAAATGGAGCCTAGTGAAGGAATGACTCAGCTCACTGTGCAGCAGGCACCTCCATCTGGTCAGATGAATTACTCTAGGCTCCTGCTTTGCCTTGATTGCTCTTGATTTTAGGCATACAACTTAAATGTCTATTCAGGTGTTGTCAGCTGAAAGTTGTATCCTATCCATTACGACTACATTAGAACTCACACCATGGTACACACTCAATGCATGTGTACATGTACTATGATTTCAAAGGGAACCAGCTCCTTTGTATCTATTCTCACTTTATATAATGAGAAAACATACAATTACAGTGGCAAAACATCCACAAATTTGCTTTGCACATCACAGAGGAATAATATTCATCCCCACCATACAACAGAAATTATATTTCTGAAGTATTCATTTCAAAACACTATGATAGTTCCTATGAATAAATCAGTAATAAAGCCATCACTGCTTACAGTGAACATACCACGTCTGCCCTGCATAACTAGAAATCGCATCTATCAGTTAACAATCAAAATCACTTGCCACTGATTTCCAGGAAGTATCTTGCATTCATCAGCATTCGCCCCTGAGGTTTCAGTTCTAGCTGGTCGTGATAAGTGGAAAACAAGAAAAAAAGAAAAGTGTGATCATTACAGAGCTATTCAAAGAAGCAACTAATTACCTCAAACTACCTCTAATTCCCAGGGGAATTAATGAATGGATGCTAATTGTTTGGTTGCTCATACTGGCATGGGAGAATATGGAGAGGTAGCAACAACTGTAGAGAGACAAGGTCAGATCACCTCTTATCAAAACTGTATGATGAAACTTGTAAATGTGACTAAAACACAGAAATAACAGGAAAGTTTTAAGACAGTAGATCAGGACCAGCACATCTACAGTGACAACTTGTCAGTCCCTGTGGATTATGCCAGGGAAAAGTGAGAGAACCTCTGAAAACCCAGTATCACCAGAAAGATGCTTAAAAGAATGCTGAAATCTTCATAAAACTGGGTCTACAATTCTAGCATTCATTACAATCAATATGAGTGATGCTACAGTCTTTCTCAGGTGTGTTGAGCTCTTCCTATTGAGTCTTGAAATTCCCATCTATTCCAGTCTTCATGCATCATGCCTGTTTTAAATCTGGACCCACCCTTCTGGAAAGCTTTCCGATTTCTTCAGCCTGAGAACCACAACAGTGCCTTCCCCAAATAACTGGGTTATAATACACTTCTCCTCCTTACAGGTGAAGCAGAGCCATTATTGCACAGAAAAGTAAGAAAGGTGTTATTTTCTCCTCTCTCTTCTTCACCAAGCTACAGCCTTTCAGATCTGTGAATCTTTGGGTTGGAATGATCCTGAGCAGGACGTTTCAGTTTTCTGTTTCAGTCCTAAGTGCCTTAATTCCTTCTAAGATATGTGTTAAAAGTGCAGTTCTCTATCAAATTTTGCCCTTAAGTCTTTTAAGCAGCCACACTATTTTTGACATTTCTGCTGTCTGATTAACCCAAGCAGCTTAGCTTGAGAACTAACAGGAGAAACAAAACAAAAAACAATTCCAGGAAATCGGTGTATCTCCAAATGTCCTTCTACTTTATTGTTATTCATGATGTGGCAACAGGATAATACACTAAAGACTTTTTTTCTTGCTTGGACTGTCAGGAAATACAACCTTACATTTAGCATCCTTATGAAGACTGTTACTTCAAATTTACTCCACTATAACTCCAGTGATTTTGAAGGAGCTCTTTTGCCATAATTCTGAAGTCAGGCAGCTGTGAATCAGTTCCTCGATATTAGATTAAATTTGTAAAGCTGTTTCCCCAGAGCACATAGAATAATTCACATTTAGCCACTCAATTACCAATTTTCCCCAGTGAGTTTATTAAGTGAAGAGTAATATGTGGGCACAGCTCACGTGAAACAGAATCCTTGCTAAGAGAAAGCACATTTCTATAAAACAGCAGCAGGTATTGAAAAATGTGCTGTGCTCTTTTTTTTTGCTGACATACATGGAAGTTTTTCTTTCAAGTCAAATGCAAGCAGACTGAAAATGTTATTCTTGGATGGCAGCTACCTCCTTCTGCCCTGTTGGTGACAGTTCGGCTTGGACATAAGGCACTTCCCCACCCTACAGCAGCTTTCCCATCACGTGCTACAAGAGGAGATAGCAGCACTCACCCATATTTCTGTCTTCCCATTGCTCTTTTTGCACCTCTCCGCCAGCACCTTGAGTTCCACTGTGGTCTCTGAAACCATTTCAGCACTTTTATCCTTGACGACGATGTGCATAACCCTGCCGTTGTTGATGTGGGCATCAAAAGTGCTATTCCAGGGGGGGTACATGGTGGGTTTCTTCTGCACGTACACTTGGCCATTTTCTGTCAACAAGAAGTGGTTTGGATTGAGTGGGCTTGCTTTTCATTTGCACTAAGGCCATTGCTCTACAGTCCCTAAGACACGTGTGTTATCTACCCTCTTCAAGGTCTTTCCCCAGGCAGGATGGGCAAAGGATCATATCAGTGTCTTAGGGAATTACTGTGTGAAGTGAAACCTGGAAAGGGTTTTATCTCACTTAAGGTGTTTACAGTGTGTATGTCCATACCTGTTTTAGCTGAATACTGACTGTCTTCAGAGCCAGTGAAAGGAATTTAGTCACTACGAATCAAAGGAGTTAAGAGTGCATTCATCTGCCCAAATACAAGCATCTGCCTTAGAGAAAAACAGTTTCTGCTCTTGAGTGCATTAACACCACTGAGTAGATACCAAATGTAGACTCCACATGTAGATATCCACATGTAGATATCCAAATCTAGTCAGACAAATCCCATGGTACAATAAAATACCCACATCTAATCAGATGAATCCTACAACCAACAATCAGCTACACGTATAGTGTGTCCCATGGCAATGCAAAACAAAACACATTTACCAAAGCTGGATGTGCTTTGCGATTAGGTTTACCCGGAATGCTCAGACAGACAAATGCCACACCTCAGCTACCTCAAGGCAGTTAATAATAAATCACTGACTTGCAAACCTGCAAGCATATCCATAGCAATGTAGAGCTGCTGACTTAGTAGACCTTTTCTTCATCTCTTCATGTGTCCATTCCTTTTCCTTCACAATAGACACTTCTTAAAATGGTCTAAAGTGTATCTTTGAGCCCCAGCATGAGCTGGCAAAGAATCATCTCTCTACTTTGTCATGTCAAGTTAAAGAGTCTCAGAGAAAAAACAGGGATTTTTGAGGCTTGTGCCACACCTACAGGATGGATTTAAGTTAGGAAATAAATTCAGAGGTTATTGGAAGCTGAAGAGAAGGAGAAAAAAGATAACAAGTGATTCCTGACTGTACAATATCCTTCTCAGGAAATAAGCGAACATTTATCAGGGAAGAAACAAATATCAGAGATGTGAGATGTAACAAAAAACACTCTATACACTGGTTTCCTGTGAAAGGAAAATGACTGCCAGCGATACTGATGTAAACCATGCTGGCTAGATAAATCTGAGAAAGGATTCTGCTTAAGGTAGATATGCAGGATCCTGCAAGCAATACTAGCTTGCTGAAATGTCACTCCACAACCCAATATTTGCCCACTGCACATACTTGTCTTACCCACATAAGCTGGGTTTGAGCTGCAGAATGCTCTGACCATCAGCACTGGCTTGCATTGCAAGCCTGAGGAGCAGTCATCCCCACAGCAGAAAATCATTTCTCACTCTTGACCTGCCTGGTATGATGAATGGTTCTACTGCTAAACCTTAGGTTCAAATTCAGTTTCTCCAAATTTTAGAGAACCTCAGTCTGAGCTAAATCCATCTTCATCAGTTAAGTGGAGTTGATATTTCATGTATGAAGATTTAGAAAATTCAGACAAGGGTAACAAAGACAATTATGAGGCTGGAACATCTCCTGTATGAGGAAAGGCTGAGAGACCTGAGACTCTTCAGTCCGAAGAAGAAAAGGCTAAGAGGGGAATCTCATAATTCTTTGTAAAGAAAGTGCTGTAGTCAAGTTGATGGGGAGTGGACTCTTCAGTGATGTGCAGCACTAGACCAGGAGGCTCCAGGCAAAAACTGGAACACAGGAAGTCTTGTACTAACGCAAGGAAGAACTTCTTTACTATTAGAGTGATGGATCATTAGAGCAGGCTGCCCAGAAAGGCTGTGGAGTCTCCTTCTCTGGAGATACTGAAGATCCATCTGAATGCCTTCCTGTGTGATCCGCTGTAGGAATCCTGCTGCGGCAGAGAGGTTGGACTTATTAAGCTCACTGTTCACAAGCTTAACTTACTTCTGTCAGGCTTGCAGAGGTATTCTGAACACTCTTTCAACAAAAGCAGTTGAGATAAGACATGAAAATTGCAATGAAGAGCAGAAATATCAGTAAGGACTGCAACTCCCTTGTCACCTCAGCAAATCACTCGAAGAGCATGAAATGCCCTGCTTGCAAAACAAGTGTTTTGGTTTGCACTGCACTCCTAAATGTACTGCTCAAACTAACAAACCTTGGAATGAAATGAACCAGCCAATACAAGGGATCAGACATACATCCTCGGCTGACATTTGTGGAAACCTGCCAAGGTTTAATCTAACTCTGGGCTCCCAAAGAATGAAATAGCATCTGTCTTTCCTGGGGAGGACTTCCCACTGTAGCTGGAGTGCTTTTCCTTCAGGCCTGCTGAGTTTGGACACAGAGCAGGATCTTCCACAAAGCAAATGTCACCAAGACAGGCAGCAAAACGGCATTGGGGTCAGCTGGCTTGGGAAGGAAGAAGCTACTTTAAAAGGGCAATTTCTTTTGTACCTCAGTGGTGCCTTTAATCTCTGGAATAGTTTGTCATTAGTAACAAATTGCTATAACACTTCTAATTGCACTTTTTTTTTCTATTGTTTTTTGTCGTGGCTAGTCAACGTGGGGCAGCCTTTGGCATGTACTCAAAAGGAGGGCCATACTCTCGTTTTTAGGAACCAGGCATACTTATAGTCTACCACTTCTCTTTTGCAAATAAACAAAAAAGAACATCCTCTCCTCCTACTTTCCTAGCGCTACGTGTGGTATATGCCATTTATAACACAACTTTGCAAAAGCAAGAGCAGAGACATCAACCAAAAGAGGACAGACAGTTCATTAGCGTGAGACTGAATCTATGATGAAGGAAATGAGATTGTTTAGGCTGGAGAAGAGAAGGCTCAGGGAGGCCTTATGATTCTCACAACTGCCTAAAAGGAGGCTGTGGCGAGGTGGGGGTCAGCCTCTTCTCCTGAGTAACAGTGTTAGGATGAGAGGTGATGGTCTTAAGTTGCTCCAGGAGAGGTTCAGGCTGGATATGAGAAAAACTTTCTTCTCAGAAAGACTGGTGAGGTACTGGAACAGGCTGCCAGGAAGGTGGTGAAGTCACTGTCCCGGGAGGTGTTGAAGAAATGTGGAGATGCAGCTCTGAGGGACATGGTTAGTGAGCGTGGTGAAATGGGTTGATGGTTGGACTAGATGATCTTAGAGGTCTTTTCCAACCTTAATGATCCTACATGATTCTATTCCATATTTTCAGCTCTGTGTTTAGGCATGTTCTACTCTGCATTCTGCCCTTTCTGTTATGCAGCAATCATTTGCTGTACAGTTTCACTGTCCATGTAGCAGAGAATATGAGTCTGTCAGGGTTGTTTGTATGTCTTACAAGCTTCGGAGCTGATACACTTCTGTTTCCCCGGGTATATCACTGTTGCCAAAATTTGCATATCAGAGTATCAAAATACAAATGTTTTGAATTTCATCACTGCTAAGCTACAGACTTGCTGTGAACTCAAGGAACCAGAGAGTAAACAGTGAACAAAAAAATAAACAACAAACCAGGGTGGCAGCTATTTCAGATATTCTCAGCTAGCATTTGTCCTGAGGCCCTCACTGCTTTTTGCTTCTTTGAACCTGATGGAGCAGCTCCTCGGGATGGTCATGCTGAGATAATTTCTGGCATTTAGCATTGGGCTTATGTCATTGTATATCAGACACGTACCTCTGAGCAAAATGAACTGCCCACAAAGTCAGAAAATAGCACTGGGTGTTTCCAAGGTGTGATTCACCAGATCCAATCTAGCTGTATTCCTTAAGAGGTGAATCCCACTATCAAAACCCCTCTTTGCTCCCCTGGGATACGATGCAAGGGTAGCCAACTTGCTCAGGTATTGATATCCTTGTCTGGAAGTAGGAGAGATGTATTCCACTATGATCTCACCTTGGCTTAGTTACCTTAAGATGAGGTTACACATCAAAATGATTGGATAGGGCCCTGGGCAATCTGATCTTCCACTCGATCTGGTGGCTGGCAACCCTGCCTGTGGCAGGGGGTTGGAACTTGACGATCCTTTAGGCTCCTTCCAACCCAAGCCATTCTATGATTCTATGTTTAGAAACCCTCTACCAGCAGCAAATTAAGAGCAACACCTCCAGGGGTGATAGTGAGATGAATTAATCATAGGAAGTTCCTGTTGCTGTCACT
The DNA here is from genome assembly GCF_038088225.1 of Cyrtonyx montezumae. Lineage (NCBI taxonomy): Eukaryota > Metazoa > Chordata > Aves > Galliformes > Odontophoridae > Cyrtonyx > Cyrtonyx montezumae. The sequence goes on along the minus strand of NW_027072034.1, from coordinate 157,868,326 downwards.
GACATGATGAGTGGTGGCACTGAGTGATACGGTTTAGTGGGCATGGTGGTGATGGGTCAGCGGTTGGACTAGATGATCTTAGTGATCTTTTCCAACTTTAACAATTCTATGAGGACTAGAAATCAAATCCTCTGGCTGCTCCAGAGCGCCCTGAGCAACTGCCAGAGAATTGCAATTACACCTCAACTAACAGAAATCTTTGACGTCAATTGTCAAAGGATGATGTCAATTGTTCCTGTATTTCACCCTCACCAATGAAAATAGTTCTTCCTAATACATTTTTTTTTTCATTTCTCATTGGTAGGGTATTATTATTGTTTTTATTACTACTACTATTATCAAATTTCTCCACAGCACAGAAATTATATCCGTTAGTCTGAATATTTTTTTTCATTAGATGCCAGAAAACACTTTCAGCTCTAAGACAAATAAATATTGGTCTGTTCTGCCCAAATTGACTTTATTCACTATTGAACTGGCAGGGGCTTCAGTTTGAGTTACTGCTCTTTCAAAGGTCTCATTAAAGCAAACAGCCAAGCTGAACACAGAGCTCAAACAGGTCATATTTTCAGTAAAAAGTGAGATTTTAGTGATATCTTATCACACAACATTTTCTTTCCTTCTGAATTTACCAGACACCACATTTTCCAGCATCACTGTAAGAGTAATTTCAACAAAGCCAATGTTCAATGTTATAAATGCTGATTTTTTTTAAACAGTAAAATACTGAATCCATTAAAAACTGTAAAATTTATTTTTTAAACTACTTCAACATCCCTGGAGGTTGGAATCATATTTTTTTTTTCAAATAATAAAAAGGGATTTCTGAGTTGATTTAACTTTTAAAAGAATCACAGAAGTCAAGACAGGAATTTATCAAAGATTTAAGATAAATATCAGCCAGCATAAGAAATTCCCTAACATTCAAGGTCTTGATCTCCATGGATGTTGAGAAGCAGAAGTGAAGAACTTTTTATCCTCTCACAAAGACTGTTTCATGCATAAAACATGTAAGAAATCATTTCCAAAAGAGGACATATCAGCATTGCTCTATTATAAAAAGCGTGTAACAACCTGTATGTATATCCAGACAGAAAAAAGTAGCTTAATGTAAGGTTTCAGCTTCAAACATTTCACAGAGCACAGTAATTATCCAGAGATATTAACTCTGCAAAACCTGGGGATGTTCTGAGAGCTCTTAATTAATGGTGGAAAACATCGGATCTGTCAGTTCCTCAGAAAATGGGATAAACAAGGACTGCTCTTTCAGGATATTTCTAGGACACTCAGATTGTATCTGTCCAAAGTCCCAACTGACAAAACAACAACAGCTGCTTGTATAAAAGTGAAACTGAGTACAGCACAGCTCATCAGCTGTGTCACATGCTGGGACCTGCAACTCAGCTGATAAAAATCTCACACTGAAGAGAGAGACTTTGTTAAGCACCACCTTAAAATCAGGTTTTCTCGCACAGTGCTGAATCTAACCCTGCCCTGGATTTAGCCACAAAAAGTACTTCATAAACCCTTATAAAGATCTACCACATGCTTCCCACACACCAGTAACGGCACAGTAAGGCACATGTTTTCTACAAATCTCACGTGCACGCTTAACACCTCCCCACTTACCTGACTCCACGGCTTCTTTAACCATCACAGCACAATAAGGGTTAATCACCTCCCCTTGGGATGGCAGGTAAGGACCACTGTCATAGTTGGATAAACCAATACGCAGAAAGGGAGACATGATAAGTCCTGTGTCAAACAAAAGACAAGGCAATATTTGGGAAGAGTCTAAAAATTCCCTCGGTTTTAAACCAGCCTCTTATCTTCAACAGCCAGGAGTACACCAGACGTTAGTTATCCATCCAGCTGAAGCTCTCTGACTTCCTCCACTGTCCCACGAGACGATGGACTGACCGAGTGCTGCTGAATGTGTGCAGTGTAATGTAACGTAGCTGTCAGCTTAAGCACGGAGCTGAACTCATCACAAGCCTGTAAAGACAGCAGCTCTGAGGACTAGTGACTCGACATCAGCTGTCAGAAAAGAGAACAATACACAGAAGCCAAATCAGGGCTTTCTTGGCTGGGACAACCTTTGCTGTAATTTATGTTGAGTCATGCGTTAACGAAGCTGTATGCTATGTGAATAGAAAGGGTTTTGGGAATATAAGGCTGCTAGAAGCCTGAAAGTTGAACATGAAACCGTGAAATAACTGCATACTATTTATATACAGCATGGAAATAATCTTAGGCTTCCAACTGACTGGATGCTGACCCATTTTTATCAGTGTAGCTATAAGGAGAAAATTCAGCTCATATGAACCATACTGTGTACAGAGTGGAGCAAAAAAAAAAAAAAAGATTCAGAGTAATTTTAGGCTGCTAAAAACAGAAACACATAAAAGCAAGATGCCAGGAAACAAAGCCTTTGGGTTGGTCTTCTCTGCAGGCTCTTTGAGAGCTTCCACTGAGAAGATTTAGTGAATCAAGCAATTACTAACTTCTGTACATGCTGCTCATCTTTGTGCCATCTGGGCCCAAGGATTGGAACTTACCACTCAACTTTTGTGTAAACTTCTAAGCACATTATTCTTGGCTCCCCCCTCCAGCCAATGGTGTGCAAGAGACACTCTGAACTTCACTATAGATGGCTGTGCTTTGGACCACCAAAGTTAAATAAACTACCAGCAGCTGTTACCTGCCAAATATTTTGTTCAACTACAACAGTAGAGGATTGAACAATATGTCAGGTGGGATGTAGCCCAAGCATCTTCTGCCTTTCACATAGAAAATGCTCCATCCCAGTGATAGCTTCTCTAGTCTCACATATCAGAGGATCAACATTCATTGCTGAGAATGACATTTTCTTACCTGTAAATGGTATTTCCTGATTTACAAATTCAGTCTTTGGCTAGAGAGGCTTCTCTGGTCATCACAGTTCTGGACAACATGGAAAAGATTTTCTCAGATGAAAGAATGAGGGTAAGAGTTCCTCTAGCTTGGCTGACTTTAAATCTTCGGCTCTCTGTTCAGGGAGACAGAATCATCAAGGAGAAAGGAAAACTTGAGAAAACAAGATGCAGTCTTTTCCTTGAGTGTCTTCTCTCTTACCCAGCAACGTGGTGCAATGAGTTTCCATCAGTGCCAGTGCAAAAGTCCAGGGCAACAGTAAAAGTCAGAACAACTTCCTAGCCATAGATGTTCATTCCCTGTTCGCTGAAGATGTATTGGACTGAATGATCCTGAAAGGTCCCTTCCAAATCAAATGATTCTACAATTCTATGAACTTTGTGTTAGTGCATGGCCAAGTCTCAGCAGGTTTTTGTTTCACTTGCCCCTTGGATACGATGAGATCTTCTTCTTCCTGTTTTCTAAAATGAAAATAAACAGATACAGTTAGCACTGGAACTGAACCACCAACTATTCTGTCGTTAATAAGTGTTGAGCACTCTGACTGCCACATTTTCTGAGATTTTTGCAAACAGTGCTTGTGCAGAAAACTGTAGTTATTCTCTGATAGCAATTTGAAAAGGGGAGGCTTTGCAGGTGATTCCCTAACTTTTTTACCTTACGTAAGGACAATCCATACACTGACAATATATGAAGACTCTCCTTCCCATGTGATCTCTCTGAAGAGTATTGCATACACCCATTATCCAAGTGCCTGATGAACTTTCTCTGGAAGCCACTTGCATTTCGATATTCAAGTACAGGTAGCTCTGTGTGGAGGAACATTTGTGACACTGCACAGTAGTACAATGAACAGACTATGAGTGGTCCAGGGCATAAAAGCTGAAATTTCACATTATTGTAGGTGTTGGAAGAGACCTCTAGGGATCATTGAGTCCAACCCCCCTGCCAAAGCAGGCTCCCTACAGCAGGTTGTACAGGTAGGCATCCAGGGTCTTGAATATCTCCAGAGAAGGAGAATCCACAGCCTCCCTGGGCAGCCTGTTCCAGTGCTCTGTCATCCTCACCATGAAGAAGAATGAAAAGAGGTTGGCAATGTCCCTTTGACTCTCACACTTAGGATATCTATAAACTTTAATAATATCCCTGCTCAGTCTTCTTTTCCCAACGAAGAACATACCCAGGTCTTTCAGCCTTTCTTCATAGGGGAGATGCTCCAAGCCCTTTATCATCTTTGTGGTACTCCGCTGGACTCTTTCCAGGAGAACTTTTTGTCTTTTTTTGTACTGGTGAGGCCAGAACTGGATGCAGCACTCCAAGTGAGGCATGACCAGGGCAGAGTAGAGGGGGAGGATCACCTCTCTTGACCTGCTGGCCACACTGCTTTTAATTCAACATCCCATTGGCCTTCTTGGCCACAGAGGGCACAATGGCCAACTTGTCATCCACCAGGACCCTCAGGTCCTTCTCTGCAGAGCTCCCCTCCAGCAGGTCATGCCCCAATCTGTACTTAGTCTAAAGGCAAAAGGAAAAACGAATCAAGGGGTCTCCAGTAGCAGCAGGGAAATCCAAACACCTGAGTCATGCTTCTATGTATGCAAGGAGATGGATTTTCTCTGCCTCTTCCCATGCTCTGCTAACATTTATAGTGACTGCTGGACAAGAGAAGGTTGCATATCCTCTTTCATTTCCACAGTTTCCAAACTCTTGGTTTTATGAATCTGCTCCTTTGTCGGGACCAGGAGAAAGTGCTGGTCAAGACTCAGAAAAGACTTGTGAAGCTTGTCTTTAAAACTCAGGGCGTTCATCAGAATTACTAGTCAATGTGTTGAGCATTAAGAACAGTAGCATTAATAAAGGAAGACAGGTTTTTTGAAAGCTACTTGGCACTAAAATGCAACAACGCTATTGGGCCAAGTACTAGGGAAACAAAACAAGGGTTAAAACTTTTAGCCTGGTATTCATCAAATTTACATGAAGTCAGTGTAGTTACAATGTAGTTAAAATTGTGAAGACTAGCAAATATTAATATAATTGCTACAAAAATTGAAGTTTAGATGTACTACATAGTACACGCTCAAATCTGTGGATCTGGTCCCTAAATAGTGACATTTAAAATGGAAGTATAACAAAGCTGGAATCCCAGCCTAAAGTGCAATACTTCACTTAGGCAGTGCACTCGTACACCTCTTGAACAGGTTTCCTGAAGAGATTCTGGTTTCGACTCCAACCTTAGAGAAAGTCAAAGTTGTTTGGACGTGGTCCTGGGCTACAGTTTCCAGGAGGCCTTGCCTGAGCACTGGAGTCAGACAAGATGACTTCCAGAGCTCTGTTCCAGTCTCAGTCAATCTGTGATTCTGTGAAACCACAGGTGGGACAGATTTCACTCAATCACAGATGTCCATGGCAATGGTATCTCCATGTGAGCAGTTACCTGGGCTCCTGAGAAAGGAACAGAGAGCAACTGGTACTCCAGATGGTGAATTGGCCTCATTTTAGATCCCTCCATAGTGTACGTTAAATCTTCTTCTCATCTTTGAAAGCAAAGGGTGCTGACTGGATACAGTCAATTCACATGTAACACTTCCATTGCAGAGATGCATTTTTGATCATGTTTCCCAAGCCATTACAACTTCCAAAAATTCCATTGTGCTGTATCAGATCTGTAAGGCTTGTGTTAGGATTTCACAAAAACTAGGCTGTCACATGAGATGTTTGGTAGCCACCATGAAACAGGCAAGCATTTCCTCCCAGCTGCAAAGCATGTAGATTTGGCTCACTCAGTGCTAGCTCTAGGAAACCAACAGCTGCTCCTATAAGCCCTGCAAAAGCTAGCTAAAACTCAGAAAAAAAACCAACAAAATTTAGTGTTGTACCAGCCTTGTGTGAGTGCTCTGCTCTGGAGTTAATTTCTTCACCGTCAAATAAATCAGACAGATAATCAGCTTCCTGCTTCTCTCTCACTGTCTTTCCTTAAACCACCTTGGCTTTGGCCCAAACATCTGTTTTCCAGGTCATCTCTCCAGCATTTGCCACTACAGAACTGCTACTTGGCTCAAATCCACAGCCGTAAACAATTAAGGAATGACACACTCAGCTCCACCAGCAGCTCACTGTAATAGCAGCAGTTTAATTTAACACTCGAAGCAGCTGCAATAGGCACAGTGTCTGCTTAACTTCCAGTGGAAAGGGTACTACTGTAAGGTATCTGAAAATTAAGGATGAAATGCATCCTTTAATAAAGGGCCACCTGCAACCTCTCCTCCAATAAAAGAAACAAATGCAGCTCAGTCAATTTCCAGCATACACCTCTCCTTCATTGGCATAAGGGAGTTATACTCACTCTGGAGAACAATACAACATAAGGAAATCCATCCTGAATGATACTAGGAAGCAATGAAGTCCTTAATATCCTTAATCAATTGTGGTTAAGGAGAGAGGAAGAACTGAGCTGCTGCTCGAAGTCAGCAGAGCTGCACTGAAGACAACTGTCTGTAGAAGGATTGGTTCTGTGTTTCAGTGAATGAAAATGGATGCACACATGATGCAGATAAAAGATGGCAATTTACTGAATGAGGATCAACTGAAATATTTCCAGATTTTAGAAGTTGGGCTCCTAATGTCACACTCATCTTTTAGATGTCAGAGGGTATAATTTCAGCTCTTTACTCTTTTTGAGACAAAGCTGTGCATACAAAATCAATTTATTATCTGAGATTCAGTATCCCCAAGAGAGAAAGGAACCAGGAATGACAGATGAAGGGTATGAACTTTTCCCCAACTTGCGACAGGCATCTTCCAACCAAAAAGTCAGATCCTTACCCTGAAAAGACATGCCTGCATGGATGGTGGAGACCTCAACATTAGCATAGCTCAACACATCTTGTGATCAAGAAGTGTCCATATGAGTGATGCAGTACTGGATGTAAGCAGAGATGGCTAGGGTCCCTGCTTCTGTATCCTGATTTCTTATATCTTGCAGCCCATCAGTGCAAGTAGGAACAGGCATACAGAATTGTACAATTATAAGGGTTGGAAAAGATCACTAAGAGTATCCAGTTCAGCCATCAACCCATCCCCACCATGCCCATTAACCATGTCCCTCATTACCACATCTACTCTCTTTGAACATCTCTGGGGTGGTGACTCCACTACCTCCCTGGGCAGCCTTTGCCAATATGTTATCTCTTCCTGAGAAGATAACTAACTCCTTCAGTGACTTCTGTTTTGGGTGCCTCTACCATGTGCTATTTCAGTGCAGGTACAAACAGCCTGTTTGCAAAGGAAGATCAGAAACCTTCCAGGTGGCACTCAGATCTTCTCACACTTATCTTCAACAATGGTGTGGGTTAGGGGAGGAGGAGGAAAGAGAGGGGAAATAGTGAATTTTCCCTCTCTCCAAAGTCAGGCAACCCATTTGCAGCCAGGCTCACAAAGGTAGCAGAGGAAGAGAGCAAGGGAAGGCAGAGCTAGCACGCTATAATGGAGCTGGTACAGTAGCAGACTCCTGGCAACTAACAAGCCTCCCAAAGTTTCATGGAAGGACTCAATGTCAGCATAGAGGTGGTGCTCTCCAAGAGAACCTTTCCCCAGAGTTTGCAGGCACAGCAAAACCAGGTTAAGCATTTCTTCTGTCATATAGAAAGGCTTCTAGCTTTTTCTGGGGCACATGGCTGGCATGGGGATAGGGGATTTCCCTTTAAATGTCTGTGGGCCATCTTGTGATTCTGTATTTAAAGCAAGCTGAGTGTATCAGTGACTAGTCTCCTATATATAGCATTCAGACATGGCTGTTTGGACATTGCTGAGCTCATGTGGTTTCCTTCTGTTGCATTTGTTGTGCACAAGTCAAGACAGGAGCCTCAGGTCTATTTTCAGACCTTAGAATTGATTTAGCTAAGGTGGAGTTAATGCGGGTGAACAGATTTATGGCTGCTTAAAGGTTGGTTTTCATCCCTCTGGGAAATCACAGAGAACAGGAGGATGCTAGTAATGCCAATGGTCTTCCAGAGATTCTAGGATGGGATCTACAATACTTGAAGCAGATACTTATCTGCATGGACCTTAAAAACAGGAAGTTTGTGCTTTGTGATCCTTAGGTTGCCACTTAACAACTGCTGTAAATGCACTTAAATGCAGGCTGTGCACAGCTTTTCACTCCATCTCAGAGTGCAGGTTGTCTAACTTCCTCCAGCACTGTGTCAGCTATCTGTGTAGGGTATGGGACCAGGGAACATGGTTTCCCTAAAAGCAGCCCTTCTCTTTTTCTGTACTTGACAAATGAGTTTGCAGCTGGATCTGTTACCTGTCCTGACTAACCCCACAGATCTGCAGGTGCAGGGTACTGCATGAAGTAGAAACACTGTAGTGGGAAGACATGCAGCAACTGTATGTTGGTAGGGATAAGCAGGCAGGGAAACTTGGGCTTCTCTGTTACATCCACGTGAATATATGCAGACAATTGCAGTACTCATCACTCCAGCTCCCATCTTATCCACTAAAGAGGTTTAAGAACTTGTAGGACATCATAAAATGGTAGAATATCTTGGGTTGGAAGGGATCTCAAAGATCATCTAGTTCCAATTTTTCTGCCATGGGCAGGGTTGCCAACCACTACATCAGGCACTCGATATGCCTCATGCTATCTTGGAGAAGACATCTAAAATAAGTTAGGTATCATTATTTCCCCACTAGCCAAAATCAATATATCTACCCCAAAGAAGCTTAAAATCAGGCAAGTCCTACTGCTGATGTGCTGATGTCTACTGAAAAGGACCCAGACCATAGGACTTGATCTACAAGCAGGTGCATTCATGCCTAACAGCTATGATAGATGTTGAAAGTGCAATGAAATAGAGCTGGGTGGGGACCCCACACTTCCTGCTTGGCTGGGGCCAAAACCAGTGCTCTGAAAGTGACACTAAAAATGGAAAGAGGGTCGAGAGGGAAACTCCTTATCACCTTTTAATTTTTATTTTTTATTTTGTATAACAAGACCCAAATTCTCCCATCAGAAGGACGTTCTCTTTCAGAAACACCTCTTGTTCTCCAGGAGGCAATGCTCAGGAGAGGCAAGATTTTAAAAGCTAAAACCCTTGTTATTTCTGTAAGCAAGAAAGAGAAGCAGAGCAGACTCTCCAAAAAGAAAAAGCTAAACCTAATTTGGAACATCCTCCTGTCCTTGAAGCTAGGTCATAACCCATTAACTCCAGCTTTAGAGAACATTTATCATGTATGCTCTTGAAATGAAGCAAACTTGCCCCCTCACCTGTCCCACAGGAAAGAGACACGACTCTCTGGTACATATTTTCATTTTATTGTGTGTGAATTACATTTTCCTTTGGATGCAGATTATTAAAAGCAACTTTTTTTGCTTTCTTCTTTTCCTAGAGAGCTTCTGATTCATTTAATTTCTAGTATAACTCAATTTCTGCAATATTTGAGTCACACAAGCTCGAAAAAATATATATTTTTTTTTACTTGAAAAATAATTATACCCATTGTATTTATTTACAGTTCTGAATTCTGTATTCTTTTTCAGGCTTTAGTTGTCTAAGACATATATGCCAAACTTGAAATGACAGTGCCTCGTTTTTCAAACAGTGCACACAAAACACTTTCAAAAAGCTATTTAGTGTAACAAAGGATAAAAATATCTCGAGCTCAGATGTAGGTGCAATATCTCCTTTTCTTTGCTCTTTTGTTTGCCCAGAAGTTCCTGTAAGATTCCGAGACACCAGTTAACAGACCTCTGGCTGTGTTTTTTTTGCCTTTGTGTTTTTAAATGATGCAATTACATTTTGCCCCAAATACTTCACCATCTTGCTCCAGCACAGCCACTCATGCTCTGAAGTAAACTTCCTGCAAGCCTGTACCTCTTTTTCACTTTCTTTACATTAAAATAAAAATAAAATTTAAAAAAGTTTAGAGGAAGGAGAAGGGTCGTAATGAAACATATTAATATCATTCCTTCTGCAGGCACTGTTTCATGCCTAGGCTTAATCTTGTTCAGCAGTGAAGACATTTAATAGCTTTATTTAATCTGGAAACTTTATAAACGTTTTTGGACCTAGACTCATGGAAATATTGGGCTGGAAAAGAGCGTTCTGCTCATCTCTCTGCTATCTGGCAGACTACATCTACACCATCCTTGATAAATCTCTATGGCCACCTGTTGGAATGAAGCAACCTGCGTGCATGGTATTACCACATATTCCTCAAAAATATGGATGAATTTGACGCAGAGGAACCTCGGACTGCAAATGCAATGTATGTCAAACAACCACACCTTACTTGTGAGTGTCACAGAGAATTTAGGAGACTTATTTAGCAAATTTACTTTGATCTAGAATGGTTTATTTTCTCACTGGAGCTTGCTCTGTTGATTTTTAAGGTGAATTAGTGTTTTCTTGCTGCTCTTTTCCAGCGCCGGGCATTTCATGTCAGGTTCAGCAGACAGAAATTGCAAGCAGCCACCTGACTGCCAGAGGACATTTCAGGCACACTAACAACTTGAGCATTACCCCCCTGAGCACTCGGTGCATCTCACACTTTACAATTAGCACCAGAATGGGTATTTCACACCATTCAGCATTCTCCACACCCTTGTATTTTAAAGTTTACAGTGCTAAATACCTTCAAAGCAGAAATACCTCTTACATGACAGAAGCTCTCCAGCTTCTGCTTTCCTTCTCTGCTCCACAAATCTCTGCCACTGAAATCACCCGCACTGAGTCCTTTGTTTCCATAGATCTAAGGACTCTTGCCTGTAGATGTCACATTTATGCCTTCTTTTTGCCAAGACAACTACAAGACCAACCTTTGTGCCTTTCCCATTCTAAATGAGTTGGGACTTCGGATACCTTTCTATAGAAGCTTTGACTCATTATTCATAGAATGGCCTGGCTTGAAAAGGACCTTAGAAGATCGTCTTCTTTCAACTCCCCTGCTGTAGGCAGGGTTGCCAACCACTAGACCAGGCTGCCCACAGCCACATCCTCTCTTCCTCAGTCATAATAGAGCCCAGTTTAAATTGCTTCTATTTAGACAAGCGAGTTCTGGATCCAGTTAGGCTGGAAGCTCTCTTCCCACATGCAGTTTGATGTCCTTTTCTCGTCATCAGAACCTCATGGGTGTCCCAGAAAGACCTTCCATCTCTCTCCATATCTGCCCACCCTCGTTATCATGGATCCACTGTTTTCTTTCTGTGTAATTTTCTTTAGTTATTTCCCTGACTGGAGGAAACGCGGTGTTCTGACTGGGGATTTGCAGTGGGTGGAAGAATGCAATACAAAGGTCAGCCAAAATTCATTTTAGCCCAAAGTGCTGAGAACCAGAAGGTTTGTGTTCTTTTTCTTTCTTTCATTCTTCCTTTTTTTCATTTTCCATAAATGTCCTGGATGCTAAAGGAAAATATAACGGATTCAGCTTCATGCTATGTGAAGAGAGAAACCACCTCCTTTCTCCTTCAAACCCCCATTGTTTTCCCTACTAATTAGCACAAATTAGCACTGGACTATAGTGTCCTGTAAGCTCAGAAGGTAGTGCAGTGACTCACATATAGCCAACAAATATTCAGTCTTACACTAGATATCTTGGTATCACTGTGGATCTTGATCTGTAGGAACCATGAAGCGTTCACACCTCAACAGAGGTCTCCTGAATAAGTTAAGCCATGCAGATGGCAAAGAAGATGCCTATCCCTCCTGCACATAGAATCTTTAAAGTTGAAAACGACCACTAAGATTATCCAGTCCAACCATCAAACCATCAACATCTCACCTGCCCCAAAAAACCAATCAGTTATGCACTTGGATATCCAAGGACAGAATCAGAGGTAGTCCTGGTATGTTCTCAAAACTCAGAAGAGTTTAGCTCAAAAGTGATGTCATCTCTGTATGGTAAGTTAGCCATTGCAGTAATTGCAAAGTTACAACAGATGATTGTTTTCCTTAGTCAAAATAGATTCCTTTTACTATGAACAGAAAAGGTCCAAAAGAAATCATGAAGATGTTTTGCTCCAAGGATGACAACAGATGTGGTAAAGGCAGTAATCGGGTACCACTCTTTCCTCCCCATAGTCCCAAAGGTAAAATCAACCCCTTTTCTGAGGTGAAAGCATAGTTGCTGTTTAATATATGGCCGCAGAACTAGATCTTTCAGAGAGGTTGTGCAAGTAGGAACTGCACTATAAAGAGGCTGATCAATATCACTGAAATTCTTAAAAGACCCTTTGACATTTCCTAAAAGAAATAATCTCTTAGGCTGACATCAGTATCGTGGTCCCAATTTCAGTGTGGATTTTAGGAAAAACTTTTTCTCTGAAAGAATGGTCAGGCAACGGAACAGGCTGCTCAGGGTGGTGGTGGAGACTGTCCCTGGAGGTGCTCAAGAAGAATGGAGAATGGACCCAGGAATGTGCTATAGTGTCCAATGCTGGTGGTAGGTGGAGAGATTGGATGATATTAGAGGCATTTTCCAACCTGAATGATTCTACGCTTCTGTGATTGTCCAGGCACAAGTTTATGGTCACATAGGCTACACATGTATGTATCCACCCACTGACCCTGACACACTTGAGCTACCCTTTCCTCTCTTTGCCCTTAACAAACAGTCAGAAGTAGGGATCCATTTTAGGGCCAGTTCTGCTTGATGAATTTGACATAAGACTTGAAGGTAAACTGACTAGCTTTGTGGATGACACTGAATTAGGGGTATCTGTTGACTCCCTTGAAGGTAGAGCGGCCTTGCAGAGAGAAAATGACAAACTACATACTGTTCAAGTGCCAAATTCAGATGAAGTTTAACAACAAGTGCTGGATTCTGCACCTGGAATGGGGCAACCCTGGATATTTGTACAGTATAGAGATGAGAGGCTGAAGAACAGACTTGTGGGGCCTTCGGAGGTCTCACACGGAGGGTGGCAACCCTGACCATGGCAGTGGAGCTAGAACTGGATGGGCTTTAAGATCTCTTCCAACCCAAGCCATTCTATCATTTTGATGTCAAGTAGAATATGAGCCAGCAGTGTGCCCAGGCAGCCAAAAAAGCCAATCATACCCCGGGGTGCACTAGGACCAGAACTGCCACCGGGTGAAGATAGGGGTCATCCTGCTCTGCTCTGAACTGTGTGGTCTCACCTCCAGCACTGGATGCAGTTTGGGTGCCACAGTATAAGGACACAGAGTTATCTGAGGGCATCCAAAGGAGGTCTGTGAAATGGTGAAGGGTCTGGAGGGCAAGTTGCATGATGAGCAGCTGAGGTATACTGGTTTGTTCAGCCTGGAACAGAGGAGGCTGAAGGGAGGTCTCATGGTGGCTATGGCTCCTCACAGTGAGCAGAGGGTCAGCACTGAGCTCTGCTTTCTGGAGACAGCTCCAGACTTGATGATCCTTATGGGTCCCTTTCAACACAGGATGTTCTGTGATTATGTGATTTTTGGTTATGCAAAGAGAAATGAGTAAATGGAGGACATGATGATAAGTCTATAGCTTCGTCTAAGTGCAATAAGCTGTGAAAAAAAATATTGAAATCTTTATTTAACTTCCTATGGATTTTATGGGCTACAGTTGGTCTGACAAACACCCTCCCCTTGTGTGAAGGGGAGGAGGAGACTGGGGAGCTGAAAGCAGAAGCGAGAGGATGCATTTTCTCTACTCTTTCACCAATATTATATATCAAAATATAAAAAAACAAGTGTCACAGCTCCGCTGCAGAAAGCAGTGGTGGGAGGGGGAAATCTAGCTAAATTCAGCTCTTAATATGTGCACAGCGATTCAAGACAAATAACAGCAACTCCCACATTGGCACTTTTCTCTCTGGTTTCCATGGGTAAGTAGGGTACAACCTTGCCTAAATCCCATTCACAAGCCAGAACAAATCTCTCTAAGCCTCAGCTGCTCTTTCTTTTCTCAACATACCAAGTTCTAAATGCCAACTCTTTTTACTCAGATGGATTCTTCCCCCACTGTAGCACTGATGTACAAGCTCACCGGAATGCAGAAGCTCCACAGCAAATTCAAACAGTTACATCAAAGGCCTCCTCAAAACAAAAGCCTTCAATCCAAGTGAAAAATTATCCAAATATGAGTTTACTTTTGAAGCAAAATAGAAGTTATGCAGTTAAGTATTATTACTATCCTTGTGCCAAACAAAGCTGCAATGTCTGTCAACTTCAGAAAGTTATTCCAGCCTTACACTTACACAACTAATTCTGCTGCCACTAGCATTTCTCATACATTTTTCTCAATTAAAAAAACAGAATTATAGCCACATACCCGTGCAGTTTCTTTAGGTTACTAGCTGAACTTCACTGTCAGAAGTACACATGAATCTCACAGTGAGGTTACTGCTGCTGCCTGGTTGTTCTGAGGACAGAATTTGGACTGATGTGTTGAGTTACTGCAAAAACTGATGACATGGACAGTGTATACATCTACCAAACTGAAGAAAAACAGTACTACAAGTCCAGTGCTATGGATACATTTCTGAAAGAGATTTTTCCCCCACAAAGCACCAGAATAACTCCACAAAGCAATCAGTAAACAAAAGCCCTACAAACGTTTTGCTTTGAGAATGTATCGCTCTTGATCCCTGCACTCCTGAAATGAACTGCCTTAAATACATTTTCTCAGATCGTGTGCACGTTTATAATAGTGAAACATTCCTTATGCTTACAGGGATGGTCTACATTTATTAGTTTATTACAGAAAACATCTGGTATAGTGACATAAGGGAGACTTCCTGACTGCACTTCCTGTCCTGGGTGGGTATCTTCTCTGGAATGAATTATCTAGATGTGATGACAAAGTAGTGTTTGTATTTGATATTGTGCTACAGTTTTGGTTATGTCTGCTATTGCAGATATCTCCGGATGGACATCAGGAAAAATTCTCAGAAAGAGTGTTGAGGATTGGAACACACTGACCAGGGAGGTGGTAGAGTCACTATCCCTGGGGGTGTTCAAGAGAAGGGGAAATGTGGCACTGAAGGACATGGTTAGTGGGCACAGTGGGGATGATTTGATGGTTTTCAGCATTGAGAAAAGACTGAGAGAGGAACTTTTAATGTCTATAAATATCTTAAGTGTTGGAGTTGGGACGGCCAACCTCTGCTCAGTGGTCTGTGGGGACAGGACAAGGAGAAATGGCCATAAAATGGAATATAGGAAGTTCTGCTCCAATATGTGAAGGAACTTCTTCACAGTGAGGGTGATGAAATGCTGGAATAGGCTTCCCAAAGAGGCTGTGGAGTCTCCTTCTCTGGAGACATTCAAGACCCATTTGGATGCCTACCTGTGCTGTAGGGAGTATGCTTTGGCAGAGGGGTTGGACTTGATGATCTCTGGAGGTCCATTCCAACCCCTATGATTCTGTGATTCTGTTTTTTCCATCCTCAATGATTCTATGATTCTCTCACATGCCTCATGCAAGAAGTGAAATAGAGGATTCCAGGAAAATAGATAGATCTGTGCCTGTGTGTTCATAGAATCATTAAATGGTTTGGGTTGGAAGAAACCACAAGGATCATCAAGTTCCAATCCCTCTGCCACAGGCAGGGATACTAATGGCTAGATTAAGTACTAGATCAGATTGCCCAGGGCCCCATCCAACCTGGCCTTAGTAAGTTGAATAAGTTAAGTATACTTCAATGAGTCAAAAATGCAGTATGAATTTGTGGTTCAATGTTATGAGGAGTCATCTTTGGTGTTGGCAAAATCTGAACTTTCTCCCAATTTTGGGAAGGGTTTCTAGATTTTATCCAATGTTTTATATTTCCTCACTGCCATTTATTGTTAAGAAAGTTTAGCCTTCAACATCTGGCCCAGAAGATCAGTGAGGGGCTAGTAACCAGCAAGATCCATTTCTTCACACCTTCCCAGCTGAGGTCTCAGTCTTGCCACACTAGAACATTTCATCAGTTTAGTTATCCTTTTCTGACCACATTCTTTCCTGAAAGCATGGCTTTATCTTCTTTCTGTTCTGGCTGGCACTTATAATACAAGGCTGGCTATTGTACATCAATAAGGTCTCTTATTAAATCCAAGCTGGACAGTTTGGGCATATGAAATGAAGCTAATGCTGTTGAAATCAGCAGTACATGGGCACATGTGTCCCTCTGGTCCCAACAGCAAAAACACATCCGCTCCTAAACCCCTAAGTGGAGGCATCTTCTGATGGAAGAGTTGCCTGGCCTTGGGCAGAATGGGCAGCATTTCCCCATTCTCAGTTTCTTACCCACTGGAATCTTTTTGTCTTTTGAAGTTTTTAGGTCTTTTAGTTATTTCCTATGCATATGCTCTGACTATATTGTTGTATCTTTTGCAGATAAGCAGGGCATTTGTGCTTGACAGTGATGAGGAAATGGAAACACAATTCTTATTAATTAAAGCCACGCAAGTTAAAAGATACAGTAGTTGAGAAACATCCCAAAAAAGGTCAAACGTGATATGGAAATGACCATTCACAAAAACTGTGAAGATGTTACATGGAGTTTATCATCTGCAAATCTCAGAGCTCTTTACAGTCTAGATGAATATCAAGAAATTCATTTTGGAGATAAGTGAACCTACATCCGCACCACACAGCACCTCACTGATGGGGCGAGAGAGACAAGCCACGGCTATGTAAATTCTACAACATTTTCCTTTCATCTGGCCCTGAATACATCCTGTACCACTGCATACTTCTTCCATTCAGCATTTCTTCCCTTAAAGACCACACAGAGGAAAGCAGTTTTACATACAACTGGAAATAAAAATGTCACAAAATGGGATGACACAATTCTGCCCCAGCAAGCTGTTCCAAAGCAGCGATGTTGCTGTAAGGTACTGTACGGACCAGAGAAATTATCCATTGCTAAGACAGCTGTGCTCAATTTGAAAAGCAATCTGGGTTCATTCCCCACATATCATCAAAGTTAATTATTTGTCTCCACTGCTGCATGTAATCTGTTAGGTGATAACAAATTAAAAACCTCCCTCAGGACTGATAAATCAAATGAACAAAAAGAACACAAACAAGCCATGATAGAGAAATTACTCTGTGGTTGCCAGTGTCTTCCTTCCAGTCATGCCTACTACCAGGAGTCCCTCTGGCTAGGATTCAAGCCCTTGAATTGTAGTGAACAACGTGGCAGAATAATACAAACCCATGACTGCCTTCTGTTGTGCAGCGAGTACATGATCCATTTCTATCTTAGAACTGGAGGTGGCACACGAACAGCTCCACAAAGGAACTGTTCACCCACTCTAAGCTGTATTTGCTTGTGATCACAGGATCGAGGTCTTGGCTAGTCTTACAGATGCTGGTTTGGGGTAGTCATAGATACAAAGAGTCATTGAATCATAGCATCATAGAATGATTTGGGTTGGAACTGACCTCAAAGACCATCTAGTTCCACCCCCCCTGCCTTGTATGGGGCTACCAACCACTAAATCAGCCACTAGATCATGTTGTCCAGAGCCCCATCCAATCTGGCTTTGAACACCTCCAGAGTGGGGGCATCAAGTGATGGTTCACACCACTATACAGACTTTCTCTTCATTTTCTGTTTCAGTAATCGGTTTTTCAAGGCTTCAGCAAAGAGCAACACTCTGCCTATGCAAATCTTGGTCAGTAAAATGGGAAGCAAAATGAGAATTTTCAGCCATGTTCTTGAACTTAGATCCATGCAAGAAGTTGAGAGCAGCTCTCAGAGAGCAGCCCTTCTGACAGAATCCCGGGTGGCAGTTAATATTTCATTTCCATCCCAGGCTGCTATGGAGCTGGCTAATATTTGTAATTAAGCTCAGACAATCAGAGAAGAAACCAAAAAGTTATATTCACCATGTCATCTTGTTTGCAATAAAATGGAAAGATATAGAGAGACTAACCTGGAAAAAATCCAAAGGAGGAAAAATAAGAACTTGCCATGCTGGGAAACTAAGCTGTTGAGGTTCTCCTTCCTTCTACCTCTCCTTCCTTGTCTCTCCCCCTAAGCTTTTCTTTTGAGGCCCCGTACCTCTGATGTGCTGCTGAGGTGCACAGTGCATCCGCAAGAAGCTCTGAGAGCCAACTGAGTGACTTGCTTTGAAAGGAAGCACACTTGTGGCAGAAAGAAAAAAAGTTAGGTCCGCCCTGGCTGTGCAACAATGCTCTGTTCATATCAGTCTTTGCTGTGAAAAAAAAAAAATACAAAAAATAAATCCCAAAGGACATGTAGAACAGGGGAGAAAGTCTTACTAAGCTTTGCATTGCCTATGTCTATGCCTATGCAACTGGGGCATCATCTTAAAATGGGCAGACATTCAGCTGTGAGACATGACTTGCTTCATTCATCATGTGCCCTAGGGGTTGTCCAAAAAGTCATGGGAGGAAACAAACAAGTGCAGCATGGCTTAAGGAGCTCAGAGAAAGTGAGGACTGGTGGATGCCAAAGTCTCATGATTAACCTAGACACCAAGATGAAACAGAAGTGATGACCCAAAGCCTGGACTGAGATCCAGATTTAAGCAATGCTGGGTGTTCAGCAGTAGGCCACCTTAGGAGGCCCTCTGACACCTCCAGCTGAATGCAGCTCTGTCCCACTGCAAGCAGGGGGGACAGGAACCTCCTTGGTGCAGGTGCTCCTTTGGGTCCTCCCATTTGGCTCCTAGCATGCATTCCCTGGAAACCCCAAAACTCTGCATGGACTCAGCTGGGATGTGGAGTCCTTCTCTAGAAAGGAAGGGAAGAGGAAGGGAGGACAACCTCAGGATCTCAAAGATTTATCTGTTTAGAAGTATGAAAGTCAGAACATTGCTCTACTCACTGCACATAGTTCTACTTCTTCCTTCCAAAACGCTTATTTTTTCTTTTTCATTTTTTTTTTTTTTTTAATAGCAAGTTCAGTGAAACTTTATCTCTTCCTGCCTTGGTAACCTTACTAAATAACTTGCTATTAGCATGACTCAATTAAGAGGCTTTCAGCTGCTCGAGTCATTTTCTTTGCCACTGTTATTTCAATGGTGTAAATTTTAAAAAGGCCTGCAAAAAGGCCCTTCACTCTACTGTAGACTTGGGAAAAGTACAACTGGAAAGTCAGCTGCAACACATTTACAAGATTTCACTAGAAAGGATCCCGTTACACCCAAGAGTTCAATTCCACGAGCATTCAGCATCTGTTCAGGGAACATAAGGAAGGTCAAGCAGCCAGGCTTGTTCTGAGTCCCCTCCTTCAGAAGGAAATGCAGCTCACAACACCGTGCAGCAGAGGAGGGATGGAGATGGCTCATTTGTCTTTACTGCTCGAGTCTGCTTTCAAACTTTGCACAGTGTCAGTCTGTTGAATATTACAGATTTGACCCAAAGCGATTCACACAGGTAATGAGATAGATTACCAGCTGTAAAACTTCTACCTCTCTGCCTTATTGCATACTGCCGTACTCACGAAACGCTTAAAATACATCAGAGAACTTAGCAGGGGAAAGTATTTTTCCATCTTTGTTTACATGGTGTTGAACAACACTCTGGCTACAATCAGTTGTCACTGTTTTCCTCTTTTTCCCCTCTTCTTTCTATCACGCGATGTCACGAGGGAGAAAACAACACTTCTTAAAGGCAGGAAAATGTGATTCTGAAACCACAAGCACTTGAAAAAGACGGCTTTTAAAACCGTGCGACGGAATGAAAATTGAGAGCAGCAAGCATCCCTCTTACACCGGGTCCCCGTCGGGACCGGCGCACCCGTCCCGCGTACCTGCCGTCCGCGCAGGAATGTCGGCTCCGTGCGGATCGGGTCGGCTCAGCTCGGCGCAGCCCGCTCCATCTCGGCTCGGTTCGGCACGGCTCGAGTGCAGTTCACCACCGCCGTGCCGCAGCCGCAGCCGCCCCGCTGCCGGAACTGCCCTCGCTGCCTCTTCCTCCTCCCCCCCGGCATCACCCGCTTCCCCACCCCTTCGCCTCCTCCAGGGCTGCTCCGTCCGGGGCTCCATCCCCGGGTGAGTGTCGTGGCCAGTCCTGCAAGGGATCCTCTTTTATAAACCGCACTGGGAGCGACCACAGCCCAGAAAGCCAACCGTATCCTGGGCTGCACCAAAAGCAGCGTGGCCAGCAGGGCGAGGGAGGTTGATCGTGCCCATCTGCTCTGCGCTGTAGTACAGCATCCAGATGTGGAGTCCTCAGCAATGAAGACACATGGACCTGATGGAGTGCATCCAGAGGAGGGCCAACAAAATGATGCCAGGGGTGGAACGCATCTCCTGTGAGGACAGGCTGAGAGAGCTGGGGCTGTTCAGCCTGGAGAAGGCTTTGGGGAGATGTGAGAGCAGCCTTTCAGTATCTAAAGGGGGGCTGCAAGAAAGAAATGGACAGACTGTAACAGAGTCTGTCATGATAGGACAGGGGAAAATAGTTTCAAACTAAAAGATGGGAGATTTAGGTTGGACATAAGGAGAAAGATTTTTATGGTAAGTGTAGTGACGCACTGGCACAGGTTGCCCAGAGAAGTGGTGGATGCTCCATAGCTGGAGACATCCAAGGTCAGGTTAGACAGGGCTCTGAGCAACCTGATGGAGCTGTAGTGTCTCTGTTCATTGCAGGACTGTTCAACTAGATGACCTTTAAGGGTTCCTTCCAACTCAAATGTTTCTGTGATTCTTTCCTCATTCATTCATCCCATCATGTTACATTCTTGGCCATGGGCGTTTGAGATGTATCTCTTCCAGACAGACCCAATATTGGACCAGTTATTTAGATCAAATGAGGATGAAATGTGCTTGTTGAGGATGAAACGTTCTCATTTAGTGTGTCTCTTCTGGGACTTGAGGATGTGAGATACGAGTTTTGTCCAGTACATTTTGTGGGATGTACTTGAGATGAGACTTTCTGCACTCCATCATTCTTATGGCCTCCTTCACAGGAAGATTAGATGTGATGCTGGGGTTTGTTCAACAAGTGGAATGGAAATTGGCCTGAGAACTTGGGAGGGGAGCAACAAGAAGGAAAGGATACCCCAAAACTGTGGTAAAGACCATCAGAAATCCCCTCATCCTACAGAAGCACTCTTGTCAGAAACTGTAGAAGAGAGATTTTCTTTGACTTCATACACATGAAGTCTTTGAAAGTTTTAGGAGTCACAGGTGGTCAGTCTGAAAGACTGAGATGGTTCTCTGAATTCTGTTGCCCAGGATCCTACTCAGGATGACCCAGCACTTGGTTACATGAGAGCCATTCTTACAGGAGATTCTGCAGATGTTTAGGCTCGCAGTTTGGCTCTCGGTATTACACAACACATTGGGCCTCCCATCTCTAAAGTAGGGACAGGAATAGACTTTAGCTCATGTCATCTCTCAGCAAGACATTTGGCTGTGCAACAAGATCTCAGAGCTGGAAAAAGTCCTTGGTAGGACATCTTTTATCCTCTGCCCCAAGAAAAAATCAACATGCCCTTTCTATGGGCTCCTGACCCTGACAGCCTACTCCATAGCTGTTCTTCAATGCCAGAGAGCATTTCTTTCACATATAAACTTGATGTGATTTAAGACTATTTCTTGTCCTATCCACCAGGGATGTGGAGAACAGATTTTTTCTCATCTTTTTCACAGCAACATTTTGCATATTTAAAAACCACAGTGCCATAGTCTGGGAGGCATGTGCCATATTAATTACCCAGCTGACACAAAGCTTCCAGTGCAACACGCATCAACTGCTGCGTGCTATTATTGCCATTTAATTTGACTTGTACAGCTAATCAAGCATGGCCTTCTACAACAGACGAGGCCACTCCTGTGGGTGTAGGTATTTGGAAACCAAAAGCCCTTAAAGCTGCATCTTTCTGGTGGAAAGTATCACCACAAGCCGTCATGTTTTCTTTCCTGTATTTGAAAACCACCCACATTTTCAGTAAGAAAAAAAATAATAATAAATCAAACTGATTGAACACTTTGCCCAGGGAATGGGCCTTTCTGATGAGTTTCAT
Organism: Cyrtonyx montezumae; assembly: GCF_038088225.1. Taxonomy (NCBI): domain Eukaryota; kingdom Metazoa; phylum Chordata; class Aves; order Galliformes; family Odontophoridae; genus Cyrtonyx; species Cyrtonyx montezumae. The sequence goes on along the minus strand of NW_027072034.1, from coordinate 157,846,476 downwards.
TCTCAAAATATTTGGCCTCTGTTGTTTAGCTTGTAAGGGTGTTTATTTACAGCTCTTTGTTAATCCAATGTGGGGAAAAATAACTAGGGGATGCATTTAGTAACTGCTGCAAGAGAGCAAACTGCTCCTCTTTGCCTTTGCTTTGAATTCACTGAGACTTTGTTAATGCTAGGAAAAATAAAAAGAAAAAGAAAAAGAAGAGGAAGAAAATTGGAGGTTAACTCCTTTCCAGTGTGAAGAAGTATACTAAAACTATTTTTTTCTTTTTCCTCCCTCACAGTTTCCATTTCTGCTCAGAGTGCGCGTTACATATTACCATGAGGTTCACCTTTCAGTGTCTTATCACAGTCCTAAAAAACAGGTTTGGAAAGGATTGGAGAGATCACTTCATGCCTCCTCCCATTCTCTCCAGCACTCCCCAAATCAGGTCTGCCTGCCTCACTGCCATGTATTTCCAGCCTGGAGCTCCCAGAATTCCTCAGAAGGGGACAGGAAATGCAATGAGCAAATTAAACCACCTGCAAAACACCATGTGACAGTACACATCCCAGGCTCTTCAACAGAAAAACTTGGGTAATTATGTGAGAATCTTTCTGCCGGGTACATTCAGATTTTTCTTCCTTGCACATGCATTGGTTACAGATATGCATTACCCCCCACAACGTGTAAACTAAAAAAAAAAAATGATCTATGGATCTACAGTATCCAAAAATTGTTACTACCATACCGAGGACCAGCTAAACGTGTAAACAGGTTGCTCCAAAAGTAACACCTCCTATTTTTTCCCCCATGGAAATGTAACAGATATAAAAAAGCATAATAACGTAACTTAATAGAGCAAATTCTCTTTTTCAGCACAGTCACCACCATCAGCTATGCATTTTCAGTAGTGATGAACAGAAGCCTGCACGCCACGCTCATAAAAATCTGCACTTGCAGAGGTGACCCTCTGTCATCGTCACCACAGCTGAAAAGCACCACCCATCACCTCACTGTGCTCACTGTTTGGTCTCCAGAAGCGTCCAGAAACCATGAATGGACGTCAATGGGTGCAGTATATTCTGCACAGAGGACATGCCTTTGCTTCACGACACGCCTTTGCTTCATGCACACTTCCATGTCAGATGCCATTTTGTCAGACTGCCCCTCTGATGCCATCTGTTGCGTGGTAATAAAACAGGATGGAATACTGGTAGGAAGGTTCAGTCTCTGCTGCCATATCACCAACATCATAAAATAGGAGGCATTACTTTTGGAGCAGCCCTCGTAGAAACAGAATGTAGTCAGCGTCCATGAAGGTCACTCAGATGTAGTTTGTGGAGATTCAAAGCTTTTTCTCAGTCCCTGTTCAGTTGTGTTGGGGTTGATGTTATGATTTGTCAGTGCACATGAGCTACTAGCATTTGAAATCATCATTTTAAGCAGATGCAAAGGATGTGTTATAAGGGCTTGTTCCCACACTGCCTTCCTCCTGCCCATATCCTGCCACCCCAGCCTGCAGCTTCCTCACTTTGCTGACTCAGCTGATCACAGTGCTACGAGCCACGGTAATGAAGTGGTCTGAATTTAAGACAAACAAGTAAATCAAAACTGGGGAAAAAACAAACAAACAAAAAAGTGCCCTTTCCCTCTAAATGGGAACAGTTTTCACAGAGTATGTCTACGTTAAGAGCATGGCATGAGGTGGGTTGGGTTGAGGAGCGTGTGAAAACCTCCCCAGCCAGCTCAATAGCCAAAAGATTTGTGATGTAGGACCACACACTTCAGTTTACATTTCAGGAGTAGTGTGGTGCTTTGAAACTGCTGAAAGTACAGAATCATTTGTGAGCTAAATCCGTTCCCTTTTCTCAGAGATTATTCTCCCATTACTGGAGTGGAAGCAATAGCCCTTCACTGGCTTTTGCACAAAGGCATCATCCCTATTAATTCTCACTGAGAATTAATAATCTGGTCCTTGGGGAGTTTGCATTTCATGTAAAATAGCAGCAAAACTCTATTTCCAATCGTGAGTCTAAAAGTCATTTTTTTCACGTGAATGGCTTGAACATACACAGATACATCCCAGCTTTATAAGTCCCTGAACATCTTGTCTCAAGGACTATTTTGTGCCTGGGAGACGTAGGGAGAGAACAGATGGGTAAGACCTAGCAGGGAAGAAGACAGAGTCTTGTCCCATTGGAGAGCCTTTCCCAAGGAGTGATGTTAATTAATGCCAGAGGTAGTTCAAGATGGTGAAGGCACAGTCAAGGAAATACTGATTTGGTGTAAAAAAAAAAAGGCCCTTTCCATATTTTTTCCTTCTGTAATCTATGCATGAGAAGATACGAGACCAAGATGATCTGTGAAGTCTTTGTTTCATTCCTTTGAATGCTCCACATCTCTCTTGCTGAGTGGACCTGCTAATTCTTTCGAATTGACCTATTCAAAATAAGAAAGCCAGCAGCTGGTGTTGAAATTTTGCTAGTGATGAGTTATTCTGCTGAGCACTGTGGTGTACGTGCTCCTCCTAAATTTCCCAGAAATCTGTTTTCCCCACTGCTATTAATGTAAGTTGGGGTGAACAGAGGCTGCTGACAGTAACATCTCACACCTGACCTCTTTGTGGTGAATATTTTGGGTGAGAAGGTTTGCTGGCTTGCTTTCTTTTAGTGGTTAAGGTGAAAGGTCAAAACATTTTCTTCTCAGTACAATGAAAATGTATAATGTGAGCGCGTTTACCATCAGCAGTGGTTGATGGAAACAAGTCAGGCTCTGATTAAGGGAACTGCTGTCACATCCTTTGTATTAGGGCCTCAGAAATCTCAAAATGATGTGTTTGGTTTTTCTTACAGTAGCCTCTGATCACCAGAGGAGACTGGATATCCAGGCTACCTTTTCCCTCAGTGGTAGGAAGCATGGTGGACTCTATTTTCTGCAGTATGGACGAGACCAAGACCAGATGGTGTCAATCTCCCTTTGAAACCAAGTGCCCTCAGGGCAGGAAGGTCCTTGGAGGTAGATGGTTGCAAGATCTCAGCTAGGATCAGGAGGAGGAACTTGATAATAATAATCCTGTGTTTCTATTAGGGGATGCATTCAATGCTTTTTTTAACCATTCTAAATAGCCAAGTGTCTGCAGCACTGCTAGCAAGAGCAAAAATGTGGTTTTGTGAGGGAAGAAATAAAAAGATCGCCAACAATTTCATGGCTATGATTTGGATATGTGCTCATTGTTCACTATAACTTTGGACTAGGAATGACTGAAGATCACTCCACTGTTTCCATGAGAAACATTCATCTCTGCTTTGTATGGTCCTTGTATATGATGTGCTCAAGGGGTCTGACAGGGTAGAGAGAAGCACTGAAAACTCCACACTCAAGTTAGAGCACCAGAGAAGAACAAGAGAAAGAAATTAAGGACAAGTTAATGCTGTAGGTGGCCTTCAGGAACTTGTCTAGGAGTAGGAAGTCTATGGGGCTGTGTTGGAGGGGACTGGAATAGCATATGCTTATTGAGGTAGTGGTGATTTGCACATTGTAAGGATGCTTGCTTTGGGTAGATGTTAATGCAGAGGATGTTGGTTTTAAGGATGCCAGTGCTGCTGCCTGCCTTGAAGTACAGGACAGAAATACCTGAGCTCATCTGAAACCAGCTCTTGTAGCTATTTCAAGGAGTTGCTCTGTGAGAGTAGAGATGTGGGAGAGGAAGTGTTGATTGATCGTACCAAGAAGTCAGTATCTGTGTATTAGATCACAGTCTTCTTCACAGATTGTTCTTATTGCTACAGAATTGAGAGCACAATGATTTCTTCAGGAGCTAAAGGGTGAAAAGACTCTGGAGCATCCTTTTCTTTAGAGTTTATCCTAAGCTTCAGGGGCTTCACACATTTAGTCCACCCACCCAGTTCCGGAGCATTTGCCTATTATTAAAAATAGATCATCAGAACAACAGCTGTGGCTATTCTGTCTCTGGTGGTGTTGGTTTCATACAGTCACTTAGGTTAGAAAAGAGCTGTAAGGCCCACATCATGCTCCCTTAGGGGTATATCCACCGTGCCCCGTCAGGATATGTAAGGAAAAGCTCAAACATGCTCAGAAATGATATGACTGTATCTTAGAAGACTTCCCATGCAGGAGGCAATTGCAGCACTCTAGCTGTACTTGAAGTCTATTCTGAGGGTTTAAGTGGGACTTAAGTAATAATAAATGGGATTTGTGTTTTACATTTCACTACAGCCTTGCAGATTTGGACTTAATCCAAGTGCTGTGTGGCATCAAGTTGCTGCTTTAAGTATATCTAAAGTAGCAGTCGAATCCAGCAACTAGTTTGTGCACAGATACTATCTTGCAATTGCTGAGCACTCTTCCATGCACTAGAGGCATTAGCCAACAGTCCTTTTCCAGGTGAGGCAATTGAGGTCTCCATTTATTAGCAACAAAGAATATTTAATTCTGTTGAAGTCCTCAAATGGATAATGCTTAAGAACCAGAGGAATCACAGCATTAAAAATGATCATAAAGGTCACTGCACATGTCTGAAAAAGGAAATTCGAGTCCTACACACCAACCCTAGGAAATGCAGAGGCTTGTTCAATATTCACTGTGGGCTTTCCCTAGAAGTCAGTGCCTGTTTAAAAATGTCACTGCACAAACTCTCAGTTCATGTTATTTTTTAAGCCACTGCATGTTTCAGTAATGAGGAATCAGCTCCATGTTGCAATTGGAAGGCCATGCAGTATTCAGGGCCCTGACACTTTGTAATGTCAAAACACTTAGCATTGAAGGCCATGTAGACAGTTTCATTATTTCATTCTCCTCGTGCCCTCTGTCCCACCAATTCTTTGTGATTTCAGTCCTTAATATCTTTAGGAGAGCAGCTGTTAACTTCTACAGATCTGCACAAGTTCTAGCATGATATTTCTTCACTTTGGTACATGTCAAAATGCTAGTGAAGGATGAATGCTAAATAATAACTGTGATGGTAAGTCTGGATATATTCCCTTTAGCCTTTTAATGTTGGCTTCTGAAATTCATGCAGAATTTTACTTTAATGAAGAGCTGACAGTCCAATTTACAGACTCTGTTGAAACGGTACTGTTTAAGTGACAACTTGCAAATCAGAGCAAGTTCATTGATTTGAGAGGGTTTGTGCCCATTTAAACAATGATAGGCACGTCTTGAATCATTTTAAACATTTGGATCAATAAAAATGCTTTCATGCTTTTAGTTCAGTGTCAGTGAAATGAATTATTGCTTCAGAGTCTCTGGGGAGAGGAGTGTGACAGTAGGAGAAAGCAGGTTGAAACCAGAAGTTAAATGAACTGGTTTGTGCTTCGGGTTTACTAACAAGGTAGTGCAAGATGCAAGCAAAGTTCTCAGTTTGTTCATGCTCAGATGTACACCAGCCCCAAACACTGAAAGCAGCTCCCCCCATCCACCAGACAGGGCACTTCAGGATCATCCAAAGAAGAAACAGCAGCTGCATGCTAAAGGCAGCACAGGCAGAGGTTCCAAGGAAGAAGGCGCACATGAAGCCGCTCCTTGCTGCAAGGTCAGGCCCTGCTTTCCCCCTTTTCCCCGAGCCAGACCAGAAGACCTCAAGGCAGCAGGCAAACACCAGCTCCAGCTGCTCAGAAGAGCACCCAAAGCTCAGGCTGACCTCTGACACGGAGGTGCTTGGGTTCTCAGATGCCTTGCTCCTTCCTTCAATGTTCTCTTGGGTTGTGTAACATGCTGACCACAATCTGAATAATTGATCTTGAATAAAACCACATTCCACCTTACTCCACTTAATTTCCATTCTCTCAATTATCCTCTGTTTCAAATGTTGTACTTCCAAAATCACCCAGAACAACGCGCCCGACTAATAAGTTCAGAGGAACCTTCCATTAATTTCCTTTTTCCAGATGCCCTTCAGCCTCTACATTCCTCCCTTAGGAGGAAAGGCTGTGAGACCTGGGTGTGTTCAGCCTAGAGAAAAGAAGACTCAGAGGGGATTTGATCCACGTCTATAAATACCTAAGGAGTGGGAGGCACAGGGATGAGGCTGGACTCTTCTCAGCAGCGTTTGGCGATAGGACGAGGGGAAACGGCCACAAAATGAAGCATAGCAAGTTCTGCACAAATGTGTGTGGAAACTTCTTCCCAGTGCAGTGACAGAGCACTGGCACAGCTGCACAGAGAGGTGGTGGAGTCTCCTTCTCTGGAGATGTTCAAGACCCACCTGGATGCCTACCTGTGCAACCTGGGCTAGGGAGCTGCTTTGGCAGGGGGCTAGACTTGGTGATCTCTAGAGGTCCCTTCCAACCACTACAATTCAACGGCCACGTTCTTTTATATACCAGTTCTTGATTAAGAGATCAAAGACGCTAGGCCGCAAGCCTTGAGGCGCTGCACGGTTTTATGATTTTTTCTTATTGGTATTCCACATCATAACATCTTGTGAGGCACTGGGAGTCAAAGAGCTAATGCTCTCAGTCTGTGGACTGCCAAATTTCCATGTACCTGGCTCTCTGAGGAGAAAAACAACTACATACCCCAGAGGACTTGCATTCCCCATTTCCACACAAAGGGAAAGAGAAAACCGTGGTCAGCAGTTCATGGGATGGTTCATCCAGGTTCTGTGATGACTGGGTGTAGGGGACCCACGGACCCACTTCCTGCAAAAGGGGAAGGGAGAAAAGGGAAAAGGGAGACAGGTCTAAAAAAAACCAGCAGCAACAATTTGAGGAGGAAAGCTAATTTAATAAATAAGTTATCGAAAAGCAAAATAACACAATATAATACAACATAATTGGAATTGAAGCTAATAAATCAAATAAAATGAGCAAGAGAGTGTGTCTGATAAACCGAAGGCCTTATCCTAAACATTGTAGGTGAGACGGCAGCGAGCACCTGCTGCTGGGTCAATTCCCATAGGAAAGAGAGTGACTCGTGACACGCAGTCAGGTTTTATCTTTCCCTCTGAGCAGAAAAACGCAAAAATACAAAGCAACACAATGTCCCCTGGGATACGTAGTTCTTCTCTCTGAGATAGATATACCCATATCTATTGATGATCCATGGTGCTGGAGCATTAGCTCTTTAAGTCTCAGTGCAATACATGGTGTTATGATGTGGAACACCAATACCAAAAATCATAAAGCCATGACCTTCCATCCCTTTTTCCACTACATCATGTTGAATATATATATACAGAGCATGGATTAACAAGCATTAAATACACACACATACACACACACAACATATGTACGTATATATGCATGGTATTTCTGATTGCATTTCCCCAGCATCAAATTCCCTTGTGGTACACACTGGACATCCCCCTTTTTCTCCATCACACACCAAGTGGACTCAGGTCCCTGGGTAAAAACGGTTCCACGGAGGGGTTTGCCCTTTCCAGAAGCGTGAAGGACCCACACTGCTTTCCCCAACATGCTCCTTATGTGTACCACAGGGATCTTATCTCCCTCTACGGTACGTAGGGAGCTGGACTGTGTAGGACCATGTTGATTGACTAAGCCTCTGGTGTTAAGCAGCCAAGAAGCTTCTGCCAGATTTTTCACCCAGCAGTTAGATGTTCCGCCACCCATTGCTTTCAATGTGTTTTTTAACAACCCGTTGTAGCGCTCGCTCTTAACAGCAGCTAGAGCATGGTAGGAGATATGCTACAACCAGACTCAATTTTTTCTGGAGTTCCATGTCGCCACAGGACTTGCTTCTCCGAGCCTAAGATGCTGTTTTGGGCAGAAGCATGGGGTACTGCGTATGTTTCAAGCCACCTAGTGGTCGTTTCCACCATGGTGAGCACATAGCCCTTACCGTCGCAAGTTCATAGCAAGGTGATATAATCAACTGATCTACATAGCATGTAGGTATTTCAACATCTCACATCACATTGTGTTTACCATTAGAAAGATATTTTTTCCTTTATATCCAATCCAAATCCCTCAAAATGTAACCAAAATTTCTGATTTCTTATCCTGTCACGTGACAGTTGTAAAAAAACATGAGTGTCATGGAGACAACGATGGCTGTTCAGTCTAAGTATGAGAACAGCGAGACATTAAATTATACATAAAAAAAAAAAAAACAGCTTCAGGTACACATGCACACGCAGATCTCCTCGCAATGTGTTGGATATTAGGGAAAACTTCTTCTCAGAAAGAGTGGTGAGGCATTGGAACAGGCTGCCCAGAGAGATGGTGGGGTACCATCCCTGGAGTGTTCAGGGAAAGGTCACGTGTGGCACATAGGGAAATGGCATAGTGTGAACCACAGAAAGTGGTGATGAGTTGATAGTTGGATTAGATAATTTCAGTGGTCTTTTCCAACCTTGATGGTTCTATGATACTGTGATTCTATGATCTATAATTAATACTCTCTTGAGGATTTATCAAATTCCAGTAGATCCGTTCGGGCTTGTGAAGGCCTGGAAATATGAATTGCTGGAGAGAGGTTAACACTGAAGCATGTATTGCTGCATGTTTGGTGTATTATGCTTTCCCTTAGTCATTTGTTGCTATTTGTTGCTCATTTGTACAGGGCATCTAGTTGCCTGCGCGGAATTTGTCTTAATGCTAACTTACTCCAGTTCAGTACAATTGTAGATTATGTCTTCTCAGCCTATGGAAACTTTCCTTCCACCCTGTTCTGTTCCATGCTTTTCTTGAAGAGTAAGCTCCTGACTGAACCACGTTCCCCACATATTCCAAGCTGACACTAAGTTCAACAGGTTTAACACACTTTTTTTCTTATCTTTTTTTTTTTCCAACATGTGCTGTCATTTCTACAACCTAGAGTGATATTTTCCTTTGGGTATAAATATATTTCACGAACAGATGCATGCTGGTGTAAATCTACAGTATGCAAATCTATGTGAGATAAGAACATCTGCTCTGCCCACATGCTAATAGAGCAAAAAAAGGGAGGGATTTAAGGTCCTCTCAACTTGACAGATAAATACATTCCTGTGAAGATGTGGCTATCTACATTCACTTGTCCTCACTGTACTGCACTGTCCCCAGTAAACATGACTGGTATTATGAATAGCTGTCAGATTGATGCCAGTTGCATATGGTCAAAGGCCCATCAAATAGTTCTATAACCATAACATCTGCACATAATTCTAGAATCTGCTGTAGTCTTAATGTATAATCACCACCTCCTGATGCTTGAATTCAGCTGGTGTCTCCACACCTGGTGGGCTTGTGAGTGACCCTGAATGCTGGGATCTTTCCGTGCTCCTGCTCTTCTTGCTCCTAATTTGTTTCTGATGTTTTCTTCAGCAGGATCCCAAGCCCGGAGCTCCTGACACTTTGCAAGATGTAAAATCCAGATCCAGACTCAAGTTTTTAGGCTTGGGGCCATTTCCTAGTTATGAGACATATGTTATTTGCATGTACTTTCTTGCTTCAAAATGTTATGATCTTCTGAATTAGCATAGGTCTAATGAAGAACATTTATTTCAGGACACCTTCTAATAATTCCCAGCTACATTTCAGAGCAGATATTATGTTCTAAAAAATATCCTCTATAGAAGTGTTGCCTTCTGGAGCTTAAATCCTATGGTGGGTGGAATATAATTATGAGGAAAAAGATATGCAAAATATGCAAAGGTTAGAGCCGACAGTTGCCATGAGGTATTTTCAGATCTGAACATCTTGATCTTTCTGATAATCCATACTCAAGACATGCTACATTTGTTAAAGAAAAGCTTAAAATTAAAGTTAGTAAAATATGGTATTCTGGGGACTATCTGGTTGGCTGTGAAGTGTCAGACTGCTCTTTAACTTTTCTTGGCATTTGCAGGCTTATCACTTGCTGGATTGCACTTAAATGTCACATTCTTTATAGAAAATGGAGCTGATTTTTAGCAGGGTACGTGGACTTGGAGGGTGCCATGCAGTTGCTCTGTCATAGGTATGGTGGCATTTTAGACATGTCTGAGTATCACACACAACCTCTAGCCACAGATCTGGGAAGGTACACATCTAAGTGTCTCAGTGCCACATCTCCATAGTTCTTGAACACCTCCAGGGGCAGTGACTCCACCATCTCCCTGGGAAGCCTGTTCCAATATTTCACCACTCTTTCTGAGAATAATTTTTTCCTAATATCCAACCTGAACCTCCCCAGGTGCAACGTAAAGTCATCCCTTCTCATCCAATTGCTGCTACCTAAGTGTCAAACTGTGACACTGGGAGAAGGGGCATCATTAGTTTTCAGAGTTGACCTTCTATGGGAAGGGAATCCTACATATTCCCCCACTGATAGGCTGTCTAATGCTCATTGAAAGCATAGAATAAGGCAAAAAAATTGTTGACCCATTCTCTGTCGTCTGAACAACGTTCTTAACCATGTCTGGTGGTGATAAGATCCCACCTTCTTTTGTGCTTTTTCTGGTAATTTCTACTGGTGATCTCTTATGATTAGCCACCTCCCACATTCCAGTCAAGTACATTGGTTTACTTCCCTCCCCAAAACACTTACTGCCCTCCCTCCCCCTCAAATAAATGAAGTCTTTGATGTTGGTGGGGGAATTGATTTAGACTGGGGAAACTGTAGGCTGCCCAGATGCTGGCAGATTGAGAGCTGACAAGAAGACAAGACTGAGAGCAGACGAGCTGCTGAAGGGGTTTTTGGGACTTGTTCTTAGTAACCACCCCCTGTGTCTACCTGTTCCATGAAGCAGAGCTGGAACTGGTACAGCATTAAGGTGTTGCACAGCAGCACAGTGTGAGTGATACAGCACCCAGCTCAGGAAAGCTGGAGTCTTCCTCCCTTCTACAGCACAGATCAAATTTCTCCAAGTTCTAACAACAGCTGTGTTGGGTTTCTCTTTACCATCCCCCCCCCCCCTACCTGCTAGAGTGATATTTTCATAGCAGGAACCCGAAGGCTGGGATATGGGGTGAGGATGTACTGGAAAACGTGAAGCCTTCAGGCATCAGCCAATCCGTTGAGCTTACTCACTTCTATTTTTCAACATATGCAGAGACAGGAGAACTGCAGTGGGAATGATCCTTGCTGTCTGCAAGTTTGATTTCAAACAAATGGAAAACTAAGTGTGACACAAGTGTGACAAACTTTTCTTGTGCTCTCTCAGCCACCTCTTCAGACTGGAAATGGGTCTGGGGTTATTTGTTACTCCTCAGGCTGTTGTTCCTCACTTTTTGATCATCCCTGTCATCCTTCTCTAATTTTTCTCTTGAGCTGCAAAGCAAAACTATCTCCTTCATTTTATTTTTACAAATAAACACAAGACATGAAAGATGTGTTTACAAAGAAGTTCACCTTAATGTATTATTCAACTGACTTTTTAATAGGAGTATTGCCGCAGCCCTGATGTCCTGAGGATATGAGTAACACAAGATTCAGAGAGACACGGTGGTTTTATTTGAGCAATGGTTAGATTTTGGGAGGAAAAAAATGACCAAATTATTACAGAATCATAGAATCATTAAGGTTGGAAAAGACCACTGAGATCATCTAGTCCAACACTGACTCATCCCCACCATGCCCACTAAACCACGTCCCTCAGTGCCACATCTCCTCTTTACTTGAACACCTCCAGGAACATGACTCCACCACTTCCCTAGGCAGCCTGTTCCAATATGGGAATGGAAGTTAAGCTCAAAAGTATTTTTGGAGAAGGGTTTTCTGTGAGTAAAAATGTACTTATTTTCCAGCTGTTATCTGGAGCCATACAAGATTTAGATAATCTTTCTCTAACTTTATATTTTCAATTTTTTAAGAGAGATAAAACGTAACTGAGGAACTCAATGAAAAGTTTAAAAGATTTACAGTGCTGTTGACTACTAATGTAATTACCCCAATACAGCTCTGTCAATACAGATTCCTGGGAAAATGAATTCTTTTCATTGACAAGATGATATATTCTGGTTTCCTTTTAATCTGTTTCCCTGGACTTAGTTTACAAGTGAAGATTGACTGCCTGTATCACAGTAACAGTTTCCATTTAAGATTTGTTAATAAGTTTTGTTCTACTGATTTCACATTACACATTCAAAAATGCAGTTGCTTCTTCATACTGACATTGTTAATATCTGCATGTCCGAACTAAGAACACTTTAAAAGTGAATACTTCTGGTTTTACCACACTTTCCCTCAGCTGAACAGTGAGTTTCACTACAAAATTGGCTAGAATATGTGGAAGCAGTGTAATTTCACAGGCCCAGGCCCAGGCCCAGGACTGACCATGCATTTTTATAACTGCTTCAGTGGAGAGACTTTCTGGTGGAAGAAAGAGAAAGCAAGAGAAACACAGTTTGATTCTCAGTGCTAATTAAAGGGGTGCTGCTGCAGTAAATAAATCCTGGTGGCTGTGATCCCCTTCTAAATTATCCTGAGATATTATAACAAAACAAAACAAAAAGAAGAAACAAAACTAGATGAAAAAGAACTGAGGAGGAAACAAAATTATTAGAGAGTACTTTTGTACTTTCAACTAAAGTTTCATTTCTTCCTTAAACAGTAAAAACACAACCAGTTTGGATGCAGTGGACAAGTCCCCATTGAGCACAGACTCAATTAAAGTGAAAAGCCTGCAGTTTGAGTGCAGCTTGAAAAGCCTGTATTTAAAGGCTGGATCATCTAGAGGTCATCTTCTCTTTGACTGCAGTGACAGATGGGCCCTGAGATTTCTTGAGATCTAGAGATGGCAACAAGGATCAGGGTGTAAAGAATATGGCCATGGCAAAAGATGAAAGCAATTAGGGATGTCTAGATCCAGAGAAATGAGAATCTAAACAGAATACACCAAGAGCTTTCAAATACGCCAGCAGTAGTGACAAAGAAAAGGCGTAACAATTTTCTGAGAACAAGACATTTTGGTCTAAAATTTCAGGAGGGGCTACTTGGGTTAGACATTGGTTGTACTTTCTAATCCCCTTTCAAATCATGATGTTTAAGAAAGAGATCCCCAACTTAGAACTGAGGGCAGTAGCCTCTCTCTCTGTTTTTCTCTTTGGTTGTATAGGGTATTCCAGGAAGCCCTAATTGATAGGTTTATCTGATGGCTGTGGTTAGACTCATGGCTTTGGTCAGTGGTTTGTCTTGATAGCTTGATAGAGTTTTATCCTTGCCCTGAGATGCTGATATTGCACTGCAAGTGAAACAACCCTAATAATATAACAATAGTATCAGTAAAAGTGATATTTTTGTGAGAACATTTACAGAGAAACATCTGTAGGCTTTTTGACTGAGAAACAAGCTTTTCATCTTGTATTCGTTTAGACACAGAAAAAGCTTTAACCCTAATGCCAGGGCTAGTAATAAGTTGGTGTAGCTTCCATGGAAAACGGGTGGGAACTTCTTTATTGCTTTTCTTTTCAAAGTAACTGAGCCAAACATTTACTGAGACAGTCTTGGATAGGGCTGATCTTGCCTTGAGAAAGATGGATGGAGAGAATAACCTATAGGGCTCCTTCCAACTCAGTCCCCTGCAGTGGTGCCACCTTCTGTTCAGTCTTTCACATTTTTTATGAGAATCACCTGCCTTTGGGGACAAAAATGAAACTAAAGATCAGTGTAGGTTTTTGTTTGTGTTCTCAAGCAGCAATTTCCTGTGTCTGCTGTATGTGTTTGAACTGAAATGAAGTGGGAGGGCTGCAGTTCTCCATCTCCTTGGCCAAGATCAGATGTTTGTCCCAGGAATGAGCTCTTCAGTAGCACCAAGTTTTGGCTTTACAACTGCCAGATGTGAAAATTCAAAAAGTTTGAATTTTGTCCACCATTCAAGCCTGACTTGCAGCTGTGGACGTGGCCTCACTCCAGCTCCTCTTTCTATTTTGTTTTTGCAGCTAATATCAACTGGTCCATGTATTTTGAAATGATGAGATTGATGTTAACCATTAGTGGACTGTGTCACGTAATAGGCAAAAGAATGAAACATGATAAAATCATCATGAGACCAATAAATCCTACAAAATAGGATTGCTAGAGAGGGTCATCACAGCAAAGGTTTGTGTGTTACTTGTCCTCTCTGAGTCACCCCTATTGCTGTATATGATCCGCACAATAGGTATACCTCAACCACACTAGAAAAGCCTTAAATGATGAAGGAATGCACTTGGAGGAAGGTGAAAATGTCCATTCTTGGAATTCCTAATGCACAGTGTACCAACACAGTGCTCTGATTGAGCACTGTCCTGGGTATCTGCTGACAGATTGAGCTGCATTGGGTCCAAACAGGTTAGATAAATCATAGCTGGGTTTATGTAAAAGTCACGTAGATATAGCTCCCAGATCCTGCAGGATATTGGTCCAGTGAGTCCATAAAATCGATCATGGATGCTTACGGCAAACTCAAATCATTCACTTTTATTTGATCTTTTGTGCCTTATGTGACAAGATTAAGTCAATGTTGTTTGTATTTCCCCATATCACACTTTACAATGAAGTTGAAAAACAACCAGTAATCAATTGCTCTTGTGAGAAGTCTTTGAGGAATGCGTTTTCTGTGAGACTGCTCCAAGGGTTCTGGATGCTGCAAAGCAGAAGAACTTGCAAAAGAATAGGGGAGTTTTTATAGTAGTCTCATTTTGCACCGTAGGAAGTAAAGAAAAAAAAAATGTTCCCAGCTGAAAAGCCTGGGAATGAATACAACTAAAATAAACCTCTTCAGTTTCATGCTTAGAGGAGCTTTACTCTTCTCTCAGTTTCTCTATTTTTCTTCTGGTGTAAATCACTAAGATTACAGCAGCATTGTGCCAGCTTTGGAGAGGGCAGATTCAGGCTCAAGCGTGAGGTGAATGATCAACTCATTTTTTCCATGACAGAGAGCAAAACATAAAAATAATAATTAAAAAAAGAAATAGAACCTTAGTGTCTGAATCTGGCTTTCAGACAGCAAGAAATACCTGTGTGTGTATGCATACATGGTATGTGTATGTGCTTTGGAACTTCACTAGAACATATCGGATGCTGGCTCTTTTAGACAAGATTCTGAAGTGCACAGCTTAAAGAGAAATGAAGTTTAAGGCTCAAACCTGACATTTCTGACAATTGCTTGAAAACATGATGGAGAACTGAAATAGATATGGCCAATCACACCCTAGGATAGATCATGGAGGAGTCTCTTGAGATCCTATTTTACTATGACACCGATTTTTCTCTGAGCAAAGACCTATGTCACCGATGAATCTAGCCTAGTATTTTTCTGTAAATACTTTTGAACAGCACAAATAAGAGTAATTACCATAGGTGAGAAGCACAGTGCAGTGGGCAATGAAAGGTTTCAGTCACATTACATTTAATGGAAATTATGCACCTGAGTCATAGACCGGAAAACACCATAGAAAACAAAAGGTGTTACTGGACTGTAGGAAAAAAGAATAGAATTTTGAATATGGCTAGCTTAGCCAAAGTCTGCTGACAGCCTGTGTGCACTTATGCCTGAATTCAAAATCCTCAGAGTTCCTAAAATATGCATTTGCAATAGCGCAATGGGGAATGGGGCAGTGTATGAAAAATCCTTTTTATTGTGCAAAACAACTCATTCACGCAGAGAACTTTATATTTCTTCTTTGTACAGGAAAGAATTTGTTCTTTGTATCTTCATATCATTGATGTTTTACTGCTTCAGGAAGGAAGGAACATCTCATGGACATGGCTGCCATCACTTAGGTAACATGGAAATGCACAAGCCATGAAATTCAGAGATGTTCACCCATAGTCAAACTAATTAATTCTGAACATGTCTGAACAAACTCTGGCAATTTAAGCCAAGAAGGAAACCTCTGAGGAGGAGACTTCCGTAAACCCTTTGGAACTGCTTTTGGGCTTTTTATGCTCTGTTGGAAAGTTCATTATATTGATTTCATAAAAGGCTGAGTGGCATGTCCTGAAAGTCAGGCTCTGTTAAGATTCGTGAGTATCCAAATGTGAAGCTTCACAAAACACAGGGGTAACTTGTGAGAGGTAAATCCTTGTAAATATTTATTTTTTCAGGGATTGAGTCACTGGAAGGTGCCTTAAGGCATTCAGCTGGCCCCTTAGCATTGCAAACTTTCTAGAATCCTTCAGGCTTTGATTTACTGACTGACAACATTGACAGCCACTGTAATAAACATTATTTAGTGACAATCTTACATACATGAATTTATACATAGGAGCAGAAATCCAACTGCCCATCTCATTTCACAAAATACAAACAAGCCAATCAATACATCAAGTGATGTTCACGTTTTTTCCACCTATAACCAGAGTCGTCATTTAAAATATATATCTACATATCCTTCGTATCCTTCGTTGAGCACTGAGACATAGCAAAATCACATTCACTCAAAGCCACCAGGCATGAGCATGACACAAGTAGTTTTGGTTACCATACCCCTTTGGTTACCTTACCTTACCCCAGTGAAAAGCTGAAGTAATAGAAAGTAGTTGTATACTGTCTGGAAGATGAAAGATGAATCTTGTTATAAACCCTAACAGAACTGCACCTTCAGGGAGAGAGGAGAGATGCTGCTTTGTTTCGTATCACCACACCAAGCATGCCACAAAAAAGCAAGACAGTCAGAAGGACTCTCTGCTTCAGATGACAGCTGGCTGTAAACATTCATACTTTTAACGTTTTTCAGCTAACTCGGGCAGAGGAAGTTAACTATAAAAGTGTGCAGCAAGAATGGGAGGAGTACTGCACTCCACATCAAGACAAGCTGTATGACTGTGATGCTTCATAACAGCAATAAACAAAAGGAACTGAAAACAATGAAGACTTTATGAACAGTCTGACAAGGAAGAGAAATTCTTGCTTTGTGGGAAGCTAGATATCTTAATAGGAGATCAGAGTGTGATGGTAATCAGGAACTAAAAGGTCAGGAAGATAGTGTATCACAGGTTAAGCATCAACCCTTGACAGCTTACTTAGGATGCATTAGCCAAAAGTGGGAGAAGGCATTCAGTGGAAGAAGGATGTCAGAGCACAGACAGGTCTGAATTTGCACCCAAACTTGACATCATTAAGCCCCAGATGCAGCTCAGGATGTAGTGAGTGGTTTCTAGTGCCACTAGCACTGGTGACAATTCATGTTTCCATCCCTGCCTGCAGTTTCAGGCAGTCTACACAGGCAGGTACTGGCTAGTAGTAGTGCAAGGATACCATGTTGTTTATACAAAAGGCTTTTTGATTTGAGGAGTATAGCACTTGCCTTCACAAGCCCTGTGGAACAGTCATTTTAGATGAGGTGAACACCTGTACATCACCTTGAGACCGTATCCTGAATGTCTCTACAATCTGACAACTGGAATAACCAACTGGAGTGGTATCTAACCAAGATGGGATGCAAGCCTTCACAGAACACTTCAGAAATTGGAAAAATTCATCATACCACTGCCTGTCAAGAAGTAATACAGTCAGGACACTCATAGTCACTTCAAAGAAGATGCACAAGAACAAGGGTTCAAGTCAAACCAGTAGTAGGTCAGAGCAACATTTGTTCATAAGCTTCCTGCAGCTGTGGCTCTACATTCAATACATTTTCCTGGATTTTTATTCTACTAATTTATCCAGTTGCTTTTTTGAATAGTAGTAATCTTTCTGTATTCAGAACACCTCACAAGGAAAATCACATGTTTTAGCCTACTGCCATATACCTACTTTGCAACACCAACACCGACTGTGTGATTATAACATGGGGTATCTGAAAAACCACTGACTCCTGGTTAACACTGAACTGTTTAACCAAACCTTGATACTTAGTGCTTACTTCTCATCATTTAAGTTTGGCTTTCTGTTAATGTTGATTGCTGATGTTACCGTTAACACTCTACTACTGTTATTACAGACACTTAGGTCTGGGAAAGGAGTATGTACAGAACTGTATTTCTAAGAGGTTTTGTTATGAGCCTTGTAGACCCAAGACTGCAGATGTGATCAGGACCTGAAATATGTAGGCATTTGCTGGATTACTTATCTCTAAGTCACTACTGAGCAAAGATCCTCCAGGGACCTCTGAAAGCTGTTTTGTCTCTGGTTCCTTTTCACTGCAACAATAAATTTCCAAAGACACTGTCTTTGCTGAAGCATCCTGAGCAAAGTCTGCCACCCTCCAAAGCATCCCCTCATTGCATAGCTCATGGTGATGGGGTGAAGCCTCAAGGAGCAGAACTCTGGGCCCAGTACCACACAACAAAACCATGAACAACCACCACTCCCTCCACCCAAGCAAGTGAGATATGCTGGAGCTGTTATACCTATCTGTGATCTCTGAGAACCAAGACTTAGTTGCAATCCTGACCGCTCCATCAGTGAGGAAAAAGGAGCTCAAGTTGAGATAACGTGTAGACAGAGTGGGAGCAGCCATTTAATTTCTAGTCTTGGTGGCTCAAAATAAGAAAATAAAAATGTTATAATAGGAAAGGATTTCAGAGGAGGATGACACTGCGGGACATTCTCTGAAAATCAACAAAGTAACCCGAAGGAGGTCACAGACTGCAGTGTTTTGTTCAGCCCCAGGTTCAGCGGTTTCTTTGATTTCCCCTTGGTTTAAACCCATTTGTTCATTCTCATAGTTAGCTCCACTTCTCAGAAGAGATAGGCTGCTTGAAGTCCCGCTGTTTCACTGTGGAAAAGCAGAAGTACAGTATCGTAATATTTTTCTAGTTGTAGCGGGTTTCTTTGTTGAATTCTGCCCAAGTCACTGAGTACTTCCAACCATCCCAATTTCCCTTTCATTTTCTTCCTTACAAATTCCCAATCATCAGCCAGAGTATGTCTGTCTTTCTCCTACCCATCCCATCTGCTTCAGTCACCACTTACCACTTATCTAACTTCCAGAGTCAAACTAAAGATCAGACATCTTTGTACAAAGAGTCTGCAGGATCTGGTTATGTGATGTGCCCCATAGATGGCTTTTTAGTGAGTCCTTCCAGGCAATAAATACTCTAGGCTGCTTTTCTTGACAGGGGGAATTTAAACTACTACTTCTCTCCATGGGAGTGTTTGAGATGGGATGCTATGCAAAGGTCCAACAACTGCTGGGGCAGGAAGACGCTATGGACATCTTCCCACATGATGATTAAATCTACCAGCTCTGTCTCTCTCATAGACTTCTGGAGCAATGGATTTGTACCTTCTCAGATCTCAATGAGCCTCTGAATCGTGGACTCTTCCACAGGTTTGAAATCCTTCAGGCCTCCAAGAGGGAAGTTTGTCTTTAACTTCCTCATAAACAAGTACCATTATCTTCGATTTTCCTTCTAGGAAAAGCAAAATATAATCACATGCTTCAGTTATGAGAGCAGTTCTGTTTCACCTTTCACTCTGGGTGCTTCAGAACAGCCTTTTGATGCCTATTTCCTGTGGCAAGTAAGAAAAAGAAAAAAACCAAAACAATAGATGTATGAGTACACATTTTTATTGTTTGTTCTTTTCTTATCCCGTTTTAACGCACCTGTCAGACTTCAAAAGCCTTCCCTGATCTGGATTACCTTTCTCTGACTCAAGGGCATGGGAAGGAAGTTGGGAAGCGGTAGTCAGAGAGCAGATGCACATTCACTGAGTTTTGAGGTAGGTGTGGCTGGGAAAATTGTAAACCCCCATGGATCAAGATTTCAAGATATAGCTGAGATAGGCTGAAAGACTAACAGACTAACTGTTCAGGAGGTTTTCCCTTTAGATTTTTTACGATAACAGCAATGAGGCATTAGAACAGCTTGCTCAGAGTGATGGTGGATGCCCCATCCCTGGGGACATTCAAGGTCAGGCTGGACAGGGCTCTGAGCACCTGATCTACCTGTAGGTGTCCCTGTTCATTGCAGGGAAGTTGGACTGGATGGTCTTTTAAGGATCCCTTCCAGTTCGAATGATTCTATAATTCCTGTTGCCCAAGAACCTCTGATGGTGAATGAGTCAAGGGAAGGAAAATAAGAATCATAGAATGATAAAGTTAAGTAAAAGTGAGAAACCCTCCAGCATTTGTCTTCCAATGGAGCCCAGAGGAAGAAGATATTGCCACTGTGGTTATGAAACCAGACATGTCAAATGTTTGCATTGGAGACCTCAGAAGAAAAAAACAACAGCTGTCTCACAAGTTTGTGAGAATACGTTGTCCGCTGAGCCCACCAGCAGTTTAATGTAGAAAAATGCAACACTCAAATGCAGCTATTTATTCTTTGCAGACTTGCAAGCTTTTCTATCTCAAGGGTTTCAGGGATCACTCCTTGCCAATGGCAGAGAAGAAGCTGAACATCAGCCTTCCCTACTGATTCTCTAGGGAAAAAGATAAACAGGAACAACGTAACTTCCTGAAAAGCAGGTTTATTGTTTGTTTTCAAGAAAAAGGAGAGTCTTTTTTTTCAATTCCCGTACATGAAATTCAACTCCTTGACAAATGTACTCAAAGTATAATTGCTCTGTGCTCTTAAACACATTTTGCCCTACAATGACTTTTTACAGGCACTCTCTCTTTATAATTATTTCCACACATAGAGTAGAAGAGCATTCCTCCTACCTCAGTCCACAGCCTCTGGCTCTGCACAGACCTCTGATTATCCCAAATGTACCTCCTCCATGCTGACCTAGCACATAAGAGGTTGGTAGGTCTTTGTGCATCTTTCTTGCCTTAAGACACCAGGCAGGCTACGTCAAAGTGATTAGGGACAGAGAAGGTGTCCTAACCAAACTAACTGAGTGGTACAGTTATAGCTTTGCATGTCTTGGCTTTCAAGGGCTCCTTTTAGGTTACCGCATGTATTTGTTTCCAGTACTGGAACTCTACATTACCCAGGACATGAAGGAAACTTTTTACCCACAACATTTGCTTTATAGAGCTCAGGGTGGCTAAGATGCCTGATATACATACAAGATTTCCTCCTAAATATGTCAACAAGAATAAAATTGACTCTTTCAAAAAGATTATTTACACCCAGACGTACCTCTGTCAGTGAAACAAAAACTGGAGGACGGAGTGCATATGTTTGAAGTGGGCACAAATCATCTCATTTTGTTTCAGAAGATTGTTCCTTTTCCTGGAAACAGAATTTTTGTTGTGCAGCTGCACAGATCATGAGAACTTTCCCCTCTGACACCTCACTCATCCACATCAATGAGAGAAGTTAAAGGAACCATTTTCTTCAGCTCTTTGGGGCAAATTTGACACGGACCATTTTGTAAGTCTGTTTTACCATTTCTGATGCAATGCACTTGCACATAGCAGAGCTAACAGCGAACACATCTGAGATGGAAACATTTGTGATGTTGAGGTTTTGGCACCAGCAGCATGGGATATAGCAAGTGTATTCTGTTCATTTGTAAGGAAAGGACAGCTTTTTAGTGGCTAGAGAGTTACTGACTTGACCAATAACTGAGTCACTCATGAGTTCTCTTATTCTCCTTTGGTGGAAACTATGACAGCCTTCCAAAAGATCTGGTTAGTTTTACATCATCTTTCTACCAAGCTGTGCTTGTCACAGTGTTATGGTGTGAAACTAGGGCTGCAGTGCTGAGCAGTGATGCTGGATACCAGTGTCATTTATTTTTCTTATAACTAATAATATTGTTCTTTGGTAGCAGCTGCTCAAATATAAAATTTGACATACCATTGATCAATTGTAATTGTGCAGGCTACACCTGACAAGTTACTAACCTATGGGGAAACAATTACTTTTATAGGGCAGGAGATGAGTCACCAGGCAGAAACTTCCAGGCTCAGCTTGGTCTGTCTGCATCACACAGCGTGGCTCTACTCTAGGTAATGCTGAGTTGGTGGGTGTAATGCATGTCTCTGTTTCAGGTTGGATACTAGGAAAAATTTCTTCTCAAAAGAGTGGTGAGCCTGTCCAGGGACATCATAAAGTCACCATCTCTGGAGATATTCAAGAAAAGAATAGATGTTGCACTGAGGGTCACATAGTTTAGTGAGCATGGTACAGCTGGGTTAACAATTGGACTAATTGATCTTAGTGGACTTTTCCAGTCTTAATGATTCTATGATTCTCCAATCCAGCAATCCATAAGCTGGCAGCCAAATCCTTTGCCTTCTCAGAAAATTTGGGATGCTACTCTTTGCTCTTTTTGGAAGTTTTCTTTGGACTTTTATCAGATAAAAGTCCAAGTTTTCTTTGGACTTTTATCAGATATTTTACTCATGAAGAAGCAAAACTGTTTCAGACAGATTCTTGGCAATATCAGGCAAAGTAATTGCAGGTAGGCCAAAAGTCATGCAGAAAGAAAAATTGAACCTCACCTACCTGAGGAAATCTCACTGGAGATGCAGCACTCCTTCTCAGGAAGCATCCTAGGTCCAAGAAACATTCTCCCTTTAATGGCAGACCCTTATATGAGTCCAGGGGGGCTCCACCCTGAGCCCATTCCTTCTGGTCATGTGAAGCACAGGTGCAGACAATTAGCATGTTCAAGTGGTGACCTAATAGTTCCTCCCCAAACAGTAACAGAGTAAGTGCAAATATGAATACGAACTGATCTGAAACAAATTTTGGCAGCAGCTCAGAGCAACATAAAATCTGTGGTGGGTTGGTTACCCCTATAAAAAATAGGCCCAAACAGTGATAAAGGAAAATTACACCACTTTAAAGTGACTAATGCTGAGTAAAGTAGATTATCCATTACCAATATAAAGTAAGAGAAATCTTAATTTCTCAAATGTATGTGGCCCTAGGCATCCTAATCTAGTGGGTGACAACCCTGCCTATAGCAAAGGGGGGGTTTGAACTGGATGGGCTTTAAGATTGCTTCCAACCTAAGCCATTCTATGATTCAGTCAATGATATGAACCTTTTCAAGACAATAGTAAATAATGCATGGATACTTTCTTGGTTTGTACCCAGCAGATATTTCCACAGTTGGCTATGTTTGGCCAACCAGATATGCTGACTCCTTCTAATATCACATAACACCGGCTCATTTTCATGGCAGATGCCATCTGTGAGAAGAAGAATTCAGTGAAAAACAATTCTGCACAGATGTTTTGTTGTAGAATGGCAACCAGTAGAACTTATTTTCAGGGTGGTGAAAGAACCATCTCAAAATAGAAATGTATCCTATTCTGTATGGCTTGGTGAGTTGCTACCCTAAACTACTTGTTATTTGTGTTATGGGTACTTCTCTAGGGATGAATCTCCATGGCTGGCTAATGATAACCTTTGAACTCCTTCAGCTTGTCCTTGTATGTTCATTGTGGATCTGCAAGCCTGGGCTCAGATCCATCTGAAGCATATGGTATTCACATATGAGCACATTGGATATGTTGGCATGTCACCAAGCACAGATGGAACCACAGACTAAGGGCCAAGTTCACCATGAGGAAGCCTTGTGTGTGGGAATGAAGCATGCTTTGTTTCCAGGTGTTTCATGTGTGGCACCATCCGAGCTGATAAAAAAAGCTGAGTTAGATGCTTCCTGAAGTTGATGGTGAATTTGACAAGCATCCTGCTAAAGGCCATTGGGATAGCTTGGAATGAACAAGAGGGATTTATCTTTCCTTGGAAGCAAACATTTCTAGGAAAGCTGTTAATTCTTAAATTTAACCCTATATATGTTAAATACTGCTGTGTAGAAATATTAAATAAGCCCTATATATTGTAAACCCAAAGTGCAGATGTCTGAAGAACTCATGTTGGTTCAGATGTATTGGTTAACTGTCTGTGCTGGATCTATCAATAAGCCCATATTATAAACAAAAATGTGATCAAACAGGAGATCATCATTTCCATTTGGCCATTAGTCAGTTAGAAATGAATATGTGTAAAAGAAACACAAAATCAAATCAAGTCACTGAGAAACTGAGGAGAAAGACTTGTGTGTTCGTGGAAAGAAATTAACATGTTCTATGTGAAGGATGCAGTTATTCTTTAAAAGACCCAGTGACAAAAAGCGAATCAAATGACAGTTGTAATGACTTCAGCCCTAAGGGAACTGTTACAATAATTACATAACATGTAGGGGATTGTAATAGCAAGACCTCACCTGCTGAAAGATGAAAGAATCATGTCAAATAGAAGCATTTGAATTCTAAGAGATGCTACAACCATACAAAGGGAAAAGCAAGGGAAAACAGCATCAGGGATCAATTTACCTTAGATACATTTGGACTATTGACTTCAGCTGTTATTTAAGCTGAATGTGGATGTGTAGTGTGTGAACAGGAAGAACAGCTCCAGCCTCAGACCAAAAGTATTTGTGGAAGATCCAGGTCTGCAGTTAGGGTGTTGGTGGTGTCAGTCACCACCTGTGATAGAGGAATCCAGTTTCTTATAATATTATTCAGTGAATGACATCTCCTTTTATCTTCATATACCTCTGTTTTGGTACTAAATTTACCCCTCAAAGTGTTACCCACATCTCTGAATAAGTTATCTGTTTTTCCATCTGTAGCTCACAGGTTTTGAAAAGTCCTTGTACTGAAAGGGTCTGATCAGCTTCTGATTGAAAGTGTGTCAGAACTAGTCTGCAGTGTATACCTGACCATGGATAAGAACCAGTGGCTCAAAGCTCAAGAGGGATTGATATCAGGTCCATCTTGGAATGATCCCGTATTGCATGTCCTACAGTAAAAAATAAATAGCTGAAATTAGCATTAAAATATCAGTCAAGATTTTGTCTCTGTGTTTTCCTTTAACATTTCTTACTCTGAGCATTATTAATTCTGTTAACTTTTAGCTGTTGCTTTTTGGAAGTATGCACTACAATCAGGGAACTAATGTTTATTCACTTTTGGCTGTGTTACCAGTCTATTAATGGATAGCTCCATTAAACCTCCACACTGAGGCTCTACCAGTACTTGACATATGGTGTAATTTATTCCTGTGGACAAATGAACTGAAATCAGCACGTTCATTTTATAGCCTAATCCTGTACTTTACATTAATGTGTAAACAGTGACACATGGGAATTTTACTGCTTGACATAAAACACACATCAGCATTGAACTGATGTGCCTGTGTCTAGAAAGGAAGTTATTTTGCTTCAGGGAAGACTGTTTTGTTGTTGTTGTTGTTATTGTTTTTTCTCCAGTGAAAAATCTGATGAAATAAGATCAAATCACCTGGACTGGAAAATCAAATTAATGTGTAAAAGGAGATAAAGGAGAAATTGCCTATCTTTTTGGTACCATGCAGTGCATCAGACATCTAGAGCACAAGTGCTAATCTATTAGCTTGATGGATACTCAGCATCCACTATAGTCAATAGAGATTCAGTGCAGGTAGTCAGCAGAGCCTGAAGAATGACTCAGCATCATCCTAAAGCTCATGACATGGGCAACACAAGGCCAGTACCATTTTAGACACATTCCATATGGTCTCTAGCTATCATTCATCTACAAATAAGTTTAGCTCCTAATGCGTGCACAGACATCTCTACAGTATGGGAGGAATTCAGCTTCACATTTAGGCATTTAAATTTGAGTGTCTGAAGTTGAATCCCACCAATTTCTGGAGACAGGTCTTGACCAGTACAAAAAAGACAGGGATGTCCTAGAAAGAGTCCAGTGGAGGGCTACAAAGATGATAAAGGGCGTGGAACACCTCTCTTATGAGTAAAGGCTGATAGACCTGGGGCTGTTCAGCCTTGAAAAGAGAAGACTCAGAGGGGACCTGATCCATGTCTATAAATATCTAAGGTGTGGGGGGCAAAGGGATGAGGCTGGACTCTTCTCAGCAGCGTTTGGCGATAGGACAAGGGGAAATGCATAGGAAGTTCTGCACAAATGTGCATGGGAACTTCTTCACAGTGCAGTGACGGAGCACTGGCACAGCTGCACAGAGAGGTGGTGGAGTTTCCTTCTCTGGAGATGTTCAAGACCCACCTGGATGCCTACCTGTGCAACCTGGGCTAGGGAGCTGCTTTGGCAGGGGGGTTGGACTCGATGATCTCTAGAAGTCCCTTCCAACTCCTACAATTCTGTAATTCTGTGACTAAGCAAACCTTTACTTTGATCTCATTTAGCTTCATGCTACTTCATCAACTCTGTACCTACAGCACTCAAGTGCAGATTATGTTTATGCACTCTGAAAGAGTCCTCTTGAAACAATGGGATCCACTGAGTGCTTAACCATGACCTGCAGCAGTAGTTTTCATATAATTGAATCATAATATCATTTAAGTTGGAAGGGACCTTTTAAGGTCATCTAGTCCAACAGTGTGATGCTAGGGAAGAAGGCTGCATTTAGGAGACAACATCAAAGTTATTGATGCAAAATCTCAAAAGACTTCAGGAAACTTGATGACTTTTGTCGTTGGGATTAGGCATTAATTCACAAAGCACTCATGTGCGTTATCAGATTTAACGACACAGGGCATGCAGGAGGAGCATCTGTGGGACTCAATCGAGCATTTAAATGTGGAGCTGATTTCTCTCAATTTTTTTCGCGTCCTAGTTAAAAAGGAAATACTTCATTTTCTTGGCACTAATGTGTTCAAGGCATTACTGTGAGGATGAGAATCTAAATGTCTATATGGTGCAGAAGTTCCCTCATGGTGGAAGGTTTAGATTGGGTATTAGGAAAAACTTCGTTGCCAGAAGAGTGGTTGGACATTGGAACAGACTGCCCAGGGAGATGGTGGGGTCACCGTCCCTGGTGGTGTTCAAGAAAAGGGTAGATGTAGCACTGAGGGACGCAGTTAGTGGGCATGGTGGGGATGGGTTGATGATTGGACTAGGTGATCTTAGCGATCTTTTCCAACCTCAGTGATGCTATGTGAAGGCTCCCCAAAGTGAGGTTTACCAAGTTCCTGCTTTCATCATCAGCTTTATCTAGCTATGCGCCTTTGAATTCTTCTACACCATGAAGTCAGTGCCACCTAGTGTTGTTCTACTTTAGTAGAAACGAGCTGGGCTTCCGTGAATGCTGAATGCAACATGAGTCATTTTGTTTCTTTTTAAGCACTGATAGATTGGTGGCTGTGCTTGGTCATGACCGAGCCCAGTTTGTTTTCCTGAGGCTCATCCTGAACAATTTCCATCCAGATATATGCGCTGGATGCCTACAGTCAAGCTGTGGGAGAGGATGAAGCACTACATGGCAGACAGGACTGTGGTGCATGCAGCTGTAGACACAATAAATACCCTGCTCATCTGTATGGCTGGACCAAGGCTGTAGATGTTTCTGCTCATTGCAGGAGAATTGGACCAGATGAACTTTAAAGCTCCCTTCCAACTCAAATGATTCTATGATTCTATAATCATGCTCATTACACTACCACAAGAACTTAAATCTTATGCATTGCCCTCATGGGATCCTGAAAAATTCAGCACTCAAGGTGATATCAAGGTGAAATCACCAGTGAAATTGACACTTAACTGCTGCAACAAAAGGTTTTTCTGCCTTTGGTTTGAAAGTTGGCTCATTTGAAAGCAGAAAAACAAGAAGAGGAGTCCATGATTTTCAGCAAGGAAAACAGTCTGGGAAAAAAAAAGTCTGATCTACTCTTCTTTCCTTACTTCCCCTCAAAAACTTTTGCCAGATTGTTTAAATGCTACCCATGTACGAGAAAAGGGATCAGAATTTTTCTCACCACTTGGCTTGCTGAAGGTCTGAGGAATGAAATTTTATGGTCCAGCACATCAGCTGACAGTATCTTTTGCAAAGACACATATAAGAGGAATTCCACTCAGATATATGATTGAGAGCACATCCTGCCAGTCTGAGCATGCATCTTCTATCCATCCTCCACTGCTTACACATGAGCTCATCAGCCAGGTGAACTGAAGCTTAACACTGGGACTGCAGCATCACAAACCCTGCTAGCATCGAAAGCTGGATGCAGAAAAGTTGCCCAACAGATAGTACTAAAAACCCAAGCTTTTTGGATTATCTGTTGCACGCCCAGATCAACACATTCCTTCTCCACAGCCCATAGCTGAACAGCTGGTGGACATAAATGTAGGTATTTCAGAGAAACAATATTGTGACTTAGGAAGAAATGGAAAGTAGCGTAGAGTGAGCAAAAGACTTTTAAGTGATTCTTACAGAGGACTGTGCAGAAAGCTGGAGTGACTGTGGAGTGTGGGAGGCTGATGACAAAATCCAGATCTACCCTTCTCATGAACACCTCCAGGGACAGTGACTCCAGCACTTCCCTGGGCAGCCTGTTTCAATATCTCACTACTCTTCCTGAGAATAAATGTTTCCTAATATTCAACCTGAACCTTCTCTGCCACATCTGAAATCCATTAACAGATGCCACAAAGGAGGAGACTGCAATGTTGTCACTCCTTGTATTCAGAGAATAGGACAGATAGTACAGAAGAGTCATTTAAGTATGTTTCTTACCTCTTTGGCCACAGAATGATCTGCAGGTAACTGTTTACAGGTTAACTGCCTTGGTTATCCAAAAACATGTAAATAGCAGTAGGCAAGCCTGTTGAAAGCCCAGTAGTTTTCTTTCTACCTCTCAAACAAATTACCATGGGTGATATGGCAAGCTGTTTAGTTGCTGTTGCAAAGCTGCTGTTTCTGTTCCTGGATTATTGCCTTTCTTCTGTTCAGCCAGAAAGATCCAAAGTTCACTCCCATTAAGCCCTGGAGAAGCAGTATTAATACAGCATCTGCCAGGCTGTTTTGAATAACTGCTAATATCTATGCTTCTTTAAGCTAAAAGAAAAGCCCTTTCAAGCACTGCATACATTACCAGGAACAGTAGGGAAGGATGTTAATAATTCATTCATTCTCTCAGACTCTGGAGTGTGCTAGATCTTTCAACTTGTAACAATAGACATCACCCTTCAGGCTGTCATGTCCTGCTTTTAACAAAGGAAAAGAAAACTAGGTGAAAAGGAGGAAGAATTCCCGGGTGAAAAATATGAAGCTTGATGAAGAATTAAAGCTTGTTAAATGTCTACTTGATCTAGCCATTGGGCAATAAAACCTATTTGCAGCTGGTTGTGGAGGAAAAAGCATTTGTTGAGAAGTTGCTGGATTTGCTTCCCATCACCTGTGGCATATATCACCCCTCTCTAGCTCCTATTCAGCTGCTTTTTTTCTCATTCAGCTCAGAGCAGAAATAAAAAGGGAAGGAGATAGCATGAGAAAACACGTGTGAAGTTGTTTTCATGGGTTACCTATAGACCCTGACTTTGTCAGAGCTGCCTACACACAAAGGATGTTCCTGGTGGATGTGATAGAGCTCAATGCACTTTCTTCCCACTGTATCAAAATAAAGGGAACCAGAAGTAACAAATGTTAAGAGTATGGCTGTAGGGTACAGTACAAAGAAAACAAAAGAATAGCCACTGATGATTGCAAGGCCAGGATCTTTGTGTTGAAGTCCACTGCTGAAGTTTGGCCATTCCTAGCAACAGTTGTGCCCACCACACGA
Source organism: Cyrtonyx montezumae (assembly GCF_038088225.1). Lineage (NCBI taxonomy): Eukaryota > Metazoa > Chordata > Aves > Galliformes > Odontophoridae > Cyrtonyx > Cyrtonyx montezumae. Next base: position 157,817,195 of record NW_027072034.1, on the reverse strand, counting down.
GTAGGGAGAGCAGCCACCCATTTCTTCAGAGCTCATCCTGGCTTTTTATCATTGCCTTTCTCTCTTGCTGGGTCATCCCTTGCTCCATCACTCCCAAGGTAGTAATCTTCTACTGGCTGTAAAAGTGTTAAGAACCTTTGCCATGATTAAAAGTGATTTCTAAAGAAAAATATTGAAGTTTCTTTATGTGATTGGTTCTAAACTAAATCCAAAAAACCCCAACCAAATTGTATCCAAACCAATCCAACCCATCCAAAATCAAACCAAGAAGAAAGAGAGAGAGAGAGAGAGAGAGAGAGAGAGAGAGAGAGAGAGGAGTGAAGAATATTCTATCTGAATAGGCAAGAGAGGGAAACAGAACTGAAATGTTTGCTTCCTGGGTAGGAAGGAGAGAAAGAGATGGAATTTAATCAAATTTAATCCTTATGGGATCTAGATAACTTCCTTATTTCTGAAGCTGTGTCAACCAGTTTTAGCCATTTAACAGATTCTTCATGCAACTCCCCTCACTCCTATTCAAATCTCAGATTTGATAGAAATGAAAGATGGGGCTTAAGTCCTATCACCAGTACTAACATCCATAAGTATCTAAGGTGCCGGAGGCACAGGGACAAGGCCAGACTCTTCTCTGCAGCGTGTGGTGATAGGACAAGTGGAAATGGCCACACACTGAAGCATAGGAAGTTCTGCACAAATGTGCATGGAAACTTCTTCAGAGTGCAGTGACGGAGCACTGGCACAGCTGCACAGAGAGGTGGTGGAGTCTCCTTCTCTGGAGATGTTCAAGAACCACCTGGATGCCTACCTGTGCAACCTGGGCTAGAGAGCTGCTTTAGCAGTGGGGATGGACTAGATGATCTCTAGGGGTCCTTTCCAACGTCAACAATTCTGTGATTTTGCGATCTCAATGAAAACCCTGGTTTTCATTTGATGCACTGGCACATTGAAAACAGTATTTTATTTCCTGGAGTTCATTTGCTGATATTTCCTGAGGCAGACTGGCTGTACTTGAGATGAGAAAAACAAGGCTTTAATTTTTTCATTGTACAAGTCTACACATCAACTACAGAATGGTTGTCTTGCAGAAGAACATTCCCTCAAAGCAGAATTCAAATTTAAGTACTACTGCACACTAAAACAAATTGGAAATTTCAGGCATGCTTCACTCTCTTGTATTGTTTAATACAAGCAGATTCTGCTGGAAAGATATTTATAGCTGTATGCAGACATGTTGAGCACCTCTGAACAAGGAGTGGAAACTGGTGCCTTGGAGAGAAAGCCAAGAGCAAAGCACTTCATAAGGTAGGGAGCAAGCATGGTAAGTAGTGTAATGGATATAGTTTTGAGAAGCAGGGAGAAACATCCAATAAAATCTTGCTGATGCATGTCTTTTTTTGTAGACATGAGCAGAAAATCCATCTGGATGGCTTGCACCTCACATGGCTGTAATTCGAGTTCTTGGTTGGGAGTGAGTTCAATTTTTGATGTTCCCACCACTCCAAATGTTCTTTTATGCTTCCTGCTCAGACTGACACTTATTTCTTTTAAGAGGGAAGGTTGCTGAATCTGTTCTTCTCCCAGTATTTCACACCTATGGGAAAAAAAATCTCAATTTCTCTGAACCTACAATGTAAAGATTACAGAATACAGGGGGAAGCTTGACAGACTGAAGTAGCCCAAGGTCACTCAGAAAGGGTCAAGCTCCCATCCAACTCTATATTCACTATGGCAGGTGACCTTTGGTATCTTGTCTCTCAGTCCCAATTTTCCCATTCTTCATGGCTTTGTGTGGTGATGGAATGAGGGAAGGAACAGAAGGCAGGAATGAATGCCCTGGCCCTTTTCAATAGTAACCTACATTTATGCCAAATTACATCAACTGTCAAAGGATTTCTGGTTGAAGGCCAGGGATCCCAAGTTCTTCCCTACATGGGAAGCAACAGGGCCAACAGAGCTGTGACCCTAATGTATAACAATAATAAAAAAGAAGAATTGGGAAATTGGAGTTTCTGAAGAACTGTTATCATAAAGAGAAGACAGCAGCTCAAACACATCCCTTACCCCTCATCTGCTGAAAAAAGAAAAATTCTTTTTCAACCTGCAGGCAATTCCAAGTCCAAGATCTAATGAGCCCTATGAGGAGACAGGGCCTCTCAATGAGTGTTTTTCTTCTAGCTTCTACAGAAAAGGCTAATTTACATTACTTGTGTGCCTGTGGTGTGATCACTTTTTTTACTCATTCTACAAACAAGTGCTCAGATAGGACAACACTACCAGCTGAGTTCATCATCTAGCAAAGGCAATCCATCAGCTGGCAGTTGTTACTGATGTTTTTCCAAGAAGACTGCTCAAGGGCTGGTTTGCAGTCAGCAGTCATCTGTGTTAGGAGTCCTACTACACACTGAGGCTTAATGCTTTTCTTAGTCTTCATCTCTGGAGAGGTGAAGAAATGAGATTTTTACATGGAGGCTTGCAGCCACCAACTCTCCTGTCTGGTATGTAATATACCTGGTGGAGAGACAAGGTAAGGGCAGAAGCTGAAGACAGCATGACACTAGGGCTCAGGGGGAGTGGCAGCATCTTGGAGGAGTCTTCTAAGACTTCAAGCTTGATCTTTCAGAGATAGAACCACCTCAGGAAGATGTCAGTTGTTCTGGACTTTAGATTCCCTGACGTCTTCAGCTCTGTTTTAACACAGGAACCTCTAAATCAGCCCTTGGGATTTGCCTGTTTGATTCTTTGTTGTCCAATCCCTAAGCTCTCTAAAGCCCCTTCCACAGGGCAGAGGGGTTTTCAGATGCATCATGGAATCATAGCACCATTAAGGTTGAAAAAGACCTCTAGGATCATCTAGTCCAACCACCTACCTGCCACCAATATTGCTGACTAAACCATGTCCCATAGTGCCTCATCTCCATGTTTCTTGAACACCTCCAGGGATGGTGACTCCACTCCCTGGGAAGCCTGTTCCAGCGCCCCAACTCTCATAAAGAGAAGAATATTTTTCCTAATATCCAGCCTGAAATGGAGGTAAGCCCTGGACTGTTCCGAGCCCACCGTAGTGACACTGTACCTTCTGTGTTTGTGATAAGGACTGAGGGATGAGAAGCGGAGAAGTTGGCCTGCATTTTTTCTCTTGTGAAGAGGGAGGGATGGACTTCAAGATTTTCACAGCACATCCCCTCCCTCAGTATGGATGTGAAGATCATGGAGGAGGAGCTGGTCAGTGCCATGCCACCTCTTGGTCCTTTGACTCACTCTGTCATCCTCAGTGTCTCCTCTACAGAGGTTCCCCTTATGATGTGACAGGATTGCTAATACGCTTGGCACAGCAGTCCTGCTTTCTTTTTACTTCCCTCTGTAGGGACATGCAGCCAAGAAAGTGTCAACAGCATAACTGTGCCCCAGCAGAACCCTGCAAACTTCCCTACCAAAGCAACTGAATGTGAAATATGATGGAGTTGGAAACTTCTCCTTGTCATCTGGGTTCTCCACCCAGAAACTTATAAAAATCCCAATGTGAAAACAGTCAGGGCCATTATTGCTTGGTCTTATCTGAGAAACATCGTTCAGATCTCTGATTATTTATTTAACTCTACACATTTGTGTAATGTCATGTTGCTGTGTTCTTAGCTAGTTCCACAAAATTTTGGCTAAAGGAATTCAAACTGATGGATTTCAGCATTTCACAGGACTCTGACTTTGTTTTGTAAAAGAAAACCTTCAAACCCAGGGCTTTGGAGACCAGTGGAAAAAAATCTGAAAACCATAGAGATCCAGCTTTATATTTCTTTTAGATAAATTTGTGATGAAGCCCTAGCACTGAGCATAACCATGAAAAAATAAGCAGAAAAACCCAGGTCCTCAGATAAAGTGATTATTTAACAATCATCCTTAATGAGGTAACTTTGAGACTTTGGAATCTTTGGACTGGGCAGTTTTTTTTCCCTGATTACTTCCGTATGACCAGATTTCCCATTGAAATCAGACAGCTGGAGCCAAGGGAATGGCACAACTGAGAACAATATTTGGTCTCCCTCTCCCCAAATCACAGAATGGTTGGAAAGGTCTGCAAGAAATCATCAAGCCCAAGCCCCAGGACAGGACTTGTGAACCAGCACTTCAAAATTTGATCACTTTCTAAAGCTGAAACCTTGCAGAAAGAAGCTGGCTCGAATAAAATAAACTCCCCGCATGTTCAGTAAACAAAAGGAAGAGGTTTCATTCTCTACACAGCGTGGACCGAAGAGATTTGCTTTGTATACTGTAAAGAAACATAATTTTTATGTTTACTCTCCTGTTCCCATTTTGGCATAATGTAAGTAGGGTATATTTAGATCTATGAAATTCGCTTGCAGTGAGTCACAAGTACATCAATAAAGAAATATCCATTTGTTACCTGGAAAGTTTATAGTGACTTTATGTTGCTATGCTTCAATATCCTTCTGCTTAGAGTTATTATTTTGTGTGTGAGTGTGTAGTAATACATTTGTTTCTAATATTTACTTAGCACAAGAAGATTTGATAATCTTCGTAAAAGTAATTTGTGCAGCCACTAAGAATTACATTTAAATTTAATAATCATTGTGAAGAAAGATACTGGAAGTGAATATGAGGTGTAAATTAAATAAAGTCTAAAAGTTAAACATAAAATTAGGTTTGGCATTTTCCCTAGCACAGGGTTCCTGGATGTTGTGTTAGAGCCAAACAGTACTAAGACAAATATGCCAAGTGATTATCGTAAAAATACTGACTCTACCTTTTGATTTGTGCTTAGGTAAGTATGCAACCTTGTGTAATAATTCAGAGTCAGAGAAGAACATAGAATCATAAAATTGTTTGAGTTGGAAGGGACCTTTAAAGGTCATCTAGTCCAACAGCCTGCAATGATCAGAGACACCTACTCAATCAGGAGCTCATGGCACCATCCAGCCTGACCTTGAGTGTCTCCACGGACAGGGCATCTTTGGTGACATGTATGTGTGTTGCAAACAAAATCATATAAGAATTTCAGGGACAGATGTTGAGAGTCAGCAATGTTCCAAACTATCTTTTTCCTCCAAGGAGAATGAACTCCACTTCAGCCATTCCTGAAAGTATGTGTTACTTAAGGCGTTTTTTAGAAGCATCTCTCCAGTGATGGAGAGCCCAAGACTCTTGGATAGGTGGTTTCTTTGATGTATCAGTTTCCTGTTTTAATTTATTATCCATTCCTCCAGTGAGCCCCAATGCAGCTTTGGCTAAAATTGAGGCTGCCTGCACTAGCTCCAAACCCAAAATCTTGTGGTTGTTCTCTCACAGGGTGCAATGAAGGAACAAACTGCTACTCCCAACCCTTTTTCCTCTTGCATGCATGAAGCAGCAAATGGTATCTAAATATAATACGAGTAATGGATACAGCAAGCAGATGGTGGGAGAATAGGGGCTCAGATCCATTAGAAGAACTCTTGGTCAATTCGTGGATGATTCACTAGCTCAAATCTGGGGCAAATCCTTATCACGTGCTCCATGCCAGCTGCAAGCCCAGGAGCTGAACGTCTTAAACAGAAAATCCAGAGCTCTTACAGGTTTGCAGGTGTCTTTTTGCAGTTGTACACAGGAGGGCAGCAAACATTCATTCAGCGTTGGTATCGCGTCTCTTTCTAACCTCTGCCCTAAACAGATGATGTTGGGATACCATAAATTGCCCATTAAATAGCCCCATTAAATGTATATATTTTTGCCTGCTGTTGGTCTAAGTCCATCCCCCATAGAATTGTTTCTGGATAGTCCTTTCTTCTCCCTCTTTCATTTTTACAGAGTGTTTGCTATTTTTGTAATTTTTTGTGCTGTTTCTCATTCCTTAGGGAAATTGAATTTGTATTCTTCCCATCAAGGTGCTGATACAAGCATTTCAAAAGTGTTTGCTCCACTTGTTTCCCTACAAAGAATATACCAGGAATAGGGGAATATGGAAGTGTGTTAGAAATAATGCTCTAGTTCCAGCTAATGAAGCTTGTCAATGAATATGAAAATCATTATTTTGTGTTTGAAAGTTCAGCAAGAGAGTGTTTCTGAGCCACGCTTTTCATTGTTTTTTAAGTGGGTACAAATAAAGCAATTATCTTTAGCCTGTAAATACACCCATCACCTTGTTCCTGCTCTCTGCCTTACTGCTTTGATCTGTTGGTAACTTTGTCCATCCAGCACAAACAATTTTGTACATTTTTACTTATACTGACTCAGAATGATGAATTTCAGTTATAGCAGTGTATTTTGCCTATGAACTTTCTTTGCATGATTCTAGTTAAAGTGTTTACCAGTTCTGGTTGCCCTGAGAAGCTGTGGATGCCCCATTCCTGGAGACAGTCAAAGCAAGGTTGGATGGGGACCTGAGCAACCTGATCTGGTGGTTGGTAACCAGCCCACAGCAGGGACTGGAGCTCAATGATCTTTAAAATCCCTTCCAATCTAAGCCATTCTATGATTATATGATCATCTGTTGTTGGGTTACGTTCAGATGCCTAAAAAGAGTCTGGTATATTTGCCTAAGGTGAGATGAACTACCCTCCAGAGTCTTGTCACTGACTAGAAGAGTGACCAGCCACTCTCATACCTCTTCATACCTCATACCTCTCATACCAGTTTCAGACCTCTAAAATAAGAGTAAGTGATTTCAGGCACAGAGTTCAATTTTTTTTCCATTAAAATTTGTAAACCAGATTGAGAGTGAAAGTCTGGGTTACAAAGCACTTCTACAGGTCAGGGAGACAGAAAGCTCTTGGATTAATTTGCACTGCCCTCTGAAAAGAGCTGTTTACTTTGGAAGTGGAGAGGAGTCTCAGGAAGGTGGTTAAAATTAGATAGGGGAGTTTGCTTGTCAAATTGCTCCTGTTTAATATTTTTATCAGTGACTTGGATGAGAGAATTGAGTTCACTCTCAGTAATTTTGCAGATGACACCAAGTTGGGAGGAAGTCTTAATTTGCCTGAGGGTAGGAAGGCCCTACAGAGGGATCTGGATGGGCTGGATTTATTGGTCTGGGGCCAATGGGATGAAGTTCAACAACACGAAGTGCTGCGTCCTGCACTTTGATCACAGTGCAAAGCTATGCATAGGAAAAGGATCTGAGTGTGCTGGTCAGTGTCTGAGCATGAGCCAGCAGTGTGCCCAGGTGGTCCACAAGGCCAATGGCATCCTGGCTTGTATCAAATAGCGCAGCCAGCAGGAGTAGGGAAGTGATCATCCCTCTGTACTCAGCCCTGGTGAGGAACACCTCAAGTGTTCTGTTTAGTTTTGGGCCTCTTGCTATAAGAAGGATATTGAAGGCCTGGAACATGTTCAGAGAAGGGCATCAAAGCTGGTGAGGGGTCTGGAGCACAGATCTTATGGGGAGCTGCTGAGGCAACTGGGTTTGTTCAGTATGGAGAAGAAGAAGCTCGGGGACCTTATCACTCTCTACAACTGCCTGAAGGAAGGTTATGGTGAAATGGGGTTCAGCCTCTTCTCCTGGGTGATAGTAATAAAAGAGAGGGAGTGACCTTACTCTGCCAGTGGAGGTTCAGTTGGATATTAGGAAAAAATTATTCTCAGAAAGAGTGGTGAGGTTTTGGAACAGGCTGCCATAGTTGGTGGTGGAGTCATCATCCTTGAAGGTGTTTAAGGAAAGTGTAAGACTTAGGGACATGGTTCAGCGGGTAATACTGGTGGTAGGTGAAATGATTGAACTGTATGATTTTAGAGGCCTTTTCCAACCTTAATGATAACATGACAAGTCTATGAGATTTTACATGGTTTTGAGGCAAATTGATGGGAGTTAGGAACATGAGTGCTTAAAAGAAAAATATGTTGATCTGCCCAAGACCAAGTCAGTAAACTTGTGACAACAATTGGACACAGATCTACATCTTGATCAAATCCACTAAGAATAATCATTCATCATATGAGATTCAGCATCCTCACAGAGAACAGGCTCATCAAAGTGCATCAGAAACTGTTGTGGGAAAACTATTGAAATTGCAAGAAATAGTCACACTGCTTATTGCTGTAATCTTCAGCATGATAATGTCTTTGGAGACTGGGATTATGAGCGATACTTTTATCACAGAAGTCCACTAAGACAAAACAGAAAGAAAAAGCCTGACCGAGCAAAACCCAAACATCATCCAGCTGCAATTTCATGGCAACTAATACATTTGGGGATTTTGCTTATCTGAAAGTGTTATTCTGCCTTTTGTCACAGAATTACAGTCTAAAACCATGAATTCTGATTTGGAGAGTTCAACTCTTGTAAAAGAAATACAAAGTTTGTAGTTCCAGAATATGGGAACAGTTGTGATATGTAAAAATAAAATCCCTAATATGATTTACTCAAGCTATCATTGGGAATAAAAGTCAGATGCTGGATTAGGCTTTGGGCAGCTAATGAGTAAAGAAACCTCAGTGGATTGGGGTCTTAATTATGTGATTTCCTTTAACCTGATTTCCTCTAGCTCACTAGGTCAGTGGGACTAATTCTAGAACATGGCAATATGCTACGTGAGTGAGATCTACAGGGAAGCCCAAGGATTTCCAAAGGTGTAAAGGAAGCAGAGAAAGGTGATAATTTTGGTGGAAATCGGGCATTTAAGCCCAGTATACTGATCCAGATGTAACCCTTCGCTAACCACTTACCAGTCTGAAAACCTGGAGACACATCATTTCTTATGCTCTGATGATAAGCGAGCACTTTACCTGACATCAGATGCCTTCGGGATAAGCACAATGCTGCCCTAAACATCTCTCTATGATGCATAGCAAGTCTTACAGTTCTCTATTTCTCTCAGTTAGAAGCAAAGAATGTATAAATCAAGACATCTCCTCCATGCGGAGATAAGTAGAAGTTGGTAAAATCAGTACTTGGATTGCCTGCAGATCTTCAGCACTTTCTGTCACTTCACATTTTCAATTATCTACACCTTAGTAGGTGGCACCAGTTCCAGGTGGTGTTTGCTCTGGGTGCAACTCCTTTGAAACAATTTGCATAGATCTATTCAGATTTTCCAAGGAGATTATAGACCTTATTTTGATAACATTTTGTATCATGTTTATTCAAAATCTCTTGCCTTGCTCTTCATTTTCCTTTGTGAAGGAGCATCAAGAGCTACGCAGTGGTAAAATTCAGGTTAGAAGGATATCTCCAAATCAGTAGCTGAAACCCTTGTTGGGTCATATAGCAAGGACGATAAACTCTTCCATATTCCAGTGTCACTGCACTCCAAACTGAAACACAATGGTCAGAGGAATTTGCACTTGTTGTTTAGTATCAGAACCTATAAATTCATAGAGATGACACCAATTTAAATGAAACATCGATGTAAAATAGCCCCATTTTTCAGTTGAATATCTTTTGCAGTTCTGTTTGTTTGGCTTATTTATTTATTTATTTATTTATTTATTTATTTATTTATTTATTTATTGGAGGGGCTTTATTTTGCATTCTGTGCTCCTCATTTGGTGACTTCAACTCATTTTGTTAAGAGACACGAGAAGAAAGAAAACTAAAGAAATAGCACCTACAGATTATCTGCTCAAAGATAGAAACAAGAATGAGTTGGAAAAGTTGACCAATTCATAGGTTAAGTACCAGATTCATCTCACTTTCTTTAGTTATCCAAAAGTTAATCTAAACTGCTTGTATAATAGACATAGCCATAGAAAAGACATAGATCTCTTCAGAGAACTGTTAGCTGAGTTAATATTAAATGAGTGGTCTCACAATGCCATAAGCTGAGCTCATCTTCTGCTTGAAGGGATGGCATAATGCCTAAGTGACTGATTAGGAACTACGATTACTCACATTAGCAGTAGAAGTTGCTATTCCTTGGGTTATGATGACATGCAATGCCATTTTCTATTAAGGAATCTTGACTCAAGTTTCACCGTAGAAATGTTTCCACACACAGTGGAAACAAGGTCTGTTTCAAAACTACTCCTGAAAGCTGTTTGCCTCCCTGTGCTTTAAAACTTCCAGGAATGGAGAATTCTTCACTCATGTGGCTGACAATTCCATGCTTATCATGATTTTGTACCAAGTTACTCTTTGGAGTAGATTAACTTTGTACCTTTTCTTTTGGCAGATTTTGCTATGTTATTAACTGATGTGAATGGTGACCTTTAGTCTTTAAACCTGGAATGAATGATTTGGATCAGCTTGCTCGATCTCCTAACAATAGCTGCCCATAGAATTGTATCTATCTAATCCTGAATTTAACATTGAAAAATAATGCATTCATTTCATAAGAACAACCAACCTTGAATAAGGTTGAGGAAGTGAAATCCAATCAAGCTCCTGATTTATATGCTGATTACTTTTTTTTTTTTTACAAATACAGAAAATTTGAACAAAAATTAATTTAAAATTAAGAAGTGCACACTTTTTCTCCTCAGAATAATGTAAATAAGATTGTTCAACTCTGTTGCTTCTCAGTTACTGATCTGCTGCTCTGACCTTGTAATCAGAGAAGACTGTGAGCCCTGCATTTGTCTTTGAAGACTGCTAATAATTAAATCCTATTGTTTCATTGTAACAGAACATGACTCTCACAATTTGTAACCAGAAGCAATATAGCTGCAAAGAACAATGTTGAATAAACATGCCCTTCAAAGATCAAAGGATGGAGGGCTTTGTCAATTAAAAAAAATCAGCATAACTAAACTGCTGTTTCTCAGCATCTTATTGAGGGTTCAGATCTGAGGCTGCCAAGATTGCTTTGGTTTCATTTCACGGTCTCAAGGGCATCCTTATTTCCCAAAAGAGCATGGGGAAGCTGGCACACCCCGATGTGAATTGAGAGTCTTTGGGCAGAGGGAAAAGAAGAGAGTACCCCTCTCAACACTAATTAAAAGTTCAAAGGATTCATGCTCTCTCCAATAAACGCTTCTTTGTGACATTAAATAAAAATTGGCCTCAAAGAGAAAACCCATGCACAATGTGTGTATTAGGCAAGAGGATAACAGGAGGCTCTGTCTTTGTAGTGACACTACTTGCTTTCTCTACTTCCCTCTGAGACCTTCCCTTCAGCACAAAATTCCAGCAAAGAGTCTTTATCCTTATGACATTTAGAAACTCACCTCCAATGACACTTTGGCTGTGCAATTCTGAGAGCAGACAAGAGAATAATAGAATCATTAATGTTGGAAAAGACCACTAAGATCACCTAGTCCAACCATTAATCCATCTCTACCATGCCCACTCACCATGTCCCTCATTGTCATATGTGTCCTTTTCTTGAGCACCTCCAGGGACAGTGACTCCACCACCACCCAGCACAGCCTGTTCCAATGCCTCACCACTCTTTCTGAAAATAAATTTTTCCTAATATCCAATCTGAAACCGTACTGAACTTCTTCAGTGTGTATGTGTGCATGTGTGAGCATGTCTGCATGTTTAAGAAACCATGACTGCTTAGGAAGTTCACTCTTTCTCATGAATAGACACTTTACTTATGGCCAATAAAACTTTCTTGAATCAGTTGCTACTTGGTGTTCTAGAAAAGGAGCAGAGCTGCAGCAAAAGGATTGTAGCTAGACCTTGTCATGTCTGTTCAGTCTTTTTCTCTGTTGAACAGTTTCCTTGGAAATGTTTCTACACACACAAGGAGGGACTGCTGCTGGGAAGGGTGGATTATAATCTCCTTGATCTGACCCTAGTTACAGTAGTTGGAGCATACAGTCCACCCCTGTATCCATCTTGTACATCACAGAATCATAGAATGGCCCGGGTTGGAAGGGACCTCAAGGATCATGAATCTCCACCCCCCCCTGCACAGGCAGGGCCACCAACCTCCCCATTTAATACTAGACCAAGCTGCCCAGGGCTCCATCCAATCTGGCCTTGAACACTTCTAGGTACAGGGCATCTATAACCTCTGTGGGCAGCCTGTTCCAGCACCTCACCATTTTCATCGTAAAGAACTTCCCCCTGACATCCAACCTGATTCTTCCCTCTCTCAACTTTAAACCATTTCCCCTCGTCCTGCTGTTACCTACTCTTTCAAAGAGTTTACTCCCCTCCTTTTTATAGGCTCCCTTTAGGTACTGAAAGGCTGCAAACTTCTAAAGTTTCTCCTGTTGTGACACGTGTGCATGGACATTATTCCAGCACATGGAGATACTTGGCTAAGGGTTGAGCCAACTTCTCCAGCAGCACTGTAGACCTAGGATCTTTTTGCTCGATGTCAAACTACAGTACTTCATTTCTTGTGGCATTGGGTTAGCAGTGGATGTGCAACAAGATTTACTGAGGTCTACAGATGTGGGTGGGCTATACCATGAAATGTTCCCTTTCTTTTGCCCATGGGAATGTGAAATCTGATATAGAGTAGAGATCATCTCTTTCTTGAACTTCTATATCACTATAAGGTTTTCATCTGAAGTAGTCAAGGAATTAGGACAGTATTTGTTCTCTTTTACTTATGTCCTTCTGGACTCTACTCTGCCCTGATGAGGCCTCATCTGGAGTACTGTGTCCAGTTCTGGGCTCCCCAATACAAAAAAAGACAGGGATCTCCTTGAAAGAGTCCATCAGAGGGCCACAAAGATGATAAAGGGCGTGGAACACCTCCCTTACAATGAAAGGCTGAGAGACCTGGTTCTGTTCAGCCTTGAAAAATGAAGACTCAGAGGGGAACTGATCCACATCTATAAATACCTAAGGAGTGGGAGGTAAAGGGATGAGGCTGAACTCTTCTCTTCAGTGTGTGGGGATAGGACAAGGGAAATGTATAGGAAGTTCCACATAAATGTGCGTGGGAATTTCTTCACAGTGCAGTGATGGAGCACTGGCACAGGCTGCACAGAGGGGTGGTGGAGTCTCCTTCTCTGGAGATGTTCAAGACCCACCTGGACGCCTACCTGTGTAATCTGGGCTAGGGAGCTGCTTTGGCAGGAGGGCTGGACTAGATGATCTCTAGAGGTCCCTTCCAACTCCTACAATTCTGTGATTCTGTGACTCCTGGCCTACAGGTATGTGTGTCAGTGCTTAGATCTATGCAATGAATGGAATGCTAAGTGTATGATACTGAACCTATGTACAAGAGAGCAGTTTAAACCAGCAGCCCACTCAAGAATTACAGATGTTTGGGGTTTTTTTTTGGTCATACTTCACGGTATTCTGCTTCCTAGTTATACTCCATTTTATTTCCTAGTCCCTAGACATCATCATTCCACTTTGGAAAATATTTCAGTTTCCTTGAAATAAATCTCTCTTTCTGTGTATTAAAGACAAAAAATTATTTTCATGAATTGAACTCTAACATCAGTTAAACTGAGGAAAGAATCTGGACCATAAAGACTAGCAAACAATTATAATAATAAAAAAAAAGTACATGTTGCATCTAAACACAATTGACCTAATTCCCTTCAGATGTCCTGATGTTCAGCTGCTCAGAGACATTCCTCCAGGGAAAACCTTTATTAAATGATTTGTGCTTCTTTTGCATTTTGTTCCAAATTATCTCACTCCCTTGTTTTATTTCTTCTTCAGGCTGGCTGCTTGCTACAGCTAATTTGGTTGTCCTTGATGGGACTATCATAAATAGTCTTTCCCAGTAGTACTTTGTAAGCTGAATTAGTCAAGTGATCTTGGCTATAACATTCAAGAAAACAGTCGGTAAGATTAAAGACTGGGAGAACTTTATGGTTGGAGACACCGCTTTAAAGTCACACGTGAAGGTGCATAAGCAAAAAGTGCTGACAAGGCCAAAACTTTTCATAGATACTCAGATTGTGACCTTCAGTACTGTACTAGAAAGACTAAGTGTTAACTCACTTCTCTCCCTACAACCACTGTTTTAAAGCAGAATACTCTCTTTGGAACGCTGAAGAATGGCCCTTCTGTACAAACAGATGAAAAAACAAGGTGATAAAGCCTGACCTTCAAAATGAAAGACAGAGCGTTGAAACCTGCATCAGCCTCCAGTATATAGAATCCCCGTTCTCTGACTGTGATATAGTGAGGCTAATGTCTCATCTGGCCTAAGTGGAACAAGACTCATCCAAAACAATAGAAAACTTGTTTCTTCATCTCTGTCTTTACTCCCAGATTCTTATTTCCCCTGACACTACTAGGGGCTTTAACCTGTGTGGTGGCTCTTGGACAGAAGCCATAGATGGATAAGCTGGCTTTGAAGTTGCACAGATTTACTGTTCCCTGCAAAATTAGCAGTGGTCACTGCAGCATGGGTCCTACATCACTGGAAGCAGACTGGGTCTATATTTGTCTTTATAATCATCTCATATCATTCTCAAACACAACTGAAGCTGCTGTCCTCATTTTAGAGCTAAATGAATGCTTCATCCACTGAAACATAATTGTAGTGTTGAATTTTTTTGTGAATTTTGGTGGAATCCATGAAAGTGCTCCTGTCAAAACTTTCTTTCACCAGTCAAAGCAGCTATGTGATCAAGAAATGTTTAGATGTTGCAATGAGGGACACAGTTTAGCGGGAACCATGGGTGACAGGTTGATGGTTGGACTGGAACATCTTGGAGGTCTTTTCCAATCTTGGTGATTCAGTAATTTACCTGTTAGAGCATTCATTTCAGCATTTTCAAAAGCAAGTATTCTTCCTTTTCAGTAATGAAAAAATAATTTTCAAGTCTGAAATTGCCAGCACCTCCTTTGAAAAAGTTAGAAAAAATGTTATAAACACTTCGACATTTACACAAAATATTTCAACCTAAAATATTTCTCATTAAATTGACAAAAAATGAGCATTCTCTTTCTTTCATGTCAAATTGACAAATATGTCCCTCCATCTTTCCCTCCAAAAAAGAATTTGCAAAATCAGACTTTTACTCAGCTTGCTCAAAAATTCTGAGTCAAAATGGACACACACTTTTAGTTCAAGACTGACTTTAAATAAGACGTTTGCTAATACTAAATGCAAAAGGCTCAGACTTCATTCAAATGAAAAAACAAAACAAAACTATTTTCCAGGTTTTTTAAAATCTAATTTACAAAAAGAAAAGCCTTAAAGTATCAGTATTTTTTTGTATTTTAGAAGTTCATATTTACTTAGCTCTCTTGTTTAGCAAATCTATTCTACATGGGATAGATTGGTTTTGACCTCTGTAATAGGTACTTTACTTTTAAGAGGTATATCTATTCATATTATAGTAAACCTGGAAAAATCTATGGTGAAAAAACACGTGGCATGGCCTCAAAATGATCCAAGAAATTTTGAGTAGAAGCAACAATTTCATTTTTCTCTAGCAGATGACAGCGCTTAAGGTTAGAACAAGACCTACTGTGGCTTGTGTTGTAACATCTTCTACAAGTATCCTTTTTTGTTGCATTGAAGAACACTACTAAATCTGCAAAAACAAAACAAAACAAAATAACAACAACAAAAAAACATGTGTGTTTTATGCAGTTTACCCAACCAGCTTTTCTGTATCAGGTTATCACAAATACTTTCTTTTTCCTGTTCATTTTGAGACCAACTGCTGTTAAGAGGCTATAACAAGGGATGTAGCTTGCTCTTGTCGCTTCCATTCAGGCAGTTTGAATAAACCCACATTTCAGCCTTTTATGGTTCCTTTTCCTATTATATTTATTTTATTTTATTTTCTCCATGGGAATTGAGCCATTTTATTCAGGTCATTTTCTGCAATATCATGTTAACCCATTAAAATGTCGAACAATTTATTGTCCGTTCACTTCAGCCACCTGTCCTTTTTCCCTGAAAAGCACCATCATTTCTGTAAGCTCTCCATTCCCCTGCTTGTTCAAAGGGCCTCGTGGATCTCCTCATGTTCTCATTAAATCTCAATGAAGAAAAGTTGCCTTGGAAACGAGGGGGCCGATCCAGCAAAGGGGCTGAGCATCTTCACCTTGCCATGACTTTGGTAGGAGGTGAAGCCATTCAGCTCTTCTGAAAGAATACTCAGCACCTGGCCAGGAGAGAAACCATTACACACTAACTACTGTTCTGCTCTGCTCTCAGGATGGCAGGAAACGATGCTGGTCATTATGGACAGTCCTATCCTCTACATGAAGAATAGAAGACAGAAAGAATTTGAAACACACAGTGCTATTTTGGCACCTGTGAACTCAACAGTAACTTCAGAGCCTTTGCAAATGCATTCTAAGTATTAGGCATAAGAACAAACAATTCTGCAATTATAAGTGGACTGAGTTTTTTCCTGGGATACGTAAAATGTGTCCCTACATTCGTAAGAGGGCTATCACAGCTGATACAGGCATGGGGCAAGAAACAATCTTGTATTAAAAAGAAAACAAATAAACAGGAAACCTTCTCTCTCAAGTGTTCTTTGAGACAAAATAGCATTCTTCTAAGGACTCAGCCAAAGTAAGCACCACATCCCAGCAATAAAAGCAACAAAAATGAAAAAAACAGACTTTAGTAATTTTCCAATGTGGAAATGAAGTACAGGCTGAAGTGATAACCAAAGGAAGACAACTTATTTAAATGAACTACACCTCAAGAACAGAGCTGGGTCTGCCTAAACCACCTTACTCTATCAGTCATTACCACAAGGCAAAGACACACAGATGCAGAAAGGTTGTTTCTTTTTTCCATTGCCAGATCAGCCCGGGATCAGGTTAGGTGCTTTCTCAAGGCCTACAGACTTCCCCAGAGGTTCCCCTTATGCTCACTTGACTCCACACAGAGCCATTTCTTTTGTCTGCACCTTGCTGTGGGTGCCAGCAGCACTAGATGAATCTACTCTGGACCATGGAGTTGCTGGTCATAATGTTGACTGGCCAAAACCAGGTTCTGGCTCTGAGAAAATTCCAGCTAACTACAGGATTGTTTTCAGGTACTGTGAGTATATGTAAGTTTGACCAGTGCTATCTTCATTGGCTTTTGATGGCCAGTGTTGGTCTCTGGTTAACTGAGAATCCAGAACTGCTTTCACTCTCACATGTTAAGGATAGGTGTGAGTTGGGCCTGTGCTTTACAGACAAACCACTGTTATCAAGAAGTTTTAGATGACTTTCAGAACATTTATTGGGTTTAGAAGTCCCAACCACCCATCAGTCTTTGCTCCTGGTCTTTATAAGCTGGCACAAAAATCTTCTTGTGGTTAACGTGGGGGAGGATACCTCTCTTCTGACAGATGGACTTAGCTGGTTCTTCTCCCTTTCAGACATAAAAGAACTTTTGAGCTCTAAAACATGGTTTGCTGTTTCAGGATACAGATCTTTCTCTAGGCTATTCCCACAAAGAATATAATTTCAAGCAGACACAACATGGAGTGCTTTGAATCTCTTTCACTGGAAGAATCTCTGAGTAGTAAATGCTCAGATAACTCCCGCTGATCTCAAGATGATTCAGGTATCTAGTTTGGTGAAGATATTTTGTAGAATATATTCAGAAATTTATTTCAGAGTCCTTCTCTTGCCATTCTTCATTTTCACTTTCAAATAAGATTTTATTCCATTGCTTTTCTTATTTTCATTTGTGCTGTGCATTATAGCAGAAATTAATGATAAATGGCTCAGCAAGCACAAACCAGAGTGTGCAAGATAGAAGAAGTGCTTCAAATGACATGATGTAGGATGAACCAGAGTTTATAGATGGATTATTACAGTGTCATACTTTGTTCCTGTACAAGGAACCCCATGAGGATCTGAACATCTCTGAGAGCACGAAGTGGGAAGGCAATTCATAGAATCATAGAATCAAAGAATCACCAAGGGTGGAAAAGACCTTCAAGATCATTCAGTCTAACTGTTCACCTACCACCAATATTTCCCCACTAAACCATGCCCCTTAGTGCCGTATTAAACACTGGGCTTGAACAGGACAGTGGTGACAGGCAGAAGTTGACGCTGAAGCCTTGGTCTGGGGACATGAGCTGTGCTGAGGTACCTACATCAAAGCTGATTTCTTTTTAAAATCCAGACAAAAAACAAAACAAAACAAAATTAAAAAAAAAGGGGGGGAGGGGGGGAAGTGTCTTCTTACTCAAGCTAAAATACACTTTCCTCCATAGCATTAGTTGATGCCACACATCATTAGTTGATGTCTTTCACACATCTTTACCCTCATCTACAATGCCTAATTTTCTTTCAGAGGCTGGGCCTTGGAAGTAGACGAAGAAATACAACTGAGGATCATGTAAGGACCAAACTGATAGGTGGCGGGGAATCGCTTTTTGATACTCAGATCTAGGATAGATTATTGTCAGGGAAATTTCACCCAGAAAGAAGAATGCACTGTTACTGTCCTAGTTCTCCAGTGGTGGGACCCATTTGTTGTCTTCTTGCAACGAAAGGGGACTTTCAGGGTCTTGCTAGCCCTTAGGGATCACAAAAATGAATTTCTTGCACTGAAATATGGCAGTTTTTCCCCAGCCTTGGGCACGATGAGCTTGGACCAAGAACCTAGGGGTGTCTTGAAATAAAGGAGGATGAATTTCTGAAAAGCAGAATGAACAGAAGTCTCTTGTTTACAGTAGATGGCACTGTGGAGAAGTAGGTCAGGATCCAACCTAGTGGGGATTTACACCTCTGAAAGAGGCTTTTTGTACTGACAAATATTGTGCTTCTAATTAAAGCTGTTGCTGTAAAATCTCTAATCTGATAACACATTGTGTGAGATGCAAGTAGACATCTGTTCACATGAACGCATCAATATTAAGGTGGAATCTGGATGCAAAATTCTCCTCATGCTGTTTAATAACGCCATTGGAGAGGAAACCTCCAACATTAATATCTGAAAGAAAATGTTTCAGAATGGAAGCATGTATTCCAAGGAGGACTGTGTTAACACAAGACCTAATTTTCCCTGGCGAAGTACCCATTGTCATTTTGAATTTTTCATAGAAGAAATCTCCCATCAATAGAATCAAGTTGGTGTATGAAGCTACAGTAGACAAGTACACGGAAACCCTCACCTCCGTGATTGATGTCTGTGGCCTCTGTTTGGGATTTCCTAACTGGAAATCTATTGGAAATGGAAGAGACCAAACGAAATGACAACTTTTGGCACTTGTGTCTGCTTGCTCAGAGAGGCTGTGGAGTCTCCTTCTATGGAGACACGCAAGACCTGTCTGAATGCCTGCCTGTGTAACCCACCACGAGGTTAGCAGGAAGCCATTAGCAATGGCTCAGCAGTAACAGTGGGTGGTAATCTCCAGCTGACACCAGTCTCCAGGCAGATTCATTTTGGGTTTTGCACTGGCGGCAATGCTGTGGTTACCAAGAGTAACTAGCTTTCCATCACGTGTACTTTCCCATTAACTTAGTTTTCTTCTATGCAAATAGGAAAGGAGTTTCTGTTCTTGACACACAGATGTGTGAGTGTCAGCACCCAGCCCCTAGAAATATTTCTGTTGCTGACACCCACACCACACTTGCTGGTTTTACCAGGAATGGAAGAGGAAGTTTGATTAACCACACATACGAGGTGATAAAAATAACCCCCCAGCCCACTTAGGCTCAAGCAGAGCAGCATCTGACAGTTCAGTGATACAGCTGACCTTGCACATGAAGAAGCAGAAACAGTTGCTGATGTGAAACACTATTTTTCTGAAAGACTATTTTTCTGCTTTCAAAACAAAATTGGAATAAACTCAACAAGTGAGAGAGAATTAGAGAAGTGCAAAGAGAGTGTTTTTCATGAACGTGGTCCTTTGTGAAGGTCTGGTCTCCTCTACAAGGCAATACAGTTCTGAAAGTGCCTGCTGGAGTATTCTTGGGTTTTAACATACAGCAAACTGAGTTGTCCCTTTGTGATCCCATTATTATCTCTAGAAATTGTTTTGGATATAACAGCACAGGAAACTATCTGCTTGCAAACAGCTTGCTAGAGATTGCTAATCCTGTTGAAGCTCCCCCTTTATAACACATGGAAGTTCTTATTCGGGCAGGAATTCTGTGGATTTAAAGCTACATCTTGGCCATTTTGTTGAGTCTTTAAGGAAATGTGTGGAAACAAAACCTGATCTGTCTCCCAGTTGTGGGTTCAGGCAGAGTCCACACAGTGCAGAAGGAGAGAGTATGAAAAGTAGGTTTTGGGAAGGGACATAGCTAGTACTCGGTACTGATCTCTGTTCACAACCACTGTATTTCAGGTCACAATATGACCACGGCCCTCACGTATTTTACGCCTGTAACTCATTAGCAGAGTGCCAGAATGGAGATGACAGCAGACAAGAGCTGAATGATGCAGGAGGATGTGTCTGCAGATGAAGAAAGTACATCTCTGAGGCTGTATCAGGGTAGGAAAATGAATGTCAGAATTAAATATTTACATTTCTCAGTCATCACAGTTACAATAGGGGCAGATTGGTAGATCGATTATACAAATTAGGGTCCAAACACTTGCACATCTGTTTCAATTCCTATTCTCAGCTTTTTCAGATAATAACTGTAAGTGTATTAATGACAGCCCAGACACCAAAGGCATTTCAGGCACCTAATTCCCATGCTGAATTCTAAGAGAAATGTATCAGAGCAGGGAACTGAAAAGGAGTAGGATGCTTTGTAATAGCTAAAGGAATAATGTAAAAGAAATGGAGATATTGTTCTCTATTTAGAAAGGAGCTCAAAACCAAGCGATTATGTCTGTGGAGGACACAGCATGGTGTGGGGGACTCCTGTGCACTAATTTACTAATTCTGTGGTTACAGTTTGCCTGACCCCTTTGCAAGAAATGTGCAGTAGCTTGATCTAGTATATACTGCTATATTATACTATTATCGTATATACTACATTAAGTAAAAATATGAGATATTGCCTCTTGGTTTGGGTTTTTTAAGAGTTTGTGGGCAACTGCCATAGCTAAGTTGCTTCACAGCAACTCTTTAAACTGGCAGCCTGCTTGCAGACCCAAGCCTCTAAGTGACAGCACGGCAGAGGAAGAAAATGAGCTGAATGCACACAGAAAAGAGACACGGTAATTAAAAGTGAGGAATCAAACCCTTAAGGCTCAGACTTAGAAACATTTGTGATTTATTTAATTCATTTATCACTTCCTACCCATATCACCACTTGAGTGGGATCCCAAATTCCTCCCAGTCTCACCTGTGCTACAAAAGCACTTGATCTGGGGACTGAGCTTTGTTGCTTTGAAAAGCATGACATAAGGAAGGAGAGCAGACTGCTAGCAGTACAGAAAGGAGCACAGCATGCCACCTACCATGACAGCTAATACTGACCCATTTCAATGGGATGTGGAGCACCAGGCAATGCAGCAATGGTTGGACTAGATGATCTTAGTACTCTTTTCAAACCTTAAGGATTACATTATTCAGTTTCTTCTGTGTTCAGAACAGCAGCACAGCAAATATTTTCATGATCACCCTCTGAAGACTCCCAAAGGATTTGCACAGATCTGACAGAGAAAAGCTTTCCAACTGAAACACCCAAGGTAAGTTGATAAACCAAAACCTCTTCCTTATTGAGGTTCTAAGCACACCAGAGGTATGTTTGAAATCATCCCCAGGACAGCACACAAAAGTTTTAATTTTTCTGAATCAGTTTTCTGTCACAGAACTGTATCACAGAATAATCTCAGCTTCTGGAGACTGACGAACTACTTACACGATTATAAAGAGAAGGGATGTGTTCCAAATCACCTGTATTTGTCTTCTGGTTTCGCCCATGCCATGCTTTACGGCTTTTCTTTGTAAATCTCAAACTGGACATGTATTTTCACCTGAAATCTGAGAGTCTTGCAACATCCAGACTACTTGAAAATCATCACAGACCACTGGTATCCCAGCACCACCATGAAGTTCAGCTGTGTCAGAGCAAATCACAGCTTTGTGGTATAATCAGTCAGGAAAAAAAGCAGCATAAGTCGACTTTCTCAAGAAAAGCTCTCTTCCTCATTAACAAAACCTCATCACTCTTGCTTATGGGTCATTCCTCTCATTTTGCTTCTGAATTGTTTGCTTTTTGAAACTGATACAATCCTGAGAGTGGTTGCTAGAACATTAGTGAATACTTCTTAGGGTACGTTTTATTCTTAGTACACAAATGAAGAGGTGGATTTGTTGAAGCTCTATTTGTACCATCAGTTAAACACAGATCCAGGTTTGCTCTGAAGACCACACCTGCCCATTGCCTCTACTGTAAAGCCAGGGCAGGGAGGTTGGAGCTAGATGATCCTTATGATCCTTTCAAAGCTAAGCCATTCTATGAAAGCCTTCGCTGTAAGGTAGTTCATGGTCATATGCTGTGTCTCTCTGGAGAGAGAAAGACAAAGTGGACCTCACATGGCATTCTTCTTGCCTGTGCTGCCTGGTGAGTTTGGGTCAGTGTGTTACAACCTCCCCATCCATTTGCCAGGCTCCACATTAAATACTAAGCCATGGGAGTCCAATGGATTTGGCCTATCTAAACTCATTCTCAAACCTGCCTCCGTGTGGCATTAAATATAGTCATAGATCTGTACTATTCACACCCAAGGATGAAAGGCATCAGATCCACAACTCACCAAGGTCAGCAGCAGACTTTGCTTTAACACCACTGAGCTTTGCAGGGCTAAGCTGAAGCAAAAGAATCATAGAATCATTCAGGTTGGAAGAGACCACTAAGGTCATATATTCCAACCATCAACCCATCCCCACCATCCCCACTAACCACCTCCCTCGGTGCCACATCTTCAACACCTCCAGGGACAGTGACTCCACCACCTCCCTGGGCAGCCTGTTCCAGTGTCTCACCACAATTTCTGAGATGAAATTTTTCCTAATATCCACCCCCTGGCACAAGTTAAGGTCATTCCCTCTCATCCTATCACTGTTACCCAACAGAAGAGGGTGACCTCCACGTCACGACAACCTTCTTGCAGGAGAAAAGCAGGTAAATCTCGTCTTTCCCAAAGCTAAGAGGGATACCCCTGAACATCTCCTTCTGCAGTGCTCCTTGCCAGCTTTCCTGCTTTTTATATATGTGTTTGCTCTTTTCCCAAATCAGGCAAGAGTAGATGCTTTTTTATTAGCAAAAAGTTTTCATGGAAAACACTCATTTCTCTGTCACATTGCAACTCCATGTGAGCAGGACTGGTCTCGCTGGCTCCAGTGCCATATGTGAAATTCATGCAGCTCGATTTGTGTGTGAGGTGCGCACGCAGCCTGGCCAGGGAACAGCACTCACACCTTGCAAACCAGCTCTCCTCCCCAGTTGGCCAAAGGTTGCCTCTTCTGCAAAGCCGAGCGAGACAGAGAAAATCCCTGCTCCCCTAAGTGTACGTCTCGGTGAAGAGATTTGCTCCTCAGTGCCAAGAATGCTAAACTCCTTTACCTTTCATTTGGATGGTTTCCATGGAAACCATAGCATTAAGCTATGCAGTTACTTACTGCAACATTACATAATCTGCCAAACGCTCAGTTGCTCTTCAACAAGCGTGTTTGTTCAGGGATACTATGTTGTGCTTTTTTTTTTTTTCCTTGCCAGTACAATCAGCCCAGCTTGTGCTGATCTGATTAAACAAGGAGCAACGGTGTAAAATCAGATATTAAAATGCAACTTCTGTCAGTTCTCTCCAGAAAATGACAGGCTGCCTGCTTCCACTGCAGGTTTGTAGCTCCAGTTAAGGTAACCCAGCATCACTCCTCCTCTGACTGTATAGATGAGGTTGGACTGATGAGTGTCTGATCCTGATTCTCACCTCAGAGACGATAAATAAGTTTGAGGTCCACGGTGATTCAGGATATTTGCATCCTTGCAAAAAGTATGCAAAAGCATTTGTTCATATGCAGCAAGCATTTTTTAATTAGGAAAACAAGGCACGGTAGAATGGACTGGCTTCAATTTAGTTCCCACCTGGACCTTAGAGATCAGACCTCACCCAAAATATTTTGGACCACAGTCGTAGAATAGTCCCTAATTTTCATTATGAAAGAAAAATCTCATTAAAAAGCAATGCAAATATCCATTTTCCCATGTTCCTGGTACCTAGCCATCCATATTGGAACCAGACCAGAGACAGCAACAATGTCTGGGATGAAGGAAGCTGCCACACAATTGCTCTTTAAATTGGTGGCCAGGCTCATTATTTTAAATAGAGCTCAGAAAAGCCAAGTCGCTCTTGTTTTGGCCAGGATACACAGTCCTGCTACAGCTGAGAACAATGTCAAAACTTTCTCACCACTGGGGAGAATGAAATGTTCCTTTTTTTTCTTTTAACTGCAGAAGGGAAAGACCTCAGCAGGACCTTAAGGCTTGCATAGGAAATGCAAGGGGAAAAATGGGAGACAGCAAGCACATTGTGATGAACATAGGTTGCTACATAAGTAATGCCTCCTATTTATTTCCGTGGAGACCACAACAGATACAAAGAGCACAGTAACACTATTTGATAGATCAAATTCTCAGCTACAAAATACTATTTTTCAACACCTTCACCACCATTAACTGTGCATTTTTGCTGGTGACAGACAAGAGACCTGCATGCTGCCCCTATTAAAATCTGCATGCCCATCAAAAACAAAGCTTGTCTTTCAGATTGCTGTCATCACTGCTGCAACACTTCACCCACCGCCCCACTGTGCTCAGATCCACTGTTTGGTCTCCATAAATGTTCAGCAAGTGTCAGTGAATGTCAATCCGTGACATTTTTTCTACGTGGAGTATTTCAGTGACACACCTTTGCTTCATCCACACTTTCGTGTCAGATGCCATTTTGTCAGGCTGCCCCTCTGCTGCCATCTGTCACATGGCAACAAAATGTAATGGAATACTGGTGAGAAGTTCATCTTTTACTGTCATACCACCAAAATCCACCTCTGATGTTGTGGGCCAATGTAATAAAATAGGAGACATTACTTTCAGAACAGCCCTTGTATGAGCAATGTTTTAGGAGAATATGATTGCAAGCATTGACCCAGCACCCATCACTTTCCCAGTGCTGTACCTCCCAGGATGCATCACTGCTATTTAAATAAGAGGGGCTTGCTCAGGCCAGACAGAATGACAATTCGGGTGCTCCAGCATTGCTTGTGTCCCACACCAGCTCTCATCAGTCCCGAGGAGCAGGTAGATATGGTAAAGAATAGGCCAACCTGTCTGAGGAGCAGAACTAAAAAGAGCTCATGTGCCATACCATTTGTCCTGAGGGCCAGAAATCAGCCCTGGTCCATTTTATTTGCTAGAAAAATAAGATGCAGTTTCAACAAAATGTTCAAGTCTAGCACAGGCAGTGTGAATTAAAGCTGACAGAGATGCAATCCTTTCTCTTTGAAGATCCTTCCATATCCCTCCAATCAAATTCTCTTTTCAGCTAAGTATGACATCTTCAAGCACTGCTAAGCCTTGGCACAACACCTTGGAGATCTCTTTTTTGGGTAATGCCCTTCATTTATAAAATGTTGCTGAGAAATGAAAAGAAAAGCCAAGGTTCCTCCTCACACCACTGACCATATTTGCCATCAGGTGACTCCACAGGACCCCCATTCATATCCCTGGAAATTCTGTCATCTCATGGATTGTTCTTGATCTGTCCTGGTCTCTCATTTGTGTTTTCTGTATATAGCAGATAACTAATGATTTGAATGTCAACTCAGCTCAGGCAAACTCAGTCAACGTAATGACAAATGTCTTAACTAACACCTTCCAGGCTGAATGGAGCTGGGGAGGAAATTTGAGCTAATTGATGGTTTCCTGTATTTGACAAAATGGTTAGTCCCTTCTTGCCATTTCAATTTGCCATTTTCATACTGGACATTTTTCTTCCACTGTATTTTTATATTTTTATATTTATCTCTGAAATAGAGAGATTCGTCTAGATTAAACCATAATAAATAATCATCATAAAATATAAAGAAAATATCAAATAATGCTGATATGAGATGCTGTCTGCTTTTTCCTGAAGTGGGTCTCATTGAGCCTGAAGACAGACCTTCCTGATAGGACAAGGGGAAATGGCTTGAAACTAAAAGAGGAGGAATTTAGGTTAGATTCTGGGGAAAAAATATTTACTCAGAGGGTGGTGAAACACTGGAACAAGTTGCCCAGAGAAGATGTGCATGCCCTGTTCCTGGAGGCATTCATGACCAGGTTGGATGGGAATCCAGGTCAGACTTATCTGTTGGGTGGTAGTACTGCTCATGATAGAGGGTTGGACCTCATGTCTTGGACTATCAATGATATTTAAGGTCTCTCTTAACCCAAGGCATTTTGTGATTCTGTGATTCTGATTCCTGTTAGCATCTCTATCCATAAGCTTGTGGCAACTGTGAATCAACGCACAGGCTTATTTATCTTCCCAAACTTTTCTAGGTAGTTTGATTTCTTTTTAAAGTTCTTTTTAATAGACTGTTCAAGTTTACTAGTTTCAAATTATTATCATCTGGTCAGGGAGCCTGTTTTGGCAGGGGGGTTGTACTAGATGATCTCTAGAGGTCCCTTCCAACCCCAAATTCTATGATTCTCTGATTTATTTTTTTGTTTATATGAACTATTGTTTAGAGACATTTCTCTGCTGCATCAGAAAGATGTTTCTCTGGTTATTACTATTATGGTGGAATCACTGTCCCTGGAAATGTTCAAGAAACATGGCACTGAGGGACATGGGTTAGTGGGCATGGTGGGGGTAGGTTGATGGTTGGACTATGTGATCTTAGTGGTCTTACACTTGTATGATCATATCTCATGACACTGTGAGAAAGCAAAATACCACACAGGGCTGAATTGGCCGTTCCAGGAGCTGAACATGATTCTTCCAGGTTCTTTCCAACTTAAGATATTCTGTTTTGTTCTTATGTTCTTAAATGCTTAGTTCAGAAAGGGATATTCTGGTGAAAGAAAAAGCATGTGGGCAGGGTTGTGCTGATAAAAAGCTGTTAGGAACCACATGAAGTGGTTCACAAAAAGGAGGGAATGGGGTGAGAACAAGAAACTACTACCTTAATTATGGAAAGCTTGAACAGATGAGACATTAAGAAAAATAGGGAGGGTGGGAGATCTGTCAGTACAGCTTTTAGCTTAGGCAAACATCTGTCAGGAATTGATTTGGGTTTAATTCATTCCTGAATATGAGATGAATCATTCTGCTCATAATTACAAAGGAAGAGGTCTCTGCTGTTTTTCTGACCTAATATTCTAAAATCATCATAGTAAATCATCTATTTACTTCAAAGAAAGATACAAGAAGAGAGTTGTGATGAATCTCACAACTTGGGGAACAATGTCAGAGAACAACTGGAATCACAGTGGTCATCTGGGTTGACAAGGGTTTCTGTGAGTATGTATTCACCGGTGTCAGTGATTCTGCTATGCTGGTTCCATTGTTACTGGTACCTGATATGGCTGGGATAAGTTCTCTATGGGTTTATTTCCTCACACTTCAAACAAAGCACCAGACTGGCACATCCACCTCTTCGGGTTGTGTACCTGGAGATCTTCCATAGCTTTAGGCTTTGCTGGAGATCAAGTAAAAGCCCAGTGGCTTAAGTTCATCCAGTCAAGCTGCTAATATGATCCCCTGTGCTTGTGCAGACAAATGACAGGTATCAATCAGCATCAACTGCAGAAATAGTAGAAATTCACTTTCACCCTTCTGGCCTAGCAGTATTCCTAAAATACAATGAATCAATGGAGCAACCATGCACAGGGCAGACCTTCAGCATCCCGGATTCCAGAATTTTGCTGAGCAAGCATCTTCTGACCATGCAAAGATTAACAAATACTGTTAACAATCTTATCCTACTAATATCAGCATAATGAACTTAGTCTCTGAATGAAGACAGTGAGAGATTTGCTTCCTGAGATCAAACCCAGCCACCTTCTGGGGCAAGTTATCTTGAACTCCCATCTCAGCAGAAAACATTGCTCCTTGGAATAAGTTCTCACTGGATTGGGCATTTAAGTTCCCACAGATAGTGAAATGATTGCAGATTTGGGATTTTGTTTTCTCGGGAGTTTTTTCTCTTAAAAAATATCCAAACACTTTTAAAATTCTTTTGTTCACTCCAATAGTATAGAACATATTTCTCAGTGCTTTTCTACATGAGAAAACTGTCACAGTAGTGGTGTAGTTCTGCTGTCAGGCTTTCCTGTGTATCAGATTTCACAAGTTTAATCAGCAGTAACTTTATAAGTATATCAGAAACTTGAAGTTTCATCTGTTTTGGCCGCAGCTAACAGATTTTACATGGTGACTACTGACTTATTTAAATGAAGAGTCAAAGCTATGCTTTTAGACTTGCTTTTCAAAAGAATTCTGCACCCCATTGCTACTATAATGTAGCTACCATGGGTGTCATGCTGGACAAGACTCCTCAGGGAGAAGTGTGTGCCAACAGGAATTTTTCTTAAACTAGTTCTTAAGACAGAGAAACACTTCAGTGTCTTTTCTGGCACCGTGACATCAAGTGAATATGTCACAGCTAGCTAAGCTTGCAGAACCTTACTATGTCACCTTGGGATGCTCTAGAAATGAGAAACTATTCTCCTTTGTATAACAGATAAGCTTCCTGAAGAAAGCAGATCTTACTAGTAATTCTTTTAGAAATGTCACCATACCTTGTGACTTTGGGGAGAGAGAACTGCATCAGGAGAGCATATCCTCCTCTCATGAACTCAACTTCAGAGATTCCTCCATACAGTTATGAACAAAATCAGTGCCGTTTTTGCTAATAATGTCTTTAGTTGGGCAAACTAAAAAATGACAGACTAAATGAACACCCAGTAAAATCTCCCTAGATGTCAACATCCATTGCACACAATGATGAGTGATTTCTACCCCTCATGCTTCGAGAGGGAAGCTGGGTTGATGAAATTTCCTATTAGCCTAAAATCTGGGAAACTGCAAAAGGGACTTGAAATTTACCTCAGCCTGTGATTTATTAATAAAGTCCAAGAAAATTAATAGCATCAGATTATAAAGCAGAGGAATCATGCCATAATTTCTACAGGATTGACTATAAGTTTATGTATGTACAGATAGAAAGATAAATATATTTATCCCACACATACATATGCTTCTACAATCTTAAATACAGATGATATTATGAACTTGCATGATACATGCATTAATGCACTTGTTATATATGTCTGTATATTTAGATGGACACAGTACATACAAGGAATTTTTAGGTGTGTGTCTGCATTGCTATATGTAAATTTAAAGCATAGAAACATTAGGCATTGATTTCTTCTGAGCTAAAAAGAATTTGTGATTGGACTTATGAGCATGACGGTTTTGCTCCTGTGGGGAGGCACTAGCTGTCAGTTTGTTATGCCTTGTATAATCCTCAGTGTGAAATAAGTCCTTCTGGGAAATGTTTGCTACAGGTTCCATAGGCCACATGAGCAAATGAGACCTTTATTAATGCACAATGTGAACAACAACTCAAAAGAGGAGATAATGAGTAGGATGTATTAAAGTTCCAGATAAAGTATAAAGATAAAAGATAAAAGTTCCTGTAGTATATTGGATTTGTCAGAATGGATCAAAACATGGTCCAACTATGCTTACTCTAAATGCAATTGAATTCTAATTGCAAATGAAATTAATTGCAGGGAAGTTGGGCTAAGTGACCTTCAAGGGTCCCTTTCAACTCAAACAATTCTACGATACTATTATTTCACATTCACACTGATAGTTTTTATACTGAGATCAACTAGATACATGACCAATGTAATCAAATTTAATATAATCCATAGATAGATAGATAGATAGACCAGTTGAGGGGAAAAATCACTACTTTCCAGCCTCACTTCACTAAATCTCTGATACAAGTAGGGCAGAATGTAGCCTAAAATTCAAATTAGACTGCTGAGTGGACAAAAATTATGCCAGGCTTTTTGGTACATTGAGCTAAATCATTTTCCTGGTGACCAGCTTTGTCTCTTCAGGACAGGGAGAATAAGAATGAATAATTTAGTATCATCAGGAAGCCTGGCCATGTCAAGGGTGAGTAGAAAAAATGGTCTCCTGGTGAAATACATTGCAGAATACCTTGACAACACAGCCTTACTAGTCATGATGTCTTCTGGGAACTGAAACCTGAGAGATGGAGACCTGCCAGCAGCTACCTGGGCTCAGTGGTAATCAGCTGACAAAGTTTCCCAAGCCATAACCCGAAAGAATTATTTCTCATGACATGGCTTGATCAGATTATCCAGAGTGGAACATGGTAGCAGCACTAAATGCCCTTTACCTTGTTTATTTCTGGTCTCTTCTTAGCAGTTCTTTCCAACAACATGGCATAAGAAAAGACTGAAAGATAACAGAACAAATAAACAGCCTCACTGAGGGTAATTTTAAGAATTCATAAGGTGTGAGCTCACACCTGGCACTCTGCTTTTCTCAGGAATCAGCTTTGCTGTTTGCCCTCTACAAGTGGCACTGCTTACCAAGAGAGACACTTTCAGAGTTATTTTTATGCTCCTCAGCTTGTACATCTGCCTGAAGTGCAGATCAAACTCCTTCACTCTCACACAAGCTCTTCATTCTTGTATGGAAGAGTCTTGTGGTGTTTGGGATTTGAAACCTTGAGGCTGAATTTCAAGGCTTACTTATTTCCAGGTTTATTGTCCTTCTGGATGCCACTCCAGGTACTCAGTGCCAGGTGCTCAGGTACTTAGCACTTACCTTTAATGGCCAACAATCACATTCTGAAATAATAATCTCATGGTTTGAGTGAAAACTTGGAAACAGCTGAGTATTCTTTAATACCACAAAATGTTTTTCTTTCCTTCTGTCCACATCATCTGTCTCTTTCTCTACTACATCAACAGCATGGAGAAGAAAGCAGGTAAAGGTTTCATAGAATCATAGAATCATTAAGGTTGGAAAAGACCACTAGCCAAGTCCAAGTGTCAAGCCATCACCACCATGCCCACTAAACTATATCCCTCAGTGCCACAAACAGAATTTAACTAGGGTGTCGTTGCACAGTCTGTCTCTAACTGAAAATGAAAGTTATTATTTGCTATAAGTTTTACAACTGTCATTAAGACATAAGTTGTATCTAGAGAAATAACATCTCTCAATAACAAGCACATTATGGCAAGAGATCAAAGTGAACAAAATCACTTCACTTCTGGCTGCAGTAATCAAGAGTAACTCAATTGCATTTAAAGGTGTTACCTTGATACCGAATTGCTATGAAGAAGGATCTGCCCAGACTCTTCATATGTAAAATATATATATATTAACCTTTTGTTGAGATATAAAAATGCTGAAGGAGGTCTAATTTTTTTTTTATCAAACTGTATTCAGATCAAGACCATGCACTTCTGTTACTGGGAGTTTGTGAAACTGCCATCCCAGGTCTCAGCTCTTAGCTGATGGACCTGAACTGAATCACAAGAGCAGTTTCTAGCTTTTATGTTCTGATGATGTCTCTTTCTGAAGGTTTCATAGCACTTATCTGCAGTTAAAAAATACTATTTTTGTTTTTGCACCATAGAAACATCATTTCTGACTCCAAACTCACTGCACTGTCATCACTTTAGTATTTCTGTCCCATTAACCAGAATAAGCATAGCAAAAGTGCTTTCACTAGGTATAACCAGTCTCCTAGGGCTGGCACCCATCTAGCTTTAGCAACATTCTTGGACATATACCCATGTGTAGTCATGCAACTGACCTTTATTTTAGCAGATAAATGTGTTACTTCCAAAGCTAAGTGGATTTATTCTCTAAGAAGGGGGGAAAAGTGCCTTTTAGATGTGCTACGATAAAGATTCACACTCAGTGAACCAACCAGCTATTTAACTGAAAGCTAAACACTCTTAATGCAGAGAGATTGGCCCTTTCTTTCTTACAGACCCAAATCTAGAGATATTTGGCCATGAACAAAGGGCAGAAATGTTTTCTTCCCTTCACCACACTGAAGCATGTGCCTTCAGCCTCTTCTACCCCAGATCTTCCCAAAGACCTGAAGACCTCACTTTGCTCTCCATGCTGTCCAACCTGGGTTCCACGACAATGTGACAGAACATCCCTGCACTAACTTACTGCAGGTCCTGGAGTTGTTCACATCATTTTTACACTATGATACCTAAAAGAAGACCTCTGACATTTGTAGGGTTTTGGCTACTTAAAATGTATAAAGTGGCTGCTTCTTTGCCCTTCCTGCTTGACCTCATGCCAGAAGTCTGACAGTTTTAGCATAATTTCAAAGGAAGTTGGAAACTATTACTGCAATGTAGGCAGCTTCCCTTTCACTTACGTGTGTTTCCTTATATTATGAGTGTGAGAATGACCTTTAAATTAGAGAGATTTCTGGTTTTAATCCATCTCTTCAAATGTTTCTGCCTCAGCAACAGAATTAAATTGATGCCCTTCTCCAAAAGAAGTTCAACACTTTTATTATCCTTGGTTCTCCATGTTTCATGCACGTTAGAAGAACTGTGATGTTCAATTTGATTTAGCATAACAGCTTCAGACCACAAGGGACAGTCTCAGGGACCACAGTTTGGGCTGAAGTAGAGAATTTCAGTGGGGGGTCCTCTGGAAACTTGACTATCTCTTACCCATATACACTTCTTCGTGTGTCACTATTAAAACAATATTCTGATCTGTGCAAAAAATTGCCAGCATCCCAATATCTTTGCCCATGTAAGATGGGCTAAGTAACATTTTCGCTCAGTACAACCACATCTCATGTTATCACTGTTTTCCAAATGTCTCATCTCATAATAGAAAGAAACAAACAAAAATCAAGATGTACTTTAGGGGGTATGTTTGTTTGTTTGTTTGTTTCGTCTTGTCAATTAGAAATTCCAGGTTAAAAACAAGCAAGAAAACCACAAGCAAACAAACAAAAAAATCCTCTGAGAAACAAAATCCTCTGTCTCAGATGAAAAGAGATGCTGAATATTGTTATTTTTATATCACTCAATCATGTGTTGATCTATAAAAAAAGCTAAATTCCTCGCAGCCCCATATTGAGGTGGAAGTTAATGCTTCATTAGCAATAAAAGGTTCAGGTTATGTTGCTGAGTAACCTTTTGTTCAAACATGATGTCTGGCATTTGCATAAGTGCTCAGTTATGTCTATCTCCAAGCACTTACTATGTGCACACTCAAATGATGTGACTCATCAGGCTCTTGCAAACAGTTGTGTTTTTTTTTCCCCTCTACCTCCCCCCAACACTGTATGCTCTCATGGTTTGTTTTCTCTGAAACACAGCTATGTGGTAGGGCAGTGGCATTCTTCTGCTTCATCTATCCTTCTTCTACTGCATCAAAATAATCTCTGATGTGTACCTGGCAGCTGGTCTGAGAGAAAAGAGAGCTTAATTCAGCACTGCACAACCCAGCCTTTGGACTAAATGGGATGGGTGCGACCTGTAGTTGTAACAGGCAGTTTTGTAGAAACCGTAAGGCAGAGGTGAAATTGCATTTTCATGATGGCCCAAACATTTTTGTGCTGACTGTGATCTCATGCAGTGAGAAGGTCATCAAAGAGATCTTTTCTGTCCTCCAAATGTAATTACTTATTTGAGCATACATGCAAAATTAATATCAGGACCTATTTAGCTCTGAGCCATCTGTGAGGTCTGCTCAGGAGCAGAATAACCTCCATGAAGCAATGAGAAGGACTGAGCAACCTGATCTAGCTGTAGATGTCCCTGTTCAGTTCACAGGAGTTGGACTAGATGACCTTTAAGGATCTTTTCCAGTTCAAACAATTTTATCATTATATCATCTCTGCAATGATGCCTGTTTCCATACCAGGGCATAGGGATTGGCTGGGACATGTACCTTAGAAATAGTATATGGAAAACATAGCTCATAAATATATTATACATATATTATATCAGGACAATATATCTCAAAAATTATAATCCTTCCTTAAAAGTATTCACTTCTCTCTTTAAGAAGATGAAGTCTCCTCTGAAAAACTACTGCTTGAATGGATAGGAACCATACTCTAATTTCCAGATAAAACATACTCATGCTTCATTGCTGTAACTTGCGTTACAATTCTTCATTTGTTTTTTCTGGAATACAAGAGGACTTGTCCTCTTCTTTGACTGAAGTGATTTAAACTCCATGATTCTGTACATGGAAGTCACTGTCAGTCCATGCTCTTTAGCATAAACTGAGTCGAGCCCAAAGTACTTTCAAAGCTATGCTGGGACATGTTTGCACTGCTGTTGCTATCATCTTCAGCATCTTCAGCAGGATTTACTTTGAGTTTATTTTAAAAATTATCTTGGAGGTGGGCATGGACCTGGAGGATAATTTTTTGTGTGTCATTTTTTTTTTAATAATAATTCTGGAAGGTCCTTTTTTGTTTATATATTTGCAATGAGTCTACAACTACCATTTAAAACAAGAACAATTCTGTGAATTTCTCTGTCTCAGGAAAACACTGAACAGTTGGAGGAGAAATGAAATGGCCCCAGAATCAACGAATCAGAAGATACATCTTTCTTCCTCGAAGATCTCTCATTCTTTTATTTTCTGTTATGGCTTTTTGATCTTTGGTCACTGTTTTGATTTCAAAATTAAGGCTCTGCCATTTATCACGTACAAGAGTTTGCAGATACAGTCCTACATAGGTTTTGTTGTTATCTCTCTTTTTTCAAGGAAAATTTTCCCCAAATACATGAATCTGGAAAGATCATTCCCCACAGTGAGAAAAAAAATATACAATTAGCAATTGGCAACTTGAAAACTGCTGCTTTCTGCAAATTATGTTCTATGCAAGTGTTTGGGAACTATAAAAAAGGATTTCATTGACTCTAATATTGTGTTACAAATCAGATCACACTGCTTTCTTTTATCTTCCTGCTTCTGAGTGTGTTATTCTTTTTTATTTCACATCTCTTGCAACATACTGTGCATTGAAACCAGGAAAAATCACTTTCTAGCATGTCCCCCATCAACCTTCCGTTCCTCATGGTATTCTCATGGCTCCTGTATAAAATGATCGCCACAACACAGTGGTCACCCTAAATCCTCTCCAGTGTTGCCAAGGTAACTAGATAACGGCATCTTGATGCATACAGAGCTGCTTTTTCTCTCCATGGCAGTTTTGTGTATGAGGGATTGCACTGGCAAAGGCACTGGTACCTAGGTATTGCAAAGCAGATTTATAATTTAATAAGGACTACTGTGCAGAGAAAAAAAAAACCCAAACAACTGGGATTGAAGCACAGGTGAGTAAACCATTCATCCCATTAGAAACACAAGATCTTTGAGGCTGGGTAATTGGAGTCAACTTTAGAGGTCTGGGTTGATTAGCAGATTATACTTTATATTTCACATCCCTGATAACATCCTGTGTATTGAAACCAGGGAAGCAGATGTATCAGCATGGAGGAGTTGGTCATGAATGCTCACAGAGCATCCAACAGCTGATTTGGGCAAAATGAGCTGGGATTCTCTTATAAAGTATGGCAGATATTCAGAATTTTTAGCTCTTTAGCTTAAGTCTGGCTTCCTCCATGGTAAATATATTTCAGTATCTAAATTGCTTGCAGTATCTAAAGGGGGGGGAGCTATAAGAAAGAAGGAGACAGACTTCTTAGCAGGGTCTGTGATAAGAAAAGAGAAAACAGTTTCAAACTGAAAGCAGGAAAATTTGGAGTGGATATAAGGAAAAAGTTTTTATGATAAGGGTGGTGAGTTCCCTTGGGACTCACTCCTGAGAAGTAAAGGGGCCCAGGAAGCCTGGATGCTCCTCAAGATGGAAATCTTAAAGGCACAGGAGCAGGCTGTCCCTGAGTCCCGTAAGTCGAGCCGGAGGAGAAGAAGACCAGTGTGGATAAACTGGAAACCTTTGCTGAGACTCTGTTAGAAAAAGAGAGTCTATGTCCTCTGGAAGATGGGACAGGCTACTTGGGGAGACTACAGAGAACTTGCCAAGATTTGCAGGCAGGAAGTTAGAAATGCAAAAGCCCAGCTCGAATTTAGACTGGCTACTGCTGTAAAGGAGAACAGGAAATCCTTTCACAAATATATTAACAGCAAGGGAAGAACTAAGGAGAATTTCTCTCCTTTACTTGATGAGGCAGGGAATGTAACCACAGAGGATAAGGAAAAGGTTGAGGTTCTCAATGCCTTCTTCACATCTGTCTTTAATAGACAAATCATTTATCCTCAGAGTACTTTTTGCCCTGACCTGGAAGTCCAGGATGAAGCGCATAATATACCCCCTGTGATCCAAGCAGAGACGGTCAGAGACCTGCTCCTCCATCTGAACTGCCACAAGTCCATGGGCCCAGATGGGGCCAGATGGGGTCTCACCTCTGCTGAGGGAGCTAGCAGAGGTGATTGCTAAGCCGCTTTCTACCATCTATCAGCATTCCTGGTTATCTAGAGAGGTCCCACAAGATTGGAGGCTTGCTGATGTGACTCCCATCTACAAGAAAGGCCGTAAGGAAGACCCGGGGAACTACAGGCCTGTCAGCCTGACCTTGGTATAAGAGAAAGTTATGGAACAGATGATCTTGAGGGAGATCACACGGCACGTGCATGGCAACCAGGGGATCAGACCCAGCCAGCACGGGTTCACAAAGGGCAAGTCATGCTTGTCCAACCTCATCTCCTTCTATGACTGGGTGACCAGACTGGTAGATGAGGGAAAGGCTGTTGATGTAGTCTACCTGGACTTCAGCAAGGCCTTCGACATGGTCTCCCACAGTATTCTCCTGGGGAAACTGGCAGCCCATGGTGTGGACAGGTTCACTCTTCTCTGGGTGGAGAACTGGCTGGAGGGCCGTGCCCAGAGGGTAGTGGTTAATGGAGTTAAGTCCAGCTGGCATCCTGTTACGAGTGGTTTCCCCCAAGGGTCAGTTTTGGAGCCCATCTTGTTTAATATCTTTATTGATGACCTAGATGAGGGGATTGAGTGTACCCTCAGTAAGTTTGCAGATGACACCAAGTTGGGAGGATGTGTCAAACTGCCTGAGGGTAGGGAGGCCCTTCAGAGGGATTTGGATAGGCTGAACAGCTGGGCTGAGCTCAATGGGATGAGGTTCAATAAGACCAAGTGCCGGGTCCTGCACTTTGGCCACAATAACCCCATGCAATGCTATAGGCTTGGGGCAGAATGGCTTGAAGAATGTAGAGAGGAGAAGAACCTGGGGGTGTTGGTTGATGCTCGGCTTAACATGAGCCGGCAGTGTGCCCAGGTGGCCAAGAAGGCCAACGGCATCCTGGCCTGTATTAGAAATAGTGTAGCCAGCAGGAGCAGGGAGGTGATCATCCCCCTGAACTCAGCTCTGGTACGGCCGCACCTCGAGTACTGTGTTCAGTTTTGGGCCCCTCACTACAAGAAGGACATTGAGGCCCTGGAGCGTGTTCAGAGAAGGGCAACAAAACTGGTGAGGGGTCTGGAGCACAAGTCTTATGAGGAGCGGCTGAGGGAGCTGGGATTGTTTAGTCTGGAGAAGAGGAGGCTCAGAGGAGACCTTATTGCACTCTACCACTTCCTGAAGGGGGGTTGTGGTGAGGAGGGGGTGGGCCTCTTCTCCCTGATAAATAATGACAGGACGAGAGGGAATGGCCACAAGTTGCGCCGGGGAAAGTTTAGATTAGACCTGAGGAAGCATTTTTTCTCTGAAAGGGTGGTCAGGCACTGAAATGGCCTGCCTAGGGAGGTCGTTGAGGCACCATCCCTAGCGCTGTTCAAGAAGCGTTTAGATGAGGTGCTAAGGGATTTGATTTAGTAGTTCAGTGGGTAGGGATGGTGATAGGAGGATGGTTGGACTAGATGATCTTGTTGGTCCTTTCCAACTTTATGAACCTATGAACCTATGAGGCACTGGAAGAGGTTGCCCAGAGATGTGGTGCATGTCCCATCCTGGAGACATTCATGGTCAGGCTGGGCCTGTCTTTGAGCACCTGACTGAGCTGTAGGTGTCCCTGTTCATTGCAGGGAAGTTGGTTGGGTGACCTTCAAAGGTCTCTTCCAATTAAAATGATAGTATGATTCCATGACTCTATAAAATACAGAAGGAGTGACAGCATCTCAGGTTGTCTCATTCAAAGCTCTCAGCTCTGGCTGCTCAGGCAGTCAATGGGCAGCTATTTCCAGTTATACCAAAATAAAAAAAATTCTCTATCTGGGCCAATCTCTGTGTATCTAGAAAAGAGACATAAGGTTTGGCTTTTAATTATCTACTAAATAATAATCATACATTGAAAGCAAGTTTGTCTTTTTATTCATTTTATTTATTTGTATTATGTAGCAAGCATTCATAGTCATTTGCTAGAAAATAGGCAGGAATACAGTCCAGGCATCCTATTAAAACCCTGTTAGCTATGAAAATAAGCATTTTCTCCTTGGGGACCCATAAATATTCAGCATCTTACTCCGAAAGGGCAATTATTTTAGACTTAAGGATGTCTTGACATCCTTGAAACCTGATGTCCACTGAAAGTATCTGCAAGTTTATTTCCTTCTAGACCTATATTGAGAAATGCATACTTTAAAAGCGCAGGTTCCTAGTTCCAGAAAATTGGTTTTCAAACTGAAAAGTGTAAGCCACAAATTAAAAGCAGGAACAAAGAAACATTCTTGTGTTTTGCAGTCACGCTTTGAATGTGAGTAATGGTAACTCACATGGATATCTGAGTTACCATCAGAAGGAAGGGTCTTTCACATTCACTCTCTTTCTCTTTCCTGCTGGCAGTTCTTTCCACTTCTCTCCTCTTGCTCTGCCTATGCTCCTTTGTATTGGACTGTTCTAGTCCTGTTTATCTTGCTGAACTGGAAAATTATCCATTACCTCTTTTTTGGGTGTGAAAGAGAGGTAGAAGGAAACATTTATTTTCTGCCAAGTTAAGAAGCTGCTCTGGCTCTTAGCATCATCTGATATGTTGGCAAAATATATACATCATCAGCTTGTAACTTAAGATGGAAAAGCAAAAGAATCTGGTTGTGTGAACTTGAATATTTCTTCTTTGGCAGATGCGATACCATGAGATTGCTTTACTTTTTCTTATGCAGCTTTATCTTCTGATGTGGATTTATCCCCTTGAAAGTGCAGTTTTGGTTCTTGGACTTCTCTTGATGGCACCTACTTGGGCCTTAAACAAAGGTGACATCTGCCTTTGTCATCTACAGGATCTATTAAGACAAACAAGTTGCCCTGAGAACCGTATTTGGAACAGGTCTCCACAGGGAAGGTAGCATAGCATTTAGCAAAAGGACACTATAGAATCATTGAATCACCAGGGTTGGAAAAGACCTCCAAGATCATTCAGTCCAACTGTCCACCTATCACCAATAGTTCCCAGTAAAATAATTCATAAGTAATTAATTAAAATAATTAATAAGTAACTAAACTCTGATCTTCCTTTTCTCCAGGAGGAGATCACTAAAGAGGACTGATGAAACCATGGAAAATGCAATCATTCTCCAGAAAAAGGCATGTCCTGTCTTGATGTTTTGTACCAAACAAACAAGATGTGTTCATTTTGTTTGTTTGCTTCTTTTATTAATGTGAAGTCAATTTCAAAGTTTAGGTTTTGGAGCCCTGTCTGCAAGGAGGTATAACTTGGGTTGGAAAGGAAACTATAACTCACTGATGTTCCATTTGGAGGGCTGACCTGGACATTTTCCCTACCTCTAAGAACCACCATTTCTTAAGTAACATGTAAAAGATGACTTCTCCAGTAGTCTTTAATCTCG
Source organism: Cyrtonyx montezumae (assembly GCF_038088225.1). Lineage (NCBI taxonomy): Eukaryota > Metazoa > Chordata > Aves > Galliformes > Odontophoridae > Cyrtonyx > Cyrtonyx montezumae. The sequence continues at coordinate 157,777,649 of NW_027072034.1, read as the reverse complement.
TATTTCCATGTTCTTGCACAATACTGTTTTGCCCCTAACTCTATGACAGCTTCAGGCCTTTAGTCACTACAATGAATATAAAAGGAGAATTATCTAATTTCTCTGCAGAAAGGGTGTGTTTGCAAGCTCTTACTAAACTTGTGTGCGATGCTGCACCCAGACAATCCTTTCAGGAGAATAGGAAGTAAGTTCAGATCAGTCTGGTATACTCTCCTTCCTTTCACACTGGATACCCAGCCCAATGGGAGGAAAAGAAATGGCTTTAAAATTCAGCAGGTTGTTTCTCCTTTTAAATGGATGATTGGGATTCTGGTTTGGAGCATAAGTAAGCGTAAATTATAGCACAAATGAGAATGTGGGAGACAGTGTAGGAAAATTTTGTATAAAGAATAGAGCAGAGAGGGAACAACATTTGGGGAATAAAAAGTAGGGCAGATTTTGAAATATTCTCAAAACCATTTAACACCATCTGTCAGGGGCTTGTGTTGCTAGGGATTTATCATTCGCTATCTGCAAAATCCTCTGGCTAGTGAGAACAAATTTGGGAAAAAGATGATTAAACTTCTTCTGCCCTTTGACTCCCACCCCCGCACTCCTACCAAGCAACTCATCTTTGCTGCTATGCTAAGAGGAGACATCGGCTGAATCCAAGTGCAACTTCATAAAATGACCAAGAATTTAGAAAAAGCCCAATTGGTGGTTATAATAACCTTCTTTTTTATCTTGCTCAAAAGCAACCAAGGTCCAGCCAGGGTCCAAATGATACTGTCCAAGACAGAAGATTCATTCTCAGAAGGATAACAAATGCAGAAACCCAAAAACATCAGAGTCAAAAATCTCCCACGCAGCTGACAAGGGTGACACTGCATGTCCTAGAAGTCTTTTAGCCAAAAATTACTCTGCATTTTCTTAAATCCTATTGATCACACTTGTTCTAAAAGCTCATTAAGGTCCTGTAGCATTCTAGTCGTGAAACAATTGAGTTATGTGTGAGTTGCAGATAATATAAATGAGTGCAAAGTGCTGAAGCAGCCTTCTTGGATGGAAATGGTTAAACATTTCTATGAAAAACCTTCTTAAGAATAACCAATTTTTAAGTAAAAATGAATTTAATGATTTTTACAGCCTTTACCGTTGAAGTTGGTGTAATAAGTCAATTATTTATACTCCTATGAAGTACTTAGAAGCATGCTATAAGAGTCTTGGAAATGTTCCTTTAGGTTGAACAGTGCTCTTGAAGCCTTCCTTCCTTTCAAGTTATAGATTCCATGGAAATAAAATGAGAATATTTTAAATATATTCGATGACACAGTTGAAGTGTAATTGCCTAATAATAGAGGTTCTGGAATTACAACTAAAAGCTTGAAAGTACAATGAAGAACAACACCTCCACGATTTGTTCTATATAGTGGGGAGATGGATCATAGACCACCAAAAACTGATCTAATGTGTGTGTGGAAACAAAGTCTGTGTTAGCAATAATTCTCACTCAGGTCTCTTGGAGGAGATGCAGGGACAAAGGTGAAATGCAACTTTGCGACTGCTTGTTTGAATTCCTTTTGCTGAGGCTTGTTTTCATCCCAACTTCTTGATTTTCAGTCCTGCAGGCCTTCCAAGGGAAGGTCAGTGACTAAACAGAGGATCCAAGATCTCTGTAGAAGAGCTCTGAATTTGGTTGTAATTGTAAAAAGCGTTATCACCATTCAGTGTCTGTAGGAACAGAGATTCCTACAGAGAAGATAAATAGGAGGCTCCTATTGCTGCAGCCTGCATGTGTATTTGTAGGTGTACACACCTGCTCTGATATACTGGAATAACTGAAGATACAAAGAAATGCATCACATGCACTTGGGCCATCACTGTCCATTATTTCACCAAGCATCAACAGCCCAAAGGGTACTGCTCTTACGTGGGGATCTGTGCCTTACTCACATGTCCATGAGAGAATTAATGCATGAACAGTTCCCACTGAGCATCTGAGATGTAGTAAGAGATTTCTGCATGAAGGGGGGCAGCTTAATGCTCAACAGTGTGCCCTGTGAAGAAACTTGACCTGCCAGTACCACAACTCTAGGGGAAATCAGACTAAATGTTTGAGCTTGTTGGAAGGATGGTCCTGATTTGAGGAGGCAGTGAGGATGTAAGCAGAAGATGAGAAAGTAAGAAACCAGGACATGGTGGAACAGGCCTGTTTTGGGGAGATGCAAGTGTGGGGGTGGGTTTCCATTTCTAGATGAATTAAAGACCCTGGCTCTAAACTGTTTTGAGATTCTCCCCAACTAATTTGGATAAGACTTGTCCTCAGGACAACTGCATATTGAAATGTATATGGGCATTTGCAGAGATCTTGAGATCCTACCCTTAAATGTTTTTTACAATGAGGATATTGAAGCATTAGAACAGGTTGCCTGGTGAGGTGGTAGATTCCCCATCACTGAATGCCTTCAAGGTCAGGCTGGATGGGGCTCTTTAAACAGATAAAACAAAGATGAATCTTATCTATAATCTCAAAAGTGAAGGGGTACATTGTAATCGATGTCAAAGGCCTTACACTGAGATCTTAATTCTGTCTTAAGTTAAATGTCAACCAAAGAAGACAAATATTTCTTAGGGTTTTCCAGTTGCAGAGTTATGTATGTGTATTGCTGCAACCACACAAAATATGTCTCTCTTTCTCCCTCTGCATCCTACAAAGAGGTTTGAGTGACGTGGCAAAGGAAGAGGATTTATGATGTAGCTTATGCTAAGGCTGTGTGTTATACGTGACTGCAACGTCAGTAAGTGCCTGTGCACCTCCTAGCAGAATCTGACCAAAAGGTGAAGGCAAATGAAGCAGCTTTTCCATCCTACTGTTTACAACTTAGAATGTTAATTCCCAGAATCTATGAATCCTCTGTACTCTTACTAAGTGCTGAACTCTGGGAAGCTGTGTAAACTTGCAAGAAAATCGCGAGGGATGTAATTTTAATCCTACTGAAACTAATAGCTCAACCCTATTATCTGTAGTGGAGTTACAATTTAACCTTGAGTTCAAAAACCTGAAGAATACTAAACAGATGGATAATAAATGGGTTGATGGATAAGTGCCAAAATGGATATAAGTTGCTTTTTCACCTCGGAATATACTTTATGGGGAACATCCATCTTTACAACTCTTCACTCACAGAAAGGGAACATTTTGAATGCTGTCATTTAATAATTCATGTAACTATTCTTGCTGGATGCCATGAGGAAGTGAATTTGATATTTTCTTTTTCGTTATAAGGCGTACATTCAAATGGAAGAAAAGAGCTAATATTTACATGTGTGAGGATTAACTGACGATGGCATTTGAGAGGTGAGAAATCTTATTATTTATGAAATGAGCCTGAGTTGGGGATTTAAGTTTCCCACAGTTAAGGAAATAGTGCTAGTCAGACTAGAGCTATTCTCTGTGTCTGCAAAATAACTCAGTTTCATATGTAAGCCCATAAATATGCTTGGAATATGTTCTCTAAATGGCTCTTTCTAATCATTCTACACACCTTATTGAAATCCTCACTGAAGATGAACACACTTCAGTATTTTTCTACTTTAACTGTGTCAGTGGCAAATCCATTTCCACAGTCACTTAATGACGGTTCTCAGTACAGGACCTCTTTCAGATAGGCTGGCTGCAATGCCTGTAATTCAGAGGCAATGACATTTGCACACTGAAAACTGGATCAATACCCTAAATCTTTTCACTAAACATCAGAGACTTTGAATGACTACCAAGCTGGTAGTTGTTCTCCAATAGTCCCAAGTGTCCTGGGATCCATAACTTCTCTGTATCACAGAATCATAGAACGACCAGGGTTGAAAAGTACCTCAAAGATAATCTAGTTTCAACCCCCCTGCCATGGGCAGAGTTGTCAACCACTAGACCAGGCTGCCCAGAGCTGGCCTTGCCTTGAATGATTCCAGGGATAGGGCTTCCACGACCTCTCTGGGCAACCTGCATGTCACCACCCTCCGAGTGAAAAACTTCCTCAGAACATCAAACCTGCATTCCTCCAGGTCACAAATTCTACCAGGGCATGATCACCACAGCCCAGACTGCCTCCAGTCTTAACCTCTCTAATGCTCTCCTCCGCATTGGTGAGCACCAGGTCTAGTAAGGCTTCACCTTGAGTCGGTCCATCTAGTACCTGGATCAGGAAGTTCTTCTCAACTCACTCCAGGAATCTCCTGAATTGTCTCTGCCATCTGCCATGCTGCTATCCCAGCGGATATCCAGGTGGTTGAAATCCTCCATCAAGACAAGAGCCTGTGAGTGCAACACCTCCTGCTGTTGAAGCAAGAAGGCCTTGTCAACAGGCTCCTCCTGATCAGGTAGCCTGTAGTAGAACCCAACCACTAGATGTCCTTTACTGGACTGATCCCTGATTCTAACCCATAAGCTCTCAACCTGGTCATGGTTGTTAATCAGACACAGCTCTTCATGATCTATCCACTTCATAACACAGAGGGCAACTCCCCCTCCCCTCCTACCCTGCCTATCCTTTCTGAAGAGCCTGTAGCCCTCTATCACAATATGCCAGTCAATGAGATTCGTCCCAACATGTATCTGTGATAGCAACCAGATCATAATTTTCCAAGTGCATCAGTTTCCAGCTCCTCTTGCTTATTTCCCATGCTGCATGCATTGGTGTAAAGGCACTTCTGTTGGGCTTTCTGGCACACTGACTTTATAGAGGGGCCCTCCCTCAAACTTCCAAAAGAAATCTGAAGTTTTCCTCACTGCTTCCTAGAGGGATTTTCCCTGCAATCTCCTACAATAACATCCCCAAGTCCCTCTCACCTCTACCTTCTTCCCTAGCTGACATCTAGCTGACATCTCTGAAGTACTCCCTCCACCCTAGCGAGCATTATTTTTTCCCCTTCCCCCTTCATACCTAGTTTAAAGCTCTCTCAACAAGCCCTGCCAGCTCCTGGCCTAGGATCTGCTTTCCTCTAGGAGACAGGTGAGACCCATCTGCAGCCATCAGTCCAGGTACTGAGTAAACTGCCCCATGATCAAAGAACCCGAAGATCTTGTGCCAGCACCAGATTTCAGCTATTTATTCAAGTCCTCAGTTTTTCTAAACTGCTCTATATCCCTCACCACCCCAGAAGGGAGAGAGGAAAATAAGACTCGTGCTCCTACTCCCTCAACCAAACATCCTAAACCCCTGAAATCCCTTTTGATAGCATGCAGGCTTCACTGACAGATTTCATCACTGCCTGCCTGAAGTATCAATAATGGATAATAATCAGAGGAACGAACCAGACCTGGGAGTTTTTTGGTCATGTCTCTAACCCGTGCCCCAGGGAGGCAGCACATCTCCCTATGGGTCAGGTCAGGTCAGGGTCTCCTTCTCTGAGAAGGGAACTACCTACCACAATTACCCTTCTGTGTTTCCGGGCAGAGGCAGTCTCAAGGTGTAGGGACAACCTCCTCACCCTACTCCTCCTTTTAGGCAGATCTTCCCTTGCCTCCCCACTCACCTCCTTTTCAATTTCCAGCACCCCAAACCTACTGTTTAGGGGGACCTGGGAAGCAGGGTAGGCAGGCAGGAGATGTGCTCTTGATGTCAAGCCAGAACTCTTTTCCAACCCTCCTCACGCATCAGATATCTTTGCCTGTGACAGGGCAGGGGATCCACCACTTTTCTAAGGGTATCTCCCTGGTACCCTTCTCTCTGTCCCAAAATCGAGTCACTCCAGCAGTCAATCTCCCATTTACACTCCCTGATGGTTCTCAGTCTCTCCACCTCCTCCCTGAGCTCCACCACCAGGCTGAGCAGCTCATCCACCCACTCACACCTCACGCAGGTGGAATCCTTGCTGCCATCTCCCAGCAGCAGCAGGCTCAGGCACTCCCTGCAGCCAGAGACCTGAACCACCACGTTTCTGGGCATGCCCTCCATCTGGGTCACCACAGTCTTCTTCAGGTGAGCCCTCTGTCTGGTGGAGACCATGGTTAAACCTGCAGCCTCAGACTACTGATAAGAGAACCAGACTGCTGAGCAAAAGAGACAGCACTTACACACACTGCTCAACCCACTTCCCACGCCTGCCACTGCAGTACTGTATGGGCAGTGCAGGCTGTGCTCACACTCTGATTTCCCCTACCTGCTGTCAGTGGGCAGCAACACCCTTTTGTCACTTGTTGTACTATGTTGGTGGAAGCTAACTTCTGCCCTCCCTAAAGCTGTTTATAGCCTAGCAGCCTGGTCAAGGTCATGGTCAAGGGGTGGGCAGTGCCAGCTCTACCCCTGCTAGCTCAGCAGCCCACTCACAGGCTGCCAGCTCTGTGGCATAGGCACAGTGCTTTTGCTGGCTTCAAAAAAGCCCTAAAAAGAGCTTTTTGGTCAGACTTTTTTTTTGGCTCTAGACCCCTTGCCCAGTGCAGTCTTACCTGCCTTGAAGCTGGTCTCTGCAGCAATGTAATTAATGAGGGGTTCGAAAATAGCAGTGGCAACGCCAACTCATTACACTAATCACAGAATCACAGAATTGTAGGGTTATCCTTCAATTTGCCTTCCTCCCACCCAACTGTATTTCTCATAGTAGTAATAGCACACACCCGCTGCTCTTGGGGATGTAGGACTAACCTACAAATTTACCAATTTTCTCTTAAAACCCTACTCTTGGCCTCTGATAATGCAAATCTATCTTGAAATTAGCATAGAAACCAAGCCCAGCTGGTGACTCATTCAGCAGAGACCTTTAGAATCATTCCTTCCCACATGCATGAACACTTAAATCCTGCACACCTGCAGTTTGAGAATGAACCCAGTAGCCTCGCTTCTTCCTGTGAACAGTGATGGATTCAATGTGAATTGAAGCTTTTGATGCTAGAGAGGTTTTGCAGAGGATCTGAGAGCTTCTGTGCTTGCATATTCCTTAAATGACAGCTCCTCACTCCAGGGCTATGTGCACTGAAGTCAGCAAAACAGAGGAGACAGGTAAATCCACAGCCTGTGCAAGTAACAATCCATGGTGTTGCTGCCTTGAAGCATCATCCCTGCTCAAGGCTGGGTTGGATTGGGCCCTGGGAAGCCTGATCTATTGCCTGATTTAGTGGTTGTCAACCCTGCATGATACAGGGCATTAGAACTATATGATCTTTGAGGTCCCTTCTAACCTAAGTCATTCTATGATTCTATGATTAGATTGGCTGGACACAGTCATTCACACACTGCATGCTACATACCAAACGGAGCTTGTATGGCAGAGATCTTGGTAATGCAAATATGACCTCCTGGAAATAACTCTTCCCAGAAGGTTTACCCATGTGGGACATCTCATAGCTCAGACACTGATTTTTCATAAGATCTGAAGCATCACTGTGTCTTCCTTCCCTTCCTTCTCTGCTTGTGCTCCTTGTCTATATAGACGATGAGCCAATGTAGGACAAAACATGCAGCTACATTAAAGACTGATGCTAGCTGAGAGCTGTAGATAATCACTAGGTGACCTGTACTCAATTAGAATATATTTGTGTATTCAGTTATTCAAGTGGAGAAGTTTTTGCAAGATCAAGGTTTAGTACTGTACCCATGGCTTTTTTATTCACAGCACGGGTAGGAACACTAAGATAATACTCATTGTCCAAGTTGCAAGGTTTCTGCCAATATTTGTCATCTGGGATACATTCCCTATCTTTGCCCTCGCCTTTCTGTCTCAAGTAGCATCATCTGAATGGCCAACTCATTGCAGTCACACATGCTCAGTGTTTATTACTTGGCTTATATTCAGACTCTGTGGAGAAACAATCATAAAACTTGTCCCGATCAAAGGACAATAGCGACAAAACTTTGCAGATGTGTGAATGAGATATCTGGGGATGGACAAACAGTTACATGCTGTTTGAAAACAGTTGTTATTGGATCCATTCTGCTTAAAGGGATGAATGTGTTTCCAAGTGGATTGCTTTAAAAGTTCAAATGACTCAACTTCTCCTAGTGAAGCATTATGAGATTCTGTGTATACAGTGCATCAAAACTAGGAAAAGAGTTTCTCACGCTGCAGCTCTCCACTTGGCTTCATTATCTGCCCTGCAGCTCCTGACAATGCTCCTGCAGCTTCATGGAGATCAGCAATTTACTCTAAGGCAGATATTCTTAGAGATAAGCATTTATGCCTTGGATAAAATCAGGTTGATTTTCCTTCTTTCTCCTTATTTGCCAAGGTCCTCTCTGAACAGAAGCTGGTAGAAGTGAAACACAGATCATAGCCCATTGCTCCTTCCAGCAGTAAAGATGAACCTTCATCCTGCGTAAGTATAGAGGAACATAAAGAATAAGGTCAAGAAGAATTAGGTTCTCCTCATCTGGGACATTAGCACCGAAGGTTGCACTTCAACTTTGTACTGAGCTCCCAGCAGTGAAAAGAATCAAAATGATTTTGAGCGAATTTCCAAGGGAATAGCAATGGCTTTGTTTTTCAAGAAAGCTCTGAAACTGTCTTTTCTCTTAAAGTCAAGGAAACCTGATCTAGCTGCAGGTGTCCCTGTTCATTGCCAGGCAGTTGGACTTGATGACCTGTAATGGACCCTTTCACCTCAGATGATCTTGTGATTCTATGAAACTTGTGCTATATAAATGCTTTTCCTCAGCAAATCAGAACTAGAGTCTAATTTAAGTCAAATTAAAATCATTATTTTTAATAATAATATCCAGTAATACTGAAACATCCCATTCCAACTGCAATCGCTTTGATTTTTTTAGCATAGTTATCGAAAAAGTATTTTTTAAGAAAATACCAGGTCAAAAACAAGTAAAAAGTAATTTTTGAAAAGATCTCATCTCACGTCTCTTTGTTCTGAGTCTTGCTGAAATAAAATTTTGTGGAAATTGGCAACTTTCTCCAATTAATGTGCCTGATTTTTCAGACAAAACGAGACAAAACAGTGCCTTCAAAACCTTTCTCCCAGCTATGTGAAGTGCCCAGCCAGGGAGTTGCAAGGCCCATAAGGAAGCAGTGCTGCCCTTTGAACTGCTCTGGTTTGCTATGGTTATAGCTGGCAATCAGATACAGAGATCCAGTAGAGTTCCCAGTTATCTGGTCTCTAACTATGCATCATCTTTTCAAAGCCATCTCCCAGGAGCTGATAGCCTTCTTGCTAGCCTCAAGCAGCTTCACAGGAGAGACAGAAATGGTTGGGGATGTCTGAGGGAGATTATATTCCTCTGGCCTCTATTTAAATGAAGCTGCTATTCATTTGCTAAGGTTTCTAATTACCAGTGCTATAATTGAAATACTGGAATAGTCTGTTTGAAGAAGGGGAGGAGGGGGCAGAGTCATTTTATTAAAACATGGGGTGGTAAGCTCAGCGCCAAAGTGAGCTGAGAAAATGTAATTCAGCTCAGACATATCCAGGCAAGGACAAGGTGGGGACAGAAGAACAATGCAGGCATAGCCATGAAGTGGTCAGAGGTTTGTCGGAGTGCTTTTTATTTCCCAGAAGATGTTTTGGAGTGATCTTAGCTCATGAAGCCTCAGTGATACTTGGGTTGCATATAGTTCTGAGCTCGACAGAAGATGGTGTTTGTTAGAAATGAGAGTCAATAGAACAAGCTGTGGATGATATCAGGCATTGAGTTCCTACTGTCAGAGAAGCTTTGCCCAAAAGGAAGCCCCTTGCTTTCTCTCTATCCTCTTCTGTCCTGCAGGACCTAGAGAATGGAGTCTCTTTAGGAGTTGTGACTGTTTCCTGAAGCTATTTCTATGGGAGAAAACAGAACAGGATATGTTGGCTTTTTGGGTACATAGGCTGTGCTACAGAAATTTGAGTTGTGATCCAGCTCACAGATTCAGATACCAAATTTTAGAGGACATCTTAGTGAGAGGGAATAAATAACAGCCTGAAGTAAATCATTCTGAATCTCATTCAAGAACTCTGCTTATCTTACACACTCACTCAATCCCACTAGGACTATGTTCCTCGGATCTTGAGTTCCCTTCTCAGCTGGGAGGTCACTGCTTGTCCAGGCAAAAGTCAGGTTGGTTCACAAGTTTTTCTATTAGCTGGAGGATTAGGACATATCACTCCATGAAAACACTGATGGATGTACTTCTTTTCTCAAAGTACTTAAAATATTAACACAGACAGACAAGTCATAACAGGAGGAGAAAAGTTTATGATGATAAACATTGAAATACCTCACACGAATGCATCTGGACACCTGATCTTGCTCGTCCTTCCCCTGAGATGTGTTGAGTTGGTTGGTTGAGAAGCTTTCAGGTGGATAGTGTGTGTGGCATGAATGAAACAGGAGTCACACCACATTTTCCGTGTCATCATTAATATCTAGATCACTAATAACTGTGTCCAGGTTCTAAATGCAATACATATGCTTTTGTGTCCATCCCCATAACCTACTTCCAGGTCCAGCATTAGTATGGAATATGAGTTTTTTTCCCCTCATTAGAACTATGACAGCACTATTTTCCCCCTTTCTTTGTGACTTGGCATTGCCAGAATGTTAAACAGCCATGAAAACAGCCAGGCCCCCCTTTTTGATAACAGCCAGCTGTGAAGTCTGGATGTTGCTCCAAATTTCCCCATAGTTTGGGACTGTGCCAAAGTGGGAATGCAGTTTGAGCTAATCACTCACAGGAATTAGAGGCTGCTCTGAAAGGCAAGCGGTTGTTGTGCTGAATGCACAATATTAAGATCTTATCTTGCTTTACAAGCAGGCTAAACCCAGAATGAATCAATTATGAGATTAGAATTAATCCAATAATCCTCTGTTTTTCTGTGCTTGGAATCAGATGGTGCATCTGTAAAGATAGCGTTAGTTACAGCAAATGAGATCACCATTTGTCCTATTTTATTAAAAGCCTTTCCCAAACGTTAACAGCCTGGGTGAGAGGTTGCAATGAAATTAAATTGAAATCACTCCTCTTTGACTGATTGCCATCATACACACATCCTTGGCCCCAGCTGCCCAGAGTGGATGGCCCGCATGTGAAGAAGCACTATGACTGCTAAGTTGGGATGCAGGGAAGTTCTACTCTGGTGTTTCCTCCCCGGGACGTGGTTGATAATGTCACTGGACTTGTGGGTTGGATGAATCCAGAAAACATTACTGTCCTGCTTAAGTTCCATTTACACACTCCTAAAACTGCAGGTTGGGCAAAAAGATGAAGCATGCCTCCCTGGTCACCAGTCACGCTTCCCAACAGCCAGGTCTTGCACTACTCATCCTCTCTCTTCCTTCTTAAACCTACTTTTTACACTCTCACGTGTCTTGGCCTAAATCTGGAATTTGCTCTCATGATGTGTCTTTTGCAGATGAGATCAGACATGGACAAGGAGAATTTTGACAGCTGCTTGGGTTTTTTTTTTTCTCTTCTGTTTAACATTTGTACTCTAACAAGGTGCCTGAAAAATGGACTTGTACTTAGTACTCTCTACTCTTCTCTCTCCTCTTCTTTAAAGAAAAGGAAAAGCAAACAAAGCCAAAGCCTAAAAAAATGCTGTTATATGCAACAACAACTGTGGTTTATATAGACTTATCAGGACTTGAAACAGTAATTTTTAGTGCTCGTACAGATCTGCCACTGAGTCTAAGACATGGGAACTGCTGAGTGGCATCTCAATCTTCGTGGATGCTCTCAGGGGATGTACACAGCTGTTGCCCATCTTTGAGCACTTAGGAAAGCTCAGTCATGCTAGAGAGATGGAGGAAGCTGGAAATCAGACACTTGGAGCTGTGGAAGAGGAACGGGAACTGAGGGTTACAGCACAGAGGAGAGCAGGTGACTGTCCATTACATTTTCTTTTCTCAGTGGTTTGCAGCATTGTCGTTCATGATGAAGTTCCATGTTTGATGGATGCGAGAATCAAACAAGTAGACTCGGCACTTTGCAAGACAGGGAAAAGTCTGAGTATATTTTAAATGAGGCCTCACACAAACTGACCATCATCCAGGAGGAAAGGATGGAAGTGGAACACACCTCCAAGGGTGATCCCAGTACATGGGATCCCTGTAAAAAGATTGAAGCCTGGTGCTAAACGAAGTTGTCCATGGCCATCCTTCTGTCACCTTTCTTCTTCTCTTTCCAATCAAAACCACTTAGGAAAAAAAAAAGTAGCAATGAAGTTTCTTCTTGTTCTCTTGAAAATAAAGCGGGAATTTTTGTTCAAACTTCTTAAACACTTGTCTAAAGCAGAGGAGAAGCCTAGCTAATTCCAGCTTCCACAGTTAAAAATGCCAAATTTAAGAGTAACTGCAAACAACCTTCAAGAATAAAAATTTTCCGTGTTTTTGATCTTAGGACCCTATTGATGAAGTGCTGTTTCTAAACTACAAGAGCTGCTACTGCATTAAGATAGAATGATAGGATCAAGACTTAGAATTTGGCTTAGTTTCCTATCTTTCTGAACTGCTAACTCTGCAGAGCTGATCTTTCAGTTTAAAGAGTTGAACTTCTGCTTCTGTATGCTTCAATGTAGGCTGTAAATACTGCCAAAGCAGATTATTCATCCTAGTAATAGGTACTCAATAAATAAAAAATACTGAGGCAAATATTCAGGAAAACTGGACATCTTTCATGACCCTAGAAAACACAACCCCTTCCTGTAGAGTGGCTTAAGTGTGGATGGTGAAGAGACTCAGAGTGTGTCCCTGAGTTGATAAACAATTACACTGGGTGGAGTTGAATCACAGTGATGCTCCTAACAACCAAAATAAGAGATACTAAGCAGAACTCCATCCTGGCATAGAGATCAATGCATCCAGGTGTGGGGGCCCCAAAACAGGAAGGATGTGGAGCTGCTGGAGAGCATCCAGAGGAGGACCACAAAGATGATAAGAGGACTGGAGCACCCCCACTGCAAAGACAGGCTGAGGGAGCTGGGCTTATTAAGTCTGGAGAAGAGACGGCTGCAAGGAGGCCTCATTGTAGCCTTCTGGTATTTAAAAGAGGATTATAAGCAGGAGGGGAATCAACTTTTTACTTGAGTAGACAGTGATAGGATAAGGGGGAATGATTTTAAGCTCAAAGAGGGAAGGCTTAGATTGGATGTCAGGGGGAAGTTCTTCACAGAGAGAGCGGTAAGGTGCTGGAACAGGCTGCCCAGAGAGCCTGTGGATGCTCTGTCCCTGGAGGTGTTCAAGACTGGGTTGGATAGAGCCCTGAGCAATCTGGTCTAGTTCCACATCTGGAGGTTGGTGGCCCTGCCTGTGGCAGGGAGATTGGAACTTGATTATAATTGGGGTCCCTTCCAACCCAAGCCATTCTATGATTCTATGATTCATCAACAGCTCCAGTTCTGAACTATCAGTCTGTCTCCAGATGGCTCCACCAATGGTCCAGAGAATAAATGTTTAGAGCAACCTGACAAGAGCAAAAACATCTTAATGTTTACTAATACAGATATCTTCCAAGAAAAGCTTTGACTGGAGATTTGTTTCCTCTTCTCACTAGATTAGAAGCAGCTTTTGATCTCCCAGGCAGCCCTTAACCATTTCTCTTATTTAGGAGATGCAAAACTTCATCTGTTCCCATGCACGGTTTTGGACATAGGCTATGAGACTTCCTCAGAATTCTTTTTGAAAGGGTGTTGAATACTTACAAGCAAACAGCCTAACTTCCAGAAACCACCAACAGCTCAAGATGAGCTAGCATAGATGTTCAGGGGATCAGTGTTCTGCAAGGACCTGTTGCATTCAGATTTTCTCTTCTGAGTATTTAGCAGCAAATGAATCCAAGCGTAGCAGGCAGGAGGCTGAAACAAGTTCATGCAGATCTCCTAAGTCTGAAACCAGGGATGTGCCTGGCAATGTCATAGGAAAGCTTGTGTCAAGTATCAGTGTGCCCAACAGCATGCATGGGATGGAGAAAGCAGAGAATGTATCAAAACTTCATATTGTTGATGCCTCTAAAAGGAAAAGGAAAACAGAATCAAACTAGAAGGACTATTTTGCTGCTTGTTTTTGACTGAAGTGACAATTTTGTAGCTCCAAACACTGAAGAAATGACAGACATTTCTTCAAAGGAAGCTGAAGTATGATGACTGATCTCTTCTCAGGGAGTATGACAGCACAAAATATAACTTGGCCTGGATGTATTCAGCTGTCCTGGTACAGTGTACTTCTTATGCAACAGTTGGCCCACTTTAAAGATGCAGTGTTCCCTGGGGTGGAAAGTACATCTTTTAAACAGTATATAACATCACTAAACACCAAAAAAAAAACCAAACGGGAATGATAAAGTTAGGATGAATTCCTCCAGTTATTGTCATACACTGATTTTAAGTAAGCAAATTTGCAACAGAGGATATGGTGCACTGTTGTTGATAGAAATTGGAAATCATACTCCCAGCCAGCCTGCATTTTAAGCCATATCTTTTGCTTAAAGCTCTTCTTTAACATCATAGCTGGAGAAAAAAAATTGCAGTCCCCACAAGAAGGTATAAGCAACAGCCCCATGAATATGCAAAGGCTTTTCAGATGGTATTTTAAAACAGCGTTCAGTAACCATTATGCCACAGTTAACTGACTTCACCAGCCTTAAAAACAGGAATCTTTAATTACAGTCGTTTATATTTCTAAAGATAGACTATAACATATTTATAAACAATCTGTGCACTTGGTGGGTAAATGACACACGATATGAATCATCTGCTAACAGCTCTTATATAATATTCAAAGCGAGCATGAATGTTTCATGAAGGCCCTTCCACTGTTCAGCTTAGTGGGGAACTGAGCTTTCTTCCCTTTCCACATACACTTTCAAGGCAGCTTCTTTCATGCCTTTTCCTTCTGGAATGGCCTTGAAAAGCTCAGAATTCCTGGCAGAAATAAATGCCTTTGGATTTGCTGGGATAGGACAAAGGGAAATGGCTACATATTAAAAGAGGGGAGATTTAGATTGAAGGAAATGTTTTCTTATTATAAGGGTGGTGAAGCACAGGAGCAGGCTGTCCAGAAAGGTAGTGGATTCCCCATGTCTGGAGACATTCAGGGTCAGGCTGGTCAGGGTGCTGAGCAACCTGATGGAGCTGTAGGTCACAGAATCATAGGTCTTGGAAGGGACCTCTAGAGATCACCTAGTCCAACTCCTGAATAGTGTCCTTGTTCAGTGCAGGGGAGTTGAATTAGGTAGCCTTTAAAGGTCCCTTCCAACTCAAATTATTCTATGGTTCTATAACTCCATGATTTCAAGTGTGGGATGATTGCAACTAAGATTTAGAGCACTCTGTACTGAGAGTGCCCAAAGTACCTATCTCTGAAACAGCAAACATCTTATGTCCCATAGCTGCTGTACCTGTCCCTTGTGTGCCACAAGGAGACCCTGGCTTACACATCTGAATCACCCATATGTCATCTCAGAGACAAGAAATGAAAAGGTTGGGAGATGGCTAAGAAGTGGCATAGAGGCTTTGCTAGGATAAAAACAACCCTAGACAACTCCCATAAACTAGATAACTATATCAAGGACTATTGACAGGTCACTATATCATTGTACATAGGTATTTCATTTGGTCTAATTTTTGGGTGGTTTTGTGTAGAGCAAGGAGTTGGACTCAGTGACTGCTATTGGTCCCTTCCAACTCAGGATGTTCTATGTTTCTATGACTTCCAACTACATTTCTTGTATCTCACACTCTTTCCAAGGACCTTTCTCCAGACCAAGTGTTAGAAGAGGGGTATGTGTTTGTACATACATGTATAAATGTTTTTCCTTTCAGTCCTTTCCAACTCCATGGCCTTAAACCCAGAGCAATAAGTCAGCTTACTGAAGGATTGCAGAAGAGGAAAGATGCAAGCTAGCTACTGCCCAGTGTGTAAAGAGGCAGTGACATGAAAGGCCCAGGTTTTGGTAGAACACATTTAAACATCCTAGAAATGGAGTGAGGCATATATGTGAGTGTGTGCAGAAAGAGAAAACCCTTTTAGCTTATTACTGTAATGGTGCTGCCTTTCTAAGTAAACGTATGTTGTGATGGGGGAGAATGTCTCACCTGGTGAGAAGGCATGGCATTCTTTGTTGTTATAACATGCTGTTACTCTCTCCAGCTTCTGTAAGACTTATTAGAACTTCAAATGACCACAGGAACTGTTTCACAATCAAGCAGGGAAGCTCTGGAGTTCAGACTGTTGTCTGATCGTTGCATATTTTGTCTGATTTTCATATTGGCAGTGCCAGTTCAGTGTGATTTGGTATTTTATCATTTCTTTCTGCATTTGTTTGTGCAGTTTTTTACTTCAGTCTGCCTCATGGATTCTACACTGTGCAAGTTGCATGGGGATATTTTAAGGCATTTCAATCTCTCCCAAAAATCAGAGGCAGTAACAACTCTACTATAGGTCTGAGGAAGGGATCATTTACATGCTTTCTATACTTGTACAGCATCTAGCACTTAGAGAGCATAGCTGTAATGAGGGCTCCTATTTGAGATGATATAATGTGCAAGTAATTATATATAATACATTCATGGTAACATATTAGCTGTATGTTCAAGAAGTCTACTTCTACCTGAAGTAGACTTCAGATTCTCTAATCTTTGATGGACATTCATATCACTGAGCCTTCCTGCCAGGAAGGATAATGTTTCTTTGTATAGATGGCAGTAAATATTTATGTGAACAATCCTTTGTTAGGTGAGTGGCTTTATTGATACATGACAGCTTGGACAGCAGGGGTTATTTGAATCATCTCGTTCTGCTTTTGCCATTTTAATTTTCCTACAAGCCCCAAGGGCCAAATGAAAGCATGAATGCATAAGCAAGAGGATGCCATTTGCAATATGTCCACAATTGCCAGACAATTGTCTTCCTCAGAGCCTCTTCTGTCTATAGCCAAATATCCCAAAATTACAACAGGCATATATCATGGATGTCATTTCTTTCTTCACTTTCATTAAAACATGCTGTTCATAGAAGCAATAGTGCATAACCATTTTAAATGTGCCCAGTTTTGTATTTTACATAGGCTGCTCGGTTGTTGTTGTAATAATAAATGACATAGAGACAATTTTAGATTGTTCTGACAAAAAACAGGACTCCTAAGGGGAGTCAGCCTCATGAACATGAAGTTGTAGCTCTGAGCAACCAGAGAGGAAGATGCAATTAATTTCCCCCTCATGAGTAAATCCATTATATAAAATGCCACAGTTGCCTTGAGGGCCAAATTGAAGTTACTGAATTATGTATTCTCAAAACTGACTTTACAATGATGTCTTCATGGGCACTGCTGTGGATTTTGAATGGGGAGGAAATGGCAGTCAGCTGCAAGGATCTTCCTCGCCTCTCACTCACTGTAAGCAATACTCTGCTAACATGAAAGCCTTACTGACACAGAATGTCTTTGCTCTTTCCTTTGAGTTAGTAGCACAGAAAGGGAAAGAAATCCTGGGAACGCTACTGAGTTATACCATGAGTATAAATAGGTTAGCCCAAGCCCATTTAGGCTTTGTTTGAGACCCAGACAGGTAAAGGCTTCATAAAATCATAGAATCACAGAGTTGTTAAGGTTGGAAAAGACCAACTTTAGGTCATGTCCATCATCTAGTCCAACCATCAGTCCATCCCCACTAAACCATGTCCCTCAGTGCCACATCTACTGTGTTCTTGAAACCCTCTCAGGGTGGTGTTTCCAGACCATTTCTCTCTTTTTGAGCCATGACTCCTGAAAGACCCAAGCTGAGGTGCTATTTCCAACCTTCTGAAAGCATTTTGTGCCTGGGAGGCAGGTTCATGCATCATCTGAAGCCTCGGCATCCACCTTATGTATTTTCAGATCCAGCATCTAAAACTCCACGGACAGAAACTCTTCCCAGTGACAATCTGTGGGATTTCATTGAAGGACTCACCATAGTGGCAGACCAGCAAATGCCTTTGAGTTTTTCCTTGTATTCCGTGGGAAAAGTAAGGGAGAAATGGGAGTGAATTAAAATCATATCACTGTGCTTGTCAGCCAGCAAAGAGCCAGCAGGTCAAATTAGATAAAAAAAGAAGTTATTAAGGAGTATTTACAGCTGGGTGTTCATTTCTAGATACATTTCTGTACAGAAGAATCCTTCACATTTTGCAATTTCATTTCAAGCCAGCAGACCAACACCCTGTGTGTGCCATTCAACCTTAGCAGGAAAGCACGAGGTGAGAAACAAAAAATTGCAGGGCCCAGAGCAAAATTGGATGGCTGTTCAGTGATAAGGGGAAGAGGGTTTCAGATTTCATGAGTATTTTCCTTTCTTGTTGCTTTCTGATCTCACATGCAGGTATTCACAGGGCTTAAGAGCAGCCACAGCTTAATTAAACTTCAGATCTTCTGAACAATTTAAACACATATCTAAAAAGAGGAATAATTCATATATTTTTTTGGAACATTATTGTCATGCATTCTCTTGTGACACAGGTTTTGTCAGCCATCCAGAAAGACAGGAAACATTTTTATTATTTTAGAAAAATAAAAATAAAAATAAAAATCTGCATTGCTTATGTCCCTTCATTCCTTCAGTATCGTGAACAAAACACTTCCAGATGGCATGAAAAAGAGTGAAAGTCCACTTCAGGAGACAGAACATCCTGCAGAACAGAGGGCTTCCATGGTATAAAAGTGGTCTGGCTCTAGATTAGCTGTAGGTGTCCCTGCTCAGTGTAGGTGAGTTTGGGTTTTCTATGTGACCTTTAAAGGTCCCTTCCAATTCAATCAATTCTATGATTCTAAATAATGCCTGAGGACCAATCAAATATTTTGTGGAGAATTGGTCCTCCTCACCTTACTCCTTTTGCATATGGAGCAGTGCAAACACATAAAAATTCTGAATATTCCACTCTCCCTGAGGGATTTCCAATTTATTTTCTTATTCAGATTGTCTGGGCCATTTGCCAACCTTCGTCTGTGCTGGATGCTTCCTGGCCTTTCTTCTGATCTGAAAATGTTCTTGGGAGTTCATTAACCCCCAGGTAGCAAGGTAACTCTACTGCAGAGAGCAGGACAATTATGTTGGGGGGTGCACGTGTGTGCTGGAAACAAATGTGACCCAGTTGTTTCCGTGGCCCATTTGTGCACATTCACATTACAAATACAAGTAAGGAACATAAAGTGATGAACACTTTAAATGCATTTTATCTAAGACTTTTGGCTAAAATGTCAACAGGCAAATTCTATCTAGGACAAAAAGGATTTATCAGAGGCACAGAGATAGGCTACCCTGACTGTACTGAAACTAAAATGGATGTTACTACTCTCCAAAACACCTTTAGCAAGATGATTACAATCACAGAAATAGTGGTTGGAAGGAAATCTAGGAATCTTATCTCCTTCCTGAAACAGGACCACCATTCTTTACTCAGAGGGTGGTGATGCACTGAAACAGGTTGCCCAGAGAGGTTGTGGATGCCCCATCCCTGGAAGCATTCAAGTCAAGGCTGGATGTGGCTCTGGGCAGCATGGTCTAGTGGTCGGCAACCTTGCCCACTGAAGGGGGGTTGAAACTAGCACTGGCACAGGCTGCCCAGGGGGGTTGTGGAATCTCCTTCTCTGGAGATATTCAAGACCCACCTGGACGCCTACCTGTGCGACCTGGTGTAGGGAACCTGCTTTGGCAGGGGGGTTGGCCTCCATGATCTCTTAAGGTCCCTTCCAACCCCTATGATTCTGTGATTCTGTGATTTCTGAGGTTCTTTTTCAACCCAGGCCATCCTGTGATTATAATTCATCACCAACAGTAGCCGTTGATTCATGTACTGGAGTTGGACTACCACCATCGGTAGCAGCTGACTCCATGGGTGGATGCTCTGTACATCTCTGAACGTCCTGCTTGATAGCACCAGATTAAGGAGAGCTTACTAAAATAGTTGTATGGGCAGATTTGAGCTCAGCATTAACTTAAAGCAAGAAGAAAAATAAGATATTGAGATTTGAAGACCAGTGAGAGCCTTTCTCAGGGTATTTTTCTTTTAGGAATAGCCTGAAGCTGACAAGAAGTAGGACTGAAAAAAAAAGGCTAAGAGTTTGAAAGAATTCAGAGTTTTTCTGACTTTAAAGAAAAGCCAGGAAGAATTACAATATAACATGCTTTGGGTAGCTGTCTGATCCAGCTATGTCTGTGCTGTGATGTTCCCATTAGAATAGTGCTATCTTATTTAAGGCCTCTTAGGACAGTTAGATTAAAAGCTGTCATGACAGTCCATTCTCAGTCCAGGATCAATTCACAGACACTTCATTCAATCTTTTTCAGGGAAGAAAAGAGGGAAAAAAGCAAACACCCTTCATTTGGTCTTCGTAGAGTCATATGAGTTGGAATGGATCTTTAAAGGTCACCTAGTCCAACTCCCCTACACTGGACAGGGGACACCTGCAGCTTGATCAGGTTGCTCAGAATCTGGTCCAAGGAGAAGATTTTCAGAAGGTTAAAGGCAAATGTGTAATATATGTACAGGTGAACTGGCTGCCTATTTTCCAATCCAAAGAACTTGAAATGTACCATTCAAAGAGAGTCCTTTAGACGAACTGTTGGATTTCAGTAATGAATTCAGTGATTTTCTCTCGTATCCAGAAGCCCACACACTCTATTGAAAAATGAGGATTCTGGGAAATCTGAGCTTGGGACAGATTTTATCCCCAGCATTAGTAGAAAGAGAGCATAATGTCTTGAAGAAGAATTTCCCTTTTTCCCCAAATACTGAATAGATTAAAACCTGAGTAGAGCACTGAGGCTTAAGGCAAGTACCATATTCTAGAAAATTGAGGCATTTCTGTAAACTGTTCACAAAGTAAACAGAAAAATTTCATACTGAATAAGATGTTTTGCTGAAACCACATTTTTGTGAGTACATCTATCTCTAAGAGACTGTAGCTTTATTCTATGGAATGCTGTGCATGGAGGATTTGATTACTGGTATTGCACGGGGCTGGGTCAGTATGCAGGTTATCACTGGGCAGAACGTGAGACGGAACTGATGGAGATGAATCAGATCCCATGATTTACAAATATTTTTTGACAAATCCTTAAGTCTTACAGAAACCTTAAAGTCCTGCTGCCATGTAAAGGCAGCAGCAGCATGAAGCCCTCTGAGCTAAAAGCATAGAAATGATTGCCTCAGGAACAAGTATTCCTGACATGTTGCATTATAGGCATCATCTTCATCTCACCTAATTTTGACTTTTGAATTTTTGAAAAGTGAAGCATCACTGCCCCCATGTTTCTCTTTGTAATCATCTAAAGTGTGTGAGTTATCTCATCCTAATGCAGATATTAGATAGATTACATGGATAACATTTACATAAGTATTTGCCTCTCTCCACTGACAGCACAGCTGGGATGTGGTTGTCAACACTGTGACTGCAGGAAGATATGGAATAAAAATCCCTCACCTTGTTCATCCCCTCCCTTCCTTCCCTCTGCTCACAAAACCCAAGAGTGTGGTATTCAGGTAAAATTTAAATGTGGAGAAGCAACTTTGATTGTCTTCACTGAATGAGATGTTGATGTTTTATGGTTATTAATCTCTCTTGTACTTCATGCTGGAAACATACTAAGCCGGAGGAAAAAAAACAAAGTGTGACTTTAGGATGAGTAAATGTTAGCAAGATGCATATTGCACTGGCTGACAGTTAATTTTATCCTTTTTATAATCCCTTTAGTTCATTTAATCACCAAGGTGTTTTCAGTTTTGGTGGGTTTTTTTTAGTTGTTGACTTCAATGAGATTACCCTAAGAGTAGTGTGGCATAGGAGGGGAGGAGGCAGACTGCCCAGAGTGACTAATGTGGATTTTTAACTCCTTTCCTGAAGCTTCATTTTCATCTTTTCTGTTTATTCTATTATTCATGTCTCAGTCTTTAGCTACTCCATAGTCTGCATTGTAGCTCCCATCACAGAGATGCATCTTTTGAATGCAATGGTGCCTGTTTGAGAGATGCTGAACCACCCTTCAGAGTTTCGCTATTCTTTGGTGATTTGCTGAATACAATGTTCTCTTGTTCTTTTTCTCTTCCAGCATGTAATCACTTCAAGATTGTGTATTTTCTGAATGTGTTAGCCTTTTCTGCACGCACCCTGCTCTACCAATGTGGCATCCTTCCATTTATCAGAGGCTGCTGTGGGTATGTGTGTTGACTTGTCCTTTTGTTCTGGTTAGAAATTTCCTGAGTGTCAGCTCAGAGTTATCCACTTTGCAAACACTCCCAGACAGCACAGTATTATCACATGTTCCTTAAGTGACAAACAGCTGAGATCCTGAGATGCTGTATGACTGCCCTTCTTTTCAGAAGCAGAAGTACTCATTCCTTTTGCTTCACCCTCCAGTTACACATTGCCTTCTTTCTGAATAATCAATAGATTTATTTTTTTAGACCAAAGAGTTTGGCATTCCTCTGTAGGGTTATCTAGAGTACTGCTATCAGAGCAAATTCCATTTGGTCCTTATTTTCTAAACTGACTGACTTTTGAAAGGTATTTCTTTCTGGTGAGCTGGGCCAAGTCTATATCAAGGAATAAAATAAGCATCATGAAATAGGAGCTGCAGAAGCGAAATTTGGCTGTCAAAAGGTGCAAGCAGCTTAGGTGTGAAGCTGTTAAGCTGACTACCAATGTGCCTTCAGAGGTTTTATTTACCCTGCAGAGAGAGTCATGGCTGAACCAGACAGGCTAGGAGGGGGCTGCAAGTCTCTAGTCATGAAATAGATCCTTCCAAAGACTCTGACATTTTCTTAAATGTTCAGTGTTAATTCCCTCAGGAATTCCATTCCTTTTCTGTGTATAAAGAAATATCTCACAGAAGTGGTGTTCAGGTCCTCTACACTATGCTGTAAAGAGCAGGGAAGAGATAACGGTGCTGATTGGAAAAACAAAATGATTGTACCAGTAACAAGACATAAAATTTTATTTTAATTATTGGAGTTTGAAGCTAACAATCTGTAGTTTGACTGTGACCAGGTTTGTTTCATGTCGTTTATTTATCCTTTATTGTTTTCCTCTTATTTATCTAGTGCACCATCTGCTGATTCACAGTTCTGCGGTTCTTTATTTTTGCCCAAAGCTGCATTTTGTAAGCACCAGAAAGTAGTACACCTAGAGGAGAAGACAAGAGGCCAAAAAGACCACATAACTTTCCAAAGGCGACACTGACTACACTTGGTCATATGGTTTTATGTTCAAGCACTTATTCAATGGGTACAAACGAATAGTGACATAAGAACAAAAGCAGCAAATTAAAACACAGTATTGGTGAATTAAATATCATTGATACTGCACTGATATAACAACCTCCTTGCAACAGACTTCAAAATAAAGTATTTTTTGATTCCAGTTCAATATTTCTCCCCGTACTTTTCATGTTTTTTTACACAGTTGCCTGGCAGGCATTGGTAGCACTCTCCCAGTTGAAGAACAAGTCAGCACGTTACAATTAAGTAATCAGAATACTGTCTGTATAGGTATTACCTTGAAAAAATTGGAAGATTTGGGAAATAAGGATGTCATCTGATAGAGTAAAGGAGAAGGAAGTAGGAGTGGTGGAGTGCCCTGTAAGGAGCACATTCCCTTCTGATTCAGTTAAAAACTGATTGATCAAAATTGAAGCAAAGAAGCAGTTAAACAATGTAGACATAGAAAACAGGAGAAAGATAGAATGAAGTGGCAAGACCAATGAGTTCATCACCACCAGATTCCCCATTTTCCTGTTCCACTGAGTCATCTGAAGAGTAATGAAAATGATCAACAACAAAATCACCTGAATTATTTGTGTTGTTGCAAACCTAACAGATCTGCAATTGAAAATTTCTCATGGGCTCTTCTGCATGTTTCCAAGGCAATGATCTCTCATTACAAGAGCAAAGTTCGCTCTGTTTTTGGTTATCAGTGGTTCTGGATCTTAAAAGTCCCATTGTGTTCTGTTAATCAATGTAGAATTTGTAATATGCTTCAAATTAAATATGTGTGAGGGACTTTGCTGGCTCAAGGAGTTACAGGGCTGGAGAATACTCAGCGGTTTTCTGCTCCTTCCCATGTCTCAAGGCTGGATGAGATTTAACCAGCTCCTTCCTGACGTATGTCTGTCTAATCTATTTGCAAGGGCTGACATGAGCAGAGTTGAAATGGAAAAGATGAAAACGTGAATTTGAAGGAGATTAACAGGATAAAAATACAACTTACATAGTTTCAACCACGCATTTCTTTGGCTCCATCAACAGATAGGCATTACTAGTGTGAATCACTGCTTCTGCCAGATAGTGAGATATAATCAATTGGGTCTTATCATGTTGCACTTTCTTCTATGCCTTTCTCATCTCAGATTTCAAAACCTGTGAGGTTACACTGTGGTCTTTTTTGACAACTCAGCAACTGTTAATGTCTTCGGAACACAGACTGAAAATAGGCACTATTTCCTTTGACAGCAATGCACAATAATAGTAGCGCCTTTTCCTGAGTCTGTAGCTAATGCAGAAAGCCTCTGAAACTCAGTAAACACATTTTGCTCTGAATCTTGTCATTTCCACCCTTAATAGCCTGGTGTGCTGGAGGCCTCCTCCCTCCTGTACCTATGTCCGAAACACATACTGCAGAGAGCCAAAAGGAGACAAAGACATTGGTTTCACTGCGGAACAGAGAGCAAGAATAACAGTTCCTCTTGATTTAGCGTGCAGGACACAGTTCTGAGTCTATTATCATCTTCATGATATCACTTGTATCTAGGGAAACATTTCGCTCTTCCTAAGATTTGTTAGATTTCCCTTCCTAAAGTGTGGATGTCCCATTCCTTGAGGTGTTCAAGGTCAGGTTGGATGAGGCCTTGGACAGCCCATTCTGGTGGGTGACAACTCTGCCCACAGCAGGGCATTCAAACCAGATGATTTTCCAAGTGCATTCTATCCTGAGCCTCTCTATGGTTGTGTGACTCTATGATAAGATTTCAGAAACTTGTGTGAGCAATTCCAATACTTGAGATTCATTGAATAATGATGTATCTTGGGAATGCTGCAATATTTATTGGTCTTGGTAAAGGCTTCCTTTCAACCTTGGCTACATAGTGAGAAAGGAACTGGGTTTGCTGCAAGATATAACAGCAGTGGAAGTAGTCTGTTATGTGAAATGGTTTGACTTTATAAAGAAAACTTGAAGGTTTTTTCAATGTGTTGGTAAGGCAGTAAATTCTCGTAGCTGTTCATTTGTTGTACCTGAATGCCTTTGTCACATGGGATGGATATCTGAGCATTAGACCGTGAGTATGCTTTGAAATGTTAATGGACTGTGACTCTACTGTTCCTCTGGATTTGTAAAGTCCTCATGGAAGAGGTATAAATGTAAATGAACTGACTTTTAAACACAAGATTGAGGGAAGTCTCTCTGCACCCTGCGGTACACATGCGTTGTGCAGCATACGATCAGTGTTGATGTAGTGTAACTCATCTTGTCATCTAGCCTCAACTCTGCTGCTTACAAGATAGAATAGCTGGATTTTAGTGTGTAATTCTTGGAAAAATGCTTTCATTAATTCCATTTTCCTTATTTGCAAGATATCAGCAAAAATAACAGCAAACTACAACTAAATGAAAAGCAGACCAGTAAAATAAAAAAGAAAAAGGCATTAAAAGAAAAGATTAAGAGCAATTCCTGACAAGTTGATAATTCTCAGTGTTTGTAGCTTATCTTGTTCTGCCAAGCCAAAGGAGTTACGAGTTTGAAAGAAGCCATCAATTACTAGCTGAAATGGACTTTGCAAGATTCCCTGTTGGACTGTCACATGAGAGTATACTCATGCGGCCTCTTGACCACAGGATGAATTCAGCCTTTGAATTTCCATCTTCATTTTAGCATGACTGGTCATAATCAAATCCACTCCCCCAAAAAGTCCTATCAAAGTTTTATTGAGCCTTAGTTTGATCTTGACTTCCTCAGACTGGCACCACTCTCAGCAAAAGTTGTATCCCTGAGATTACTAGATATCATGCTCCAAACATGAAGTGCACTGTGTGAATCTCAAATATTAATCCTGGTCATATCTTCATAGATAATGTAGCTCAATAAAAACACAGAAAATTTCAGCCATAAAAGGTATTCATGTGAACTTGTAAATATTTCTCATTTTTGCTGTTTTGCCTTTGAGAGTTTTTATCTTTTGAAGGGACTGGAATCATCAGAGCTCCTTCACGACAACTACAAGCAGATGTGATATTAGGGAGTTCTGTGACTATGAAATGCTGGCTATGCTATAGGGAGGAAAGGCAGAATGGACAGATGGTGGCAAAAATGCTATTTAACCCTACCAGCACACACTCCACATCACATGGCACTTCTGTAGCTCATCCTTTACCGTTAAGTGTTTAAACCTGAAGTGCTTGGCACAGACATACAAGTGTGATGGGTGAATCACACAGGAAAACACATGTGATTCTGCTGCTTTTTATGAAGATTTAATACATTTTGGAGAAACACTTTTCAGATAAAAAAATCATCCAAGAATCCTTGGTGATATTCTTTCAGTGATATCAAGGAAAGAACATTGGTATTTTTTGTTTGGCAAAGCACTCCAAAGTTATCTCAAAAGTTTCTAGTTTAACATTGTTTTGTTATTTCACTCACAGCAGTTTTGTCAAGGTAAGGCCTTCCATTAAAAAATAATAATAATTAAAAAAAAAAAAGAATAGAAGTTCACTTAATAGCATTTAGTAACTTAGACACATGATTTATGGTTTAGCAGGAAAAATAGCCTGGGAAGATGTCCAGATGCTGTAGAAACCGTTCCTCCTATGGACAAGGAGCACTGCTGAAAATATATCTTGAAAAAATCAATAAGAAGCAGATGATAAGACCTGTTCATAAACGCAACGCAAATGTTACTGAGGCAATAATTATACTCTTCTGATGTATCACAATGAATTCTACATGAGGTGAAAGTTTCATTTAAGAAGACAAAAAATTGGCCCTGATTTTTTAGGATGCAATTTGTAGATCTAACAGTATTAACAATGGGGTGAACATCCCCAGGGGGAAATGAAGTCCCCAGATTTGCAGCTCCTTCAGGAAGCTTCATCAAGCAAACTTCATCTCTAGAAAATTCATCTTTATATAAAAAAAGTCTTGATCAAACCAACTACCTTTTGATATCAGCTCATCCTTTCCTTTTTTTGCCAGTTGCTCAGTACAAACATGGAGCATCTCTCCATGTTAAGGAAGCTCCTTGTCTACAACTGACTTGAGAAGAGGAACATCATCACTGAGTCATGTCAGAATGCCAGTGGAGAGATCCTGACTAGTGGCATGGACATAACTGGAAAGGGTTCAACAAAGGGCCACAGAGATGATGGAGGAGCTGAAGCACCTAGGATGGAGGACTGCTGAGATGCTACCAGCTTCCCAGGGCAAAGTATCTGATGGCCCCAGCTGTGCCTTCCCCATGGAGTGCATGGAGTTCTGTAAACCTGCTTCTCAGGAACAGAAAGCTGATCACAGCCCTTACAGGATCAGGAACAGAGTGGTGCCTCTGACATTTTCCTAAATGCCAGCACGTGTCTTCCCTTGCAATCAGGCATATGGACATCCCTGAAATTTTATGGCATCGGATTATGGGACTGGGGATAAGAATTCTTGCTACTTGTTTTTGAATCTAAAATTCATGAAATTCATGCTCAGATTGAACAGCAGCTTGTTATTTTAGTTCTGTTTTGGCTAGTAGCTTTAAAATTGTGTATTTGTGAGAATATCTCTAAAAACTGTGGGCTGGGTCACAAACCAGATAGTGAATAATTACTAATTAGTCAGTCATCAGACTAATAATGGTCCTTCAGTTTTGCCAACAAACTCCACTACAAAATTGCTCCCTCATTACCAATAACCACCAATTTAGAGGCTGTGTTACTACATCTGTTTTATTAATGTCACATTCAGAATGATACTGTAGCAATAAAGTGGCATAAGGCTGTAAAAAGAGGGTTGCTGTACATATTAATAATATATTTTATAGCATAGTTTAATATTCTGAATCTAAGCTGCCATGCCTTATAATCAGAAGAGGAGAAAAAGCAAACCAATCAATCATTCTTACCTATTCACACAGCACCTAGCCAACAAGAGCCACGGTGATATATGTGGGAATAATATCTTGCTACAAATATGATGTTATTAAGCAGCACTATTTGTTATAATTTGTTATAATGCTTTATAATAAGATTAGTAGTATGATTCTAAATGATTTATAGTTTTTGTTTTATTTTTTTAAGCAAAAGTTGTCTGTAGTCATTCCAGAGTAGGTGCTCTACAGTTGAGGGGGAGCTGAGAGGGAAGTGGGGCTCTGCAAGTGAGTCTCCTGATCATAGACTCATTGAATCGTTTCAATCATTTTGGGCCATCTAGTCCAACTCCCCTGCAATGAACAGGGACATCTACAGCTTGATCAGGTTGCTCAGAGCCCCTTGCAGCTTGACCTTGAGTGTTTCCAGGAACACTCTCTCTGGACAGCGTGTTCCAGTGCCTTACCACCCTTACTGTAAAAAAGACCTTTTTTTTATATCAAGTCTAAATCTCCCCTCTTTTAGTATGAAGCCATTTATCCTTGTCCAGTCACAACAGATCCTTCCAAAATGCCCATCCTCTTCTTTCTCATAGCACCCTTTTAGATACTGAAAGGCCACTCTCAGGTCTCTCTGAGTCCTTCTCCAGGCTGCACAGCCCCAGCTTTCTCTGTCCTCTCAGTAGAGCTGTTCCATCCCTTGGATCATTTTGTGTCCCTCCTCGGGACACACTGAAACAGGTCCATGTCTCTTATGTGGGTTTGGCCAGGGGCAGAGCTCAATCCTTCCTCCACATCCTCTCCTTGTGGGGAAAGACTTGCATCCCAGATAATAAATCTTTTAGTGACAGAGGTTGGACAGCAGGGCACCCAGGAAACTCATGTTGCATTTGGTAGTTCCTGTCTGGGCTCTGCACTAGAAGTCTCTTCCTTTAACCTTTGATGTTGTATTTAAGTCTCGATCTGCAAACACATCTGAAGGATGGAGGGGTTCAAGCACCTCTATGCATTCATTTTGTAAAATGTTGTTCCATGCAGCAACATGGCAATGAAGGAAGATGGATCAACAATACACTCAAATAATATGAGGAGAGAATCCCTAACAAGTTCTTAGGAGGAATAATTTGGTCTCCAGTATTGTATTCTATGTATTAGTATCTGGGAGCAAAAGCTACACCAAGAGTGCCATAAAAATAGTATGTGGTTTCAGGTATGTACAATACTTTCAGGTTGCAAGTGGCATGCAACCCTTACTCTGGCAGCTGGAACAGGGAATTTGAGGATTCTGTAGAAGCAGCATTTGTGTTTACAAAGTTTGACCTGAAAACACTCCCAGTGCAGGGAAAACCAAATGCACTCAAAGCTTAAGAAAATATGATGTTTCTCTGCTTCAGGGACCGGGATTTATGGCTCAGATACTGGAATGACATCTTGGAGATACTGGGTGACCTAAAGCTCACAGCAGGCTGTGCACTGAACCAGATAATCACCATTTAGCATGTGTTTTGTTATGTAATTTAGCTGCTTTACACTTTAATTTTCTAAGCATCTCTTAACTGCATTAGTTAATTCATTAAAATACCATTCTTAGTGGCTGGATAGATCACTTCCATCAGGTTTACCACACTATTTCACTTTGCTGCTGGCTAAAAGCAATTGCCATTCAATTGGCTTATTATTAACTGGATGGTTGAGGCATATATATTTGCATCTTATTGAAGCCAAAACTTGCATCAAGGACATCAGGAACTTCCTCCAGAGCTGAATATTCTCTGGAGATATTTTTTGGTGGAGAGAGGCAAGAAAAATGAATACGAACAGAAGGTCATTTTATGCTCAGTACAGAGGACCACACAGTTCTCTTGGAGCTGGTGACTGCAGCTTTATTTGCTCAAATTGTTGATACAACATGGCACAGATCAGTGCTACGTGGTGACTGTCTCATGGGAGATAGACCTGTTCCCACAGGACAGATCCTGGCTCCTTTATGCCACAAGAATAAAGAAAATCTGGATCAAAATGTAATTGAAAAAGATGAAGACCAAGTCATCAGTAAGAGAGAGATTGTCCCCTGCTGTTATTAAAAATATATCCCCACAGATCTCTGAGGATATATTTGTTGTCTAATGGAAACAGCTACTAAACTGAAATAGCCACATAAAGGGAAGCAATCCATTATTTGTATGACAGGTTAACTGCCTAATGACTCCTTATCAAGTTAACATTTCAGGCTGTACACTTATCTTCTAATCTCCAAAAAGTCTAATAAATAACCAGACAGTGTATTTTTTATTATTATTTGTTTTGTTCATTCTTTAATTCAGTATTTCTGTTAGCTAGGTGAGGACTTGCCATTTCCCAAAGAGTCGTTCTCTGAATAATTTACATTACCACTGGCTTGTTTGGTAGACCTTCTCAAAGAGGTTACCGACAATAAATTAGTACCTTGCAGTGATGTAGACGTTTTTATATGTTTATAATATTTTTATCCCCTTCTTTCACAGTCAACAAATTCAATATTTGTTGCACTGTCAAGGTTCTGATGCTTTTCCTTCTTTATTGCTGTATATTCCATTGTTACTGGAGTGCTCATTTATTTATAGCATGACACAACAATAATACCTTCCTGTTGGATGTACCACTTTTCTGAATATCTGAAAATGTTTAGTAAACTTTAATTAATGCACTAATTACTCATAGTGTAACATGAAGCTAGAAGGTTAGTGCATTTTACCCAAGAGCTGGTGTGATACCTTCTGAAATAGGTGAATTTGAGTGAAGAAGATCATCTACCCATACAGAAATGTTTTTGAACTTAGGCTTTTGTGGGAGAATGAACTTACTAAACAAGTTGCAAATATGCAAAACAGGACAAGGACAAATCTCAACAGGCCATTTAATCTATTCCTGCCTAAGATCCATTGCATCTAAACGAATCCTAGCAAATATTGATCTAAGCAGTTTTAAATTCTCCGGCAATAAGGATTGTCCCTATGACACCATATGTTCTTGTGTTTTTGACTTTTCTGAAGTGTTCCTGCATTTAAGCCAACAACTTATTATCTTATCTCCATACATCATCTCTCCTCCTATCTCTGTTAGCTGGGAAAAAGGGCAGACTCTTGCCTTACTCCAACCTCCTTTCATTTTGTTGTAGACAGTGATGAGGTCTCCCCAGAGCTTCCTATTCTCCAGACTGAACAATCCCAGTTTCCTCAGCTGCTCCCCATAAGACTTGTGCTCCAAAAGATGAAGCCCAGCATTGTCCATGGTCTTCCCAACCCCAATTCTTTGCCCAGTGCCAGTGGTAGGACTGGTACTGCATCCCTGACAGGGAATTCATGGACAGTACACTGTCCTGGCATCTATCCATTGAAAAGGGCTGCTAAATACCATAAACACAACAACAAAAAATGGTGTGATGAGAGTACAACCAGAAATAAGACTGGGGAAAGTCACTGTGCATCAAAGGGGCACCTTGTCTGCTAGTTAAATTACCTGTGAGAGACAGATCATTGCATTCATATGGAGCAGTGAAAGTCAATGCAAGTCAGTGTGGCAAACTTCATGGCATGTTTCAGAGAGCAGATGATTTGTAATCCATGGCCCAGAAACTCTGGCTGCCATTTCCTGAGCTGTTGTTGCAAATCTCATGGGATAGTAGGGTGACTCTAATGGTGATATAAGGGTAATTTCACCTTATTGCTCAGGTTCCCTGGAGACATCTGATTGTGTAAGAGTCCCTGTTTACTTTTTATAACATAATATTTTATATCTTGCACATTGGAGGAAAGAACAGATAGAATACAGACATTAGAAGGAAAAAAAAGACAATAGAGAGTAAATAAGAAGTATATAATATCATATTTTTAAACTACCACTTTAACTTAGAAGCACATGCCTTCTGAATGTGTTAAATTGATAATAATACATTCTTTTTGGTGATAGCAAAAGTGTTTTCTTCCTGATAAATATCCCTGGCTTAACATACAGATTTATTTGTACAGTTGTTTCACAGTAGCTCCAAAGTACAGCATTTTTCAGCTTCAGTTTATAAGCTCTGAGTGATATAGTACTGAGGGAAGAGACCACCATTTAATTTTTTTTTAACAAGAAAACATTTAATCTGCAATGCCAAAAAAAAAAAAAAAAAAAAAGAGCTTCATTCAAAGCTCTTTAAGAATGTATTTTAATTTACACTAAATATTAAAACCAAATTAGAAGTATAAATGTTTCAGATTTGGGGTACACAGCTAGTTTAATCCCTTATATTTAGTTCAGAAACAAAGCATTATTGCTTGATTTGCATATAATTCCTCCTACTGCAATAAATTAATCTGCCAAAAGGCCAATACTCAGGAATGAGATGACAATAATTAATCAGTATGCCCCATGCAACATACAAGACCTGAAACTGACTCCAACAAATGCTTGTATCTTCAGTTCAGGTACTCTGAACAAATTCATTGTGGACCTACTGACTTTCTATTCCCTCTAGAAACTGCAGGCCTTTTCTTAATTATGTATTGTCTTACCTCCATCAAAGACTCAATAAAAACAAGCCCGTTCACCACCCAGTACCTGTAACTCAAGGATACGTTCCAAGAATAATAATCAGCAAGTAGCAGTTTTCATTCCCACAATGCTCAGAAATTAAGCAGGAATGTGCATGCAGGGGAGGAAGGGGAAGGTGTGTGTGTCTGTATATTTAAGTAATCAAAACTGTAATTACATTACAACACAGTTGTGAATTTGCTTATTTTACTCACAAGTCATTGTCATGATTTCAACAAGGTTAACTCGGATTTATAGTAGCGTAAATGATAGAAGAAATTTGGACCTGTCTGTATATGTGTGTACGTATACAACACCTTTTTCTTCCTCTGTCTCTCTTTGTCTCTCTCTGTCTCTCTCACACACACGTATTTTTTAGCCCTGCTTTGTATTTTCCTACGCAGTGTGGCAGGCTGTGCTTGCATTGCACCAGTTCTACTACAATAAGAATATTGACATCAGACAACCACATACAAACATAGAATAAAAATGTGTATTTACAGACACAGAGTCCTCAGGATGCAAACATACCTAGCTCTACATAAAGCCACGTGATGAAAACACAACATATGGCAACTAAATCATAACAGTAAATAAAAGTAATTTTTTGTGTTGGTGAAAAAGGGAAGCGACCACACTTCATCTGTGTTTGTTTCTCTCCATAAAGGTTAGGGAAGACAAAGCTGTAATGGACTATTTTGAATCGGGAGCGTCCAAGGGAAAATTTTCTTCTATTTCTTAAGAAATAGAGGAAAGGTGGGCAGATTTCTTGATGTTTTCTGTCTCAGGCCAGTCTTCATGTGACTGAGCATGAGACACATTCCCCAGAAAGCCAAGGAAGAAGTGGGAATGATCCAGGTTGGCCAGAGAGGTTCTGGATGCCTCATCCCTGGAGGCATTCAAGGCAAGGCTGGATGTGGCTCTGGGCAGCCTGGTCTACTGGTTGGCAGCCCTGCTCACAGCAGGGGGCTTGAAAACAGATGTTCTTTGAGGTCCTTTAAAACCCAGGCCATTCTATGATTCTATAATTCTATGATCCCCTTATGTCCTACCACTTTACATAGTGTTGTATGAGTGTAGAAGAGTCCTTTAGCCCTGATAAAACTGGCAGTGCTTCTTCTACCATTCCACATTGGTCCATCCCTTCTTCAGCAGCTCCAAAGACCTTATTTGATCTTCACTCGTGACCCACATCCTATTAGGATCTCCATGTTGTAAGAAAGAGTGTTGGTGCCCCAAACAGCAAAGGTTTCTATGCTTCTGTTATTTTACAGTGGAAAAGCATATTTGTCTTTGCTTCTGGTAGACACACTCTGCTTTGATGTCTTTTATGTTTTTATGTCAGACACCTTAAATCCATCCTAACTAGGTATTTGACTGCCCTGATATTTGAAAGTAGGAGGTTGCTGCTACTTCTCCCTGAGACTCAATCCACTTTGATAGGGGTCAGTAATTATGAAGCTTTACTACGAGACTTTAGGAGTTTATTTTCAGAAACCCAGCCTGAGTCTGGTTCTGCTTCCAGGGAGCTTCATGGATCATCATTTAAACAGGAGCAGCTTTGGGGCCTAAGTAGTATTTGATCATCAAGGCCAGTAGATACCCACAACAAATCCAAGTTGACAGTTGTTTTCTCCAGGGCTAAATTTGTATCAAAGAATTTAGGAAACATAAGCAACTAATCATCTCATCCTGAGAGAAATTAGTCAAGTATGAAAGGATTAAAGTAACCCTGAAAACTGAGAGTAAGAGTAAAGAATCTTTTCATAAAACATCTTTTTTAATACTCGGTAGTTTTCCTCAGTAGGAAAATTTATTCAGTCACATTAAAGTCACTACCCTGCCAGAAGTGCAACTCTGCTGTAAAGAAAGGTAAATCTCACATTTTGCTCTAGAATAAATGCAAACTGTGGGAGGATTCATAGAATCATAGAATTATTTGAATTGGAGGGGACCCTTAAAGATCATCTAGTCCAAACCCCATTCAGTGAACAGGGATACTTATAGCTCAATCAGGTTGATCAGAGCCCTGTCCAGCCCAGCCTTGAATGTCTTCAAGAATGGGGCATTGACTACATTCATACAACTTCCCTTCACCTAGCCAAGTCAGTGCTGAGATTTTATTTAGCACTTGGTTTTCCTCAGTGCCAGGCAAGACACAGGAATACCTTCAAACTTCATTGTCTGCACTGTCATCCTTAATTCAGGGCAATCTGCATTATTGTACTATAGTCCATGGAATGATAGAGTATGGTGACTGAGAGGTCTACGACACTCTTCTTAGCACTGTCTAACTAAATGCATCATTTCATAAGACATGAAGGCTAAATTCATTGCTATTACATAAAAATCATGGCTTCATGAAACAATGTGTAGACAATGTGCAGCTCTGCAGGCTTCAATAGAGCTGGGGCAGATGATAGCAGGTTGATATCACAAACAAGCTGAGATTCAGTAGTCTAGAGGGAAAGAGGTTTTCAGGATAAGAGTGGTGAGGCACTGGTACAGACTGCTCAGAGAGGTGGTGTATGCCCCATCCCTGGAGTCATCCAAGGTCAGGCTGGATGGAGATCTGAGCAACCTGAATGAGCTGTTCAGGGAATGGAGTTGGATTAGATGACCCATAAGGGTCCCTTCCAGTTAAAATAATTTTTTGATTGTGTGATCCTCTGAAAGGCACAGGCTGCAAAACATTTTGGCAAATGACAATGTCATATGACAGGCAGGAAGATCAGACTGTACATTGTGCTTGCTACACAGGTTGTGAAGGAGGCTTTTAACTCCCCAACTCTTTAGAGCTGAGGTCTTTTCAAATTCAGATTGAAGTGAGAAGGATTTTTGCCTGCAGCCATTCTCCATCCATACCCTTTCTCAACTTCTGAATGCCTGTCTTTTTAACCTGGATAGTATTCTTGTTTTGGCTGTATTTTTTTTTTCAGAGTGCTGTATAATAAATATTAGACATTTGAGAACAAGTGCAGAAAAAAACCTTGGATTCAGAGAGCACAGGCAGAGTTTTCCAGCCTCATCACTCCCTTGAAAGGCAGAAAAATAATGAAATAAAATACTCGTACAGGTAAATTTTATTAAATCTTGGCTAAACCTTGAGAGAATAGGATAGAGTATTTTGTGCATAACAGTAGAGGATCAGGGAATGCTCCCAGTGTGACTTGGTGATATCCACTATTTTTGAAAGCCCTGTTCCTCAGCTGTGCTAGCAGAAAGTCCATTAAGAGCACCATCAGTGGAGACATGATTAACTCAAACATATTTGCTTCCTATTTAGACAGCTTCTGTCTGTAACACACTCTAACTGCTAGACTTCAAGGAAAGTATCCTTTTGTCTCATGTAGCAGGAATCACTCTGGCAATCCAAGCTGAGTGTTCATATGGGTATAGCACAGATTTCCTCTTAAGCATAGGAAACCAGTGTAAAAGCTACGTCCAATGCCATACCTAAGATCCTGCACAGAACCACTTGGAAACCCTCACCACTGCCACCTTCCCACAGAAATCTGGCTGGAGATCAGAGGGCCATCTCACCATAGACACAGTGCAGAAATGTCTCCCCTCCAAGGCTCAAGACTGGCCCACCCTAATGCCCAGGCTGCTGTGGCTCTTACCTCTCCCTGCTGTCACTAGAAATCTGTATCCACCACACCTATAGAGATGACAAATACATTAGGCTTATTTCCCTGTGTATTCATGGCGAGAGTTGTACAGCTGGGCACTGGACTAGATTAGGATTTACTGCTGAAGGATGAGAGGGAAATAACAGCAGCCATTCCTGCTTGTCTTACAGAAAAGGACTCTGCTCAGCTTTCAGGAGAACAAAAGTATTGATGAGCATCTAGTAAAGATGTCAAAACAAAAGGGCGTGAAGAGCTTGTATATATATATATATCTGTATTTTTATTTAAGATTATAAAACTTATTATAGCTTTCTGGAGTCCTGCATTCTTAAGGCATAAGCCAACTTCTGGCAATCTGGAGTCAGGAAGAAGCTTTTTCTCTGCACAGTCTCCTGCTGCTTTCTCATACGTCCTCCACAGCTGGACATGGGCAGAGAACGAAGCAGATGGACTCCATGGGACAAACAACAGTGGGACAATTTCTTAGACATCTGCAATAGTCCTCTCTCTCATTTTTCCTTTCTTTTCACTCAATTCTCAAGCTGTCTCTTGAACTTTTTCTAACTGTGACAGCAAATCCTCATACCTATCTATAGATGGCAGCACCTTTCCAAATCAGTTGCAGATGCTGATTAAACGGGTTGGTCTCTTCTTTTTACGGACAGAAGTGTTCCATCGCATGAAAAAAAAGGCAGCAAACTGTATATGGATTTGATGACTTGCACAGAAAAGTTCATTCACTGTTAAGGAGGGGGATATTTTTAATGAGCTCCTGAAAAGGTTTGGATTGACTGCAGAGACCTGTGGAGACGGAGGGGGCATTTGGGGGAAAATGGGTGGATTCCTTTATTCTGCTATTAGTTCAGAAATATTGAAAAAAAAAAAAAAGGAAAAAGAAATTGTACTCCTTCCCTGTGATTGTTGCTGGCTCTTAACATATGTCAGGCTCTTATCATTTCACAGCAGCTGGCAAGTTCATGCAGAACCACCAGGCGGCCCAGTGCGGCCAGTAATCTGTTAAGTACAGATGTCCAAATAGATGTAACTTCCATTAAACTTTAAATAAAGATAATTTATGCTGAGTAAACAGGCGAGTGAGCACATTTGCCCAAGTACAGATGGCACTACCTGATAGCAGTGCATTAGAAGGGTCATTAAACAGGGAGGTTCAATAACGTAATACTCAAAGATGGACTTCTGCAAAGAAAAATAGAGGAAATCAGAGGCACAAAGTCTTCCTCCATATTTATTTTTGTTCTGCTTTCTTCTAAATAATTCAGTAGGTTCAGAGTCTTAATGAGGCATAAAGAGAAACATACTTTCTTCTGGAGGGACACTTTCTCACCTGTCCACGGAACAAGTAAATAAAAAAAAATAATTGTAATCTGCCTCATTTTGAGACCAGGATAAATGTGTTCATTTAGAGGCAAGGAAGAGATGTTTGTAGGGCTAATAGCCCCGATCTAAAGTCTGATGGATTTAGGGAGGGATTTCTACTGCAAGGGGCTTTGCAGTTTCCCCACATCCTCAAGGAAGGTATCCATAGTTATCATACCCACAGAGACATATTTTGCCCTGGAATAGGATAACATGCACATGTGAACGTGCACAGCCATGTCTTCCTCACCCTAACTGCATGGTAGGGACACAGTTTTTCTGTGAGGTTCAGAGCTAGCTCCTCCATAGGGAAAGAGAGTAACCTGAAGTATCAGCTGCTGTGTTTAAACACCAATGGATGGGTTTTGGACACCAGCTCCTGTGATTTGGACACCAGCAGTTTCAGACTTCAGTGCCATTGGGAAGTTTGGTGTTAAATGAAAGGTCAGATAACCTTCAGCACACCTTGTCTGGAGCTGTCTGGTCATACCACACTTGCTCACAAAGCATTAAGTCTTGGTCTGTACCAACAACCTGAACACTGGGAGCATATTCCCCCTGTGTGAAACTCAGGTGAGCTGATCCACGTGTTGTTGCCTTCAGTGACCAAGTGCACAAAAGATACAGCAGCAAAACTTCAGCTTTGGTCAGTTTCTACCATCACCAACTACATCCTGACCTGTCTGTGATTTTACACTCACAGTCCCCTTATAACTTCCGCTTATTCTGTAAAAGCTATGCACATTTATAATAATAGAATATTTCAAGTTGAAAAGGACCAGTAAGGATTACTGAGTCCAACTCCTGGCTCCACAATGGACCAACCATTTCCTCACCTGTGACCAACAAACACCTTTCTTCAAGTTTGGCCAGATCACGCAGTGGAACAATGTTGCTGATGAACAGTTGCTTTTTTTTCTCATAGAAAAGAAGAATGAGATTATTCTTAACAGACTGTACAGGCGGATGTCCATGCCAAGACTGTTGGTTGGCTGAGCTTCTTCATGAAATTCATGCTCTTTGATAAATTACCTCTGAAACTGCCTCTCTCTAGAAAGTATTGAAAGAGACCAGAACTCTGCACAAGGATAGATACTTTCAGATGGTTAACATTAGGTAAAAGAAATCCAGCTGTAAAGACAGTGTTAGCCTGTCCTTTTTGTATTAATTTATTACATTATTCTCCCTGTCTCAGTTAGCTCCCTGTGGGATAAGGATAACAACATGCTCATGCTAACACGATGTCCTGTTGTCTCAAATGTTCACTCATCCATGGTAAAAGGCTGTCTGAGGGAAGGGAGAGTTGCTTTGTTTGTTAAACTCATGGCATAACCTACAAAGGAAAGATGAAAATACCTTGGGGAAAATTCCATGGGGATGGTGGGGATGGGAAAATATCAAATCAGGATGAAAATTGAAAACCACTGAAGTATCTCCTGGGAGAATCCTGCTGAAGAGGTTACATGTGTTTTCTTGCATTGCTGCTCACTGGGGCTCACTGCTCCATACCTCTCTGATGATGATGAAAAGACACTACTAATAGCAGAATGCTACAGACCCTCATGTGCTGCTCCATCATATATTTCCACTTCAGATTTGCACCCTCTCCTCACTGACAGAAAAGGTGAGCGAAGGGCAGGCAGCCTTCCTACGTGGCTCCCAGGAAGTCAGATGAGCTTAGCTATCAGTCACCAGAAACCTTCTTCAGTGGGATAACAGGAGGATGTTGTTTTGGGGGTATTTCTGATGTACTTTTGTAAATAAAGATTAAAAGTCCTGAGATTTGAGTTCAGCACTTAGGAACTTGTCTCTCTTTCATTTACTAAGAAATGATTACTTTTCAAGTATCTATAGGGTCAAAATCTCCACATAGGTTTTCACTTTCTCCATGTTGTCTTCCCTCTGACCATATCAGTGTCCTCCCTTCAATAACCATCATTTTAATCCAAGACACTTCCAATAAAAATTTTGGTCTATTTTAATCCCATTCATGACATTGACCTAGGCAAATCCTTTCACCCCCTTTCATCTTTCCTCTAATACTATTTTGAAATCATATGTGCCAACGATGTCACTTCTCATGTGTCATGCCTGATCTCCTAACTGTTAGGGTTGCAGGCAGGATTCTCTAGCAAGAACATATGTTCATGACGTGGCAGGCACTGCTGTAACACCTTTGCTCCCAAATCTTTCAACAGTATTCATATTAATGGCTTACGACTGGAATCAATAATTGACCAACAGGACTTGATGCTGTAATGAACATTTCCAGCATTTTGCTTTAATCAAAACACTTCCTTCTTCAGGGTGATTACTTCATTTTACATTTTCTGGCCTCATGCTCATGTCACACCCCAATTCCTGTAGCTGTCAGATTAAACACTGCTTTATCAGAAGAAATGTTACTGAATTATAAAACTTCTTTGGCCTTTTAACGCCTTTATCTCTGTCTTGCCTGTACCAGGATTACTGACAGACTCATCCTGTCCTTATTCTCCTACAAAACTCCTAAAATGGATATATCAGAAGACATTCTAGAGAACATTTATAACGCTTCTTTAGTACATAGGTGAAAGCTGTGTTTTGGCTATGTAAATCTGTGTGTACGTACAAGAAAACCCCAACCTTTTAATTTATGAAATAACTTGTTTATTTTCATTTTCTCATGGATGTGGTAACACTCCTGAATCTTGCTGATTTCCTTCTTGTAAATCATTCAATAAACTCATTTCCAGTACCTGAAAGTTGCCCCTTGTAGCTGATATCCTCTTGCTGGAATTGAATACAAAACCATTAACTCTGATGGAGTTGTTACACCTTAAGACAGAATAAACTGGAACCAGCTGAAGGGAAATGAATGCCTAACTGAACAGGGCAGAGCAGCCAGAGCATTCTTTCCCTAAGCTGTTCACATACGCATGCAAATAGTGATTCCATCACAGAGACAAGGAATCCTACTGATATCATGCAGTCACTGCACAGAGATACGTTTAAGGTCATTCCAGCTCTGGACACACAGCTTTTAAGGCGGCCCCATTCTGAGAGCAGTGACATGTTCTGTTGTGAGGCAGGCTGCGTTAGGTCAGCTGCACAGCTTCTGGCCAGCTCAGGGCATGGCCACAGCAACTGAAATCTGTTTAGAAAGATGTTGTCCTGTGTTAGCTTGTGAAATATCCTGTGGCCATATCCTGACATAAAGAAGAATGAGGAGCAGGTGGATTGTGCTGGTCTAGGCTTGGTTATACTATTCCAAAGCATTAAGCTACAACCTTAACCTCTCCATGTATATGCAGAATAATGGGTAGACTGATTACCTCTTCGACTCAGACACTGTCATACCACCACAGGTAGCATCTATAGTTGTGTCTCTCCTCTCTCCTTGCACTCAACCCAACCTAACCAAACCCAACTCAACCAAACCAAACCAAAACAAATCTCACGGTCTTCACATTGGTTCCCAGTGCCCTGACACTGGACCAAATGTTTTATTTGTCTTTGTGATTTCTGGCACCAGATTCTGATGATATGTGTATGCACTCCTTTGGATCTTTGTTGTTGTTTGGTGTGCATCTTTTGCAACAGCTTGATCCTAGTGAATGAGTAGGACAGATGAGTACCCATAATCAGAGTTTGTCTAACTCCACAATAAGGAGGAATTAAAGGGAGTAAAGGGACATAAAAGAATCTCAGGTGCTTGGTTCTGCTACAGCCCAGTTCCACAGTCTTCTAAGATTCCTAGATTTGAAGGACAGATGGGCTTATTGCAATCACTTCATCTGATCTTTTGAAGAAGT
Source organism: Cyrtonyx montezumae (assembly GCF_038088225.1). Classification (NCBI taxonomy): domain Eukaryota; kingdom Metazoa; phylum Chordata; class Aves; order Galliformes; family Odontophoridae; genus Cyrtonyx; species Cyrtonyx montezumae. Next base: position 157,736,316 of record NW_027072034.1, on the reverse strand, counting down.
CTGAGAATTACGCACATGGTAAGATATACACTGAACTTCAGACATCAAATCTGAGTCAAGACCAGTCTTCCCCCAGGGCTAATGGATTTTCAAACCTCCAGTTTTCTTTCTCAGCCCTTCTTCAAGCTGTGAAATCTGGCACTGATTTCCTCAGATCCAATAATTATTATACCTAAGAGCTATTAAAGTCTTTGTGCCTATCGTCAGCAGTAATTATTTCTACTTCACTATCTCCTAAGGGCCCATTTGTACTAGATTTTGTCAAAATATTGCCTTGTTCCTCAAAAAAGAAAAAAATAAGATGAGATAGCACTTTCTTAGCCAAGATGAAAGGTGTCCATTTTCTATATCCAGCTCTCTAATTACCAACCTTTCTCACCAAGTGGGAAGATCTACCTGCCAAGTGTGTTGAATTTTTTTTACTGTCACAATTGTTCTCCTTCTGGGAAAAAACACTGAACATACAGCTGACCCATTGCTTGCTCCTAGAAAGGTAATACAATAGATCAATTTGGAAGGGAAAAATCAATCAGTTGTTCACAAGCTGTTTCTAATATCTGAAGCTGTAACTTGTTGCCATGACTTTGCACGGTGGATACCAGCTCAGTGCTCTGAAGCATGACACGGTGTCTCATGGAGAAGGCCCTCAAGGAGACACTGGTGAGTTGTTCCACCACTTGATACTCCTACCTGACACAATATTAGTTCTGATTTTTTACTCAAGCAGACAGTGGAAGAACAAGGGGGAATGACTTTAAAATAAGAGAGGGTAAATTTAGGTTAGATGTTAGGAAGAAATCCTTTACTTAGAAGTTGGCAAGGCACTGGCACAGACTTCTCAGAGGGCCTGTGGATGCCCCATCCCTGGGAGCATTCAAGGCCAGGCTGGATGAGGTCCCCTGCAGCCAGATCTCATGAGTGGTAACCAGTCCACGGCAGAATTTGGAACTGGATGATCTTTAAGGTCCCTTCCAACCTGAGCCACTCTGTGATTCTATGATTCTTACACCTTAAATCAAAAAACAAAGGCCAACATCCACTCAATCCACAAGACTTGTCTATGTAGCATGTCAATTGAAGGTGACACTTTTAAACTGGTACACATGTTTATGGGGAAGATGTTGATTTTGGCTAGAGCTAGATAGTTCATCTGGTTTAAATATAAACAAGTATGTCCATGCAGCCTTTTGGATTCAATTAATTTTAAAAGTTCAGCCTTGTGGGAAAAAAAAGAGTAGCTGGAAGAAAGAACCAACCCAGACAATTAGCTTCAAGGCAGCTCCATCTCAAGGAGGCAGATGAGTGTTTATGGTATTTTTATATTTATACTGGTCAAGTTCTAATTTATTTTATTTACTGTTTCAGGCCAGAGACTTGAATATCCTGTAGTCATGAAAAAACTCCTCTTGTTGTTAACAGGGACAGGGGATTTGAGGTTAGACCCTTACTTTTTCTGCCAGGAGGAGAATTCTTCAATTTTGTAAGCAAAAAATAAGCTTCAGTGTGACCAAGTGCCTCAAACCACCCACTTGCTTTAAACTGGAGGAACAGCTTTTCCTAGTAAAGTTTTTAGCTCAAATTCTCCCTTTTGTCATCCCCCTTTCTGCAGTTTCACTGCTCTGATATTGCTGGTAAGAAATTTTGACTGATATCACCTGACAGAAAAAGAAGTGTTATAAGAAAAGGAGTAAATTTATTAGGCTCTGAGCAAATGAAAATTTGAGTTAGTAGCAACTTATATATTGATGGCAAGAGGCTCTTTCTGAGTGCTTCAAAGCAGAAGAAGAGAGCTGATAGACCAGATAAGTCCAACCACAAAGCACACTTGAAAATGCAGATGTACAAGGCAAGGTTATTCAGCTTCTGCTTTTGGGTAGAATAATTGCTGTGTGAAACATTAGTGAATCAGAATGAATGTTTCATAGGTTTGAATTTATAAAATATTTCTGATTTTCCTGTACACATGCCTTTCAAAGATAACTTTCAAGTGCTTGTTGTATTATGCATCTCACTTTTCAAGAGAACAGCATGATTTCCTTGAAGACATATCCGTTTAGAGAGTTGCCATGGCAATTTGTTCCCACCCCCCAAAAATGCTTAAAAACAGATTTTTCCATTGTCTTCTGATTTCTACAGATTACAACACACTTTGCTTTTCTCTCTTCCCTAAAGTGACTCTAGGTGAGAGCACAGTAAAAAAGAAAGAAAAATCGTTTTTCTCTTTAAATTTCCTTCTGATGGAAGCAGCTTCTTGTTTCAAAGTTGAGTCACAACCAAGACAGAATTCTCTTAGTGCTTGAAACAATCATTTATTAGCATGATTATTTTTACTCCCAGGAGAACCCTGATAAAATTGCCTGTGCAAACACAAAATCTCTTTTTACATATGCAAGGTAATTATTAATCCAATTAACCATCTGCATACCAGCATATTTAATTAGTTCTCAGAATTACCCTTTTCCTGCTGTAATTGAACTAACCACCTTGTGCAATCTGTAAATATGTCGAGACTTTTCTAAAATAAAAGATGGGCTTTGGAAAAGGAAGGGATTAATTCAGGAAGTTTACATGCTCCCTTTTTTTTTTTTTCCTTTTTTTCTTTTTACTCTTAGACAAAAAAGTACCTTCTGCAGCCATAGAAAAGCAACTAAGCAATAATGAGGATTATATCATCAGATAGAATCATAGAATCATTAGGGTTGGAAAAGGTCTCTGGGATCATCTAGTCCAACTGCCCACCTACCACCAATATTGCTCACTAGTATCAAATAATATAGAATTATGGTTTTATTTCTAGAGAAAAAAAAAAGCAGCAAAGAAATATCAATGTAGTGATGTTTTTATCCCCATTAGCTTTTTAACAACTAAATGTTCTTTGATCGTTGTTAATTGCTTGGTCCTGGAGCACAGTCTGACAGAGTATTTTGACTGGAGAACAGACTGCTCTGCTTGTAAACACTCCTTCTTTCCCTGTTTTTATTGAAAATTAAAATAAGACACTAATAATTCTCGACAAGTCCTCTCCTAGTGCCATTTTATATCAGAACTTGTGCAGTGTTTTTAAAATAATATTGCTCTTTCATGATTCTTATTTTAATTGCTCTGCTGGGGGAATGGGTCAGCACAAGCTACATGTTCTAATGGTTCTCCTTTGTACAGGAAACTTAACTGCATGGAACTAAAATATAGGAATAGCTTTAAACAGAGCAGCTCTTTGAGGCTGGAGCCATTACCACTGATATGTGTAAAATATAATGAAGTGTAAATAGGAACACTGGATGGGAGCTCAAATTGATTGGCTAACAAAGGCATCTGTTTTCACTTGAGGTGACCTTGACAGATCTGACATATCCTCATGAAGTTGGTGTGTTTCAGACCTATGGGTCTTTCTAGGAACCACTGTATTAAAGGGCCTTGGAATATTAGGTTGAGAAAGATAGACCAAAGTTTTGATGCGTACACACAGGACTGGAGGTTTAACTACCTGCTACCTCAGGGACTTTTGAATAGGGTTAGCATCCATTAGGTGTCTACAACTGCTCCTAACCAAGCCATTGTAATAACTGCTACTTTGACCGTTCTGCATGGCCTCTACACCCCATCCCAGTCTGTGCAGGAAAAACACAATGGATGCCTGCAGAATGAAGTTGGTTACCCAAAGCATTTTCCTTCTCCATCACACAGGAATCCAGGAGATGTCCCTCTCCAGGACAATTTACTCAAGCACAGTGACAGCTCTGTGTCTGAGTGACATGTGACCCATAGAAAACCCAACTGAGGCACTGTAAGATCAATATGGATTTTGATTCAGAAGTCAGGATGATCTAGCTCACATGTTAGGAGCTGTGGCTAAGCTCTAGGTCCTGATAACATATCAAACCCTGTACACAGAGGGTGGTGAGGCACTGGCACAGGCTGACCAGAGAAGCTGCAGATGCCCCATCCCTGCAGGTGTTCAAAGCCAGGTTGGATGGGGCCCTGGGCAGTCTAAGCTGGTGGGTGGCAACCAGGTTATGTCAGGGTTGGCACTAGATGATCTTTAAGGAGCCTTCCAATCCAAGCCATTCTTTGATTCTATGATATCAAGATCACGACAGTAGCTCAGTGGAGATGCTAGATTCATGGAGTGTAAGGATTATTATTTGATTTATGGGTCTATGCAGCCTTTGGACTGTAAAAATAAAAATTATCTGCTGCTCTCCCTGCTCCCCTCCCATTTGGGCAACTGAAATGATTACTGCTTCGCAAAGGCAGTTCCTGTTTCCCTTTGCTATTATGTGTTCTGGAACAATGAACACAATCAGCAGTTTCTGAATAGGATTTCAGATGTGTGTTTGTAAATAGCTGGGGTGGGGTGGAGAGGCAATAAAGAATTTGTTATTTGCTTTCTCTCTCTAAATATATATGTGCCTGTAAATAAAAACAAGCATTTGCGGCTTCCCAAGGATGGGTTATAACGTGGCATATTGAAGTTTGTGGGATTTCAATTTTTGCTTCCTAGATATGTCTGTGTTTTAATTACTACATAATCTGACTACAGCATTGATCCCACCGAACCAGACGCAATGTTAATTTTAGTAATGCAGTGTGCATGCAAGCAGAGAGGAGTTTTGAATGCTGATTTCCACTCTGCCTGTCCTTCTGCTTCTCTCCAGTTTGAAAAGAAAAAGGCAAAAAGATTTGTATATAAGCAAGGATTATTGAGCTGCAGTGAATTTAAAGCTAAGACAAAACTTTTTAAGTATTTAAGGTAATTTTGTGCAGTGCCTAGCCTTGCCATGAACAATACCCGTGCTCTGCACCCACTCCTCTGTAGCTTTCTTGTCTTGTGAGGCTGCTTCCACTCACACCCAATGGTGCCCTAAGCTCTCTCAGCAGGCAAGTGTCTCCCACAGCTATCTTGTTCTTGTGGCTGCAGTTATTGCAAAGCAACTAAAGGGCATAACCTAGATCTATAAATATGACAATGGATGGTGCAACCTCAGAAAAGGCATTAAAAGCAAAAGGTGTAGGCAGTGCCAGATTCCAAATATTGCTACCAAATCATAGAATCATAAGATCATAGAAGTTGGAAAAGACCACTGAGATCATTTAGTTGGTCCATCAACGCATTACTGATGCCCCTCAGTGCCACATCTACACAATTCTTGAACACCTCCAGAGACAGTGATTCCACCATCTTCCCAAGCAGCCTATTCCAGTGCCTCACTACTCTATTAAGAAATTTTTCTTCATATCCAACCTGAACTTCTGGTGCAACTTAAGGCCATTCCCTTTCGTGCTATTGTAGTTACCTGGGAGCAGGTAACTGGTCATCAGTGGATGCCAGTACAGTGCTAGGAAAATAGGAAGCTGGTAGCCTGTGCTCTTCTGGAACTTAATAATACTGCAGGTCATAAGATAGCTCATCTTCTTCCTCTGGATTACACTGTAGGTGTGCGACAAGAACAGACCGGAGCACAAGCACTACTGCATTCATCTTCTCATTTGACCTGAAGATGCCCCTGGAAAAGCATAATCCTTTCACTTCTCACTCTTTTAAACAAAGAAGCAGAGAGAAAGCAAACAAGTTCCTACTTGCCTGTGGATACCAAAGGAGGTTTAGCTGGTCTTCTCAGAAGCCCTATGAGGGTGCTGCCACACCCCCATAACTCATTCTGACAATTTCAAGTCATGATAATGAATCTGCATGTGATTTTCACTTCTAATTCATCTAATTTCAGCTCCTGACCTTCAAGGGATTATAGTGAAGCGAGTCACCCTTCTGTCTAATAATCAGGTGTAACGTCATAGTGGCACAGTTCGGCTGATAAATGCTGATTTTCAATTCTCTGATTCCTCCGGAATGGGGTTTTTAAGAGATGTTGCACCACCAAAGCTGTCAGAGTAGCATAAAACTAATAACCAACCTCTACTGTATCTTGATGATGTGACAATGGTACTGATGGTGCTTATTCTCAGAGAATATGAGGCAGCGTTTCTTTGATTGCTTATGGGAACACTTTACAGTTGAAGTATAATTTCATTTATTAGAGGCAGACAGCTTATAAAAATGTGTGAAACACAACAGGTACCAAAAGGAAAGCTTGAGAGACTAATGAGGCACAGGGCTCATACCTTTAAAGAAAATAAAGGTTTCTACAGACAAATGGCTGATGCAGTTTGTTTTTTTTTATAGACATAAATCAATCAAAGCATTCAAACCATGTTATCCTGGAGAGTTACAGCAAATACATTTCATCTACAATTATTGATGACTTTGCTTTTAAACAGAGAATAGGACTAAAAGAAAAACAAGGACAGGAAAAAAAAATCCTTCAAACTCAAAAGAAATATAGCTGGAGTGAAATCCAATCTAGCAGAAGGGGAAAGTGTTCACAAGTAAAATAATAATAGTATTGTTACAAAGCACCTTTTCCTTAGAACTCCCCCCTACCCTGTCTGAGCACTGAGGGACAGAATAAAAGCAATATTTAGTGTAAACACACTCAGCAGGCATCTAAGAGTAAATGTGAGAACAGTAAAAAGATTGGCATGGTATAAGAGTGACAGCAACCTGCAGAAGGCTTTGTGAGACCATTTCCCAGCTGGTGAGGGATGTCCTTACTGAATGGGGGAGTAGAGGTCAAGAGAGGACTATGTGTGCTTTGTCACTGAATCACTAGTCCCCAAAAATGCCATTATCCAGACAGCTTGGAAGAATAGCTGTGCAGCTGTTCTTCAGTTGAATATATCTCCCAAGGTTTTCTCAAGACATTTCTGGAAGAAAACTTTGGGCAACTCTCAGACCCAAAGGGGGGGGCAATCTGTTATCTCTCCAGTGCAGCCTTATATCTGGTAATGTCTGAATTTCGGAGGGTTTGGACCATGCCCTGGGAGGAAATTTTTCCCAATGGAATCTGAGCTAGAACAGCAAAGAGAAGTATTAATGTAAGTTGGTTTCCAGGTAAATAGATTGATTATAAGCACATATCACCACTCATTCAATCCATCCCCCCATTGGCATTTGCAATGAAGAGTTTGGTCTATGACAAAATCTTTCATGTATGCTGAAACAGAGCTCAGCTCCAGAGCAGTGGAATGAGCTCAATAGACCTGAACTGTGTTCCTTTGTCCTAGGTCAAGTCAAAGTCCTTTGGCAAGTCAAATTTCCTTGATACCTCAACTTCATGAACTGCAAACTGAAAGTGAAGTTACTGGTAGCACTGTAAAGATGTGGTTTTGTGGTTCTGATGCCAGTATTCCACATCACATCTTGCAGGGAGTTAAGGAGGTAATGCTGTGGCGGGGAGCAGAAGAGAGGTGGAGGTCCAGACCAGACACCAGCCTCTCTCTCTCAGCACACTCTCTGGGCTGCCAGGGAGATACAACACGTGCAGTTTTTCCCTAATGTAAGCTCTCAGATTTGGTTTGGAAACTTTTGTCTCTCCCAAGTTTTCAGCTGTATTAGAGTTAGTAAAGTTACCGTTCCTCCTCAAATCATGCCGTTGTTTTTTTGTAGACCCATCTGTTATCTCCATACCCTTCCCCTTCCCCCTATACCCCCTCGCCCTTTATCATATTTGTGGCCCTCCACTGCACTCTTCAGAAGAGATTCCAGTCTTTTTTGTATTGGGGAGCCCAGAACTGGACACAATACTCCAGGTGGGGCCTCACCATGGCAGATAGAGGGGGAGGATCACCTCCCTTGACTTGCTGGGCCTTGCATTGAGAACCTGGAATGTTTTGAAAAATGAAATACTGATAGAGAAGAATGAAAATCAAGCATACAGATGTGAAGGGTTGAAACTATTTTGAATACTTAAGCTTACATCCTATACATGGGCTCTCACTGAATCACTGACACACGGGCCCTATCTCTTAACTTGAATTGCACCCATCAGTTAGATGGATGCTGTGTTTGGATATAGGGACTTCAAGTGGATGCCCACTCTGCTTGATGGATTGACAGTTGGACGCAGTGACCTTGGAGGCTTTTTTCTGCCTTTGTGGTTCTATGATTCTGTGAGTGGACATGGTGGTGGTGAGCTGATGGTTGGACTTCATGTTCCTGGAGGTGTTTTCTAGCCTTGGTGATTCTGTGATTCTATTTAGAAACATGGTTTAATGGTCATGTTGGTGATCAATTCACAGTTGGGCTTGGTGATCTTGGAGGTCTTTTCTAATATGAGCTACTCCCAAGGTCAGACCCACCCCACACCATATTTTAAGCTTATTTATATATACTGTCTCATCCTCTTTGTAAAAAGCCTGATGATCTTTATGGGATGCCAGACTTCACTTTTTGCCTTCAGGATGAGCTAGGTGTGCTTCTCAGCCACCATCCCAGCCACCCACAGTTCTACGTAATTCATCTTTTCCTAAAAGTAATGTGATTTCTTTCACTGTGAACCACATGAGAACTACGACAGACAAGGCTGAACATGCTTTTCCCCTTATAGCAAAATATCTGCCACAGAAAATAGAGCATTTCCTTTAGAGAGCTGCCTCAGTGCTCAGGTACATTAACTCCAGACAATCTGTGTAGGAATCAGTATAGTCTTCACTCACTTCTCACATGCTCTTCTACCACGGAAATATTAGGAAAAGTAATTAGCTGACTTAGCAAGTCATTGCAGCCTGGAGCAGGTTGTGGATTGCATTATATCCAAGGTCTCGCTGCTGTGTGTTGTGCTCACCACAAATGCTTTGTTATCTGTGTGCAGTGAAGTTATCACAGTGGAATATATGCAATGCCAGGACAGCCCCTTCCTATTGTTCCTCTCCCTTCAACACATAATGAAGAAAAGGTAAAGGGAACGAAGAATATCATTTGCTATTGTACTGTAGCTGAGAGGACTCATTTGAACAACTGTCAGCTGCATAATTTCATCTGAGTTTCCCAGATAAAATCTCCTGTTTTAGGGTCTATATTTAGTCAGCTTGTTTAATTTGACAATGAAAACTCTGCACATCCTGATCTTTTAAATAATAATGAAAAGGAAGGAAAAAAAGTAGCCAGTGAAAATCTCACAGGCAACCTAATAAGTGGAAAATTAATAAATGTCAAAGCCAGAAGATAAAATTCTATCGAAAGCAAAAAGGAAATGCCAATATTTCTTACAACTGAAACTCCGCAAAGAAATCACTCTCCTGTTTTACATCCGGCACAAATAACAAATACTTCCATGTTAGTTCCCTTTGCCCAGCTCCCGTTGGGCTAAGTGTCTTCAAAGAGTAGAAAGATCCTTTGTGCCTGCAAGACACAGACTTATTTTCTTCTTTTTCATTTCTTTTTTTTTTTCTTTTTTTGTTTTGAGTGTGCCATTGCACACAGGATGGTATCTGGGAGCTTTTTATCAGCTAGCTAGAAACCTTCACTAAGGAGAGAAGAAAGGGAAGAATAAAGGGGTCCAAGGGACCCTGGTAGTGTCAAAGGGGCAGAGCCTGTAGAGGCACCTGCATGGGGTTTTCCAGGAAAACGGTGGCCTGCACTGAAGGGACATGCAGCTGAGCTGAGCTAATGAGCTCTGTGAAGGGTATCTCAGGTTGTGCTGCCATGTGATAGCCCCACAGATGTTATGGAGTTGAAGTGGAGGCAAAAATATTTAGCAAAATCTCTGAAAAAAAACCCACCAGCACTGAATATGGAGACCCATCATCTTTAGCATGGAAAATCTCAGAGATTTGCTTTTCCTGCAAAGTGCTGAAGATGGAAATGAATACCCAAATAATTTGATGAGAAATACCAGATGGGAGGAAGATGGAGTGCACCTGGAATAAATCACACAACATCTAAATGACTGTGATTTACAGGAAGATGCAAAGTAAAACCCAGAATTCATTCTTTACACACACCCCAAATTACTTCTTGTGAGTAGTAGTTCATGGTCCTCCTGGGAGATCCATATTAAAAAGAAAAGTGTTTGAGGCTGACTAACAAACTGATCACAGACTGAATTATTGATTGTACCATTAAGGTCTTCGTTTGAAACATTATCAGGGTTAATGAAATGATCGAACTCTTCTCTCCAGCATAATCAGCACTGTGTTTATTTTCAGCTCCACTTCTAGGGTTTGGACTGATCCAAGAGGGATCAGGCTGCTGCTTGTCATAGGAATAGGTTGGCTGTGATTTAAATCACCTCTTCTGCTCAAAAAAGTCTACAGATGAAATACTAACAGGTCACTGGCCATGGAAGAAAACAAGATAGTCACTATGTACTGGTTCATTATGTAGCAATTTACTAACGAAGCTAGAGACTGTGAACATGGCTGTATTTAGCTCTGCACCAGTCTGCTAGTTGAGGCAGTTGATGTGAAGTTTGCTCCCCTCCACTGCCAACCTCAACTGATAAGAAACATTTGTCTCACTTACCTCAAGAGATCAAAACTCTCCTGATCCCCCACATAAGCAGCAAGATCAAACAGCAGTAAACATTAGTCTCAGTGTTGTGGGTGTGCGTTTTATTTTTTTTCAGACAGCTTTGCAATATTTTTAACTCCTTCTCAGCACTATAGGTGCCTGGAAACGTTGTCACTTGGTGAATGAAGACAAAATAACCTATACCACATGCTTCAGTGCAAGAGAGGGTCTGACTTGCTGTAGGTGAGCTCTGCAGAGAAGGACATGAGTGCCCTGGTGGACCACAGGTTGACCATGAGCCAGCAATGTGTCTTTGTGGCCAAGAAGGAGCCTAAAGTGCATCAAAAAGAGCATGGGAAGCAGAGTGAGGGATGTGATCCTTCTTCCCCTCTACTCTGCCCTAGATAAGTCACCTCTGGAGTACTGTGCACAGTTCTGGCTCCTCAGTTCAAGAAAGACAGAGAAATTAAAAGGCTGCAAAGATGATGAGGGATGTGGAAGAAAGGCTGAGAGATCTGGCACTGTTCTACCTGAAGAAAACTGAGAAGAGATCTTATAAATGCTTACAAATAACTAAAGGACAGGCTCTTATCAGTGGTCCTCAGCAGCAGGACAAGGGGCAATGTGCACAAACTGGACTGCAGGAAATTTAATCTGAACATGAATAAGAATGAAGTATCTGCAACCAATGGATGTGTCCATGAAATAATTCCAGCCTGAAAATCAGCCACTTATGCATACCAGTAGTGCACTTTGATACTCTTTAATTCCCTCCAATATCATTTTTCAGTGAAAATTCACAAAAACTGCTATTTTTTTTAATGTGCATATATATATATATATATATATATATATATATATATGTATCTTTTCCACACTGACTGCTGTTTTCTTCTCTAACTAGCAAAGAAAACACGACTGCCTCACATCGCTGTTATCTGAAAATTCTTAGTGTTCCTTAGCAAAGTAATTCTCTAGCATATATTTAATACATCTCAGAAGAAATTGAGTACTCAGAGCTTTAAAAATTTCCACCAATTGCATATATATATAAACATAACCAAATGCAAATGTAACGAGCTTTTACAAAATTTCCACCAATTGCATATACGTATATATAAATATAACCAAATGCAAATATAATCATTCAGAACAGTCCTTCCATTTATTTCATTATTTCTCAACAGATTTTCTTTCTCCACTCTCCTGATTTCTACAGCACTATTCTTATTTCCTACTCCACAAGTCTCAGCTGCCCAATGGTTTCAGCAACCACTGTGTCTATAGCAACAGCATCTATCACATTGAAAGCAGTGGGAGATGGAGGTCACCTATAAAACAACCAGTTTTAAATCTCTGTTTATATATATATATCTGGGACAAGGACTCATAATGCCCGATGAACATTTATTGGTGGTCATGGTTCTCAGTTCTTATGGACCCTGAGACAACCCCTCACCACAGCTATGATGTATCATGAGTTCCTCACCACCCCAAGTAACTCCACAGAACTGTGAGGCTCTAAGAAAATTCAGATGTCTTGTATTCTTTCTGGATGGAAAATCTTAGCAAAAATCTAATTCCAAGCTTGAATACCTGGAACTATGGAGACAGTCAGCTTCAGAGATGACCTGGGAGAGGATGGAAAATAAATGCTAATTACAACAGAAAGCTGCTCTAAGTCATTACTGCTGAGGATGCAGAGAGTAAATGAACCATTAGTATTTGGGTGGCTTTGTAGAGGACTGACCTCATTAAGAGAATAGTTTGAATGAAGGAATGGCAGCAGTCAGTTCAAGGAGTTGAAGAAACTTTAAGAATGAGTTTATTGCTGACCAGTACTTCATGCCCTTTGCTTTTGAATTCAATTTATTTAAATTGCAAATACTTCACTCCCAGTGGCTTTCTGCTGACAGTTAGCCTGTAGAGAATATGAGCTCACAGGTCTCCCTGGGGTCTCTCCTCTCTGCTCTTTGCACGGAGGGGAAAAGGCAGCTGTCTACATCCACTTTTATCTCTCTAATTTCATTATGCTTTGTAGCTTCTTTGGCTGCCACTTCATCTTCTCCAAGGTCACTTCTATAATAAATGTGGAAGCTCAGGATAAGATCCCCCCTCATCTGGGGAGATTCGGTCTGGTTGTCCAAGCATAAGTACATGATGAAACTGGGAACTTCTGTTTGGCCAACCCTATAAAGATGTCTCAAGCCTACTCCTCATCTTGGTCAACCCTATGAAGATGCTTTAAACGGCACTGCATCTGCTACAGGGCTGTTATATGCAGGCAAGAGGCTCAAATCCTTATTTGTATCCTCATACTTGGAGCAATCTGTTGCTGCTTTAAGAATCTGTATTTGAAGAGGTACAAGCCAGTGAGTTTACACACCATGCGATAAGTGATTTTGTCCTACAACTAGAATTGATGCGGAAAGATAAATCAGCTTTTCCCTACTACTTCATCAGTCAATAAGCAACCCTTAGAGAAACAAAATATTTATTGTCCATACTCCTCTAACTGCACCTGTTCCCCAGCAGCTTTCCTTGATATATCTTCCCATACTCACTTAGAAATGCTGCTCATGCAATAAAGAATATGAACATTTGGCCAGGATTTCTGGATGTCTAGCATCCCAGACAAAGCAGATTAACCAGAATGTTCTCTTCACATCCCCAAATGCCAACGACTGATGTTGTCAGGGCAATGCTTGCAGCGCAAGTGATCTGTGTCCTGCTGTTTTTGTGCAAAGCAACAGATGTCTTTGATGTCTCTTTCTGAATAACATTAAGCATACAAATGCTGAGGATTTTTCCTCTGGTCCAATCTGGGTTGAAAACGGTAATGTATTTCTGAGGAAGTTAATTTCTTTTGAGGAAGATACTTTTTTTTCGAGTAGTAAAAAGAATAGAGAAATAGATTTCTGAGGTTGAAGAGTTTTGTTTTCATTTCTGAGCTGGCCAGAATCTGTTTTCTTTCACCAAATTAATGGCCTTTCCCCACTGTCAGAGACCTGTTTTCTTGGGCCTTTCTGGAATGAGACTTCCCTTAGTATACAAGTCTACATAGGAGGTGCCTAAGGTTAGACAGGATGTATTTCATTTTCCCTTCACTTTTGCCCTTTGCCAGACCTGTGCAAAGAGAATGCATATTTGTTGCCAGGTATAAGGTGTTAGGGGAAATAAGTGTCTCAAATACTATGAATCCTTTAAGGTCACAAGAGCATACAAGAATCCCTTACCTGTCCCAGTTTCTATGTGTACTTGAGCTTATTAAGATGCTATGGATCTTACTGGTTTCTATTGATACCAGTCCTTCATTTCCTTGCATTTAAAACTGTGTTACCTGATTTGGGGCACAACATCTGGGATTTATTAACTCTCCATTATAACAGATATTTCACAGAGCACAAACTCACCTGGATTTATCTGCCAAGTGAGAGGTTTTGGAGAAAAAAACTGTAGTGTCTAGAGAGAATAAAGAAGGATATTTGTACAGTAGAGATAACAAAAGGGGAAAAGGGGGGGAGGAAAGGCTGGAATATTTCCTTGTGTGTTTCAGAATAGGAGCTGGGTCCAAAAGGAAATGGGATTACTCCTTGACAGAGAAACTGCATTTTGATATTCCAGTGAGAGAGTAGTCAGTATTTTAGCTTCAACCAATTATGTTTCCAGTCTATTCTGTCTTTTCTTTCCATCTGCTTCTTTTCCCTCTCTGTCTTTGTAAAGTTGTAAGCATTTTTTCAGAGAAGAAATGAGAAACGTGATTTTAAGCTGAGTTGGGGTTGTGCCTTCAGGCAGAAGCAATGCTCAAAAAGTACTTTTTAATGAATACAAAATATTACACTGTGAAAATCAGCAACTACTGCTTTTGCTTTTTTTTTAAGTCATGTTAATTTTTGTTGCTTTTAAATACTCCTGTTGCTGGGAAACCACCTTACACACTGTAATTGAAATTGGTTCTTCATATTCCATTTTGTTCCTGGCAGATTTAAGGTGTTCTTAGAAGCTAAACATTCAGCTGGGAAAGGCAAGATACACCCAATAGCTGATTTCTCAGCATTTCCTTGGGCAAATGTTATCCTGAAACGCATACAGAAAATTAAAAGTAGTGGGGCACAGTACAGATTGAGGCTGGTAGGTGTGTTCACTGGCATAATAGGTAGTGGGTGATACTATGAATGTATTTGGTGTGAAGTAGTAGGTGATTTAAAAGTGTGTCCAAAGAAGGACAATGAAGCTGGGAAGAGGCTGAAGCACAAGTCTGATGGGGATTGCCTGAAGGAACTGGGATTGTTCAGTCTGGAGGCTCTCTACTTTGTCACTTTCTACAGATGCCTGAAAGGAGGTTGTGGTTCACCTCTTCTCCCAGGTAGCAGCAATAGGATGAGAGATAATGGCTTTAAGTTGCACCAGGGGAGGTTCAGGTTGGATATTAGGAAAAATTTCTTTTCAGAAAGACAGATGAGGCACTGGAACAGGCTGCCCAGGAGGTGGTGGAGTCACTGTCCCTGGAGGTGTTCAAGATTAGTGGGCATGGTAGGTAGGGCTGGGCTGATGGTTGGACCGTATTATCCTAGTGGTCTTTTCCAACTTTAATAATTCTAAGATTCTATATTCCCTCTCCAGCAAAAGGAGGGTAACAATCCCCACATTACAGCATTTTAACCCTTTCAGTCCAAGGCCTATGTGCTCTTTAGGAAAGTAATAAGCCATACGACATGTGCATCTTCCTGGACAGGGTCAACATACATCCATTTCAGTTACAGCTGACTAAAGTCTGTATTCTCCTTTTGCACATCAGTTTGCTTTCATTTATTCTTTAAAATACGTGTCTGTTGTGTTTTTACCACCTTCCACTATTCTTCCAGGCTTTGCAACTCTGAGTTAAATGGCGTTAGAGTAAAGATTGACATACAGTTTAACAGCATTTTAAAATGCTTAAGATTCACTCTTGCATTAAGCCATTACGCCTTCAAGATCAAAACCTACTTGCTGTTCTTCTGGCATAAATCCCTATTAACCTCCTTTATTTGCTTTCTTTGGCTCCTCAGTGGGGTGAAACCTGGCCAGATCTAAGTACTGGGTCCACAGGGAGAAAGTTAAACAAGAAAAACTGAAGTGCTATTAAAGATAAAGCCCTTGACTCTTCACCTGTGTGATTAATGCTGCTTATATATGTTCCTTAAATAAGGAAGAACAAGAAGATATATGAAGTAAGTCTGCTGAAGTTTACAAACTGAACTGCAGCCACACAGGTCTCATGCCCTTGCTTATTGTCATCTGCTCCAGCTTTGTCTCTCCCTTACACTGTAAACTCTTCTGTGCATAGATCTGTTATGCTCAAGTGCTATTCACATCTTTCATCCCACATATATAATAATACATTACAGTAATAAAGCAGATGTTGTGAGTTAATTCTAACCAAACTGCAGTCTACCCCCATGCAATGAGATGTCTGCACAATCACTCTTGATAATAAGTCCTGAGAAATGCTGCACAATAATCTTAGTGCTTGCTTAATTTTTATTTCATAACAAGTCATTATTAATGGGCCAGATGCTGACAAGTTTGCTCATGGTGAGGACAGTCTGACTGCAGGAGAAGCAGTGCTAAAAGGAAGGAAAGCAAGAGCTACTGAGCTAGTGCAAGGTGCAAGATTCCAGTGCATCACTAACAGAGCAAAACACCTAGTGAGATAAAACAAGATCAGCTTTTAGAAGCAACGCAATGACTTCCTGCTTTGCAGAGATAATGTTCCTCTTGTAGCTTCTTGTGTCACACAGAAAAAGAACATTGAAAAGTTCCCAGAATGTCTGTGCAGGGAGTTAATTTTTTCTGCAAGAAAAATAAATAAATAAAGCCTTTACAAAATAGGTTTTCTTATAGGCTCTTCAGAGAAAGACTGAATAAAAGAAAAGAGGTGGGAAAATAACCAGGCAAACTCCAAAGGAAAACATCAAGCTCTTCCAGTGGGGAATGAAGGCACACATGAAAGTTCCTGGCAAAAATCAGATTCTGCTATCATGACTCGTGGTGCCCATTGTGCAGCCTAAAGGGAGAGCAGAGAAAGGTGTTCAGAAAAGTGATCCTGTGTAAGCCACCACCATCTTTCTTGTTTGCACTGTAGGGTCAGCCATCAACAATAATCAAGACAAGAGCCAGAGATGTAATGAAAATCCAAAAAAGAAGAACCCTGAAAAATGATAATAAAGAAGCCATTTATTGATGAACTATTTCACAAAGCCTAAAACTCTCCCAGGAGAGTGAAACAAAACAAATTAGGTACAGGGTTTCCTCAATTATGGCATGAATGCCAGAATAAGTGAGAGGGTGGGTTTCAGGGAACACAGGCTCCATTGAAATGAAAGAAACATGCAGTTATTTCTTCATCATACTCACCCCTGGAAGGGAGGAACTCAAAGCTGTCATAGACAAGTATACAAAGCTGTCCTATACTTAGCTGATAAAGTCGAGTTACTTTGAATTCACCGTGGAAATGCCAGGAACCAGCTCAGGTCCTGCAAATCTGCATTGACCGTGCTAACTGGAGCAGCCAGCCCCTTCCCAGTCATGCTTCAGTTATAATCAGTCTGACAAAATCAATCCATGCTTTCTTCTGAGAATGATTAGTCATCATATTAAATCAGATAATGTTAACAATTCCCTTCCATCTTCATATTGTTCAAGGAAACAGACAAGGAAAGGGAAGCTTTGGTTTGAGAAGATGACTTGGACTAAGAGGATGGCAAATTGTAAGCTCTAATTGAAATTCTAAATTAATACCACATAGCATAGTTTGATTTGACTTCTTTAACAGTATTCTAAGGTATGGTCTTGTGGTTTTCGTTGCCACACAGCTATAGCATTTCTAACTTGTGAAGACAGAGGAGTTGGTTTCCTGTGTGATCTGTTCTAGGTTATCTGCTCCAGCAGAAAGGTTGGACTAGATGATCTCCAGAGGTCTCTTCCAAATTCCATTATACTGTGATTTTGTGGTTTAAAAAAGGTTTAAGTTCTCCTTCTGGCCTCCTTGAGTTTCCTCTGTGTGTTCATTGCAACATCTCCGTAGTTAGAATAGAATAATAGAATCATTATTTTGAAAAAGACCTCTAAACTCATCTAGTCCAACTGACAACCTGTCTCCACCATGCCTACTGACTATGTCTATTACTGTCACATTTCCTCTTTTCTTCAACACCTCCAGAAGCAGTGACTCCATCACCTACCTCAGCAGTCTGTTCCAATGCCTCACCACTCTTTCCAAGAAAATTTTCCTAACATCCAACCTGAATTTCCTCCCATGCAACTTGAGGCCATTCCCTCTAGTCCTGTCATTAGTTACATGGGAAGAGAGGCTGACCCCCAGCTACAAACCTCCCCTCAGGCAGTTATAGAAACATAGAAACACTAGGTTGGAAAGGACCTACAAGATCATCTAACCCAACCATCCTCCTGTCATCATCCCTACTCACTAAGCTACTAAATCATACCCCTTAGTACCTCAACCAGACACTTCTTGAACAGCTCTACGGATGGTGACTCCGCCACTTCCCTAGGCAGGCCATTCCAGCATCTGACCACTCTTTCAGAGAAAAAAGTTTTTCTTCATATCCAGTCAATATCTTCCCTGGCACAGCTTGTGGCCATTGCCTCTCGTCCTGTCATTAGTTATCTGGAAGAAGAGGCCGACCCCTTCCTCACCACAACCTCCCTTGAGGAAGTTACAGAATGTGAAGAGGTCTCCCCTGAGCCTTCTTTTCTCCACACTAAACAATCCCAGCTCCCTCAGCCGCTCCTCATAAGACTTGTGCTCCAGACCTCTCACCAGTTTTGTTGCCCTTCTCTGAATACGCTCCAGGGCCTCAATGTCTTTCTTGTAGTGAGGGGCCCAAAACCAAACACAGTACTCGAGGTGCGGCTGCACCAGAGCTGAGTACAGGGGGATGATCACCTCCCTGCTCCTGCTGCCACACTATTTCTAGTACAGGGCAGGATGCTGTTGGTCTTCTTGGCCACCTGGGAACATTGTTGGCTCATGTTCAGCCAAGCATCAACCAACACTCCCAGGTCCTTTTCCTCTCTACATTCTTCAAGCCATTCTGCCCCAAGCCTATAGCATTGCATGGGGTTATTGTGGCCAAAGTGCAGGACCCGGCACTTTGCTTTATTGAACCTCTCCCCACTGACCTCAGCCCAGCTATCCAGATCCTTCTGAAGGGCCTCCATACCCTCAGACAGATCAACACATCCTCCCAAATTGGTGTCATCTGCAAACTTACTGAGGGTACACTCAATCCCCTTGTCAAGTTCCTTACTCAAAGGAAGGTACACCTGTCCAGGCCACAGGCTGCAAGTTTCCCAGGAGAATACTGTGGGAGACCATGTCAAAGGCTTTGCTGAAGTCTAGGTAGACTACATCAACAGCCTTTCCTTCATCTACCAGTCTGAAAGGAGTCAGAGAAAGAGACCCAGTCACAGAAGAAGATGAGATTGGACAAGCACAACCTGCCCTTCGTGAACCTGTGCTGGCTGGGCCTGATCCCCTGGCTGCTATGCACATGTCGTGTGATCTCCCTCAAGATTTATCTGCTCCATAACTTTTCCTGATACCGAGGTCAAGCTGACAGGCCTGTGGTTCCCTGGATCTTCCTTACAGCCTTTCTTGTAGATGGGAGTTACATCAGCAAGCTTCCAATCCTCTGGAACCCCTCCAGATAACCTGGAATGCTGATAGATGGTAGAAAGCGGCTTAGCAATCACATCCGACAGCTCCCTCAGTACCCTTGGGTGGATCCCATCTGGTCCCATGGACATGTTGCAGTCTAGATGAAGAAGCAGGTCTCTGACTGTGTCTGCATGGATCACAGGGGGTATATACTGAGCTCCATCCCAGACTTCCAGGTCAGTGCAAAAAGTACCTTGAGGATAAATGATTTGTCTATTAAAGACAGATGTAAAGAAGGCGTTGAGAACCTCAGCCTTTTCCTTATCCTCAGTGGTCACATTCCCTGATGCATCAAGCAAAGGAGAGAAATTCTCCTTAGTTCTTCTCTTACTATTAATGCATTTGTAAAAGGATTTTCTGTTCTCTTTTACTGCAGTAGGCAATCTGAATTCGAGCTGGGCTTTTGCATTTCTAAATTCCTGCCTGCATATTTTGGCAACTTCTACAGAGAAGTCTCTCCAATTAGCCTGTCCCTTCTTCCAGAGGATGAAGACTCTCTTTTTCTAACAGAGTCTCAACAAAGGTTTCCAGTTTATCCAGACTGGTCTTTTTCCCCTCCAGCAAACCTTACAGCACTCAGGGACAGCCTGCTCCTATGCCTTTAAGATATCCATCTTGAGGAGCATCCAGGCTTCCTGGACCCCTTTACTCTTCAGGAGCAAGTCCCAAGGGACCCTTGCAACAAGTGTCCTGAACAGGTCAAAGTCTGCCCTCTGGAAGTCTAAGATAGCAGTTTTACTAGTCACCCTCCTGACATTTCCAAGCATAGCAAACACTACAGTATTCACTCTGGACAAGACAATCCCCAACCTTCACATCTTCTACTAGTCCCTCTCTGTTAGCATGGAGCAGGTCAAGCAGGGCACCTCCCTGGTAGGTTCTTGTACCAGCTGTGTCAGGAAGCAATCTTCCACACACTCTAGAAATCTCATGGACTGATTCCTTTGCACAGTATTGTATTTCTAGCATATATCAGGGAAGTTGAAGTCCCCCATGAGAATGAGTGCTGACAGTCATGCAACTTCTACCAGTTGCTCATAGAATGCCTCATCCATCTCCATGTCCTGATCTGGCAGTCTATAACAGACCCCCACCAAGATGTCACCCCTATAGAACATCCCCCTGATCCTTATCCATAGACACTTGACTTCATCGTTTTGAACCTGAAGCTATTCAACATCAAAACACTCTTTAATATAGATAGCTACACCACACCCTTTTTTTCCTTGTCTATTTGTTCTGAAGAGCTTGTAGCCATCAATCCCAGTTATGGGAGTGGTCCCACCGTGTTTCTATAATAGCAACAAGGTCATAGTTAGCCTGTCTCACAATGGCTTCCTGTTGTTTGTTGCCCCTGCTGTGTGCATTGGTGTAAATGCACTTCAGCTGAGACATCTGCCTCACCTCCAGCTCCAGCACTGTTCCCCTAAGCCCTTTTCTAGTAAGCCCTGTTTTATCCCCTTCCCCTGTCACAGCTAGTTTAAAGCTCTCTTGATGAGCCCTGCTAGCTCCTATGCTAGGACTCATTTCCCCCTTTGAGACAGGGGCATTCCATCAACAGACAACAGGTCAAAGGCTGAGTAAACTGCCCCATGGTCAAAAAACCCAAATTTTCTGTCTCTACATCAGTCTCTCAGCCAGTTATTCATTACCTGAATTTTCCTAGCCCATTCCATGTCCTTCACCCCATAAGATGAAGGACAAAAGATATGGAAGCAAACATCACTTGTGCTCCCACCCCTTGAACTAATCACCCTAAATCCCTGAAATCTCTTTTCGTAGTTCACAGGCTTCTCTGCGCTATTTCATCGCTGAACTCATAGCTCAGGCAGGCAGTTCAGGACTGTAATCTCTGGGGAGTATCAGATCTGGGAATTTTCTAGTTATGTCCCTGACCCAGGCCCCAGGGAGACAGCACACTTCCCCACGGCTCAGGTCCAGTCGGGAAATGGGGCCCTCCATACCCCTGAGAAGGGATTCAACCACAATCACCCCTCTTTCTCTCCTGGCAGTGGCAGTCTCAGGGCGCAGAGTCGACTGCCTTACTATTGATGACCTCCTAGGGGAACCTTCCCGCACCTCCTCTTCAATGTCCAATGCTACACATCTATTGCTTAGGGGGACCCAGGGAACGGGAACCCGGCAACGTGCACTCCGCCATCAGCCGCTCTCGTGAGAGCTGCCCGTCCAAGAGTTGTGGCCTTCCTATTGTCTCTGGGGTCCCTGGCTGAGGGAACCCTTTACCTTGTAGCTCTGTTTGGGACAGCTCCGAAGCGGCAATCCTCACTGATCGAGCCGAACAGAGAACAGGAAGGTCTCCCCTGAGCCTCCTCTTCTCCAGACTGAACAGTGCCAGCTCCTTCAGCTGTTCCTCATAAGACTTGTGCTCTGTACCCCTCACCAGCTTCATTGCCCTTTTCTGAACATGCTCCAGGCCTTCAATATCTTTTTGTAGTGAGGGACCAAAAACTGACCGCAGTACTCCAGGTGTGGTCTCCCTGGGGCTGAGAACACACAGGATGATCACGTCCCTGCTCCTGCTGGCAACACTGCTTCTGTTACAAGCCAGGTTGCCATTGGCCTTCTTGGCTACCTGGCACTCTGTTGGCTCATGTTCAGCCGACTGTTGACCAATACCCCCAGATCTGTTTCCTTTGCAAAGTATTCCAGTCACTCTGCCCCAAGCCTGAAGCATTTTCTGGGATTGTTGTGGCTATAGTGCAAGACCTGGTACTTGGTCCTGCTGAACTTCATCCCATTGTCCTCAGCCAAGCGATCCAGACTGTTCAGATCCCTCTGAAGAGCCTTCCTATCCCCAGGCAGTTTGACACTTCCTGCCTGCTCAGTGTCATCTGCAAACTCACTGAAGATAGATATGATGAGTAATATCACTGAACAAATATATTGAAGAGGCCAGGCCCCAGTACCAAACCCTGGGAAACAACACTTGTGGCCAGTTGCCAGTTGGATTTAACTCTGTTCACCATCACTCTCTTGGGTCAGGCCATCCTGCCAGTTCTTTACCTAGCAAAGAGTGTATCTGTCCAAGCCATGGGCTACCAGCTTCCTCCACAGGAGAATACTGTGGGAGACTGTATCAGAGGCTTTGTTGAAGTCTGGGTAGACTGTCAACAGCCTTTCCTTCATCCACCACGTGGGTTACTCGATCATAGAAGATCAAGGTGGTGAAGCAGGATCTATCTTTCATGAATCCATGCTGGCTAGGCCTGATCCCTCAGTTGTCCTGCACTCTCCCTCAAGATGACCTGCTCCATAACCTTTCCTGGCACTGAGGTCAGGCTGACAGGCCTGTAGTTTACCACATCCTCCTTATGACTCTTCTTGCAGGTGGAAGTCACACTGGCAAGCCTCCTACCTCTTCAGTTGACCAGTAATGCTAATAGATGATGGAAAGTGGTTTGGCTATCAGCTCTGCCAGCTTCCTCAAATGATGTGACACCAAGGGACTGAGTAGAGAAATAAATTTGAAAAAATGTTTTAATTCCATCTTAAAGAAAAAAATCCAGATGGAAAAAAGGGTCATTTCCTAGGAACTGCAGATGTAGGGCAATCTGCCTGTCCCTTCAGCTGAGCTATGGCTGAAGATTTCAGGAGCACTTCTAATCAGCACCTGCAGAAATTACATGAGGCCAGAGTAAATCACAGATGCAGGATGGTAACTTAATCTGCTGTGGCTCTCTGAAGAATTCATTTCAAAAGGACACCATCAGCTTACAAATATCTCCTCTGTTGTATACATAAACTTGTTGCCCAACCTTTTTTTTTTCCTAGCCAGGCAGCACTGGGGGCTCATCCTGCACTGCTACTTGTTTCTCTTTCTGGGTTAGTCATTACACTGTCTCAATGCCCTGCATGATTATTAGCATCCACATCTAAATCAATATCTCACTACCATTTCATATTAATGGAACATGAAATGCTTTGCTTGGAAATGCTATTAAGAGCAACAGTTTGGCACAAATACACATGTGCATCTGTTTGCATGCCAGCAGTGAAATACAGTGTATTTACAACTTAGCATGCTTTATGTATAGTACATCTTCAGTTCTTCAATATCTCAGATGGCCAGGCAGAGAAACAGTCACAATCTGCAAAGCTGGAAGGGTTTAAAATGTTTTAGAAGTTATTCTGCATTATACCTGGCCAGAAAAGGGATAGAAACTGAAGATTTCATTTAGATTACAAATACTCTAGAGAGTGGGCTGCCTTTGCCTATGTTTCTGAATGGTATTTGACATAATACACACTCTGAATGCATATCCACGAACCTTCACATAACTCAGAGCAGAGATCCCCAAATGGAACTACAAGGGTTTGAAATGCTGTTTCTGGTGGTGTATCATGGGGAAGATATGATCCAGGAGTCTCAGTTACAGAAAACTACAGCTGAACTCTTCATCCTTGCCTGTAGAGAGCAATGAGTATTTTCCAGACATGATTTATCTGCCCTAATTCATATTAATTTATCCCTAGAAGGCCTTACATCTCTTTTGAATAAACAGGTAGAGATGGAGAAATTTACCTCTCATGTACTATATCTGATCACATGAAGGCCACCAATTGTGGCAAAAAGACTGTTCAGAATGAAATGAACTTTCCCAGATATGAAGAAATTGTATGATATTTTCATCCAAACTGCATCACAGTGTATTACTGCAAGGGTGGATGGACATGTGGGCTTGATGGGTTGATGGTTGGAATAGAATGGTAAAATAAAACTAGAACTAGAATAGAAGAGTAGAGTGGTAGAACAGAATAATGGTATTTCCAAGCTTAACAAATCTATGATTCTTTGATACGCTGCCCAGGGCTTTCACTGCTTGTGGTGTACCAGAGAAAAATAAGTCACACTCTCTATGAGTTGTGGCATAGAGTGAAGGCAGATGAAGGATCCCTGCATACTGATGATTCATAATGATGAATCTTCTGCCTAGAAATCTTATTTCCAACAAGCAGAGGAAAACAAACAAACAAACAAAAAAAACCTGCCAAACGTCACTAGAATGAGGCAGACATTTGTGGCTGAAAGAACTGAAAAGATCTACTTTGGTGGGATGGTCTCAATTTTCACAGGAGAGAAACAAGTCTTCAAGGCATCAAGCTGAGCAGTCAGGAGAGTGTTAAGTTAAGAAAAGTGGAAGGCAGAAAGGGAGGAATGAATGAGCATTCATTTAGCACAAAATTAAGATGTCAAGAACAAAATTAATCAAGGCACCAAGGGATGTGAAGAGAAGAAATTCTTTAATTGCCTATACTCCGATGCTGGGAGTCTGAGTAATAAACAAGAATTGGAATTGGAATAGCTCATTTATGAGTATACATTAGACCTTGTTGGCATTATTGAAATCTTGGGGGAAGATTTGCATGACTGGAATATTAAAATCACTCATTATAATCTATTTAGGAAGGATAAAGTGGGCAAATGCAGAAGGGGAGTGGCACTCAACATCAAATGTATTTCTGTAGGAATCAGGTGCCTAAGCTTTTCTTGCAAAGCTTTTCAAGCATTCCTGCATGTTTTACATCTGAAGACATTAAAAATATGGATTGCTAGGATATTTGCAAGGTGGGATATTTAGAAACATCAATTTTTAGAAGGTGTTAATTGTGTGTCACTCTTGAAAGACTTTGTCTCCAAATGTAAGACTCCGAACTTAATGAATAAAGCAGTGTTCTGGGAAAATCCTTGTTTTTTACTGTGCACAAAAGCTCAGGCTTGACAACTTCTGTTTGAATGACATTTATGAAAATTGATGTAAATAAAACGAGACATAATACTTCTGATCCTATGCTCTGATTAAATACTACTGGCATTTTGTGCTCAGAATTACAGTGACTGGTGCACTCCAAAAAGCAGTTTGTAGGCTTCTCTTACCCTTCCTGGCATTACACACACAAGAAATCTGGTCGTTTACATTTTTTTCAATGGGGTAAATAGTCACTGTGCTTTTGGAAGACTCAATATCAGGTTTGTGGAATAAGAGAGGTTCTAATCATCACTTATTCTTCTGCAGCAATTTCCCTGACATCAAGTTAGGTTCTCACCCTCGCCATGCCTATATACACATATTTTATTTCCCAGGTAATTTTGACAATTGTCTCTATACTTTTTCAGATGAGTGAACTGTACTCTAAATACAAAAATTCTCTAAGCTATTATGTCCTGTATCTATAGGAGTCACCTTATTCTTCCCTTTACCCATCTCAATCCCCAGAACCTTTCTGGCTTTGGAAATAGTGTCATTCATTTTATTTCAAGATTCCACCTGGGATTGTGAACTTTATACTACCAGGCTAATCTCATGCCCTTATTCTTGTGAGATTTATGCTGTTTCACACTGCAGAATCCCTGCCCCTCCACTTCTCATTATTAGAAACAATCTCAAAGCCTCAAATACTAGGAAAGTCCCAAAGCTTTTCTTCCTGTATCCCCAGAATTTCTTGTTTTGTTTTTTTTTTCTTTCCACAGAAAGTTTAAAGCTAAACAACAGTAATTTGGATACGCCTTGATCATTCCGAACCATTTATTATGGGAACTGTGTGTGTGATAGAAGGAGTAAACCAAAAGGAGAAGAGCTTGGCCAGAATAGCTCACCACAAAGTGAGAGTCACCGTGTTGCAAAGTGATTGCAAAGCAGTATTTGGATGGGCTGGGATACAGAGGCAAGTCACAAAATTATTGACTGCATGTAGATTTCTCTCTTCAAAACCATATGGTTCTTTTGTGTAGAAAAGGGATACTCATGTCTCTCCTGTATATATCAGTGATTCACACCATCCTTTCATGATAAAGCTAACTGAAGGCATAACAGAGCATGAAAGAAAGACACGATTCACACCTCACTCCTGATTTTATGCTTGTGTAATATTCCTGAATACGAAGTAGCATCAGTCATCCTGTTGTCAATGTAATGCTGGGATAAGTGATGGCAAAACTAGGATTTACAAGGCCCACAGCTCTGCAGAGCATATATATTTGTGGATGAATATGCTAAACACAGCCAATATAATGCAGGATCCTTCAGCCAATTAACTAATTAGTGCATGGTTTTCTTGTTCCATCTGAAGCTCAGCTCAAATCCTGCTTGCTTCACTGCAGCAGACACACTTCCCTAAGAGAGAGTACAAAATACCCCTGGCTCTTACAGAGCAGTGTGCATCTGGATGAATAAGCATTGGCATTGTTACAGATGCAGTTCCTAGCATCTTTTGGGAGATTTTACTTGAAGCAAAACTCTTTCAGATTAACACTGAGGGAGGCATCATCATGGCTATGGGACTGTAAGCAAAAGATGATGTTTGTCACCTAAAAGTAAAGCTAAAATCAGATTTGCTGCGGATGGCAGTGATGTGGAGTATAGAGGATTTGGTCTCTATTGATAATAAAGAACATAACAAGTACTGATAATAACCAAACTGACAGGAGAAGCAGTCAGAACAGAGAAACAATGAACAGGGAAGGGAAAAGTTTAATAATATCAGCTGCAAATAATGAGTGAGATTCAACTGAAGAAAAACAGCATGATGTAGGGAAGAAAATCTGGTACCACAAAGGCTAGGCTTGTGCTGCAGTGGGGCATATGAAAAGGATGCAGCAGATGCTCAGGGTGCCTAAATTCCCTTGGGAAGAAGGCAGGTGAAATAGGGATTCTGGGCACAGCCAACATAACATTGTTATAGTAAAAGTAGTTCAGCTACAAGCAACCAACCTGGAATTCTCATAGCTGCCTACTGAAAGGATGTGGGTTCCATCTCAGCCAGTGATCCTTGCACTTAACAGCTGCTGCACTGCCTGAACCATCAGAAACAGCTAGAGATCTCACATCCACACTCTGTTCACTTGGTCATCCTTTTCACGCCCACTATTGGCTGCTTTGGTAAGCAAGTTGTTGGCAAACCACCAAATCAGGTGCTTTACACAGGTGTGCACTCTGGTTGTCATCATGGCCAAGCCTGTTGTCACAACTCTCTTCTCATGCCCAGTGGTCTTGTAGTCATGTTCAGGCTGAACACTGTGTTACTGGAAAACACCTATCCCACCTGTTAGTGTCCTTAGCTTTTCAAATCCTCGATGTTTAATTTTTTGAAAGGCTTCCACTGAGCTCTGAACAAAAGTAAACTTTCAAATATTCATTAATGAAATGGAAGTGTGCCATGAAATAGAAATGATCTGCCATCTAGCATTGGTGTGCAAAGAAATTGAAAAGGCATGTGTCACTTGGCTAGGTTAAGTGGAGAATAGAAGAAGAGACCACAACTTAACCAAGGGATATGCACTGAATGGCCAAGATCTCATCCCTTGGGCTATAGAAATGCATTGCTTTCACACATTCATCATCACAAAGGCTGGTTTCAGAAGCTGTGCCAATGGAAGAACAGAGTACAGAGCAAAGCAAGTTTAAATTAGAACAAGTGTCCTAATTCTAACAAGGAACAGAGAGATAAGACAACAACCCACCTTGGGGCCACTCTTCTTTTGGAATCATACCTATTGTGGATTGCTATATCCTTCCTCCACTCTCACTTGATTTCTGTCCCGATTATCTGAGCTCTGGTCACCTAACCACCTCTGGTTACCTCCAGCCACAGCTGCGACAACAGTGCTGTAATTCAATCATCCTTCCACAGCAGTTGCATGAGTTTGTGGAGTTTACAGAGCAAGAATATTAAGACTTAACAGGCAAAAGCAGCAGGAGCCACAGCTGAGAGATAATTCAGCTTTAGCAGAGAGATACAATCACTGATATACTGTTTGGGATATATTCCTGGCTTAGTACACCTATGTCACTTATATTTAGTCATTCGTTACTGCAGCAGTATGTACCTGCTCTTAAACGATGGTGCTGATTAACTCTACTGTATGATTTCATTTATTTCACTGAACACAAGCAACAGCACATGACCCTTCCTGAGACCCTACTGTAAGATGAGCTTCTTAGTGTATACTCTTTTAATAAATTAAAAGTTACATTGGATAAAATGTACTGTTATATATGTGTGTGTGTTCACGTCAGTGGACACACACCCTGTTGTTTCCATTGCAAATAAGGACTATTCTTTTGTGTTTAGGTGAGCACACGTTCAATGTGAATTCTCTTCTTGTGATCCCAGCCGCTCCTCTTCAAGGTTTAAAAAAATGCAGACCTCACACAGTGGTTTAGTTATTATGCTAGGATGTGGCTACTTGAAAGTTCTTCAAGTTCAGAGGTATCATGCCTAAATTTGTCTGGGGATCTGGGCTTAACTAATTCATTATTGCCAGTACCCAGGAGTCTGATTTCCATCACACTGGCAGAAGGAAAATCAGAGTCCCAACTGAACAGCCGAATGGCAACATTTTAAAATCAAATCAAGGCTTTTTAATGAGGAGATGAGAGACTAGAAGATATGCTACATTGGTGGCTTTGGGCATGTTTTCTTTCTCCCTCACTGAGAACTCCTCAAGAAGACTCAGGGTATTTTTTCAGTTAAAGCTGAAAGGTTTCTTCCCACAAGGAATGCAAGCGCAATGAGGTTATTTAAATATACCTCCAATCTCTGCAAAATGGCTTTTCTGCTGAATTCACACCAGACACCTGTGAGAAAACTTGTTGCAGAAACAGGCTGGTGAAAAAACCCCACCAAACTGGATCATATAGAATGTGACAGGCTGAGTAGCCAGATCTGTTAACTTGAATGGAAATTTGGAAAACTGGTACAGTGATTAGAAACACAGTGAAAGTGTACCAATGTCTCACATACTGACACTTGTAACAATGCCTGAATGGGTGAATCCAAAGATCTTGTCTCCCAAACAAGGAGAGTTTCCATTGATGGAGGAGTTCTGCCCTGCTAAATAAAAGAGAGCAACCAGGTGCCAAGACTTCAATAGCTAGGTAAGAAGTTATCTACCGTAGACAGCTATGCCACAACTAGTTATGCAGGCTTTCATTGCAAATTAAAGAAAAAAACAACAACAAGACAGTACTTTTGTGAAGTGCTCAGCTAATATAAGACGCTGATTTTAGGAAGAGAAGGCAGCATGCTCCCATGGAGTCTGCATCCTCATAATATCTCATAATAATGGGTATCCAGGGAGGACACCTCCTTGCCTTACAGGATATTCCTCCACTGCCCACATGAGAATGAAAAAAGTCCCTCAGCTGATCAGAGACAAGCCCAAACCAATCAATCATCTAAAAAATAACTGCAGTGAGTGTTGCAAAGCCCTATGTATTAGCTAACCTTCTTCAAAACACATTTCAGAAGTGATTTATCTTTTTCTCTTAACACTTTTAAACTAGTTGTCATTATAATGAGCAAGAACAGCAACTCCTTAAAAAATAAGAAGAAATAAAAGAAAAATTGAAATAGCTATTTTCTTGACAGTAGAACAATTTACTTTTAGCCTACTATGCTTATTTAGCTGTTGCTGGTTTCAGAGTTTTTTTCCTTTTTTTTTTTTTCTTATTTCAAACCTTTATCTTCCTTTCACAAGGAAATTGATTATTTGAAGGAACCAAGATTGATGCACTTAATATTTACAGATGGCACACACTTCTGGACACTCTATTTTCTGGTGTAACCTAATAAGAAATTGATTTGTTAGTTACTGGGTCTTTGTCTTGTTCAACAAATTTTTAAATATTTATATATGTATATTAGTACTAATCAGCCTTGAAAATGATGAACAGACTGTCTAGAATTCTAATGTACTGACATTTTGGTCCAACAATGTATACTAAAAATGGTCAATCTGAAATTTTTGTGTCACTTACACATATATCCAGGAAATAATTCTTAGTTAAGACAAGCTTTTCTGGAATAAGCAAGAATTTGATCATCTCTTCTGTGATCATCTGTTGTCAGCTCTCTGCATCCCTCAGGCTTTTTTCTTACTCTTGTTTTGATTTATCATTTGATCTTTTTCATTTTGTCATCTTTGAACATGACTGAAATCCAGCACTATGAAAAGAAATACATTTTTGCACACATTAAAAGCTGAAATAATTTATTAAGATACTTTCCTCTTTGTCTCCCAGAACAGAAGATTTGGTCCTGATTTATCTGGCTGTTCATGCAGACCTCTGAAGTGTAGCACAACCATGCTCATTGTTGAGCCAGCTCTGAATAGTGATGGAATTTGTAGTCCCAAAGGTGGACAGTTCTCAAAGAAATAGACTTCCAGAAAAATCAAGCTGGAGGAAGATGAGGATATGACTAATGTTGAGGTGCAGTATTTAGCTTGATTGAATACTGATGTGAGAGCTGGGAACTCTGAGAGCTGGTAAGAGGGATGTACACTAGTTTTATTGTGTGATTTTATGCGCCCTTGCTTTGATATGTGGATCATTGCATAAGTTGCAGAAGAACATGTTTTCCTAAAGCATAGGCAGTACATATCAGCCTAGGCAATGGGTAAGTCCAGTATACCAAGTTATGGGATGGGAAAAGGATCATTACAAAGCATGGATTTAGGTCTTGAAGGAAGCCAAGCCCACCACCTGTAGCATAGGATCCTAGCAGCATAAAACCTTGGGCCAGCCCATCATAAACTTGCTGGCATGCTGAACCCAGAGAAGGGAGGTAGCATGGTCTCATATAAACTGTAGATGGCATGGGCACAACTGTGAGGGATGAGAGCAGAAGTCAAAAGCTTGAATATTATCTACAATAGGAGTGATTTGACAGGGCTTCATCAAAACATAGGATAAATCAGTTGTAAGGGACATCAGGAAGTGACTATTCCAAACTTTGATCAAACCAAAGTTAAGTATGAGACCTGGCTACACTTCTCAGGTCTTTATCCATTTGGATACCCAACAACAAGAAAGACACTGATAAACCAGGAGGAAGACAAGTGTTGGGAGTGTGGGCTGGAACACTGATCAGAAAGGATGAGGGAGGTGGTCTTGTTCTACCTGAAGAGGACTTGAGGAGAGATCTCACTGCCAGTTTCCAGTACCTACAGGGAGTTCATGACAAAGGCAGGTTTTGTGTGGAGAAATGTGGTTGGATGAAGAAATGGACAGAAATTAAAATAATGGGACCTCTGACTAGTTATAAGGACCTTTTTTTCCCTACTATGAGGAAAGTGAAATATTGAAATGTAGACCCAGGGAGACTGTATGTCTCCATCTTTGAAAGTTTTTAGGACCCAGTGGAGTTCTAGGTTTGGTCAAACCAAGTAAAAGGGGGAGATCATATCCCATGACCTACTGGCACCACTTGTGCCAGTAGAGACTGGTGTCTTATCTACTACAGAGATTTCTAGGATGTACTGATGACTATCTAACCCAGATCCTTTTCAGCAGAGCTGCTATGACAAAACTTAAACATAAAGTTCATGTATTAACTTTTGTCCAGCACTTTGAAAATTACCACTCAATCTCTAAGCACTGAAATCCTTTTCTATGTGGAGAAAGCACAGCCCCCATTTAAACTCCCCAGATAAGGCAGCAGCTTCTTGTTCTCAGGCCAGATAGGCTCCTAAAAAACCTAAGGGCTGCCTGAGTTTGCAAAGGCTGTAGATTGCTTTACCTGAATCTGTCATTGCTGTTTTTGTTCCCACCTTGTTTCTCTGATCACAGCTCTGCAGCGAGTAGCTGCTCACTTCTCTGCAGCCTTCCTGACAGATGATTCCTTTACAATAAAGATTTAGGATAAAACAAAAGTTGAGTACACAGTGACACCCTCTTTTTCTCCCTCCAGCATTTCAAGTATGTGTTCATTATCACCTCTCTAATTGGGTAATTATAATAGAGCTGACAATCATTTGGTGCCAGCCAAAGGCATGTTTGATCTCACCTTTAAAAAAAAATAATATATATATGAACAACAATTAAATGTATATTCCCCTTTGTCACACCCTTTTCAAGAAAATCAGAGAGCTCATAGTAGGTAGATATGTATCAACCTAGGAACAACCCAGTACTCAGCCCAGCCTTTAACTGACCTGAGCAGCACTGCGACCTTTCAGATGGAGATTATCAAAGCTAGAAAAGATGATGGAGGAGCCCAAGTAGAACAATATTTAGAAAATAAAGAAAAGGATGGTCAGTTTCTCATCAAGATCAGCCCTAGGACTAGCTACAGCTACTTCAGTATGACTATGTTGCGTAGCAGCGTGGTGGATCACCTCACCAGCATCGCCATGGGAGAAAGAAAAGCAGAAAGAGGAAGAAGCTTGTGCTAACAGAATCCTAGTCCCAGGAGTGAATAATATTAATAGGCTGCCTGCAATCTATTAGGAAAAGGAATTAATTAGTATCTTTAGATGAGTTTGTTTTGTGTTCTTTTAATTATGCACACAGGAAAAAAATACCATCTGCCCTTTTGAAAAAGAATAAAAATGCAATCATACAGGAGCAGATGCTTGATGAAGGCAAGCAGAACTGCAACACACAGCAAAACTGGTCACAGCAAAATCCTTAACTGTTGCTCCATTTCCTGTAAGCATGTTTTAAATGGACAAATCTTTTTTTTTCTATATTCCCTGAGGGTTAATATTTCAGGAGAAATTTCCCATGCTTCAGGAAGCTTCTTTTATCAATGCTACAAAATGGTCTGTTTTGGTAATAGTTCAGTCCATTTGGGATGAGCCCAGGCTTCTGGGTTTACTGTAATCACTGAATCATTGAGTTTGGAAGGAATGTCTAGTCTACTTCCATTGTTCAGAGAAGGGTCAACCATTGCATATCTTCCCAAGGCCATGTCCTATAAAGTGTTGAAGATGAAGACTTCTCTTACTGTTCTGCATGTTCAACCATGCAGTAAAAGGCTTTTCTTATGTTTAAACAATTTCATCACTTATCCTTTCCTTCTGAACACCCTTAGCTCTCTCAAACTCTCGTATGACAGATGTTGTAATCTCTTATTCATTTTCATGTCCCTTTGATTCACTCTCTCCACTCTCCCTGTGTCTTGCATTAGGCAGATCAAGTCTGGACATACGGTCCCACATGTGGTTTCACCAGGGCTGTAGAGGAGAGAAAGATCATCTCTATCAACCTGCTGACAGTGCATTTCCTAATGCAGTCAATGAGACTGTTGGTATTTTTTTGCCACAGAGAAAGATGCTGGCTTATTTTCAGTTTGATGATCCCAGGACCACCTGATCCTTCTCTGCTAGGTTGATTTCAAGCCAGTCAGCCCCCAGAGTGTACTGGTCCATAAGGCTGTTCCTTCTCAGGTGCAGGACTCTGTATTTCCCTCTGACTAGTGATATTTGATGTCTTCTAGTCCTTTGGAATCTGTCCCACTCACCATGATCTTTCAAAGATAAACAACCATCTCACTCAGTGCCCATTGGTGCCTCTCTTCAGGACTCGTGGATCTGTGTCTGTTTCACTGAAGTGCTCCCTGACATGGTCCTCCTCCACTGGGATAAGTTTTCTCTGCTCCAGACTTTCTTAATTATCTTAAGGGCTTGGGATTTTTGAATGCTGGTCTTACCAGTAAAGAATGAGGTCAAGGTGTTGACTGTGCTGACCTCTTCTATGTCACCATGTCCTCTTCCCTTTTATCTTACATTTTTCCTAGCCTTCTTTTTGCTGCTGATGCAACTGTACAAATTCTTCTTGTTTCTATTCCTTGCCCTAGCTATATTAAATTCTGAATGGGTTTTGTGCAGGCATGAATGGTAGGGATTTGGAAAGCTAGACAATGACCCTCTATTTCTCCTAGCTGGCCTGGTATAACACTGTTTCCGCCTCTTACACACTTCTTTTCTATGTTTGAGTTTTATTGGGAGGCATTTTCTCACCCATGAAGACCTCGTGCCATCTTTGCTTGTGAACCCGCATATATGAAGTCCCACTCTGGACCAGAGTCCACTCCAATTGCAGAGTCCAACCAGCCTTAACATTAAGGAGAATGGAATCTGCTCCACAAAAACACGGACACAAATAATTTCCCTAGAGGAGTATTAGAAGAAGAGCTTTAAACGTCCATCTAATTCTTTATGTATAAATTTATCCTTTGCATTTAATAATTGAGTCTTTTATCTATAACCTGGAATTTTTCAATGGCAATAAAAGTTAATAAAACTTCGGAATATGTTCTTATGTTGAATCCACATACTTTCTCTTAGGGGTCTTTTTAAGGGTGATAATGCATCCTTGGAGATGCAGGTAGTTTGGTTGTATTGAAGAAACCATCTAGACATTCAGTTACATCCAGAATAGCACATGGTGCACAGTGCAGGTGATAAAACCATTCTATGTCATGTATATTCCAAAAGTGGAGATTTGATTTTCTTCACATTACTAACTGAGCACAGTGGCCATATTGAAAAGGCTGGGTCTTTTGAATTACGAGCCAGTGGTGGGTTCATGGGAACCACTGAACCATCAGTTTCTGGGGCTTTCCCAGTCACACAGTACCACTTGATATTGAAGAAGAAATTTGTGTAATTGTTACACAAGTATAGGTCACATGTGAAAAGATGCCTATGCTTTTTAGTTGTACCATACACTTCCATTGACTTAATTTAAAAACAAAACAAAAGAAACTAGCAGCGTTAGAGGGAAAGGATTAACATAACATCTCCTTCAGTTATTAGAAACTAGTGTTATAGCCTGATACTTGAAAGCACTGCTTTATGAGAACTGTTTCACGGGCACCAGCCACCCTGGTACATGGAAGTGAGTATATAGCACAAAACACAATAGGGGATATCAGCCTAAGTAAGGCTCCC
The DNA here is from genome assembly GCF_038088225.1 of Cyrtonyx montezumae. NCBI lineage: Eukaryota > Metazoa > Chordata > Aves > Galliformes > Odontophoridae > Cyrtonyx > Cyrtonyx montezumae. Next base: position 157,701,552 of record NW_027072034.1, on the reverse strand, counting down.
TTAATATAAATCTTTCTCTAAGCACCTAATTCCAGAATAAAATTTGAAAGAAATCTGGCTACAGACATTAAATTAAATTTCTATATTTGGAGTCAATTTTACCAGTTATCAGTGCTGGTAGTCTGGATTATAGTCTGGAGGGGTGGGCTTCGACGCCACGGAAACCCAGATTTCATCTAAAAATCAGAAGTTTCCTTTAGAAAAACCACATCCATACAATTGGAGCTACAGCTTTGTTTTTGTTATTTAATAAGAATCACCATTCCTTGCAAGTCCACGTTAAGGACAGTTATCTGCTGTACAAAAACATTTCAAATAGAGGACAGTCCTCTCTCCAGATTGCTTCTGAAAAAACAGCAATAGTGACATCATATCACACCTCTACTCTCCTGGGCTTTAGTTTGAGTGGAGAATACCAAATATAGTTGGAGTAATAAAGCCCATGAGAAAACCCAGTTCAAGATTTCCCCCAGGCCATCACTGCTGCAATTGTTTCTTCAAAGGACTATTAAGATCTCTGCCCTCCAGCAGCACCTATATGGCCCTACTATATGGGACAGGTTTATGAGTCACCCATTGGACTGAACTATTACAACCCAGTTATTTCTTTCCTATCTGCCAGACACACAGTCACAGCTCAAGGTGTTAAACAACCATACTGAACCTGATGATGTGTGGGAAGTGACACTATCTTATTTGAGTGTATAGTAGAAAAGTGTCACAGGAGATAACAGCAAGGATAGGACTAAGAAGAAGGAAAGCACCATAGCAGCATTCATAATCTATCTAGGTGCTACAGGGACATATAGCGTGGGAGCAGAGCTATTCACCTGTGCATAGATTCATCTGAGTTGGAAGGAACCCTTGAAGATCATCTAGTCCAACTCCCCTGCAATGAGCCGGAACACATCTAGAACAGGTTGCTCAGAACCCTGTCCAGCCTGGCCTTGAGTGTCTCCAATCATATGCTTTATGTGCTTGGAGCCAGGGAAACTCTGGGCTGCCCAAGAAAAGATTCAGTGCCTTGGGATGTCACTTGGAGCTCACTGCTCCTCACTGCAGCTGGATTGGTGTGGTACGAATCCTGCAGGTATTAAAAAATGGAAGGGATATTGTATTTTGAAATGTTTTTTAGAAGCTTTTAGACTGAATTTTCCCATAACGAACAAAGTGAAACCTGACAATTTCCCTCCAGGGCCAAGTCTCTAGAAATTTCTGTTTTGTGCTTTTCCCCACAACAGGACAAAGAAATATATGTTTTTCATTTTTCAGAATGGATGAAGAAATGACAAAGAAATTCAGTTTGGAAAGGTCAAAACACAACAGATGTCAAATGGTTTTTTTGATATTTTCAGTTGAAGAGAAATGTTTGATTTTAGGCATGCCTGTCAGTGGTTTGTGAGCTGGTTTGACCCGGTACCATGATGACTGAGGCAGGGGACCCATGGGCCCACGCCCCAGGGAAGAGGAAGGGGAAAAGGGAAAAAGGGAGAAGGGAGATGGGCCTAGGAACAAAACAGCGGCAACGATCTGAGGAGGAAAGCTAATTTACTAAATAAATATCAGAAAGCAAAATAACACAATATAATACAGTATAATTGGAATGAAGGATAATGAATCAAATAAAATGAGCAAGAGCAAGAGAGTGTCTGATAAACCAAAGGCCTTATGCTAACGCTGAAGGCGGACGGCTGCAACAAACACCCACCGCTGAGCTTATTCCCAAAGGGAAGAGGGACTGTCCTGTGACCGCAGACAGTTTTTATCTTTCCCTCTGAGCGGAAACATGTAAAAATACAAAGCATCACACAGTCCTCTGGGAAATGTAGTTCTTCTTCTCTTCTGAGACAGGCATATCCATAACTATCGATGATCCATGCAGCTAGAGCATTAACTCTTTAACTTCCAATACACTAAGTGATGTTATGATGTGGAATATCAATAATACAGCAAAAATCATAAAACCATGACAATGCCTGAAATCAAAACTTTTCCATTTGGTTTGCAGAAATGTTTTGTTTTGGATCATGTAAAATTCAACTTTGTTTTCTCATAGCAACACATGGTCTTATGGGAACCGTAGTTCAAACAGAAATATTCATATTTCCCCCATCATTCTCAGGCAGGCTTCCTGATCATGCTAATTGGATGCTAATTACAGAATCACAGCATTGCAGGCATTGGAAGAGACCTCAAGAGATCATCAATTCCAACATCTCTGCTAAAGTAGGTCCCCTACAATATGTCGCACAGGCAGGCGTCCAGATGAGTCTTGAACATTACTGTAGAAGGAGACTTCACAACCTCTCTGGGCAACGTGCTCCAGTGCTTGGTCACCCTTACCATAAAGAAGTTCTTCTGTATGTTAATGCAAAACTTCCCATGTTCCAGTTTTTAGTTCTACTCCTTGTCCTATCTCTCCAAACCACTGAGAAGAGCCTGGCCTTATCCATTTGCCTCCCACCTTCTTTTAGATATTTATAAACATTTATCAGATCTCCTCAGTCTTCTCCTCCCCAGACTGAACAAACCCAGGTTATGCAGCCTTTCCTCATATGGAAGATGCTCCAGGCCCTCAGTTTGTGGCCCTCCACTGGACTTCTAGGAAATCCCTCTCTTTTTTGAAATGGGTATCCCAGAACTGGACACTGTATTCTAAATGCGGCTTCACCAGTGCAGAGTAGAGGGGAAGGGTCACCTCCCTTGACCCACTGGCCGCACTTTTTTGAATGTAACCCAAGATACCTTTGGGCCTCTTGGCCACAAGGCCACACTGCTGGCTCATGGGTAACCTGTTGTCAACAAGAACACCCAGGTCCTTTTTTGCAGATCATCTCATTCTGGTACCGTTATTCCTCGCTACATGCAAGACTCTACAATTGCTCCTGTTAAAAATCATCAGGTTCCTTACTGACCAACTCTCCAGCAAGCCAAGGGCAGCACAGCCTTCAGATGTGTCAGCCACTCCTCCTAGCTTTGTATCATCAACCAACTTGCCAAGTGTGGACTTCATCTGTTCATCTGTTGATGATAATGTTGAAAAAGAGCAGATCCCAGGGGACACTGCTAGTCACAGACCTTCAACCAGACTCTGTGCAACAGATAAAAACCCTCTGAGCACTGCGCATCAACCAGTTCTCAGTCCACCTCACTGTCCACTCATCTATCCCACCCTGTAAGTTTAATAACAAGGATGCTGTGGGAGACAGTGTCAAATGCCTTGCTGAAGTCAAGGTACTCTGTACCATCCTCTGCTCTCTCCCCATCGATTCAACTAGTGATTACATTACAGAAGGCTACCAGGTTGGTTGAAGATTATTTCCCCTTGGTGAACCCTTGTAGACTACTACTAATAACCTTGGTGAACCCTTGTAGACTACTACTAATAACCTTCATATCTTTCAGTTGTTCAGGGGAGTGTATCCAGATAAAGCTAATTAAAAAGTAATGTATGTGTCGAATACAGACCAATATTCTTGGAAAATAAGTAAAGTTCCTTCTGGAAATACAAAAATAAAATTACTCATGGTGATTAATTTGTTGGTGAAAATATGCCTAAAACAGCAGTCCCATCATGCTGTACATCAGCAGAAAAATAGTTAAATATTTGCTGCTATCTAAAGGAGCATATTCTAAGCAGTAAAAAAGGAAACTGCAAATACTTAGCAAAAATCCCAAGTTTTCTTAAAATTGGAGAACTATTCTTAAAGCTGGATAACTTTGTCTAGATTACACTTTCAAGATTTCTATTCACAACTTAAACACGTCAGTCATCAGAGAATGATGCATAACAACCATCAGAGAAAGGAAGTCATTGGAATAATGAGGCCTGCTGCAAAACAGATATTTGCCACGTGGAAAACAAGATGATGGATCTCCGTCCAGTCTGCAAATGCAGTCTCACTGAAAGGCACAGAGGTGGCATTTTTTGAGTCTGGAATAATGCCTAGTGGAGTAACAGTGAGTGGGATGATTGCTGAAGTGCCCATCTTGAAGAAACCTGTCTCTGTGCCCCCAGCTGGGGGCCCTCAGCAAACTTCCTCAGACAAATGGACGGCACGAGTGCTCCGCTCAGCTCCTTCTGGCTTAGCGGTGCCAGCAGCCCCTGCCCAGCCATGCATCCTGCCGCAGCCCCCTGCCACCACCACGACAACCTAAACACTTTCATCAGCACAGAGAACGATGCTTTGGAGGGAGTTTTTGTCAACGATTTACAGGTTGGTTCAGTCTGGTTCTGCGACGGTTGGGGCAGGAAACCCACGGACCCCACCCCGGGGAAGGGGAACGGGCAAAGGGAAAAACTGGGTTTTTAAAGTTAAAGCTAAAGCTTGATTTAAGCCTTGGCTCTCAGAGCACCAAGGCAAACTTCACAAGGAAAGACCCATCTTGGCAAATCTGTGTCGCGCATCTGGCTCAGACTTGACAGTTTTCTGTTCTGAGTAATTCATTTCATACTCAAGCCTTGAAGGCAACAGTGCTAACGAAGTATGGCTTACTTTCTGTCCTCCTTTTGCTCAGAAATAAGATTGTTCCTTACAAAGGCTGTGATGCGAAAGGATGCAAGTGGAAGGAGTTCCTTGGGCAGCGTTTCTTGCTTGTATGAGGATGATCTCAAGAGTGCTTTGATGAGCTCCTGCAAGCCATGCAAGCCTCGTAGCCCACATGTAAGAGATTACTGCTTGTTTTCTAGTTGAGAAAGGCCATGGGAGCTGGACATAACTACATCTCATAGAAAAGCTTTTTTCAGCACTTGTCAATATTTCTTGCAGCGTGTTGCTTCACCATGACCGAAGTCGTTTTTCTTGATGTGTTTGGTACGTATCTTTCATTGTATTCATCCTCCCTTTGGTGTCACAGTTAAACAGTAATGAAAAATAGAGAGGGAAACAGGTTTCTCCGCTGTCCACAGTTGCTCATAGTTTCAAGTACTGCATAGTCTGTACAGTATCGATATCAGCAACAAAAACAATAACTGTAATAATAATCAATAATAATGCCTGACTCTTCATAGCGTTTTTTTTGTTGGAAATACAAGAAAGTATACTTAGAGCAGAAGCTGTGGAACAGGGTTAACAGCATAAGAAAGGAAGGCTGAGAACCAAGGACCCTTCCAGATGAAAATAAGTTCAAGTAAGCTGTGGGATGGCAGACTCTAATTGGAGGAAGACTGCAGAACTACTATGATATCACAATCAAAAATTACCTCCTTCGGGATGTGTTTTGCAGAACTGTTAACTGCCGGGAGTGTTTTTAGAGTTATTTTTTGCAAGACTCTCTACCAATGGTTGTGTGCTATTTTCTATATATCCCTGTCTTAAACACTGTAAGAGTAATGCTGTAATCCGGGTAATAAATGAAGCTTGATCACTTATATTGAGTCCTGTTGTACTTCCCCACATGGGAGCAATTGATTTGGATCCAAGTTCTGCAGCAAGTGGCACCCGAACAGGGACGGGGATCTGGAGACTGGACAACTAGAGGATTGACTCAGGAAGCGAGTGGCTGGATCAAAAAGTCCCAGCGTCGTAGTATCTGCACATTGGGAGTCACTTGTCTAGACCGACCGAGAGGGTTCTGCTTGAGTAAAAAGCCCCAATGTCGTATCTGCAAGTTGGGAGACCGCTGCCTGTACCAAGAGGGGACTAAGAAGTGGAGCTCCAAGTAAATCCTGGAGTGGGCAGTGAGTGCAGCGGTGGGACGTGGGTTGCAGTGCATCATGGAGGGAGAGCTAACCCTAAATTTTTTACAGTGCTTCTTATAGAAGCGGGGGATAGATTCTAGCTCTATTAAGCAGGTGCCAGAGTTGACAGCCTTTGGTAAAGCAGAGCGATTGTTTGCTCGTTCACACGGGTTCTCTGGGGACAAAGAGTGGCGCAGGCTCGGGGATATTCTCCGGTATAAGCTTTTTGATGATGATAAAGGAGCAAAGAAATTGGTGAAACCATGGAGGGAGGTAATAGCCAGCCGGGACTTGATCCTCGATTCCAACTTCCACCTGGCGAGCAGGGAACTCGACACCTCCTGCCGCACCCCCGCCTCTTTCCCCTCCCCCACCCTGCGCCGTTGCCGCTCGTCGTCCCAACCCCCAACACCTCCGCAAACCGCGCCGGTGCCGCCCTGTGTTCCGCCCCCGTCGCTCGTCGCGCCGCTCCCGCCCTCCGCCCCGGCTGCGGCGCCGGCTGCTGCGGCCTGCGTGTAACTCGGCCTGGTGTCTCGACTCGATCTAGGGATAGCTCAGAAAATGAAGTGTTAGAGTTGTGGGGAACCTGGCCACGTACAAAAGGACTGTTAAAAGTTTAGGCAAGCTTGTGCTGTGCCGCCTCGACCCTGTCCCCGGTCGGGAAGGGGCTACACTGGGCGAGAGACTGCCGATCGCAATTCCCCGTTGCTGCGCGGCCCTCTGATCTGTCGGGAAACGGGAAGATGAGCGCGAGCCCGCACGCTGTGACAACAAACGCAGTCCCGAATCAGCCGGCCCCTGCCTGGCCAGCTCACTGAGACCAGTTACCGCCGGCAGCGCAGGAGTGGATGTGGCCACCGTCCAGGCAGTGATGCTGACCCATACCAACATTACTCATCCCAGCAGCTGTCATGGGCCCCCTTGGGAATAGGAACAGTGCTCTCTTGTTAGGACGTTCTTCTGTTACATGGATGGGTCTTTTTATTTTGCAGGACGGACAATACATTAACAGCAGCAGAACAAGAAGAGATGTTTGCAACGCTAATACAGCGAGGTCAGCATCATTTACAGATTTTATAAGCTTCTGATCCAGATTGCAACTACAGGACAAACCTCCATTCATCTCCCCAACCATCAGTAACTGCATAATTTGAGTGATCTGCCCCTTGTTAGAAATGTTTTACTTTCACGTTCCAATACCTAATGCTGTTACTGTATTTACAGATGGTCCTGGCAGCAGTCAGACGTGCATATCATCGATGGGTCACCTCAAGTTGTAGATCAATGGTTCGAGCCTTTCAAATTTTTGCAGATCAATGGTTTATATAATAACTAATTCTTTGTATGTTGCAGGTATCATTCAGCGAATTGAAGGATCTTAGGGAAGTTGACATCCCTGTTTTGTTTGCCTGGCTCAAGCAAATTTTTCATTATGTCTCTCACCGTACTCTCCCTTATTTTATTATGCATATTTGAGCACACTACATTGTCTGGTCCATTAACTGAGGGCAACCGTAAGGCTGATCAAGCCACAGTCACCTTTGCTAACCAGGTTATTTCAACAGGCACGACTCTCCCATCAATTTCTCCTTCAGAACAGAAGAACCTTACAAAAACAATTCCAATTGGCAGTAGACATATTACAGGCATTCCTCATTCACCCACCGGAGAACTTATCATTGACTGTGCTCGTCAAACATTGAAATCCACTCTTATAATATGGGAATATGGGAGACACGCCACAAGAGCAGTTATGTAAGACTTTGCTTGTGCTGAATTTTTTGAATCGTGATCATACAGACACACCTCGAGTAGACTTGTCATTTTGGAGCCTCCCCAGTGCTCAAGGAATGGCCGATGGTTAACATTCGGAACATGGCCACAGGGCATTGGGAAGGTCCCTTACCACTGGTAACTTAGGGTCATGAATATCCATGTGTTTCCTCAAGCACTAACCCTATATGGATTCCAGCATTGATTCTCCACATTGAGGCCCTGGAGCGTGTTCAGAGAAGGGCAACAAAACTGGTGAGGGGTCTGGAGCACAAGTCTTATGAGGAGCGGCTGAGGGAGCTGGGATTGTTTAGTCTGGAGAAGAGGAGGCTCAGAGGAGACCTTATTGCACTCTACCACTTCCTGAAGGGGGGTTGTGGTGAGGAGGGGGTGGGCCTCTTCTCCCTGATAAATAATGATAGGACGAGAGGGAATGGCCACAAGTTGCGCCGGGGAAGATTTAGATTAGACCTGAAGAAACATTTTTTTTCTGAAAGAGTGGTCAGGCACTGGAATGGCCTGCTGTCACGCTCCAATATAAAGGAGGGCGACGAAGGTTCATTTGATTATGTATATACCCAGTGTGAGATTAATAAACAACGGTTCAGATGTTTGTCCGACCAGTTTATTACCACTATAAACCAGGGAGATGGGGAAGGCGGACGCTGTTAGGGTGATGGGGAAGGGAAGGCAAGCGATAGGAAAGATAGGAAGGAAGCAAGGGCTTGTGCAATGCAGGGATAGTCACCAGCCAGGATCCCAGGGGCAGTCCGGTTGCAAGCGGCTCCGACGGTCCGAAGCAGAAGAGCAGGGGCGGCAGAAGAGGGGAGAACAGCAGCAGCGATGGGCAGCCCTGAGCAGCAAGCAGTTGTCCGTAGAAGCAGCACCGGGTCAGCACAGGAGGAGGGGTGCGGGGTCAGCACGGGAGAAGCGGCGAGGGGTCAACCCCCGGAGGGGCAGCAGCGAACAGTGATAAGCTCGTGAGGTCTCTCCAAAGAGAAGGCCTCTCCAGGAAGCAGCAGGCAGTGATCAGCTCAGGAGGTCTCTCCTAAGAGAAAGCTTCTCCAAGAGGAAGCCACTCCAGAGAAAACCCTCCAACTTCGTGGCTGCAGGACCCCTCTATTTGTCTCCCAGATTTCTCCAGTCTACGTGACGAACCCCTTGAACCTCTCCTGCTTGGGCATCAGGCGGGTATAGCCTGAGATGGTTATCTCCCCCTGGAGATGAGTTCCATAAACGAGTGTTCTCCGGTCATTGAGCTGCAGCTGCAGCGTCAGGGGAGTATCACCTGAGATGGTTATCTTCCCCTGGAGGCGAGTTCCACAAAAGAGTGTTCAATGGCCACTGAGCTGCAGCTTAGGCCGCCCCAGGACATGCCCATCAGCTTGTCCCTGAGACAAAGGATTTCACAACCCTTTCCCAGGACTAACTTGGACATGTTCGGACATGTTCATCAGCAAACTTTGAGGCAATGGTATAAGATATTAGTCTCTTACACCTGCCTAGGGAGGTGGTTGAGGCACCATCCCTAGTGCTGTTCAAGAAGCGTTTAGATGAGGTGCTAAGGGATTTGATTTAGTAGTTGGGTAGGGATAGTGATAGGAGGATGGTTGGACTAGATGATCTTGTAGGTCCTTTCCAACCTTATGAACCTATGAACCTATGAACCTATCACAGTGGCAGACAATCTGAGGTGGAAAACTAATTTATTAAGTAAGATAGAAGAATGCAAAAGAACACACTATAAGACAATAGAATTGGAATTGAAGCTAGTAACTCAAATAAAATGAGAGAATGTCAGAAAAGCCAAAGGCCTTATGTCATTAGCTCTCTGAAGACGAGATGGCTAGCGAGCACCTGCTGCTGGGTTGATCTGAACAGGTAAGAGCCTGCTCTTTTTCATGCATTTTTTCTCAAACTGTTCTTGAAGCTTCTGTTCAAGAAGTGTTTAGATGAGGTGCTAAGGGATTTGATTTAGTAGTTGGGTAGGGATAGTGATAGGAGGATGGTTGGACTGGATAATCTTGTAGGTCCTTTCCAACCTTATGAACCTATGAACCTATGAAGGTAAGCTTGTCTCAAGACTCTGGACAGTGAACAACTGCTGCCAAGATTTAATCATATGTTCCATCCAGCTGCCTCTGCTACTCAGGTGTGACCTGTGCTAAGAAAAATACAATCTAGTGTCTGGAAGGAGCTGATGCTTTCAATGCTCTTTTCTTCATGAACGTCAGTCAAATACCCAGGATCATCAATGATGGTACATAATTAGTTTCAAGTGTTTTGCATTATGCTGGATATTCAGTGTGCTGCTCTATTTGTACTTCATCATGTCCATATTTTCCTATCCTTCTTCTGGCCTAGATGAGCTATCCAGGGTGCAGGAATCCATGGCAATTTATATAGGCTAGACTCACCTGGAAGATACAGACACAACAGGTTCCCCAGGCTCCCCCTTCTCACTTTTGAGTGACAAATTTTTTGCCAGGTTTCTCTATGGTGTTGAAGATCCTTTCAAAGTACAGCCACTGGATTTTTCATTGCTGCCATGGAGCCTCCTTCTTGCTCCCCTTGGGGAAGACAGCTTCCCCAGCTAGCCCTGCAGAACAACAGGAACTTTACACTACAAAAATCCATTTGTTTGTTTCTCCTTTTATCCACCACTTTAATAGAGACTTCCCAAGCTCTAGATTTTTGGTTGATATCTTTGGCTCACACTTATCTTTGTAGCATGCTCATTGCTCAATCAGGATGCAAACATTATAATAGCTTGGTTCTTTACCATCTTTCAGGCAGTGTGAAGTGTGTCAGGAGCCCTGCATGCCTGGAGTTTCTCTGTACAGAGAGGCATTTGATATGCAATAATTTCAGTTATTCAGAACTCATAAATTGTGCAAAGATGGATTTCTCCCATCTCGTCATAGAAATAATTTGGTTAAAATCTGACTGGAGAGGTTTAAAGTAGATCGATTGAGTCCTGAGTGAAACCAGACAGAAAGGCAATCCAGTTACCAATCTAATTATCTTTCTCTTCTAAATAAAAACACAAATACCCTTACACAATGTAGGGGAGGTGTTATTAGAAATCTTATATTTTTATGGTTAAGAATGAATTTTTATGGAGCTGATAATGCAGATAGAACACACAACTGGTCTAGTCAAAATGAAAGATGAATACAAACTGCAAATCAACTCTTGAGCTATAAAAATTGGTGTAACCTTCTGAGCAATAACTGATTGTTTAAGAAGCTCGGATAGAGTCACAGTGATACTTCTTCCAGCCTTATTAAGCACCACAGTTGTCATATTAAACCAATGATGTATGAGAATTTACTTATTGTAATGCATTCTGGAGACAGTAGCTGGAGAAGTGATACAAAAGCAAGTCAAACTGAAAACTAGATTTATTTTCTTCTCTTGCTCCCCGAGGAATGTATTTCTTTCTTTTATTCTGATAACAGCAATGAGTGTCTCAAATCCTGATACAAGCAGACCTTCTTCTGAAGCTGTATCTCTGGGGCCTAGGACTCCTTCCCCTTCACTGATCTATAAAAAGTAATTTTTGATACAACTGATGTTCTATATTTTCATTTCCTTGGAAGCAACGGAAAATAATCAGTACTTTGCTTATGGTTAGCTAAGGAACCTAAACTCTTTTCTATGCTTTAAAAATTTCTGTTGGAAGATGTGTTTGGTGGTTTCAGAAACCATTAGTGATCAGAGGAGTGACCAGAGGTGACTACTTCAGTAGTTTGAAGATGTGTAGAAACATGACACTTAAAACCCAACTGAGGGAAATTTGAAGTAAGAAATAGTGTATGTGCATTGAAGAAAGCCTGAAAGTACTTGAAGGAGCAAGAACAGACAGCTAACATTTGATTATTTAATACTGATGTGGTTATCTAATACAATATATAGCTAATAAATATATAGTATAAATTTCCTATTAATGTATGTTACATTCTATATAGTATATATATTATAGAATATTATATAATATCTAGTACAGTATATAACCAGAGAGGTAAGGATTTGATGGATGAACCATACTAGGTATATAAAAAATAAGCTTGTTGGACAATTCAGAGGCTTGCAATCAATGGCTGAATATCCAAATGGAAATCAGTAACATGAGCTATCTCTCAAGGGTCTGCACTAGAACTAATACTACTCATTATCTTCATTAATGATATAGATAGCAGAATTGGGTGCACCCTCAACATGTTTGCAGATTACACCAAGATGAGTGGTGTAATTTTGGTTGCTGTGGCAGAGGTTGCACAGATATATCTAGTAGCCACTAATTCCTGTGTTGCAGCTTGTGGTTCTGTTAAAAGAAGATAGGATATGAGCTTTGCTGTTCATCCTTCTCTCTCCCATGCTTGAAACACTGGTGGGAGAATCAGATCAACTAATTACTTCTTCCTGAAATTTAAGTCTGTCATTTCTTGACCATGGGCACAGAGAACATCTTAGTTTCTCCTTTGTGTCAGCTTTGTTGAAGCTTGCCTTTTTATTCTCTTTTTTGCATAAGAAAGTCCTGGTCTTTTAGTCTTTATTCTAGACAGCATGTCACGCTGATGACTGCTATAATTACATCCCCCTGATTATCCTCCCATTGGCCCAACTATCTTGAAGGGTGATATCAAAACCAGACACTGGATGCCATCTGGGACAAACAGGAGAATGAATTCTATTGTCTTGCAGACCATTCCCTGGCTGACATGTCCGTGCTGTTGGATAAAGCACAATGTATGCAATGTATACTGAGCTTGTTCACTCTATTGCATAACAGTTTGCTTGTTCTGCTTTGGGAAGGAAGCTGAAGTCAAATTGAATTATCAGAATTTCCTTGTTTCTTTCTCCTCCTTTTTAATGTTTGTCTTGGCAACTGAAAGCATTTTTGCAGAGCTGTCATACATCGTTACTAGGAGAGTGGCAACTGTGAGCAGAATTAAAGCTTTGCAAAGCCAGTGTGCTTCTTCTGTATATTTTGCAGATGGGGTCTTTGTCCCCAGGAAGAGAAGTGGTTGCCAACACTACATAGGTTCCATCTATACTGTGTTTGGGATCTGTCCAAGAAACAGACTGTAGTCCCTGAGGAATATGGTAGAAGCTGTTTTATATGTATACTGCTGAAGTATCAGTGCTCCTTGGAGCAAAAGGTGTGTCCATATTACGTACCAGCAGGAGTTCTTCCTGATGTTATCCATGCATAGAGAATATGCAGCTGCTCCTGATCCACTGGGGGAAGCTTGAGGACTGCTGGAATGGCCTCAGAAGGCAGCAATAGCCTGAGCAAGCAACATCTTGTGCAACATGTATACAGAGCTGCATATACGATGTGGAATCCAACATCAAGAGTTTTTTTAGGTTGCACTCTTTGTTTTCAACCAGGAAACAATTTCAGCCTGGAGCTAGCATGGAGGTGAGCTTACATATATGCAGTTATAACTGTCATGATAAATAAGGTAATATTCATGCTGGATTAAGTATGATAATAAATCTAATTAGACTGGAGAAGGAAGAAGTGGTGCACTTTTCCCTTCTTGAGTGTTTCCAGGTCCTACAGGTATTTTAGAGGTCTCAGGAGTAATAAAACTTGTCACAGTGTAATAGTGGCCTGCTATTAGATAAATACCAAGACAGGCACTGCCAGGCTGTCAGGGAGTTATTAATGGAGGTTTACGAATGCTCTCTGAAGTCATTCTCAGTTAAGTACTAATGTGCATCTTGTCTTGACAGCTCTCATACACTTAAACACAACTGGAGAAAAATGAGCTCTGTTTTGTTTATCATTCATTTCAGCTTTGCTTAGTGCAGGCTCTGCAGATATCATAACAGACTTCATGAGGGGTTGATATATATTGCTGGCTCAAAAATGGAGGCACATGGCAAGCTTTTTGTCAAGCTGTATTATAGAGCAAGGTTTGCTGTGTTTTACTGTTGTGGTGATTGTTCACAGACTGAAAAAGATACAATCCTATTTGCGTACTTCCTAACTACCTAACAGTGCAATATATTCTCCATGTAGCATGTTATAAAGTGCATTAACAATGCTTGCACCTGATTTTCAGACCTTGTGCCTGAAATTATCTCAGAGTTGGCTTCTACCAGACTAGAAGCTTGAAAATTATCAATTAGTTACTGAAAGGAAACCAAGGAGCTCAAAAAATGTGTTTTAAAAATAATGAAATACAAAAACTTCGTTCTTTCTAGTAAAATGTTGTGAGTTAGATTTTTCTTGTAAGAAGGAATAAAAGGGAGAGAGAAAGAAAGGGAGAAAGAGAAGGTAATTCTGATGATATGATATCAACTATTGGGTGTTCATCACATGCTATGATATGGCAGTATATTCCTCAGAGTTGAAAACATTGTGCCAGACATGCAGAAAGGAGCACTTTTGTTGTCATCTCCAGTAATTAGTGATTTAAAAAGAAAGCTGAATCTTTGTAAGAGCCTAGACTCAAAGAAGTTGGATTATTTGGACAGATAGGAAAGGCATTAAATTAAAAACACAGTTACAGTCTGCTCCCCTGGTGTCACTATAGGAGAAAGGAGCCTCCAAGGAGGCCACTTTAATCCCTTGGAGTCCGAACCAAATCCAGGGACTGTGTTTCTCTCTAGCCATTTCAGAGTAGGAGTTTCAAATGCTTCTTCTGTTTTCAGGCAATTTAAATCCTTCACACTAAGAATCTGATAAGCACATTTCCATCAATTAACTCTAGGCTTATGTTTTGAGGACACTGAATAGTCTTACAGGTGGCAAGCTCAAGACAGGAAGACTATGCTAATTATCTTTGTTTCTGTTAAATGCTGTAGAGTTACCTGGGATAAATACAGAGCTGATTACTCTCAAAAGTAAGCTCACTAAAAACAGTAGATTAGTTTGAACCCTGGCATTAGAGCGTAAGTTTTGTCTAATTTATACAGTGGCTGTCAGATTGGACTGAGTTCAGCTGAATGGCATTAAAACATCTAACTTTCTCTGTACTTATCTCTGACCAGCCACATGCATCCTAGAATTAACATCCTTTGTTATCAAAATCTAGGACATGGTTTTACAAAGCTGAATGTGAATAGCAGATTGTCATTCATTCGCACACCTGAGGGACAGGATGCCATCCAGAGGGGCCTAGACAGGACTGACCAGTGAGGCCAGGAGGGTCTTATGAGGTTCAAGAAATCTAAATGCAAGGTCTTGCACCTGAGCCAAGGCAACATCCACTACCAGTACAAACTAGGGGATGAAAGGATTGTGTACAGCTCTGACAAATAAGACCTGGGGATACTGGAGGATGGGAAGCTAGACATAAGCCAGCTATGTGCCCTCACAGCCCAGAAAGCCAACCATATCCTGGACAGCATCAAAAGAAGTGTGGCCAGCAGGGCAAAGGAGGTGATCCTGCCCATCTACTCTGTGCTGGTGAGGCCTCTCCTGGAATACAGTGTAGAGACCTTAGTACAGGAGAGACATAAACCTGTCAGAACTCGCCCAGAGAAGGGCCACAAAAATGATCCATGGAAAGGAACACCTCTCCTACAAGGACAGGCTGAGAGAGCTGGGGGTGGTGCAGCCTGGAGAAGAGAAGGCTGTGAGGTTACCCGAGAGAGGCGTTTCAGGATCCAAAGGAGAGCTGCAGGAAAGAAGTGGGCAGACTCTACAGCAGGGTCTGTGGTGGTAGAACAAGGGGAAATGGATTCAAGCTCAAAGAGGGTAGATTTAGGTTAGATGTAAGAAGAAAGTCTTTTACAGCGAGGGTGGTGAGGCACTGGAACATGTTGCCTTGAGATGTGGTGGATGCTGTGTTCCTGGAGACTTTGAAGGTGAAGTTTGATCAGGCCCTGGGCAACCTGATCTAGCTGTGGATGTACCTGTTCACTGCAGGGGAGTTGGACTAAATGACCTTTAAACGTCCCTTCCAACTCCAAGGATTCTATGATTCAGTGATTCATAACAGTGTCATGGTATCTCTCTTCTGACAGGTCCAGATGTCAATGAGATATAAAAAAACCTTATTTTCTGTAAGATATCAACAAGCTATTTCAGGAATAGCTATTCACTTTTTAAACCTAAATCATCCAAGTGACATCTTTATATACAATTTCCAGTAACAGTATGTATCTTGTTTCCATAATTACGCATCACTTCATTGTCATTACCAGAATTTGGGAGGGGTGGCTCATTCAAAGAAATGAAGTTTGCATTAGATTGGGCCAAGTTAAAAAAAAAAATCCTGTGGATATTTAGAGGTGACGAAAGTACTCAGTCTCAGTGAGAAAAGGGCTGTTTTTTTTTCCTTCACAAGTGAGAGTGGCTGAAAACATCTTCAGCTTTATGAAGTGTAGTGAGGAGAGCATTTTGTTCTTCTGTGCTCTGCCCACCAGTGATGGAGGGGAGACAGAGGCATGGCCAGGGTGTTCCTCTACTGTGACTTCACCCATGGGTCCCATAAAGCAGCTCTCATTAATTAATGAGAAGGAAAACATTCTGTAACTTCAGAAAAAGGACTATTTACTGCTTGCTCATGTAGAAATAACGATCATGCCTCTCATGATTTTGGGAAGCAATTATTAATGAATTTAGTTTTTAAAATTACCAAGAAACGCAAAGGAAGTGGCCTTTACAAAGTGCTCTAGATTCTCCTTCACCCAGAGTGTTTATCTGACTCATCTCAACATCTTCAGCTGTCTCTTAGGCTGAAAAACAACTGAACTTGATTCTGCTTGTGCAATTTTATGTATTTATTTTACAAGTTATTTTTCCAGTTGCACTTTTGGGGGTTAAACAACATCCAGTGAATAGAAGAAGCTCCTAGACTTCATTTACATTTGAGTAAGACACTCAGAAGTTCATAGACAAAAAGAGGAAAAAAAAAAAAACAAGCACCAAACTGTTAATTGATTTTTAAAGGAGAAATATGATGCTTTTAACAAGTCACTTATCTTGCTAGGCATTGTTAGGGTAGTATTGTGCATTCCACTGAAATGACTGTTCCACAATGTGAGTCCCTAATTGCTTATAAAGCACACTGTTTATTGAGTATTAGCTCTGGCATAGTTGTTTATTGCAGGAGTGCATTGCTTAATGCTTGTAAAAAGCCATCTAACTTAAATATGATCTGCCTCGCCTCTTATCATCCGATGCTCTCTGGAACACATGCTCCCCATGGCTAAGTTTGCAGTGGGAAGAGAGAAGTATTAGCAGAGCTGGAAGAGGTTGCCTGGTAACTGCAAAGAAGGGAGTCTGACTCAAAGTCTATTAGCTATATATATTATCTCTCGTGCTGTGCTTACAATTAATAGGTCAGTGACCCAAGAAAACATTTCAGATGAAGTCAAACTATTAGCTGGACAAATATGTCTCAAGTATTGCTGCATGCTGGTTCCCTATGATTATGATACATATGTGCTGGCAAAGCATGAATCATTAATACACGCAGATGAGCCCACTGCATCCTACAGCAACACAGTCCCTTAGTCCTGAGTAGTGCCCGGTGTTGTGTTTGTAAGACATGAAGGCTACAGTTAGTGTGATCTACAGGATGGCCAGTTAGCAGCAGGGATACAATCTCTTTTTTCTTTAGTGAGCATTTGTCATTCCTCTTACCGAGATGGATAGTATTTCAGGGGGAGAGAGGGAAATGACAGGAGAGGAAGACAAGGGGAAATACACAGGGGACAGATATATTGATAACTCTTCGGTTATAGCTCCTTTCGTAAGACCATGAATGATTTCTCTAATTTATTTGCTTGCTATTATACTCTTGTAAGAACTGAGTAAGTTGATTTACTGTCCTGTAGATTCTACCATATAAGAGAATTCTAGCACGGGGTTTTCTGGTAGGAGGATGAATAAGTGTGACATTCAGCTGCTGATTTCTTCTCTATGAAGTCAGAAAGACTCCTTCCTTGTCAAAAGGCACTGTGTGAACTGTAGCAATAGCTGAATAATTGTTTTCTGGGTTTTGTCTGAGATTGGTGAGCAGGGATGTGGAATTTGTAGAGTGAGGAACTCTTGCAGTTATATATTGCTGCACTGCTTGGTTGTTCTTGAGCTTCAGCATCAGCTTGTATTGCATTTGTGCACATCCCACAGCTCTTCACTAAGGGATGTGGTCAATCCTTAATATTATCAGAGAAAATAATGTTCAGGAACACCAGAAAAGTGACAAGATAAATTGTTACCTGTGGTGGTCTTCGTGTAACAGAAGTCTTCTCTACAATTAAATGGATTGATGGTGAGTTGTTTTCCAACAGAACATGAGAGCAACAGAGAAGGAATGTTCTCATTTTAAAAGTTGACTTCCCTAAAATCAAACAGAAATACTTCTAAACTACCCATGATTTGAACTCAGGACTTTGGCATATGACTTTCACATCTTAATATCTAACTGCAAGCTTCTGGGAAATTCAGTTTCTCAGTTCTACCATCCAGTGAAGCAATCCTAATACTTCTTCAGGAAAAAAAATAATGATGTGAATTTCTTATTTCAGATTTAGAGACAAGAGAAGTGTGGTCTGTAACACTGATTTCTACTGTTACATATCTACTCAAATCTTTGTTGATAAGCTGGATGAATTCTTAATGTATCATTAATCTTGTTGACCTATTCTGAGGTAAGATTTCCCTTTATGTTTAAACTCTTAAGCACTTCAGTTAGCAGCAGAAAAATATATTGAATTCCTTCACAGTGATCTCAAGAGCTTTGTATATATTCCAAATGACTTTTAAAATTAGAATTACCAGCAAACTTCGTACACCAAAGATATCAAATAGTCATATTTCTTAACATCCTGAAATTAAATATCATTGCCCTATTTAATGCTATGATTTGGTAAGTTGTCTTCTAAGGGAGCTCAGGAAGCTACAGCAACTTACTTCTAAGTGAAAGTCCCTTTGATGGAGGCCACTTGGGATTTCAAATGGCACTAAATGGAAAAATCCAAATACACACTAAAACTAAACATAGCAGTCTCAGAGGATAATGAGCTTTATTCATAAGCTTATTAATTAAAACGTTGGCAAATATGACACTGAAAAATCCAGTTTATTTCTTCTAGTATCAAAAATTCTACAGTCCAAGACTACACTGTTCTATATTTATATCTACTGGTTAATTAAATAACACAGTATTAGTTTAACTCAGCAGGAGGAGGTTTTCCTTTGGTACCAGCGTTTGAATTAAATGCTGTAGCTGCACCATAGAAGAGGCGAGACTGCATCATTTATAAGTACATACATGTATATACCTTTAGGCAGATACAATTTTTATGCTGCTATCACAGTGCTAGCTCAATAAGCTGTGCTAAACTACATCTCATCTTGCAGATAGATACCAATTCAATTGTTGGTGCTGAAATAGGGGCCGCTGCATTCAAGCACACATAGGCTAAAACAATCGCACAGGTATATGATCAGTGTGTGCTCTCAAAATGCTGTATTTGAAAACCTGATACTATTTATTTATGTATTTGAAACATTTCTTGAATTAGTGTGTTGATATGAAAAGATTGTTCAGGTTAGTACACTGAATATGAAGTCAGACTGGAGTTTACATAAAGATTTTTCTTCTGTCTACATCCAAACTAATTGTCCAGTTTTGTATAGTTTTATAATCAGTGGAGGGAAAAAAAAACAACAATGCTTGTAGCGTATGATTAATCTCCTTGTAAAATAATTGTCTGAAATCAGTCATATTAATGGTGTCCTAAAAATATCTATTTGTCTTAAATGACCTTAACAGGAGCTAAGGGTGAACAGCTCAAGTGCTGAAAGATACCCTATATAGGTGGAATTCATCTGACACATATGGCTTGCGTATTTAATCATATAAATTGCTCCATACCATATGTAACCATAGAAAACAGTTTATTTTTATATTCTGTGGACAAGTAAGTCACCATCTTCTGATGCAACTGAAGGTTGCAGCCTTGGAGGCTTAGATCTGGAAGCCATGAGCTATCTTACTGTCAGCCTCAATGGCATACTCTGGCCCTTATGCAACTACTGCCAGCATCCATACTGACAGAACCACCAAAGGCTTTGTAAGTGATGCAGATAAGCTCAAGTAACTGGATAGTTGAAAGTGGGTAACTGAAAGCCTATTTATTTATATTATTTAAGATTTTCTGTGATTAGATCAATTCCATAGCTGTGGACATAAATAGCTAATAAAACACTTGGCTCTACAGGTTATTAGCAGTGTTTTCTGGAAGTGTTGCAGATTTACAAATGCAGTCAGTACAATAGCCCTTGATGCGAAGACTTCTTCTGTTTGCTTTGAGTTTAATGCTTAGTTTCCAGACTGATAACTTGATGAATAACCCATTTCCCTACCTCTAAGTTCTTTCAATAAAGAAGGGAGTTATGAGCATGAACCCTAGCAGTTAGTTAGGGCAGGCTGGCAGGTTATAAGGATCTGAGGGAGCTAGGTATGCTGCAGAAAACTGGCAAAATTATGTATCTCCCTCAAAGTGTTGATATCTCAGGTGAAATCATTTTGATACAGCACTGAATTGAATCCAGCCATATATTATATCTATTAAGAAGGTCAGCATCTGCAGACAATGGTATTAGATTTTCCAGACGCAAAAAGTCTGATTCAGTTACCTAAACATAATTACCCAAGCATCTGGTTATCAAAAACTTCCAGACTGGTCTGCTAGTACTTTATCTATCCTTCTGTAGCAGATGTTGAAGCACCAGGCAAGGTATTCTCAGCATCTCAGTGACACTACATACCTACGCATAGCAGCTGATCTGAAACCTTAGAGGAAAATATGCAGGTCTTTCCAGAAAGGCATGTATAACTCCCCAATGCCATGTATGTCTAGAATAATGTAGCCTCTTTGCTTCTGCCATTCCTATCTCTTGTTTCCAGCTCCTTCTGCATCAAATACTGCTTGGGTCCTGTACTCATTTTCCTCTCTAAAAACCTATAAATACTCGCAGACTGTAACAACATCAAAAGTTAGAAGGAAAAAGACATTTTAATGTCAGTTTGTTTGCCTCCAGCCTAGCAGAGCTGACCCATCATCTCTGCTGTGTGTAAGAGTGAACTGAGTAAAAGAGATCAAGAAGCGCATCCTTTGCGCATTATCTCAGATCAAGAGACACTCTGTTTTTGTAACTTTGATGACATTGATCCTATAATCCTGATATACACAATCAGACTCAAATTAGCAGATAATTACTGGCAGTAAGTTCAATTATATGGATTTGTTTGAACTGTGGTCACAATGATCATAAATGTGTGATATTAGTCAAAATAACATAACCTGGATGAGATGAACTGGGATGGGCTACAGATGTCTGCAACATTGGTTGGAATGAACTTCTGGTTGGAATGAGCTTTTGCCCAGATCTTGCACTTCAGATAACCTGCGTCTTCCTTCTGGAGCCATCAAAATCATTGTAAGCCCATCAAGTTTCTCATTTCAATGCCAGTGCAGAAATAGAAGTACACCTTTGAGTGCAATAAAAATACATGTTGGGTTAATCTCTATTTATATAAATCTAACTCAGATCCCAACACTCTGTCTCCCCAAGCAGTTAATGCCATATAAGCTGCAGGCCCAGTGACAACATTTGTCTTTTGAGTCAAAGGAGCAGGATGGTATTGCTGAAATCCAACCTCATGTGTAGGAATCCCATCCCCTTTCCCTCAAGGTATGCAAATTCTACAACAGGATGCTAAAGTAACAGAGCTGGACCATTTCTCTATGTCTACCAGAAAAACATGTCAGTTAATGTACAGGTTTAGGTTTTTTTTGTCTCATCTAATCCTCTCTCCTTGAAAATGGCACCCATTCTTGAAATCTGGACTTGAATCATTTCCGCTATTTGGATGAATGATGTTGGCAGATGTGGAGTGTTCACTTATCTTCTTTTCTGAGTAAGTGGAGGTATATATGTTGTGCACACCTCATTTCACCCTAACTGACCATTCAAAAAAGGTTGCATCTGGGAAGTACTTGTTTTCTTCCATTAACATTAATTGAAGTCTCCAAGGTAGGTACCATTTCATCTGCTTGTTCATTTTATATTTGAGTTCATTGCAATATTATAATATAATCCACTTTCCATCATGGTCAGGTAATAAAATCAGGGTTATCATCTCCCACCAACCTCTACCATAACCAATTCCTCTTGAGTTATAGAGTTATTTCCCCAGTCTTATTCATGCAGTGGGGCCTCCGTGTAGATCTTTCCATCTTTTTTCTCACTACAGGTTGCTAAAGTGACTTGTTTAGCAAGACTGTTCCTCAAACTGTTTTCCTGTGTACTGTTTATATGGAAGTAATCAGAGGTAACAAATCTGTAAGTAGATAAATTGTATTACTTTCATTGCCTTTCCTAAGTCTACAGTAAATCAATATATTAATGCTTTGTGACTGTAATTGTGGAATTGTTTCTAATACACTATTTTTTCTCCCACTGGCCGCTTAGTAGCATTACTCATAATGCTACTTTCAGAACTGGTTGCTTATATCTGGATGAGTACATCTGATCCACATCTATAAATATCTAAGGAGCGGGAAGCAAAGGGACAAGGCGACTTCTCAGCAGTGTGTGGTAATAGGATGAGGGGAAATGGTCACAAACTGAAGCATAGGAAGTTCCACACAAATGTGCATGGGAACTTCTTCACAGTAAGGATGACAGAGCACTGGAACAGGCTGCCCAGAGAGATTGTGGAGTCTCCTTCTCTGGAGATATTTAAGACCTTCCTAGATGCCTACCTGTGCTTCAGCAGGGGGTTGGACTAGATGGTCTCTAGAGGTCCCTTCCAACCCCCACAATTCTGTGATTCTGTGATCACTGAATGAAAAGAAGCAGCAGGATGAGCATAATGAAAGATGCTGCACTACCATCTCAAAAAGAAACAAAGAAAAACAACAAAACTTGCCTGCAACCAACCAGTGCCCAGTAGATATGTATTATTATGTGCTGCCAGAACAAGTGGTAGGAAGGAAAATGTCTCCTGAGCAGTTCTCCAGCTCAAAAGAATTGGTGGAGCAATCCTGATGTCAGATTATGCCATGTGAAAAAATGGCACTGCACACTAATTTGGATGTAAAACCAAAATAAGACTTTCTATTTACAAATATATTTTAAACATAGTTTTCTAGAAATGACTGTTTTATTGTCTGACTGAAGGGAACATAGTTCAAGGTTTTCCTGTAGGCTACATTTTTGTTTTGTAGCCAGATATCACAATAAAATTATGTAAGTAGAAATGATGCAAGTAAGACACCAAAGTGAGAAAAAATAATCAGCTCATGGAGGAGGAAAATACATTTCACATTCGAAAACATCAGCAGAAACTCTTGTATTTCCATTACAAAAATAGATTACATTCTTAATGTAAAGCCCTCTCTGATATTCTCTGTAATACTATATTGGCCTGCATCCAGTCATTTTGTGAGATAACTCCATTATAAATATTTCCTCGCTAAATCTTCCCTATAAGCCTATAAATGTCTGAAATCTATTTGCAACCCAGTGTATCTTTCATTAGCACTGATGCATTTTGAGGAAAAGTACTGTTAGGGTTGTTCAGCCTCTACCATATTCAATGTAGCAAATGCCTAAAGGTCACCTCTATTTGGAAAAAAAGAATAAAAAGAAAGAAGGAAAGAGGAAGGTGAGAGAACTGGAGGTAGGTTAAATACTGACATTTGTAAGAACTACTGGAACCACAGTGCTAGGAATGTTGAGTTTGAGCTACTATATGTTATTTAAACCAGTTAAACTAAGAAAATGTTAGTCTTACCTTTTTACTTAGATTTTCAAGTATTCTATGGCAATATTAATGCTATGAAAAGTAGGAAAAATGAACATATAAATAAGAAATGATTTGCCCGAAACTGGACAGTAGTGGAAGTAAACAGGAAGTCAGCTGAACTCTGAAGTTAGCTGAAGTCAGTTCACCAGGAAAGATGGACTACCTGCAAGAGCCTCCAAGAGATAAAGAAGAAGCAATATGAGATATGAGCTGCAAATTGAAAACTGCTTCTGATTATGGAATTTGCTAAACCATTTTTAAATGGAGGACGATTTCACTTTTGAATCCTTTGCAAAGCAAACATGATGGCATCAATATTCTTGTAATCCAGAAGAGATCTAGTAGGTCTGGAATCTGTTACATTCATCTGCAGGGGTTTGAAATGGCATTCACCCTCTTCTAATGGGAAAGGCTGACAAATAAAACAAGGAAAGGGTGCTGCTCTCTCCTCTTGGTTCCATTACCATGCATGTGAATTTTAAATTTGTTCAAAAATAGCAAATGTAAAAATGACACAGATTTGCCCAGAAAGGTGATGGATATCTGGTCCCTGAAGAAATTCAGGGTCAGACTGGACAGTGCTCTAAGCAACTTAATCAAGTTGTAGGTGTCCCTGTTTATTGCAAGGGAGAAGGACTCGATGACATTTAAGGGTCCCTTCCAACTCAAATTATTCTATTATATGATTCTATTATAGGGCTGTTAAGCCATTACGCTGAGTTACAAGTCACCATGGAAAACAAGCCTGACACTTCAGTGATATTGAGTATCCATACTGAGCAGAGCACGATGGTAGAAAAGTCTGTGTGAGGGAGTTCCTGGAGAACGTGCCATCCCTTGGTGTTGTGTCTCAGGAGTCTCGCTCAAGGTGGTGTATCCACACTTTCTCTGAGTAATGTTTGGATATTTCGTACAAAACAGAGAGATGCAAGGACAAGAAATTGAAGAAATAGTTGCAGGACACTACTGAGCATTTAGGTCTCACATGTGTAACCTGTTAGATTTAGGCTTTTATTGCCCTCTTTTGTTTGTTTTACTGAGATATATGAGATAGAAGTTTTGTTACTTATATACATCAGATATGTTTTATACGCAGCCCAAGATGATACTTCTTTACTCTACACAGCCCAGACAAGCCAAAAGGCTTGACATCCTTGATTTAGGTTCTCTCAGGAACAGAAGAGCACTGAACTACATCTTCAACACATGAGTGTGTTTCACTGAGCTGTTCCCTTCCCCAGTTTATAAAGATGCCTCAGCCAAGCTTTATTCAGCTATAAATGACCAAACCATAAATAGAACACTTTGAATTAAGCATTTCTGGAAATTCTGGAATGTGAACTGGATGTTTACATTTCATTTATTTTTAAAGGGTAGAGGTTAGTCACCAGAAAGTTCCTCATCCATTCTGTGCAGACAATTCTAACAGGCATCTCACATGAATTCATAAACCAAAACTGTGCAAGTGGGTTATAGCAAGCTCTGCATAAAAACCTACTCTAAAAGAAAAGGCTCACATTCCACTCAATAAAAGAATAATAAAGTGTCAGGTAGAAAATAAATATTGAAACTAATTTTCCACTGGGGAAATCTCTTTGCAGTAACTAATTTAGATGGAGAATAAAACAAAAAGGCTCTATATCTCAACCTAGGCAATAACCTGTCACTCACAACCATGCACCTCTTCTCTCTGCTTATAGGTGATGTCTGCATGGGGAGAGGAGGTGACAATTACCTTACGTTTCCCCTTCTAAATCAAGTCAAACAATGCACAAAAAGAGCTTCTTGCAAAATGATAGCAGTGCATTATGGTCCCTTGGAGTTTTCTTGAGAAATGGAGCAAAGCAGTCAACACAAGTTTTTTACTCTCAACACCATCAATAATTACACGAGATAATAAAGGGACTGCTTTGGTCTTCAGTCAAGAAATCTAAATGCTGTCATGGTGAAGACAGAACCTTTCAGTTGCTGGTGGTGGTTTTCTTGCTTAAATTTTGTTGGATGGTAGAACTGTTTTGAGTTGGAAGGGGCCATCTTGTCTAATTCTTGTGCAGTGAACAGGGATATCTACAGCTAGATCAAGGGCTCGGAGCCAAGTCCAGCTTCTCAACATTAAAACTGGGGGTGAATGAAAAACGTAGGAGGAACAGTAAAATGCCTTCATGTTGAGTGCGATAGCATGGGCTGGAGATCACAAGAGAACTAAAGTCTGGGCCTAGAGCATGAATGTTCAACCTTTTGGCTTGCCTGGGTCACACTGAGTGAAGAGAAATTGATTTGGGCCACATATGGGTCTCTCTGAAAGTAATGTCTCCTATTTATTTCAATGGAAACAACAGCAGATATACAGCGAGCACAGAACATTGTTTGATAAAACAAATTCACAGTTAGAAAGCACTGTTTTTCAACATAGTTTCCACCATTAGCTATGTACCTTCATCAGCAATGAAAAGGAGCCCACATGCCATGCTCATAAAAACCTGAACTAGTGGAGGTGACTCACTGTTGGTGTCACCATTGCTGAAATGCACCCACTGCCTCACTGTGCTCACACCCTCTGTTTGGTCTCCATAAACATTCAGCAAGCACTGATGCGTGTCAATAGGTGCAATTTTTTTTTCACACGAAGGAATTCAGTGGCACATCTTTGCTTCATGCACACTTCCATGTCAGGAACCATTCTGTCAGACTGCCCTTCTGTCATCAGTCACAAGCCACATTGCCATTATGTGACCTGGGTCACATTTCCATTTCTAGATAGGATGAGAAGTAGTGGCCTCAAGATGTGCCAGGAGAGGTTCAGGTTGGATATTCAGGAGAACTTTTCAGAAAGTGTGGTTGGGCTCTGGAACAGGCTGCCGAGGGAAGTGGAGGAGTCACCGTCCCTGGAGATGCTCAAGAAAAAGGCAGAAGTTGCACTGAGGAACATGGTTTTGTGGGCAGTATTGGTGGTAGAATGATGGTTGGACTAGATGATCTCTCACAGAGGTCTTTTTCAACCTTAATGATTCTATTCTCCTTTTGGTCTCCATCCTCTTGGAATCAAAAATGGGGATATTGTCACTATACATCTACAGGAAATAAAAAGAAAGGGCTAAAGGAAAAAAAAAGAAGAGAAAAGTCACCTAGAAGCACTGTTCATGCCTGCTGATAGGCTGTGTCTGAGTTGCCCCACTATGGAACACGTTCGTCTTTGTCTTCATCCCTGACTACATGGAGAAGAGAATCATGACCTTGTTGCAGTCCTTCTGATGGCACATTTCAGTGTACAGTATCCAGAAGACCACAGCAACTGATCTGAACTTGAGGAGGACAAATCACTCAATTGAAAAGACTGCAGTGTTGTTACAGGAGTTCAAATACCTCTTTTTAAAAATAAATACCCTTCCACCAACATCGTCCTCAAGCCTAAATGGGTGTGTGAAAAAAACAGCCATCACTATCCTCCCCATTTTAGTCTCATGTTTGTGTTGCTTCAGAATCTCATCTTACCATTCCCCAGGATAAGGAAACTTGTCTTCTTGCTGTACCTGTAAAGCATCATGTAATTTTATGTGAATGATGCATTAAAATAAATAACTGTACATTACTGTGTCTGAGGGCCTCAAGCCCAGAAAATAAATTGCCCATCTCACTTTACAGCTTTACACTGGCACCATGAAGAAGTAGCTCATTAACGAGTGAAGGAGGATGGAGGAGGGGGGGAAATCCAATTTCTAGCTTGCAGTATTTTGCCAAATACATTGATAACAATTTCTGCTATTAGTCACTGTCAGGAATGCCAGAGTCGTTACTGAAATGGTGTGGCCAGAGGGCACCCTGCATCACAGCCTGCTGCAGAGTCTGAAACACTTAAATAAACATTATAAGGTACAGCAAAACTGTTTGCATTTGAATGTTAGAGTAATTAAAGTAGTACTTGTCTCTGTTGGCAACAGATAGTGAAGCTGAAGGGAAAAGCTCACCTTTTCCTTACCAGCTCTCAGCTGTGCTGTGGTTGTTGTCCGGGCTGCATCTGCATGTGCTTTGGTAGGACAGTTCTGCAGGGACCTGAGAGCACTCTCCTTTCGTGATGTCAGCTGCACATCTTTCGGAAAGCTAAGCTTTGCTGTACAACACCCTGCCCATGGTCAGGAAGTCAGGACTCAGATGTGAAGACAGAAGATGTGTTTGAATGATGAGAAGAGAGGCATACACAGAGCTGTCAGCCAAGATGAAAAATCACACTGCCCCAAAACAGAATGTGACTGGTCAGTGATTGCCTGTGTGATCTTCCCTCCATAGAATCATAGAGTCCTTAGAGTTGGAAGGGACGTTTAAAGGTCATTTAGTCCAATTCCCCTGCAGTGAAACAGGGACATCCACAGCTAGATCAGGTTGCCCAGGGCCTGATGCAGCCTCACCTTGAAAGTCTCCAGGGATGGGGCATCAACCCTGGATTGATGCCCTCGAGGCAGCCTGTTACAGTGCCTCACCTCTCTCACTATGGAAGTTTTTTTCCTTATATCCAACCTAAATCTAGCCTCCCTGAGCTTGAAGCCATTTTCCCTTTTCTGTCATCACGGACATTGCTAAAGAGTCTGTCCACATCATTCTTGTAGCTGCCCTTCATATACTGAAAGGCCGCTCTCAGGTCACCTTGCAGCCTTCTCTTCTCCAGGCTGCACAGCCCCAGCTCTTTCAGCCTGCCTTTGTAAGAAAGGAGCTCCATCCCTCGCATCATTTTTGTGGCCTCTGGACACACTGTGCTGAGTACTCCACATCTGGACGTAGTACTCCAGGTAAAGCCTTAACAGTGCAGAATTAAGGGTTGTCAGGACCATGATCCTCAAAAAAGACTGTTCATCATGTTTTAGAATGTGTTTCTGTTATTTACCAGCCTATGGGTATTTCTTTTTTTTTTTTTTTTTTTGTCTAAAATTCAGTGCCCTAGAGCTCACATTCCCCAGGGGTTTCCTTAGGAGCTCAGTATTGCAGGGTCATTTTGGACCTGGCTTTTCCATTGGTATAAAGGTATCTATCACCTGTAAGACCTAGGGAAGCTGAAACCTGTTGTATGTATTACTAACTCTCATCAGTATAACGGAGATAACAATTCACCTTTCTAGCACACTGCAAAAGTTAGTTAATGCTTAAGGAGTGCTTTAATGATGTAAAATGTGGCAAAAATGCCAAGTATTATTATTGTTCTACTTTGTCTTCCATTCAAATATAAAGGGGGAGTATGCAGCTACTTCCTAAGTGTCTCCCAGGGGTGTTTCTAAAGCAATTATGTTGGCTGACACCGTCAAGCTTCAGAAAATAGAAGCAATTCAGAGGCTGACCAATCAGCCCCTTTCCCAGCAGACAAATCTAACGACTTCAAAGCTATTCATTAAGCAGCACTATGAATTGATTACATAAATTAGCATGCCGTTGACAAGGCAGAGGAGGGAGGAGAAAAAGGGAGAGAGGCCGAGGTAACACATCCCTCATTTGGCAAAGAGGGTGGTTATTAAGAGCCTAGAGCTAACGAAGGAGACATATCCATTAGGCACATGCCACCACAAAGGATTGATAGCTCTCCCTGAAAGGACTGCTCTCTTGTCACTGGGGTTATATTTGTTCTAGCTTGTTGATCTGATGGTAACTCTGTCATGTTTAACAAGGAAGTACAGCTTGTAGAGAAGAGAAAGAAAGATGATAAACTTGCTTCAAAGCCATTACTGAGAGCTTCTAAGCCCAAGCAATGCAAGGTCTCACTGTTAAAAAGGAACACATGCAAAGAGGATTTTCCATGTGAAGCATCTGTATTTGGGAGAGCTGTAGGCAGAGCTACTGAGGAAAAAATATTTCAATGAAACTTTGAAGAACCAAGTCTAACAAGTACTCTTGAACCCTGTATTTGTTGAAAATGTCTAAATCTCCTTACAAGTTCCCTTGAGACTAGCAAACCTATATTAGAACTAAATGAATCAGATCCTCTCACTGAAAACCTCATTGAAACTTAGCTACTCTCCATTGCTGCAGAGCCCATCTGCCTATGCTGCTGCCTGGAGCCTGCCTTCCTTCTGCAATATGTGGAGCACAGCCCAGTCCCTGCTCCGCTGTAAAATCCCTACATATATTTCAGTTTCAGGTGGGTCAGTCCTGATCTGCCAACATCATCTCTTCCTGCAACACAAGTGTTATTTCACATCACAACTTCATTCCATGCTGCCACTTTATTCAGTTCCTTTCCCAGGTGTGATTTCAACATTGTCTGCATGCAGTATTACTTCCTCTTTCAATCCTGCCAGTGCCTTCCTGTCAAATTTAGCCCAGAATATACATGTGTAGTTCTAAGCATAGACAAACCCCTTGACTCAGTTATTGGTAGTTTTTCATAGAATCTCTTGAGTTGGAAGGGACCTCTAGTCACCAAACTGGGACAACTACAGAGCTACAGCTCAGTCAGGTTGCTCGGAGCCCTGTCCAGCCTGACCTTGAATGTCTCCAAGGATGAGGCATCCACCACATCTCTGGTCAACCTGTTCTAGCGCATCACCATCCATATCATGAAATACTTTTTCCTTACATCCAGTCTGAATCTCCCCTCTTTTAGGTTGAAACCATTTCCTGTTATCCTCTCACAGTAGGTCTTCCTAAAGATGCTGTCCCATTCTTTCATTTGGTTCCCCCTTTGGATACTGAAATGCCATTCTTGGGTCTCATCAGTGCCTTCTCTTCTCCACCCATAGGAATTGCCTTTGGCATTGAATTAAGGGAGGATCAGCTGGGTCAGTGATGTTTTGAAGCATGTTCAAGTAATCTCTAATTAGAGGAACAGAAGTGTGTTGTTCAGTCCTTTAGACCCTCAAATTAAGTAAATGCTGAAGTGCTCCACTCAATTGGAGGCCCCAGGAAGTTCAGGGTGAGTTTTCTGCTGTGTTTGGAAGCTGCCACAATCCATTATTCTGAGATCAGCTTGGGCACTGAAACCAAACACAACCTCTTGGAAAAAGCAGCTGTTAAACAAAAGGCACACTTCATTCAGTCACGTTTCAGAGACAGCTGTCTGCTTGGCGAGTTTGCTGCTGCTGTTTGTCTACCACAGGCTTGCTTACTGCAAAGAGATGACACCATTGTCATTTTACGACTGACATTAATTAACAAAATATTTTGTGCTCTTTAAAGAAGGAATTATCTTTTATTCCCATTCTCCAAGGGGTAAGAATGTTGGATTCAATATCCATTCTGGTTTCTTCCACATTTGCAAGAGAACATGTCTTGATTTAAAAAGGAGACAAGTAACAAGGTGGTGAACATGGCTCTGGGAGCAGATTTCCCCTGCTTCAGATGGCTTGCTAGTTTCTGTTGGAGGAAAAAAAACTGGGTTTGATGGATCACCAAGAAAATCCATTATGGCAAATGAATGCTGATGGCAGCTGTACAAATTCAGGGCAACTGAGTTTCCATGTTACAATAAGAATTCAGCTTGATCAGAAACTACAAGTGCATCATTCAATATTGGTCATTAGATTGATCAGCTTTGTGTAACAATTGAACTTCAGAGTGGGTTTTTTCATCTTTCACCATTAAAGTAATTCAGTGGATTTCTTATTAACCAAGCAATAAACAGCAGGGATGGAGTATCTTACTAACTCAAGCTTCCTAAGGATTACACAGAGCCGACAGTATTATACTGTTGTTCCTTTGCATATTTTATTGACTCTGGGGGAAATATTACATCTGTGATTTCCACATTGCCAGACTATTGTACACTCTTCAGTGATTGTCCTGTCTATTGTTTATGATCTGTCAACTTCCACACTATTTTAAAAGACAATTGGACTGCCTTAATGCAAGAAAAATCTGGATATCTCTCTCTTTTTCTTTTTTTTTTAGCTCAACATAGGAAAGGCTATTTTTTATGACTAGAAACCTATCATTGCCATTCATTGAACACTTTTCCTTCTTATTGCAGGTAAACACTGAGCTTAACAGTTTTCAGCCTTGAAAAAATAAATAGTTTCACAGCCGATCCAAGGAAGTCTTTGGTAAATATCATGTCACCATGAAGTGCCACATTAATTCAGTGTGTGAAATACAAGCATGAAGTCTAAGGTAAAGCCCGTGTTTTCGTATGTCCCAGTATTTAATTACCCATTACTGTGTACTTTGCAGGATTTTTGGAGTGCAGTAAGTAGTAATTTGCATGTTTCACAGACAGGGAGTTGGAAAATGCCTGAAAAATGTACAGTGGCAGCTCCTGAAATACAGTTCAGGTGTACTGTCCTCCCATCCTATATGAAGTTCAGTGCCTCCAGATTTGATTAAAAGGTGAATGAACTAACTAGGCCTGGATGAGGTAGAAAGCTTGGTAAGAGAAGACACAAATCTTGCTGTCAGAGAGACGTCTGAATGTTTTTCTGCAATAATTAGTGGTGGGAAATTAAAGTGAATTTGTCAGTTATTTTTTCCAAGACTTGGCATTAATACTTGATCCAAACAGTGGTCTTAGATTTATTTACACAACTACCTGGTACTGTAGGGACAGAGCAGTGGCAATAGTCATCCTGAACCACCTGATACAGTGGCTTTTACCCATTGCACTTCACCCTGCAACTCATTGCAAGCCTGAAATTTATCTGATCAAGAGTATCCAGTGTGGGTTTGGCTGTTGAGGGTCAACAAAACCAGCTACTTTTGTTATCATTTGCAAATTAGCTAGGGGCTTTCTGCAGATCAGATAATGCCTGGATAACCTGGCAAGTGCACTTTTCTCATGGCTTGGAAGTGGGATTCTTCTAACAGGTCAAGCCATGCTTCTTGAGTGCTTCCTATAGCTGCCACCAAAAGACTTTTCTTTGATGAAAACCATGAATTATCACTGAATCACAGAATTTTAGGGGATGGAAGGGACCTCTAGAGATCATCTAATCCAACCCCCGTGCCAATGCAGCTCTCTAGACCAGGTTGCACATGTAGGCGTCCAGGTGGGTCTTGAATAACTTCAGAGAAGGAGACTCCACCACCTCACTGGGCAGCCTGTGCCAGTGCTCCAGCACTCTCACTGTGAAGAAGTTCTTACACATATTTATGCGGAACTTCCTATGCATCAGTTTGTGATCATTTCCCCTCATCCTATGACCAGGCACCACTGAGAAGAGTCCGGCCTCTTCGCTTTGCCTCCCGCTCCTTAGATATTTATAGACGTGGATCACATCCCCTCTGAGTCTTCTTTTTTCAAGGCTGAACAGCCTCAGGTCTCTCAGCCTTTCCTCGTAAGGGAGGTGTTCCATGCTCTTTCTAATTTCTGTGGCCAACTTGCTGAGGGTGGACTCTATCCCCTCATCAAGGTAATGGATGAAAGTGTTGAACAGGACCAGACTCAGCACTGACTCCAGAGGAACACACCGCTAATTATGCACTTCTGGAGGACAAATATCTATCTCACAAGTGAAACAGCACAAATAAGAGACAAAGCAATAGCAAAACACTCACTGTGTTTTGGAAACCATTGAAATGATCACAGTAATTCTTCTTGCTAGAGACTCCAAGCATCTTTTCAAACAAAAGTCAATAGAGAACTTTCTCCTTTTATGATAAAGGGAAGAAGAGAATTTACAGAGCCAGACAGCAGTACACCCATTCAAGTTCTCCTAAGCTTCCATTAGGCTCCTAATGAAAGCTTAGCAGAGAGTGTAGCCAGCAATTAACAATTAGCAACAATTAACTATTCCTTCTGTTTCTTCCTGCTGGAAAAGGGATGCAATTAAAATCTCTTTCCCTGTCCCTGCCCTGCTTCCCTTTCTATCTTGGGAATTATATTATCAGGGTATTCTTTCATTTAGCTAAGTATCTGCCTTTACTTGCAGTAAATGCCTACTGCCTTAGGGATAGGTATTTGGAGATGCCTGAAGACACAGCTGAGCACTTCCTTCTTAAAACTCGTAAGGTATTTTTCTGCATGATATAAATATGCATATAATTGCTATTGATGCATGAGATAAGGAGGAACAAGGAAACTGGGACACAGAAATCTGTTAAGTCGTGCCATAGGGAAAGCAGTTAACAAGGGTAGACAAAGGGGTAAGGGAAGGAGTAAATTCACCCAGTGAGAGCATGGAGCTAGGGTTGCCTGTCAAGCTTAAATCCATTCAGTCTCTTACAGGTGGAACTCACAGATACTGTGCCTGGGATATGAGTCTGTTCTTTGTGTTGTTTATGAAGTAATGAAGTGCTCTATGAGATGAATCTGATTTTGCAGGTGGGCTTCTGAGGTTTACTGAGTGTTTCCCTAATACAGCAATTACCTGAGCAGTTCCTGCAGTAGATCTGGGATATGTGAATCTTGATCACGTAGACTTAAGCTAAGAAAACAAATTATAGGGCTTAGTGTTAGGAGTCTGAGGAACTGAATGGGTAAAACAGGACAGCAGAATTCTAATAGGAGAATAAAGGAAACCTGTTTCTGCTAGGCATAAGCCTGTGATGCAAACAGAGAAATCAACATCTGTCTGACAAGGGGCTGAATGCTGAAGAGAGAGTTACACATTTGGAATTTAAGGAGAAGAATTAAGATAATGTGGCATGACTGGCAGAGAACTGATGTTAACTGAAGTCCTTCAGGACTGGGTAGTGAGATAAGTTGTCTGGAGGTGGTGCTGAGGCTGTGATGTATCTCTTTGTCTGGACTTGCATTTGAGCAGGAGCTCATGCTAAAGCAAAAAAATACATATACTCCTTTTTAACCTGGAAGACTTAAACATCCTACTTGCAATCTTGGAAATAAAATGCTGCTTTTCAGTGTTGTTCTGAGGAATCTTTGATGCAATGGTCACTTGGACTGAAAGCAATGAGGCTGTCTATGAATGATGAGCAAATTTTAGAAGAGTCTGAGGTTAAAAGAAGTCTGAATTAAGCAGAGGGGTACATCAAAACTGGTCTGCCATGGCAGTTCTTGATTTCAAAGGGCTCAAGGTTGGACATTTATGTGAAAACTACTTGGAATGGAAACGCAGTGAAAATACATAGATAAGTCAGACTAGGGAACTAAATCAATTTTTATCCCCAGAGCACCCTTGTGGTGAGACTTCTGACTTCAGCTTTCTGAAATTTAGATACATTGATTATGTTAGTTGTCCTCTGGAGACATCTGTCTCTCCCTGTTAAAGAAGACAATTGATCCTGTCCTGTGTAAATGTCTTAAATAGGTGGGATAAACTGCCCTCTGGAGGTGCTTGCCTCCTTACTAGGGAAATAATTTACACGTGGTAAGTATTTCTAAAAAGATAAAATTAAGTGATGTTGATAGATCCTTTTGAAAGGAAATTGAGACCCTGCGAAGGTGGGTGGGGATGAGGAGATAAATAGTCATTTACCGAAGAAAACAACATCTCAAGGTTACTGACATTTGTAATAAAATAAGAATGATTATATCTCAGGTGGCAATTTCAGAACCATTTGTAATGTGTATACGCACACCTGAATATACATAGATATCACCAGAAACAGCAGTCTCTAGTAAAGCAGCTTCTTGATACAATTGGTAGTGCCAGATGCATCTAAAGACACTTCATACTGCCCTGCAGAAAGCCCCCTCCAAAATTCCTGAGTTCTGAACTATTTGGCTGCTCAGATTTAACTACCTGCTTGTTATGTGACTTGCTGGTTACAGGGCTGAGCTGAGGAATTTCCTAACACTTTTGGAAAGGATGAAGCAAAAATCACTTTGCTGATGTTCACACATC
Organism: Cyrtonyx montezumae; assembly: GCF_038088225.1. Lineage (NCBI taxonomy): Eukaryota > Metazoa > Chordata > Aves > Galliformes > Odontophoridae > Cyrtonyx > Cyrtonyx montezumae. The sequence goes on along the minus strand of NW_027072034.1, from coordinate 157,666,594 downwards.
TAGGCAAATAGTTAGCCTGGAAAGTGAGTCCCCTGAAAGATAAGATGGATTTTTTAATGCGGGATAGTCTCCAGCCATATGAACTTTCCAGCTGCCAAAATACTGATGGCTGCACAGGTGAGAAAGCAGAAATGACAGCGATTGGATATTAGGAAAGATTTATTCTCTGAAAGAGTGGTGGGATATTGGAACAGGCTGCCTGAGGAGGTGGTGGAGTCACCATCCCTGAAATTGTTGAAGAACCATGGAGACGTGGTACTGAGGGATGTGGTTCAGTGGGCATGATGGTTGGGCTACATGAGTTTAGCAATCTTTTTCAACCGTAAAGATTCTATGATTCTGTGACACAGAGGACCTCTTGTTATAGCAGATTGTGCTAACACTGAGGTGACAGTGTGAACTTTATTAGCAGATTAAGCAAGTTCAGTTGTCCTGTGTTCACTACTGATCATGAACCTATGTGCAGGAAGTTATGAGAAGTAAGTAATTGACCAAAGTTCATTCTAACTCTGATCTAGTTGAACTTTTCTGCATTTCTGTGCTCAGAAACTACCACCTGTCTACATCCAGCACAGACTGAGTGACTCAGGAAGAGGTACTGATATTATGTCCCACTAACTGATCTATGAGTGTAAGAGTTGTTGTCTAATTAATTTCCTGTTTCTAGAATGTTAATACTCTGAAGACTATATTTTATATAGCTTATGTCAATTTTATCATCCAGCTCAGAGGATAAAAGGTAGGAATTAAAAAGTTCTAAGAAGGAACAGCCCACAGATATTCACTGCAAGCTCAGGAGTGAGAAAACTAACATTAAACTACTCATTAGTCTTAGGGGAGCTGTGCAGAGCAGTGTGGTAATCACCCCACACATTGTTTCAGAGATGCAACAGAAGAGGTGTGGTGCTTGAATGTCCTATTAAGGTTATTGGGAGCCATGATCTTTTTACAAGCATGTTTATGTCTATGATTGCACCTGGTACAGTTAGTAAAGTTGTGTAAGCGGATATCCATATGTACTGGAACCTGTTGCCTCAATATGGATGTCTACCACTCTATGAAAGACCCTAAAATGACACCTTTATCTCCAAGAGGACATGGTTTTCCACTGGATCAGTCATTCTATTATTTAAAAACCATTAGCCTGGCTTCTGTTTGACTGCTCTTTTCTGATCCTAATCACATCTCAAATCCAGGGTGGTCATCACCGTGTGAGATTACTGAGGGAATACTGTGAAGTTGCAGGCTGAGATGACCTATTCACAACCAAGATTTCCATTAGCACTGGGTCTACAGTGTAAGATAGTGTCTAGAAAATGGTTTATAAGCTTTTCTTTCCAGCTCTGTATCTTCTGAAATACCATTAAATTTCATAATTATTACAAACTTAAAACTCTCTCTTCAACTTATAAAAATTCAGCAAGTGTCTATCGGATTATCTGAACCAAAGTAGTCTTCACATGCCTGTCAATAACACTAACATACAAAAAAATTCAGCAGAGGCTTCTTTGTCTTCACATCTACAGTGCTCTATCAGTAAAAATTAAAGACATGTTTGTTTGAAATAAGTTACAATTAAGAATGCCTTTTCCTATTGTACATTAAAGGACTTGTCTTCTAAGCAATCTGCACAAATCCCATTAACACCAATGACAGAATTCGTGCGAGTAACTCCCCAAACACCACTTGGAACATTAAGCCCTTTACTTAATTCAATATCAGATAAAAATGAACTAAGAAAATGCAAAGACTTGATATTCTGCTTTGTGTTTCACAATGGACTGGAGAATCTCATACAGAGACATGCACGCACACGTAGATGCAAAAACTTAACAATTGTAAATTGAAACAGAAAGCTGTTTCTCATTAAAGTTAAAGAAGAAAGAAGAAAACAAGAAAAGGAAAAAAAGCTCACCCAGAACAATTACAAGATGCCTGTGCAATAGCAACTCCATTCCCAGAAGAGACATAAAGCTTTGAAACTTGCTATATTGGGTTTCAGAGGAATCACAACAGAAAATGTTATCCCCTAACAATGGGTGCAGTATTGCACAGATTGCAGTTAAATTTCCAGATTCTTCTTCACTTTCCGTGCCTCTCCTTCCCCTCCAGTTGCTTATCCCATGAGGGATTAGACAGCCTGACTGGCTCCAAGCTCCTTCTAAGTCATAGAATCACAGAATGATGTAGGTTAGAAGGGACCTCAAAGATCATCTAGTTCCAACCTCCACTCATGAGCAGGCTTCCCACCCACCACCTCAGGCTGCCCAGGGCCTCATCCAACCTGGCCTTAAATGCTTCCAAGAATGGGGCATCCATAGCTTCTCTGGGCAGACTGTGACAGTGCCTCCCCACCCTCTGAGTAAAGAATTTCTTCATGAAGTCAAAGACTGCCTTCTGTGCACGTGGGCCAGATTCTTCCACCAGAGGATTTGGTCATCAGTGTATTTCTACTTCTTGGTAAGGACCCTCTTTAAAACTTGAGATCTGTGGGCACAATCTTTTCTTTCACTTACATCACTGTCAATAAATAAAAAGCTTGCTCTGAAAGTAATGCCTCCTATTTATTTTCATGGAAACTGCAGCAGTACAGCGTACAGTGTACAAAGAGCACAATAACAATATTTGGTAGAAAAAAATATCAGATACAAAACAGTATTTGTCAAGCATTTAAAAAGATGCATAGCACCATTAGCCACGCATTTCTGACAGCAACAAAAAGAGCCTGCATGCCCCTCTTGTAAAAATTTGCACTGTCAGAGGTGACCTACTGTTGCTGTCATCACTGCTCTCATAGGGATGCATTCTTCCTAGCAAACTGAAGGAGAGGGAAGGTCTTCTACTGGCTTCTGAGGTGCATTAGAGATCCTTGAGCTATAGAAATGGAGAAAAGTATTCTCAGTTTTGCATTTCAGTGCTGTTTGATAAACAGGAACATCATGGGCTGCCTCAGTGATTAATCTGAGAAGAGAAGACAACAGGTCTTTCCTAATGGAAAAGTGTGTATGAATTTATTTCAGGTACTATTGTGGAAGATGTTCTCATATTCTCTCACCTGTGACAACTTGGGCTAAAAAGGGAAGTCAAGCTCTATTGCACCAGCTCTTGTGGATTCTAAAGTAGCACAGGAAAACAAATGAGGGATCTTCCCCAGTGAGGTCATAGAACTGTTGTATTGTTTGTGTTGGAAGGGATCCTTAAAGGTCATCTAGTCCAACTCAATAGTTGAGGACTAATTCAGCCTAATGTAGGTCCTTTGAGGCATTAATACTACAGATAGGACAGTCCTCTGATGATGTCCAGGTTTCCAACTCTTTTCTCCTTTTATGCTTGGCTCTATTCTCTTCATAACAGAGCATGAAAACAAAGTGAAATGTATGGTAATCAGGAGCAGGCCATTGAGTGATTGCAGTTGTGTCTGTGCTGTGCTCAAATCCTCTTTGGCTAGAAAAATTCCAGCTGTGGAGGCTGTGAAACAGAAAGTTGTGTTGGTAAAGTACACTTCGGGCCAATAATACACCCAGGAGTCCAGCAGCGCTCATCGAGTTCCTGTGAAAACTTGGAGATTAACCCAGAATCACAGAATCAGTACGGCTGGAAAAGACCTCTAAGACCATCTAGTCAAACATCAACCCATCACCACCATACTCACTAAACCATGTCCCTCAGTGCCACAGTTCAGATATTTGATGGTCATTCCAACTGTTAACTAAAACGTAATGTTGCCTGCAACCTGAGATGAGCGTTGCATTTTGTGGGGATCTCATCCAACACACTCTTCCCTAGCAATATGTGTGATTTCACCCTGCAGCAGTGGAAACAGTTTCTGACTTTTGCAAGCTCTCCACATCTCAATGGTGAATCTGTGGGGGTGATAGTAACACCTTCACCTCCTGAAAATGTTCTCATCTATTGCTGGAGACAATGCAAATTGCCCTGGAGAGAATATCTCCTGAGCATCTCTCTCTTTGTATGCTCTTGCCTGGGGAAGTTTGCACTTCCTATGCAACCTGCTGATACACATGAGAAGATCCTATGGACTCTCTGATATGCTGTCAGCAAAAGGACCACAATGAGGTCCTTCAGCCTTGTGTGGGGGGGAAGTACAGTTGTACATAAGAGAGCATTCTGCATCTGAAACAGCAGAACCTTAATAGTACCCCAATAAAATAAAGCTGTTAGGTGTATCGCTTTTAAGTGTGAGAGCAAGAGCCTAGAAAGTGGGGAAAAAAAAAAAGAAAAAAAAGGCATTTGGGGAAATTAATTCAAGTGATACCTACACAGATTCACTACCTCATAGGAGTAAAACTAGGATAAATATATATATGTATTACATTTTGTGGTGAGTGGTGAGTGGAATCAAAGTTCCTGCTGTTGAATTTGAACCTGATTGCTATCTTCTTTTCTTCTCCTCTTTCTATTGCTATGTGCAGATCCCACTTGTACAAGAAAAACTTCACATGATTGTTATGAAGATCTATTTGGTTTACATATGTTAACAAAAAGGGACTTTTAAGCTGTTTTAGGGTATTATAAAAGAGAACAAAAGACTGCTGTTCATCCTAGGCTGAGCCAGGTAAGAAGCTGATGTCTTTTTCTCCTCAGAATTAATGACCATTACTCTGGCATCCAGAGCAAGCTTACGAAGTGCTAGCAGCTTTTGCAGGAGCTAAGGGCCCTTCCCATCTCTCTCTTTAGCTACTGGGAGTTGTGTACAGAGTGAGAGTGTATTATTATTTCTGGAGCAAATGCATACTCAAGCATTCCCAGTCCCACGTCCATCACAGATGTTGCAATCCCTGAAGTGATATGGCAGTGTCCAGTTGATCCAGAAATATTGGAGATTCACAGCTGATCAGGATCCTTCATAACTTTTTATTGCTAGAAGCTCTTGCTTGACTTAACTTTAGGCATGCCTGGACGTACCCTACTATTTGCAGTTGCCTTTACAATTTCAGATCTGCCCTTCTGTGTCATGGAGCACAAATTGGAGTAGAGAGCCACTGAGGTGCAAAGGTGCAAACTGGGAGCTTTACACTACAAAGCTTTATTCTAAAATATACTTATTCAGAGACAAGCACAACGATGGCATCACTAGATGCTACAGGGAAGCTGCCAGCAGTAACATCATCTGTTGTAACCGCCAGATCATATGCTCTATGTCCCCAGCTAAGGACTCATGAAGAAAATTATTATCATAGCTGTTTGCTTGAAATTTAATCACTCTTCACTGTGAATTTTCCACTTTTACATTTATTAATTGCTACATTAATCTCCAGTCTTATTAAGCTTTTCAAAACGAGATGGCTGTTCAGTGCCAACGTCAGCGTGGTAGCTGTGCCGGGGAATATTACACCTCATCATCCAAATGCCATCACTTCTTTTTTATGTTGTAGAAATGCTGGCGAATAGCTTGTTGCTGGAGGTCTTATTTTGACACCCATCCAGAGGTCAAGTTAAACAAATGCCAGATACAAGTAAGATTTCTCTAATTGCTCCTGCCTTGCGAAGGGGAAACAGTCAAGCTGACACCTCAAGGTGTCTTGCATCACTATTTCCTCTACTTCTAAGATTTTATGACTTATTAGGGAAGACAGTGTAATTACATCTTCAGCTGAGATGCAGTTATAAAATCAACTTATGATAATTGAGTACAGACTGTAGCAAGAGGTGTATCATGCTTAGGTAAATATTGTAGCAGCAGAGGGAGGGAGAATCATCATTAAATTTCATTGAAAGGCATGAATCTTGAAATTAAAAAAAAGCAATAATGATACTAACAACATTAGCAGTAGCAGCAACAATAGGGTTAGTATTAATTATTATTATTAGTCTTGGAAACCTGTCTGAAAATCCTGTGAATTAAACAGAATTATCTACATTTTTGTATTCACTCTGTATTCCGAATATATAATGCAAAGAAATAATATAAAGAAATAAAAGAAATAATTTGAGGTATTTCCTCAGAGACCTGGAAATCCAACTTTAATTTTCTGGGTCTTTCTTATGGGGTAGGTAACTATGTGGTGGTGTTCACACTGCTGCTTACTTGAATGCTTCATCTTGTCCACAAATCAGGGGAAGGATCTTTCCCGAATTAATTGTGCATGAAAAACTGCAACACTAAAAATGGAGGCCAGCCTTCAACATCTTGGCCTATGAGGTCAGAAACAAGGCTGGTAGATATTTTTCCCCTGAGGGAACCACATATGACAACTGTGTTTCATGTGTTGGAAATTAATTTCAGGAACTCAGTTGGAATATACTGCCAGTGTTTTACTAAAATCACTTTGCCTTATATTTCTCAAAAATTAGCTCTTTGCAGAGCTCTGAGCACGTCTTCCCTAGGATGGGGCAGAAACTTAAAAACCGATGTCTGATCTTTGCATTACTTCTGAATGACTGCATAATAAGCTGCAGGGAGATATATGGATTTATTTTCACCCCTGGATTCTGAAGAATATCGTATAACATCCATCATTCTGATCTTTTAGCTTTATGTCACTGTCTGCTTTGGCTCATAATTATTTCCTTGTATAAATCCTTCCCATCCTCACCTTTTGGTGAGGACATTTGTGATCTAGCAGGTCATGAGTCAAAACATAATCAGTATCCACTGGCCCAATACTTTAAGACTCTTTGGACAGGTCACTTCTCTGACTATCTGTGGCGGTGTACTTCTCTAAGAATTGACTGTGACTGCAGCATCATAATGAGTTGCACAGAGAGATTTTCATTTCAAGAATTTGTGACATCATAAAAAAATTTCCTGTGGTTTCACTGCTTTCTAATTCACCCCAAACCCACTTGCTTATCCATGTTTATTTTTGCTTGAAAAAGAACGACCATTTCTGGCGAGCTATGAGAAACAGAGGCCCATGGGCAGAGACATTTTGTTCCTCTCCTGTTGCTGTATCCATGAGAGACATCTGAATGGGATTGACTGAGCAACATCAAAATGAGGGCCATCTGAATCCCTGTTAGTTAATTTTATAGATTCTGTGCTTACTTCCTCCCAGGCATACAGCAATGTAGAAATACATTTTATATTGCAGTGCGTGCCAACTTCAAGTTGGATATTAGGAAAAATTTCTTCTCAGAAAGAGTAGTGAGGTATTGGCACAGGCTGCTCTTGGAGGTGGTGGAGTCACCGTCCCTGGAGGTGTTCAAGAACTGTATAGGTGTGGCACTGAGGGTATGGTCAGTGAGCATGATGGGGATGAGTTGATGGTTGGACTGGATGACATTAGGGTCTCCTGCAACCTTAATGATTCTATGATGCTCTAATTCTTTTTGACCATCGCATAGCTTTCTTCCAGAGCTACAGAATGGTTATTCCCATGTTTCAAGAACTGCTGTGCAGCTGAAGTTGTGTTTACTGCATTTCTGCATTATGGGCTGTGGCCTGACAATCTTGCACTTCTCCATCCTCCTTTGACGGTTGCTCACAGTATTATTACTCTTTTATTCCACCCTTCTCCCTGTTGCTCTCCTAAAGCATCTTTAAAGGCCGCTCTGGTGTTAACTCACCTACCTACCGTTGTTCTTGGTTCATGTTTTCCTGCTACTGGGGAGAATTCGCAGGTACATGAAACCCAAACTCATAGAATCATAGAATCATAGATTCATAGAATCATAGGTGTTGGAAGGGACCTCAAGAGATCATTGAGTCCACCCCCCTGCCAAAGCAGGTTCCCTACACCAGGTCGCACAGGTAGGCGTCCAGGCAGGTCTTGAATATCTCCAGAGAAGGAAATTCCACAACCCCCCTGGGCCGTTCCCCCTTGTCCTGTCTGCACACACTGCTGAAAAGAGTCTGGCCTCGCCACTTTGTCCCCTACACCTCAGATATCTGTAAACCTGGATCAGGTCCCCTCTCAGTCTTCTTTTCTCAAGGCTAAACAGACCCAGTTCACTTAGCCTTTCTTCACAGGGGAGATCCTCCAGGCCCTTCACCATCTTTGTGGCCCTGCGCTGCACTCCTTCTAGACCTGTCTTTTTTATACTGGGGAGCCCAGACCTGGACACAGTACTCCAGATGAGGCCTCACCAGGGCAGAGTAGAGGGGGAGGATCACCTCCCTTGACCTGCTGGCCACACCCTTTTCAATGCACCCCAGAATGCCATTGGCCTTCTTGGCCATGAGAGCACACTGCTGGCTCATGGTCAACCTGCCGTCCACCAGGACACCCAGGTCCCTCTCTACAGAGCTCCTCTCCAGCAGCTCATTCCCCAGCCTGTACTGGTGCATGCAAATATTCCTCCCTAGGTGCAAGACTCTACACTTGCTTTTGTTAAATTTAATCCGGTTTCTGACTGCCCAGCTCTCCAGCCTGTCCAGGTCTCGCTGAATGGCAGCACAGCCTTCAGGCGTGTCAGCCAATCCTCCCAACTTCGTATCATCATCAAACTTGCTGAGGGTGACCACTATCCCCTCATCAAGGTCATTGATGAAGATGTTGAACAAGACTGGACCCAGCACGGACCCCTGGGGGACACCGTTGGTCACAGGTCTCCAACCGGACTCTACACCGCCAACGACAACCCTCTGTGCTCTGAAAAGTGTCTTTCCTAGATGCCCTCCGAAGGCAATGACAAAAGGCATGTCCTTAGGGCAACTCAATTTGGCCAGTAAAAATCTCACTGCTGGTGCTTCTTTCTAGAGATCACAAAGGGAACCCCAAAAGTGTCAAAACTCTGCAAAGGACAAATCTCGACTGTCCCTTCCTGCAAAGTGCATGGGGTCACTCAGAACAAAGCTACTAACAGCAAAGCCAAGAGATGGTTTCCTCCTTCTCAGGCAGAACAAATACATCAAATAGATCAAAACACAACCCTTACAGTCCAGTGAAAAAAAATACCAACCTTGAGAGAAATGGGATTTATTATTACTTTATTAACAACGCAGCTTACAATTGCTCAAGTAAAAAGGGGATTTATTTCATTTTGAATAAAAATTAAAATATAACTCTGAATATAGATTTTCACTTATTTACATGAAAACATATATACAGAAGAGAATCTTACAGCAAACTAACAACATGCCCTTTGCCCCATGAACTTTAAAAACACCAGCATTGATTGAAGTATATGTATATATATACACATACATATATACACACGCACACACATATATACATATATATACACACACACACACATATTTGTAACACACCAAAGGGATTATATTATACACTGTTTGAATCAAATTGTCCATACAAACTGGAATGCAAAACAATTTAAAGATTTCCAACGTGCATCACCACGAATGGACCGTGACTGCTGGTTGTTGAGCTCATTTCTGTTGTTCCATCAGTGTCAGGTGGGTCTGAGTGGCCTTGCCTCACCCTGGCACATGAGAGGACTCAACTCCTTTCAAAGCCTGCAGCTGAGATCCTTCACCTCTTCTGGACCATATCACAGTCAGTACTTGGCTTTACTTTATATCCCTGCATACATTTACAAGCAGATATGATGGTCATAAACTTCAGTGAGACTGGAGCAGCAACAAGCAGATTAGTGGCTTGGAAACACTGATTTTTGTCTTCTCCCATCATAACACACAACAGCATTTTATAGATCCACAACCTGAACTCAAGGCAATATCACCTAGTTCTATGGGAGAGAGTTCAAGTTTTGGTCCCTGACATTTCCCAAGTCTGAAAGCTGCCTCCAGAAACAAGATGTCTAAGAGCTAAGTACAAGGAACATTGCCCCTTTATCCACCCATCAGGGCCAAATCTCTACATCTCCATCAGCAAAACGAAAACTTCCAGCCTTGTAGCTGTGAATATACTGCCTGCTTCTTTCCTCCCTCTCGCCTGGCCCCTGCAAGGGCTCAGAGCATCTTTATTTACTATTTGAGCAAGACAGAGACGAACTGAGGAATTAAGCAGAAGGACTGCAGATGCCCTTCCCTCACATGAGAAGACCCTCAAACCCAGAAGTCCAACCTCCTCTTCTCCTCTGAAAACCTTCCCTGCCCACTCCTACATCTACCTCTGCGTAGATACCAAGGTCAGGAATATCTGTGGGTAGGTTTCAACTGTCTTGCTTCATTAAGCTATTCGGGCAACATGACCGTGCAGGAACAGCATTGCTGGAAATACATCCCTCATGATGGGAGCTCACGCCCCACAGGCTCCACAGAGGACTCCTTTAACACGGTACTGAAGTGAGATCTCCCCGTCCTATCTGAAGTATCTGCTTGTCCACAAACACCTCCACACTCACACACAGTGTGACAATAGATACAAGTGTATTTCGCTAGTATGCTGTGCCATGAGACAATACAGCAGTGGGAGTTTTGAACCAGCAACATTTAAATCTTTTTCCCATGAAAGACTAAAGCAATTAAAAGGGCACGAGTACATAAAACCATGACCCAATGTGTGTCTGTGCAGTTCATCTGTCTTCTGCAAGAGAATTCCAGTGCATGGCACCAAATCATTGTAAAATCATTCTTCTCCTCCAGGACGGATGACATTTAAAGGACTACTGGGCTGTAAAACTCTCATTCTTTGATGACTGACTCATATTCTAAATGCAGACATTAAGATCATTTGCACTTGTTGCTGGAGTATCGTACCAAATAACAGATGAGAACATTAAATGCTTCTGCTCCTTTCTTTAGAGCTCACGAGTACCTAACATGAGCCCTCTTCTCATTAAGTCTGTCAGACTTCAGCAGGATATCTGCGTGCTGGGAGAGGGAGGGTTTTAAGTTTTGTGTTAATTAACTGCACTTTTTGACTTCTAAGTGAAAGAATTTGATGATGACCCTGTCCCAAAGCCCACACATGTGAGGACACCTCCACTAACCTCAGACATTTCTGGATCAAATCCTGAGTAACAGATTTCCTTAACGGTAGGTCAGCTGATATGAAAAAATATTATCAATGGAAAAAACAGGCATGCACTGAAATTTGTAGAGAGTTTTAAAATACATACATACATATATATATATACTGTACAAAAGTTGTCAAAAACTCACATGACTGAGGGGAATTCACTTGTTGAATGTATCTGAATTAAAGAAGAAAACAACAACCACACAATCCTCATGTTTAAGATGTTTCTGATGACAGAAAATATTTCCTGAAGAGGGGAATCAGCTTTGTCATTCCAAGCGATGGAAAATACAGAATGGCATATTCTAGCACCAAAATGGAGCCCTTGAGACTATAATTATCCACAAGTCATAAAGCTGGTTTTAATGGTGTTCAGTTGCACCATGTTCCTCTCTTTTGGCACTTGAATTTTGGAATAGGAGGAACAGTACGAGCCGAGTTGATCTTTCAGACACAGCACCAGGACAACAAAAAGCGTTTAAATACTTTGATGGTACTGAGCTTCTGAAGCACTGCAGTTATACTGCAGCTCCATAAAAATCCATTTTGTGCCCCAACACAATCAGGGCACAGGTGAACCAGCGATTGGTTATGGCAACCCAATGGTGTCTGGCTGGCCTCTGGAGAGCTGAGATGGTGTTTGCACCAGTCCACATCTGAGGACTGCAAAAGCTTGCAAGTTAAAGCCTAGGAATGGCAACATTTCAGTTTAAGGCCAATCAGCTGTCCAGCCAGAATGAAATCTAAATGAGCATTATCAATCTTTTACTTGGAAACTTTGTACATCCTATCAGACATTCAAATACCTCTGAAAGTGTGGATCGGGCCTTTTCCACCAGGACATGCACCTGCTTGGTGTTTCACCAAGGACAAGGCGTGTAAGCATTTGCCTTGATCTTAGAAGTCAACCCTGCATTTCTAGGTTTCTGCACCCTGCAAAACTGAACTCTTGAGATCCATTGCATATGGCTAACATGATGGAGCTGGAGACCCTGAAATCCTTCTCAGAGCTGACACCAACATACATCTGGAGAGGCAGAAACAGCCGGGGTTCAGTCATCCTAGCAATGAAAAAAGAACAGGAAGTGTGGATGGAGCCGTGCTTTCAATCTGGAAAGGGAAGAAGAGCTCTAAAATCAGATCATCAGGTAAGAGAGGAGCATCCATGACAGCAGGAGGTAAGAACATCAACCAGCTGGAGTCATGGACATTCCTGTAAGTTACTGTTTTAATCCAACCTCAGAGACCCCTGTGGATCCCAATACTGGTTGGATTCTACCCAAAGTAGATGCTGATGAGGTTGGAAAGGGAGCAGGGACCCTGTAACTTGATCCAGCTCAAGCTCAAAAGAAGCCAAATGGAGATGGGCAAGTTCCACACCCTTCTACTCTCTACTTGTGTCCCAGACCACAAAGCTCCAGGGATGTCCACCCTTGGTCTTATGCCTGAAGAGAGATCAACCACAGGTGCCTGCACACCACTCTTATAAGAGAAAGGTGGTCAGTGTGAATGTGCTGAAGTTCAGTATCCGACAGCCCAAAGCTACTGCAGGGTTGCTCCTCAGCCCTTGGTAATGGCCTTGGATAACCATGAATTCACCACTTTGGTAACACAGTAAACTTCAGCCCTGTGTGTCAAATTCAGAATGAGAAGATGTGTCTTCATCAATGTCACTACTATACCTACAAAGCTGCACCAGCTCTGAATCAGAGCTCATGCAGGACCAAAAGCACTTTTAATGTGAAAAAAAAAAAGAAAATCTAAGTCACCAAATTACAAGACTATTTCAGTTAAAAATGTCACTTGGAAATCAAAAAGAGTTATGTGGAAATTGGTCTGAACAAAATTAAAAAAAAAAAAAAAGAGGGAGGAGACATAAATACAACAAACTCTGTGTCACATGTCTTCAGTGTATCTGGAATTAGCTATGTGAGATTTAAAATCACCTGACTGGATATAGAAAGGCTTGATCCACAGGTGGTCAGTCAGTCAAAGCACGTGGATTCCTGGTAACTGTCACGCAGAAGTGCTTCTCCATAGCAAAGTTAAGTGTCGTTTTACCTTAAGAAGATAGCTATTTTGAAGTAAATTACTCCAAACCCTTGCTCATTTTCAGGAATTGCAATGAAGTGCAGGAAAGAGCAAGCAGTCCTCTTTGACCTCTGCTCAAGCTTCAAGTGACAGTCTGAGTATAACATCCAACTAAAGTGTGAGGAGCCCATTTCCCACTTGTGTAAGAAACTAAGAGGTCTGGCTCCAGCTTCTCTGGGAGGCAGTCAGTACAACAGACAACAGGAGCCCAATTCTCTTTTTCTTTCCATTCTGAACGCTTAAAAAAACCCGAAAACAAACCAAAAACAAACCAAAAACAACAACAAAACCCCACAATAAAGCATCTACCACCCATTCAATGCAAAGTAATTTCAGGCTAGAGATTTCAAGTTATCATCTTCTCCAACAGGACAGACAGGGATGAGAGGACACCGGGGATTGTTACACTGAAAGACCAATGGGGAGAAGTGAAAATCCTGAGGAAACAGAAGAGTTGGTGTGAGCTAAAATTTCACTTTTTTTGTTGCTTTTGCTCAATAGGTGAGTTTAAAATATGATATAACATCCCTGAAAAGTTAGTAAAGACTCCTATGCAGTGGGCTCAATGCTCCACTCATCCCCAGCCTGGCTAACACCAGGGCTGGCTGCTCCCTGGCCAAGCCTCTACCATAGTTATCTGCCATTGAAATATCTACAGTTACAAAGTTGTTGGAAAAGCCTGATTTCTTTTTTTTTTTTTTTTTTGCAATGTATCTCAGCAAGAATTAAATGTCTTTGACAAGACCCTGTGGCCACAAAGTCCAAGGAACACTGAGCAGCAAAGGATGCTCAGAAGGCGGGCATGGTAAGTAAAGGACTGGTGCTAGGATGTTGTTTAGTGAACTCTCTTTCTTTGAAATATCCTCGTATTCTCATTCTTCTGACAGCAAATGTTTGGAGGTTTTCCTCTGCTGGCAGATCTGTGACTGGGATGAGGCAGCGTGGAGATGGGAGAAGCATTCAGGTTGGATAACACGAAAATTTTCATCTCCCAAAGCCTGTTCAGGCTCTGGGACAGACTGCCCAGGGAGGTGGTGGAGTCACTGTCCCTGGAGGTGCTCAAGAAACACAGAGATGCTGCACTTATGGACGCTGTTTAGTGGACACAATGTTGGTGGCAGCTACATGGTTGGACTGGATGATCTTAGAGGTCTTTTCCAACCTTAACGATTCTATGATTCTACTCTCTTCTTGCTGAGCTGCTGAGCAGAATCCTTTTGTCTTCAGAGATGAAAAGACATGATTTTTTTAGGGCGTATTTAGAGGAATCCAAAGCAGTCATCAAACCAGCTGCATGGACAGAGTTCACTGCTGCTGTCAGAAGGAAATCTGGTCTAAAGCCAAGGTTTTGAACGTCTCTAATAGTACTGAAACCTATTCCTAAATTTCTTAGAAACAAAAAGAAACATTTTGGCACAGCAATGACTACTTTTCCCTTCTTCTGATTAAAACTTCAACAACAAGATCTCCAGTAGAAGATTTTCTATCAAGTCTCAGGAGCTGGCAGGACTTGGTCCAGCTCGCACCCATCGCACTCCTCAGTGGCAAATCAGGAATGTACCTTAAAGATGGACTAGAACATTGTCATGATGCATGGATATACTTTTTACCTAATCCATGCCCTACAGCAAATCTGGACATAGTTCAGAAGCTCTATTTCTCAAACTTTCCACCTTTAAACCAAAGATTTTAAGGAGGAAACCGATGAAGGAGAAAGCAGCAGCTATAGCCTGGTCAGTAGGTTCTTCTGAGCACACTGAGGCCTGCAGGACTATGTGATCCAAGTTTGCTGTCACCATATGTTAACTAGATAGGGGTTATCTGGCCCTAAGGAATGTCTTCAGATTTGAAGTTAGAAATGAGTTTTATTTTTGAAGCAGTCTTAGCTGAGTGGGCTGTGGCATCACACCACTGTGATGTGGTTGTACTAAATTTCTATACCGAGTTCCCTGAGATGAAGGAACTGGGGTCTGTTTCCAGTCTACAGAAAAAGGTCTGCTGAACTCAGTGGTTTCCTATGAAATCAGTACAAACTATCCAATTCACTTTTCACTTGCATCTTAAGTCCGAGTAAAATACACACTTGGTCTGAAGAACCAGTTTGGTTCTTGCTTTCAGGAGAATTTTACACCAATGTGACGCCACCAAACACTGCTGAGGTCAACATGTGGCACACACAGGGCCATATATCCATGTAATATAAATGGAAAATACTCATACTGTATGTACAATTGAGGCATACCCAAGACGTCTGACTCACTCCTTTACTCCCTCTGGTGCTCATCCCACTTGGCACAAAGCAAGCCCCCAGTTTCACTGGCCTGGGTGCCACTGGGACAACATAGGGGCTTTAGAAAAACAGGTGACAGAAGGTGGACTGGATTGCACTGTTCAGTTGGACTAAAACACCATGGTGTACACAGCCTGAGAATATTATGAGTTTTATTCCCACCTAGCAACCAGACTGACAGAGGTGCAAGTGAAATCAGCATGTACTAAACAGTCTTGCCATTAAATATGAACCCCCCCTATTTTTTTTATCCCTTGGGTTCCAAAGTCTGGTTTCTATTTTTTGACCCAAATATAACTGGATGGGCTTGACTTTGGAGGATTTCACGTACAGTCCTTCCCATGACTGCAGAACTGCACAGATCCCATCAGTAAGACATTCAGCTCACTGCACACAGCCACTGTGGCTCAGAAAGCAACAGTGCATTAGGTCTTGATGCAGCCCTGTCAATTTGCTGCAGCTTTCTGTGATACCATTCAGAGATGCTGCATTGAGTCCTGCTTTGTAACTCACTCAGTAATAACAAACAGCATATAACTGGTATAACACTTCCTCCTCCTGTATGACTGGAGAGGAGGTGAAAGAAGCCCAGTGACCACTAAGATCATATTTACAGTAAAGCTCAGCTAATGACACAAATTCTCTCTTCCATTTCAATATGAAAGAAGCATGTCAGAGTTGGCTGAAAGGACTGTTCACATCCAGAAATTGATGAGGATGAACTATAATTACTGAAAATGTCCTACTATTCACCTTGGGGATGTGTCTGCCATCAGTAGCTTTTCTTCAATGAATGGCAATCCTGATCCATGCTGGCCTTGCACTGCAGCAAAACATGCTGGGGAGGCTCATGAGGAGAGATGCCAGCAATCTTTCACTGTGCTTTACTGAACAGTTAGTTCAATTTGTTGCTGGATTTTTTGTTGTTGTTTTTCCCCCTATAGATCAATTCCCAGTGCTTCCAATTCTGTGGATTTTTTTTTTTTTGAAAAGAAAAGGAGAGGAAAAAGAAACTTGAACAAGTTGCAATGTTAAAAAACAGAGAGAACAGAAAGAAATGGAGAAGTGCAGTCAGTTGGCATATTGTGCATAGAATGCAACTTTTACTCGCTCAATTTGATGGCACAGCTTGATGGCTGGACCAAGCTTCAGCTCCATGCATTCTTGCACTGTGGGAAGCGTCAGCAACAGAAGGGCCTGGCCATCAATGTCCTGAGGAAGAAAAACACAGTGATAATGGGTTTGTTAATGGACTCGTGAGCAGAGAGGTTTTGAGAAACAAGAAAGAAAGTCTGCCCTCAGAACTGAAGACAGTTTTGTTCTCTGCCCTGTTCTCACACTCTGAAGCTTCTTTGGAAGTTATCTACTGTGACCTCATAGGCTCTCACCCATCATATAAGAAAAGTCTAGTGGACCACCTTCTAAAGAAACTCTGAAGAGGACTGCAGAGGTCAGACAAACTCCATTCTGTGCAGAACTAAAGCAAGGACAAGACTGCAGAGCTGAATAGAAAAACTGAGTCAGCAGAAAGGGTCAGTGAAGACCTTTTCTTCTTCTCTTTTGTTCAGCACGCAGGTTCATGTCTGCCCTATCCGATGCTAAGTCCCCTGGATCACCCAGGATCTGTCCTGTTCAACATAATCTGCTGAACAACCAAGAAGAATGGATCTATATTTCCAGGAGCTCTTGCCAACTCTGTCATCACAGAATCACAGAATGAAGGGTCCTCTGGAGGTCACGTCCCTCCTTCAGGCATATTCATGCACCAAAGTCTCCAAACTAGCACTCCAGACTGAAGTCATTTTATTAGGGATTTCTGTTAGCTTTATGATTTTTCTTTAATTAAGTGCTCAAGTCCTCTTTATTCTTTAATGGACTGAGAAGCAGATGACTGGGCTACAAAACTGCTTTTTACCCCTCAGGGAAGATCAGATTGGAAATGCAGAAAAAGTACAGTAACTCACAGGCAACATAAACTCCCCAGGAAAATCCTGATTAGGTAGTGTTAAACACAGGGAGGATTTGGACACCTTATAGACTGCTTTGATCAGGACTGACCATTGGTCAGGTCCTTCCTACACCAAAGCTTGATGGTATAATTTAATGGTACTGCAAATAGCAAGGAAAATGTGCAGTCATCTGTGTTTGATTACGGTTCCCATAAAACTATGGCACAGGAGGGACATTGTTAGCTTTCAAACCTTGGAGTTATTCCAGGCTGATTAACAAATGGTTGTAGCATGCTGCAGTGCAGCAACGACAGCATCTTGGTATGAGAGTGTTTCAGCCTTGCCCTACACACACTTGAATTTCTCCCCATCAAACCTATTGTAATCTGGAACAGAGCTATTCATGGTGAAGAATAAGAGATAATAAAATATGCAGTTGGCCATACAACCAAGGGCTACAGATTAATTAACCACACTTGCTTCTTTCTAACTATGATGTCCTAGAGCTACACTTTACAGTAGTGGCTGTTACTTATTAGTCATGGAATGTCTGCTTCTATATGAATTTTACGTGTTCACTAACTTGAGGTGAAGGACATTGGCTTCTACTCTTGCATACTTATCTATTTAATTGGAGATGTTTGGCATCTCCTAAAATTAGGTCACCAAAGGGCCTGCCTGACTGCCAGATCTTCCAAGGGATATAGACAGGAAGATAGTGTCTACCCACTTGGAGTATCTAAGTGTTGGCACAAAAATTTGTGCAGCCCACTTGGGATTCATTTGGCAGCTTTCTTCTCCTCAGACCAATATTTTAAAAGAAGGTGGAACTCAAAGGGATAGGAGAGACTTGAATCTGGAGGGTACTCAGGCCTCATCCAGCTGTTTGTCATAGCTTGGCCTCAGGGGATCTGAAATTTGCTTACAAGCACTTCATGAAAGCCCTGGGCCCAGGGCTAGCAACATGTGCTGCTTTTTCTTTATTTTTATTTTATTGTTTAATGCGAATAAGCACCACAGACACAAAACAGAGAGTTACATGAAGTTCTCTACCTGCTCCTGAAATATTTTGGCAAGGGGTGCGCAGTCAGTCAGTTTAATAAACCTCACAACATCAGTCACAGTCCACTCCAATGGATTACTGTCCAGGACGAGCTTCTCTTCTTCTTCATGCTTCGCTTCCTACAAAAAATAATTATCTTAAAGAAAGCCACATGGTGCAAAAAACCATGCAGCTGCACAGTAGGGATGCCCTCCTCAGATGAGGAAGGCTGGGCAGTGGAGGGAGAGCGCTGAGAGCTTGGGGTCATACTCACTTCCTTGACCTGTGGTGACTTCTCTACCTCATTGCCAGAGGCGGGCTGTGGCCGGCGGCTCCGCCGGGCCCTCTCCATAGGAGGAGGTCTGTCTGACTCAGTGCTGCTGCGCAAGGTGACTGCTCGCCGGGGCCTAGCAGTGGGGACTTCAGCAGAGGAGGTGTCTGTCTGATCATCACGGAGCTCTGAGCTCGTCTCCTCACTTCCTGTCTCATCCTCAACTGCGTCTGGCTCGTCATCTTCACTCTCCTGCACAAAGAGCACAAGGAAAATGGCACCTGGGCTCAGGGATGGATACAGCAGACCAAGAGACACCAGGCCAAACTGCAGGCCCATGTCATAGAGTCATAGAACCATTAAGGTTGGAAAGAACTCTAAGGTCATCTCGTCCACCTATCAGTCCGTCACCATCAGGACACCAAACCATGCCCCTCAGTGCCACATCTACTTTTTTCTTTAACACCTCCCTGGGCAGCCTGTTCCACTACCTCACTACTTTTTCCTAATATCCAACTGAACCTCTTCTGTTGCAATTTTAGGCAATTTCCTCTCATCCTATCAGTACATGTGAGAAGAGGCCAAGCTCCACCTTGCTACAACCTCCTTTCTACAACCTACTCTCAGGCAGTTGTAGAGAACAGTACTGTCTCCCCTGAGCCTTCTCCAGACTGAACAATCCCAGTTCCCTCAGCTGCTGCCCATAAGACTTGTGCTCCACAGTGGCCTAGAGTAACATTTATTTTAACCAAAGATCTCATTTTCTTTACAGTGCCAAGTCGATTAAACCTCAATTTAGATTCATAACAAAATGTGGAATTGAAAAATAGCTGGTGAACAAGTTCTTTTGTTTCTAACAAAAGGTCAATGGTAATAACTCATCTGGCACGAAACATTCCTCTGTTGTGTTAGCATCTCAAACCTTATGGCACTGCAGATGCACATGAGAAGGAGAAATGGAAAATACTTAAAGCATAAAACAAAGCAAAGGTTGCTTAAGACAAAGTAAAATCTTAAATAGGCTTTCAAAAAATCAAGGAATCCTAGAATCATTTGAGTTCGAAGGGGCCCTTAAAGTAAATCTACTCCAAAACCTGGAATGAACAAGGGAGTTGAAAAATGCACCTTACTTCGACATTTCACCTTATTTCAAATGGCCATGGGTGTCACTGGTCTAAATGGCAGGAAATCTGGTGTCTTTTTAAAATATCCACATGGAGCAGTGCACAGGAGGCACTGCTCTGCTGGCATTTCTGTAAAATTCAGTACGAAGGACCTCACTCAGATTTCCTGCTTTCAGCTCAACACTTCAGTACTGACAAAGCAGTGCAAATTTTCAGGTAAAGGGAACTACACTAAATTCATGGGATTTCTGTAACAAAGAGCTTGCAAATATAAACCAACTGATAGAAACTGTGCATTTTGAACTTTATACATAAGCAGCCAAAATGGCTTTGACGTCTTAGCTTTGACTGAGGCGTGAGCACACATCCAAGGCATATGAACAGGTCTGAGCTGAATGAGCCACTTTAGCCCAGATCAGTTATACTGGTTTAAAGGCTAAAAAAAAACATTGGCTAATGGTTGATTTCAGCTCAAAATGGATTTATTTCAGTTTAAATTCCTTTCAGGCAGTAATTTAAGGAAATAAAGCTGAACCTAAATGAGGACTGAGTCATGAAGACACAAGCCTTCAAGTGAAGTGGCTTAAGAAGTTGCTCCCCTCTGGATGAATTAGAGGGAATTTAACCAAATCAGTTTGCTTTCTCACTGCATGAAGCAACAATGATGCTCAGCTGAGGTAAGAAAACAACACAGAAGTTTTGTCATTACTATCACAAGAAAACCACCTGGAAAAGGGTTCACACAGAAGGTATTTAACCACGTTAGCTACAGGTTTTAGTTGGACACAAATCACTGCAAATCACAGTGCATTCTGAAAAGAGCGTGGCCTCAGATATCACATATTTGGGACACAAACCATTTACTTGAGTTCTAAGGCTCCTAACACAGTAGAAACTGTTAACAGAGGCGAACCAAAAATACTACAGAGGGTTAATGAAAAATTAAAAGCCCTTGAAACCATAATGCCCAAGAGTTATTATTTACTAGAATATTTTGAGATCTTAGATGCTGCACAAAGCATCAAACAGGCTCATCTGTCTGCCCGCAGGGCTATAAGGAAGCAAAAGGAAACAAAGACAGAGTATGTGTGACAGTACGTTAGCTAGCAAACTGTATGACGGTAGAAAGAAAAACAGTGCCTTCCAATTCTAGAATGGTCAAGGGTGAAAATCCCTCAAATGTCCCTATGTAATTAATTCAATGTTAGAAGCAGAAAGTAGTAAGGAGGGATTAAAAATGAGAGACAGAAGGGTTGGTGTTTGCTGAGAAGTCCCTCAGAAAGTCAGAGGGCGAAGCACTGAGAGCATCTGGTGATTTTTCCCAGTGCAGTGCATACCTCTGCAGAGCCTGCAGCATTCAAATCAACAGCTGATGACCTTCTTTTCTTCTGCACAAAGATGGATCTCCGCCTCTTTCTGCGTCTGGCTGGCTTGACATGTCCACTTTTCATGTTATTGTTTTCCCCAATTGGTGGCTTAATGATTTTTTTCCTCTTTCCATAATAATAAGCTGGAGAAAACAAAGCAAAACGCCCATTAAAAACTTGAACCACCAAGAGAAGGGAACTTCAGCTTCCTTTTTGCTACTGATTTGGTATTACACTCTAGGTGAACTTTCATGAGGAACTCTAAAATACCTTGATTTGGAAAAAAAATGCCCAGTATAAATACAAGATATCACTGTGGACTACTGCAAGGTGTTACAACTTTTATGTATACATTTTTATTGGTGATGAGTGATGAGTTCAGAATTTAACCCCACACTCCGTACTTAGACAAAGCTACAACTTGAAATGAGAGGCCAGCATGTTTCAGATTGGATCCAATGCCCTTTTGCATGGGTTAAGACACACTTCCAGCTGCAACTGGTGTCATAAGAGGGTAGAAAGAGTCAGGTAACCTGAAGTACGTATGTCTGAACCTCCCTGAGCATGTCTGTCTTTCTATCCTGGCACCAAACAGAAGCAAATCAATTTGAATCAATGATACTGATATTTATGCAACTTTTGTGATAGAAAGACAGTGCCCACTTCCATTTTCCTGATGTAAGGTCCAATTATAGCAGTCATACTGGCCAGTAATAAAAATAACATTGACATCAAAAAGCACCCAGCACATGCTTAACGTCAGCCTTCCTGAACAGGTAGGAACAATTTTACACACCCTGAGCACAGAGAGTTGATTCTATATCAGTACCATGATACTGTGCTGGTGTGTATGCTGGAAACTCTTCAACCATCAAGACAGGAATCATCTAACCTAAGGAAAACGTCTCAGATCTAACAGTTTAAATCTCAGCTGGCCCCTGCAGGTTCCCTTTATGATCCTTATATTAACTTTACATACAAAGAAAAGTCAATACTTCCAAAGAGCAGTGAGTTTCTAAGAGATGTATTAGGATGGAGTGAAATGGACTGTTTCCTGGAGATGCCTATTTATCTGTACAAAGAAGCCCACAGTGATTTCATCAGGATCAAATACAAGAAGTATACCTACTCTGCCTACAAGAGAGGAATCCTACTCGACAGTAATGTATTACACAACTCGTTTTCTTCATAACTTGCTCACACATAGATCCCACTGCTCTGAGTCCTGGCTAGCAACAAGCCTTGCAGTCAATACTCACTGTACTTGGTTTTAGTATGAATGGAGCAGTTCTCTGGGCAGACTTCGGCCACCAGAACAGGACTGAACAAATTGGGACAGCACTCCAACTTTGCACAGACTCTTCTGCAGAAATCCGCTACCTGATCCGACGTTCGCACAATCTTAACAGTCGCCCTGTATGTCTTCCCTCTGTATCTAGAAATGAGTACAAGGAGATCCAGTGTTACAAAACAAGTGATGTTCTTTGAAGCTACACAACAGGCTAAGCCCTCTTTTTAGGGAGATACCTTCCTTAACGGCTCTTGGGAGAGTGTGTCTCTTGGGCAGGCAGGCAGAATAGGTCTGCTTGCCTACATGACACTATTTCAGATTGACTTGAAAAAGAGAAGTAGGGCAGAATGGTCGTGAAAGACTTGAAAATAGAAAAGAAAGGTAGAAACAAACCTAGAAGCTGAGGCAAGGCCACGGTTTGGAAAGGAATGCATGTGGAAACTGGAGATATGGCCAAAGACTGAAAAAGTTCATTGTGACTTGGTGTGGACATTATATAGGATATCTTACTAATCCTTTGAACTGACGCAATGTATTGAAGAGACAGGTGTAGTCTCTCTTCACATATGGACCTGAGAGAAGCTAATATGCCTTGCAGAACTTCCTAGTCACCACCTTGTCTTTAGGCTGTAGTGAAGACTACAGCCTGTTAGCCTCCACTCCACCTTTTGCAGTTAGAGATTTAGCAATGGAGAAGACTCCATTGCTATCTTTCTCAAAGCAGTTCTCACCTCACGTCCTATACCACGACATACCCACATTTTTGTTGTGCCAACAACACACAGAGTAAAAGTATCTGAGTGAAACTGGATTGCCTGCCATATGGAGACCAGTTGACTTCACTGCTATGAGATCTGGGTAGCAGAAAACCTGAGGAACTGAAATGGAGTCTCCTGAGTGGTTTAATGAGCCTACGAGAACAGGCCCTAAAACCACTGATTCCTACAGGGAATGCTTAGAGCAGAAATATGCAAGGAAATAATTTGCCTGAAATTTGTTATCCATGTGCTACTCAAACATTTATTTCAGTGTTGTATATGAAGTGTTTCTGAGCGATAAATGGCTAAGAAAGATACAGTTACATCCCCGATGTAATACACTGTAAACGTGAACTCTGAAAAACCAATTATCCCCATAATTTATTAAACAGCAGCACCGAGTTATTGTAAACAGTGAGATAAGGTTTTTAAAACATCTCTTACACATACTGAGGAGTGCAACACAAGAGAGAAGCATGCAAATGCCTGGTGCTTAGGCATTATAAATGTGCTTTAAAGAGAGAGAAGTAACACACACGAAAGAGAAAGAGGGAGAGAGAGTGGAAGACAGAGATTACTGGTTTGGAAGCAATGGAAGACAGAGATACATCAGGAAAAAACAAGACAAAGCATCTGTGAATGTACTAAGATCACCAGTAGGGAAGCAGCTCCTCACAGTCAAATATGGAAGAGGAGCAGAAGGAGAAACAAAGGAGATGTGGCTGGAGAATCAAAATACACAGCATATATCCAGACCTAATTCTCTCTCTCTGCAAGTTTTACTGAGTTGTGCAAACTTTTCCAGCTTTACCTCCAAAAAACTCTTTCAGGAAGCAATGATACATGGGAAAGAGGATTCAACCCCATGGCATACGAAGCAATATAAAGGGTACTCAATCACAGATTCATAAAGGTTGGAAAAGACCACTGAAATCACCTAGTCCAACCATCAACCCATCACCACCATGCTACCTAAACCATATCAAATAGAACTGGGGCCTGAAAACAGCCCAACTCAGCCATCTCCATGTCGCAGAAGACTTGATCCAAACCATCACCTCAACACAACACTCCTCCAGAACCTAAAACAGCATCTCTACAAAGAACCAAGCTCTGACACCCTATTTGGTGCCCAAACAAGGGCCCCATGATATGGAGACCATGCTGGGTCCATTCATTCTCCTGAATGAATGCATGGATAATATATTTTATTAGCCAACCCTTCATGCACCCTGACAGTCCTTAGCAGACAGATGATATAAACTGAAAAAAAGTGCTTCTTCCAGATAGAGAGCACTGCTATCCCAGCTTCCCTGTGAAACAACTAGCTATCTAAAGGCAACACCTAATATAAAAATAACAAATTCCAGAGGCTTTTAAATACATCTACTTATAAACGTTTTATATTTCTTTTCAACATGATTGAAAAGACTGCTGCCCTTATTACTTCTCCAGGAGCCATTAAGTTTAATGACAGCCTAGATCGTTAGGTTGGTATGTCTGAGCCTGTGACAGGCTTAAGAATTTCACAGTTACATTCACCTGAACCCTCAACAACTTTGGTTGAACTAAAACATCACTTCCATCCAAGCACCAGCTTCCCCTTCATGCTGGAAGGATCCCAGCAGCAGCACCATCTGTACCTATATGCCTGTGTTTCATTTTGTGTATGGAAGTGTGTGGATTTAACTTACGTTTAATTTGTCCTTGCTCTGACTTTCACCACTAGATGAGAAGACTGCATCTGGTTTTGTTTCCCTGCAAAAGCACTGTAATCAAATTGCTTCTTGATCTTCTTTCTTGCAAGCTAAGAGAGCTGCCTGATGAGTATTATTCAAGGATGGCTGACTTCTTCTAACCATGTACTTCCTATTGTGTTTGACTACCCAGAAAGGACTCATTGTACTACAGTGTCTGGTGAAAGAAAAGATGAAACTAGGCAAATGGACAGCTGACTGATTTCACAGTCTGGTCTGAATGCAGCGCGTGCAGCAATTAATAGAAGGGATGGCAAAATGCAGATTAATGTAACTGTACCCACTGGTCTCAGTAATTCAAGATATCAGTGCCGGCAGTAATATTTTTTACAATACTTTGGCCTTGGCAGCACCTCTTTCAACCATAAAACAGGTTCTGCTAATATTTTCAGTATTCCTCATACAAAAGATTTCTAACACAAACACCACCAAATGTGGTTTAGGACAGCCACGTGGAAAGAGCACCTCTGGATAGCAGAAAATTCTTTTCCATTAGTATCATTCAAGAAATCACCTACTGCTGATACTCCTGTCAATGCTTTCACACAAGGACTCCTTTAACACTTCTACTCAGTAAGTGACCTGCAAGCACAGCAAGGCAGCACTGGAGGTATGGAAAACAGCTGTGTCAAGCATAACATTTTTAGTTTTCTTGGAAGTCACTGTTATTTTAAAAAGATTTTTCAGCTGCAGCCAAATAAATCTTCCTTTCCTCTCCCTCCCTGTCTGCCTTCAGATCCCAAAACTTAAGAGAAAGCCTTTTGGCTGAAGTTATTTCCGGGAAAAATGTACTCAGGATATTTGTTGATCCATAAGCAACAATAGTGAGCTAATAGCAATTTGCTAGCTGTGTCATACTTATTCTTCTGCTGGAATTTGAGATTCATGAGAATAAAATATCTTCTAAGAGCTCCAGCTGGGATCCATTGTGTGATGATGTGAAAAGCCTCATGCTGAAGACACATCAAACAGAAAGAGCGTTGAGACGCACTGATTTTCAAAGGTTTCATCACAAGGATGCAGCCCACAGTTCTCACAGTCTTTGAGACTATTCTGAATAACTCAGGGGCTAAAAACTTTCTTTCAGAGGATCAAAAACTCCTATCTTTTCTTTTACATGAAATTTCCATTTTGCTTTAATAAACCAAAGTCCACCAAAAATAAGAAATTCCCAGGGAACACTGGCTACCCACAGCAAACAACCAAAGTCTCTCTCCATTTAATCTACTTGAAGCAACTTACCATGATGGCAGCAGAACCTGTCTAACACCAATTTCATGATGTTTGAATGAGACCTTGCCTGTAGGGATCACTGCAACTTCCAAAGAGAAAAAACTCCAAAGTTTTCATCAAAACTCCACAAATTCTACAAATCTGGGTAAAATCAACAGAAATGTGGTAGTTTTCTTCTTCCAACGCAACCTGATCACCTTGTGATATTCTGGATTATTGAAAATATGATTTGGAAAGGGTATTGAAATTATTCTTGAAAATACATGTCTTGCTAAGTTTCTTCATTATGAAAAGAAAGGGCTTAAGTCATTCCGTTGCTGGTAGTGTCTTCTGTCTCCAGTGTTTGGCACAAAAGGCCAAATGATTACACTAATTCACCCTTGCAACGCCTCAAGAAGTATATGGCAGAACTGACGCAGAAGACAAATCACATCATATGAGTTGTAGCTTCGTACTGACATTTGAGGACAACCATCAATCATTGGCTGCCACTTGGACTTCGTATCACACTGATCATGATCCTTTGAGTTCAGTTGTCCAGTCAGTTTTCCACCCAGCAGGCACACGTCCAATTCACATCCCCACAGCTTGGCTAAAAGGCCACTATAGGAGACTGTCAAAAGCCTTGCTAAAATCAACATAAATCAATTCCACTGCTTTTTCCACAATCACCAAAGCAGTTATCCCATCACAATGAGGTGCCACTTGTCCTTTTTGAAGTCCACACTGGCTCTTCCCAGTCAGTTGCTGGTCCTGCGTATTCTTGGAAATGGCTTCCAGATGGATTTTGCCTTTCCAGAGACTGAGGTTGTGCTGACCTGCCTGAAGTTACCTGAATTCTCCTCCTTGCCCTCCTTGAGGAAGGATCTGATCTTTATCTCTTTTTCCAGAACTGAGGAAATTTCCATAATCACATGAAATTTCAATCATGACAGAGTGGCCTTGCAATGACATCAGCTAGTTCCCTCAAGCAGAACTGGATGCATCCCATCTGGCTGCGTGCAATTCGGTACATTCAGTTTGCTTATGTCATCTCTAGGTTATTCCTGTCTACCATGGTTAATAAATATGCTCCTTCAAAGAGTGATGGGGACCTGGGAGGCTTGAAAGCAACACCTAGCAGCTGTTAAGGCAAAAGCAAGGCGAAGAAGACATCAAACACCTCAACACAAATGAAAGGCAGTTTTGTAAAGCATTCACAGTGAGAAGACTTTATTGGAAATAGAGCTTCATAAATAAGTCATCATATCTGTGATTTGGGGTCAATACTTCTAGACTACAGCTACTGGATTTGAGCACGTCTCAGAATTTCATTTAATAAGAACATGTCTTTCTTATCTTGATCAACCAGGCTTCAAACAAGACCCCAGACAATTTACAAACACTGGAATTGTTTATGTACTAGGTCCTAAAAGAACGGGTAAACCCAATCAACCCCACTCACAGCTCTTAGAAATGAAGGCTCTTAGAAAGCAGAAGGGCCCTCAAGCCTCGGGAAGATTGGGAAGGCAAATTTAGATGAGAACACTGAAATCAAAGCATCAAAACCATAAGGGCTGCATGTCCATGCATCTGTCTGTTCCTCATGGGAATTCAGGGGATTAGGCCTGACATTTCTAACTCATCATCACCAATAAATTAAGTTTGACTATTTTCACAGAAAGCCAGCAGTGCTGATGGGAAGTGAATGCCATGACACATTGCAGACACATCTCTCTGGACAATCTAAATTGCTCACCATCTTTGTAAGGCTAGCATAATTGATTCTGTGCTGGTCACTTGTGACAGCACAGTAAACTAAACGCACCTTGCACCAGGACTGAGATAATGCCTCCCCAGCAGTGAATAATTTGGCTTTCGGGTCAGTTGAAAAAAATGCTGCCTTCTCACCATCCTCCTCCCTCACCATCTCTCTACCCTACTGCAACCATCACTGCAAACAAACAACAACGTTGTCAAGATCAAAGGAGTTGTCAGTTTGTATCAGAAGGAAGGAGGTGACATGACATGTCACATTACAGCACAGATGCTGCAGCTGGCTGTAGAGCTGTCATCATTAGCAGCAAGGCACCATTGGGAGCCAGCATAGCTGGAAGTCTGTGTAGACTGGCATTTGCTCGTTATAGGGCTCTGTTTAAGATTCTGGAGCACAACTAACTGTCATACCTGATGTAGCATGTCATGTGCTGTTTGCACATCCCAGGGTACCTGATTTCACGAGCATGTTTTCTTTCCCACTTCTGCACAAGAAGATGCAATTAAAGTCCCTGCAGGCTTCTTGATGAAGCAGCTCAAGCAAACTCCGGAAGGAAAAGAGAAGTCCAAGGGTATTCAGGAAGGATATGTCTGTCCTCTGGCAGTCAGTAGAAAGTACCCCAGCTACCTGCAGGCAAGCTGGTTTCATCAGCCAGCACCACTCCAGAAGCCAGACAGATGCTTATGGTTCTCTGCAGTCCCATTAGAGCCCAGCAGCCAGAGAACAAGGCAATACTGAATGAGAATATCTTCCAGCACTCAGAAGTGACACCAAAACTTGATGTGCTTTTGCACACAGCAGATACTCCAATTCAAATAAGAGACCCCAGCAATGTGGGGTCTGAACACTGCTAATAGGAAAACTGGCCATAAGCTTGAGTCTTTACAGGACAGAACATAAAGCTTGGGCACTAAAAATGACTTCACAGCTGCTTAGTGTCTGTTGCAGTGCATTATCTGTCATTTGACAGGACAATGCATAGGAGCCTAAAAGCACTGACATCATTGCCCGTGACTTCCTTTTGTTTTTAATGGAAATCTGCAGGCACAAGTATGACCTCTGCATTCCAATCCACAAAGTTTTGCTTGATAAACACAAAAGCACAACCTTCCACATGAGTGAGAAAAGCAAATGAAAACAGTGCTTCCTAATAGCTTTTCATTTATAATTGCAATTCTCCTTCAGAAAAAGTTCCTGATTAGGGAGAATAAAAGGTTCTCAATTCTCTCCCCCAGTAAAAGCACACGTGAGATTTCTCCAGTGTCTGCAAGGCCAAAGAACAAATATAACAGCCATCAAATATTCCATATTCGATGCCAAACACTATAAATAAGAAAAAGAAAATTGTTTTTATACCTTAGTGGGTACATTTTAAAGTAGGAAGGGAAAACAAAGTATTTTCTAGATACAAAGTTTTCCCAAATATGGTTTAGACAAAAACTGAAGCATATATTCTAGAAAGACATTAATCCATAATCTGAATCTCAGACCTGCTAATATTTTGTCCCAGTCACCCTCCTGCTTAAAAATAAGTTCCTTTTTGGTGCCATTGATTCTTGCCAGGTTTTTCTGCATTTGAGTGGCAGACTATATTACAAGCAGTAATGCTGCTATATTTAAAAGCTAGGGTTTTTGTGGAATTAGTAATAGCTGAGCTTATAAGGAGCCCCTTATCGCAGAAGTCAAGACCTCTGCAGAATAAACACGCCATTTTTCTGCAAAATTTGGATGGCTGCTTGGAGAAAGACAAATAGAAATTAACCGTTCAGGTGAAAATTTCACTTAAGTTGCTTTAGAACAAGTCAAGTAACTCTGTGAAGCAAAATGATCATTAAAAACACTCTCACAATACACTTACTTCTTTTCCCAGCCAGCTCTGTTTCTAAAGCCTCCCATACAGAAGGGCACATACTGAAGACTTACTTTGCTTTGAGTGTTTCCTCTTGGAAATTCCACTGAGGATCTTCCACTAGCTGCAGTTCTCGTAAAACACTCCCTGGCTTGTAAGCTGCATTGATCACCATGCTCAGAACCTACAGAGAGATAAAATCAACAGCACTGATGGATTTAAAAGCAGTCCTCATCGACAACAAACACGATCCTTGGTGCTGTATAAGCAGGAGAAGCTTACAGATGCCTATTAGGTAAAAGGATACACAAGACAAGTGCTAGATGCAACAAGAAGAAGCCCCAGATTCAATCAATATGTAAAGTATATTGTGGACAATGCCTCAGTATGATACCACAACTGCTTTAAATGCATCTCCCATTAAAGGAAAACCTGTGTTGTGCCTTGAGACAGACCTTCTTACCCAAAGCAGATTCCATTCCCTGCAGTCACAGTGGCTCAATTTGTTCAAAAATGAAAATACCTCTGATGGCTCAGCCAAGGACAAAGTCACATGTGTTGTTATACAATGAACACTAAAGGGAAAATTCATGCACTTAAGGTTGGCAATATGCTTAAGAATCTGAGTGTTGCATGCCCTGATGGTATTAACAGAATATTAATAAAGTCTACACAGAAAGAGTTTGCAGGAGGTGTGCCTAAAAGCCAGCGTGTGTCCACTCTGTACAATAAAACACATGTGCTAATCCATTTAATCCAAAGTTTTTGAGCATAAAAATAATTCCTACTCTTCTCTCAGATAATCTAAACTTTAATGGCCTACACGTGGCCTAAGGAGATAAATACAAGACAAACAACTCTCTTAATAGCACCAGACCATGTGTTTGAACACTCTGCACTGTATGTCAACGAATGATCCCACGGTGAGTCTGGATTGCTTTTGCTATAATTTAGCTCTTTACCTAATGTCTGCTCTTGACTCCTTGAGGGCCTGCAGATGACTTCAAATGATTTCAGTATGATGAACATTAAGTTTCCCCAGAGGAGCCAAGAACATGCTTCATCAGAAGTGAAAATCTGAGTACATCATGTTACAAAGAGCTACCAGTTCACCTTTGTATTAAAAAAATGCAGCATCCATGATGATTTGATGGCTTTTTGAGAATTTTGCAGGATGGGACATTTATCAACGAAGGTTTCGCTTGATGTCACATAGTACCAGATGAAATGGAAGTGTTTTGAGTAGCCTGGCTAGATTATTTACTAGAAAAAAATTGATATATACTGGAGAGATACTTGGAAAAACTAGCAAAAAAGTGTAATTAGAGATATTGAAAGCAAAGCCAATAATGACAGCATCCAATGCCTTATGCAGCCCTGATCACCTGTACATCTCAAAGCACACTCCTTATCTCACACAAGGGGAATCTAAAACACAGATTTACCCACAGCTCCCAAGCTGGTTCTTGTCCACGACCCAGAATTCCCAAGAGAACAAATGAAAGCTTCTGAGTGACTCCATCCAGTTGCTCATTCACATCTTTTCTAGTCTGCTACTGACCACACAGATACAGCACTGACATCCAACGCATACATCCAATGCACAGAAGCCACAAAGTCCTTGGGTGGCTCCCATGCTCATATATAACTCATCAGATGCATTCCTCTCCTGATTTGCAAACCCAGGAAGAACCAAGGTTGTAAATAACTGCATGGCACTGCTTGAGCACTATCAACTGCCCTGCAAAGACACCCACAATGCCAGTACTTTGCTTGAGGTTGGCTTGTCATCAACAGAACCCTTAGTAAACTTCTTTTAGTTCTTCAAAGAGTGTTTATAAGAGCAGACATTTCCCTTTAAGAGAAGAAAAAAAGTTGTTGTTTTTTTTTTTTTTAAAGCTTTATCTTTTACTCTTCTTGTATCTCAAATAAGTCACTGAGTCTGGCATTTCACAGTGCAGCAGATTTTTGTATTTAATTTTAGCCCTCTCCATCAGGAATGGTTTGGATAGAGCCAGCAGTGCCTTGGAGCATAGGGTGGATGAGACAACACCAGATTTGTTGTTGTGCATCTAACAAGTTTTATTTTGTTACTGCTGAATTTTCTTTGGATTTTTAGAGTCAAACAGACTGAAGACACACTAGTGACCACGATCACACAGCAACATCACAAGTCTCTGCCAAACGTTTTAAGTACCTGAATCTTAGTTATCAGCTTTCCCACATCACAGATTTTCAAGAGCACATGAGCCTTTTCTGGGATGTCTAGAAGTGCCTGCTGCCACTGGGTACTCAGCACCTGTCTTTGCATCATAGGTCATTGGGATTTGCACATACCCATCACTCAATCCTTCCTCATTGATGATCCCAATCCTGGATAAAGCTTTCTCAGGAAACAGCACCATGAGGTGATACCACAAATCAGCATGAAGCCTCTTCTCCTGTTCAAGAGCTCAGTGATCATCACCTTTATGAGGAGAAACTCCATTTCATTCCTCTATTTGAGACGTGATCCCGCTTCTCCTAACTAACAGATGCTAACTCCCAGACTAACCTCAGAATAGCTAAAATTGTTTTATTTTATTTGGAATAAAGATGTAGCTGTGTGGCAGAGAAAGAAGGAAAGAAGAGCTATCTGGGATTCTTAAGTTAAATGATCAAGCACCTAAAACTGCACTTCTGCCACAGACAAGATAGTAGCATCTAAGTGTTGATGTGCTTACGACAGCCTATGAAATTTCAAAAATACACACAGCCAGATCCAAGTTGGAAGATCCATTACTGTCCTCTTAAGGACAATGTTAACGAACCCTCTTGTAGAAATTCAGTTTGTATCTTTCCAGAGTGTGAGAGATTTCTGCTGTCCTAACACAGTATCTGATCGTTAATGACAACACCATCAGCATGGCTCAATCAAAGGGCTAAGGCTCAGTACAAGTTACATCACTTTCAGAGCACTTTGATTTAATTATGCAAATTTCTCCTAAGAAGTCATGCTGTGCTGCAAAAAAAATCAAGCTGCAGAATGCAATAGCCTTACTTCACAAATAGCAGTTCATTATTTCCTGCCTGCATCAGCTGCTAACAGTAACAGTCATTACATCTTTAAGTCCATTTTCCTCTAAATAGAAAAACAGCAAAATGTCTTAAAATAGTAATAGCAGTAAACAAAGAGTCTAATTAATCTTCACATTATATTTCCTTAAGATAAGGTCAGTTATATATCATCTCATATCTTACAAAAAAACTTCACTGTATAATGTTGTAGTGGTTAAGTTGTTGGCATAGACAGAACTGCTGTTTTTTGATATTCTGACCCAAGAACGAAGCTTTCATGTGACAATGTGTTTATTTTAATCTAACTTTAAGCTAGTGTTTCTTAGATATCTTAGCTACTATACAGCCACTAATTTGCAGCCCAGCTGCAGCTATTGCATGGCAGTAGTTGATATCTACGCTGTCTCTTGGCTCCAAATCTCAACTTCTTTTCCAAACAAGCATCTCAGGAATGAGATAAACTCTGAAGCTGATGTTAAACAACAGTTGTTACCATCCTCACTCGCCCCTTGGGGTGAAAGAAGCCACAATAAACCAAGGACTTGTGCTGGCACCAGGAACAATGAACCTCCAGGGTTTAAGAGTAAGTCTGGCACCGAGAACCTGAATAGTTCCTTGTCTTTCACCTAACACTCTGCATGGACGGAAGGATGCATATGCAGAAGCAAACACAGAACTGTAGCCAGTATTTCTGATCACACTACCAAATGAGCTGTAAATGCTCTCACAATTTTACACAGACATCTTGCTCAAGGGGGGCCATTCTGGGAGGTACCTCAGTTTCCTCCCTGCACAGTTCACAACCTTTTCATCTGACACACTGGAGCAAAGCAACTGGACAGAAATCAGGGGATGCTTGTTCTGCTGGAGAAGAGGTGCTGCACAAAAACAAGCATATTCATGTTATTTATCTCCCCAAAACTATTTGAGAATGGCCTAGACTACTCATCTGGAAGGAGATGATACTACTCAACTTTACAAGATTACCTCCCAGCCTTCTTTAGTCCAGAGCCAGGTGGTACTGACCATCAGCTACCTTGCTATAGCATTCAGGCTGGTACCACACATTTGTGTGGAGCTGCATCCAGAATGATGTATCACTGCATCAGAGACAGACATAGGGAAGGGACAAGACTTGGGGTAAAAGATGGCTGAGGAGCAGCATGAAGCCTTCAGTGCCAAACATGGCAACATCTCCATCATAGAGACTGCTGCCCACTGGAGTTGCTCACTACTGGCACAGGTTTAAATTTTAACTAGAGCTACTCCGAAGGCAGAGAGCTATAAGCTAGAGACCAAGGTGATTTAAAAGGCTCTCAGCAGACTACTGCTGAATCTGTTGTTCCTTCCTAACTGTTGTTTCAGGTTGTCTTTCCCACACTCCCCTGTGTGTCGCCAAAGTAAAGCCCATGTATAATTTATTCCTTCCAGACAAGTTATTCTGATGTGTAATTTACAACAGCTTGCAATTCGTGTTCTCTGGGCCACATCATCAGTGGGTACAATGTGAGACAGAGCCATCAAAGCCTGGTACTACTGAGTATGGGCTGGAGGAATGGGGACCCATCCTTACCACTGCCCATGGTTCTCCGAGCTGCATAAACGTCTTTCATCTTGGCAGCAGCTGATAGGAAACATGTTTCCTCCACAGTTTACCCAAATGTGTACTCTTCAACCCTTCCAGAATTTAAAACTGGTCCCCCCATGGATGTGTGAGCCTGGATTTATTTTCAAAACACCACTACAAAACACTGGGCCATTGCCATGGTTCTGCTCCTTGGGAAACTGCTCGTGGCTCCAAAGGCAAGATGCCCATGTCTTGCTGACACTGCTATTTGCTCCTTCATAACAGAATTCTGCAAGGAGTCAGAGCAAGAGAAAATTGGATTCCTGCAGGAAACTTCAGCTGGTTTGCACAGTCAATAACAGGTCCCATTCTTGAGGAATCTGGAGAAGCTCATGTTAGCCAATGCAACAATACACAGGCAAACAAAGCACAAGACACGAGGGGAGGACTTTCCAGAAGCTTTGCACTACGTACGTTTTAAAAACCCAAATTCCAGGAAGGAAGAAGAAATGTTAGCTTAACCGTTGGCTGTGGATGCCTCATGTTGCCCCCATGTTGCTTTTTCACTGCCTGTTTTTCAAGCAGCAGCAGATTGCTAATGTTCCCCAGCAGCAAGCCACTGCAGACTGGCTTTCAAATTTGGCAGCTGCCAACTTTTGCACCGCAACCACTTTATCCTGCTTTCTGCTGATGGCTATTTTTGATTTGCTTCTTTCAAATCCAAGCGTCCACCTGCACAGACAGCTGAATTATGGGGTTCTCTTCATGGCCTAGCTTTTCACCATGCAAGACAACTGGCAGTACCAATGTATGCACGGGTTATTAAGGAACAAGGGACACAGGAATCACTCTACAGTACAACAGAAGCACATTTTCAGAAGAGATCCACGTTTCCTACTCAAATTCCCCTCAAAAACAGCTGGCTCATACCTCTTTAAGGACCAGCACGCACTTGCCAGGCCCGACAGACTGAGGTAGCTCTGCTATTCTGCCTTTGTTTAAATATGGACCTGAGAAGCAGCGGTGGTTGATGTAGAGCTGAGGGCAGCAGTATCTCCCATTGATGGTGCCTGCAAAGAGAAAGTAGCTATGATGTGAGTGCTGCAATTCTGTGCAATAAATCAAGGGTCTTTCTTTCTCCTAGAAGGGGAAGGATGGGAGAAGAGTAAATGATGATATCTGATCTCCCTTCCAACCAAACCCATTCTATAAAAAGTTTTCCCTAAGACAGAAGGTAAGAGAAGCCTATGTTACTCAAATTTGTCCAACATGGGAAAAACGACACTGTTAATAGCAATCAGTATGGTTGCACACTCTACTGAATGGAGAACTGAGAAAGGACTTCATTTATAACATGACCTGAGGCTCTTTCATAACTCATGTCACAGATGGACGTGAGTGATGTCATTATGACTTGCCAGAAAGGGAACATGTTAGCTGCTTCCTACTAGGTGTGGCATCAGCTCAGGGATAAAATTCAGGAGAAGGGCTGTTCTCTTACCCTCCAACTCAGTGGGGACTGGGGTATTGTTTCCCTGAAATAACACAGGTCTATAGAACAAGTTTTCTGCATCTGGTTAATCATTCTGTGCTCTCTTACAGCACATGGAGAGAAGCAAACACTTCCAGATGCCATCCAACTGCCCACAGTAGCTCAGGTATCATTCCCAAGAAGAACCCATTTCTCCCAGTGTGAGTGTAATGGTGCCCTGGCTTGCTGCCTCAGATGCTGACATGTGTCCTGCAGAGGGACACAAGGATGGATGCATTATGCCATGGTATAAGTAATTTAATTGATGCCAGTTAAGAAGTCACATCCATCTCCACCACAAATTCATTCATCTGGCCCTGGCATCAGTGGCTGAAATGAGAAAGCTTCAGGTGAACCCCAAAAAATACTGCATTTCCATGCAGAGAACAAACCCTTACATAAGACTCCCAACTCTGTGGGTCTTACACCCTCTGAGGGTGTGACTCTAGTCTCCCCATCCACATGACATATTTTCTCCCTTTGTGGGGCTATCTCCCTCCATACAGGCAATGAACCCTTAAGATCGGTTCCCTCTGGTGTGAGGCAGCCTTACCTGTTGTGTCTGGCTGAGGAACTGGGCAGAGTTCATGAGGTATTTTCTTAACAGGCACCGTGGATGGTAACCTGTTAACAGAGAAATCTGTAGTATTTAACAATGTCAAATGGGGCAGAGGCCAGTACCAGAAGCTGGCAAAGTTGCTCAGCTGCTGTGTATTATTTCCCCTGGAAGACCTGATGTATCACTGTAAAAATATCTCCTTAAAGAACAACTTACTTCTTTTCTGGCTGCACGACTGCAATTCTTCTCTTCCTTCGCACTGCAAAAATAAAGAAAGAAACAATTTTGTACTCTTTTGTCCTATAAAATACATCCATAATGCATAAAAAGCTCTAAAAATGCAATGACTATAAAATGACTCCTAACACAATGAAATGGTACTTAATTACTCTCGCCATCTTTTCTTGGTATTTTTAAGTAAGTCACTACATCATTAAAACCTGCTTTAAAGATGTAATAATACATTTAATCTTTCCTCTGGAATGCTAATACTGTGGTTTATGGGATCAACATAAAAAAAATTAATAAAAACACAAATATTTTTCCGTACAGAAACACATATGGATAAGATTACATTTTACAAGCATGATTACCTCCAGCATAATTTATCCCTAGCCATAAATTGCGACAAGGCTGCATAATGTTGCCATAGCAGTGTTCTCCTAAATTAGGCCCTGGCTGCTTGATTTTTAACTTAAGCATATTTAACTCTTCAAAAGAATGACACGTTTTAGAATTTTCCTTTCAGATGTTAATCAATATAAATAGTGAGGCTAATTTTTCATCTCGTGGCTTGAGATCAGAGTTGAACAGTTGCTGAAAGGAGCAGAACAACAATGAGTGCTGAACTACCTCCAGATGAGAACGGAAAAGGAAGAAACCTTAATATCCACTGGACATAGGGCAAGACTTAACTGTGCCAAGAGGGACTTAAGGTAGATGCTAGGAAAACCCCTAAGCTGATAACAGAAGTGAAATAACAGGACTGATATTACGCTGTGAAGGTGCAGAAACTCAGTAGTATGAGGCCAACAAACACTCCTCACATTAGATCAGTTAAATCTGGCTTAGAAGAGACATGGCCTCTTTCTGTCTCTCCAGGTTCTGTATTTTACAGGTGTATTTTACTCCTGACTGAAGTTACCATGTCCCTAATTCATTCTACTACCTCACTGAACTCAGCTGTTTCACTCTGAGAACCCCACTTAAAACCCACAAGTCACTCTGTGCAATCCCAAACCACTAAGGGCTTTTCCCAGTGCAAACAATCCCATTTTTAGAGAGATTGATCACACAGGCAAGTGCAAACTATGTAACAACAGTGCTGCAGCATCTGGTCACTAATTAGATTAATTACTATTTATTACAGTATGCTCACAGCCTGTATACTGGTCTGCTAGTTAGGTTGGTAATTTTAAGAACTGGATTACAGATGTCAGAGAAACTCCCTGATAAATCTGCTGATAAAATAGGATATAGCATATGTTCTGCTTGAGGTTTCCATGCACTTACAAACAGCTTTGTGTGGTGGAGTAAGGTTATAAGCATTTGCTTCACACCAACCAACTGGGAAAATGTCCATAGACTCCACATCAACTATGTACTCTGGAGAAGGCATCTGTAAACCTATAAACACAAATTTATAACACCATTTAGACACACGCTCAGAGCCACTCAAGCATTCATCACGAACTGAGGGAAGCAAATGATGAAACATGTAAAAATAAATCTGCTTACCTGCATCAAAATCAGGAATCATTTCATCTTCAATTTTGCAAAGACAGGAATGATTCGGCTGCTGCCATTTGCAGTGCAATGTGATTCCAGCAAAACCCCAACATTAAGAGCACACTAAGCACACACAGTGAAGCAGACAAAAGCCTGTAAGGTCAAACATGCATGACTCCCTCCAACAAGACTGCCTGATAGACCCACTGGTTCTCACGTAGAGTTGCACAAGCAACACAGCAGGTCAGTTTGATATGTGCTCTCATTGTTAAGAGCATGTACACTGGCTATAACTACAACCGTAGGTAGAAGTGATCAGCCTTGATGTCCTATTGCTCCTCTGAAGCTTTTCTGTGTAGTTCTGCCCTCGAGCCACCATTTTTAAAGGTGAAAGACACCATGAATTCTCCTACTGCTCCTCACAGCACATGAACCTTGAGCCGATCACCCAATAGGGGACAGGCAATAGTAAGCAGTATTAATACCCTAATTAATTACCCTTAGTAATACCCTAAGCAGTGCACTAAGATCTCTGGCATAACACTGACTCCAAAGTTCCCAATGAAAATTTTTACCTAAAACCTAAAACAGTTTGAACGGATCTCATTCAAAGACAACTGGAAATATTCTCACCAACTTTTGAAGCCTCAGGACACGACTTTGGGTCCTGAGTCACGAGAGCATTTAATTATTTCAATTCAAGTCCATCTGCACTAGCACAGTTTCATCAGTAAATTCCTCCTGCTATCCCTCTAACATACTAGGACCTACAGCTCCAGTGCCAGCATGAGGCAATCTCTTAATAAAAGAGACCAAAGGATCAGCAGCTTCTCCTGCAAGCATCCCCATCTTCACATCTGTTGAAGTATCTCTGCCTTCTGCTTGAAGCAGCAGTGTTTGACTGAGCTCAGCTAGATGACTGCAGGGAACTTCCCACTTATGAAAGTTCATCAAGGGCCTGTAGTGTAATTGAAACAGTAATTGAACTTTGTGACGGGAACAGCATTAAGACTGAGCTGCAGCACTTGAGCGTGTGAGGTTGAAAGCCCAAAGAAAGCAGGAAAACAGTGCTTGTAATTGAAAATAAAAAATAAAGAACAACATTTGAATAAGTACATAAATAACTAAAAATCCACACTGTCTGCACAGATGCATGGTTATCTTCTAGGGGCAAGTTCAATATTAAGAAAAATTACATCTCAGAGAGAGCAGTGAGGTGTTGAACAGGTAGCTGAGGAAGATGATAAAGCCACTGTCCCAGGAGATGTTCAAGAAAAAAGTAGATGTGGCAGTGAGGAACACGGTTAGTGGGCACGGTGGAGATGGGCTGATGACTTAACCAGATGGTCTTAGTGATCTTATCCAACTGTAATCATTTTATGACCTTCACGGTATTCCTCTGACTATTGTATTCTGTTCATACACGACACCCTGAAGATGAGATCTCTATTTCACCAAGAACAGGAGGAAGGGAAGATGAAAAGATGAAATCATGTCATACAGGATGAACTTGCTTCCATGAGCAACTAAGCCCCAGCGTGAGGCCTCAGCGGCTGGTATTCCCTGGACAACCATTTACCTCCATCAGGAAACAATAAATGATCACAGCTCAGTTTAATCCTGACAAAGTGAGTAAGCAACGGATTGAGCCCTAAACAGAGCAAGAAATCAGTGGTTCCCACTAAAATTTCACCAAATATGGGAAAATTCAGTATTTTATTCACTTCAACCTCCTATCATGTTATTCTGGCCCAATAAACAGATCAACAGCTGCAGTGCCCGACGAACAAGAAAGCACCATAATGTCTGTCCTCCTGCAGCTCCACTATTCTTCTTGCAAGACATTCACACTGCCTCTTCCCTCTGGCAATCAGTAATCCCGCCTTTCACTTCCAACATCTTACTGCTTCATTTGGACTCATTCATGTAAACAGAAACCAGCTTGTTTGAAACTCATTAGTTTCATTTGCTGTGTTTTATGCTGCCATCTTCCAACACCAAGAGATGTCCGCAAGACTGGAGAGGTTAAATGGAAAAGCAGTGAACAGGGAGATGGGAAACAAGAGTGAGAATTTCCATCTTCCAATACAAA
This sequence comes from Cyrtonyx montezumae, assembly GCF_038088225.1. Classification (NCBI taxonomy): domain Eukaryota; kingdom Metazoa; phylum Chordata; class Aves; order Galliformes; family Odontophoridae; genus Cyrtonyx; species Cyrtonyx montezumae. The sequence continues at coordinate 157,626,432 of NW_027072034.1, read as the reverse complement.
TCTTAAAGGATGGGGCAGCAACTCTGGAAAACTCAGAGGGCAAGTTATGGAAGTCCTCTCTGGAGAAGTGGTTAACACAAGAATTTTCCTTAAATCCCTGCTCTGTGCAGAGAGCATACATTATTACTTGTATAAATTCACACCAGAAAGTTTCAGCTTTAAAATCTAAAATGAACCCGTAAAAATTAACAATGCAGATGATGAGCAATAAAGTAGCAGAAAGTGATGGGATGTGCACAGCCTCGAATCAGCCCTGCACTTCTTGCCTGCAGGGGAACTATACTGCTGCTCATTAAATGCTTGCCCTGAAGTTTACAGTTTTGCTACTGTACAAAGCATGATTTATTAAGCAATGTTCCCTCACGCCTAACTCGACACTGCTTAACTACTGCGTCCTGTTTTATGGCTGCAGTTTGGGCTGTCAAATGGCAAAACTCCGAGGGCAACAATGAAAGCTTCAGATGTGCCCGTGATAAACGGTGGGACCCGAGGTCTCCAGCAATGGGCTCCCATGGCAGTTGGGAGTCTTGCTGCTACCAGAATATAAATAATCAGTTAGAAACAATAGTGCATTAACAGAGCTGAAAAAAGGATGCCATCGTCCAAGCCACATTTACTTTACAACTCTGCAAGCAGCGTTCTGTGGGGTTTTTAATGCCTGGTTTTAGCCTAACACTGTGTAGTCAGGAATGTGAACAGCAGCAAAGCCTTCTTTTTATTTTTGCAGCCCTCTGCATCTTTTCCTTTTACTACAGATCATTCCACTCCTGCCACTGAGATATAAAAGAAGCGTAAACCATCTCTCTGTAAGAACATCCGTAAGGCAAGGAGATGCACCCTGGTTTTTTATTACAAGTTGTGAAAGAAACATCCTTTAAGAAATTAAAAGAGTAGAAGAGAGGAAGAGACAAGGGAATGGAGTGATGTGACACATGTGGCTTTCTCCCTGGTCTTGGGGGACAGTTTGATTTGAAGACACAAGAAACAGTGCTCCTTGTTTACTACACTGGGCAAGTTAAGTGAATGCTGAGTACATCTGAAAGTATTATAGCTTGAAAAAAAAATACAGTGGAACCCCGAAACCCCAAAAATAAAGGCACTTCTCCATTTTGTCCTATCCTTGGAGGTGGTCAAGACCAGATTGTATGGGGCCCTGGGCAGTCTGATCTGGTGGGTGGCAGGAGGTGGGAACAGGATGATCTTTAAGGTCCTTTCCAATATGAGGCATTCTATGACTCCGTGATTTAAGAACAGGTGTTGTGAAATTGAGGCAGGTCCCTGGACTGGATGGGTGTAAATTCCACAACAGTATCAGTGATACATGAATTTCACACATGCATCAATTCCAGCTCTTTAACTAAAATATTTGCCAAGTGTCCAGACCGGGCTACGGAAAAGCTTTAGCCACCTTGTGTCTAAGGGCAGTTGGTTGTCACAGAAACACAGAATCACAGAATGGCTTAGGTTGGAAGAGACCTTAAAGATCATCCTGTTCCTACTTCCAGCCACACACACTGGGTTGAGGGCTGACACTCAGATCAGGCTGCCCAGGGCCGCATCCGATCTGGCCTTGAATATCTCCAGGGATGGGAGATCCACAACTGCTCTGGGCAACTGGTTCCAGTTATTACAGATTTAAAAAACTAAAACCAAAAACACAACTGCCACTGCACAAAGTTCTATCAAAAGCAGAGGTGCAAAGCTGTACCTGCACTATACACTGGAGATAAATGCAGAGGAGACAAAGCTACACGCTGGAAATACTAAAGGAAGATCTCCTCAGATTTCAGACAGCCCATACTATGGGGTTTAGGAAAGACACAAGAAGCACCAACGATTTTGTCTGCCAAGCTTTAGATGGGGAGAGCCTCTCTTTAGGTAGTAACTGAGTTATAAATCTCTGAGATTTATCACAGAGGTGCCAAGAGAGCCTTGTCTACCATATAATGCTACTTCTACAGAGCTAAAGGCCACAAAACATCTGCCTTTGTTATATTTTAGAGCAAGCTCCTAGCACAAATGAGGCACTTTGAGTTACTTGTCAGTGTTACTACCAACTTTACAGGCTTTGATCAGAGACCATTCCTCTCACACAAACTGCACTGCACCTTGTCAGACACTAAAATACTTCTGGGTTATTACAGTGAACAAACTGAAAGAATAAGTAGTATCAGGCAAAGATTAAGCTGTTCTGGTCAGTCTGGCTTCCAGTATCTTCCCAGTCCCAAAACAGCAGGAGTTCAGCATCTCGCATAGGAAAGGAGACATTTTTTTGTGTGCAGAACAGGCATGAGACCTCACCTCTCATGGGATTTCTGCAAGAACTCCTTGTCCCAACCCCTGTAGAGCCTTCCTTTCCTGATAGCATGTGCTTGACTATGGTTTGTAACTCCATGAACAATTTCCTAGCTGTTTTGCCCTGGAAGAGCCAAAATAAACTTGCATTGAGGGTTACAGCAAGATGTTCTTGGCTCGCAGCATAAGGAAGCCTGTCTTCCTTGTGCATTCGTTCAGAAGCACAGATCTGAGAGCTTGGTGATGGGCTATAGACCACCTGAACTGCCTTTCATATTTTCATGGTTCTTCAGAAGAAAAGAAAAACATGGCATTTGTAGCTGATGTTGACCCAATAATCATTGATTTCATATGGAAAATGAAGCTCTTATATTGACTGCAGATGAAGCCAGAAGCTTCTACCAACACTGTGTTAATTTGATGATTAAAATTAAAAATATGTTGTGTCAAGGATACAGCAGCTTTATGGCTTATCACAGCACTCATCTGAACACTTAAATTACCATGGCTTTCTGTTTTTTTTAGAAATAACAGTGTTTTTCAAACAATAATAAGAAAGACTCCTGCGTGCTTTCTCAACTCCATACTATAGAGTTACTCTCTGCAGGCACAGATGAGAGAAGGTGAAAGGATGTGAGCAGGAAATGGCTGTGGTAAGGAGCTGCACATGTTGCTGAAGTTTTAGGGATCTAGGTGATGAAAATGAGTAAAATGAGCTGAAAGGAAGGAGGCTGCTAAAGAGGAGATTTCCTCGTGGCCAGATGTTTGGGTGACCCTGTGTATGGAGCTGGGAGTTGGACTCAGGAATCTTATGGGTCACTTCCAACTTTGGATTCTACGATCCCACAAGAGTGTATGGGAAATGTGAGTGGAAGTCTCAGCCACATAAACAAAGCAGGACAGAGATCCATCATTACAGCAATTAGATTTATACAATCAACAGAAATCCCTGAGAACATCGAGGTGGATGGGGAGGGTGGATTCTCTCCCAGCGGGATCAGGGGATGTCAATTCTCAAAAACAATTATTAGTCAATACATATGAAAGGATAAGGCCAGAGGAAGTAACATTTGACAGAGGATGAAGGACAAAGTTGAGAGGGCTTGAGTGAACTACAAAAAACACAATCAGCCTTCATAGCACATACCTTCGAGGTGAAGCCACATTAACCGTCCTTTAACTGAGGTGATAGAAGCAACACATATCTCTGCAGGGTTCCTAGGGTTCACTGCCTCCAGCTTCATGTTCTTTGTAAAACCACGACTGAAGGATGTCTGAAAGAGCCAAGGGCCAACACTGAAACACTGTTTTATACAGACTGTCTGCTGGGAAGAGTAATTTCAGCATGGTTTGCTTTTCACTGTAACTGAAGAAGCCAAAGGCACCCAGGTTAAAAATGGAGACGTCCTGATCATAAACATGGAAAATTCAGGGATGGTGACAAATCAGGAAGCAATGTAATTCATGGTTTACACCAATTCCTAATGCTCAGTTAGTTACTTCACACCAGCTATATCTATCTCCTATGTTTGCTAGTTGCAAATGCTATGATGCATTTGCTGGACACTGCTGGTGATGAGATATGACATAGAGGGCTCTGATCTGTCCCTGAGGAACTCTCACCTTGCTAGAAGAAACCTTCAAAAACAAACAACCCATCTTGCCCTAGACTAGAGAAACTCCTTTACACAGTAAATCACTCAAGCTTGCTAAGGATGGTCAAGTTTGAGTAACCTATTTGAGTACAGTTTTCTTCAAGGGGGACTTCAAGCTCAGTGTACCACATGTTTCTCTGAAGACTATGGGTACATGTTCCATCAGCTGCAGGAGGTTGGTGGGTGTAAATGGTGCCAGTCAAGCTTACTACCACAGCTTAAGACGTATGCTTAAATATAATACACCAAAGAAAGTCTTCCTCAGGTTGTCTGAGGTTCCCACTGTCCTCCCCTCTTCATCAGCAAAGGCAAAATCAGGTTAGATGTTGCTGCAACTGTCCCCAAATGAGCAGTCACCTCTCCAAATATGAAACAAAATGATTAAAAGGTGAAGTCGTGAGCTTGCAAGAATGCAACAGCCATCACTGAATGAAGACTTCAGCAGCCAGAGAAACTGCAGTTCCAACCATTTCAGTACTACTGCTGTAAGACAAAATGCCCTGGAAGCCTGCTTCAGTCTGAGGTCCCCTGAGCTACTCTTCACTAACTTCCATCCTTACTCTCTGTCTCTTCCAGTGCCTCCTCTCCCCTCCCTTAAGCTCAAGCATTGCTCGGACTGTCACAGTCCTCATCCTGTAAAAACTGCAACTGGCCAGCACTACAGAAAAGCAGGGTGAGTTGGTTTAAATGCTTGCTACACTGCCTAACAAAGAAACATCATTTATCATCACACAGGCTCCTTTCAGTGCAGTTCAGTGCTGGAGGCTAATTTATACAGAATCAATGACAAAACAGTTAGCTGGGAGTTTATTTTACTAAGCATTTGTTCGTGTCAATCCATTTCATAACTGACTCTCCTTGTTAAACATTCCCCCAAGGGAATGCTACAGCATATCCACTTCCAGCACCACATCTGGCTGCAGTAGGTGGAAGATGTGCCTGGAAAGAGGCTTCTATTTGAAGAGCTGCTCACAGGCATGAAACAAATAGACTAACCTGCCAGGGACAACAGTAAGATTACAGCTCTCTACAAAGAACTGTGTTATCAACACTGACAAAATAACAGACACGTATTCATCTGATTAATGTTTCCTTAAAAAAAATAAACAGTGCTCAGACCTGATTTAATCTTTGGAGAATATTACACAGACTCTGTTTTCAAGGCTGCCAGACCTGAGATCCATTACTTGACAAAAAGGAAGGAAATAAAGAGTGCTTGCACTAGGGAGGAAATGCAGCAGCTGTTCCACTGCATAGGCATAATGCAGCACTGCTCAGCTTCCTTCTGCACTTTCAGCAATCTCAGCTTGAACTTCAGAGGGTTTTGGACAGAAAGGCATAATAAATGGGGTAAAGAAATAAGAACTTTGATTTGGGCAAAACTCTGCCAATGGTACCAGTCTTCTGAATTCATCTGCAAGAAGTGTTCAAATCCATCACTCAGCATCAATGGTTTATTCCAGACTAGGCTGCCCTTGGGCTGCCATGGAAGAGGAAGGCCACTTGTCACATCCAAAAAACCATGCAGCAACACAGCTGGTGCCTTGTTGGACTGTCTTCACTCTGCTTCTTGTAAATACACTGTCTGATTCAGTCTCATGACTGCTGAGTAGTAGTGAAAAGGTATGCAGCTCTCCAAGGAACCATCTGCCCACAGCTCACAACACTATTCTGCAAATCTGTGCTCACTTCAGATGCTACTGAATTTTCAATGAGATCTCACTTTGGATATTAGGAAGAATTTCCTCTCCAAAACAGTGGTTGAGCACTGGAACAAGCTGGCAGAGAGGTGGGGGAATCACTGTCCCTGGAGGCATTCAAGGAATGATGTGATGGGGTTCCTAGGGAAGTGGTTAAGTGGGCAATATTGGTGGTAAGCAGACAGTTGGACTGATCTTAGAGGTCATTTCCAACCTTTACGGTTGAAAACGATGATTCTATCTCAACTTGCATCAGCTGATAGGAGCATGAAGATGAGCACCAGGTTACTGGCAAGGCAGAACATCACATGATTTTTTTTAACCCAGTTTACTGGGGTTTTTTTTAATAGCATTACAATTATTTTTTATGGTCAGCACAGATCCCTCCTGTGCTAAGAGCTGTAAAAAAACAGGGAGAGAGGGATGGAGAGCAAGAAAACCCAACTGATTTTGATAAGGAAAAGAGTAAGATAACATTTTTTGTCTCTGAAGTACAAAAAAACTGAAACACTTTTCTGGCTTCCTTCCTAGAACAAACTCTTTGCTGGTCTGGGAGAAGCTCCCAAAGGCTTGCTGCAGCTTTTCTGTGCCAACTATCAGGTCTGACAAGAGCAATGCAAAGGCAAAAAGAGAGCTTACGTTTCTAAAGCACAGGTGAGGTGCTGCCTCCGCTCCACACTGCTTCTGGTAATCCGCCCAGTCAAAGTCCTGGCCAGAGTAACCTGCAGGACAACAAAACGAAGTGCCATCAGCCATCATCACAGGGAGAGTGTAAATGGACCCCAAGCAGACAATCATTGACACCTCAGCATCCCATCCCATCTGAGTGCTATGTGCAGTGCCAGCATGAAAGGTCACCACTCCTGACACTTCTCCAGCACTCAGTCACACAATTTCTGCACTTCCCTTTGAAATCTCCTGATCTTCATTATAAAGTAATAAAACACATATTTTCCTCATTTTTCCTTTCCAGTGAGCATCTCTCAAGGCTTTAATAAACCTTTAATTACCAAGGAATGCCACCATCCCCATTTTCCACGTGGTTTCATGCACCTCTTTCTCTATTCTTGAAGTACCCAGAAGTTGGGACTGCAGACATCAACGGTTCCTCAGTAGTCAACAGGAAGAGAATTGGCACAGTCAGAAGCTGATCCACCCTTTCTCTTGTACCATGAGATAAATTCCTCTCTCTTTTCATTGATACATATATACTCTGCATGAACGACTTTCCAATGGCTCAGAGAATCTACATGCTGAATGCCACCACAGTGAGCGTGTTACACGAGGTCACCTAGAACCCAGGAAAATGAACACAGAATTCCCAGCTCCTCTAGGCTCAACAACAGATGTGTTGCTTAAGAACATGGTTTAGAGGGCAATATTGGCAGTAGGAGGACAGCTGGACCAGATGACCTCAGAGGCCTTTTCCAACCTTAATGATTCAATGATTCTATGATTCAACCAGATAATCCTTTCAGCCCCTTGTTTGTAGGAAAAATGTAAGAGGCAGTGATTGATAGAAGGGGCTCTCAAACAGTCCTATCACAGTAATCCGAATCTCTACTCGTCTATGCTTCTTACCTAGCAATAAACTCTTGGGGCAGTTGGTTGGTTTTATTGCTTGATTGATTTTAATCTGGTTTTTAGCTTACCATTTCACAGTGTTTCATACCAATGAGTGCTATTCCCTGTCCAGAGCTGTGGGATGATGCTGTAATAACATTACTGCAGAACTACTCTCACTGGAAAGTTTCAGGAGTCATGTGAAGGACGAATTCTCCCCTTAATCTCCCTGCCTGATATCTCAGACTGGACTCAATCTTACAGAACATCCCTTAATGTCTTTTTCATTGTCAGTCAAAAAGGGACACTCAAGATCAGATGGGAATTAATCATTTGTGACAGTGAAAACTGTGAGTTTTTTCTGTAGGTAAGAAAGGACATAAGCACTGAATGGAATCACCTATCCATCACCCAGATCCAAAAAAGGGGATAAACGTATGAAGTCCCAAGCATCCTGCAAAGATGCAAGTATCTGGGATAAAACAAGCTTCTACTCTTAACAACTGCTACCTGACACACATATGAGTGAGACAGAGAAGGTCCTAAGACATCTCTGGGGGGCACAAACATGCAGTTACAAAACACAGCACTATTTGGAAAGCTAGCAGTAAACATTTACAGAGAAGTGACAAAGGGCCATAACTTAGAGAATCTTCATTCGTGCACATGAAAAATACCTTGAATTGTTTTACAGAAATTAACAACTAATTTTTGCGGCAGTATTGTCCTCTTGTTTCTTCTCCATCTCTTTTTTTTCTCTCTAGTTATTTGCTTGCCAGACACTTCGAAGCTTGGGGAAATGAAATGGAAAATGGGAGAAGTGCACACTGTACCAGAAGGGGATCCATCTGATCACACACAGATGTTTGCAGTGTAGATGCCTTGAGGTGGCCTCCCTGAAGAGTCGATGGAGAAGGAGGAAGATCTAAAGGTGATTTGCATGTCCTCCTTCAGAAGGAGCAGAATCTCTCCAAAAGTCCCACTTGCTCCCCACTGACTCTAGAGGCAGCTATGGTAACAGATCCAGACAGAGACAGCCACAGTACAGTTGTCTGTATTAAACAAACCAGGGCACACCCCAGCTGCCAGAGCACACTGCTCGCAGGGACCCTAAGCCCTGCCCACATCTTGCACGTCCTCAGGTCTCTGATGTAAACCCCTCGTGGACAGCTCCTCCATCTTACTTGAGAGCTATGCAAAATCTTGGCAGAGTGGACGGAAAAGGAACATTTCAACGAGGCATGAAAATCTGACTCACGTGTCACCACAAAACCAGCTGCTGGCTTGGCCTGCACCATTCAAGGTGCAATATCCTTCAGGGGGAACAAAGCCTGGGAAGCCAGCAGTGCAGTTTACCAGAACTTCAGCAGCCCAACAAGGGTTGCTCAAAGAACAGGGTTGCTCTGTATGTATCATGGAGCATCACGATGAGAGCTAAACGGATGCCCTCATTAGCACATGCCATTCACATACTATTTTCCTCTAAAGCTCAGCCCTAGGAATAATGGTCAAAGCCTGCACAAATCACCTACTACTCCTCACACACATAGAACCTCATTGTTTCTGCTGTCTTGACTCCTGGCACTGAAGAAACAAACAGTTTAATCAGAAGCAAATATAGCAACATCAACGTATTGGAGGTTTTAGAAATAGCATTTCCATAGTAAGCCTTGTATTTAAGAGTGATACTGCTATGTTTTTCCCCTCTCTTAATAGTTCATGAAAAGGAACAACAGCTACTACTCTAAAGGGAAGAGGTCTATAAACTCAACCCCAATAAATATTAACAGTACTTGTTCAATGTTTATACAGCAGCAATAAATGGGTATTCATTTCTGGCACCATGCAGGAAAATGCTGCTCTCTGTTTCTAGCAGCAAATGCTTGCACCTCCTGTTCATGACTCATTTACTGCATGTTTGGCTTCAACAAAGGCTTGATGGGCAAACAGGCAAAAGAACAGATATTAAAGAAATAAAGGCCTCTGAACCTAACTATCCCAATCTGCAACACTTTTCAGATGAAATAAAATCAATTAATTGTAGAATCAGACAACCTCCCTATCAACCACTATTTAACCTGTAAAAACAAGCTAGAAAAAAAGGAAGACTCTATTCACAAAGATAAAAGGACTTCTATGTTTTTCCCTTGGCATCTGATTCTCCATGGGAATTTCTTGCGTTTCAAAAGAGAAAGCTTTGTTTGCAGCACTAACTATTATCAGTACAGTCATGGAGGAGAAAAGCCAAATCTGCACTTTAAAAAGGAGCAAATCTGGACATCTCAGGGCAGTTCTGATTGGAAACGGGGGAATTCCCTCCTACCTCCTGGACCCACTCACAGATGTGTTGCAGACCCTTCTTATCAGTCCTGATTGCTTCTTGATCCCAAGCTGATGTTACTCTTTTCAGAGAAGACCTCCGTGTGGTTCTGGATGCATTTCTTTTTCCATCTGCATTTTTTCTTTTGTGTGTTTGGTTTTTTGCTGGCTGGTATTTTTTTTTTTTTTTCAGAAAGCATTCCAATGTCTAACAACAGTTTAACAATTCAAAGTGCATTTTTGCTGCTGGAGATTTTTGACCCCAAAGATTCTAAGATGTAGCCTGGGCATGCAGTCCTCATATACTCTGGAAGAAATGCAGTCCTTTTTGTGCATCTATCTGCTACCTGATTTATACCTCTTTTTATAGCTTCTCTTCATCATTTCTGATCTGACAGCAGAAAACAAAAGCTTTCTGTACGCTCCTAGCAGCCAAGGTAGACCCCAGGCACTCGACATCACACCAGATATCTATTTGCTGCTTAGACTTTCTTGGTCAAGTTGAAAACATCCATAACAACAGGTGGAAGGATGCTACAGATACTTCTAAATATGCAGGCATTTAAAGAGAGCTTGCATGCACTTGGCCCATAAAACAGGCTTTGTACCAGCATGGAGTGGAAACTATTAAGCTATGACCCTTTAAAGAGAAATGTCTGGTCTATGGTCTGTTTGAGTTAATAAGGTGGCCTGGGGGAAGCTGCTTGTGAACTCAGGGTGGAAAAAACAAAATGCTGACCACAGAGCACTTACATAGGCACAATCTTTACACTTGTATTTAAGCAAGAGGAAGATAAAGCATCCACAGAGTATGCCTCTTTCAGTAAAAGCAACAGATTAATCACAGAGGTACTACATGCAGCTGCACACACAGTGCTCCCAGACTTTGGTGGGAATTTCAAACCACACATGCTGGATATATATATAAGAGGTCTTTAAATCTGGCAGGGAATAGCCTTTCACTTCCTTGGGACTGTCAACAGCATTTTTTTTTTTCCAAAATGACAATGAATATGCATGTACACCACTTCACAGGACAGTTTTGCAAAGCATTTCCTCTCTCAAGCAATGTCATTTTCTTGGCAAAAGTTCGACACCCTGACCAGATTAAAAAAAAAAACATCTAACAATCCAGAGAGCCGACACATTCTGCAAGTGAAGAAACATTGCTAAGGCACCACAGGTGGATGTCTGAAATTGCAGTTAATTAACTGCACCACTACAGAGATGGGAAATAGCACGGTCGGAGCCTGTTCCTCCTGGCTCTGACCTGAGCACTGCTCTCAATTTGCACTCGTCTGGGATTTTTTTGGGACAGGTAAGTAAAAATGCCTATGTGCTTCTGGGCAGGCAGCTGTGAGCTAACTGGTGAGGCACAATTTGAATCCAGGAGACGTTTAGATTTCCACATGCTTTGCAGCTCAGTGCTGTATAGCAGGGGATGCTATAGTGAAGCTGCCTGGTTTGTCTCAAACATAATATGGCTCTTAATGCTCTTTAGCAGTCTACACACACAAAGCATCACCAAGATGTGTTTTACAGGAAATTCCTAGGCTTCAGTGCAGTTTGCTTCAGACAGACATTAATCCATCAGCAATGCATTTGCAGAGATGTTCACAGGCTGTTATGAGCCTCAGTGGCTCAACAAAGATGCTCTGGAAAGCGATGCTTAGCGTGATGCTCTGCAGCAAAGAGCAGCATGGTTTTAAAGGCCGTACAAAAGCTGCAAACCATTGAGAAGTAATACAAACCCTTGGGCGGCGTGAGATTGACTCCATTTTTAAGGCACCACTGTATTGGCAAGATCCCTAAGGAATCCGCATGGCAAAGCATTGAGATTTTGCTGGGTTCAGGTCTCAAGTCATCAATGGTCACTTGTAAATAATGATTGTTAAAAACCTAAGGGATGAAAAAGTAGAAATAAAATTTGATGTTAAATTTGCTGTAACACCTGGGAACATATAAAGCTGAAACAAATTGGAATCAAAGCACCCCTGAAACAACCCACTCTTACCTAATGCTTTAAACCTGTGTTTCTACCAAAGATATCAAGACATGCAGATGGGTAAACTGAGGCAAGGGAAAGCAGCACTGCTCACCCAGTGTGCCCACAGCTAAGCAGGGGCTGGACACAATGCTGGAGACCCTATGGCTTTCCTTTCTTCTGCTTTTGAGGTTGTGGGTAACATACACAAGAATCCCCTCCAACCAGTTTTATTCCACACAGAATCACAGGAAGTATGTAGGCATGGAGAGAAGACAGGGATAAAAGAGATTCCCTTTATCTGCATGGAAGTGTTAGATTGATGTGTTCCTCTTCATAGGATGAGTGCATGTATAGTCATCTAGTGATGCTCATACAACAGTTGATGAGGAAGGGAATGTTCATGGATATGTTCCTAAACATGGTGGAAATCACTCAGGAGATTCATAAACATATTTTCAGCCCTCATTCTTTTTTGGGAGCCTACCTTAGTCACTGATGCAGGACAGATATGGAACGGCTCCCTCATATTCACTGCCTCCAGCTTCATCCCCACAGTGAAGAAGTGGTTTCTCAAATCAGCATGGTCCTGGGGAAAGAAGAGGGACAGGTGGTGTGTCAGCTCCAGCCACCAAGGAAGGCTCAACACACTGGAAAATCTATCTGAAAGGTGTTCAGTTGGATTTAGTCACTCAGCTGACCAGCAGATTGACTGCTGTCTCCTTCAGGGTGCTCCTGTACCTCCTGTGGGTGGAAGCAGACCTAACTGCCCCTGATTTGTCCTGATGGGATGTTGGGTTGCTGTAGGACATCAAATAAAAACGGATGGTTTTCATGTACCATAACATGGAAAGGTCTTCTCTCTGGGAGAACAAAGGTGGAATAAGACCCAGAGCACTGAACATGAACCCAAAACGTGAGCAATGAGAGAAACTGTTGGTGGAAAAATACACAGGTGCATGCCTGCCACAACACCTTCATCCAGGATCAAACCTGTCTACACACAACAGCTTTGGGGTATCAGCAGGATGCAGCCCCTAGCCTCCAAAACAAAACAGGTTCAACTCACTCATTTGCCGTAATTGTGTTACATCTGTCAAATGACTCCATCTTCATGTCCATGACTAATAAGCATTCAGGCTAGCAACCAAATTCCAATAACTGTTATATTTTACGTTGAACCAACGTAGGTTGTCTGAACGATCCATGCATTTGCCAACACAAGCATAAAGAGAAAAGCTGTTGTATTTAAAGCACACACACGCTGAACTCCAAAGCATATGCAGAAAGCTCAGTATCTAATAAGTGGCTAGCAATGTAGTTGCCATCAACATTCATTGCTACATATTGTATTCTTGTTCTAAAATGATTTCCTATTGATCTGAAGTTGTATGTCATTGCACTTTCTTTCCTAAGAACTGTTCTCGCTTGTAGATTTAATGACTTCTATTTTGGGATCTTACATTCCTGGTGCCATTAGAGATAAGGATTTTTACAAGCTCCAATCAAGGCTGAAGGAACAGTTATTTTCATCTTACCTATCTTTGCAACATTACGGTGCCTTTCATGTGAGAACCAAAAAGCAGTCAGAAAAATTTCATAATGACTTTAGTTTCACAGCAGGGAAAGCATATTCCAATGGGGAAACTGAGGAAGACTTAGCAATAACAGGCCAAAACACCACGATGAGCTAATGGCTGAGGTTGGAACAGACATTCAGGAGTCTGGGTGTCCTGCAGTGTAGCATCAGATGTACGTCCAATCTCTGGCAATTACTTCCACATTACCAAAGTCCCAGCAAGCCAGGAGACCAATTTCTGTCAGATTCACAATGCTTTGTTGAGTAAGAGGCTGATTCAGGGAAAAGAACCTGGCTCCTTGTATACTGAAGCTGCTTAGTGTAAGTACTGCATTGGAGAGAAAGGTTATCAAAATTGCCATCTTTACCACTAGGAAAAGATGATGGCTGCAAAAATCAGAACTCACTGGCATTTAACTTCCAACCTCCAAAGGCAGACAGCATCTGGACTGTAGGGATGCCTCCTTTCCTACACAAAGATCCACATCCAGCATCTCTCAGATGATGAGATTGCAAATATGAGGCAGCATTGCAAATTGTACATCTGGAAGCAAGTTTACACTGCAGCATCTTCCCATCAAAAGATCCAGGATTCAATTCACGCTCGCATCCGGCTTCAATACATAATAAGCCCAGATCTACCAAAGTGCTTAATCATGTTTATCCTTAAACATGCAAGTGGTTTCATCAACTTTGCAAGTGATTTCTTGACTGAGATCAAAATACTTAAAACAATATTACTTTTCATTTTTATTTATTTTCTTTGGCTGTGCTCCTTTTTTTTAACTATGGCCTTTTTCAAAGGGGAAAAAATAATCAAGTGGGAAAAATCGTAACACAAACAACATTTAACGCTATTTATTTTACTTGAAAAGCCTATCACCTTTTGTCCATGTGCTATGTATCTCAGGATCAAATCTCCCTTCTCATTCAGCATAGCACGTAAACATCTTTCTCGTTAAATTAATAGCAAGAGTAAACTCCCGTGGGGAACTCATGGGATCTTAGGCATCTCTCCCTTTTGAGGAAGAAAATTCTCTTTGAGTCAGGAACATACTTTTGTTTGGAGAAGGGCTGTGGAAGTAAAAAGCTTGTCTGTGTTAAATGTCATTTTTGAGATGGAAAAGCTTTCATGGTGAAAAAGCCTTGATATTGTACCGCCATGGCAAATGGTCAGGGTCTGCATATTTGATCTCTTTCACATATTTGTAAAAGAGAAGCATTAAAATTTGCTTTAAGAGCCTTAGATTTTTGCAGCTGCAAAAAGAAAAAAAGATCCCAATGCCGTTCTCTTCAGGCAGCAGGGAATTGCTGAGGATTTGGCATATGCTCCTCTTCAAAATTCTAATTAATTTACATAATTCCTAAGAATAGGTTCTACAGAAGTGAAGGCAAAGCTTTTAATTAGTATTAGACTCAAAGCGAAACACTGGATAATGAACTGCACTCAGCTCCCGTTATTCACATTGACAGGAAAGATGCCTGTTAAATAAAAGCAGCTGCAAGATGAGGACTGAAGGGGTAAGACTTTCCCTTTGCTCCCTCCAGAATCTACAGCATGGCAAAAGCAACACCTGAAATGCTGCTGGGTGGCAGAAACCAACCCTTCCCCACTGCACGTAGTGTTCAAAGCCACCTAAGAAGATGTTATCAGCCATTTATTCCCAGCCACCATTCCAAGTGAGTTTTAATTTGCTTTCAAATGCAGTTGCACAGTCAACTGGAGCATTTCATAGCTTGGTGTGTGGTGGACCTCAGCTCCTGCTGGCTGGCTTCTGGTGAGGCCATGCCTTGAGTAGTGTGTTCAGTTTTGGGCCTCTCAATACGAGAAGGATATTGAGGCCCATTGGCACGTCCAGAGAAAGGCAATGAAGCTGTGAGGGTCTGGAACACAGGGCTTATGAGGAGAGGCTGAGGGAACTGGGATTGTTCAGTTTGGAGAAAAGGAGGCTCAGGGGAGACCTTATTGCTCTCTACAGTAAAATAAAAGGAAGCTGTAGAGAGATGGGGGTTGGCCTCTGCTCCCATGTAAGAGTGACAGGACAAGAGGGAATGGCCTCAATTTCCATTAGGGGAGGTTCAGGTTGGATATTAGGAAGAATTTCTCCTCAGAAAGAGTGGTAAGGCATTGGAGCAGGCTGCTAAGGGGGGTGGTAGAGTCACCACTGCTGAAGGTGCTCAAGAACTGTGGAGATGTGGCACCGAGGGACTTGATTAGTTGGTATGTGGGAATGGGTTGACAGTTGAACTGGGTGATCTTTGCGGTCTCTTCCAACCTGAATGACTCTACGATTCAGTGCTTCCCAGGAGCAGCTCCACCGTCACACATTTACACCAGCAGCAAGCCTGTCTCAGGGTTCACAAGCCCTGTGTGGGCAATGGAAATAACCTTCCAGCCCTTGCTGCTGGAAAGCAGTCAAGAAAACCAGCCTGATGCTGAGAAATCGCTTAGAGCAAAGTGAAAATCATACTGAGGAACGTACACTGAATTAACGTGGTACAAGAACCACGCTCATTCATTCAAAGGGTCACAATCTCTAACATGATGGATTACAGCCCAGAAGGGCACTTACAAGTAATGAATGGAAAATTGCAGAACCCTCCACTGAATGAACGTCTGCCACTTACAGCCCAAACCCACTGGCAAAGCCAAGGCTGTCACAACTCTCACTACAAATCCCAAGAAGCAATTAAACTCAGCCTCCCTCTTAGAGTATCATGCGCTTGCAAATTTGTCAGTGCACAGACTGAAAGACAACTCCACTTCAATATTCATCTGCATTATTATCTGCATCTTCTTTCAGCACATCTTTCTGCAACCATTCTGTAAATACTCAATGGCTTTGCAACAGCTCTGTGCGACCAGCAACACCTCACTGCATCCTGCTGCAGGACTGAATGTTAGAAAAGCTGAAACAAGAACTAGCAATGGGGCTGGGAGAAAAACTTGGCTCTTAATTCCCAACCCTCTTTTTTAGGTGCTGAGATACCTGTCTCATTTTCTCCTTCATAGCTAATGAGCTAGTACCAATGCAGGTTTCAAAAGTATCCGGGTAATTTGAGAGCCTAAATTTCATTCCAAACAGGATCCACAAATAGATTTACTGAAGTATTTAGACTTAAGGATGTAGCCAGGCTTCATGAATGCACAGGTGTGGGCGACACTGTTAAAGCTTTAAAAAGTCACCAACTTCCATTAAGCACTGATATTGAACTCAGAAAGATATACTGCAAAATCATCTTAATCACCTGCCCTTTTGCTCAAGTCTTTTTACACTGAACTGGGCAATGCAGACAGTACTGGGATCTAAGTTAAACTAAATGGTTTTTGCCTGTGACATTTAGGGCAGCTGTGCGATGGACTGCTTGCTCTAGCTGCGTCCACAAATCCAAAGAAGGGCATCTCCTACAGGTTCTGAAATGCTCACTCTTAGCCCACCCTCCTCAACATACTAAACTGGAGCCATTTCATTTTAAACTAAAAAGCATGCATAGTGTACAGATAAGAAGAAAAGCTCTAATTTGAACCCCGATTTTCAAATACCCCAAAACTCAGTTCTTTTGTTCACTCACACCACTTATACCACTTGGACTTAGTACAAAATTCAGAGCTAAGCCTGAACACTGAGAAGTTGCAAAGTTGAGAGGCTGATTGTTAACAGCAATTAATCAGTGAGTGACCTGAGCCTCATTTAATCCCCACCAGATGCAACTCTGTGCAATGCTCTTGCCTTCAATCACATCTCTGCCGACTTAACCTACTAAAGACAGAGAAGTAGGCTCCATCTTGTATGGCTAGAAACAAATTATTTAACTCAGTATTTGTTTTGAAAGAAATTGCTTCCTCCAATGTTTTCCCTAATTCTTCAAGACACTGTCTGCTTCTGATAGCCTAATTTTAATCACAAAGCTCTTATGTGGTAACCAGTCACAAGCACAGTAATAGCGGTGGTTAAACTGCCTCTACAGGAATCTGGTATTTGTTTTTTAATTAAGCAATAAATAAATAAACCCTCCCAGCTGCAATCCTTCGCATTATTTGCAGGTGAATCAGTCTTGTGATGAATCAGTGATGAATCAGTGATTCATCAACTTTTTTTGCTAAGCACTGAGCAATTTTTCTGAAGACACACTGCAGGGACGCAGAAATCCCCCCGAAAGACGTAACGTGAGCAGACCTGTGAGCAAAATGTGAGTGCAGTCACACGAGGAGACCAAAACACAGAGATGTGGGGTGGGATGAAAACGTGACGGGAAGGAGGCTTTGGAAAGTCCTGAGATCCTGAAGCCATGAGCATGGCAGCCAGCTATCAGCCACACCTACCGAAGAGCCGCCTTAAACACTGCAGACACTTCTGCCTAGGATCAAATTTAGCCCTACAGATTTTAAGCTCCTCTTGTTGAATAAAAATAGTTACCATAGAAACAGCAACATTGCGGAGTAGCCGGTCTAACTGAATACACCTTCTTCGTACAGCTCGGCCCGCTGCAGATGGCACCAGGGCAAAGATCTCCTCCTACACAGCACAGGCTTTGGTTTGCCTGGGTGGTGGAAGCACGCGTGGCTGAGGCAAAACAGATTTTTTTTTTAGTATCTCACAGGAGAATTTCAGTATCTGGGATTGCCACACCATTTCACAAGAGTTTGCTAGTGAATCCTTGCTGTGCCACACACTCTGCTTTCATTTCACAAGTGGGAACGCTAATCCAAGCGCTCAAAATGAAGCCATCAGTGCCTCTTCTCACACCTCTAAATAACTGCCTTAGTTGTGATGAGGGACCAAGTCTTCACAGAGACAGGCCTGGATAGATTCTGCCCTCACTAACATCTCACTATTAAAAAATCCATGTAAATTTGTTAGAAGAGAGAAGATTTGAAAAAATTCTATGTACACTGTGGATTGCAGCCTTCCAGAAAAGAGACCACAGCTGACTATTGTTTCCCCTTGAGAAAGAAAAAAAAAATCTATTTTTGGACAGACAACTTTTGGGCATCACCCATCCCCTAAATGGGAGTACCTGTGCTCCAAGAATCACAGAATTGTTTGAGCTACAATGGATCTTGAAACGTCATCTACTCCAACTCCCCTGTAATGAACAGAGACACTTATAGCTAGATCAAGGAGCTCAGAGCCTGGCCTCCACACTGACCCCTTTCAGTAGAAAACACTGCCATGGACAAGGAGATGTGGCATTCAAGACCAGACTGGATGGAGCCTTGGGCAAGCTGTCTGTTGGGAGGCAACCTTGACTACTACATATGGGGCAGAAGTAGATAAGGATCCCTTCCAATCCAAGCCATTCTATGATTCTGTGATACTTCAGGTACAAACTATCTCATACAGAACTAGGATGCCATATATGAATTGGATCGGGTCCTTTTTCTAACCTCACACCATCCTGAGGGACCAGCAGTATGTAATGGAGAAAGAAAAGCACATATGCTAAATGTGCAACCAGAAGGATACGCAATACAGCAGGGTGAAGGAGCTGGTTCCTACTCAGCCCATCTGCTTTACTTGAACTCCCTCTAGCATTTCTCTTCCCAACCTAACTTTCATACAGTGAGGCCAAACAGACACTTAGGCATCTCAGTGCTTAACTTCATTTACCCTCTTGGATCACTCTTCCTCACGCACTCTTTTGCAAAGTCCAAAATCATGAGGAAGCTGTAGAGAATTGAAGATTTTTCAAAGATAGTCTTTCCATCAGATTCCATCTTTACTACTGGATAAACAACCTTGCTTTCAAGGGCTGGAAAGGCAGTTCAGTAAGTAAAGACCTTTTCAGGATAGTCTTAATGATGGTTATTAGGTTTTACAAAGATAAATGGCTTTAATGAGCTGAGACAGGAGTGGGTCAAAAGCCATATGAAGAGCGGAGGGGACAGGAGGCCACGCAGGTTGTCCAGCCAGGTGAAAAAGCAGCCAAGGAGAAGGGCTGGCAAGTGCTACGGATGAGGAAGAACAGATGGAGTATAAATAATCTGGCAGCCAGCTAACTGAGTGGCGACTCATGGGTTATTAAAGCACAGCATGCACAGCAAGGGCCAGCCAAGCCATCAGTGCATGAACAGGCTAGGGATTGCTAACATTCGCATTTGGCTTCCATGCAAAATTAAAAGCATGGATGCTTTAACCTGCTGTATCAGCATGTCCTTATCCACTATAGGGATAAAGACTGAAAAACCCTGTTAGATTTCAAGGCTGTGCATCTATTCAAGTCAGAATTGTCTGGGTTAGATACTTAAGAGCAGAAAAGCAGCCCTTGAGATCCTCTTCCTTAAACTGAAACTCCTCCAGATGACCAAATAATGGAAGCAAACATACTAGAACACCTGAAGAATGCATTAACTTGAGAGATGTCATCTTCTTCTTTATACAAATACATTATAAAGAAATACTTCAAAACAAAACAAAACAAAAAAAAAATAACATATTTGGAAGAGGAAGAAGCTCTTTTTAATATTTATCCTCATGTTTTTGACTGTGGAACACACCCAGCCCTGAATTATAGGAGGCTGCTTTCACCTTGTCCCTCCATCATTTTCCACAGGAGATTCCTATCATCCCTTTTGTCTGAACATCATTTAATGCTATTATTAACAATCATGGGAAACACCTAAATGCTCCAAGCCAGCACAGCCACAAGTAGTACTAGGGGAGATTTAGATCAGACACCAATTAAGAATCACTTTACAGAGAGGGTGGTTAGGCACTGTTTGCCAAGGGAGGTGATGGTAACCCATCCCTAGAGGTATTTAAGAGATGTGTGACACAGCATTAAGGGCCGAGGTCCAGTGATAAGACTTGGTCAGGTTGGTGGTTGGACCTGACGATCTTGGAAGGTCTTTTCTAACCTAAATAACTCTATGATCTAGAAATAGGATCTCACTGGGCTGGTGCCAGTGTAGAGAAACAGCTGTTCTTTCACTTGAGAAAAAAATTAAAATGTGTGTTCAGAGGGAAATAAATATTTGGGCTAAAAGTTTCTGTGTTTTGAGTTTTGCTTCCTGATGCCAGGCTTCCTCTTAGAAAGCACCATGGCACTGCTGAACCACTGATGTTACACAGCTTTAAGCTGGTCTTGCTAACAGCATAACCACCTTTATTTATATCCAAATATTTGGACATTTTCTCAGGTGTGCTCTGAGCCACCAATTATCCCAGGCATTCCGCCAAAGTTAGCATCCCTAAAGCATCCCAAAATCAGGACAGAAACAGTAAGGGACATGCTTCCTTGGGTTGTGGCTTTTTAGAAGAATTTAAGTTCCTAAACTATTTAAACACACTTGAAAAAACAGTCTGCATTTACTTTTTTTTTTTTTTTGAGAATCAACTTGTTTCCTAAGAAGAACAGAATGACAATATAAGCTTTTTAAAGAAAAAAACTTTCTCCAGGAGGTGTAGTTTGCAAAACACTATGTTTAGTAGCGATATAATAGTGACATTTTCTAGCAGTTGAATATCACGTTCCTTCTCAAAGGATCCTGAAGTGTTTTACAAATGCTTTCAACATATGGCCAAGTGTAAAACAGCACCAGAAAAAAAGGAAGATCTTGCTTGCATCCTTCCCTCTGATTTTCATAGCCAGCTCATAACATCTCATTTCTGGTGCCCTGATTTAGTGGGCATGGTAGTGACGGGCTGACAGTTGGACAAGATGATCTTAGTCATCTTTCCCAACCTGAATGATTCTATGATTCCTTGGATGCAAAGAGGGGGGTGATTGGGCCAGGCTGGATAGGGCAACTTCATATAGTGCCTGATTTAGTGGTAGGCAACTCTGCCTGCAGCGACAGGTGATTGGAACTACATGATCTTCAAGGTTCCTTCTAACCCAACCCATTCTACCATCAGGACTGTGTTTTCACAAGAGATTTTTGGGTTTTCCTGCTGAAGACCATTACACACAAGCTCAGTTCTGCTATGTTGCTGAGCAGTGATAATACAAGCTCAAATCCATGGCATATGATCCCAGGCAGAACCCAACTTTACGGCATGAAAAACAAACTGCTTCACCACTAACAGTAATGTTGTGCTCACAAATTCCTAAGAGAAGCCACTTTTCCCACTACAAATGGTTATGGTTGGACTAGATGACCCAGGTGGTCTTTTCCAACCTTAACCATTCTATGATTCAACAAATAGAGACCTGACTTTCCAGCACCACCACCTGGGACCAGTTTGATGCTGTGTTCCTGACACTGCCCACCACCAAGTACATCTCAAACAACAGCAATTTAAGTTGCAATCCAGCCAAACAAATACGTGTGTGTTCACTCCAGGGACTGTTCATGTCTGCATGGCATATATACACTTTGCTGATGGATTTCTGTAGGGAACGTGGAATGTAATTGCTCCGTTTATCAATTGGGCAGTTTATCATGTCAGACAAAGTAAACATCTCCAGCTTTCCAGAGGAGCAAGATCTTTAACATTTGCAAGCTGTCAAACTCTGTGTTTTATACCTCATCTAACACATGACAATTATAGTAGCACTGAGTCCCCTGGCACCATGTAGAGACATTACTTCTGTGCTGGTACTAGGAAGAAAGAAAAAGTATTTGGATTCAACATTTTTTGCTGGGCTCTTCCGGGGTTCTTACTAAAGTTTTCAAGTGTGAATTTTGGCTTGCCTTGAAAGATAAGACAACAATATTCTCATTCAGAAAGACTTTTCTTAACTTACGTTTAAATCATTGCTAGAGGAAGACATGCTCACAAGCATAGATAATCTTATGTATTTTACTCCTTGATCAACAGGTAGTAGATGGGGTTGACTCATTCTAAATGGGGAGAACAAAACAATACCCATTCATTCAGCCTCCAGCCTGCCCAGCACAGAAATCAGGGACCCAAACAACACCAAACGCTGAACTCAGCTTTCCTTGTGAATGGCTTCCACAGCACAAATAAAGAAGCTATACTGCCCTATCTCTGCCTTTTTGTCATGTATGGCTGCAAGCATATATCCTTTTGGACCATTCAAGCATCCCAAGGCACTGAATTGCCCAAGAGGAACACCCTTGCAAGCTCCAACCACGAAGCTCAGCCACTGGGGATCTGCTGAGTTTAGATTTATGACCTTCATGCAATAATTAAAATAAGTGGGTATAAGTTTAGCATGCTGAGAAGAGGCTGTAAAACAGCTGTTACTTATAAAGACAGAAAAAAAAAAAGAAAAAAAGGATGTTTTACGAGCCTCATCAGAAAGATTCTTCAGTCTTTCATACAGACAAGAACAAAATTTACACATTAGGCATTCCCTATTTAATACTTGCCCCATACAATTTCATCTTGAAATTGCAAAGTTTAATAGTTTCTGGACAGAAGCACTGTATGAAAAACAGCGGCAAAGAATCAAAACCACTTCTGCAACAACATGGGACATCTCAAATGCTTCTCTGTATGAAAAGCTGATAAACAAATTTTCCCCATTCATCTCAGCCTAAGCAGGGCTTTCACAAGGTGGCACCAGGTTGCTGTGATGTACCAGAATGGGGCATGCTGGGTGCCTTCTCCCAATCATACGGGTGTTTTGGGTTGCCCCAATGTCACAATGCTTATGGGAGGGAACCCAAAAGGTATCTACACTGGATAAGCCAGGAGCACTGGTGACTATTGTGGCTGACGAGGAGGATCAGTTGGTTATGAAGTGAATTTTGGTATTAGGAAAAAATTCTTCTCAGAAAGAGCGATGAGGCATTGGAACAAACTGCCCAGGGAGGTGGTGGAGTCACTGCCCCTAAAGGTGTTCAGGAAAAGGGCAGATGTAGCACTGAGGGTCGTGGTTAGTGATCATGGTGAGGACGGGTTGATGAACAGACTAGATGCTCTTAGTAGTCTTTTCAGATCTTAATGATTCAATTATTCTATGATCTGATTCACTTTACTGGAGACAGCAGAGCAGCACTGTACTACAGCACACCTCCCCACATACCCCTCCAGCACACCACATCAAGGTTGCAACATTAAGAAGTTTGGGCACAGCTAGAAATCTGGATTATCTGGAGCAGCCATGATTAATTTCAGTGTGGATTTGGATAGGATATTAAAGCCAGTGCCTCAGGGCTGAAGCGCATCTCCAACTATTAAAAATCAGATTGAGTGCAGAAAAAATGACACGGGAGAAAATTATCTTCTGCTTCCACTACAGGTCCCTGGAGGAGGTTTCTCTGCTGTGTGGCTTAGAATCAGATGAAAATTTGAGCATAGGGGCTCACAGAAAGCTGAGTTTACAAGTACTTTCATAATCATAGCTCTGTGCTGTCAGGTTGTGAAAACTCAGGTCTGCATAACTAAACACATTAAAAATGGTGTTGGAGAAATGCTGATGTTTGAGAAATCGTGTTGATCACACCCCTCCACTATCTATTAAATGGAGAAGGCAAGAAATCGTGTCTGAGAGCAGAGTTCACACAAAACTGCATTTTATGCAACCATCTCATTTGTGATCCTAGGTAGCAATGTATTAGGGCAGCTACAAAAGTAATGCCTCCTATTTTATTATGTCGTCTCATGACATCAGAGGCAGATGTTGTTGGCAGAGCAGTAGAAGTTGAACCTTCCAACCAGTATTCCATGACATTTTGTTGCCATATGACAAATGGCAGCAGAGGGGAGGTCTGACAAAATGACATCTGACACGGAACTGCATATGAAGCAAAGGGCTGGAACTGAACTCTTCTATGCAGACAAAATTGCACCCACTGACATTCATCAACCCTTGCTGGACATTTATGGAGACCAAACAGTGAATATGTACACTGTGAGGTGGTAGGTGATGAAACACTGTGAAACAGTCATCTCCATTGGTGCAAATTTTATACAAGTGGCATGCAGGCTGCTGCTCATCACTGGAAAAAACTCACAGCTAATGGTGATTATGCTGAAAAATATTAGAGAATTTGCTCTGTCAAATAGTGTCACTGTGCTCTTTGCATCTGTTGTAGTTTTCACGGAAATAAATAGGAGGCATTATTTTTAAAGCATTCTACGTAACTGAAAAAAGTACACTTTTTACCTTGAATACTTCCATTGGAAGAGGAAAGTTTGCTGCATCATTAAGGGATTTTTCCAGAGCGCATTTCCACTCAGATATCGTCTTCAGAGAATAGATATCTAAAGCAATCATTAAAAAAAATAATAATAATTAAAAAAATACTAGACCAAAAGGTAAATGTTTGGGAATCAAAGATTTCCAACAGCCTAAAGTTACTATGACATAAAAATGGACGGTTCAATTGAAACGAACAGCACGTATATACACCCAAGCTGTACAATGTGGATAAATTCAATGCGAAAGCAAGGAGCAATGGCACACTTAAGGAAGATTGTGTTCTGTAGGTTGAAGTAAAACCCAGGAACATACACATTATTCATTTTCTGTTGAAGAAAAAAGAACCATATTATCTCATTATTTGAAAATAACAAAAATACCAAATGTTTTCCTGTTTGAAGAGCCTCAGGTTTGGAGTTAATATTATTTATATTTGAACAAAAGCAGAAATACCCTTAACAATGCTTCTGTTCATTGAAAATTCACTACTGCACGAGTTTTTTGCAGGAGGGTAGGTGTGGGATGGAACATTTCAGCTAGGTATCTACACAAACCCATCCTTGCTATCTGACTGAGCATCACATCAATTCAGAGACTTACTCTTCCTGAATTCCAATCATTACATTTTTAGGTAATGTCTCCACAGATTCACACTGCTTTCAGTGAGTTTCTTTACACAGGTTTAACATTATTAAATCATTATATTAGCAAGGCTTTTATGTTTCAGAGCAGTGAAATGGCTATGACCAAGGGAAAGAAATGTAGAAAACAATACTAAGATGAAGAACATTATACTGGATTTACTTCTACCCTAGAAAACATATAGCGATCCTGTATGTAACAAGATATTACCAAGCATTCATACCAAGGTCTTCAAGAGACAAGATAGGTAGAAAGATTTTAACAACTATCAAAATGGAAATGAACACTTACTTAATAATAAACTTGAACCTCAATAAAGACTGAACAGTGCAAAGCTTTGCTTTTGTCAGTGGGGCTTCACTCACTTCTAACACAGTTCAAGTCTGTCTAATTTGCATTTAAATTCCGTGCATCTAGGAACCATATATATTTGCAGGCTACCAAAGATTTACTGTGGTATCTTACAATTCTAAAGGAGGAAATAAAAGAAACATATATAAAAAAGGAATTGGCAAGCACTGTCACCTAGCACTGACAGTACAAGAGAATTTTATGCTCTGATTTCAATAGATTTAAGACCTTATCAAAACAAGACTTGCAGAATCACTCACTGGAAGTGGATGTATTTATACTTCCACTGTATCAAATTCTGCTACTTCAGACAGACATCACGGGTATGCGTATGAATTTAAACACACTTAAAGGGAATCATTAACCTTTCAGGGCTGTATTGTGAATTCCTCAACTGTCTGGTTATTAATGGGAACCTACATTTCCAGCCTTTGTTTACAGCCACGTACAGAGGTCACAAGTGTTAAGAAATTACCTCTTCATCAAATTGTTCATTATTTTGTAGTGCCTACTTCACCAGTTTTCCTCTTACTTAGAATCATAATTGTTGAGGCTGGAAAGACCACTAAGATCATCTAGTCCAACCATCAACCCATGTCTGTGACCATTGTAGACCATGCCAACTCAGTGCCACGTCTATTCTTCTGTGGTAAATCTCCAGGGACGGTGACTCCACAACCTCCCTGGGCAGGCTGTGCCAATACCTCACCTATTTGCAGAAGTCTTAAATGGCTGAAATACAGGAAGGGAAAGGACCCACTTTGTTTCTCCCTTTTGGGCTGAAATGATGCCAAAAACAGAAGTAGTCAGTAAGTCATGACTTCACCCCAGCCTGTTGCTCCTACCAGTGTGAGTTTTGAGTTTCAGAAAACCCAGATGGATGCCTGCCAAACAGAGCAGACTGAAAACAGAAATTTATCTTCCATCATGATGGCAATGGAACACAGGAGAGAAAGAAGAAAAGGGCAACAATGCTGTGAAGGGTCAGGAGCACAAGTCTGACAGTGAGCAGTTGAGGGAACTGGGATTGTTCAGTCTGGAGAAGAGGAGGGTCAGGGGAGGCTTTATTGCTCTTGCAACTCCCTAAAAGGATGTCATGGCAAGGAGGGGGTTGCCTTCTGCTCCCAGGTAACAGTGATAGGAAAAGAGGGAATGGAAAATGAGAAATTGCACCAGGAGAAGTTTAGGTCGGACATCTGGAAAAATTTCTTCTCAGGAAGAGTGGTGAGGCCCTGGAATAGGCTGCCTGGGGAGATGATTGGGGTCACCATCCCTGAGGTGTTCAAGAAAAGGGAAGATGTGGCACTGAGGGACATGGTTTAGTGGGCATGGTGGGGCTGGGTCAGTGGTTGGACGAGATGACCTTAGTGGTCTTTTCCAACCTTAACGATTCTGTGACTGTACGATTCTAATGTGGCCTTTGGAAGTGACTCTGTGCAACAGCAGTGGAAACAAGCAGCAACTTCCTTGGTGTCAACAAGCTTTGAAAGATTAATACAACCTCAACAGTTTCAATAACCAGCAAGCAGTATTACATGCACATTTCATTAGACAGTGGCAGTTAACTTATGCTGGCAAGTTTATGGACACTAAATCGCACGGTTAAAAGAGCATAAAGTATTTTGTTTAAGTGATAGTGTTGCAGGTAATTGAACAAAGTGTACTGTGTCAATCTGTATTTAGGTTAACAAGGAGTAAGCAATTAAAATGACTGCCAATTTGTCTTTAAATAGAAAGTAACATAAAACGAGACTGCATAAATAGTTGAGGCAAAAACTATCAGTGGCTCTGTGTCAAGCTGCCTCTGCCAATTTGGGGTAGCAAGGAGGCTTATCTTGGATTCAGATCCAAGTGAAAAAAAACAAAAAAGTGCTACCATCTCTTTACCACAGTTAAAGAGCCTACAGGACATATAAGGCTGATGAAAAGTACCCAGCTGAGAACACAGCAGGGATGTCATTTCCTAAAACTCTCTGTATATTCTTATACCTTAAGTTGATGCCAGGATGCAGTTAGCTTCAGAAAAGAAACCTCTCCACCCAAGACTCCATAGACGTTCAGAACAATGGGATCTCCTCTAGAGGAGGATGTCCTGCATCTTGAAAGAGTGACCCCAGACTGCTGTGCAACACAATAGTCAGCTTGCCAGGTGCTAGAGGCAGATCAGCACAGCAACACCACAACCCAGACACACTGGGAAATAAAGCTAATGGTGCATACACCATTTCCAAGTCAGGGGTTGGTAAAGCACTGTAATAACCTGCAGAGAAGATGTGTAACTGAACATCCTCATTTGATACCAATTAGGCATACAGTCTAGTTTGGAAGTTCTGTGTCCTCAGGATCTCTTCATAGGATATTTCTAGTAGCTTTTATAAGGAGTCTAAGTGTGCTCATTTTATCAGTCAAGCAGTCTCAACAGTTTCAGAAGTTCAAAAGTTAAACAACCAGCTCTGTGCTCATTCCCCTCAACCCTCTGAGTGGGAAAAAGCAAGCTTATGAAGATGTCATTTCATCTGACCTATAACAGAATGACTTAAGACATCCTCTTCTCTCCACTGATCATAAAGAAAAAGCAACTGATCATGTCAAAGCATCATTTCAGTGCCTCTAACAATGCCAAGCGAATTGAATCTAATGTAAAAAAAAAAAACATTACCCACAAATTGTCACTCTTTCCTAAGAAAGTCTACACTGGTGACACCAAAGATCTTCCCAAACCAAATCTCAATAACCACAGAAGTCAGCAGAAAAAAAGGAAGCAGGTAGGAATGTGTCCCTGGCAAAATGTCCTGGTCTGGCAGCCTTAGGAAACCACATTCTGTAACAGACTATCATTTAGTATCTTCAACTCAAAGTTTCTTAAAGCTCTCTGCTGCCCAGCACCTCATCCTGCCAACTCACTGCTGCTTTCTGTCTGCTTGTTATATCTGTTTGTTATACCACAGTCTTGTAATAAGCTTTATTTATCCACTGTGCTTTATGAGTATGCTGATGTTAGGTGGGCATCAAAAGGTCAATACTATCCACTAGGTCACAAGTTGAACTATCAGCATTCCTGCCTCTTGAGATGCATCCAGTTCCTATTTCTGACTGGTTACTCCCTGAAATCCAGAGCCTGACAACTGGATAGCCCAGAACAGCAGGAATGGGTTGCTGAAAGATCCCTGGGGGAAGACTTCAGGACAGGACTCTAGATAAAATGGAAAGGCTCACATCTGAAGAGTCTTCTCAGCAAACTCCAGCAAGACAAAAAATCCTAGGACATTAAGTCAATGTCAGCAAGAAGATGTGTCACTGAACTCAACAATAACAATGCTCACTAAAAGGGGAATGGATAAGAGAAATGGCAAGGAGAGGAAACAGATTCTAAATGAAGACATGAAAAGAAATGTAGAAAGTAGTTAAATCAAGGAGAGAGAAGGAGAAAAATACACAATTTCATCAAATAGAGTCCAGTAAGTTTTAAAGATGAGACAACTGCGAAGAAGAAAAAACAGAAAAGAGAGAGAAATCAGTACAGAAGGAAACAAATGGATAAAAGGAAAAGGAGAATGGAATAGACAAAGAAGTACAAATGTAGTTTAGGCCATTTCTGTATTGATTAACCAAACCTATACAGGCCAAGAGGTTTCAGAGATGGTCAATGAAAGGGTGCTTCTCTGTAACACAGATGCTTTGTGAAGTAACTGAGAGTGATATTCATGCTCTCCAGCATTCACATCTAATTTAGAAGTGATGGAGAACATTGATTCCCACTCCTCTTAGAAGAAAAACACACACTTCCAAAAAGCATTCAAGATCCCAAGTTAGATACAAGACCCATTCAGATTTGTAAACAGCACGTATCAAGGTCTTAACTACTCTGAATAAAGTGCAAGGTATAAAAGTCACCTCAAGAACATTCATCCAAAGGACAGCTACCTTCCTTCCATCATTAATTCCCTTGAAAACACTTCATCTATGGCACAAGAGGAATGAAGCACAGACAATTTGCCCATCCATATGGGAAAAAGTGGAGCAGGCCTGCTGTGCCAGAATGAATGCATTAACCCAGAATGCACATACCTCAAGTGAAATAGTGGCTCTTGCAAACTCAGCTTAGAGGTGCAGACAGCTAGCAAATGTGGGCATTACTTCACAAGAACTGCTGAACAGCTCTGTGGTCCCTAAGCATAAGCAGCAGCTTTAAGAAAAATACTGGGACTGCATACTTCCAGTCCCAAAGCAGAACACACATCCCACATTATCTAGACTTGTTATGTTTAACCAGATAATAAAGAGATCTCAAGTCAACCAACTCAGCCAACTCAAGACAAACTAATTTGAAGTCACACGCCCTGTGCAGAGAGAAACTCAGTTTTTAGAAGTTTTCACAACGTTTTGAACAATAATATTAGTGTGGTGGAGAAAAAACACCATTCCAGCCTTCCCCCAGTGTAATAGGGTACTGCCTGCATGGAATCGCACCTCCATACCTAGTAAATACCTCTGCAATCATTTCTCCAGAAGGCTGCAAACAATCCTGAGCCCCTGCTCTGCTCTGATCCCAGAGCCTTATGCTGATTACCAATTTTAACAATCCTCATTTTTCTCCTACACCTACAGTCTTGCACTTCTTGCATCACCAGTTTGATTATGTTCCCTTTGCTGATTTCATTTGACCCCCAAACTCTACCACTGGCCACCTCATAGTCTAGCCTGCTTGTGCCTGAGTGTCCCTTGAACTTCTCCTGCCCTTGGGTTTGAGGGTTCCATTTGCTGACTTCAGACTGCTCAGCTGGAGTACCTATCTCACTCCTTCCAAGCTTGTTTTAAGACTAAATTCAACTCCAAAGACGTTCTTGTCCAAGTTGCAATCTCCTGCTATTTCAGGGAATGGTAGGGTTTGGAGGGGACCTCTAGAGACAACCTAGTACAACCCTCATACTTGCAAAAATCTTCCTCCCTTGGAAATAACTCAGAACAAAAACAGTGGTCTTTTAAATCTTCAAGACCCATCTACCACTTACTCAAAGGAATATTTCTTTAGCAAGTCACCATATTCAGGCAGACATCTTCTGAGTTGGTTACACTCAAGGCAGGTCTCAGCATCAGTACAACCATGTCACATCTGGATGTGAAAGACCTACACTGAAGGGACCGTAAATACCCCAAAACACTTTCTCCAGCCCCAGAAAATTCCATGGAAGTACAGTGCTATCCAAGAGAAATGTGCATGGCCATAGAAAACAGACTGGCAAGATGTCTTTGGGTGAAGGGAAAGCAAAGAGCGTAAACTATGCTGAGAGATGTCACCTAAATCTTGGAGAACAGAAAATGGAATTCTAGTGAACCTACAGAAAGATCAAGAAGATCTGGACACCAAAACACCACTGCAAGGGCCTGGGCAAGCAACCACATCCTCAGACCATCTCCATCAGCTCTACCTCTTGGCGCACAAAGCTACTCTTACTGCACACTATTTCCTTCCAGGAGTGAGCAACACCAACCTCAGTTCATTAAATACATTTAATACAGTTTACTTGACCCACTACTTCAAACCCAAATCAGACAACTCTTGCATGCAATTTATGTTCCAGTTAAAAACTGCTGACAAAGCAATGTGAATGCCGAAAAATAAATGTGGGTCAGAAGAATCTTAAAACATATCACAATCATAAAAAAAATCACAAAATAAAACAGTATTTTTAGAAGGGTTTTTTTAATTTATTTTTACCTGCAGGTGGGTCCATTCTGTATTTATTCTCTTGACACCAACCGACTGGTCGAAGTCTGCAATCCAAGTAAAACAACCACTGGTCATAGGATTCAGTCTCCTCCAATCCCACATAGCGAAGGCGTAATCTTCCTCCAACATTTTCAACCACACTAACTATCCAGTACTGAAAGGGATTCTGGGAATCCTGCAGCTCTATTAAGGAATCAACTGTAATGAGGTCTACAGGGTTTTTTCCTCGCAGAGGCTGTTTGAATAGAAGCAAAACTCCTTATTTTAAACTTTATTTGAAGACTTCTCAAGGAAACAGATGACAGCAGAAGATTATTTTTGTTTTTCACACCATCATCCAAGCGATCAGCAAACAGTCTGTTCTTCTTCTATTTTACCCAATGTCTTCCAAGTGCAAATTCAGAAGTAAAACAGAAAACAACAGTTGTGCTAATTTCTCAACCGACATCATCAACAACAACAACAAAAAAAGAATAGTCAGAGGTGGAACAGCCCATAAGGCACATCCACTTAGGATGCTCCTGAACCATGCAAAGCTCAGCTGAAAGATTTCGAACCAAATTCTCATGATCTTTGATTCTCATGAACCAAATTCTCAATGATTGCAGATGATAAGAACCAACCAGAGGATCGGACCCTGCTGTATACCTGAAAGGTAACTACTTTGGGCATGACACTGAAATCACCCTCTGGGCACTGATCTTTCCCACCACAACAATTGACCTTGCTCCTACCAGAATGTGGAGCAAAATGTTCCCACTGTCATGATGGAATTTGTCTTACAGTGGCTTTGCAACCATTTGCATGTGTTTAACTTTACACCTTCAAAGTTGCCGACCGCAGACATTAAAACAAATATGTGGTATTTTTCAGAGCAATACCTATGGAGCTCAGTGATTTTCTTCCGTGACTGTGAGCAGCTGCATTGTCAGGCTTCTCCTTGCTAATGCAGGGATTAGAGCTTTTTATTTTTCTTTCCTTTTTTTCCTTTTTTAAAGCAAGTTCCAATTCTTACTCAATTTCTTACTTCCAGGGTTTCAAGAACAGCACTAACAATCACTCCGAAAGTTGAAAGCACTGCTTCTCAAAGGAGATGTTAAGCACAGGCAAAACGTATGAAAAAAATCAGCACAGTCCTTCTTCTTGTGTGTGAGGTTCTTCTGCTTCTATTTAATTCAACAATATATACCTCTCACATTTGGATTTTTGTTTTTGTTTTTAATGTTAACTCTGCAAATCAGTGTCAGCCCAGGTCACTTCCTTCTCTGGGTGGCCAGGAAAAAAGCCAAAAACTAAAAGGAATAGGAAGCCTTATTTTCCTTTTTCAAAAAAGCTCTCTCATACTGACTTTTTAAAATAGTCAAATTTTGAAGTGTACCCAAATTTAACTACATCCCTTTTAAGTCAAAAATACAAAATGAGAATTTGGTAAGAAAAAAAAAAAGACTTAAATTAACTAAAACTTTATCACATGTACACTTTTAACCAGACCTATGATTAACAGATATTTCTCAAAATAATATATCTGCCATTATGAGCTACTCCTCTACTGCACAATCTCTTCAAATGCTATTTCATGGCAAAATGCACTCTTAAAATGTTGTAACATAATAGAAATCTACCTAAATTCTGTGTTTTTTTTTTCCTCTCATACACTGCTTCATTCCAACAAAACATTCTTTAACGTCAAGTGGTGGTGTAATGATTTACCTTATTAACACAAAACCCTGACCAAAAAAATGCAATACTGCTTCTCTGATTTGTGTGCTAAATTCTAAGCCAAAGGGTTGTCACTTACTCCTGAGAACTCAATGGTTAAGATTAATAATTGGCTTGCTTGAAATATTAACATTTACCATAATTCAAGAACTCTTTATATTCAGAGCTAGCATGTTAAAAAATATGTATCACTGCATATTGATTTAACAGTATAAGAACAATCTACAGCACTCAGGAACAGCAAATCTGTCGACAGGGGGGTAACATACATTGCACGACACAGACAGCACTAAGCACATATATCACATACAACATCAGAAGAGGGTGAGAAACTGTTAGAAGCCAAGGCAGTGAGCTCTTTCTCTGCATTTCTGCCTGGAATCTCCTATTTCGCTACCTGCAGAACCACAGAATTGTTTGAGTTGGAAGGGCCATCTATTCTACCTCCCCTGCAATGAGCAGGATCACCTACAGCTCGATCAGGTTGCTCAAAGCCCCCTCCAGTCTGACCTTGAATGGGAACGGAGAGGTTCCTAATGGCATTGGTATACACCAGAAATGGGTGCCTTCCCCATGGAAAGGAGGACGAGCCCTGCATCCTCCATTTGAACTTGAAACTGTGAAACACTAAAATCTCAAGTGTGCCCCAGGTGCAAGTCTCCCTGCAAGCATACTACACAAGCCAGGTTCTCTGCTATATGGATGCATCTGCAAAAGCAGCCTCTTCTTATTTAGCCACCAATGTACGAGGTCACCTTACCCAGCTTCCCTTCTAAACATGACTGCTGTCATTAGGGAGCTATCTCTATATGGAAAATGGGACTAGATGATCTTGGAAGTCTCTTCCAACCTCGGTGATTCTACAATTCTATACACACATAAATCTGACAGTGCTTCCCATCAACCTACCTACACCCATCTCCAATCTGTGGGCGGTCTCCTTCACCTCCTGGCATATGAATACCCAAATTTCTAAGTACCTTCCAGCCTAGAAGCAAATAAAATACCCCAAGGCTCAGTCATAAACGGAGCCAGCAGAATCAAGGTAATGTTGCTCCTAACTTTTGCCCAGCTGTGGACACACAGATATTTCAAGCCCTGGGGAGCACAAGCACTGCTGCAGCATGCACACCACGAGACACTATCAGATAGAAACTGCAATCTAATACATACGCCTTCCAGTAAATTTGCAGGTGCAGTCCGGGCTCCAGTCAAATCGTGGATAAGAAACTCTGTCCAGTCCACATATTTCTCTTTGATTGCTGCAGAGGATGAGGGAAGAAAAGAAATGCTCAGAGCAGCAGACTGCAATGGACTTTTTGTGTGCGTTTTAGAGAGAGCTCCTGAGGACTTCTCAGCTCAGAAGTTTCAGGTACAGTTGCAATCCTGATCAGAAGAAAAGATGGTTCGTTGTCCAAGTTGCTTGAGCAACCCAGACACAGCCATGCTATACCTCTAAAACACAGGAAGGTCACACCCTGCTGCAGTGACAGGGATTTACTACCCATTCCATACTGGCTATAGCTTGTATACTAGTTTCCTGCTTCCCACATAGGCTTAGAAATGCTTTATAAAGTCTCTTTCTATTTTTAATGGTGATCTGAGAAAGAAAAAAATCTGTTCAAACTTTTCAGTTCCTTGACAGGGCAGCTATTGACTCTTTCCCCCTAAAAGCAGAAAATTCAAGCCTGAGATTATTGTACATGAGTCACCGAGTCAATACACTTATAAAGAAGTCTTAAATTATTGCCCAGAAACTTCTACTTCATGTTATAAATATTTTCATTAATTTTTGAGCTAAACGTTTTACGTCTGTGAAACTTTAGGATCTTTTGTCAACAAAGTTACATAGGATTTAACTAAAAAGTATAAGTACTGCCTCTAGAGTTCAAATTTTGGATCAATTACTGTTGAAATTAGTGGAATACCGGGCACTCAAAAGCAATTCCACAAATCTCAGCTGCAGAAATTCAGACATGTTTCTGGACGCACTGTACCTCTGCAAACCCAGAAGTCAGACTTCAATTCCACCTGTCTGAAAATGAGAATTAACGTTTTGACCTCCCCCCAAAAAACTTATTTGCATGCTTATACAATCAACAGTGATATAGATAAATTAATTGCACCTACACCTACAGCAGGGAAAAATCACAATCATTTGAAAATTATGACATTACTTCCGAACAAACAACTGGTTTAAAGACTACTACTCCACAGAGGAGTCGAGGAAGGGCTGTAAATAAACCTACATAGCTCCAAAAGAATTACATTACAGCAGCCCTGGTGTTTTATCAGAAGAATCTGAGTCCTTGCTTAACAGTTTAGAGAAATGCTGTATTAATCAACCATGAGCAACCCAAATCAAAGCACTCTGCACACAAATCAGGACAAGATTCCTAAACAGTTTAGAAATGCACCGACTAGACTTACGAGCTCTTCCCAAAGATGGCAATGTTCCAGCAATACAAAATCTGAGGTCAGGGACTCCACCTGAAGCACAAGCACATCCAGAAGTGCTCCAAGTAACTCAACTCCTCAGGAAGCCCCAATACTCCCACAAAAATTTGACCCAACTCACAGTGAGCAGATCAACCCAAGGTAGCTCATTCTCCTGCACTGACTACTTCAAAGAAAAAGGCAATTTATTGTCCTCTTTGAACACCTGCAACTTGCTTCCTCCAATTACGGGGATGTTAGGTTGGTGGGTGGTTAGGTTCAGTGTCCACACACAGAAGGTGGATCACAGCCTGGACATGAACATGAAGTCCAGGAAAAGTTAGACGGCCAGGCTCAAATGGATGGATGCAGAAATGGGTAAACATTCCTACAATTACAGGGCTTACAGGTGCTACACACCCCACAACTAGGGATAGCTTTTACCAGTGCTACAGAGGAGCACGCAGGCTGAGCACAGATTTGATATTGAGATGATGAAGTGTTCTGTATATGTGCACCCAGCACACAGGTGTTCATCAGCAGTGGCCAATATGAGTGCCTAGCAAACACTCGCTGCCTTTAGGGGAAAAGTAAAACACAATCCTGAGCTGACTAGCAGCAACTATCCCCCCCAAAGTTGCTATTTATTTCCACAAACACATTCCAGAGACACTGAAATGAGAAGGAGTTTCAACTAAAGAAATCAAAGTCCAGCACAAGTCAGGGCTGGCAATACTCACACTGATCCTTGGCAAGGCTCCTGCAGACCTCATCTCCACTTACACGATATTGCCTCAAAACCAGGAAAAATGCTCATGCTTGAGCTCTCTTCCTGTCTGGGTGCTTGACACACTTGAACTTTGACTCAGATTTGAATTATAGCCTAAATACCTTATGCAATCCATGCCGTTGGCCATGGCAAATGGTAAAACACATGCCCAGCAGATCTTACTTCCTGAATTGTGCCTCTTCTCCAAAAGACAGTTCTCCCCATGTCACTCAAACCACACATTCATACATCTAAATGACCTTGCAAGTGCATTTTGATGTACTTAAAGTCAGCAAACTTTAAACTGCTGGCCGTGAGCATCTATAAAATAACATTTAAGCTAGTCTGGAACTGCTCTAAATCTTTTGCAGCACCAATTTCATATGATTTCCAGGAGATTTTTCATCTTTATATTACTTAAGATGAAGGAACAGGATGAGAATAAATGGTTTTTACACGGTGCTTTCACTCTCGACACTCACAATGTACACACCTCATCAGTTCTGTTCACCTACATTACAACAATAAACAAGTTTAATGTTGGCATCAGTGAGAAGACAGTAATGGCCATAATGAATGGGACTGGAGTCTTTCATTCAGACTTTTGCAAAACACACCGGGTGCATCAGAGAAGGGTGCAAACCAAACTTCATTCTGGCTCCTGCCCACTAAGTTGTCAGCCTAGATTTTAATGCCAGAGCTTCATTACTAAGGAATGACCAAAACCAAACCAAACCAAAACAAAACAAAAACCCTGCAACTCTGGTTCAAACTTTCAAAGCTGGCAGGAGGGATGAAAAATAGGATTTTCAAAGTTGACAGCAGATTTCAGAAACCTTCATTTCCAGATGCCCAATTTGAGATGTCTCAGCAATGCCAGATTCACAGATCTTGCTGTCTGCCAATACCTCTCAGAGAAATACTTTGTCCTCTCTAAGACCTGAACTGCAGAGCCTTTGGACAACTAAATAGAATGGGAACCCTGACAACATTTAAGTCTGGATTACAGGCTTCTGAACTCCAATAGAGACAAGATGATCTCAGTTTTCAGACAAAATAGCTGGAAGACATACTACCCCAATCTCTAAGCGGTTTCAGAACCATCCTCCCGAAACAAAACCAGTATGCAGTGCTTTGCTTCATTTTCATCTTCTTTTGCAATGCAGATAAAGGGACTCTGGAAACCTCTGGAAGAGAATGCACTGGAAGTTTTAGGAACAGGATTTTGCAATATATTTTCTGTGCCTGTAGAGCACGATCAGGATACTCAGTACTGCAGTGCAAATCACAACAATGCAAATATTAATTTCCAGTAGTAATGAAGTGAGTCTGAATCATCATGAGAAAGCCTTTGAGGACCAAGCAAAATGTTAAACAAGAGTATTTAAACAAAAGGTAATCTACAGGGTAAATGAGAATAGCTGGCAGTGTAATGCACGGGTGCCCACCCTGAGCATCCACCTCAGGAAACAATGGTGCACCTCTGCTGCATCTGACCCAGTGTCTGTCAACTGAAGCACTGATTTTAAATTGCTAATTCACATTTTGGATCATTAGCTATAGGAAAAATACCCAACGAGACTTCTCCTACTGCAGATATGCTGGATAAACTCTGTTTTTAGAGCCTATCTTCAGCCAGTTGTTGGATAGGACGAGGGATCATAGAATAACTTAGGTTGGAATGGATCTTGAAGATCACTGAGCTCCAGCTCCCTGCCGTGGGCAGGGTTACCAACCACTAGATCAGTCTGCCCAAGGCAAGAATAACTTTTATATTTTTTTATAAAAATGAACCAGGAGTGGTCCACTGGGCTCAGACATCCATGTTTTTTCTCCCTTTCAGTGGATCCATCTTCCAAGAAGACCGCTTCAGAGGACTTTCTAAGGAGAAGGAAACACAAATGAAATAGAGCAAAAGAAACCTCATCATTAAATACCTTCAAAGGGACTCATTTCATGCAGAGAGTCAAGCTGTTGTACAAATACCAAAACCCACAAAGAACAACGTGGTCACTGAAACTGCAGCGATTTATAACTGCACAGTTGTTCTCACACTATTTCATTCCACTCTGGCTCTTACAGAACTACACAGACTCAAAAGATGACCAGAAATCTTCACAGCTGTTTTAAGTCTTCGGTACTTTTATGTGGATGATATGGGTTTAAACATTTTTGCAACCAGAGAAGCCCATGCACCTGGACGAATTTTATCAGCGAATTAAATCCTTTTTCCAAGCAGAGATGAATACTCGTTGCACATCCACCTCTCCCTCACAAAGAGCAGCTTGTTTGTGATAATGGCATCTTGGAAAGAGACTCTGTCTGCATCACAACACAGGACCTAATAGGCCCAATGACATCTGAGGCATCTTAATTACACTGGGGTAACTTTGGAAGTTGTATCCTAAGCAGTATAGGCTTCCTTGACCAAGGCAGAAGTAATAGTCACACTGACTAGTCCCACAGAGCATGACGCTTTGGTGCTCTATGAGGACAGAACATGACTGTAAGTCTCAACAATACTACGAAAAACAGACCCATCTTAGTGCCAGTCCCATGGTCCTGTGTAGGGTTGCTTGAGCAGAAAAGTGAGGAAGGTGAAGTCATGCAATGGTCTGAGACCCTGGGGGACAAGTGCCTTCAAATGTATCACTGGGGAAATTATTCGAAAGAAGCAGTGAGAGGATAGCAGAAAAAAGACTTGACTTAGTGTCCCCACTGATGCAAAGGCCACAGCATGGACTGAACTGAACAATTAAACAAGAAATAATCCAGAGAGGAGCCAGGCATTAGTAATGCCCTCATCGTAGGAAAAGCTTAAGAGCTTGCATGATATCAGACACCAGTATAGCCCCAACACCAGGCATGTATGATCCCAAGTGACATTCCAAAATGCCAGTGCTCTCCTAACAACTCTAGCCCAGAGATGTGTTGGAGCCTCTTTCTCTGGGGATGCTCAAGACCCACCTGGATGCCTACCTGTGCAACCTGGGCTAGGGAGCTGCTCTGGCAGGGGGTTATACTCAATGATCTCTAGAGGTCCCTTCCAACCCCTATAATTCTGTGATACTTTTCATTCCAGGTTTAGGAAGTGGCATCACAAACATGTTTGGAATAGCAGCTTGAGCACGCAGATGTGCCTGCTCCCTCTGGGCTGAGTCCAGTTCATCTTGGATCCAGAGTGAGTGAGTGGGTAGATGTTTTCACACCTCTGTGGTTCCAAGGCCAAAGACTTTAAAGAACATCTTCCTGCCATAAAAATGGTACAGAGCCACTTGCCTTAGAGCAAGGCAGCCCAAAATTGAGGCCAGATCTGTGCACTGCTTGGCTGAGGCATATCTCTGCTCAGCTACAGTCTCTGTAGCATATCAGAAACAAATACAAAGTCATCCTGCCTCCCCCAGTGAAAAACACTCATTTAAGAGAGCATCTTCTAGTCTGTTTGGTATTACAGAAGATACTTAAATTAGAAAGAAAAAGGATCCTTCTACATTAAGATTCTATTTATTTCTGCAGAAGCAATGGCACAGGTTATAAAACTGAGCTCCCTTCCACAGGGCTGAACTCCATAAAAAAAAGGACTGCACGCAATATCCAACAAATAGCAATGATTCTTCCCACTTTGTTCCCTATTTGATTCATCTTGTCCCCAACCTCAATTCTTACGTCCATTCCTCTTGCCACCTTTCAGCTCCCTGCCATTTTCTCACTTTCACTCATTCATCTCATTTTCCTGACCAAATGACTATGGGTTGCTAACCCCAAAGCCAACCTCAGTGCTGCTTCAACATGCCCGGTGCTTAATGTGGAAAGGACCTTCAGGACCATGTGCCATGCACTGGGTTCTCCCTATTTTTCACTATTACCAGCTCAAACATGGCCCCTTCCCCTTGTGCTGTGCATGCTGACCTCAAAATCCATGCAAACAGAGGGCAAAAAAGTGCACAGCACTGCAAACCCTGCATCACCACCTTCCCCATAATTGTGCTAACCATGCACCTGAGAACGGCCGCTTCCACCCTCTGCTCATTCAACCACATAATGTCTGTGCCCTGCTTTAGCCACAGCGTATAATGGGTTCAGATTTATCTGCCTCTCTAGAGAAATAAGAGATTAAAAGAACATTTACAGTCCCATGAAAGCACTGAGCCATAGGCACTCCATTCAATGCGTATGAGACACTATTATCCCATTACCAACTCTTGGGATTTTATCTAGTCTTTAATAGTTGCTCTTTTTCATAAAGCCACTTCTCCCAGAGTCATGGGACCATACAAAATCCTCGTATTTTTTCCCTCCAAGAACACGGGAGTGCACTGCAAAACACAAGGGGGGAAAAAAAACCACCTGAAATCTGAAAGACTGGCAGGAGCAAGAATTTGAACTGACACGTTCAGAAAGAAAGAAACTGTTGAACAAATACCTCACTGAGTTACAACACCAAGATAAGCTACTTCTCCAACAACCTTTATACATCCCATGGATATTTATACTCTCCTGAGCTCCAAGGGAAGAGAAAAGAAGCATAAGGAGGAGAGAGCCAAGACTGTGCTTCCACCAAACAGGGATCACTGAGCATACAGAATGTCGTTACTTCAAAATAATTAATTGCATTCAGTTGTATACCTGCACCTTAACCACTCATTCCTACAAACACGGTGTCCAGTAAATGGTAGAGGACCCACAGCACTGTGAATGATGCCAGAATAAAGGGCCAAAGACATGCTAAAAGCTGAATCAGGAATTCTACGTATTAAGGAACAAAATAACTACTTATGCCAAACCTACATGCTGAGCAGGCACGTGCCACCAGTAAGGTGATACAAAGCAAGTAATAGCATCAAATTATGCTTATGTTTTCTTCTAAGTAAGAAAAGAATCATTATACAAAAAAGATTTTGCATTATTTTTATTTTCATTACCCAGGATCTTACCAGTATTTCCCTTAGAATGTTCCCTTCATTACCCAGCAGTCTGCCAGTATTTCCCTTAGAGAGTCCCCACTGACATCTAAACATCAGTTTCAATTTTCTTGTACATGAACAAGGAACACAGTCTTAAATAGCTTTATAGAATGGTTTTAAATCTTTGGGATAAATCTGTTAAATAATACCACTGTCATTGTGGTAACTACCACTATTAAAAATTTACTTCCTTTCTAGGAATAGAATGAAAAAAAAACTGGTTAACAAGAGGAACTACAATCAGACAAGATCCAGGCAATTCTTATCACTGCAGTACAAAGCAAGCTAAAACATCAGCGTTTCATGAACAATACACTTCTCAAGTATTTCAGGATGTTCAAAAGTTTATGTGTAAATAATACAGAAATGCAGTTTTCAAAAAAGAACACGCTGCACAAGAAAAGAAAAAAAAAACCTCAATATTTTTAAAATTGTTGTAATATATTTGATGACACATTTTAATCAACATCTAAACACAAGGTCTAAGTATGTTACAAAGGTCTAAACGATGGAGTCAAAATGAGATGTCATTATATCAAAACAACATAGAACGCTGAAAAAATTTTCTTTAGGCTTCACCCATCAAAACAGTTTGTCAAAACTGACATGTTCCTACAAAATATTACCATTTTGATGAAACAGCATTTTGACAGAAAACAGTTGGATCCTAACATTTTCAGTCAGCAAGCTGAACTACATATCCCTGTGCACCAAACTGCTGGTGGAAATGGAGCAGGGATGCAGGCACTGCTCCTTCATGGAAAGCAGCATCCTCTGCTACGTACCCTGCAAAGCCCAGCACAACCCCTGTTGGGCATTTCCAAAATGCAGTAAAATTTTAAAAGCTACGTAGAGGTTTCATGACATTTTCCATGGAGATGACTGTTTGCTTTCGGTTCTTTTGTGGAATACCCTGGAAAAATCCAGATGTGGCTGGAGATGCCTTCAAACAACCTTTTTTATTTAAAACTTAAAACCATCTACTGCTCCCCCGCCAGCAGAGTTTTGTGATTTGAATCAGATCACAAAATGATGAAATTGAAATTTGGGTCCCCCAAAAAAGGAAAAAAGAAACCATAGATGAAAAGCTGTTGATCTCGCTTCTAATGATGCAGCCTTATATTTCAAGGATATAAAATTCAGAGCTGAGATACCACCTTCTAGACATCTGTCTCAAAAACTGAAAGCCTTCAAAGAAAATATTACACAAGGGATTTTCATGAAAAAATGGAAGATATAAACGACTGTGTATCAAACAATACACACGTGTTCCCCTCTACTCGGGGAGTATGCAGCGGAGGCATACAGAGATGATAAAGGGCATGGAATGCCTCTCTTCTGAGAAGAGGCAGAGAGACCTGGGGCTGTTCAGCCTTGAGAAAAGAAGACTCAGAGGGGATCTGATCCACATCTATGAATACCTAAAGAGTGGGAGGCAAAGGGACGAGGCTGGACTCCTCTCTGCAACGCGTGGTGACAGGACGAGGGGAAATGGTCACACACTGAAGCATAGGAAGTTCTGCACAAATGTGTGTAGCAACTTCTTCACAGTGCAGTGACGGAGCACTGGCACAGCTGCACAGAGAGGTGGTGGAGTTTCCTTCTCTGGAGATGTTCAAGACCCACCTGGACACCTACCTGTGCAACCTGGGCTAGGGAGCTGCTTTAGCAGGGGGGGTGGACTCGATCTCTAGAGGTGCCCTCCAACCCCTACAATTCTGTGATTCAAAATACATTCCTGGAGTCAGCAGTACATCATGGTCCCATCCATATGCATTTATAGCAGGTTCATGGATGAAAGCATGATGGAATGGGTCACTCCTGTATCCTGCTGAAGGACGATGATTTAAGCTACTGATTGATCTCCTAGCTCTTATAGCTCTAAGTTATCTTCCTCTTTAAAAATATATCTGAAAATGTGAACTTCTTATTAATCTTCTTTGTTTAGACTGCAAAAGCTACTCAATGGGACAAAAATATTCTGTATGAACTTTCTAATTGCCTTCAAAATCTCTGGCATGCTCCATTTTTCAGGCTACTGAAAACTACACAATCCCATTCCTAAGTAATATCCATGCTGCACTTATTATGATTTTGACCCAAGAAAAGGTCAATGTGCAGACTTTAACCTTTTGTTTACACAAATTTGCATGCAAGAGCATTCTTCAATTAGAAAAAGTAGTAAAAACAAAGAAAGGCACAAACATTTCATGTGCTTTACATTCTCACCTTAAAAATCCCCTTACTGTGCAGTTATATTGAATTTCAGTATACTGTCATGGCTATCTGGTGATGATTCAAGGCATTCAGAAATGATCCACTTGCATTCTCTTAAAACAAGCAAAATCATGGAAAAAAACCATCTCACTGTTCACAGAAGACTTTACTTCCTAACATCCCTTAGTCCTTCGCAGACATATTATTCCCCTTGGGTTTCTCTATTCCTTAATTAACTGCTCCCTTTATAACAATAATTAAATAAGAAAAAAAAAGTAGTGGGTGGCTTGGGAGTTGCTTTTTATTTTTGAAGTTTGCTCTGGTCCATGCTACACACCCAATTCAGTTGTAGGAATTAACAGAGGGAGAAGAAAAAGAAGTGGATGTGGGATGTTATGGGAGAACAGTGCGCACGTGCAGATGGGGCAAGTGGATGCTATCACACTGGAGTTATTTCTCTGAATGATGCCAAGATCTTAAGGAAATAATTCCATTTACTCACTGCAGCCTCAGAAACGTGCTGTTCAGCACACTGTGTTTTTACCTAGCAAGAGATGGTGGAGAATATCCCTGGAGATGTTAAAAAAAACGTTAGATATGGCACTGAGGGACATGGGTTAGTGGACGTGGTGGAGATGGGCTGATGGTTGGACTAGATGGTCTTAGTGGTCTTTTCCAACCTTAAATATTCCATGATTTTAAGAAACACATTGCAGGAGGGTTGCCACCAGTTACTGCTGAGGCATTTCCATGCTGTAGGCTCAGCTGTCTTAGCTTCAAACATAACATTATGGAAACAAACGCTCTTCTTCAGAGCCCACTGCTATGGCTTTCTACTTACAATGTCCAAGATCAGAAGAAAAATTTGCCTAATAAATCCCAACAACAGCATGGTAACCCTTGTGTCATTAATCTGCACAGCTTACCTTGACTGATTGAGTCAGTGGTCTCAGGTACCCATCCTGCATGCAAGCTGCAGTAAACGATCTACTCATAAGTACAGTGATTAATTACTCTCCCCTAGTTAAAAAGTCAATAATCTCCTTGCACTGCACTGCTTAAAAGAAAATAAAAAAAGGAAAGGCATGATAATGAGAAGCAGCTCTGCTCTATCCATGTGGCATTATCTATCAACTGCAATCAGGCTAAGTACATAAAGGACAGAAGTAAATACAGAAGTAAATTTATCAATTCTGTTTGTACTAAAATCATAGGAACACTAACAGTCAAGTAGTCCAGCTCCCCTGCATTGAACATCCCTTCGTTGTGAGATGTCTTCACATTAAGTAGCAATGCACTACTACTGAGGACCACTGGGATGCAGCACAGCTCTCCTTTGGGAAAATGGGAACTGTGCAAGAGGGAGAACCAGAGAGTGTTACAGAGGACAGGGAAATTCACCTCTTTCCATCTTTCAGGTTTGTGGGAAAGCAACCAATTAATTCACCTAGTCCTCAACACCTATAAAAGTCACCTACTGCCACCCAGACTCAATGGGATGCTATTCAAGGATTCAGCTTTTTCAATCATTTGCAGTGAGTAAACCTATTTTTAAAATGTTTTTACATTAACTTCATCTGGAATG
Source organism: Cyrtonyx montezumae (assembly GCF_038088225.1). Taxonomy (NCBI): domain Eukaryota; kingdom Metazoa; phylum Chordata; class Aves; order Galliformes; family Odontophoridae; genus Cyrtonyx; species Cyrtonyx montezumae. The sequence goes on along the minus strand of NW_027072034.1, from coordinate 157,581,862 downwards.
CTGTTGTGAAACCTTGTCATCTAGGTTAGGTACCAAACATGAGAAACAGCTCCATTACACTGCCACCAACTGGGAATGGTAGCTGCCTGGCAACTTACTTGGGAATACCAAAGTTTCTCCAGAGGAACATTTTAATTTGGGCCACTTATCTGTTCTCCCATATCTGCAGGCACAAAGGCTGATTATTCTGATTTTGCTATAGCATCCAATATGGTAAAAGAGAAGTGTTTTATCTTTTGAATACCCATGTAATCATTAGGAGGGAACCTGCCTTATAACCACAAAGGTTCTATCAGGCCTGCAGAATTTCTTGCCTTTGCTTTTACCTAAACAGAGATTGCATCCTTTTTATGTACAGCAATAACACTGCTCTCTGCCCAATTCAATTCCAGGTAGAAGGTAACTAAATCTCATTTAGAAATTAACCAGGAATGGCTCGCTTAAATGGTCTCACACACGTACACACACAGACAGAGCTGCTGGGAGGCATTTCTGAAAGCCAGGCAAAGCCCAGTATCCGAAAGCTCTGAATAAACCATATAACCATGGGGGTTCCTCATCATTAGTATCAATGTCCATTAGGGTGACGGCTCACTGTGAAAATAAGCATCCAAACTCCACGATTCTTGCCACTTTAACCCCACGCCTCCACATGCATTCCTTGATTACTTTTTCCTCCACTTGCATTAAGTGCTGTGCTCAATGCACAGAAGAGATGTTTCATGCAAGATGAGACCTCCAACTCCCAGTCTTCAGATCTAAGAGTCTTAATGAACACTTTGTCAAATCAGGAGTTGGGGAGCATTCAGGGAAGTGGGGAACCTGGTAAGTTGATTGTAATTTTGAAATCCATTTTCATCCCACAGAGATTAAAAAAATAGATAAGGATTCTGTTTTCCAGGTAAAATCATTACCTTAGCACAGAAGGTGCACAGAAGTGGTCCAAGCAGATGCTCAGCTGTTAGTTTTTTCCAAGCTTTATCTGGGTGAAAATTAAGATGTGAAGTCATCTTTGCAGATACCTTGTAATAAAGTCCAGATTTCTAAGTTCCAGCAGCCACTGGGGAGGATGTATGCCAGCTGTTTGCACATCAACACTTTGATAAAGCCTACATACAGCACTTCATATGCTTTCTGTGCATTCATTCCAGAAGAACAATGAAGGAGAAGAAATGCTCATCCACAAAGCAAACTGTAGTAGCTTTTGGATCCATCCCCACCCAAGTTTGCTCCAGAACCAATAGCCATAAAGTCATCAGCTGGCTTTGTACCCTGAGTTAATATCTCTGTCCACCATCAGGTACACAGTGGACCACGTCAACAGCTACTAATGGGACTCTCACATAACACTGCATTGCACAAGCTCCCTCTAATGTTAGAAAGCAAAGCCTGTGGAGGAAGGGAGATTTGGAGGCCACTTGTTCTAGATGTGAACTCCTTGGCTTGTCTTTGCAAGTGAACACAAGAGGCACTTTTACATCCTGCCCTGTTCCTTTGGGATCTCATACTCCAGCCTCAAATGCATTCTGCACCACAACACCTCGAAGTTATGGGCCATTCTGTAAGTGGATGTCATTGCAATATTTATATTGTGCCCAAGGCTCTGACCTTCTGCCTTCAAACTCTGTCCAATTATCTCACGTACTAAATGCCTTTTCTCACTTCCTACTCCTGCAGTCACTTCCTGAAGGCTATTCTTTGGAGACAGCTCTGTAAAATGAAACAAATTTACAGCAGTACAATGCTCTCACGTAAAGAACAAACCAGTGTGGTGCACAATTACCTCTTATTCTCTGGCAATACCAACAGCTTATAGCAAACATCCACTGTGACTGAAGGCATCAAAGAACACAAAAACATATATACAGAGAGACCCGATGTCCAAAACATCTACGCATTTTATTTTTTTTATTTCCAATTTGTTACAGAAATATGGGAATTAATGGAGATAATGTTTGTACTTCATTATATGTATTGTTGCCCACAGAGATTGTGAATCTCCTTCTCTGGAGACATTCAAGATCCATCTGGACATCTACTTGTGCCACCTAACGTAGGGAACCTGCTTTAGCAGAGGGGTTGGATTTGATGATCTCCCGAGGTCCTTTCCAACCCCTGTGATTCAGTGATTTTATTGTTTAAAACAGAAAAAAGAGATAAGTTAAGTTAGAAATATCATTAGAAGAAAAAAAAAAAAGAAAAAAGCGGTTATGTTTACTGGATACAGCATTAAGAGGACACTGTTCAATTTACTTCTCGATCACCAAATTCACAAGAAATGTGTAAGACCAGTAAAAAAGACAAATGCCTGTTTCTTCCTTGCCTTTCTGCCTTTAGATGTTACAAAACTGAATCTGTCTCACCCTACAGGTATCCTTAGATACAAAAAAAATGTACAAAATCTATCTGAAATTCAAATATTTAGCCTCACGTTACCTGAGGTTATTAGGTGCTGAGGCTATAGGAAGATGAAACACATCCCTGACTGGATGGCCACGCCAGCAGTCTTTGAATTGTACCTTTTCATGATGACTGTTTGCAGCCTGAATTGCAACTGAATGGCATGAAGATAGCAGAGACAAAAGGCAGAGCAAAACCTCGGATACAATTGTCTGGGCTCAAGCTGGAGGCTGGTGATGTGTTCAACTCAGTGAGGAATAGTGCTACAAGGTACAAACAGAAAACCAGGAGGCACTAGGATGAATTTAAGGATTTGCTTGTAGCTCTCTACAAATCATACGATCATTAAGGCTGGAAAAGACCACTAAGATCATCTTGTCCAATTGTCAACCCATCCCCTCCATGCCCACTGACCATGTCCCTCAGTGCCACATCTCCACGTTCCTTGAAAACCTCGAGGAATGGTGACTCCACCACCTCCCTGGGCAGCCTGCCCCAAAGCCTCATCACTTTCAGAGAAGAGATCCTTCCTACTGAACATCTCCTAACACAATACATAGCACGTAACAGAATGGCTTCCTGAGTTTGGCAAAGCTTCCTGTAGATCTATTTTCTTATCAATTCCAGCATGTTGGGAAGCACTGGGATTTTTATGCCATAACCCTAAAACGCCGTATTTCCCACATTTTTTCATACATTCTCAAAAGTAACAGTGTGGGGAAAAAAACTTTTTATTTTTTCAGTACAAACACAGGAGACAAATTCTCTGCTTCACATCACAATATAAACCATCAATCAGAAAGTGTTTTAGCACATCCTGAGGCCAATTTGCTTGCTTGTTCCATTTTTTGTGGTTTGTTTGTTTTTATTATTATTCTACTGTGATCAAAATGAAGCAGGAATGAGAATACAGAGAGACAGAAAAAAAAAAAAAAGCCCTGGGAATTCTGAAAAAAGAGCTTTCCAATGTCATGTAACGGGAATGGAACCAACCCAGAAACTGGATTCCGGGTTGGACAAAATGCTCTTAAATTCTGAACAGAAAAATGCTTTATCACTTACATCTCTGCATCACTTAACAGCTACCTGCACAGGATCCAGAAGCATATGGTCTGCTTCACAAAGAAAGCCCCTTCCAGGGTGACTGGGAGCCCACATTATCACGTGCAACGAGAGAAAAATGACATGGAAGTCACAGCTGGTTTGGGATCATGCTGGTGCTTGCATCTGCTCCTAGTAGCTTCCCAAGCTTGCTATATGCATGCTCCGCATAAGCAAACTTGAGGATGGCATTAGTGGAGCATCTGAAGGGATGCTCTGCTGAAGACGTGACACTGGACATGTTGGTTTGTCCTTGCCCTTAATGATCATACAGAAAATCCCTGAAGTCTTCTCGGCTCTAGTAGACATAATTTAACCTTCATCCTGATCAAAAAGATCCACTAAAGGAGCGTGTATGCTCACTTAAGTGTGCTATGGCTCAAATCCTTTGTCCTGTTTACCCTTCCCTGCTCTTACAGGAATGTGTCATCTCCTTCTTGGATACAAAGGACAAAAAGTTGTGCCACGCTTGGGATTATAAGATACAGCTTTTCATTTGTCTGTTTTGGTTTATTTGTTCACTTTTAAGACTTCACAGACACCTCCACGGCCAGCTATTTAAGCCTGTTGTCATTTTACATATTACATCACCATATTAACTACCTAGGTTTAGTATTCCAATTGAGATGACATTTCCACTCTGTAATTCCTCTGGGGGAAATTACAGGATACTGGGGAAAGGAAATTAGGTGCAATTACCTGGAATAGCCATTTAAAAATCTTTCAGTTACTATTTTTAAAGAAGACTTCATAAAAATGCTTTCAGCTGGACATTCTGTTGACTGTACCATGTGCTTTGCATCCAGTGTTATTTTTTCCAGGTGAATCTCCTTTATTTTTTTTTAATGGTTTTGGGGCTTTCTAGCTCCACAGTCTGACAGCCCATGCAGAAAGATGTGTGACAGTGGAAGACAACCCAAAATAAGCACTAATGGATACTCAAGGCATGCACAGCTACGTCACAGGTGAGGCATACACCTCAGAGGGCTTTTCTTCAGTTTAGGCATTCCAGTTCCTTCAATGACAATTCCTCACATCCACTAACAGTGCTGTCTGGCAGCAGGTTCCCAGCTATTCTACATTTTCTTCTGAAGTTGTGTAGTTTGCACCAAACAGTTGGACGATGTCAAATGATGGCTCCAACATAAAGGCCCAGTGCTTCTAAAATTGACTCAACCACATTCTTATTTAGGAGCCTCATCAGGACCTTAATCATAAAACAAATTACATCCTTCAATCCCTCAGCACTTAAACGTCATGGGAAGAGGACTTTGCTGTTCTGTGCAATGCATGGAAGCTTTTGACTGTTTTATTGTTGCCTGTTTAGGTTTCTTTTTTTAACTAATCAATAGGAGATCTTCCCTGAAACCTCTCAAAAGTACTTTCCAAATATCCACCTTATTTTACCTGCTGATAAAAAGCAAGGTCACCCAGGAAATCAGTATTCACACAGAAGTCTGATGTCAGCTCACAAACCTTCCCTTCAACATACTTTCTTGGAAATATAACTTCTCATTCACAGCCCCTGCTTCATTCTGCAATTACTCTCTTCTTCCCCTGTCTTTGCTCCTCCAGCACAACTTGCATTAAATATCAGGTCCAGAACCAATGGCTTTGTCACAGCACTGTCTGCAGCTTTACCTCACAGACTGTGATCAGAATTGTGAGCAGCAGAGGAAAAAACACAGGATCTCAGCTACTCATCTTAATCTCTCTCTGAGCATCCTGAATGGAGTTTGAGTCCCACAGAAATCTGCTTTCCTTGCAAGATGTCAGAAGCCACAACAGAATTTGGTTCTGCCAACACTTGCAGATAAATCAGTCAATTACTGCGGCACTACTACAAGAAGTCATCAGTCTTAGCAAAAGCTGAAGCTTTCTGCTGTGCAAAGGGCTCTGGTTTTGATATAGATAAATTTAAGGCAACACATTCTCTGAATAATATTGAAAAAAAAATACAACTCAGCATGGGTTTGGTTTGTTGCTTTTTTTGGCACTATCACTGATCACTGGAACAGGGTGCCCAGAGAAGTTGTGGATGTCCCATCCCTGCAGGCATTCAAGGCCCTGAGCAACCCAGTCTAGTGGACAGAAACCCTGTCCAAAACATGGGGTTTGAAACTGGTGATCTTTAAAGTCCCTTCCAACTCAAAGCATCCTATGATCCTGTAATACCCACAGCACGGCACAAACTTCATGGGAATCTACTCCATCTACTTCCAATGAGGAAACTCCAGTTTTTGACACTGTCCACTAAAAATAAATGTGATTCCAGATTCATGGAAGTGGACAACAAAATGCGTTTGCATTCCTTTCTATGGGAAAAAGAGCAGAGAAGTATCTCACTCCACGCACCTGTACATTACAAAATGAATAAAACCATCACCCCACGTGAAAGTGCATGGGTGTCCAAGCTTGAGCAGATCCTCAGCTGAGCAGCACTGTCCATAGATGCTTTCCCAAAGTCAACTCTGCTACTCCAACCACATCTGCTCTTACCTCCCTACTGTGTCTTATTTGCATAAGCAAATTTTGGATGACTGTCAACTACAGTCTTGCTCTTCTCAATGAAAAATCAGGCCTGAATGCAGTAAAAAGTACTGCAAAGACATGGAACGCTGTGCTAACATGCAACTTGCCCTCTTCCTGGTGACCTGTTGTGACAGTTAACCATTAAGGAACGGCTCCAGCATTCCCATGTCTCAGTTTTGCCAATAACTGGAGCTAGAGAAGCACTTCAACCTCCCTACATAAATCTGCCCAGCAGTAAATCCAGTGCAGATGCATGCAAGCATTGCTGAGCACACGGGGTCAGGCTCCAAAGCATTTTTGTCTAGCACAAGTAGCAAACTGGATACTGATCGCTTCCAAAACCCAAATGATGCCCACTTGCATTCAGAACTGACCACCGTGTTCTGGTGATCTCCCTGCTGGATAACAAAAACTTCATGAGGGGACCTCAGGCTGGACCAGACTCTGAGCAACCTGATCCAGCTATGGATGCCCCTGATCATTGGCTGACTCTTCAGTCTGGAGGACAAAGTCAAGCTGTGCTCTCTGCCTTGAAAACCCAAACACACACGGCAGAATGAAAGGAGACATTCTTTGAGATACAAACACCATCCAAATAGGAAAAGGGGTATCAGGAGAAAACAAGCAGATCCATGTACAGAAATGAACTAATATCAAGCTTGACTGAAAAAGTTGATTAAATTAGTTTAATTTGAAAGCCCAAACAACCCCTGAAGGAGGTTCTTTGTTTATTGCTTTTTACCAGCAGCATGAGTTACCGAAGAAGGACCATGTGGGTATGAAATATTTATTCATTAAATCTTTCATAAAGCTTCACACTATCAGTTTCACTCAGAATACATTTATAACTTGTCAAAGTCCACGAAAATCACTGGTTTTCTTTCCCTTCCACGTCCATCCCCCTCCAGACTGTTTATAAAAAGATTAGGCTTTCAGTTTTCATTGCAGTTAAGTGTGATCCTCAGCTCCGCTGTTGCTTATACACAAGGTGCTGATTCTTTAATTATAACTGGATAGTTGCAGTTAAAGAATTCAGCCTTTCTCGTGCCATCCAAAAGGGATCACTGCATATATGCTGCAAACCACACTGCTGCTTTACCACGTTCCTGCTATGAAAACTTCAATGCCATTCACTTATGAATACAGGCACTATGAAGTACCTAAAAGGGGCTTGTGAAAGAAGGGGACAGAGTCTTCAGTAGGGTCCGCCGTGATAGGACAAGAGGAAGTGGTTTCAAACTAAAACAGGAGAGATTTAGACTGGATGTAAGGAAGAAGTTTTTTTACCATAAGAGCAGTGAGGCACTGGGACACACTGCCCAGAGAAGTGGTGGATGTCCCGTTCCTGGAGATGCTCAAGGTCAGGATGGACAGCACTCTGAGCACCTGAACAAGCTATAGATATTCCTGTTCAGTGCAGTGCAGTTGGATCAGATGATCTTTAAGGATTGCTTTTAACTCAGTTCTATAATTCTAACTCATAGCAGTAAGTGGAAATAGAAGCCAGGACAGCTAGGAGATGTGCATGTAGACTCCACTCCTAGGTGAGGCATGTACAGTTTGAGATGCAAGGAGGGGTGAAGCTTGCCCAGCTCAGCATCAGGCTGGTGACAGGTTGAGTAGGAAATTACCAAGAAAAGGGACAAATCTGTGCAGGAATTGCCTGACAAACCCACTAGTGTCAGGCAGAATGTACTGACAAAAAAACACCATTTATTTTCGAACAAGCACAAGGAAACTGAAAAGGGTATTTCCTTTCCTTCTCCCAGACCCTGACTGTCCCAGGACAGACGGTCCACCCAAGCAAGGGAACAGACATCAAAGTACATTCATTTTTCAGCATGTCTAAGCCCCTTGTTACAAAATCTCACTCCATTAATGCAACCTTTTCTTGAACCCCTCCTTGGATGCCAGTCAACCTGCAGATGAAATCCATGCTCAAAGGTGGGCTCATAACACAGAGTAAACAGCACTGCAGTATCCTCAACTTAAGCTGTCAAACTGTGTGATATCATTTTGCTACAGTTTCACTGACTGTACAGCTCAGTACAGTCCAGGAATAAGGATAGGGTATATTTAGAACTACAAATGGAAGTACTTTATAGAGTTTGCATTACGACTGCGAAGGGATGATTACAATCAATGAGTCTATCACGTAAGAAATTGCACTGATACTTAGTACAGGCACAGGCCAAGTCTATTCTCCCCATTATAATCCCAAACAATAAAAAAAAAGCACTCCAAAACAGATGTGGAGAAGGCACTGTGGGCCTGTGTAGTTCTGGTGGCCACAGCCACAATGTGCATCCCCATCCCATTGGACCCACAGGCTGCCCAGTCAGGGCTGCTCCCATTTCCCTAACTCTATTTGTCTGTGAAAATAAAGTAAGATACAACGTAAACTGATGATGTCATTGGAAGCCAGGTTAGTGAGAAATATTTCTGCTGGAAAAGCTTCCTGTTGGAAAATTACGTTTTGATTGTAACATGTCCTTTTCCTGCCTTCAATGCAACAGGCCCTCCTTCACGTACCAACTTTGGCTTTTTGGCTACAACCCTAAACCACTCCCTAAGGCTTGAGTCTTTCAAGCACCTGATCATCAGCAGGGCCTGAGTTCCCACCTACACATACCTAAACCACAGGGTCACAGCAGAGCAGGGCTGGGAGCCTCATGGTAAATACTTTCCTTGAGGACCTCTTCTACTACACTCCCCAACACTAAACATCGCCACAACCCAAAACTAAGGCCAGAACAGCACCAACCTCAGTTCCCTTCAGTGCTCCTCTGTCAGACTCTCATAACAGTAACACCAGGATAAAGCATTTACCCTCAAGACCACCTTGCAAGCCAACTAGAATCTTGTCCATACAAGGTCATCCCTGCAAGATTCTCTTCAGCTACAACTCTAGACCCAAAAAGTTTTATTAAAATCAAATTAAATGGGGAAAAAAAATATGCTTTGAGCCCAGTGGAGCTGCAGATGCTCAAAAGCAACACATTTAATGAAATCTATAACTCAAAACCATTTGCAAGGCCTTTCCCACTGGCCATGCTGCACCATATTTGCACAGTAGCTCAGTGTTTGCTTGTGTTTCCAAAAGACACATGGGGGACTACTACTCTCAGTTTACCCCAGAAGAGCCTCATTTGACAATATCAAGTCTTCTGAAAGTAACAAAAGCCAATGCTATGTGCAAAAAGGTCATTTCCGTGACCGAGAAAACACCATCGTGACAGAGTGCATGAAATGGGCTACTTTTCAATTTTCAAACCTCAGACTGAGCCATCTGAGTCACATCAAGGGGAGGAAGGAAAAACTCCCATGGGTGCTGTAACGTAATATTTTCTTCTTATGTGCGAGAACGAAGGGACCCCACGGGGTCAGTGGGAAGATGCCAAGCCAGGATTTGCTCCAGTGATCCCCAGCCGCTCAAAGACCCAAAAGGCAATGGTGTCAACTGCCGCACTAGAGAGCCAACTGATGCACTCCCACTAGGGCAAATTTCAACCCTAATCTTCAGCCAGGGCTAGCATTATATTTACCTTTCCTTCCCTATTCCATTTTGTCATCATTAGGAGAGCAAAGAAAAAAAATTAATGCTATTTTTTATATGCTCGTTATGCATAATCTGCTAAATGTTCTATGGCAGTGCATAAAGCTACCTACTCTGCTAATAGAATATTTAATTGACATTTATTTGCTGACTAGTTATTTATGCTAGCATCACCCCTGCATAATTAATACTCTGCTGAAGTTGACTTGAAAAGCATACATAAAACACTGCACTAAGAGTCATTTGCAATGTTTAAAATAAAGAAACCCTGCAATCTGTTTACATTAGGTTAGTCTGAATTTGGTTTTGATGGAATAAGAGGATAAGGATTAAGGATTTTTTTTTTTAAATCTGTACACTACTTTAGAAATATCTGCAGTCCCTCACAGAACAACCTGCCAAAGAAGATTTCCAAGTTTCATTTTACTTGGCTCAAGGGCCCAGTTCTTAGCCAATGTAAAATAGCAAAAGCTCAGTGAATGCCTACTGATTTTCCTCAGCCTCAAGCTCTTAGGAAATAATATTTCAGGTGAGCCTTCAGTGAAAGAACTGAAGCAGGGCCAGATCTGCACTCAGTTATACCAGTTGAAAAGCAAATTCATCTCAGATAATTCGGAGGAGGTGAGCCAACTCTTCATAAAAATAAAAGAAGTCCATCCTGCCCATCTGATCCTCCTACCTTCACTACAAGCACTGGGCTGCAGGCACAGTTTATTTCCTCTGAGATTACCAGGGGAAATTTGGCTTCTGCTAAAAAAGAACACCACAAAAGCCATGATCACCTTTTCTTGGAGAGCAAATCCGGAGGCCTTCACCTATTTTCAGGAACGTTATCTCAGTGGCACCCGAAGAACCCCCTGGACAAAATTAAGATTTCCATTTGAAACCTGGAATCCTTAATTAGTTGGACTCTATGGCAAGACTAAGGTAGACAACATGTCAGAGTGAGAAACGCCAACCTAGATGGGAATATGATTGTTATTAACCCTGCTGATAGAAGGGGCGTTGAAACAGGATGATCTTTAGGGTCCCTTCCAAACTAAGACATTTGAAGGGCAGCCTAGTTTTCCATGGGACAGGTTTTAATCCACACTCTACCCACAACTTCGGAATCTGAGTGAATAATGTCGTGACAGTTGCCTTCATAGAAAGCCTGGCAGGCAAAGTGCTTTATACTGAGCATTCTTAATGGCATACTTTACCTGGTAAAGCTCAGCACCTCGCAAGAAGGATTCACTGCATCCCAGAATCAGGCTTCTGAATTTTAACTCTGCTTACATGGAGTGTAAGAGTTAGTGGAGGAGTTAAGCCTACCTTAACTACTTGAAAGGAGGTTGTGGTGAGGTGGGGGTCAGCCTCTTCTCCTAGTTAACAGTGACAGGATGAAAGGGAATGGCCTTAAGTTGCACGAGAGGAGGTTCAGGTTAGATATTAGGAGAAATTTCTTTTCAGAAGGAGTGGTGAGGCATTTGAACAGAGACTGCCAGAGAGATGACCATCCCTGGAGGCATTCAAGGAATGTGGAGATGCAGCACTGAGGGACATGGCTTAGTGAGCATTGTGGTGGTAAGTCAGTGGTTGGACTAGATATCTTAGCAGTCTTTTCCAACCTTAATGATTCTATGAAGGCTGTTTTCCTACACATACTCACAGTACAACGATCACTGCGATCACCAAATCCATGGCCAGCAAGTGTTTTGAGGTTTCCCCATCTGTACAAGCTCATGGTAAAAGCAGAACATAGACCCGGTTCCCTCCCCACTGCATTCCTGTATTCCCTTACATCCCCAGTCTCTTCCACCCCTTGGATTACACTGTGAGCAGGCTTGAGATCACCATGCGGATCCACACAGAAATCTTCTATCTGAATTTCCATCTGTCAATAACACTGAAGCAAAAATCACTGCCACAATCACAAGCGTACACAATAATCTTGTTGTCCAGCATCTCTAACGCACCACAGAATGCATTAAGATAGTGCCAGGACAGATTCAGCTCTGTTGGCTCAGCTGTAAACCTGCAATCTGCACAAAACCACCCAAGTGCCAATCAAAAGACGTGCCTGTTCTGTGCGTGTTTCACAATGCATAATTTAGCTGCTATGTTTGTCAGGTTCTCCACGCTGCTCTTCTACACGATGGTAAATGTGTTCATGAACCCAACTGTCATCAACAAAGGAAAACAGCACATGGAAAAAACAGGCTAAAGGAGGTGAGAGACCTATTTTCCTTTCACAGTTAAGGGAACCACAGTGGCAGAGTTTAGCTCAACTTAAATTTTTAATGCTCAAGGGGTAAGAGATCTTATGGGATGAAGATGCTGAAGAACCACCACCACAGCTCTGTGCTGAGGAGGATGGCATCTGGTAAGGCTTATGAAGTGATGAAAGCTATCTCTGCTTCTATGCAGGGCCATATAATAAGAGTAAAGTTAACCAAAGAGTGGAAGGCCTATGTTACATCCCACAACTACAGTGCAGAAGCCAAATGACATTCTGTTGCTCCATCCCAGCCACTGTCAATGAACTCTGAAGCACCTCCTCTTATAAACTACTTCCTCATATGAATTTTACAGCTGCTGAGGGATCCTGACAAAAAAGACATATATTTCATACTCAGTTCCATCAGGCAGAAGCTACACACTGGTCTACACCACAGCTAATATGCAATAAAAAAGAAATCTCTGTCCCAGGACGTGACTCTAGAGCTGATCAGAGCCAAAGCTACAGACCATACGGACAGCTTCACACTTGCCTCAGCTAGTTCATGAATAAACATTCTATTCATTCAAATGAGTTCTATATTAACTAATTTAAATAATTTTCATTTTGCTTTGAATGATAAACAGATCTATTCTGCCAGGATATTTGAGTTTGCAATTCAAATTACACACCGATTTGTAATGAGAAAAATATAATTAATGGCAAAGCTTGAAGTAACTACAATTTTACTCCTCTGATTTCCTTTTGGGAAGAGGGTGGTGGAGGGCAAAGCTCACGGGCATGCATACACTCACACCATCCTTTCATACGTCAATACAGTTTACTGCAAACGAAGTGTTTGGCCCTCGGTCCAATGCATTGCACCATAATGTCAGCAGAGGACATCACATGACTTGACATTATACTTGCAGGCACCACGATGCAGAACTAACGTCACCCAATAAATAATAATGTAACAGTCTGTAAACTAAATGATTTCCTTCTATTGGGAACATAAACAACAATTATTTGGCAGCTGTCCCTTAAAATCTCTGTGCGCGCTGAACATTAAATCAAGCTCTATTGATTTGGTAAACTGAACCAGTCCTGTTTTTCATCTCTCTTTCATTTAATGAAATTCTTCATCCTATCACTCCGTACAGAGTTGTCTGGAGTCCCATTTACAAGAGTAGTGCCAATCAGACCTATTTGATTACTAAGCAGAAACAAAGCATTGTCCCAAGGCTGGTATTCTGCCCACTAGGTCAGTCCTTACAGATCTGCTTTTTAAACCAGAGCCCTCAGTTCCTAACAAAACTTGATGACAGACAACTGGCCATGCTGTCTGCCAACAGTTCTTGCCAACAGATACCCTCACTGAGATCAGTATGTGCAGAACTGGGCCCTTAGAAAACGAGTCCACACAACATGGAGCTGGCTTTCCTTTCTTCAAAACACTTGACAACAAAACAGTGTGCAAAGCTAAGTGGCAAAAAACCTCCGTAGAGTTCACAGAGAACGACAGTTTATTTTGTGCCAATACAAGGTCTGATTCTGTAGGTTTCACCAGATTAAACTCTCAGGACTGCGGTGAAGTTCAGCTCATCATAACCTGTTCATTGACTGACAAAACAATTAAACACAGGATGAACTTCAGACATTTGCATACAATGAGGGCAGTAATGCTTTCAAAAGCTTGTTAGAGACAAGTTCTTCCTACAGCACTCCTGAAAATCCAACCTCTTCTTTGTAGTGCTCTCATGGGAGCAACTCTCTCTCAAAATCCCACCTTTGACCAGGGGTTGAATGCCTCACAGATGAACACCCAAAGGAGCTTCGTGGTTTATGAATGTATTTAAGGACCTCTCTCTTTTCAAACCAAGAGAAGTCCCAAAGGCTCAAATGCTCCCAGGCATTTTAGATGTCTCATTCCGAAATACAGCTCCATCTTTTAAATGCTTAAACCTTATGGTAGAGAAAGTGAATTAAAAACCAAACAAACAAAAAACAACCACAGGTTAAAGTAGTACCTATAGCTGCCCAGACCTAAGAGTCTGGCACACAGTTATATCAACTGGACAGAGAAGAAAGAAAGCATTGCACATTTGCATTCACTCAAGCAAGACAGCTTACATGAAGTAACCACAAACCAAGGAGCAGAGTCCAACACTTTCATGAAAAGTAGTTGCCTCCAGCTATAAAACAATCGTTATTTTCTATTACACCAGTTGACAAAATCTTTCACCCCTTGAACCTGGCATTTTGAGATTTAGTTTATGGCACTGTACACCTTTTTCAGTAACACTGATTATAATCCACATAATGAAAGGTAGTTTAAGAGACCAATAAAATAAGAAAAAAAATAACCCTTCTCACATCAGCTTGATATATTATTCCTAAGCCCACAGATTTCTCAGTGATATTTGTCTTTAAGACTATTTTAAGCAATCAATCCTCCATTTGTTCCAAAGACAATCAGACCAGAACAAAAAGATAACCATTTAGCTCAGTGTTCAGCATACACAAGGCAGGAATTAGACCATTTCTGCTCTGTTTCAAAGATCGTTATCTACAATCCAGTTTAGTGGGAAGCAAGGCAACATCTACAGCAGAAGTCATGCATGACACAAATAGCACATCCTCTTCTTCAACAGTCATGTGAACAGAAAGAATAACTTCAGAAGCAGAGTTCTTAAATGACTTTTCTCAAACACATTCACATGCTGGAGGCTAACCATCCACCTCTTCTTCCCCTGACCCCAAAGAAACTGAATATATGGAGGGAATACACATGAGCAACAGTGACACGCTGTTCTGTTCCTGTATACAGTCAGAAAAAAAAATAAAATAAAACATTTTTCTTAAAAACTGAGAATCAGTTGAGGAACATATTATTAAAAACTACTCCAGGTGCCATAACAGTTCTTGCATGCAGCTTTTGCATACCCAAGAGCTGAGACATATCCCAACCTATCATGTTTAGAATTGCCACCCTTACTAATCTGGGTCTACTTTTGGAACTAAAAGTGGCAGAAGTCTGGCAATTAAAAGTCTCAAACTTTCAGAGCAAAACACCTGAATGCACAGCCAACTTAAATTTGGGTGTTACCAAAATCAGATCTTGTTTATTTTATTTTCATTCTAAATTTGGTCCTTTCTTTCTAAAAATATGAGACAACTTCCTTCCCCTCACTGGAAGTAATGGCTTGGCAATTACATTTCCTAAAGACTGCCTCATCCATAAGCTTCTGTTCTTACCACCTCAGTCAAAACACCTTTCCTGGAGACTGTCTGGCAAATTGAATAACCCACTGATCTACAGAGACCTGACTCCAAGCTGTTATACAACAACTGCAGTGAAATTGCACCACCCAACATCAGCTGAGTATCTGGAGTACTTGTTCCATAGCAACTGGAAGCCTAGAGATTAACCACTGACAACTCCAACAAAACACATATAACTTACCATCTGGAGGCATCAGGACCTTGTTGTTCTGTGTACACCAGCCAACAGGGTGGAGGTCTGCTGTCATTACATCACACCAAAAATCCGCCCTCCGATCATCCCCATAGCCACAGTAACGAAGCAGTAAGAGCTGTCCACAGGTTGTGATGATTGTAGCCACCCAGTATGTGTCTGGATTACTCTTGTTGGCCACTTCCAGTTTCATCCCTGGCTGAAAACTGCTTTGGAGGCTGATTTCAACCTTACAAAATGAGAAAGGCACAGCGTTACTTTCCCTTCTTTACAGGAGCTCCCTATCTAGCTAAGCAAGCCAACATTACCATTAAAGAGCAGATCTGGCTCAAGAATTGATTGTACTCCTTTACAGAATAGCATAGCACAAGGAGGAACAGTTTAAAACTGAAAGAAGGGAGATGTAGTTTAGATTTTAGGAATTAATTCTTTACTTTGAGGGTGGTGAGGCACTGGAACAGGTTCCCTAGAGAAGCTCTGGATGCCCCATCCCTGGAGATGATCAAGACCAGGATGGATGGGGTACAACACATCTTAATCTGGTGGGTGGCAACCAGCCCATGGCAGAGACTGAAACTAGATGACAGTTAATTTCCCTTCCAACCCAAACCACTCTATTATTAATACAACCACCTCCTTCACAACTAGTACATACCCCATCATACAAGGTCCCCCATACTCCAAAAGGCTCCATCAGCAGTGATAAGCTCAGATGAACTAAACTTGAGAGGGACTGCAGCCATCTGAGTATCATAAATCTCAACACCCAGGAGAAAAGGTGGTCTAATGCAGGGAACTTACACCTTACTTTGCACAACTTGATCAGGCAAATCCCAGGACACACGCAAGGTAGAACAGGCAGGCACCAAGCACCTCTGGGAGTTAGGCCCAGCTATTACAATTAGTCACATAACAACACCTGAACACCTCTTGAGGCTTGGCAAGCACCAAAGGCTGAATATTGTGCCAAGCAGACCAAGGAGAGTATTTCCACTAAATCCACACCCACAATTTCAAGGCATACCCAATTTGCTCTCCTCAAATTCTCATAAAGATGGTAGGATCCATGGCTGAGAGAGATAAAGGCCTTGGGACACTGTTCTGTTATCGGATGGAGAAGTCACTTCTTTTTTATTTCAGAAGGTCATAAGTAACTTGCTCAAGGTTACTGGAGATGCCAGTGGATCTCTTCTGGGACACTGCAGGGACTGCTGCAGACATATCGTAATGAATCTCCCATGAGCTGGCAGGATGTCTCTAGCTACTGTTAATACACAAGAGGTGAATGCTAGTCCATTAGTTCAGAATGCAGCTTTTGTCCTCAGAAGTCCACCCAAAACGTAGCTGTGACTGCCTATTAATTTTAAGGACAGATTCTTACTGGTTCCCAAGCTCTTTCTGTCCTATTGAAACCAGAGAGATTTTTAAATCTGGTTTAAGCTTATCTCTGATTTAGTTCTTGCTTACGGAGAGGCAATAAAACGCCTCTTCTGCTCACAGAGATGTATTATTGTCTACACGGCCAACTTCAGGATGCCAAGTTGCAGAGAAAAAACACCACTCCTTGGGTAGGCCCAGTTCTCCCTTACCCCAGCTTACAAAGTGAGTGGTGTCCAGCCAAAGCCATACATTATTCACAGATAACAACACTTTTCATACTCCCAGTTGGGTGGGCACTTCCATCAGCATCAGTGCTTGAATTGTGAGTAGCAGAAGTTGGAAGAGAGCTATGGAGGTCATCTAAGATGGAGGAAGAACTGTGACATTTACTACTTTAGTCCTAAAATTGGATCTTGGCTCTTGTGATGCTAAGGGTCCTCAAGAATAACCCAGGTCATCTGTAGTTTTTCTCCTTGCTCTCACCGTGAATAAAGACCAAAGTGGAACACTAGAAGCAAAAGACTTGTAACTGAAAATCACACAAAGAAGGGGAATGGAAGGACTTCATAAAGCACACAGCTCCCACCTGGATCCCCTGAGTCAAGAACCAGAGTTAACACCCTGGGACAAGATGCTCTTTCCAGACAGCTACCAGGCCAAGGATAAACTACAATAAAACTTCCCCACTGTCCTGCAATTCTCCAGTACAGAAAATTAGGATCATTCATCTTGCAATACTCTGTCTACATACGTAAAATAGGTAACGGAGGCTGGTACAATTTTTTTTTTTCTTATTTTTCAGTTGCAGAGACAGGTTTGTCATCACTGCTGGTCTTTACCTCCTCAAGACAAACCAAGAAACCATCTGGAGGCAAGGCATGAAGGCAGCCATCCAAACAGAGACTTATCTCAAAGCAGGAACAAACTCTTCAGGAAACTTTCTCTTCACTGCAGCACAACTATACAGTCCCCAAAGATTCCTGCCAGCAACCAGACTCAATGCAAGGCAGGTGAAAGCATCACAGCTAAAACATTTCTCTTCCTGATTGAGATACCCACATCCTCCAGGAGCATTCAGGTCAGGCAAATGAAGCTGAGAGAAAAGGAGATGGTGAATTGTATTACCAGATGTAGATGCTACCTGGAGCTAATGGGTCAGGTTGGAGGATGAACAGCACCATTTGCACACAACAGCTGAGGACAGAGAAGCACTACAACAGGGCATGACTTGATACAGGTAAAAGCATCATAACATCTGAAAGAACAGTCCTTTAGCTGACTGAAAATAAGGCCCTGGACAAACATACTGACTGTACCACACGTGCTTGCCTTTGATGACAATGAAGAACCAACACCACTAATTAAGTTCAGCTTCAAGTCCTCATGTAAAGGTAGACTGGACAGCACACACACAGGCCAAACAGAAGACGTTAAACAACTGTTTGCAGATGGAAAAACTGGTCCATACAGCAACGTCCTTGATGGGCTCCACACCTTGACAGGCTCCTTCTTCAAAGCATGCTCCAATCTTCTCCATCATTCAAAATTTCAGAGGCTCTGTATACTACTTCTGCTGACATGAGCTGGAGCTGCCATGTTGTAAGTACCATGACAGGACTCTTAACATTTTCATAAAACATATGCACCCAAGAAAGTTATCACCAATCCCACTGTTTGGTGCCCACATTCCTGAGGCAGCATCTTCAGGAAGGAGGCTGAGAGATGGGATTCCTACAGGCCATGCTGGGCTCTAGTGGTGAGCAACCCTGCTAGTCCTCAAATCATGCACTGAGAAGGCACCTTCAGAGAAGTAAGATACTCTGGCGAGATTCATCTCTATGAGTCAAGAAGGATAGCAAAAAATAAAGAAGGAGAAGAAAAAAGAAGATGAGTATGTTATAAACAAAAGGAGAGCAGAATGAAACCTCATGAATGATATTTGAGCTCAGTGGCATAGACACAGTGCTCTGAGTGCCCAGTGTCACCTAACAGCAGCAAGAGAAGCTGCATGGACAACAGGCACTACTCAGCCTTATTCTCATGCAGGCTGTCACAGAAAATCAAATCCTTTACAGAATGGTCAGATTCTATTTCAGCTGGTCAGGAAAACCAGAAGAGGAAAGCAAAGCAGATAAGATACATACATGTTTGAAGGAGGTGTGGGGAGCAGCACAGGCTCCTGTTTCCTCCAGGAACTCATCCCAGTTGAAGTCTGCATCCTCAATGCTGGAGCCCTCATCTGTTCAATAGGAAAAAAAAAAAAAGTAGCAGAAAGAAAGGAAAACAGACCAAAATACAGCCAACGAAGGCAAAAGTTGTGTCAAAAAGTTCAGGGAAAAAATAGCAACTGATACAAACATCAACATGGGAGAAAACAGAAAGCTTCCCTGAAGATCCTCGAAGTCCTTATCCAGCTTGACTGGCTCTTAAAACACTTTCAGCAGATTCTGGAACTTTAGCAGTCAACATTGTAAGACCAGAACTGACCCTGCAATCATCACAATAGGGAAACAAACTCATCATACAGCAGCAGGGACTGCTACAGGAGCTGGCTGTCAGTCGCTATCACAGCGATGCAGCGGCCATCCCCATGCCCCAGGTTTGGGTTCCCCCAGACAGAAATTGCAGTGGTGTACTGGTAATAACAACAGGTGTTGCTCTTATTGGCTGAGCAGCATGCAGAACAAGCAACCCAGCCCTTGGAGCTGAGGAGCAGCAGTTTCAGCTCTGCCACTCTGTTCCTCCCTGCTCAGCCCTCCTCTGCCTCCAACAGCCAAGAACTCCAAATGGGATCCTTCTACCAACACTGAAGCTGCTTTTCCAAATTCTCCCCAAATTCCCAGGCCACTGCTGCATTCGTGCTGCCTGCACTTATCCTTGCCTAGTTTCAGATTTGGGTCTCTGCATTCATGCCTTCCCACCCATACCAAATCCCCCTCACAATCCTTCCTTCCCCACAGGGAAAGAGGTGACATTACTACTCTTTCTTTTTTTAATATATCCCCACTGAGCAGAGCAGAGTTGAGGCCTGAAACCATTGCTGAAACACACAGCAATAATTAAAAATAAACTGTCTTTTTCTTACAGAAAAATCAGTCACATCTTATTGTTTTCATTTTGTTCCCAGGCAATCTTGCAAACTCAGTTGTCCCCAGAGCAAAAATATTTACAGTCTAGCAATGAGCTCTTTGCAATAAGCATTTATCAAGGAAAACTATACCAGACCCTTACCTGCCCAAACATTTATCAGCGTGGTCATGATGTAATTAAAGTGACTCATGACAAACTGAATTAAGGGATCTCCCCAGATAGTTTTATGAAGAAAACATCAGGATTAATATATTGCAATTGTTGCTACAGGTCTCCAGTTTTCGAGACTATAAAATTATACTGTGTAATGGGAAACTCATCATTAAAAGGGGAAGAAATAGGCTTTATTTGCAGACGCGTGTATGCGAAGGGGAAAATAAATGTCTCAGAGAAAGGTTTCTGAGACAGAGTTGGAAGAGGGTGAAGATTTGTCTGAGAGTTCAAAGAGGAGCACTGAGCTGTCATCACTGTTAAACACTGCAAACCGCTGCACCACGACTAAGGTCTGGCTCCTTACCACCAACTCAATTAACCTGCTTAAATACAGAGATTTAAATCAACTCTCACTTCCTGTAAGGTGGCTAGCAGACGGCTGCCTCTCTGCTACCACAGGGATGCAATGGCCATGCTCACTCAACCAGACAATAACCCAAGCCCACAGTAACAATCTGAAAACACGCAAATTCAGCACAGACTATGTCTGCTTTGTTTAGGTCATCCTTTGCAAAATAAAATGGACTCCAGGCACAAAAACCGCCTATTTGAGACCCTAGACCCAAAAATGAGGGGGTTGTTCATTCTTGGCTGAAAGACAAGAACAGCTTAGACAGAAGTAGAAACTAAGGCTTTACTATACCACACAGGCAAGTAACTTTGATGATCAGGGAAAATGTCAGCCTCAAAACCTACAACCCTGTGGAGTTAATGTTTTAGAGAAGAGCCAGGTTCAGAGATTTCAAAGGTTAAGAATTTTTTTTAAATGTATGAGTCCATGAACATATGGGCAGATACCATCAGAGGTTTAGAATTACTCCTATGTTTAAGTAACTTTCTAACCTGGACACCAGCAATCCCAGTGCTACTGTAAGCCAATAACTTCTGATGTGAAAAGCAAAAGGCAAAAAGCTAAAAGCACATCCCCTCCGCCTGGTTGTTCCCTGTTCTCTCATCTGTTTGTGCTTCTGGAGCTGGGACGGGCTGCTCAACAACCTCCAGCTGAACATATCCCCCATGTCTTACCCCTCTGCTCAGCTATTCCAGTGTCAAGGCATGAGACACTTCTCTTAGCCCACAATGCTCTCTGTATGCCCACACGTGTCATTCCATCCTCTCGCTCCAACTTCTGTGGTTAGTCCATGCACATTTCTCCTTCCCTCCACCCTTCCTCAGCAATCTTATGGGAAGGAGTAATTCTATAGAATCATCTAAGTTGGAAGGCACTACTTAAGGCCATCTAGTTCAAGTCCCCCAAAATCAACAGGGACACCTACAGCTCAATCAGGGTGCTCACAGCCTCATCCAGCCTGACCTTGGATGAGACCAAGGATGGGGAATCTATCATCTCTCTGGGCAACCTAATTTCCACGAGGTGGCAGAAGGACTTTTAGGCAGTTCAATATATAACATCCATGCAAGGAGCAGCATCTCCAGGGAGACAGGATTCAGCAACACTAGGTTCATTACGTTAGCAATAAACAAGCTAGTCATGGATGCAACAAGTCTTCCTGTCCTTCCTAATGTTATTGCCCACGACCTACTCTGTAATGTGCCAACCAGCCCCACTGTTCCCACAGCCTTACCAACAGGTTCATTCACATGCAATCCAATCAAACCCCCAAAAGGACATTTTTTAATAATCACCCTGATCTCTTTTCTCAAGCCAGACAGGGAGGTTCAGGATGCCAGAGGGAAGCATTATGAGTATTCCTTCAACAACAATGAGAGCTACAGCCTTCGCCCCCATCAATTCATTTTGCTCTGACACATCAGCAGTCTGACTCCTCTACAGTGTTTTATCTGCAGACTTTATCAGGAAATTACTTTTACAAGGTCCGTAAAAATAACGTTGGAGTACTCATTTATCACACATCAGTGTTTTATTTTGCGTCGCTTCATCACCAAAGATTGTGAAGTGAATGTGAGCTTCCAAATCTGTTTTTAAACGGACTCGGTGTCCTTCTAGGAACTTGGCAGGGGGATATCCTGAGCAGACACAGTGTGGCCCAGAGTCAGACCAGCCCAAGGTACTTGGGGGTACACTCCTACTTACATACACACATACAGTAGTGGGACTGCACACAGATCTTTTTGCCCATTGCAGAAGCCCTACTGATGAGGAACACAGGACACCCTTTGCCAGCCTCCCTCAAGTATCTGAAGATCCCCAATTAAAGACAAAGTCTCTTAACGTACTAAGACAACTGCACCCACTCGGGAAGCAATGATCCCAAAGGCAATCTGTTTATCAGGCCTCAAGCCACACACTCCTACAACAAAGTCCTGGCTTTGCTGGAGAGACACAAAGCCCCAGGTGCCAGCATTTCACAGCGCTCCCTGTGAGATGACAAATTTGGCATTAGGCCTATTTTACATATCAGCTCCCTTTCCAATTATTGGTGCTTAGGCTCAGTGCTCTTTTTTAATGAAAGAGTCAAGGCTGGCTAGCCTACAATATGGTGATGTATAAACAAGCCTAGGATGGCAAATAAAATCAACAAGTCATTATCTCTGAGCCTCTGAATGGCTTTAAAGTGCTCTGCAGTCCTTCATGCATTGACACTATAAAAATGCAACTATTCCAGCTGTTATCAGCCTCGCAGGATGAGATAAAAGACCCAAAACCTGTGGCTACAGAAGCTTAGATTTTTCCCAGGCTTACCTGAAGTAGAACATCTTTGGAAATTACAGTATTTGTTGAAATTGCTCAGCTACCTTATTTACAGGCACATAAATATATTCATGGTTTTGTTCACTCACAAAGAACTGAAAGTCAAAATGATTTAGGATTAACACACCAGGTGAAGGTTTGAGGTAAGGGGGAAATCCTGCATGGCCTTTGGAGAGTCACCAAGGCTCATATTCTCAAAGACATTTAGGGTCCACATTCCAGTTTTCGTTGTTTCAAACCCAATGCCTACAACGGATCACCTGCACCTCAGCCTGTACAGTCAGCCAGGATCCAGATGCTCCTTTCTGCTCCAGCCAGGTGATTTCTCAAACCAAAGACAACCCAGCACTGATGTTAAGATGGGATTACTCGTTTTGTAGAGCTACGACTGTCTCTTTAATGGTGATAACAGCATGGAGCTGTGTGATGGGAGGGTAAGGCTGGTTGTTTGAGAAAGGCTCTTCACTGACACAGTGGTTGAGCTCTGGAACAGGCTCCCCAGGGCATCAGGCATGGCCACAAGTTCCAGAAACGTCTGGACAGTGTTTTCAGATGTAGGACTTGAATTGGAGCCAGGAGCTGGACTCTACGATCACCATGGGTCTCTTCCAACTTTAGATATTCTATGATGTTTTTGCTTTGTTTTTTTAAAGCATCATAAGGCACTGCAGTTCCACAATCGGTTGTTTAACTCTAGATGTTCCTCAGCTCTCTGTGTGTAACCCTCTGGAAGGGAAACTCATTCACGTCTATAGGATAACTATTGTGTTCTTAACTAAAGTAACATAAGAGTGCTCCGCTTCTTTCAGGTGGGATGAATCAAGGTTTCTTAAACAAAATTTCTAGGGTGCTCAGTGAGAAACAGTGAGAAGCAGACCAAAGACGAAACTTTGCGAATGACTTGAACATAACATGGAATCAAAGGATTGTTTGGGTTGGAAGGCATCTTAAGGATCATCTATTTCCAACCTCCTGGCATGATCAAGGACATCTTCCAGCACAACGCAGCACCACCTGAGAGATCAACTGCAAAGGACACTGAAGCCAATGCATACAGTTTTAAAGCATTCACCCCAACACAGTTACCATTGCATTTACAGAGTTATCCCCGGTAAGAGGACCTATTTCTATGGAAGCAGACTTCAGACAGCCCTTTAGGATGCTTCAATGCAAAAGTAGACTTTCATTTGCTATTACATCTCAGGATCCTTTTGTGGAAAACTACTCTTACATAAATGCACAAGATTTCTGGAAAAGCATTCAAGCCACGTGAGGAACATCATCATTACCACAACACAAAAATGAAATGTTTTGTATGGATTAACTGACAGGGGGCTGAGATTTGCGCTTCATAAATTCCTCAGCTGAGCTTTCCTGTGTTAACACAGAACAAGGGGGAAGTTATTAAGCCAATTTTACCCAGCACATCCTTATCTTTCAGTGCCCATGCCAGAGCACTGCAGACAAGTGCACATATTCATGTACACAAGGACAACATGCAACCAGCGCTCTGCTGGCTGGGATAACATCTGTGATGCCCTCTCATTTGGAATAATAAAAAAAAAAATAATCTCCAGGAACAAGGGTGAAGATCAAGATGAAGAAGAAATACTGTAAATTCTGCACATTCATTTCCTTTCTATAATCAAAAGAGAGTAAAATAAAATAGAGAGTGCGTGAGCAGACAGGAAGAATACAATATCATGTCTTGAAAAAGGTTTTCCACTGCATTTTATTTGAAGTAGCTACCACATACCATAGTAAAGCTCCACAGTAAAGTCAGTTTCCCCAACTCAACTAACGTGGTCCACCTGAGCACTCTACAATATGGGACACACAGCCTTGTCCAATCTACAAGGCTCAAAAAAATGGCCATCAAGCCATCCAACTCTAATGCCACCCAGTAAGCAGCTGTCACCTTCCCTGAAGCAGTCAGCTGGAATGCTGTGACCATACAAGAAACCTACAAGAGCAAAAGAGAGCTCACCTGAATCAAACTGCTCCCCATCACCATTGGCCAGGCCCTGCCCCTTCTCTGGGGATAGATGCTGGGTCTCTTGCATGGTCGTGATGAAAGATGCTCTTGTGTCCATGGTTCAGAGAAAGAGTCCTTCCCTTCCTAATTCATCCTGCAGCAGAGAGTTCCTAGGGCACAAACTAAATGAAAAAGAAACAATGAGTGATTTGTTCTACTCACACCAACACTCAGTCACTCCTAGTAGGTTTCAGATTATATTTGATCACAGCTCCTCAATCTTGCTCTCTCTTCCAAAGTGAAGCCACAGTTGGATGAAAGACCACAACAGAGGATATTGCCTGTTAGTGGCAATACTATCTTAAGACATCACGCATTGTATCAGTATTATTTCATACTACATTATATCACAATAATAACAACAGAGAGAAGACAATGCGGTAATAACATCCACAATATTCAGCACAAAGGATCCACATCCCCACGTTCAGAGCAGAGCCCTGTGTTGCCAGCTGAGAGATAAGGACAAGCTGATAAAGCTGCACAATCCTTGACAAAAAAGGCATCTAAGAAAGGCCAACTCAGTCACCTTCCAACATAGCTCACAGTGTTAGCAACCAAAATACCTCATTTCAGAAATATTTTCCAGGTTTCTAAAGGAGAATACTTGGGACAGACTGGAAAAACTCTAGAAAATGAAGTGCAGAATTCATAACACAGATCCTGAAATAAAATGATGCAGGCAACTGCTTTTTGAAGGCAAATTTAAGGGAACTACACCATTTAGTGCCATCTAGGGTAGAAAATATTAACTCAAGTGTAGATCAGGTTATAATGGCAGAGGAGATTCTTGTAAAAGAAATGACTGTTTAAAAAACAGTATAATAAAACCATGAAGATAAAAAAAATGTGAGAGGGAATACAAGACTGATTTGATCTTGAATCAGACACCAAACTGAGAACTGTATTTCTAGCAAGAGTAAACCATCAGACAAGCACTACTCAGAGATACAAATTTAAAGTAGATTAAAAAAATAAAAGTGAACTTTTTGGTAAAACTCACTGAGGTGATGATGAATTAAAGGTGTCAAGGTAGGACTGAAAAAGAGAAACTAAGAGAAGCATGATTAAAAGTAGGAAAGCAGCTTACTGCCAGAGTCCATGCAAAGCAGGAGGTAATAAGAATGTAAAAATATTATAGGATTTTTTTCAACTTTTACTACTCTGGAAGATATTCAGGAAGACCAAATATGGTGGTCATTAAATAGAAAGAGGGAGAGTGCTTTGTCACAGATTTTTCTTCCTCAGTTAAGGTTGTTCCAATGAAAAATGTGAGGGGAAAACAGACGCATGAGAACTTACAGAAGGAACTGAAATAGGTAAAAAACATAAAAAGTGTAAGAGTGATTTCCATACACTGGGTCACGACAGAACAGTCTGCTGAAATGATCACAACAGCACTGCTGTAATAGCAATTAATCTGTGCTAAAACCACGCAGTACAACACTCAACAGAAGATGGTTTGAGCAAAGTTAGACATCCATTGGTGGTTTGTGTTCCTCACTCCCAAAGTACCTTCTAATAAAGTAAATGTATATATATTTATATTCATATATATATTTATATATATTTTTTTTTTCAAATAAGAGATTGTAAAATGATTCAGTGCAGTATATTTGCAAAGTGCTCAGTATACTGGGAACAAACAATAAATAATGATCACTTCCCCACTGCAATGGACACTACACCACTTCATCTTTATCCTTTGCACACGTGAGACTTGCTCATAAGTGTATTATATACTATGAGTACTCTGAGTGCAGCTAACCTAATAACATATATATCACTCATCTTCAGTGTATATTAACTTTCAATTAACTGTGAAACCAGAAGCAATCAGTCTCTTGTAAGTCAAAAAAACCACTTATCCCTCAGTAGAGAATACTTCAATAAACATCATTAATATTAAATCGGTTAAGTATCATAATTTTACATCAAGCTTTTTAAATGCAAGAAAGGTGACAGCTGAAGCTAAGTTTTGGGTATATTCAGCTGTTTTCATTTCTATCTAGGTCCAAACAGCAATGAAATATGGGTCTATTGAAAAAGAATTTTAAAGGAGGGAGAGAAATCAGTTTAAGCACAACAATCTATCGTCTTAAACAAAATTCAGGGGTAACAATACAAATGCTGAGAGGAAAGATAAGCTACTTGATATCTTAGTTAAACCTTGTAACGTTCCCATGACGCTGATGGGGTAAAGTCATAAATTGATAGAAACTTGAGTACGTCTATTCAAACAGTGATAGTATTTGCTATTTCTTGTGCAGCTGAGACCCAAATCTGCCACCAGATCTACATGAAGGGCTCATTCCCCTGAGTCTGGGAATTTCCTATCAGAAATGCAAAATAGATGGGAAAATCAGCAGGAACCTGCCCAAGTGGTTGCCACTTGGCTGAGATCAATCCTCCTCAGCCATACCTGAGACTGAGTTCAAGTCCACTTAGACTGAAAGGGAGAAACCATCTGGAGGCTGTAGTGAGTTGGGGGTTGGCCTCTTATCTTGTGTAACCAGCAACAGGACTAGAAGGCCTCAGGGAGGTGGTGGAGTCACCAACCCCTGAGGTGTTGAAGGAACATTTAGAAATTGTGTTGAGGGACAAGGCTTAGTGAGAACTATTGGTGACAGGTGGATGGTTGGACTGGATGATCTTGTAGGTCTCTTTCATCCTCGGTGATTCTATGACTCTGTGATCTCCTAGCCAGATCTGGCAACGTCACCATCGATTTTTTGTTGTTTAATTCTACTTCAGATTTTCTGTTTTATCTGTGGACAACTCTGTTTTGAGCTACGTGTATTCTTATATTGGGAATATCCAGTTCACACTTTATGGTAGGAAAGCATTCATGTATCTTCCCAATACAGTGCAACAAGACAACCAAACTCCTACGTAAACATATGCACCCAGATAACTAAGCTTCCTGTTGATATAACTAACTAGCAAAGAAAGATGATATGAGAAAAACTAATACCCCATTAATTGCTGCTACGTGACACTTCAAAGTCCCCAGGCATACTGTTAACAGCAGCATGCAGACTGGCCTGCAACAACAACTCTAAACAACATACCGTGCCATTCCCCCATTTCTGTATGCCTGAAAGAAATGTGCATCTCAAATTAAGGATCACAAGCCACGTGGCCAGCCTGTCAACCAGGGAAAGGGAAAAAGCAGCAAAAAACGCTGAAGGTGACACTACATTGAGCAGCAACAAAAAGAAATGGATTATGAAATGCAATTGAAAGAGAGAAGAAAAAAATTCCCTGCTTTCAGATCCCTTGTTCATTTGGTGGTTCAAACCAGTCTGATGCTTCCCTCATGCAGCTCCCATTCCCCTGGTACTTAATTCACATCCAGACTTCTAATTCACAGGCAGAAAAAGACAGCCAATATAAAAAAAAAGAATCTCTTTTTATTTGCTTCTTCCCATGGCTGTCAGTCTTAGCTGCATCATTATCTCAAGCATGCTGCCTTGTCATCTCTACCAATATTGGCTCTTTGAGTAACTGACTGCTTTGGCTTTGTCACACCATTCTAAACTTATCTCCTGTATGCTCCTCCCTCTTTTTTATTCCCTTGGAAGAAGCCCCTGCAGGGAGAAATACTTCACGCACACAAAAATCCAGCACCCTAGGGTGACTCCTTGGCGTGACTCCTTAAAAACTGAACTTCTTTCAAAGTAAGGTTAATTACTAGGGACTGACATGCTAAAAAGGCAGGCTATTAGAACAAAGGATGCCAAAAGGATCCCATATCCCTAAAACTCCTTACCTGGATGATTTATGTACATCAGTTATGTCAAAGTACTGCTGAGGCCTGAATGGTGGAAAAGTAAAAATGCCACTGTTTACCCAAGGATCTGGCTCCTGCCTCCAATATTAAGTAATACTGACTTCACCCCTAGGTACATGAGAATTTAAGGAATCTGCATCTCCTTTCCCAGTCATGTTGGTGAAAGTGGAATATAGGGTAGATCCAAAATAACTGCTAGTGAACGACCCCTCAAAGCTAGGCACCATCACGTGTCATTTCAGACATTTTAGCAGCACCAGTCATGATTGGACAATGGGATGCAATTTCAAACTAACACAGGAGATTGAGATTGGATATAAGGATTTAGATTGGATATAAGGAAGAAGGTTTTTCTACAACAGGGCAATGAAGCAATGGAACAGGCTGCCCAGAGAGACGGTGGATGCCCTGTTCCTGGAGACATTCAAAGTCAGGCTGGACAGGGCTCTGAACAAACTGACAGAGTTGTAGATGCTCTTGTTCATTGCAGGGGAGTTGGACTAGATGACCTTTAAGGGTCCCTTCCAACTCCAAACAATTCTATAATTTCATGCAGCCTTTGCTTTTTCCTTCAAGCTTTTTGCAGGCTACAAGTGAAAAATCCACTGCAAAGCAATCAAGAAAACTAGTTTGAATAAGAACTGAGACCAGATCCACTGGCATGAACCATTAGGAAACCTGCAGCATTTGATGCAGAGCCTCTCAGTTCAGACATTTCAAAACTGACCTTGAATTGGGCTCGCCCCACTCAGGTGACCCAACAAGGCATCTTCTCATCACAATACACAACCAGTCATCACTGAACAGTCACAGGTACGGGAAGCAATTTTATCTCCTGCCCTAAAAGATTCCTCTCCAAAGCATCTTCTTCTTTGGGATTCACTCCTCGCTGGGTATCTGTTCGAACACTCCTGTGGCCCTTCTGGTTGCCCTCATTGCCTTTAGTGTGGGGATGTGCACGTTCCAGTGGATTGCAGCCCCAGTAAATGCTAGACTTCCAGTAACCCCTCTGGAAACCACAACACACAACCTCTACTTTTCACAACTCAGGTCAAGTCAACAGCACTTTTCTCTCAGGTCTAGCAGTCCAAATCTCCAGCCTTCACTTTAAAAAATGCAGGGGACATTTTTCAACACACCGAGACCATCCCAAGAGCACGCAGGTGACACGAGGCAGTAAATGCAGTCTTCAGCTTCCCCAAAAAGCTAGCTGGCAGGCAGTGCTGCACATCACCCATCTTATTTAACGTGAGGATGCTCAGAACTGAAGCTGTGGCTGAGATGAAAGGCTGCTCCTTCAGGCAGAGGTTCCTAAATAAAACCATACTTCATGAAGGACGGATAGTGGCAGCCTGCCACAATATTTACACCCCCTGAGCATCTGCACAATGCAAACGGAGGCTTGTGCAGAAAGGCTATTGAGCACATCAAGCAACAGCTTTCACCTCCTAGAGAAAGAGCCTGTCTCCCTTCTCAGACAAAGTATCAGTTGGAATCCTTTTAAGGATCATTTCTGCCCAATTCCTGTCCCTTTATTGATTTATTTGAGGGGTTCCCTCACCAAATATTTCCATTTATACCAAGTGACAATTTCTCCTTCATATTGAATACCCCACAGGATTTTATTAGGGGCAACTCACTGTGTTGAACAGTGCTGTGACAGTGCATTTGTACTCTGGAGTAGAAGAAACAAATCCCAACTAACCCAGAGTTCACAGTATTCAAATACATTTAAAAAAAACAGCTGAAATGAGAATGAAAATAACCTGTTTTCCATGGTTGGGGTTTTTTTTCAGATAGAACAGGAAGGTTTCCATTAAACTGCAGGAAGGGACATCTGATTTGAGTACAAGGAAGAAAACCACTTGTAATGAATCTAATGAATGTGGGAAGGACATAAAATGTCCCTGTCTGGAGAGGTCACGATGCTGACCTGTCCAGAAGAACATCCCAGTACAGAGGAAAACCTGCCCCTGTGAAAAGGGATTAGGTGAGGAGGTGACTGCCTTCTGTAACTCAGCAGGTTGCTGCACTCCTTTCTGCTTGCCCTGGTGCCAAATACCTCAACACTTTTAAGCCAACAGAGACAGACCTGTTTCACAAAGCAATTTTCTCATCCTCTCCACCCAGCACTACACCGAGTCCAGGATACACACGAAGATAAACAGCAGTGAGATAAGGCAACAGAAAGTAAAATAAACCTAATTAGAGCGAGTAAGTTGTTTACAGTGAAAAGCCCTGCAGTATTAGGCAAGAAAGAAAAGAGAAAAAAAAAAGGATGACAGACAAGCACACAAATGTCTGGCTTACATACTCATCCTACTCTTCGCTGTCCTACACTCAAGTGCAGACTAAGGATACAGAGAAGACTTAAAGCAAACCCCTGCCATGGACTGCACCATAGATCAAACCTGTAAAATGATCACAGAATCATTAAAGTTGGGTAAAACCATTAAGACTGCCTAGTCCAACCCATCCCCACCATGCCCCCTAACCACATTCCTCAGCCTTACATCCACCCTGTTCTTGAACACCTGCAGGGACACTGGCTTCACCACTTCCCTGGGCAGCCTGTGCCAACGCCTCACCCCATTCCTGAGATTAAATTTTTCCACTTAAGACTCTAGCGGGGAGCATCCCAACTTAAGGTGTTGACAACAGGGTCTGTCCTCAAACTATCCCACTGCTCTGCCATCAACAGCCAGAAAGTTGTGCATCTGCCTCTCCCTGCACTGTGCTTGCATTATTTATGCTCATTCCAAGCAGCCACAAAATCCCCTCCTGCCACAGCACCAATATTTTACACCCTCTTTGTATGGATCCTAATGTCAGCGTAAGGTGCCAGTACAGGGAGAGGCTGGCTGCCATGCATTCACCTTTGTCACTTGGAGGTGCTCTGTCACCTGCTGGGGAGTTGTCATCTTCTCCCTGACTCACTAATTTATTCCCCCCCCATGGTGTGCAATTCCACACATTCTTAAAGCCAGTGGTGTTCAGTGGGTCCTTGGGAACATGGCTTGTTTCAGATTAAGCTGAATAAGTGCCCTGAAAAAGACAACTGATATTCCCAACATCCTTTACAACAGGTAAAAAAAAAAAAACAAGTGTAGGGAAGAAGACAGTCAGCTATCTTTCTGTCCCTTTTAGTAGCTTGCCTGAAACAAGGAAGCCTTTTAGATGAGCAACTTGAATGCTCACAGCTGTTTACCATCACAATATTTCTCATTTGGCACAACTCTGCCCTTCACAAAGGGATGGATCAGCCAAGTCACACAACACACTATTTTCATGGACTAAATTTAGGGCTCATCTCTGAAATCTCCTACCAGCCCCAGCTCCCATCACCGAGGGCAGTGAGCTCTGCCTTTTACACTGCAGTGCCTTGCTGAAGTCAGAGCCATTTTCCAAAGAAAACCACAACAAGACACAAACTGGAATCCAAGAAACATCTGCCACCTGACTCCAACACTTTGTATGAAAAACTGCAGAAAGCAGACCCTGCCAAAATCTATCCAGAATCAAATTCCACCAGACATTATAACCTGGAGTCCTGCAAGTCACATTTACAGGGCAAACTGCAGCCCTCTTCTCTAAGAAAAAGAGGAACAAACACAAACCTTCCCCATAGTTTTTACTCAGACTGGATCTCAGGACTTTGCCCAAGCAATTACAAGCTCCTCACACAAGTTGCCCAGAGATGTTAAGAGCATTAATCACAAAGGCAAGAATCATGACTGCAAGTAAAAATAGCAAGGATTCTGCACATGCCTTTTTTAAGCTTCACACCTACTCAGATCTCTCTTGATCAGTTGTCAAGAACCGCTTCGTTTGGGGTTTGTTGTATGCCTTTTTATTACTATTTAATTTTAGAACAAACGTTTCTGATTCACAGAAGTGGAGTAACTGTGAACATGCTTTCCAAACCCTCTCTAGAAGGCTTTATTTGCGAGAGGCCAATCTCAAAATAAACTTTTTTTTTTGTGAGTTTTTAAACATCAGCAAATCTTCTGCTCGCATCTCCTCAACCCCCCGCACCACAGCCCCAACATTTTTAACCCTGAGTGATATGTAACATACAGAAAACAAATCAAACATAAATCTTCTGGCAGAAAACTCGTAGGATGGATTTGAGTGATTTCATCAGAGGTGACTACCATGCAAAGATCAACAGTATGAAACAATGAGATTTAAATACTGACAAGGTACTGACAAGCCACTCTCATCCTAAAATAACTGCTTCCAAGGACCTGCACGTTACAGCAATACAACAAACTCACTGTTTCATCAAATCACAGCACCACCAAGGTTGAAAAAGACCTCCAAGATCACCTATTCTACTCACCCACCTACCACCAAATATTTCCTCCCTAAACCACGTCCCTTAGTACTACATGTAAACATTTCTTGGACACCTCCAGGGACTGTGACTCCACCACCTCCCTGGGCAGTCTGTTCCAGGGTCTGACCACTCTTTCTTTGCTACTTCGCAAATAGCATTACTGTTAATAACAGCAGCAATGCTCTATTTTCAGCACAGATTAATGACACCTTCTGCACTGTCAACACACACAGTAATAAATTCCAACATCTCCATCACTTTCAGGCCACCTGAAACACAGACCCTCTGCTTCCCATGTAACCTTCTCACAAAGAGGACAGAGGTAGCATTGAGGGACATGGTTTAGTGGACATAGTGATGATGGCTTGTTTATAGGACTAGTTTATCCTAGTGGTCTTTTCCAGCCTTAATACTTCTATGATTCTCTGCGCAGCTTCAGAAACATGCTTCCAGCTCCTTCTCTACATTTTGGCTACGTGACTCAATTCCCAGTGCTTTCTCAAACCCTTTGCCACCTGGACACAAGCAGGGACCAGCCAAGTCCTTCAGCCACCACCACCTTGAGACTCCCTCTTCCCACATCAACGTTAATTTAGCAAGCAAAAACCCCCTGAAGAGATAAGACAGCACCTTCTCTGCCATGGGCTGTTCCTCTTCAAGGTACCACCACACTCCCTTGCACTCTCCTACTGCACTAGCATCTTGATGGCTGCAAACAGGCCTGAAAAGGGAACTCAAAATACATATGTGTATGGAATGGATCAGCAGCACACTTGGTGTAGCCCAAGCCGTGGTTGGGAAAAGTATCCTCAGACTAAGGAGTTGACACTTGCAATGTTTATTCTATGTCTAGTAACACTAGCATAAAGTTCCAATAAATGTTTCATTAAAACATCAGCTGTCTGTCCAGCCAATTATCACTCATAATCACAGCTATGCACTGTCTTCTACAGATGGTCTTAGAGCTGTGTTACACTCCACCTCTGCGAAAACCTTTAGAACATCTGTTGAATATCTGTATTTTCTCAATATATAAACAAAACTATACCAGCTTGCTTCCAATGCATCTATTATCCTGTTACCCTAAAATCAGTAAAGATGTATTTCCTCGTGGCTTACAATCTACTAGTTGCCTGATGGCTCTTTGCTGTATCTATTTAAATAGCTTTTAGATTTTCTCTTAGTAACAGATTACACTGCGCCTCCACCTTATCAGAGGAGTTATCAGGATCTAATCCTTTATAAGCACTGAAGTTATTAGAGTTGTGAGACTATTTTCCTCCCTTCCATAAGTAGTGTGTTGTAAAGGGGAAAAAATTAATAAATTGAAAATAAAGGGGGGGGAACTACCTGCATATTTGTTCCCCCAGTCTATGGCCCTAAACACAAGGAGCAAACCTGCCTTACCCACTCCACCCAGTAGCTACAGAACCCAGTAGCAAGTAATCCCCTTGCCCTCCAGTAATGGAAATTAATATATATATATATATTTTCATATACAGAACTCACACCCTGTGAGAGAAACAGGAGCAAAGATTCGGGGCAAGCAAAGCAGCCCCACACAGGCAGCCCCTCGGGGTGATGTGAGTGCCCCACACCCTGGCAAGGGGCTGAGGATGGGGATTACACACCAATGTAGACTGAGGAGCAGGCTGCACCAGAGCAATGCTATGCAAAGCGAAGTGTTCCCACCAGAAAGCATAGTTTGCAAGGGAAACACCATTTTAAGCCGGTTTGTCTTTGGTTTGGTTTTGTTTGTGTTTTTCATTTTTCAAGCAGAATCTTCAGTGCAAATTAAAATTAAAAAGAAAAAAAAAGAAGGAGGGGTGGAATGTGTTAATGCTCCAGGTAAAGAGGAGTCTACTCATCCAAAAGGCAGTGCCCATGGGGATAAGGAGATGCAGGGAAGATGGGGGAAATTTGCTTCCCATTTTGCAATGGCTCCATCTCTTTCCACCCCACAGAAAACCACACCACTCCACCTGAGCTCCTGCACCTTGCAACTTCAGTCCCACTGCCTTCCGGGCAGCTCTGCCTATGGTGAAAGCTATTTCTGGATAGTTTGATAACAGGTAACAATCCTCCTCCCTGCTCTTCCCCTTCTCCATCTCTGCCCTATGAGCTTGCTGCTTCTCTGAGCAGCTCAACTTGGTCCTGGCACGGGATGGAGGCTGGAAAGGAGAAAACGGGGTGGGGAGATGGAGATGGGAAGGCAAAACCTCAACGTGCACAATAAGGTGGGCAAACACCATCTCCACTCTCCAGCATAGTGGGCTACTGGACAGCATCCCAAACACGTGCAAGGACATCTTCCTCCCTGGGTCTTCCCTGTTTCTCCACCCCTGCCTGGGCACTGAGATGCTGGAGCATCCCATCACCTCCCACAGCTGCAAAACATCCATGTTCTGAAGTCAACATCTCTCAGCGACGAAATGGCAATCCCTGAGCAGCAGGGAAACAATCCCTGCACTGGAACAAGGAAGTTTCTCCTGAGACACCCTCACTCCTCCGCTTCCCTGAAAAAAATGCGTTTGCAAAAGGCAGTGGGAAGGGCACGAACAACTCCCTGCAAACTCCTCACCAACTCTCATTTAGTCTCTGCAAAAGCTGCTACTCGCCTGCCCCCCGTCACTGCAAAAGAGATGCTCGTTGCAACTCATGCTTGTCAGCCCAAATTTCAGTGCACAGCAATTTGAGAGCATTTTTGCTGAACAACGAAGGGGGGGGGGAGCACATCCCTGTTGATTGTCGAGGGAAGGTTTGACAGCTCCAACAGGACATCTCATCCCACGACATGTCTACTGCTAATGCAAAATAAATCATCGCTACGTCTCTCGGCATTTCCCCCCCCCCCCCCCATCTCTCTTTCGTGGCACGTCTGCAATTTCGGCATCCAAAAGCAAACCGGCCTCGCTCCGAAGTCTGCGTGCTCCTTCTCGTGGTTTCCTTCCAGCACACACAAACCCCCTCTACTTCTCCCACCGCTGTGCCCTGCGGGGGGGGGGGAGGACCCCGAGGACGGATCCCATCCCTCTCCCTCCGCACTGAATTCCCCAGCGCACCTCTCCGAGCAACAAAAGAGAGTTGAACCAAACGTGCGGCACCTCGCTTCCCTCCTTTCCTCCCCTCAAAATGTTTATTTCCAGCTTTTAAAAGACACCTTAATCCGCCATGTTGAGCCGACAAGCTTTATAAATATTCATTTACCGCAGTTCGGGAGCGCTACGGGGAAACGCGTAGCGATCAGGGCTGCACATTTTGGCACAGCCGATTGCTTTCTTTCCTTTCTTTTCTTCCTCTTCCCCGCTATTTGCGGCAGCTTGGTTCCCCCCCCACTCCCCCCCTTTTGTAGATTCAGAAGAAAGCCACTCGCACACCCAAAATAACTCTTTCCGAAGCACGCACCAGCCTAGCAAATGCGAAAGGAGGTCGCGTGAGAACGCAGCAGGAAAGCACCACGAAGGCAGATGGTAGTTTCAAGAGGAAAAACAAAACGAGAGGAAGGAAAAACAAACGAGAAAAAAAAAGAGAAGAAAGAAAGAGACATGAGCGCATCCACAGCGCGACGGAAAAGAAAGAAAAAAGAGAAAAGAAAGAAAGAAGAAAGCTCCGCACGCCCGCGGTGCCGCGGAGGGAAGGCGGAGCGGAGCGGCAGCCGCAGCCCCGAGCGCAGGTACCGGCACGGCCGGGGCTGTGCCCCAGCGGCCCCGCAAACACTTTACAACAACTCCACCGCAAGCAAAATTCCACGCCCTACTGTCACCTCCCGTCCGCTTTTTCTTTCTCTTAAAAAAAATTAAAAAATAAAAATTTAATATACCTTGCAAAAGAAGAAGCGACTCCCTACACCCTCCCCCCTACACCCTCCCCCCCCCCCCCGCCACCAAGAAAAAAATAAATAAATAGAGAAATGCCAGCAGGGAGAGCGCAAAAGAGCTGCAGGGCGCGGTGCTTACCTGAGCAAGTTTGGGATTAATTTTTTTTTTTTTAATTATTTTTCTTTCTAGTTATTTTTTTTCCGCTGCGCGGAGCCGACCCGTCCCTCCGCCCGCACCCGCGGCAGACTCATTCCAATATGGCATCCGCGCAGTGCGCATGCCTGCCGCTCTTTTTAGGGCTTTCTTTTTTTTTTTTTTGAAGCAGCCAACTCCTTCAGTGACCTTTTTCAGCAGTTTCAAAAGAAAAAAAAAAAGAAAGAAAAGAAAAGAAAATTAAACAATAAATCCGCGCATCCTCCCCCTACGGTCGGCATCAGCGCGGTGCCGCCGGGGCAGCGGTGCGGGGCAGCGCGCAGCGCGGTCTCTCCGTTGCGCGCAATTTTGAGCGAGAAAATGCCGAAAAACCATCGAAACCTTCAGCGCAGTGGGAATTTCGCTCCGATTTTTCCTTCCCCGCCTCTTTCCCGCAATCTTTTCGCTAGGGTTTTATGGGCGTTTTTGCGTGGCAAAGAAACTTTCGGGGAGGATGGGGATTACGGAGATAGGGAGACATAAAAAAAAAGCACCGCGGCTCTTGCAGTCCCTTGTCCTGGCACCCCCTGGTTCCCTGCACTGCCGTATGATCTGCTTATTCCCCATTGTTGGAAAGAAAATATAAAGCACGAGACAGCACCAGAGCTGGCGAGGAGCAAGATGAGATGCGAAATCAACTGGTGCGCGCCCTCCCAGCGCACAGCGCACGCACAACTTTCATGCCGTCAACGACAGCACCTCAGATCATTCTCTTTTTGGTTTTTTTCTCCTTTTTTTTTTTGCTATTTTTTTTTTTCCTTTAGTGGCTGCAGGGGATGAACGGCAGAATCGCGACGTGCGGATGTGCCGGTGCGGGGGTTTGCGCTTTCAGCCACACTGCGGATTTTTTTAGGATTTGCGGGGTTGTATTTTTTCTTTCTTTCTTTTTCTTTCTTTCAAGCTGCTGAAATCGTCCCCGACGCAGTGCTGGAAACCGCCCCGTGCCCCTCGCACCGATGGGTTCTGCTTCCCTGCGGGGTGCCTGAAAAATCCCCAGGGGAAATAAAAAAACCCCTCTGTACCCGGGGTTATTTGGGATGCCCCGATTGGTGGTACCCGGCCAGCTTCCCCTGTACAGGTTTGCTCTGCAGCGGATGTATTTTGCAGGAATTTTGCTACCTGCCTTGCAGCCGTGGCCAGAAGCCGGGCAGTGCTCCTTTGCTTGGGGATTTTTGGACTCTTTGTAACCCCGCAAGCATTCCTGATAGGGCTGAGGATGCTTTGGAGCATCCCCTGGGATCAGTGCACACATTCAGCAGGAGAGCAGAGGGAAGAGGTTTCCTTGCTTCAGGGCTTTGTTCTTTCTGCACGGAAGATGTTCTGACACCTTGGGACATGTCAGAGCAGTGGCAGTGATTTCCCATAGTTAACCCCAGCCCTCCCCTGTCCCACTGCAATCACCAGCATCCTTTCACTGGTCCTTACCCAGAACTCAGCGCTGAGCTTCCCCATCCCCTTTCTCCTCCACCAACTCATCCCCTTTCCCTTCCACCATTTCATTCCCTTTTTCTCACACCTCTCATAGGTGCATCAGCACAGCATGGTGCGTTTGTGCCTCAAAACAACTGAGGCAATAGAGATGAAGAAAGGAGTGAATGATCTTAGTACTCTTCCCAACCTTAATAATTCTATAGAAAGTATGTGGTTGTTTTTTTGTTTGTTTCGTTTTTGGCATGTTTTTGTTGCTGTTGTTTTTTGTTTTGTTTTGTTTTTCTGGGATATATTCATGGAGAAAACAACAAATGCTTCAGACTGTGAGTTCCTTCACCACCTTCTTGCCATTTGTGGTCCATCTCCAAAAGGTCATGCTTTGGCCCCTCTGGCTCTGGCAGAGTTGCTGTGAAACAAACACATCAAGCAATTCATATTTTTCAGGCTTACAGGTTGGATGGGATTTCAAAATAGAAAGGAATGCTGTCAGAGCTTCAAGATAAGATGAAAACTCCAGCAGATGCCAGGAAAGCACTGAAGTCCCATTTCTCCAGATGACCATGGAAGTGGTTGACATTTTCAGCATGGTGACATTTTGTATTTTCAGCATATTTTTGAGAGGAAGATGCCCTGCAAACATGATACCTGTGCTCTTGCTCCTTTTAACCTGCTCTAAATTAGGTTACCCTGAGGCTTCTTTCAGTGTGGTGTATTTCATTATGGCTAAGGCCGTGGCATGTTCTGACACTGCAGTCATTCAAGGCAGGGACACAGCAGCAGATCTCATTGCATTTCAGAAGTTTTTTTCCACCTCCCTTCCATTAGATGCATCTGTCTTTTACTCCCATCCCCATTTAGAATCATAGAATCATTTTAGTTGGAAGGAACCCTTAAAGGTCATCTGTTCCAACTCCCCTGCAATGTACAGGGACACCTCCAGCTACACCAGGTTGCTCAGAGCCCCTTCCTGCTTGATCCTGAATGTCTCCAAGGGCAGGGCATTCACCACAGCTGATTTAAGGGCTCTTTGATTTCACGGAGCTCTCTGGAGTTTCTTTCTCCCTCTTGGCCCTCTCTTATTTTTACTTAGAGACCATTTCTGAACAGCTGACGGTATGTTTGGCCACGTACAGAGAGATGGAAAAGAAAGCATTATCCATGTACAAAGAATTTATTATCTAAATTAGCTCAGTGGAAGGTGCCTAAAATAAGATCAAGTCTGAGGGAGAAAATCCCTCTGAATTTTTTTCTAAGTGGCTGTTTCTATAAAACTTATGGATAAAAATGTCAAGCATGATCTGTAGATGACTGTAACAACTCCTGCTGGTGGCTGAGATGTTGGGTCTAGCTCATACCTGGGAACACAAATTGGTTTAGTGGGCATGAAGTACAGCGATATCTGAGTGATTTCATTTTAGTTCTACCTTTAGAGCACTACTAGGAAAAAAAAAAACAACTACCCAAAGAAATACTGAGTTGTCCCAGTGTAGTACTCTATAATTGTATGATAGTATCCCAAGATTTAGAATAGGTTTAATCTCTGGGGAAAAATCATACCAAACTTAGCTCCAGTTCTAGTCTCAGTAGCACTGTGTTCTCAGAGATGTATCTTCAACTATTAAGTTACATTAATTTTGCTGCTATTGATACTGCAGAGTGTCACACCTGTTGGCAGCCACCTAACACCCAAACTTGTATTTTAAGTTGAGAAGTTTTTCAATTTTTGTTTTGGTTGATGTTTTTAAGAAAAAAACTTTTATGCAGATAGTACTGATAAAACATTTACCTGAGCACTGAGTATCCAAGTTACAATTATCATCTAATTGTTCTTGTTTATGATATTTACCTTCTGAGAACATTCACACTCCCAAGTTTTCTCTCTGAACAAGAGAAACACGTACAACCCAGTGACATTCACAATCTCATTGTTTTAGATTAGGAAACAGTGGTTTCTGAGCTTCAGAATAAGCTATCAACACACAAAAATGCATCCACTTTCCAATCTGGAGCCTTTAGCAGGTCTAGGTTTTAGAGAACAGGTGGGGATGTAAAAAGACTCCCCTACAAAATGAGATGCAAGGACATGTGCATATAAACGTTATGGCATTAACGTTCCCAATTTGCAGAGTTGCAGTGGGGAGGGGCAATGATATGTAGCTCACAGTGATGAATTAATTGGGGATGCTTAGCAGCATCAAACCTGACTGAGTTGTTGGACTAGATGATCTCAATGGTCTCTTTGAACTTCAGTGATTCTATGATCCTATGAAGCATGGAGACTGCCCAGCAGGAGCTTGGTGTCAGAGGAGACCCGTGTCTGTTCAGTTCATTCTCACCACCATGTGCATCTTCTGCCACAGATACCTCCTCTCTGCAGGACTGCTTTTGGGTTCATGATGGAGCAGCTCTCCATTGGGGATTGGAACTGGATGATTCTTAAGGTCCCTTCCAATCTGTTCTATGATTCTATGATTTCCTCCCCTCCGTGCCTTCAGATGTAAGTTTTACAACACTCAACCCACTATATGCTCAATCTTTACACGAGCAAAAGACATCCCAAGGCTGTTACTTCGTGCCAGCTGATGCCCATGTTGTGCCGGGGACTGCTGGACTTACGTACACCTTTGTCTCCATGTTATTCATTGGCTTCAATTCAGAGAAGCGATCCCTGTTAGCTGGCGCCGGGATGCTCTAAGCCTAGTTTCGCAGTGCCACCTTCTGGAGAAAAACATCATGTTTCCACTGCATTTTGTGGACTCCTTTTTCACCTGACTTACCGTTGAATTTTGAAGGAAAATGAAATCCAAAATTGGCATCATCTAAGGAAGAGATTAGCATAAATGTGGTTAATCCAAAATTTAAACTCTCTCTTTATGCTTCACAGCAAAAGTCCTGCTGCTCAGATACCATGAGCTGCACTGAGATTTCCAGCTTGGGATTCGTAATATGTTCTCTTTGGAATGGGAAAAAATGTGGTTAATATCTCCCACCACTTTGCACCACTTCACTGACAGCACCAGCCCTGTCCGTGGTGGTTGCAGACTAGTCTCTACTTCAAAGCAAAAGCAGTCATCCTTGGAGGTTACTGGCCAAATTTTATTTTTGTACTGCTTTGTAGGTTCTGTGGCTGTTCTGCAGAGGGAAAAAGACTGTTTTTAACATTAACTGAAAAATCTGAGCCAGTGCAGCGTGTCTGCAGTTCAAGGGTGCTTTCAAAATGTGCTGAACAACAGCTCTTCCACCTCAGCAGTAAATGAAAAGGAAGCACATGTTATATCCAATAAATCACAGTGCTGAGGTTCAATACTGAGGCTCATAGCTATGTCTTATTGATTATACTTGTACTGCAGAAGAGATCCACTCCCACACCAAGAACTTGCTCGTTTGTACCATTTATAGCAGATTCCTTATTTATTTTGATTATTTACACAGCAAGAAAACACCTCTCAGTGTATTTAACCTCTAAGATGTGGTGCTGGTAAGACATTCTGGGGAAACTGAGACCGAATCATCTGACTGACAAGCATGACCAGGAGCTATGGCCTATAAACAAAGCTAAATTCTACCTCACATCTGCATTTCTCATCACTGCTGCTGTACCCCAGTGGGGATCAGAGCCTTATGCTGCAAGCTGAGTGCATTCTGTATCACAGTACGAGTTGTCCTAGCTCTCTGTGTTCTCAGCTTTGCTACTGAATCAAGTTTATGAACTTGTCAGTTGTGGGTATCTTTCCAAGCATGACATGCTTCATGCTGGACTGTTTTCCAGTGAGCAGCTCCCCTGTCCAGTTTTCAACGAGCTGGACAAAACCTGGAGGAGAGGATGCAGCATTCAGAGGGTTATGCCAGAAATCACACTCAAGTGTAACAAATACTCATTTTGCCATTACACAGCTGGTCTTTTCTTCCCTCTCTCCAGCCTCTATTTGCCACCCCTAAAATAACAATGAAGTGGCATGCTGGTGATTTTGTCGATCTACAACAGTAAGTTGAGAATGATACATTTAGAAGCATGTCTCTGAAGCTGACTGTGAAGCAGGCATGTCAATGGCTCTCACTGTTTTAACAGATCCTTCTGAATTAAGGAGAAAGATTAAGTGTAAAATGCTGCTAATTGCACATAAAGGCATCAGTTTCCACAGTAGGGTAAGTGTACGCTGTATCCAGCTTAATCTCCATCTGCCCCCTAAGAGCATAATTGATTTTTTATTTTAATTTGAAGAAGCTGACACTTCTATTTCTTCACTGCCAGGTTGCTAAGCGCATTTAATAAGAACACATACAAGTGGGGGAGTCTACAATATGCCATTAAAAGTAATAGGTAACATATTTAAGGTCATAATGAGCTTGGAACTAAGTACCTCAGTCCAGGGATCAGGAGGGAAGGCGTATAAATACTTTTCTTACTAGGATTCTGTTAAGCAAGATATGGCTGTTGGTTAATAAACAAAGAAGGGATTTCTTGTGGAAGTTTTTCAAAGGGATTTCCATCTCAAAAAGTGGATTTTCTGGTCTTTTTGACAAGAGATGGTCTCCATGTCTCTTTTTCTCCATCTCTAAAATAGAGAGAGAAATAGCGCTCTGACTTTACAAATTTCCTTGAGATTCATGGCTGAAAACCACCAGTGCTTTTCTTCTCTGTTCAAGATCTGTAGTTACTTTCCTCCTGTTAGGCCCACATCTGCATTAAATGTATTCTGACTTTTAACAGAAAATAAAACACATCCATTTTGAACAAGATGCTTTCTCATCATTTGAAGCCAGAAACACACAACAGGAAAAAAAAATACAACCAAAGAGATGATATTCCTTTCTCTGTTTTCTACCTCTTAATAAGCCTCACCAGGACACATCTAGTGATGTTACTCCAGGCTCACACTGAGCAAACAATTTGGTCAAAGCCTGAAGATGCAGTGAGATAGGACATGGTCTCTTTTCCCAGGTAACAGCAATAGGATGGGAGAGAACGGCCTCAAGTTGTGCCAGAGGAGGTTCAGGATGGATGTTAGGGAAAAAATTCTTCTCAGAAAGAGTGGTGAGACATTTGGAACAAGCTGACCAGGGAAGAAGCAGAGGCACCATCCCTAGAGGTGTTTAAATAAAGGGCAGATATGGCACTGAGGGACATGGTTTACTGGGCATGGTGGTGATGGGCTGATTATTGAGCTAGATCATCTTAGTGATCTTTTCCAACCTGAGCCATTCAATGATTCTATGAAAAAAAGCATCCTGGCCACAAGAAATAACTTTAAAGAGTGTGAACTACAACCTCAAGACTCCACTGTAGGCAGCCCCAAACATAGGCCTAAATCCTGCCCCAAAGCCAAGGAGCAGGGCACGAGCAACTTCTGGCATCCATGCTAGCCCTGCTTTTCAATGTGTTCAGCTCAACTGTGAAATAAGCTACTTGCAAGGCGTATTCCCATCTCTCTCTGATCAGCTACGCACCATAAATATTAATTCCCTACGGGGTTTTCTTTTGGATTGAACCATTCAGTTCCTATGAGATGAAACCTGGTGAGTTCATGGGTCACTTGAAGGATTTCCCTTTGCAGGCAATAAATTTCTCTCCCTCTGTCCTACACAGTCCTCTAAGTCTACCCCAGCACAACCCCCACCACAAATGCCCTTAGAATACTTCGCCAGTACTCCGTGGGAGGGATGTGCTACAAAAGTTCTGCATTTTCAGACTTGGTGTCCTGAAAATTAATTCTTATCTTAAGGCCAGAGAGATGTCACGTGAACCCCAGAGTAGACCACAGTCAAGTACCAAAATAGAATAGACATGACCAGCATCCCTGGGAAGAGGCCAGCCATAAATTAGATGTACATTGCTTCAACTGGAGGCTGGAGATCTCTCCTTATAGCAGATGACACTAGAAGGGTACACACAGTGAAGATTTCACCAGCACTGGAGGGGCCTTTTGTGGTCATTTGCAGGGTAGGTGCACTGCCAGAAGCAATTGACATTTTAATATGAAAAATTTCTTCTCCATCCTCACTTTTTGACCACCTCTCATTATAGATGTGAGGTACAAATCTGGAAGTTCTTTCAAGAAAAAATAGGTTTTAGTACTGTGAAGTTTTTCGCCGAAGGAACACATCTCTTTATACAGCACAAACAACTTCTCTATTCATGTTTCCATCTACAGTTGCACGTTGTAAAACAAGAGTTTTTAGTCTGACAAATCTTCTTAGTGCTTGTCTCAGAGTCCTTTAATTTGCCTCCTTACAAATAAAAGGATATCACCCTGTCCTGTCAAGAGGAGGTGTCTGCTGAGAAGCATTGGGTTTAAAGCAGTCTTTCAGTAAACAAATCATGTTCACAGTCCACAATTAATTATGTTACTGCTTATGAAATATCCTAATTCTTCAGGATCCACAAGAAAAAAGGAAAAAAGGAAAAAAGAAAAAAAAAAAAAACCAGCTCACCATGTTAGCACAAACACAGAATGAAAAGCAGGAACTATGGCAAAGCGTGGTAATGTAAGAGATGCCAACAGGACAAGGCTGGGGTAAACATCTTGCATTTGAAAAATGGAAAGATGGAAATGTCAGGGATGAAAGCTCATGTAACGGAGCCTTCTTAAACTGCCAAATGTAATGTCACTGTCACATAATTGGGATGCACTGTTTCCTGGCACTGGAAAGGTTTATTTGGGTGCATTGCAATTTCCTCCATCAGCACCATGCAGGCTTTATTGACATAGCTCTTGGCTCCC
Source organism: Cyrtonyx montezumae (assembly GCF_038088225.1). Lineage (NCBI taxonomy): Eukaryota > Metazoa > Chordata > Aves > Galliformes > Odontophoridae > Cyrtonyx > Cyrtonyx montezumae. Next base: position 157,536,908 of record NW_027072034.1, on the reverse strand, counting down.
ATTTGGCTTTACAGTAAGTATACCTACAAACTTCACCAGGGTTTATAATGATGTATTTTAACAAGATTTCTTCAAGCATAATTATGTGATAAGCAGCGAGTAAGTTTCATGCATGTAGAACCAATGGAGAAAGAGGTTTTTTAGCATGACCATCCCTAATTGCACTAAGAAAATCTTCTGGACAGGGAGGCAGAGTGGACAGAGAAGTAGAGGTGGTGATGCTGGGGTGTTCAGGGCCAGATTGGATGGGACACTGGGCAGCCTGGTCTAGTGCCTGATAACAGTGGTTAGCAATCCTGTCCACAGCAGGAGAGCTAGAACTAGATGATCTTTGAGGTCCCTTCCAACTCAGGTCATTCTGTGATTCTATCAACAGGTCATTCTGCACAGCCTGTCTCCTTCTGAGTCTGTTCAATTGACTCTTATGTTCTTCTGTTCCTATGAAATGACTAGGGAAGGTTCAGGTTGGATATCAGGAAGATATTCTTCATCAGAAGGCAGTGGGCATAGAACAGGCTTCCCAGGACAGTAATCACAGCCCCAAGCTGTCAGAGTTCAAGAAGCCTCTGCAAAGTGCTCTCAGAGATGGGGTTTGGATTTTGGGTGGTCTTTTGTGGAGCCAGGAGTTGGACTCAGTGATACTTACGAGTCCATTCCAACTAAGGATATTCTATAACTCTATGATGTGTGCTCAGCCAATCAGCATGATGAGATAGATGAGCTATATCCATGGAGACACATAGCAATCTGATCAACCTGACAGCACAGGGAAGAGAGGTAGATAATTAATTTGCTTTTCTACATGACAGGCTTTAAAATGGGCCTGATTTTCAGCACAAACATTAAAAAAAAATCTATCCGCTAGGAATACTTTCTAGCTACAAATGGGACTGCACCTCCTGGCAGGTATTCCTCCAGTTGTTTCAGAGCACTCTGCTTGAGCAAAAGACAGAATACACAATGATGACTGGAAAGACATGCCAAGTCATTCAAAGGCTGTGCAGCAAACTCGTACTTTTCAAAGGGGACAGAGCAAATTCGTACCCAGTGGGAAAGGAATAATATTTCCCTTGGTCTGCTTGGAAAATTCTCAGAAACGTGGTCCTTGTGAGGGCAAACCATGCATTTACAGATCAATTTCACAAAAGGGATAGCATCAGCACCTGCTGGTTTAAGACACAGAGAGGTGACTTTGCCATGTGACTGCTCACAGCCCAGTAATCCATCACTAGACCATTCTGCTTCCTCATTTTTCATTTCACCTGGTAGTTTTAATGCTAATCTTAAAATGCCTTTTTCTAGCCAGTAGCTGGAGGTTAGTTGAGTTCAAAAACCTTTACAGTTGTAAAGTTGTTTACAGGGCTGCTTTAAGACATTACATATATTATGAATGAGGCTTTAGAACAACCAGCTGTATCAGAGATGACAGAGAACATGAAAGCAATACAGCAATGCTCCTTCCTACAGCACTTTGTTAAGTGTGACAAGACATAGGAGATCCAAACCAAATTGTAATAGGAAACTATTTTCCCAAGAGTATCCTAAAGAATGTAATGGTAAATATGCTTTTTAAAATTATTGAGAGACTAAAAGCTCTTTAAAAGAAATGTGTAAAATGTTTTAAGTTATATTCATCTGTGTGAACTAGGATATACTTAGATATCTGCCTTTGAAGTATCAATCCCCTTTGTACCCAGTGGAGAAAATCAATGCAGGGAGTTGACTGGAAGGATCATATCACTCCTGGGTACATAGCAAATGTTATATCTATGCCTGAGACTTCCTAGCTTCAATGTCTGAGTATTCTCTGCCTCCTTGCAAGGAAATCTGGCCCCTAGGACCAGACCACTCTTCAAATCCCGTGGTCTTGACCCTCAAGTGAGAAGAATCCTAAACGTGAAAAGCACAGAAAATGTGAGAAGCTTCCTTTTATCAAGCAAAAACTAAGAAGTCTTGGCCCTATGGGAGCAGAAGTTCCTCACTAGGGTCATGACTCACATTATAGCCTATATCTATCAGTTTTTCTGTATTGGATCTATACTGCTTTCAGTCTTCTTAGATCAAGCCCTAAATTCCTGTCCATGGGGAGTTTTTCTCCCAGAAGACTCCAAAGAGCTTAAAAGAACTTCATGAGAAAGACATATGGTGTAATTGGAATTGGAGAATTGGAGAAACAAGAATTGGAGAGAATCTCCTGTGCCTTGATCCCAAGGACTTCCATATGTATCTCATGCAAGAGGAATTTCATGGCAGAGGCATGAATGTCATTGAATGGAAATGCAGTCTAAGCAACAAGCTTAAGGTAGCTCCTCAGCATCTCCTTGTTGATTCTCAGTAAGAATCCACCCGAGTCTCTACAGTGCCTTTGTGGTGAGGTTTTCTCTTGTGATGGCACTCTCTTCATGCTATAATCCTTTGTGGCGTGTTGGTATAGCATAGTCAGAATTTTCCACCTGAAATATCTGTAGGAAAAAAAGCCTTGTGAATGGTACTTATATACTTTATGAAAAATACATGGGCATCTTTCCATAGGTGTGGATATGCATGTTCACTTAATCATGTTTCTGAATGACCCATTCAGGCAGTAAGCCCTGATTTATCGACAGACAACTTTCAGCTTCAATGATCCATGTGTCAGATGAGTTCCTAAATACAACCACCTTTGCACAGCTTCCCCAAGGTATCAAACACTGGCTCAGAAAATCAATACCTATTTATCATCAATAATCAGAGCCTGGTTTGTGAGCTCTGCTTACCTGGCTGAGAATTGGGGTTCCCTGTAGACACTTTAGAGGATCCTTCTGTTCACTCCAGATGCTAAATTCAAGGGATGAGGAGACAAAATTTGAGCGACCTTAGAAAGCCATCTTTGAAATCAGTTAACTTTTCAGAGAGCTTAATCTGGTCGAGAGCAGTATACCTGATGCCCTGGACCATGCTCTTTGCCTGCTCTGTTCAATGACACCCCTGGGAGATGTGCTTCCTGAGAACAGGCTTTGTGTGTTTGGGGTCTGGCTGCCATCACTTCCAGCTCCATCCACAGCATAGGATTTTGGACACGGATGGGGCCAGAACCCAGCTCAGCATGGACTGGCCCAGGAGAAAGGTCTTGGAAAGTGCTGGGGAGAAAGCAACCCTATGGTCAACCTCTGCCCAGCTCAAGAAAAGCAGAAAAGAATGAAGTTGACAAATGAGTGTGAGGTCGCGCAGTTTTATTGTCTTTGGCTGCTGGGGACCAGGGTCAGCAGGTGGGACTGGCACATGGCTGCTCCTATGCAGAGTTTGGGGCAGGCTGTGGGGATGTTCACTCCGAAGATGGACTCAGGAGTGGCTTCATGCTCAGAATGGCTCCCACTGTCTGGACCAGCTCTCACGGTCTCCTCAGGGCCAGCTGTGGGAATCTGAAGCCTAATGACCCACTGGGGAACAGCTTCGTGTGTGGGACCGTCCTTGCTGGCTGGGCTGTAGTCTGCCTTCAGGCAGCTGGGACTCCATCGAGGGCATCTGCCTGCTGCCACTCTGTCTTCTGGGCCAGCTCTGTGAACTTGAGGCCCATGTGTGTAAGGGGGAGCAGTTTTGTTTCCAGTCTGACCCCCGCATTCTGTGAGCAGCTGCTGGGGAACCTGTGGAGGAGGACTCCTCATGCCCTCTGCCTGGTGGAGGTCTGGAAGCCACTCTGAGCTCTACCAGGCCTCACCTGGCCCCAGCCCAGGGACATAGGACTGTTTGCATCTTACCAGCACCCACAGCAGCACAGTGTTGTCTGCCAAGGAGGAGCAGTGCCAGTGTGTGCCTTGAGCAGCACAGGAGCTGCAGAGGAGCAGCTGCCAGGGCCTGGGGAAGCAAACAAGTTGTGGCTGTGAGGACAAAGGGAGACACGCCAGAGAGTACCCAGCACATCTCCAGTGCTCAGTCCTTGCTCCCTTGGGCTGTGATGAGGCTGAGATCCTCTGCAGAGCCCCAGAGAATTGCTGAGGTCACTCAGCCCTCTCCTGCCTGCTCCTTGCCTTGTGGGTTAAGGCACATGCTGACATTGCAGTGCCCATGCCTCTCTGGCAGCCATACAAATGCGTTAGTGTCCTCCCAGGGTGGTGGTCTGCCAGAGAAGGGGGAGAAAGTGATGAGCCCCCAGTGCCCCAGGCATAAGGCAGATCCAGGGCATCCTTGCTCATCCTCAATGAGCCTGCTTCCAGCTTCTCTGTGAAGCACTTCGGGACTGCAAAGGGCCAGGCCAGCCGGGACAGTCCCTGCGCAGGCCAAATGCTCGAGCTTTAGTGACCATAGAGCTGGGCAGAAAGACACCCACTGTGACAGGATTTGGATCCCCAGGATGGTCATTTCTGGGATGAATTGTTTCTTGTCCCTACACATGGGACACTAGAAGCACCTGGCATCGGCACTCATGGTGTATTGCTGCAGAAGCACAGGCAGTGTAAGTGTGAGCGGGGCTGCTCTCTGCACAGTAGATGGCGGCCCCCTTCTCATCACAAACAAAGCATTGCTGGAAAGAAAGGGCAGAGCAGGCCCATCAGCGGCAGGCTCAGGGCCTCCATGGCCAGCCCCACACTTCTGGACAGAGCACAGGTGTGGCTACTGCTGGGTCACATTCTGAAGAGGCTGCTGGCAAGCAAGACTTGTCTGCTTTGGGAGGACATTGTCTTGGAGCCATTTGGAAGGGCTGCGACTGCTTTCTTTGGGTCCAGACAGAGCTGGTGTGAGCCTCTCCTGGCACAAAGCTCTGCGCTCCATTCAGGTCCTCACCTTCTGCTTTGCCAGCTTGAGTCTGCGTCTGATGGCAGTAAGGGAGAGGTGCACATTTTCCTCCTGGGGTGGTCCTTCTTCAAAATGGATGGTGGCAAACATCTGTAGGAGAGAGAAGGGCGGATCTCATTGGGAGAGAAAGGAAAAGAGTATCCTTTTTTGGATGATTTTGATTGGTTTGTATCAGATCTCATCTAATGATCTGATCTAATGGCGGCTCGAGTCCATAAAATGCATCACCTGAATTCAGAAAGCATGGGTCTAATCTAAGCAACCTTGTCACAGAGTTCACTGACTGAAAAACTATGGGATATCATCATGAACGAGTGAATGAAAATTAGTAACGGCCAGTTGTATATGTTAGAGCAACTTGCTCTACTACCCACCACCAGATTTCGGGTTACCTGTCAGGGGTAATGAGTAATTCCCTTCTTGATATTTTCCTTGTGACTTTTGCTACTTGTCTAAACCGAGGAAGTCACTAAATAGGGGTTGAACCCAAATACCTAACCAAGATTCCAGCACTCATTACTCTAGGAGAAGATGTCTTGGGTTGTCAGAGTTCCAGCCCAATTCAGCCTGGCTCTGTGACTAAATAAGGCAGGGGAACCCAAGGACCCCTCTTTCAAGGGGAAAGGGGAAAGTGGAAAGGTAGGGAGATGGTCCTAAAAACAAAACAGTGGCAACAAGATAAGGGAGAAAAACTAATTTACTAAATATGATAGTGGAATGCAAAAGAACTCAACATAATACAATATAATTGGAATTGAAACTAATAAATCAAATAAATGGTAGACAGAGTGTCCAAAACTGAAGGCAGCATTTGTCTTCTTGTGTACAAAACTAATGTTCATTTGTTGGATGATGTACTGGTCTGGGACTCATAAAGATTCTAAGAAATGTAACACAGTTCTCATTGCATTTGTTCCTTCCACTCACTTTACTTCTAATATGATCATTATGGACTGTTCTGTGCTTCTCACAAGCCTTCTTGTGGCAGTCTCCACACATCATTTTAACCATAAAGAATGTGTATGCGTGTTTCTCATCAGAGACGACAGAGGGGTGTAACAAACACAACTTCTCAGACAGTCGATGGGTTTTTTAGCAATCCATGGGAAGATACTCTGGAAGTTAGCATGGGGTAGATTTCATGGATGTTTCCAGGCCGAAGTCAGGCTTCTTCGTGATTCCTAAGTTGCAGTATTTATTGCACCGGCCTGGAACAGATTGCCCAGGGATGTGGTGGAGTCACCATCCCTGGAGGTTTCCAAGAAAAGGATAGGTGGGACACTGAGGGACATGGTCTAGAGCAGTCAAAGGCATGGGTTGATGGTTGGACTAGATGATCTTAGTGGTCTTTTCCAACTTTAATGATTATATGATTCCATGACTTTCAATCCCAAGACCATGACCACCCCACTTCCTGCACACTCAAGTGTTTTTCTGGAAGGAAGCACCCCCACTAATCCAACAAGTGAAACCTAGCCAGGGAATCAAGCAATCTTCTGAAAGATTTTCTATATCTGTGTACTTACATCATGCTCCTAAACCCTACTTCTGTAGCTGAGATTGCACTGTAAATACAGATGGAGCCTTCTTGCAGGCTATTAGCTTAAAGTTAGGTAGCATTTGTTGCTTTAGAAATATCCCATGGGAGGTAACTGAGGTCTCTTCTCAGGATAAGAGTCTGCAGCCAAAGGTGTTCCAAGACACCTTTTAAAGCCAAAAGGTGTTCCAAGACACCTTTTAAAGCTTTTTCAAGAAGAGGGAAAAAAAAAAAAAGTACATTGTCTTCAAGGAATAGGGAGAGCCTTTTTCAGTAGATGGTTAAGTACCCAAAGTCAAGAAGAAAATAAATGTGTATTCAATATCCATAGGGTAAAATAGAGCAGGATCACGGAGAAACAGAAAACAAAATAATAAAATAAATAATATTGATATTAACAATTATAATTATAAACTTAATCTAGTTCAACACCAAGCACTTATTTTATGCATTTTCAGATCTGGCAGTCCAAAACACTTTAACTGAACCATGCTGCTGTATCCTCCTTTTGTTGATGTTGCTCACCCACTGCTGTGGGTGTAGATGTGTTCAGCCCACGTTATGCTCATGTAGCATGGGAATGGCATGGAAGGTGTCATGGCAGTCATAGAATGGCTTGGGTTGGAAGGGACCTCAAAGATCATATGATTCCAGCTCCCCTGCTACGAGTAGGGTTGCCAGCTGCTAAATCATGCACCGCAGCAGGCAGCTGTATCTTGGGAAGCAAGGTCTCAATACAAGTAACAATTGTATAGAGGAACAAACATTTTTATTGTGATAGCTGCCTTCTTCTTCCTCTTTCATCACTTTTATTGCTGAGTAGAACACCATACAGTATGGAATACCTCTTTGGTGGGTTTAGATCCCTCCCCTCCCCTCTTCTTCCCTTGTAAATGGGACCCTGCACCTATTTGCCTCTTCAGAGAGATAGAAATTCTTGGGGGACAAAAGGTGTAGGGACTGCTGTGGTACATCTTAGTTGCCAAAATAGTGTAACAGAATTTAGGAGCCAGAGCGCACAGATCTACCACTGGCACAGCCAAGCCTTAAGGGTTGTTTGCACAGGTTCAAAAAATCCAAGTATTTTGAAGTGCAAATCATGCTTTTGGTAAGCCAAGGCTGTGGTTTCACAGCGGAGTGTCGAGTACAAATAAACACTAAGGGATTGCTGCCTCTCTCTGCAATGAGGGGCAGGAAGGGGTGAAATCAGGATTTTCCTCTTTATCTCTTTTACAGCCTGTGTGTTTTCACACATAACTGGGCTCCCTTGTAAAAGCTGCAGCATTTGAAAATAAAGCTTCAGATAACTTTTCATTGCTGAGTGGAGCAGCAGGGAGAAACCACCACTACTGGTTGGCAGGAGGACAGGATGAGAGGGAGCCTTGGGAAAGCTTCCTTTGTACATATATACACAATCCACTGATGCATCCCAAATACCATCTTTGATGAATAATTAGCAGGATATCGATAGAGAATGACATTTTAAGAAATATCCATCTAATTCAAATGTCTGTGTATGTGTTCTCCAATTGTTGTGCAATACTTGGGCAAAGAGAGCCTGAGGCAATTCCCAGATGCAAAATTGTCATCCAGCAACCAGTTCTTGCAAATAGTTCTTTAAAAGCAGATGAGGAAATGTAAGTAAAAGTAAAACGTGTGAGCTAAAGTAAATCTGTGTTAAGATACATACTGCTTAATAGATGCCAGCGGGGTGTTCAGCTGGCTTATGTAATAATATCAGCTTTCATATTTAGTTTAGAATTTGATATAAAGGCAACTGATCACAAGACACAAATAGATCTACCAACCCAGGGGAATTAACCTTCTTATGAAACTACGTTGCACACATGAAATCAGCTGAAAATGACTTTGCAAGTTCAAACTTCCAGCTTGCTGATTGAACTCATGATTAAATCGTGATTAAAGCTGGTGACTTGAGCATCTGCCAGTCCACAGTTTGGTTCACCCTTGAAAAAAGGAGGGACTATTTCTAACAGAGGCTATTTCATCACGTTGGTACCAGGGGATGTGTTGACTCAGATGAGGAGCAGTTCTCATGATTTTCTTTAGTGTCCTGTAATGTTTACCATTGATTTTAAAGCTACTGCTTGGAGTCATATGATATGATGAGATTTGCAGCCAGCTTGGTTTTGTAGCTAAACGCAAGTTCCTAAGTCTTGAAGTCAAGGAGGAAAACTCAGGCGCGTGACCTCAGTGCTCTCAGAAGATGACGTGAGTGTACTGAAAAGAAAGAGAAAACGAAACCTGCCCTCAGGGGAGGAGGCTGCAGAGGGGGAGGGGAATGGTTAGGCAGAGCAGCAAGTTTGAGGCAACAGTTTAACATACTAACTCCATCAGTAGACCCTGCAGTGTAGCAGATCATCCTGCCACAGATTAAAATCCCCCCCCTCCTCAAAATCCTCCCCCCTCAATTCCTCCTGAGACCCCCACCTTCCTTCCTGATTTGGCACCAAAAAGTCCTCAAGGGTGCTCCATGTCCTTTCCATCCCTGTACCCCCCAAACCCATTAGGACCCTCATTCACTCTTCCCCAGCCCAGCCCCCCAAACCCCACAGGGGCCCCACCCCAAACTCCCCATCACTTCACCACAACATTTACTGGGACCCCCAGCCTAGCAGCTCAGTCCCCAAGGGGATACCCACACTCCCTCCCTATCCTGGCATCCCAAACTCTACCAGGATCTCCCCCAGCCTGGCACCCTGATCCCTAATAGCATTCCCCAGACAACTCACCCTATCCTATCCTATCCAACGTCACTGGGAACCCCTCAAACTGGCACCACTGGGACCCAGGTCCAATCTCCCCATCCCAGCACCCTAAACCCTGACAGGACTCCCACAACCTAGCACCGCAGTTCCCACTAGGATACTCAACTACCCTATCCATCCCAGCACCCTAAGCCCCATCCCCCCCCAAAAAGCCCCAATCCGCATTCCCAATCCCGACGCTCCAAGCCCCAGCGGAACATGCAAAACCTGGTACCTCTATTTCTACCCCTGCCCAAGCACTCCAACTCCCGCCAAGACACCGGCGTGAATTTTCCACCCCATCACCCCCAAACACCAACCGAGTCCCCTCTACTGGACCAAGCCTAACCCCACACCCACTCTCATCGCTATAACCCACGCCACTCCCCGTGCCCATCTCCATCCTTATGCCCCTCCCCCCACCCCACCCCACCCCACCCCCGGGTGTGGCCGCCGGCAGCGGATCCGCTTTTGTAGGCGTCGGGGGCGGCCGCGGTCCCATTCCTCGCTCCGCTCCGCTCCGCTATGGCCGCGTCCCGTCCCGCTCACGGCTGCGGCAGCGGAGCGCTGCTCGGCCGCTTCGGAGTGCTCCTGCAGGCACTGCTGGCACTGTGCGCCTTCAGCACGCTGATGTGTGAGTACCGCGCTGCCTCCGGGGCTCTTATTTGGGAATGGGGGAAGCCCTTTACCGGCACGGGCTGCCTGGGGAGGCTGCGGATGCTCCGTCCCTGGAGATGCTCGAGGTCAAGCTGTGCGGGCTTTTTCGCTTACCCTTCAGCTAGAGAGATGATCTTTAAGCCCTTTTCCAGCCCAAGCTATTCTGCGATGCTGTGCGATCGCAGCCCTTTTCTTTGGGCATCGCAGCCCGTCTGCCGGCGCTGCTCGGAGCTTCGTTGTCTCTTCTAATTCGTGAAGTTTTTCCTGTGAACCTATAAGGTTGGGGAAGGGTCGGCGGCGGCTCGCACCCGGCGGTTAGGACGCCAGATGCTCGCTCGTAAAACTGTTGTTCCGAGCCTTTATCTGATGGTAATGAGGCACCGCGGAGTCGCGGCTCTGGTGTGCGAGCTCAGTGGCTTAGAAAATTTTAATGAAGGATGGAAGCCAGCGGTGTAAGCAGGGCGAATGTGACAAAAAAATAAGATGGGCATCAGGTATAACAGCTCCTCTGTTGCGTTGTGGTGTTGTTTTGCTTAACTTTCCCTTAAAATGCGAAGTTTTCGGGTTGTGTGCCGCTTGCTGGGAAGGGATGGTAATGAGAGAAAGCAGTGAGAAGAGGTGGGGACACTGGTGCTGTGCTTGGAGCAGTGGGTGCTTCTCCTTGGGGTTAAGTGGTGTAACACTGTAAGGGGTGAAGTTACCATTTGATATTAATCATGTTATTATTGTTAGCTGATACGTTTTATAGATGGTGTAATTAGAAAGATTATTGGGATGGAAAAGAGACAACTGATAGAGAGATGCTCACCCGCCTCTGAGGATTGAGGCTCACAGGGAAAAACCCCACAAAGGAGGAATCTCCAACAAGAGATCCTTCCCCAGTGGTGGTCAGCCCTCACATGGAGTATAGGAGAGGTGGAGTTGGGCTCCACTCCTTCTGCTCACACAGGTGAGTTGTCTTCACCTGCACTCCTACAGCTGACTCAGTGTTCCCTTCAGTGGTTCAACAGTTCCCATACAAACACAAGATTTGATCTGTTGTCCTTGTTTTAATAACCTGCAGTGACAGTAACTGAAGATTTAAGTTAAGTTGAGGAGTCACAGATCTTGAATCTGTGCTTTCTGGGCTTAAGTGCTTAATGCCAGTCAGCTTGTGAAAGAGTTCTTCCTGTGATAGCTGATAGCATTTTTCAATGGGAGTAATGAAGTTGCAGTGCTTCACAGCCTTTATTTCACTGAATGTTAGCAGTAAGAACAGCCTCGTGGCCTCCCCTCAGCCTCCTGCTCTGGGCCAAACAAGCCCAGGGAGCTCAGCTGCTGTTCATGTCCTTGGACATGAGCATCCTCTCAGTTAATTAGGAAAAAAATTCAAAAGCTCTTCTTAAGTGGCTTTCTTGTGAATCTGTTCAGTGGCTGAAGCTGTGCCCCCGGGTATGAACAAGTTTCCAGCCCTAGGCTCCTGATTACAGCTCATCCCTTGGCTGCCTCTAATTCACATCAGGTGTCTGTTACCTATGCCCCACTTGCATGCTCTCAGATTTTTCTGTTGAGCAACTTTTTGCAGGGCCTGATAGTGACAGGACAATAGGAAACGGCTTTAAGTGGAAAGAGGGGAAACTGGCTAGATGTTAGGAAGAACTTCTTTATTTGGGAACTGTTCAGGCACCAGCATGGGTTGCCCTGAGAAGCTGTGGGTGCCCCATCCTTCAAAGGGCTCAAGGCTGTGCTGGATGGGTTCCTGGGCAGCCTGATCTGGTGGCTGGTGATCCTGTCCATAGCAGGGGGTTTGGAACTAGATGGTCTTTACCTTTTTAACCTAAGCCATTCTATGATTAGGATCACTACTCGGAAAGTATTCCTCTGACCTTACCAATGCTCTCAACTACTTACTCTATCCTGTCTTTAAGGTTGTAGTCAAACCCATCTGCAGTGTTGTCTGGGGTTTACTCTGATTTAGTAAATCAAATGAGAATCAGTTGTAATCCTTCCTGGCTGCCTATTGTGGTTTTGGTAGTGCCTGGGCTGGAAGGACTCTTGGTAAGAGAATTAAGATGTGAACGCTTGAAAAAAGCTGCAGAGCCTTGTAGCTGTGGTTGGCAATCTAGTTTCCCAAGCAAGAACTTGCCCTTGGGAAGGTCGTGATGTGATAATTGAGCAATTCCATCTGAAGTAGTTGTCAATGCTTAGCTTTTGTGTGGATTTTGCAGTTGCTGCATAGGGGTTGCCCAAACTTGTCACTTGGATGCCAAAACCCTCAGAGATAGAAGATAGAGGTCTTGCGTAGGTATCTTACTCGTGTCTTTATTTTTAGATTAAATGGGGCTCAAGTGAAATAGATCTGGGGAGTCACTGAAGAACGTTGCTTCTCTATTTCCTCTGTTTTTAGTAGCAACTGTGCTAGGGCAGTGTTTTGTGGTTCTGGCCCAAGTTGCTGGTCCTGAGGTAGGACTGTGGAATAGGAGCTTGATCATAAAAGCAAACAGTGCTTCTCAGTTGTGGAGGGAAGCTCTTGGAGAAATCATAAAGTGGCTTGGTTTGGAAGGGATCCCAAACAGGATGCCCAGGGCCTCCTCCCACCAAGCATGGGACATCCACATGTATGTCAGGAAAGAGAAGAACTAAATGATAGATCACTGGATCTATGTAGACTTGCATTCTCTTCTTTTTATACAAACCTGCCCAGGATATGAGAGCGTTACGCTATTGTGCCTGGGACAGGCTCTGCTGTCTTTGCTTCTTCCAACATGAGCATGTGACTTTGATTTGATTCATCATACTGAAGTGAGCACTTTACCACCCCTTCTTGTGGGAAAAGTAAAACCACAAAGATTTGCAGCCTAGGAGAGGTGTGATGCTTGGGGCTTTGACTCTGGTAGTCCAGATCTGCTTGTAGGTTAAGCAAGAAGCATATGGCAGAAGTCCTGAGACTTCTACTTCAATACGTTTGGGAACTGAGCTTGAAAATGCATGTTGTGCTTTCTAAGCTGTAAAAAAAAAAATGTGGCATTTAATGTGCTTTGTTAAGCAAAGCACAACTTTCTACTTTTGAACTTTTAAAGCTGTTATGTTCATCTCTTCTTGGAAGTCACCTTCTGAACTGCTAAACCAAGTGGTGTAAGCTGTGTGCTAAATGATGGGGAGAAGTAAAATTGAGGAGGTTCCTGCTTGCTGAAGGAACAAATGGGTTGGGTAGCAGATGAATTAGAGCTGCCTGAAGTTAAGCATAACCCAAGGGCTGTGAAGCGCTGTTGGACAAGTTCTGCTGCATCTGGTGGGTGACTGTTAAGCCTTCTTGCACAGAGTTCAGAACCACTTACAAGGAAGTTTGTCCTTACAAGGGGTGGAGGAGGTAAAGCTTTAGGGAGAAGTCTGTTAAGATTTCCAGTTGGTTTCTTTTTTGGTATTTGTGAGAGAACTGACAAACTTGAAGCTTAAAAAAAAATCTGTTACCTAACTTCATTTGTTAGGTGTTCTCTTAATTACATCATCTTAAGAGATAAAGCATTCCCATGTTTAAAGTGTGTTTAAAGGCGCTGACCTGGAACCTGGAGTTGCTTTGTGTGTAGAGCCTCTGCTGCCTCTCCCAGGCAGAGATAGAATGACACTTCAGCTGGAGTCCAGTCCAGGTTTCTTCTAAGACCTCCTGGTCAAATGGAGCCTGTTCCTAATATGTGCCTATCACTAATGGTTTTGTCAAAAATGGTTTTTGATCACTTGGCCCTTGAAGGCACTAACATGCATGTGTTTGACCCACAAGTTTTGCTGCTTTTTTTTTGTTTTAATGGAAATATAAAATCAGAAGCTTTATGTATCTACATTAACTATACTTATATGTGACTCAAGGCAGTTCTTCACTCAATGTGGTGGAAGGAAGCAGAGAGGATGGACACCCATGCTCTAGTGGCAGCCATAAAAATCCATGTAGGAATGGGTAATATTGCATGAAGTAGGACTTGAAACTGAGTACTGCATGACCTTTACCTGAGCAGTTCATGTTCCCTGTTAGTAGCCTGCTCCAGCTGAGCAGGGTGAATGATGGGCTGATGCTCCTGCTCTGAGTTTCAGAGCTTGTCCAGCAGTGTGCTTGTGGATGACTAGATTTGTATGAGGGATGGGAATAGGTGGGCTGAACAACACTACAACCAAAAGGGAAGAGTAGCTGTTAGGTACAGTTTTGGGGAGGAAAGATGTCTGAGTGATTTTGTTTTGGAAACTGCAGAATTATTCCTTTTTGTAAGATCTGTCTGCACTGATCCGAAAGCTCCAGTACGTGGCACTGTGCAGGATTTGGAAGGTTTGCTTAAGTCCATTGCTTTTGCAGAACTTTGAGTGCATGAGCCTGCTACTGATGAATGCTTCCCTTGCAATTCAGAGCACTCTGTGCCAGGAGAAGCTTTTTTCCTCTAGAGCAGCCTGGTAATATCCAGATATGTTCAGTAGCAGCTGGCACCATTTATTTCCCTGTTGTATCATGTCTTGCACTCCCAGAGGTAATCCAGAGCATATTTGCCCATTGTTGTGTATAGATTATTTAGCCTACTTTGTTGAAGGTATGCATGTTCTTGAAGCCTTCATACAACAGTGCTTGGGGAGGAAGCATATTATGCAAGTGGCAGAACATAGGTTTGTAGCATACCCCTTCTCAAACCAGTGATAGGTCCTCTGCTGCTGAGCCCTGCTCTGTGTTGAGGTGGAATGTGTTCTGAGTTTTTCTATCTTGCTGGCAGCATGTCTGTGAGCAGTGACTGCTGCTTCCTCCCATTGTGTCTGCAGTCTGAGTAGCTGCAAGCTCACGCTAAAAATAGTGCAGCCTCCATAGCTTTGGTCTCTGCGTCCTGCATGTTGGCTTCTTCCTGTCTCAGGCTTAGAAAAAGCCTGGGAAAGGGTGTGTCCTGCAAAATGGGTTGAAATGTGTTACTGGAGGCCCTAGTACCTATAAATAAAGTGGAGGATGGCAGAGGGAGAGTGTTTCCTGCGTAGTACAGTAGTTCTGAACCCTCTTCTGTGAGGCCAGAAATCAGGTGGTGTGATGCTGTTGCAAAAAAAGTAAGCTTCCAGATTTCCCTGGTAAAAATCCCTTAGCATGAGGTAAGCTTCCCCCTTTAGTTTTGTAGATACTTTACTTAGGAATCTCTTGATGTTCTACTTTGCTGCTACTCTACTTAAATCAGGGGTTTATTTCCACAAGGGGTAATAGGCAGATGTGTACCTGCACTGATGTTGTCTGAATGCAGTGTGTGGTCAGTGGGGATGTAGAGAAGGTGCTGCATAAGGGATTGCTCCACTGCATGGGCAAGGTGTGAGGAACAACAGAAGATAATCTGGAGCTGTGCAAGTCTTAATTAAAATTGGAAAATTAATTAAAATAAAAGTAGGCTGTAGGGGAGTACTGCTGCCATCCCATAGCTTCAAGGAGCTATACATATCCAGGGCAGACCAAGCTGCTCCCATTGCACTGCATCAAGAAAGCACCACGAATGCCCACCTTCTATTACTCTGCAAAAGAAAAATGTTTGGAAAAAAATCAAAAGGGATGAGGGATTACCTTACCTTGTTGTTTCCTGACTCTTTGCAAATCTATAACTAAATACTCTTCTCTCTTTTTTTTTTTACTTTTCATGGATTTCTATTTAGATGTCCAAATTCATCCTAGGGAATTTCAAGTGTCTGTGATCTTCATCCTCTTGACTGAAGAGGAAGGGTCTGGGAGCATTTTGTTTCCTGCCTTGCCCATTCTTGGCCATAGGCAAAAGGCATCTCTCTCAAGTTGCTGTTCATCTTCCTTTCCTCTTGCTGAACTTCAGGGATTTTTGTCTGCTGTAACTGGAGCCAAATAGGAGAGGATGTTAACTTGTAAGGGCACCAATTCAGGCTGTCACCTCAGTGACTTGATTCCTTTAAGGAGACAGATGGGGATCCTCTTTTCCTAACACTTCCTTTCCTACCTAATCTTTTCCTGTGATGCTTTAGACCATGTGGTGTAAACTCTGCTACAGTTCCTTGGAGTATCTTCAGAGTTAGGCTTTGTAAGGTGGCCTCTTATTCTAGAGGACTGTCTTCAAAAGCCTTTCTGAAGGAAATGTTTTTCCAGTGCAGCTTATGTCCTCTCATGTTACCATTTCAATGAAAACTTGTAAGGCATCATTAGGGATGTGGTTGAAGTACCTCCCAGTCAAGGGATAAGTCGCATAGGAAGAGTCTGGACAAGCAGACTTCATCTCCCTCTCTTTATGTCTATTACAAGGATCTCTAGCTGTGAGCATGGGGAGTTGGTTCTTTGTTTAGTATTGTCTTCAGTGAGCTGGCAATCCTCTCCCTTCTGTCTTGTGCACCTAGAGTTGTAGAGTTGCTCGAGTTGAAAGGGACATTCAGAAGACACCTAGTCCAACTGTAGGGTGAACAGGGACATCTGTATCTGAGCAACTTCAAAATGCTCAGCCTGGCCTCCTGCACTAAGTGATTTTAATTGGTTACAGGTGCCAAAATTCAGATCACAGTTTTGTTTGTATTTCCATGCATGAGCATGCATAACTTGTCCTATAAAAGATCAGTCCACTATCGAGATTTGCCAGAGCTGTGGTTGCAAACCCATGCCTTCAGCTGCTGGGGAAAACTCAGTGGCCTTGGTGAATAGAGATGTACTTAGATAAGAGCAAAAAGATACTTCAGTTGTTCCCAGAGCCAGTTGAGCTTGAACATCCATCTGAGGATCTGTGCATGCCCTGGCTCAGATCCCCTGCAGGAATACTTGGAGGATAAAGTATATCCAGGGATACTTGGATATACTTTGTCAACCCCTTGAGGTTTCAGAGACCTGCAGTCATTTGTACGTGGATTTAAAATCGTTCTTAACCTCTGGGTCATGGCTACTGAGCTACTCTGCCTGTTCAAGCTCCAGTGATCTTGGCTGGCTGAATTCAGAGACAAGATGATGCAGCTCTGAGCAGTTAATGCCCTATTAAGCAGTTAATTATTTCTCTATAATACTAGCTTTTATCTTTAATACAACAGTTTTACCGTCTCTGATAATTACATGGTCTCAGATAACTCTCTTAAATCTAATGAGGCATGACAATCCATGTTCAACAAAGCACCACGCCATTAACTTCTTACCTCTTACTTGTCATCTTATCTCACTGAATTACTGTATCTCTAGCCTGAGTGGCTGTAGATACGTATATGTCACTTATCATTAGGACAACAGTAAAAATCATCCCTGATGCTCTTGTGGTTGGGCTGCTGGTCAGCTTGGAGCTCTTCAACAGCTTCTCTGTGGCACTATACTCCTTGCCCCAAGTTAGTTCCAGCTTGAAGACTTCTGGCCTCTCAGCTTTGTTAGTCTATAGATTTTTTTTTTAGTTTGTGTGTGTGGAAGAGTGAGATTCTAGTGCTTGTTTGGATGTGCCTGAAGTCCTAGAGCTGAAGGATGTATTTCTTTTGTGTGTCACCTTGTCATTGTGCCAGTAAGAGGTACAAAATTCTACTTCACTGAGGATCCAAGCAGGGGAATGCCTAGGTCTTTTCAGGGTGGACCAGGCAGGAACTTCCCAGGGAAAGCAGCCCGGAATCATCCCTTGGGGGCAGATGGTTGGGCTCAAGCTGGCAGGTTGAATACTCAAGTACAGTGAGACTCAACCAATGCATCATTTAATTACCATCTAGATGCAAGACAGGAGAAAGCAGTTTATTTGGAAACAGCTGTTTCCAGCTATTGTGGTAATATTTTCTTGCCAGCCTTTGCTGAGCTTGTTGCTCTGTTGGTTGATCTTTCAGTTGATGAGTCTGTGGAGGAGCGTAATCTAGAGCTGGATACGGAATGTGTCTGTTCTGCTGTTTGGTTGACTTTTGAAGTCACAGAGTAAGCACAGAGCTCCAAGAGTAGAGACTTGATGATAAGCTAGATAGCTGGTGGTCCATTCGGGCTTCAGCAGCCTGTTTACTCTTAGCACTCATCATAATGACCTGCTTACTATTGAGCAAATCTGGGAGGTGTTGAAGGGCTTAGTCATTCATGATCACAATACCTTTGAGATAAACTCCCTAAAGAAGCTTTATGCTGATTCATACTCGTGTGTGCTGTGGCTTTCAGGTTCTAGGTTCCACTGGGTGGCACCTCCAAGCACTGCTGTGCTCATGTCCCAGGGTGGATTGTCAGGAGAGGAGGATGTATTGTGTTTTTTTTTCAACCTCTAGGAAGAAGTGACAGCTTAGTATTTTTAAACTCCAAGTTCTTGTTGGAGCTGGTTGTTTTTCAGGAATTGATCTCTTCTCCATTTACATGGAGTTTTGAGGCAGCAGCTGGAACTGGAGAGCCTCTAGACTTGTGAGATGGCTGCTTGCACCTACACCTAAAGCAAAATGATGCTACTGAATGCTCTTTTATTAATTATGTTGGGGGGGGGAAAACAATCTCACAGGTCTCCTGGCTACACGGCATTAATATCTTAAGATTAAGGGAAAAGGACTTGTCCTGGTAGGTGATGCTTTGTAATTACAAATTCTTAGCTGGATTGACAGCAAAGCAGTCAAAACTTCTGCACGTAGTATAGCACTAGGAACTTTCAGCTCCTATTTGGGCATGTAAAAGCAGGCTGAATCCAGAAAGAACATAAAATCTGTAGACCAAGCAACCTGGGACCTTTGAAGGTGCTTCTGCAATGCTCAGACCACTGTGAGCAGAACTGAGATTAAAAATGAGGAACTTAGTGTTATCTGCAAGCAGTAGCAATGATAGGCAGCATTGGAGGGTCCTGGAATAGAGGACCTGAGGGGCTCTGAAGAGGGAGCTGATCTATATGCAGAGAGACTTCATTTAAAGTATTCAGGTATCTCTTCAAGTCTTATGGTTGGTGGCACTGAAACCACATTTCTGACACAGCCAGTGGACATCCAGAATGCTGTGTAATAAATCAGTGTTTTCGTAGTCTCCAGTTTGTTGGCATGAACTTGGAGCCTCATCTGTTTGCAGTTTGGTCCTGGCACCTTTATGCTGGGAGTACTTCCTGACTTCTGGTCCTGTGAGCTGTAAGGAGGGATCACAGAACTGTAGGGGTTGGAAGGGACCTCTAGAGATCATTGAGTCCAACCCCCTGCCAAAGCACTCCCTTGCCCAGGCTGCTCAGGTAGATGTTTTAAGGGACATCTTGAACATCTCCAGAGAAGGAGACTCCACCACCTCTCTGTGCAGCCTGTGCCAGTGCTCCATCACTGCACTGTGAAGAAGTTGCCATGCACATTTGTGTGAAGCTTCCTGTGCATCATTTATGACCAGTTCCCCTTGTCCTGTCACCACACGCTGCTGAAAGATGTCTTTATTGTGCTTCTGGAATGCCAAAGCTCGATGGACTGACTACTGGGGTACATGGTTTGATGATTGCTACCATAACTTTGATTTGCCAGAAGAACTATGAGGGCTAGGAGATAGTGATGAACCCTTCCAGCTTCCCTGTGGCCCCTTGACAAGGTATGGAAATACATGTCTGTTCAGCTCTGCTGGTTAATATAATCTCTCTAATTTTCTTCACAGTAAAACGATTTAAGGAACCAAAAGAAGAGAGGCGTCCCTGGAGGATATGGTGAGATTTCTAAATTTGTATGTTAAGAAACCCATGTACTTCTAATATATTTTTTTCTACTATCAGTCTTCACGGCTCTGTGACTGTTCTGTTGGTATTTAGTCTTTAAAATGCTCTGCTGGTACTTCTCAAGACAAGCTTCCTAAAGCAGCTCGTACTCCCTAGAAATAATTCCCTCCCTAGCTCCTCCAAAAAAGCTTGTTTTCACTATAAATGACTGATGCAAAAGGTTATGGCCCTCTCATATCTGCTGACACAGCTGCACATGGGCTGTCTTTCAGACCAGGTCAAGCTTTGGTCCTAAATTCAATTAAACAGGTAATTACATCTGATGGGTTGGATGATCCCGTGGATTGGCTGCATGGTCAGGCTGGCTTGCCAGTGTTAGCAAAGAAAAGGAGAGCTGTCTCCTGACTTTGGTTCTTCCTCTAAAGTTATTTGGGGATAAATGGAATACATAATTCAATGGAATCCCCTTCTTGGGTATCAGAAATACCTCTTGGAGCAAAGCAGGTCTGTGCCCTGCCTTGGCCTGGCTGACCTCTGCTGATGCTCTAGGAAACTAATACTACCTTTTTTTTTTCTAGGTTCTTTGATACCTCTAAGCAAGCAATTGGTGCTCTCTTCATCCACTTTGCCAATGTTTTTCTGTCTGATATCACTGAGGAGGACCCTTGCTCTCTGTGAGTACTGAATGCGGGACAGGGATGGAAGTGCCTCTTCCATAAAGTTGACTTTGTGAATCCTCTCTAAGCTCCAAAATGCTGCTTAAAACTTCCTGGCCCATCCTCTTTATGTTAGAATGCTGCACTTCAGCCACAAGTTTGGCTGGGACTAAATATAACCACTAAAATGATTCATGATTGCTTTTAAACTGACGTTTGGAAACAACCCCATATGTGCTTATGCCTTGCCCTTCAGTTTCTCTTAATGTGCTTGGTGTTTCTGTGGCCTGATTGCCTTCAGTCCTGAACTGGGCAGCTTAGGACTCTGCAACCCTGTCCTTGGGCTCTGACACTCCTACACTGTGCATCCTGCCCAGTATGAACTACTGGAGTCCCCTGTTTGTATTGGGAGTGCTCTGGAAATTCTAAGAAGCTAGTTTGAGCATCTAGAAGTGGGAGATCCTAATGACTTTTTTAGTAGAGATCAAAAGCAGATTGTTTTCAGTATCTTTGTTCAGATTCAATATCAAACTCCGAAAGAGGAATTGTTCATTCCTGTAGCTCTGTGCTTGGTGGTGTTTTCTCACTGTAGAAGCATCAGACCTACTGTTGCAGAATGAGATGCCAATAACACAAATCTGGACAAAGAAAATGGTATGAGATTTTTTTTGAGAAGTTCATTAAAATACCAGGCCCTGAGTTAGAGATGGATCCTTGCAGTCCCCAGAAGGTTCCTTCAGGTCTGTCTCCCTCATTCTTTCCAGTGAGGCTTTAAACCTCCAAAGCTGCAGAGCAAACTTATCAGGCCTAAATCTTCTGATAGGGATTGATTCTGCTGCTGGACCTGCAGTGGAAGCCCCAAACCAGAAGCTGTCAGGGACCCCAGAGTGCCTTCTGTTGAGCCAGAGCTTATTGCCTCTCTTTAAATTTTCTGTGCTCAGAGGAGCATTTTACAGTTGCTCTATGAAAGTGACTTTCAGCCTTTTCAGTGGAGCACTTGTGATGTCCAGCAAGATTAAGTTTCTCTTGTGTAAAAATTCTGGAAACATTTAGAATTATTAAAGTTGAGAAGACCACTGCAATCACATAATCCAACTGCCAACCTATTACCACCATACCTACTAAACCATATCCCTCAGCTGCATCTACTCTTTTGTTGAACATCTCTAGAGATGGTGACTCCACCACAGCCCTGGGCAGCCTGTGCCAGTACCTCACCACTCTTTCTGATAAGAATTTTTTTCTAATATCCAACTTGATACTCCCCTGGTGTAGCTTCAAGACATTATATTGGTTTAGTTATGCTTCTCTGAAGCTTTGGTTTTAATCTGAGTAAGAAAAGAAAATGGTGTAAGTGGAATCCTCTCTTTTTGGGGAGTAAACCTTAAGCAACACTAACCCAAGAAGTGTTTGATGCTGTGTGAATAAACGAGCAATGCCAGGGAAATGATGGAGCCATCTTCTACTGCTGGCCAGGCTTGTAAGTTGAGGAACTGCTGATTAGGCTATAGGTAAATTCAGTAACTTGGAAAGGTAGGGAAGCTTGGATTACAAAGTAGATATTTAGATCATGGTTTTTGATGGATATCCATATTGAAGGTAAAGTATACTGATGCTTATTTTATACAGACTTGAACACATTTGAACCCTGTGTTTTGAAGCTGTACAGAGTGACTTTTTTTTCTTCTTAGCTACCTTATTAATTTCATCCTTGATGCCACACTGGGGATGCTGCTGATCTGGCTTGGTGTGAAGGTGGTCTCCTGGACTGTGCAGCGTTGGAAGTACACACACTTGGTCTTTGGAGAATATGGTATGTCTACAGCTTTGCATAAAGGTGACTTGTCTCTTCTCTGAAAGGAGAGAAGAAAATGGTGGGTTTAGGAGAGAAAGATGAACAGGCTACTTCTGTTATCTGTCAACAATCAGTACTGAATCATTAAGGCTGGGGGGAAAAATCATGAAGATCATCTAGTCCAATTGTCAAATCAGCCCTACCGTGACCACTAACCCATGCCTCTCAGTGCCATGGATGACCTTCCTTTGAACACTTTGAGAGATAGTGACTCCACCACCTTCATGGGCAGCCTGTTCCAACGCCTCACCACTCTTTCTGTGAAGGAATTTTTCCTATTCTCTAACCTTAGCCTCCCCTGAATGTTAGTTGTTGTTTTGGGACATGGCTAGGTTGTGGTAACTGCTGTTAGCCATGCTTGGGCACAGAAGATTGGTGATAAAAGGTTGACTATGTCCTGAGGTATATAGTCCTTCAATTACATGCGTATTAGAAATTATGGTGTTTGGATGTCATGCTGTTTTTAATTTAGGACTCTTTTGTGGATGTTTTGTTATTGCATCCTCTAGCCTCTGTTTGAAGTATGCAACTCTTGCAATTGTCTTGAGCGTGGGAGGCATCAACAGGGCAACAAGAGTGGGTTATCAAATGATGCAGGTTTTTTTTTCAAATGACTTCTGAAAATCACTTTTAAATGCACAAAGGCTTGTCAGCCTCTGCTTCAGTTCCTGTGTTGAGACTCAAGGAAAATGTTTCTGAAAAAGAAAGGCTTTCTCCAGTGGCTCCACTAGAGGGTAGCACTTCTCTTCAGAAGGAGGAGAGCAGCGCTGCTCTGACTGCAACGAAAAGAGGAGTTAACCCTTAAGGATATTTTTTATTTAGGAAGTACACATTATTCATACGAGTAATGTGAAGTCTATTTAAGTCTCACTCCTTTGTATTTTTAGAAGCTGGTGAAGCTTGGACTGAAGTGGGATTAGTGTGGAGACCACACTGATTTGTAAGCTTTAGCTGAGGCCTGTGTTTGCTGCATAAGAGAGGGAGTGCTACGTGTACATGAATACGTTTCAGCACAAGATGGAGGGGATGGTTGGGTCTGTGAGGTGGCTAAGGCTCCAATGTTCTAAAATCATTCAGATGAGACAGCAGAGGAGTAAGTATTCCTGATTCAGGCACTGGTGTTTATTCCCTTTTTGAGCAGTGAGTGCTCCAAGCCCAACTGCAGTCATCCCAGAGCACTGCTGCACATGCCACGTCTGCAGCTGAACAGAAGCAAGGAAATGTTAATGTGTATTGACAGCTTTAGCCTTGCAGAGCAGTAATGAACTTCTGCTGACGTTTCCTTCCTCAAAGTCTGGCTTAGACTACAGAAACAACTTGTTCCTCCAAGGAAATCTTGGTTTTGTTAACAAAAAAGTTTCTGCTGCTGATTGAATTTAGCTCTTGAACTGGTAGTGAAATCCCATCCACCTGGCACTGTTCTTAGTGCAGGTCTTTGGCTGGGATGACTGTGATGGAAAAGTAAAATAGGACTGAAATAGCACATCCAGTGCAATCCTGCTGCAGAGTAAGGAAACAGGACTCATCCTCGTCTCTGCTGTGAAGTAACTTCCAGACTAGTTTGGAAGATGCTGGCAAACTCTGCGTGGTTTGATATAGGCTTCATTTTCTGGACTAAATGCTGTACCAGACTTGCATTGCTTTCCTCAGTTATCTCAAGGAACAGAAGCTTGTGTGTTCCTGCAGAGGATGATGGGCAGGATATCACAAAAACACCAAATCCATGACGTAGCTAGAACCTACACTGTTTACTTGGGCAACCAGCTGTTCAAAACTGGTTGTTTAAAGTAGATTATTCTTATATTTCCAAAAAAAAAGACACCCATTCTGAGATCAGTCTCTTGAGTCCTAGCCAGAGGCTGCTGAGGCCCAAAATGACCTGTTTTTAGCTAGTAAGGAGTCAAAAGTTCCTACACCTTTATGCTTCTCCATCTTTGTTAAGCTCTTTGGATTGCCTTTAATGCTTGGCTGCCATGAATGAAGACTGGCAAGGTTCACTCTTTGTTTCTTTCAAGTAGGTTTTGGAAAATGGTGGTTGATAAACTCCAGTCTCCAATCTGCCAGCCCTTTATCCTCTTTCCAGTTCTCAAGCCTATAAGTAGCTTGCTAAAGGGAAATCTCTTGATGGCTGCAACATCCCAGCACTGTGGATGGACCAACTCAAATATTCAAGTACTTCTAAAATAGTACTTTAAGGCAAATAAACTCTATCGACTTGTATTAACAAGTGAGCCAAATGCTGAAGAGCAGCATCATGAAATGGTGAGAAGTGGATGTCATGGCTTGGAAAGCTGTGTTGGAGCATGGCTGTGGTCACTAAATAGTCTGCTTGATGCTCTGTGTTCATTTGCTGCCTGGAAGTAGGAAGACAATTGCTTGGAGGCCTCCAAAGTCTGTTCAGTGGCCTGTTGAACTCTGCTGGTCAAATTTAGTTATAGCAGAGTGTGCTGTGTGCCAGCTGCTGAGTTGAACTGAGGACCTGTGTAGGCTGCTCTTGGCCCTGCTGTGATGGCGTACAAAATTTCCATAATAAATATTCCCATGAACTGAAGCAGCCAAGGAAGCTGGCTGCTAATGCTTGAGGAAATATTGCTGAAAATAGCTCTAACCTAGGGGACTGTTTTGTCCTTAGCATGCAATTCAGATGCTTTACTGATATTTCTTACTTTGCTCGGTACCTGGTGTTGATAATGATGTAGATATCTTTGTCTTGGAGGTACAATTTAAGTACTCCTCACTAAGAGTTCCTATTGACTCCCTGTCCTCACCATCTAACCCATGCAACTTTCAGTGTGTCAGATACTCTCTTTCTCTCAGCCTCCCTGTGCAATCTGCTCTGGCTATGGTTAAGCATTTTTCCACCTGCTCAGTGCATGCATAGTCCCTGGAAGACCATAAATAAAGCTGTCTGGCACTAACACGTGGGCTCTGACAGCTTAGTACGTTAGACAGCTTGGATTAAAACTAATCCAGTTGTATGGTAACAACTCGCATACCTCGGGCAGTGCTGCTTTTGCGCTGCAGGCAGTTGGGCTCCCATGCACAAGCAGAACATGGGAGATGTGTCTGGGGTTGCTGCAGGCACTTGGGATCCTGGGTATGTGTCAAGGAGGTGATGGTGGGGTAGGGTGCTGGAGGAGAACAGTCAAAATGCAGTGTGCATCCTTTCCAGGGAGCTGCTCAAAGGGAGCGTGATATGTGGCTTTCTCTAGCACGTCTGCAGAGGTCTTTTGTGCTTGTTCTCTTCCTTGCACAGAAGGAGAAGCTTTGCTTGCAGCATAGGGGAGGGCACTGAGTTGGTTTCTGCCTCCAGGGGCAGATGAGGTTTTGTTGGTCAGCATCTTGTGTGGCAGGAACAGCCTTGGAGGCACTGTCCCAGATTTGCTAGTGGTAACATCTGATATAGAATCATAGTGGTCTTTCCAACCACAGTGAATTCAAGATCTTCTAGTCCAACCATCAACCCATCACCACCATATCAGGAGAATCTCTCACATCCATGGACTAAGGCATTTCTGGGCAGCACTTGGCTCACTGAAGACGTAGTGTGTCATCTATAGATGCTTCTGGCTGTAGGAATCTGACACCTAAATGAGCACCACTCTGTCACTGGGAGACCAGGATTCTGGGAAACAACTGCAGGGATGCCCTGTGATCTTCCTGCTGGATAATGGCAATGAAAACATTTAATACTGTGGTTCAGGATGCGTTCCTGTACAGAAGCATCCCATGTTCTGAAAACAAAGCTCTTTCTTAAGAGGAGAAAAAGGTTCCAAGACAGTAGCAGTGTGAGGCTGCTGAAGGTGATAGAGCAGATGGAAAAACATCTGACCCATAAGTCTGCAGGTCTCTGCAAATCCTTTTGCTGTTCATCCTAGCCATGTAAGAGTTGCCAATAACCCTCTGACTGCAGAGATGTGCAGCTGCTGCTTCAGGTGATGCAGGAAGGATCAGAGTGAGAAGCTGATATTTGATGCTCCGGAGGTGGGGGCACTTCTGACAAGGTGAGGTCTGGTGGGTAGCAAGGAAAGAAGTGTTTCTTTGAGACTGAAAGCGAGGGAGAAAGGGTTTAGGGGAAACAGAGGGTGAATCTGCCCTGTGCTGGGTTAGGAAGCAGGTGGTTTCTCTTACTGTTTGGATCTTGGCCTTGTTAGCCAAAGCCTGAGTTGTGGAGGGTGGGGACTGCGAAGTGTGTAGTATGCAGAACTAACCTCTATAGCTGCTTATGATAATGAATGGTAGTGACCCATTGCCAAAAGGGTGTGAGGGAGCAGGTATTTAGGAGGTATCTCAGGCTTGCTGCTGCTTTTGGGGAGGGCTGAGACTGTGCTGCAGGTGTCATTGCAAGCAGAGTGGGACAGCTGACACGCAAAGGGTGCTGTGTCTGTTGGTCCCTGTTTTCCTGTGTGGGATTGTCTGAAACAGCTGATGACACAAAGCAAAAGGCAAAGAGTTCAGCTGCAGGAAGGAGCCCATGGCTATGTTTGTTTTCTTGTTTTGTTTGTGTGAGCTCTGATAGATGATGGCAGCCTGGGAGCTTATTGATATGGGGGTATCAGGCAAAAAGCCCCACTAGGCTCAACCAGTGCTGAAAAACAGTAGGTACCAGAACTTATCAGGAGAGGCTGTGTGTGCTCCAGGAGCAGTAAAACCTCTCTGACCCCAGCCTTTAACTGCAGGCTGCCAGCAATGCTGCACAGGCCACCCATCCAGCTGCTGCCTGCCAGGGAATGCAGATGTGTACTTTCCAGAATCCTCAGTGCTGGTTGCACTTGCACGTAACCTTCCCAGCTTCTTCTCCGTGTAGTTCCTGCTGGTCTGGCTCTCAGCATCTTAAAACCACAGCTTCCACTTCCTTCTCTCCCCTCTTCAGTTGTGGTGTGGGCAATTATAAAGCTGGAATGCAAGGTGATCACATGCAGCTCTCTGGCTTGGAAACATGAGCTGGATGCCTCTGTTCTTAGCAGTGGCTTTTCAAATATTTTGGTACACTGCTAACAAATAACAGGAAGGACAAACATGCATGCAGACCTGTTTTTGGACTCCCTGGTAAGCACATTCTCCCAGTGCTGGACTTGGTCAGATAGCAGCTCTTAGTAAATCCTGGCCCGTGCTGCTGGTTTCTGTGACCAAAGGTATGCATGATGATTTGGATAGAGGTTTGCAAACTGCCTGTGTGGGCTGTCTCAGCAGCACTGTGCTGAGAAAAGCAGGGCAGAGCTCCCTGTCTGTTGCCATCCAAAAGTAGCTTGAGCATCCACCCCTCACAGTGAATTTCTTACACAAATGCAACTCCAAGTTCTGGCCCAATTCCTCTGCAAGCAAACGTTGCCAGGGATTATCTTCATCTTTGGATGGTAAGAGGAAGTGCTGCTTTTTTTTTTTTTGAGCCAGATCCTGCAGCTCAGTTTTGCAGACCCAAGATATTCTGATGACCTGGGAAGATGATAACCAGCTGGGAGGCTGCTTACAGAGGGCTGAAGTGAGCACATGTAATAGATACAGTGCCATTATCACTGCTAGCAATACAAATATGCTTTTTTATTATTACTTGGTAAGTACTCCATAGGAAGCATTCATATTTAATCAGCATTGATTATTTTTTTTAGCAGATCCCTGTAAAACTAAGGGGGATGGAGCCACTGTCTCTCACTCAGACAGTGTCACATAACCATTCGTTCACTCAATCAGCGAAAACCTAATTGAGTTTAGGACTGAAAGCTTTCACTTCTTGTGTCAGAATCAATGACCAGAAAGTTTTGGAAATCAGGCAGGTAAGATTTGGCAGGGGAGCAACTTGGAGGCGATGCATTTTAACTATTCTTAGCAGAGCATGCAGGGTATTGAGTGATCTTTGTGGAGAAGAGTTTTTGTCAACTGTTCCTATGAGGTTATTATTCCATAGAAAGGAATGGGGGTGCGAAATGATGTCTGTGAAGAAAAGTTTCAACCCACCAACTCTAGGTTTGCCAAGATGAAGAGAAATTAAGACTCTGATACCTTGGCAATATCTACTGGGGGTTGAGGGAGAAGGAAAAGATGCATCTCCAAGGCACTGTGCATTCAAGGCTCTCCCCAAGAGGAGGAGAATGTCACCCAAACCAGAATCCATCAGTTTAGCCAATCTCCTTGAAGTTATTGGGAATGCTTCTTTCAAGTGTGGTTCCTGAGTGTATGAGGGCTGCTGGATAAGCATGGGCAGATCTTGGACTGTCTCTCCTCATATGCATAAGGTGAACATGTGCATTGTAGGACACTTGTAGGGCTTCTGCTCCAGTGGAGCAGTTGACCTGAAAAGGAAAGGCAAGGGAGGGAGACATGAGGCAAGGAAGGTTTTAGTAGTTTTCTGCCCTTGGTGGATTTTGTGGGCAGGCTGATGGGGCATGGTTTAGTGGGAGTTAAAACTGGGTGATCTTAAAGGTTGAAAAAGACCTTTATGATTGTATTAATGGAGAACACAATGGGATGTGGATGGTCGTGGGCAGTGATAGCAACTGAGAGAGAATTTTCCATTGGAGTTTTGTGGTATCTCCTTCTCTGGAGATGTTTAAGACATGCCTGGATGCCTACCTGTGCAACCTGGCCTAGGGAGCTGCTTTGGCAGGGGGTTGGACTAAATGATCCCTTCCAATCCCTACGATTCTGTGAGATAAAGATATGAGGCTCTTTGAGTTTTTGGAAATGCCAACCAGAGTTTTGGTGAGCCATCTCAGAATCTGTTCTCAAATGAGTAGAAAGAAGTGGTTTCTAGAATGGAAGGCTGCTGGTGGTGTCTTGTGAGACAGCTCTCTTGCTTATAGCCAAGCTCAGATCAAAAGCATGAATGCAGTACAAAAGCCAGCTGTTGTATTATAGCAAACCTGCACAAATGGAGTGGAGTGCACTTCTCTTACTTCTTTGCATTAATTTGCAGAGGTTCAAAATGGGCTGCAAATAGAGATGGAAATCTACAGAAGCTTCTCTAATTCTTGGCATGTTTTGATCTTCAGAGGAGGAACGACCTTTAGATACAGCAGAGATGCAACCTTTTACCTTGAGTGTGCCTAGCAATGCATAACCTCTCTTCTAATTAGAATTGTTCTCTTTGCTGGTGAGCATTGGTAGCACCACAGAACTTTCAGTATGGGCACACTCTCCTTGTCCTGATGATCAACTTTCATGTCAAGCCTGAAGTAACTTATCTGCAAGGCTGTTTTGTCTTGTGTCTATGTACTGTGCTGTTTTTTTCCAGGTGAACCTCCACAAGCTGCTGCTTGGATTGGCCAGTGTGTCCTCTACCTGGTGATAGTTGCTGTGGAGAAGACTCTGATTAGCTTTGTTCTGCTGATCCCTGGTTGGACCAAGGTAGGCTCCTAAGCTGTGTTTTTTTTTCTTGTTGGTTTTGGCCTGCAAATAGTCCACATCACCACAGGTCTTTAATCCTTTTGACTTGTTGACAGTTCTTTGTGATAATTAGCTATTAAGTTTGAGGAAACATGATTTTTCAGAACAGCTTGGCTTCTGATATGTTCTCCTGCTCATCAAGATCTAGTGGAATATGACTGTATATCTTCAGCTTTCTTTTCCATTCTTGGAAGGATGAAATGGGCTGGGCTGGTGGCTCAGCTACTTCAGATCTGCCAGGGGATTTCCACATTATCTTGTCGAGTCAATGTGCTTGTGGTCTTGTGCCTAAATTAGAGAAACTGCTGGATCTTTCCAAATTAACCCCTACCAAAGTATTGCCCCACCCTTCTCCTCGTGGTTGTGTATGGTATCTGGAGGGAAATGTTAGTTTGTTGGGATTGTTTTAATTAAAGCATGTATCTTTTGGCAGTTGCCACCATTTATATGGTGGCAGGCAGGTGTCATGGGTAATTCACTGATATAAATGCTATTTAAGTAATTAAGGGTTCTTCCCAATATTGAGTGCATTTGAACTTGATGTCTTGTGCCCAACAGGCTGATGTGACCTAATTGTGTCATCACTTGGAGCAGTCTGGGAGCATTTATCTGTTCCTGTTCAAGGATTGTCTTTCAAATGCAGCAGCCTCCAGTGCTCAGACTTGGATGTGAACACTGATCTAGCGTGTGGCTGTGCAAATACATGGACTTTATTTTGTAGCTAGGCTCAATATGCCAAGAACAGTCCTACCAGCTGTTGTCACATCTAGTTTGTAAACAAAGTCTATCTGTACTCATTGATGAAAATAAAGTGCTTGGCAGCTGTGCTACAGGAATAGCCTAAGCCACCTCTGGTTTAAAGCAAGGGATGCAGGGCCTAGGACACAATGCATCCTGTTAGCAGCAGGCAGCTATTTGAGTAATGCTTCTAAATGCTTTTTCTTTTCTCTGCAGCTTCAGCAGATCCTCTTGAGTTACATCCCAAACCCTCAGCTGGAGCTCGTCCTGGTCATGTTTGTTGTGCCTTTTATTGTAAATGTAAGTAATGTCACTTCAAGTACAAAGTGAGCTGATTTGGGAAATGTGGTCCTTTTCTATGGGAGGAATGTACAGGACATGACTTGAGGCGGCCTTGAGTAATCAAAGTGGATGGACAAGGTAAAAGGGAGTGGAAGCAAAGACACATTACAAACACAAATCTGTAACTACAGCCTACCAAGGACTCTGTTCCTAACTCCCACTCCCTTATCCAAGCTGCTGTGTGGCTGATTTGAGGACAGTTGAAACATGTCAGCTGAGAACTGCATCTAAACAGCAAGTTGCAGGCACGAGGGTGCCCCAAAGTTAAAGTTCCTGTAGGAATGTGGGAACCTGCTGGGCTTTCAATTGCAAGTAGAAGTTAGTGGAAGGAGTATGTGTGTATGAGAAGAAAAAGACAAGATAATTTAGTGGCCTTTAAGGGCAAAAAAGGTCTCTTCTTGCAATGATCCATCTCAAGAAAGCTGTCCTTGATCAAGGGAGCTTTTTTTTTAAGTGTACTGTAGCTGAGGAAGGAAAAAACAACTTTGTCCTTTGTTGTATATGCCAAGTAAAGGGTCCCTGCAAACAGCACAAAGCTGCAAATATCTCAGATGCCTTATTTGTACTCCAACCTTGAAAGGAAAAAGACTTTCTTGATTACATTCACCAAGGCTACAAGAGTGAGCGGCCAAAAATGCATGTTTTCAGCAGAAGCAGAGACTACAGTCCCAATAGAGAAGGAATCTGTTTGTTCTAGGAGTGCATCAGTCCTGTTGCATGACAGATCTCTCTGCAGGTGTAACATGTATTTAATATGAGGGCACTGGATTGACCATATGTTGTACTTTTATACCCATGTTGCACTGCAAAAAAAAAAGCACTGCTAACTCAAGAGACTTGGGTCCTTTTGACAGTTGGGTGTTGTCAGTAGACCTTGAGCCAGGCATGGTCTTTGTTGATCTGCATCATTTAAAGCTGTGATGTTACTTAGATTGTCTGTCACTTAAATCTACAAGCATTCATGGAAACATGAACAGAAGTGCTGAAGCTCTAGCAATAGGTGTAGTTTCCAAATTCAAGCAGATTTGCCTTCAGTTGGTATTTTGGAGGTGAGGAGGTATGCATTTGTTCATTAACAGTGAAATTGTTGAAGAAGCACAAATGTGGTCTGTGACAGCTGTATCTGAGACACCATTCTTCCACTTTTTTGGTGGGAAGTGTTGATCCATTCCCAATGCCAACTGAGGGAGTGAACTCTTTACATGTCTTAATAAAGATGGAGCATTGGGAAGGATAGGTTTACCTTCCTGTGCTACCAACCTGTCCTCCTGCTCTCACCGCATGGTGCTCTTATTTGTAAGCAAGCTCTGGTTCTCTTAAAGTGACTGCAAGGCAGAGCAAGTGAACATTGGATGATGTTGGTTCAGAAACTTGGTCTATCGTGACCTGATTTCACTTGGTCTCCAGTGAGTAGGGGATCCTCAGAATTTGTGAGGAAGAGACCTTAGGAACTTGCCTCATCCACCCCAACAGATACATTAAACATGGGGTTAATTTGGATATTAGATTACTGGAAGACAGAGGTTTTGAGGATCCAAAAGGAGAAGAAAGCATTAAGCTTGGTTAGCATGACTTTGCATTTTGGTCCCTGCAGTCTATTCATGAAACTTCTTTCTCCCCAAGGCCATTATGTTCTGGGTTGTGGACAGCTTGATCATGAGGAAATACAAGCAGAAAGACACCCTGGTTATCAATGGATCCACAGAAACCCCACGGGCTAGGAGGAGTGAGGAATCTCGGGTAAGACCAAAGATGTTCTAAGTCAAAGACAGAACTGTGTGCTTGGGTATGGCTTTGGTTGTACCAGAACTGTGCTGTAGACCTGGACTGATGCTTCACGAATGTGTGGGTGTCTTCGTGCAGTCCAGATAACTTCCCTGTTTGCAGCTGAGGTCAGATGAGGTTCCCTGGGGGGATTTGATGTAGTATCACAACCCATATAGTAGTGCTAAAATACTGGTCTGAAGGATCACAGCAACTCATGAGGGTGGATCACAGGAGGGGCAGGCTGAAACTGGTGGGCACGTCTGCCCTGGCACTATTAACTTTAGTTTTATTAATTGTAATTGATCTTGGCTCAGGACTTGCTTTCCTTGCTGCAGCCTCCCTTCTTGGGGGACAAGGCCTAGCTGGGAATCCTGCTTTTTGGCAGTATTTTGAATCATTCAGTCTATAATCTCGTAGCTGTAGGAAGCTGTTCTGCATCATCTGAGCTTGACTTTTGAAGTTAAGGAGGGTGGGATGGGAGTGGAATGCTCCAGTACCAGCAGGCTTTGTTCTTATAGTTAATGGCACATGGACTGCCGGGCAGGTACTGCCTGTGTTCCCCATCAGGCTTTTGCAGGAGACACAATCTGATTCAGTGGGTTGAATTCCCTTCCTTCTCCTGGCTCCCAGCCCTTACTTGAGTGCTCAGTGCCTGACTCCAGGTATCAGGAGGCTCTGTGATTGTATCCTGCAGCTCACTGGCAAGAGTTAAGGTTAAATCACTTCTGGCAGTCGTAGGCTGGCTCCTGCAGTAGCTGAGGAATTTGGGATGAACAGGAATAGCTCTTGCTTTCTGAGTGCTATTTCACAGAGTAACTCTGTTCATTGTGATAATGAACAGGGCATTCAATTACTGTCAGTACTGTGATGTATGCATAGGTAGTGTTGTTCAGCAGCATCCTTGCTGGTCTGCCCAGTAGGGATGGCTTAAGGGTTCAGGAGGACATGGCATCTGCCCTTCTGGCAGGAAGGGCATGCAGATGCAAGCAACTGGTGAGACAAGTGAGTCATTCTTCTTGGCCCAGCATTCACATAAACAGTTGTGGCTTGGCAAGGCTGCTGAGAACACGTGAGCAATGTGTCCCATGGAGTTTCCTGAACTGTGGGGCATCCTGAAGGAATCTGTATTGATCTGGGGAGGGAAGAAGAGCTCAGCTAAGCAGTGCCAGCGTGTCTTAATAGTTGTACATTGAAACTAAGGACTGATACCTAAGACATAAAGGTAGTGTATTCTAGATTGTCTGTTCTAGATTGTCTAATTCTGGACAAGAGCTTAGCCCTGGCTGTAGCACAGTCCTGGTTTCTTGATGTGTTCAACAGTGGTGCATCCTGAGCAGGCCTCCAACCTAGCTCCACTTGTATAGAACTGATGGCGAATATCTGTTGTACTGATAGGATGTGCTGGAGTGTTCCTGAGGTTTAAATTCAGCTAATACTGTATTGCCTCCGTGCCCTTGTTTTGACTGGAGAGCAACTCTGAAGCTACAAGCTGTTTTCCAACCCACTGAAACCTATGCTTGGGTCGCTTGATCTCATAGATCTCATAAGCTTCAGGCTGGTGTAGATACACAGGTGGTGTTGAAGTTACTGAATCTCCATAGAAATAATGTTGTCCCCTCCAGTGGAGTGAGGCAGGAGACAAGTGTTCTGCAGCCTCTAGCTCAGTTTTTGGATAACCTAAAGGGAAGATGCCTGTTAATCTCCAGAAGCTGGGAAGGCTTTTCTGATAGCTTGACCTGGGTAGGGTGTTTCCAGTGGTGGATATGGACTCTGAGTCCTTCTGTCAAAGGCTTTTCCCATCCTCCAAGTATATGGCTCCTTCTCTCATAGAAGCTCTTGCTGAAACCTTCCTTGTGCAGGTTGTCTGTCTATCCTAAAAATCCTGCTCCATCACCATAGGTTAGCTATCAAGGTGATAGGTTTGTACCTGGAAATGTCTACAGGATCTGCTCAGATACACTCCCGTGCCTCTTGTCCAGCACTATACAAATAATTTGGGTGGGGAAGGTTGTTAATTACTAAAGACAGACATGAATGACGTTTTTTTTCCAATTCTGCTTCTTATCATGGGGCCTTGAAGTAGATTCCTGCGTTGTTACTTTAATTTCATGCTATTAAATACATTGTTGGATGGTTGAGTGCTAGAGCTGGGTTAGCTAGAATTTAGGCTCAAAAATCAGAAAACGAGGGTTTTCAGGGCTTGTGTTGGCTAAATTTCCCAACCTGAACAGGTTATTCTTCCCTCCCTGCTGCCTACTTGTCTAGGAAGAGCTGAGAAGCATCTATGTACAGAGCAGGGCTGACGGGAGCTAATGTGTCCTGTGGTTTATCAGAGTTCATCAGCACTGTCTAGCAGCAGGCGCCAGTAGCTCCCCATCATGCTGCCTCCTTGAATTTCAACCCTCTGTCTATCTCACCAGTAGTGTCATTATTTTCACTTGAACTTGCAGTCCCTCTGGAAAAGAAGGGGGAGAAAGGAAAGCAGTGGGCTGAAGTTAACCTGTTAAACACTGACCATAGGGATAGCAACATCAGGTTGGGTATAAGGGTAAACTTATTCTCAGAGTAGTAGTGCATTGGCACAGGCTGCCCAGAAAGGTGGTGGAGTCTCCTTCTATGGAGACATTCAAAACCCACCTGGATGTCTACCTGTGTGACATACTGTAGGGAACCTGTTTTGGCAGGGTGGTTGGACTTGATCTCTTGAGGTCCCTTCCAACCCCTGCAGTTCTGAACTCTGAAAGGCCCAGTCTTAGTGCAGAAGAATATCACTCTTGCTTCCAAGTGAACCTTAAACCTTTATTCTTTATAACTTGTGTCCTACCTTGGTAAATGTTCAGTCCATTTTTGCTTTTGTGAGGGATGGATAGGGGACTTCAGAGTGCCAGTCTGAATCTGGTGCTATTCAGGGTAGGGAAGAGCATTCATCTGCTTGGCCCTGATTTCTGCTTTGCATGTGTCCTGCCCTTGACCTGTCTGTTTTCCCTTGTTCAAAAGAAAAGTGTTGATAAACTTCAGATCTTATCTGTGGTTTCTTTGTTTTCACCATTTAAGAAAACAAGTCAGTTTTAATAATGTTGTATTTGATCTTTTTGGACTTGTTTTAGTTTTTTCCTCAAGGAGTAAGTGAGCTTCTGCTCTTTTTTTTTTTTTTCCTCTGCTCTTTGAAGGGTTACACTTTCAGAGGCAAATTATAGCGAAATTTGGTCTAATAGCAGTGGTTCTTTGCAGGGAAACTGGAGGTTAGCTTAAGGTTGAGAGGAGAGCTGATTTACTGCATGGACCTTCGTGGTTCTCGTGGAGTTCAGCACCAATTCTAATCCCTTCCATAGGAACTATAACTTCTGACAAAGTGGTCGATTGAAGGTGATAGTGAATTGTTGAACTGTTACCTCCTGCTTTAAGAGTTGAAGAGCACTCCAAGAGCAAGTTTGACTGACTTATTGGTTAGCTGAGCTGGTTTTCAGTAGCTCAAGGCAAAATCAAGTGTTTGCTCTTTAGGAGGAAGTTAAATGAAAAAGGGTGTAAAGGTGCTTCTGGAAGGAGACTGTCCCACCTGTCAGCTCTATTGGTATATGGGAACTCATCTGAACTCAGATGTGAGAGGAAGGTAGGATGGTTCCTGTCTCTGTATGTGACTGGTAGAGTTTCAGACCAAATTCCATGTCTTGTGTGGAAATAGCCCTTAAGCTTTTCTTCTCAACTTGTTCTTCCTGGTGTGAGGAGGAATGCATGAACTATTTGAGGGCTGAGAGGAGCAGTAGCACATTGTCCTGGGACTGGGAAATATGGTTAGTTCCAGCTGTACCACTAATCTGTTGTTGATTCTGACCTGGAAACATCTGTAGAGGAAATGCCTTGACCAGGGCTGTGCTGAAACATCCCAAAGTATTCTGTCTGGGGAAAATAATGGTCTGTACCATGACCCTCATAGCAGTGAGGTGCCTTCTTGTGATGAAGCTCACCAGGGAGTTGTGGAAAGGTTACCAGAGGACTGCTGGCTTGAGTGGTTTTGTATGAGCTGTAGAGTGGGCAGATAGCAGGCACCGAGTGCTGTGCATCCAGACCCACTTGGGCTGCTATGTCTGCCATGGGTGGCTGTGAGAAGGTCTGAGTTTGCAGCTGAAACCCACCTTAATAATCAGTTCATCAGACTCCAGAGTTGACTTGTTGCAGCCTGTCAGAGTCAGGCTTGTCATGATTTTCTTTTTTTTTATAATGCTGTGTGATTGATTGGCCATTTTTTCTGGTTCTGGAGTATCATAATATTTATATAATAAACAGGAAATCTTCACGTGGAAGAGATGGAAACTTTCCCATGTTGTCTGGAACAAAAAAAAAGTTGTGTAGGCTAACTTAAGGGGATAGAGGAGAATGAGATCTTAATCTGATCTACTGCTATCCTCTGAATATGTGATGTGCTGTTGTGAGGATAACAAAATCAGATGAGGTGTGTGTGAGTGGGGAGAATGTCTTGTCATGTGGCTGTTGAGCTTCTTTGAAGTCACTGACTCATTGCTGTTCGTTGTTCCTGTTTAGCTGTTTTGTTGCTGTGGTGACTGGCCTGGTGGTGCTGCCTTAAATAAAGAAGTGGAGGAGATATTCATAGCCATCTCCAGACACAGTTGTGAATGAATAGGGCTGTATTCTTGCTCTAGTTTCTTTTCCACCAAGGAATGCTAGGGTCTGGGGTCTGGCTGAGCTATTAGTGGGCCCATTGGGCTGAAAGTTTATAAGCTATCCTATAATTGGTGTTGTGGAGGTGGAAGGGTTTGTGGGATGGACACAGGAGACATCCCAGTTCATTGGTTCCAGTTCCATCACAAATTGATGAGGCGCTGTGGAACAGGCTGCTCAGGAAGGTGGCGGAGTCACCATCTCTGGAGGTGCTCAAGAAGAGGGTAGATATGGTACTAAGGGACATGTTTTAATGGGCATGGATGGATGTGTTGATGGTTGGACTAGGTGATCTTAGTGGTCTTTTCCATCCTTTATGGTTCTGTGAAATCAGGGTCAGATGGGGCTGAAACTTGAATGGGAAGCCTTTGCTGGGTGAAGCTGCTGCTTTTCTTCTTCATTGGATATGGGGGAAAGCTTTAGGTGGCTCTTTTCCCCTTATTGGACATGATCTAATGATGCTGACTGGGTACTGTGGGGCAAGTGAAGGAGAGGGAATGAGCTTCAGACATCACTCACCTAGAGAAACAAAACTGAAAGTGCTCGGCTGTGCTTCTAAACTTATGCCCATCCATAGCATAGAGTCACAGCCTTGAGTGTCAAAGACCTGGTTGTGCTTCTGACGTTGGAGACCAGTGCTGACCAGAAACCTTTGGCTCCCAGCTACTGCTGGGTTGACTGCACATCAACTGTGCTTAGATATTGTCCTTAGCTCCAGCAATAGGGCTGCTTTTGCTCGAAGCTAAGCTTTGAAGGAGCCGGATGGGGTTGAGCAAACAATCTGTCAAGCTGTGAATAGAATAACAATACTACCCATGCAAACAGCTTGTCTGGCTGGCATTAGGGTGCAGCTCTTCTGCAGGGCTGTGCAGCTCTAGCCTGAGTAAAATTCAGCCTTTTTCCTCTTCCAGATGATATGGCTAAAGGATGTCCCATCAGGATGGTTCCGTCTGCATCGAGCAAATGCTCCGGGCCGGTGGCACCCACTTAGCTCAGAACTGCCTCTTGGTAGCTTCAAGTCTGAGGTTAGCAGCTGAGAGCATAGGTGTTGTTCTGAAGGTGATGGGCAGCTTTGTGATTGTGCAGTGACCTGCTCTTATCAGGAGAGGTACTGGTGGGAGGTGTTGATGCTCTGTTCTGGCTCCTACAGTTCAGATTGTGCTGGCTAGAAATAATACAGTGCCAGACTAGCTCAGTATTTCTGAGCCTGCTGGCTATGGCTGAGCTCTGGAGATCACAAGCAGCTGGGGGCCTGGGAAAATGTCTCTTTATTACAGCTGTTTGCAAAATGTGGCCTAGTTTTTTGTGCCTCTCCTCAGAGGCTGCAGCCTGGACTGAATGTGAGTGTTTGCAAGTCCTGTCCTATGGTGAGCAGAGCTTTTAGCTGCCAGTTCCACTCCTGAGAGGGGTTGGGGGTATCAAAGGATCTGTGCTTGCATCCATACAGTCCTGGCAGTCATTGGAGTGGTCAGGGTGACCTTGAGACCTCTAAGCTGTGCCAAGGATGTTAGATCTTGCAACAGATCCTTCTACGAGT
Organism: Cyrtonyx montezumae; assembly: GCF_038088225.1. Taxonomy (NCBI): domain Eukaryota; kingdom Metazoa; phylum Chordata; class Aves; order Galliformes; family Odontophoridae; genus Cyrtonyx; species Cyrtonyx montezumae. The sequence goes on along the minus strand of NW_027072034.1, from coordinate 157,498,634 downwards.
GCTTGTCCCCTCCAGCAATCCCCTGCTAGGGGATATTGCCTGTGGTATTAAGAGGAGAGAAGGAAATTTCAGCTGCATCTGGTTGAGGACTCTGATTCCGTGAACATCTGTCTGTTCTCCTCTCCAGGTGTTGCTCTCTCCAGACATGGATTTTGACCAGTCTGAAAGCGACCAGGATATCTCAGGACTCCAGGGAACAAACCAGAAGATGAAGCAGCCCAGCTACCACGTGGTCATCTGATGGCACTGAGACAAGGGAGGTGGAGGGAGGAAACAGGACTGTGATTCCTGAGCTGGCTGAGGAAGGATGCAGAGTGCAGCTGATCCCTAGGGATCTGTGCAGGCTTGCCTCATGTAGACCTCTCCTTCTGCAGTTACCTCTTTGGGATGGTGTCCATGCAGCCTGTATCTAAGCAGTATCTGCTTTATCTGCCTGACCCTGCCGTGGATGCATTGCAGACACACTGAGGTTAGGGTAAGGATGTGTACTTCCTCTGGCTGGCCAGCTGGGTGTAACTTTGTCAGGGCTAGAGTCTGCAATCAAAACGTTCTCTGCTTTTTATAGACCAAATCTGTAACACTTTTATATGCACAGATACACAACAGGACTGGTTTGTGATTATATATTTAAATGCCTTGAACTGAGAAGATTGTCTCAGTGGATCTGATGTTTGGGTTGGTTTTTTTTTACTATTTTATAAGGAATGCAATAAAGGTTTGACTTAAAGCTGCATCATATGTGAATTGTTTTCTTATGCCTTGTTTTATGAGATCCTAACACTGTAAAGGAAAGTGGGTGGGAGCTGTTGGGCCCTCCCAGATCCTTGCACCTTTTTGCTATGAGTTAGAGGTGCATGGCTTTTCCTGTTCTCTTGTTAATATTCTCTTGTTAACAGGCTCTGATAATCTACAAACAGCAAAAATGCAGAACAAGCTGCCCCTCTCAGGGGGCAGAACAGCTGCTTACTGTGTTCCCAGCCTGCTTGCAGATAGCTGTGCTGAAACTCAGTCCATGGTCTGAACAGGTAGACCCAGGCAAGCCTCACGTACTACTGAGGTCTCAAGAAGTGTTGGACAGGAGTTGTTTTAGTGTTTTCTGGGTGGGGTTGGTTTTCTGGGGTCCTCCCCTCCCTTGTTTTCATAGGGAAGCTATTCCTTAATCAGGCATGTAAGTAAAGGACTTGGATTTTCTGACTTGAGAGAGCTTTAGTCCTTTTAAAAACTAAGCTGAGCGGATGTGGATTTCCTTGGGTAGCTGTTTTTTCCAACTTCAAAGCAGTTTAGAAGTGTTAGATGCAAGTAAGTGTTGCATGCCCCTGAGTGAACTGGATATGCTTGGCTACATTTGCAGCTGTGCAGCCCTATGATGTATTTCTAGAGGTTAAGTCCCTTTTTGTTTCTTCATTCTTTAATGGTCAAAATCTTACTTGTGCTGGTATGCCAAATGGCTGTTGGAACAAATGACACACAGCTCTCTCTGAACAGCTCATTTATATTGCTTCATGACATCACTCATTGCCAGACAAGCAAAAGTTGCAGAGTCCTCTGCTGGTGAGGGCTGAAGCAACCCCTGTGCTGCTTAAGGTCTCAAATGAAAGCAGTTGGGAACAGGTTCCTGTTAGAAACTTGTCTGGGTGAAATGATATTTCAGTTTGTTCTTGCTGGAGCTGTGTAATGCCATACTAAGCCACAGCACAGCCTGCATTCTGAAATGGGAGCGATGCAATCTTGGAGAATAAACCTCACAGTGCTCAGCTGGCACAACGGTCCCTCATGAACACGAGGGGGGTGAAACATCCTTAATTTGAGGGGGGGCAGAGCACTGGAACAGGCTGCTAAGAGAGGTGGAGATGTTAAAATCCCACCTGGAAGTGATCACTTCCAGAGTGATTGCTCAGCCCTTGTTTCTGATGTTTGAGCAGTTTGTGAACTTCCAAGCACATCAATGCGAAGCAGAGGTGGAGGTGAGAATGAATGTATACTTGCACGTGCACTCAGCACAGTGTGTTTCCTGGGGGTATCTCAGCTATTGCAAGATCAAGCCTGGAAGATTCTCCTTCTGAGGGAGGAAAAGCATTAATACCCCTTTTTTAGATACTGGCTGCCCAGAGATGTGGTGGATGTGCTGCCCTTGGAGATGTTTGAGGCCAGGCTGGATCAGGCCCTGGTCAACCTGATCTAGCTGTAGGTATCCCTGTCTATTGCAGGGGAGTTGGATTAGACAGCCCTTATAAGAGTCCCTTCCAACTCAAATGATTCCACAGAAGGGGAAGCTGAAGTTTTCAGTCCACGACCTGCCTTTGCCCTTCCTGATCTTGGAGTATCAGGAACGTGAACTCTGTTTTGGAGTGGCTCTTTCAGCCATCTGGTAGCGTAAGCAGCATGAAGCATACCTATTCTTAGCTTCAAAGTTCATTTCATCTTTGGCAAATGAGAACTTCATGGTAGCGTTCACTGTAAAATATTTATTGTGAAATGGATAACTGGAACCTTAAGGAGAACTTGAGTACATTGCTCCAGGTGCTTCGCGTGGTTAGGAAGCTGGACTTGATCACTGTTCTTTTCAGACCCTGAAAGAAATATTTTCTTGGCTGGGGAAGAGGATCAACGATGCACCTGAAGCATTAGCAATGCATGCATCTATATGTACATACCTATATACAGGAGAGATGAGAGCCTAACCAAATCGCTCCCGCTAGCAATACACTTCAACAGCAAAATGTGGGAGGAGAGTGAAAACGTCAGAGAAAACCCTTTACTGCAAGGACAGCACAAAGACACCCACTGTCTTGAAGTCTGAGGTCACTCCCCTCTTCATCTAGTGAAACGGGATGTTATTTTGCAGTGGATGAGGTGATGTTTCCCCCATTTGCTTGGGTAGAGAAGTCAACCTCATGGACTCTCCTTTCATTCCTATCTTGCGAGCGTTCTGTCAAGTCTCTTTAGTTACTGCGTGCTCAGGACTGCCAAAGGTCTTGCCTTCATTTCTCCTTGTGGGACAGCTGTTTTCCAGGACAGCCAGGCTCAAAGCAGCAGTTTGGAAGAAAACATAGAGATAAAATCCTGACCCTTGGTAGAAGTTTTGCACTGGCCAAGCTCTTTGGAACGATCTTGCAGAGCGCAATTAATTCTAGTTGCTTTGGGCTGTTTCTCTCTCCCCATGTGGTGTAAAAAAAGCAGCCACGCTCACTACCTGCTCTGCTGCTGCAGTGCTCACTCATTGATCAAGCAACTAGAAAACAACCCCACCCAACCCACGCCAGCAGCTGGAGCTCCCACAGCAACAGTATGACTTTGTTTTTAAATATGCAAAAAATTAGTCAAGATTGAACCTATTTCTGTCCGCCTCTGGCAAGTACTTATTTTTCTCCTCACACATGGATATCATTTAGCTGCTGGGGATGCTTCCATCAGCCACCCGCCTTCCTTCCTCTAGAGAAGGCAGAGCGTGCATGAGTTCAATTTGGCCGTAAAGACTTCAACTTTGTGGTTGTCAAAGTCTTCTTTGGCCAAATCCTCTACCAGCAGACTCCCCTGTAGCATTGTTCAGTGGTGCCTCATTTTCAAATAGACCACAGCTTTGCTGTTTGGGTTTGGAGGTTTCTTCACAGAGCAGCAGCACCACCTGCAGTGGGGGTGGCTGGCAGACCCTCCCGTAAGCTTCTGCTGCCAAATTCCTGCTGCATACAAATTCCTGCAGGGCAAGGAAGGAGGAGCAGCCAGGGAAACTGGGATGAAAATTTTTAAAGATTTGGAATAAATAAATACTGCTCTTGATTAGAAAAGCAGCTACAACTGTCCGGTCTAGATCGAGGCACTTTTTGTAGGGTCACAAGCTATGGAGGGTGCAGGTTCATCATCTTTTAGCAAATTTAAATCTCTGTGAAGCAGAAGTGATATTCTGCTCAAGGAAGTGGGAGGTCTGTTGGAAGCCCTCAGTGGAACTTTGCTCTTCTCCCAGGGACTGATGAATCAGGATGAAATCACTACGTTTATAATGTCATTTAAATGGGATGCTTTCTGGAATGATTGCTGGCACCGACCCTGTTTCTGCTGAGGACCACAGGTTCAGCCTGTGCTCTAAGACAGCAATAAACTGTATAATGGCCTTCACCACTGTATTAAGAGTCTGTGGTGATTCAGGACACAGTATGTTCAGTGACAAATCCAGACCCTATCCCAACAGCCAAGAAAGCGATACCTTATTATGGCCTGTTGATTTAAAGTTTTTATTTCTTTCTTACCTTTTTGATGCTAATGGCTCTCTGAAGATGAATATCCACCTATCTCTCCTCTCCCTCTTCTCTCCCCAGGGACTGTGGCTGGAGCATGTACTCCACGTCACTTCCTTGCAAAGTATGGTCACCCAAGGTTGCCTCTCTATGTAGGCACTGTATGATTCGTGTCTTTCATGGGTAACCCACCACCCCCTGGAGTTATTGCACAGATCCCTGAATGGGCTTAAGGCTGGCAGCTCTGCATTGATAGGAATGCTACCCTCTTTCTCCCTCCTGACCCACTGGGAGAGCACCAATCACACCCTTAACTGTATCCTCAATCCTTTCCTCCCACCTCCTCGTCTTCAGGAATTTGAAGAACCCTGTTCATCTATCATGAAATAGAGACAGTTGATTTCCAAGGGCAACAAGACTTAGTTTCTTTGGCACCAAGAAGTATAGAAATATTCATACATTGCCTATCTCTAGAGGCTTCAGAAGGGACCCGCTGTCACACATGCTGCTGCAATGCATTGCTATGATCAGTCTTAAAGGCTGTTAGTCGTCCCAGGGCTGGTCCCAGTGTCAAAAGGATGAGAAGCCAAATAGTCTTTATAGCTGCCATCAATCAGTTTGTCTGCGTTGTTTTTGGCAAACCAGCAGTCAACTTGCTGCTGGCCATTGTAGATCCTCCTCTGCTTCCACACAACAGGAACAAGCCGGCCCTTCACTTTCAGAGTGTTTGTAAGGTTTGGCTGTAACACTTCAGTTTGGTTTTGGCCAACTTGCTGATGATTTGTGTTTAGAGATTCCCGAAGAAGTTTAACTTCATGGTTCAAGAACTGACCTGCAAGGCAATATGAAACAGACACCTTTAATAGCTGCTTTGTGCCTATGTATAAGTAAGTTTTTAAATAAGCTGTGTTTTAAGGGCTCTCAGAGTGTGGAGTTGTTTACAGCTTCTCAGTAATAACATAATGAGTCTAGGTCCTGAGATTCTTTAATAAAACTTGCGAAGACAGGCATTAGAATAAGACCTTAGTTCTCGTCCACATGTCAAAATATACTGTCTGAGCTGAAGAGATTCTTGAGCTGCTAGTAGTTTAAGTTCCCCTCTTTAAGGAGGGTAAAGTAAAGGAGGATGGCCTACACAAAGCCCATTAGCAAGTGGAAAGATGACCTAGGCCTGCAACCACAACTTCTCTTCTCTAAACTTCTTAGAGTCTTTTAGGTAGATGCAAGGGGCCTGAATCCAAAACTCCATACTTGAAAGATCATCTCCTGCTTTGCCTTAGAATGCCTGAATGTCATGGAAACTATGGCTTCAGCCTTAGCTCTGCACATGTGTACGTCCACAAACATCACAACTTGTCATCTGAAAGAGCCTAACTGTTCAGACATTCTCTGAACCTTCCTAAAGCCCAGTTGATCTCAGAATGTGGGGATGGTTCATATTCAAAAATTTGAAAGAAATACTAATGTTTCTTAATCTCAATCTGGCTTACATGTAAGCAGCTCAGTCCCACAAAGACAGACCTTCTGTAGTATGGAAGCACAGAACTTGAAGATTGTAAGCCAGTGATCTAACTCTGTGCACTAACTCTGTGACCAGAACTCTCTTTCGGAATCTGCAAGACCTCAGCTGACTCCTTTCTGCTTAGAGAGAGTCAGACCCAACTCTGTTAGGTTCCTGAGAACACGTAGCTGCTGATCTATTCTAATTTAGGACTATTATTGGAGAATGTTTTATCGATGCCATATTAGGGGTTCTTGTGAAATACTTGCTTTCTCTCTCTGTATTATTTATCTCTGGGAGCTTCTATTATGTGTATTCAAATGACAACTGCATTAAACAGTTGGTAATGCAGGGTGGTAATGGGAAATATAGGCACAGACATAGCTGGGATAGTGAGAGAGTGCTCATACAAAGAAAGATGGGAGAGGAGTTGGGAACGCCAGCAACAGAAGTCATTTTCAAGAAGGAGTAGAAGTCAGACCTGCTAACTCAAACTCCACATAACTTTTTCATCACCTCCTGTCTCTGTCCTTTACAACTGTTTGGAAGAATCATTTTTCCCTGGTTTACAGCTCTGAACCTGAGCACCTCTTACTTACCCAGTAACCCGTGGGAGTCAGAAGAGAGACCTTTACTGTTGGAGATGTAGAACCCCAGATGATCCTTCTGGTATGGAGCTGGCTTCTTGTAGTGGTGGATGAGGATGACAAAGCTGATAGTGTCTCGTATCGTCACAGTGATGTTGGAATTGGCAGAGATGGACACCTCCAGACTGCTGCTCCGCACAGCAACACTCCTGTCACAGGACAGAATAAGTCTTTCCCCATCATCCAGGATAATTCTGGTGGGTGTGATCTCCAGGTAAGATCTCTCTGGCTTATTGCTGAGGATAGTGATGGTGTTGAAGTAAGTCCTATGTTTCTTGTGGCCATTGGGTGGTGCAGGAGCTCCAATCAATTGCCCGTTCACAGTTACACCTTGGCAGGAATAGAATCAGTAAGTGAAAACTGGAACCAACAACAGGTCTATAGCCTCAAAGATATGAGCTTTATAACCAAAGACATGCAGATTCACCACCTCATGCTTTATTTATTTCACTATTCAGTGTTCAAAAGAGTTCTACCAGTGTGTTACAAGTTGATAAACTTATGTAGAGTACCTGAATTTATCCAAGATAAGAAATACTGGCTTGCTCTGAAGTCAAGTGACCCTTGCCTCTTTAGTCCCTACCATGTGTATATAATACCCAGGATAGGATAAGCTGCTTCTTGGCACAGCCACATCCTAAGCTCTATCCAACTTCAGGACAGCTTATAATCAGTACACTTACATGGGTTTTTTGACCTATATAAGACAAATATTTACCTTGCTGACTACTATAACTCCACTGGCCATGGTATGATTTAACTAAACTATTTATTTGTTGCTAAGATTTGGGCAAACATAGGGTAAACACAGATCCTAGAGAACTAAGGCAAGCTGCCGGCAGGCCTGCTTTTCCTCAAATCACCAGCTGGCATAGACTGAACTTCTTCCAGGAACAGGACCTGAACATATCCAAAAGTTGCTGTATCAAAGGATCTCATGGCAGTACAGGTTTTGAGACTGATGTCCCTCACTATCTGACTCTTAAGAAGAGATCAAACTTGGGTAGCTCCAGAGTAATGTCCACCACCTTGGCCACAACATTAAAGATGGAGTAGGACCTACAGAAAGAACAGCCTGAACTACAACAGTGTGATGTGCTAAACCTTTTCAGGTGCCAGTGTAAGAAATCCAGGCTCTCTTTGTGTGGCTGCAGAGGAGTACCCTGAACCTGCACTCTGCTTGGGTTATTTTCAGTTTGGCCAGCAGTGCCCTTCCAGCTTCCCTCAGATTTGACCCAAAAAAGACCACTTTCAAGCAGTCCAAGATGCAGATCGCACTGAGCCAATTGAAGCCTTGAGGTCCACAGCAAGATTCCCAATCATTTTAATTACCTTTGAGACTTCCTGTCTGTAAAAAGTGGCTTATTTCCCACAGATCTTTGCACATCTACTATACAGAATTGTGGAACTGTTAAAAGGGACCATTAAAGATCCTCTAGTCCAACTCTCCTGCAACAGGGAGATAACAGGGACATCTACGATATGGCAACAGTAAGGGGAGAAGCTTGTGGCTAATTCAGCCTAGACTCACGACATCAACATACAGATGAAATCTCTCTTCCTCTCATCATTCCTGAGGGATTTTATTGTTTGCATCCTTATAGACTCAATATGCTAGTTCTACAGAGTCTGCTTTCCTTAAACTCATTCTGGATTTCAGTCACAGAATCACTCATGTAGTAGCACATATATAGTCTGCAAAAGAAATCTATGGGGAACACTGCCAGGATCTGGATTTTATTTACCAAGGTAGGCATGGGTGCTATGGAGGGTAGGCCGCAGAAAAGAATTATTGTGACTTTATTGTTGAAGTTGTTTATCTCCTTTGTAAAACAAGTATGAGTTATCTCCGGTTTTGACAGCCCCTGCCTCCCACCATTTCCTTGCCTAGGACATAATCTGCTTATTAGCTGCCATGCTTAGAATTCCACATCAGATCAGACCACAGTTTGGGCCTCTGGTTATCAGAATGTCTCCTGCAAAATAGATCCTGAACTGTGGGGGTTTTCTCAAGGCTGTCCTGACTTGGTAACCAGTTTGGAAGTCCCCTCACTGAAAAAGCCTCACTGCTTGGTTAGCTTGTTTGGATACTTCACTCTGTCCTGGAGCAATCAATCAGTGCTTTAAGTAGAGAGTGAAGTTCCAATATACAAGGAATCTTGATCAGTCTATGCTGCTAAATCTTCCTTTTGCATATTGTGACCTCGTAACTACAGCGTTAGTGAAGCTGTGCTATCATAGGTTTATAGGTTCATAAGGTTGGAAAGGACCTACAAGATCATCTAGTCCAACCATCCTCCTATCACCCAAAGAAATACCCACTATCAAAGAAATGCACTGCCTCTGAACCAAATAGGTGAATCCCCTGTAGGACCTCTCAGCATTTGAGCATTCAAAATGCCTGTGGCTGTTTACTCAGCTGTGCCTCTTCTTGTTCTAGTGCTGGTCAAGTACAGTCCCCAGCCCTTACTGGATCCTCATCATCAGGACCTGAGCTCTCCAATCTAGCTGGAATGAAGCAGTACATACACTTGAAAGGGTCTCGGCTGTTTTGTACATGATTGCCACTCCCTTGCTTCTAGCCAATGAAGACCTTAACTTCCTTAGCTGCTCACCAGATTCCTTATGATCAGAGACCAGTCGAAGAATGTCTCCTGGTTCTCCATCAATATTGAAGCAGACAGAGAACTTGCTGGAGGGAAAATCAATGACAAAGTGAGGGTCTCCATCCGCTGGGAAGACATGGAATGGAGACACATGTGAGAGACATACACACAACTCCAGAGTTTAAGAGTATAACACAATTTCTTTTCAAAGAGCTTTTTTTCCTGTTGTTTTTTTGTTGTTGTTGTTTTTGTTTTTTGCTGTTTGTTTGTTTTCCTAAGGCCTGCTTCTTTATTGTTTTTAGACATTTTGCCAGGAAACACCAAGCTTTGCTTTGTTTTTCACAAAGATTGTTTTGTTTTTCTCACAGAAGGCATTGGGTATTCAATGAAAAATTGAAACCTGAAGTAGCCTAGGAGAAAAATAGGGTGTTTTCTTCCTGAAACAATATATCATATGGGAGTTACCATGCAAGTGTCTAATATTCCTGTTTTTCATTGGCTGTTCATGGGCATCATCCCTAACAGCATATATAAATATACCTTCTAACCAAAGATTGCTGGATGGGCACACCTCCCACTGAACCTGCCTGGCCACCATCAGATTGGAGCCAACAATAACAGATTTTAAATGGTCCCATGAACATCAACTTTAAAAAATCTTTTACCAGCCATCAAGTACCAGATAGGTGTGATTATAAGACAAGCAAGAACGCTCCTCTGTAAGGTAAATTTCATCTTATCCACTGAAATTCAAGTCTACATTACTGATCTGGGCTTTTTCTTCAGCATTTAATTATGACAAGAACGTTAAGTAGAGCTAAAGAAGCAACAGGAAAATGGCAGAACACTATAGAGTTTTCTTTTTTTCTTCTCCAGCAATACTGTTATGTTTCAACAGCATTATACTGCGAAAATCTAACATTCTTTGACCAATTCTGTTACAGAGAAAACACACTTCCTGTTCACTAACTTACAGTATTTTCAAACACAAGGATCAGATAGCGTAGAAAACTACCTTACTGTGTTTCCCAACACTTATCCTCATTCCTGATGCCCTTTGTTGTTTTGTTGTTTGTTTGTTTGTTTGGTTGGTTGTTTTCATTTTCCTCCCTGCTCAGCAGATCAGTAAATTGGGTTTTGGCTGATTTTATTGGGGTGGTTACACTGTGATGGTATGCAACTGAAGTTTCGATAAACCAACTGCTGTTATCATGGATTACAAAGATCAGGAAAACTGGCACTGACCTGAAGTTTTGGAGATTTTAATTCTTTGTTTATCTTGTTGTCTGCGTATACCTAGGAGTGAGGAGAGAAGGCTGTTACTTAACTGAGCATCAGAAAGAGCCATAGTATACTAATGCTCCCAAAAATTTACTCAAAGAAACTATGGGACATATTCCTGCAGCTACTTCAAGTTTCTTTCAGAGATCCAGATCTTCTTTTGCAGTTTCTAAAAAGCAGTATGTGCTTCCATGTGGTGAGTTGTATCTAAAAGGTCTTACTCATGGTTGCCCATCCCACAGTTATCAAAATCAATATGAAAACCCCAGTTTTCTGTTTACTGCTCCTCAGTTCATTGGCTAGATCATCCCTGCTATCAAAGTCAGCCATGAGAGATTAACCATGTGAAAAGAAACTCTTACCAGCACATGGTTACTTTTACCTCGTACCTGGTGGTGCCTTGTGTCCTTGCAAGCTCTGCAACTTTTCACCAATGCCATCAGTAGAAGGGCTGATAAGCTCCTCGTGAGGTGGTTCTGAATGGAGCCCAGCCTCTCTCATCTTCAGATAGGTGAAGGGAGTTACAAAATTGTAAGCCAGGGCCATTGACTTGGCTTTCTCAGTCAAATATTCTTTCTCCTGATTGTCATTACTCTTTAGCCGAGAGTTAAGCAGTTCCTTGATGGTGAGGTAACTCCATGCCCTCTCAATGTAGTTTTGATCACCTTTGCCATCTTCCAGACCAGGGACAGCTCTGATGTCATTCGTGCTTGGCAAGTCAATAGCCACATCTGTTTTGAGGAGGATGTACTTCTTGGAGTTGCTAGCAGTCACCTCCACATGGAGGCTCTCTGAGGTGCGGTTGATGAGTTTGCCAGCTATTATAATTTCAGAGCCATTGAAGTAGTTGGGGAAGAAATTCTGAGTGACTTGCTCCACGTTGTCTTCAGGGTAATCGATACGGATGTCAGAGAGGAGGGGTGTTTTTATCTCATCATAGAATCTGAAATAAAGGTATGTTTTTCACTGCAAGTACTACAAATTTAACCATCCACTGTGTAACTGGGCTCCCAGAGGTCGGGGAGTCTGTAACTTTAGGAGGTTTTTAAAGCTTGATGGACAAGGCCCTGAGAAACCTCACCTAAATTTGCAATTAGCTCCTCCCTGAGCAGGAAGCTGGATTACATGACCTCCACAGGTGCCTTTCAGCCAAAGTTATTGTTTACCCTTTTTTATTTTTCAGCATTGAACAAACATCTAAACAGAGTCACTCAAGTTTGTTCAGAAGAATCCAGCACAATCTGTCAGTCACCTAACTTCCTCTACAGTTCAAGAGCTCTGCAAGGAGATATCTCTGTCCACTTACATGCTTATTAAAAATAAATTCTTGGTTCCTCAGGTTCACAGAAAGCACTGCATTTATTTCAAAACATACACAGAAAACATACTACCTGTAGCTTTCCTGTGGTACTATGTGTGTTATTCCAGAGCCAGAAATAATAAGACCAAGATGCTAGGCCCTCAGAACTGTAGAGTATCTGAACTAAAACTTTTGCATTACTGGAAAGAGCCCTAGCTAATACATTTTGGGATGATCAGTGTGGGATAAACAGGAATACTATTTTAGCATCATAGAATCCTTAGAGTTGGAAGGTCATCTAGTCCAACTCCCCTGCAATGATCAGGGACATAGGCAGCTAGATCAAGTTGTCTCTGGGGATGAGACATCCATTCCTGTGCCTCACCACCCTCACTGTAAAATATTTTTTCCTTATATCTAACTCAAATCTACCCTCTTTCAGCTTGAAATCATTTCCCCTTTTTCTATCACCACAGACCCTGCTAAAGAGTCTGTCATGTTCTGAGGAGACAAAGGGAAATAAAAATCAAGAATATTTCAAAGGACTGTAGGAATCTTAACCACTAAATAAAGGAGAAAATAAAGATCGGTGCTACCTTACTGTTAATTTTGTTTTGGAGCAAGCAATGGCCTCCATGGAACCAGAGAGTTTAATCCTATAATGCTCTGTTAATGTGTCCCTATCCTGCTCCTAAGGCCAGAAAGCATTCTGGGGTCAAGGCTGATGTTTACAGTACTGTGTTTTTCCTGCAGCATTGTGCTTTTGATGGATCTTCCCAGGCTGCTCCAAGAATGCTAGATTTCCTATTTAAATATTAGCCTCCACATCTCTTGGCAAATCATTTCAGCCTGATTTTGTAAACAAACATGGAGCTGGCTTCAGCCCTTCTTTAGTTTGGTTTAGCATTTATTTTTCACATCTGCTTATACAGATTGTTGGAAGGCTGAGTTGCATTTTATATTCTGTTCTCTCCCAAAAGAAACCCAAAGCCTGAATCAGTTGGCTTTCTTTTAAAGTCTTTCTGAAAACTCAGTGTCTTCATTGTGTAGACCCTGACACATTTTAAAATATGACCAAATTAAAACTGAAAACATTCTGTGATATAGCTCCTAGAGTATAAAAAAATTGTGAAGGGCACAACCATTCTGATAATACAGTGCAAGGAAGTATATGCATGAAAATAGAAGCCACAGAAGTCAGAGCACAAAAGTCAGAGCTGATTTTGGTACTCACATAGATTTTCCCTCCATGAGTGAACTGGCCTCCAGTAAATTATTGTACTTCTTCTAATAAATTTGGCACCATCACTGAGCTTGATAAACAGTGAGCTGTTTATCAGATGGAGGTGTTTGAACAAGTACTTGCTATGCTGGGTTTCTGCAGCCCAGTCAGTCAGCAGATCCTTCATTTGCCAGGGAATGCCACTTGCTATCCAAAATACATATTTTGAGAAGCAAATGACACGGGTGGAATGGCAGATGGCTCTACACTGCCTGATGTTTCTGACAAAGCTATGATTCTATGAAATACCTTTGCAATTCCTCTCTAGGGTCTTCCCTTGGACTAAAACTGATGACAGGAGAAACACGATCTTTAGTCCTGCTAAATGTTGAGGATTACAAGAAGCCTGCTGGGAGTTTGAGTCACAAAGAAAAATGAAGGAATGAGATGACTACACAATCACATTGAGAATGACCCTTATGTTTTGTTTTGTTTTTTCCAAAGAAGAATATTCTGGACTTTGGACATGAGGTTAGATTTTTATAATATAAAGGAATCATTTTCTGACCCAAATTGGTATATCTCTATTCCTAAGCTCCTCTGTGCTTTTTATGTTGTCCATATAAAGTCATCAGTTCATCCTTGTCTCCCTCTATCCACCTGAGGAGAGATGACAATTGCCTTCTGTTTTTCCAGGCTTACGTCCCTAAATGAGTGTTCTAAATAAAGGGAATATTCTATGGAGCTAAGAAGCTCCAGTACACCTCAGAATTTCTGCTAAGAAACAATTTCTGGATAGAAAGAAACTTGCAATCTCAATTTCTAAGTATACTTTGCATCCTTTCATCCAGAATTGAGCCTGAGACAAATTCCTGTCTCTTGCTATGCCCCTTTAGAGCATTTTCTTCCCATAATGCCCCTAGAAACTGATGCAGACATCACTGAATCATAGAATCGTTAGAGTTGGGAGACCTTTAAAAGTCATCTAGTTGAACTCCTCTGCACTGAACATGGACACCTACACCTTTCTTTCTTGTAGCCTCCCTTCAGATGCTGAAAGGATGCTCTCAGGTCTTTCTGGAGCTCCCTCTTCTCCAGGCTGAACAGCCCCAGCTCTTTCAGCCTGTCCTTGTAGGAGAGGTGTTCCATCCCTTGGATCATCATAAAGGACAAATAAAACAGAACAAACCCTTTCAGGTGGCTGGCTGCATCTTCATCCTCCTGGAAGTGCCTCATCATGCCACAGTTCTCCAGTGCCATCCTCTCTAGCAGCTTGTAGTCCACATCATTTCCAATGCCAATGGTGAAGAGGCAGAATTTATCACGGATGGCATCCTTGGTGTTGCTGAGGATTTTGGATGACTGTGTTTCCCCAACAGTGGGCCTCCCATCCGTGAGGAAGATGATCAGAGAAACACTTCTGGCATCGATGTTGTTCTGAGCAGTGTAATCATTTAGCAGCTTTGCACCCGTCTGGAGAGCACTATTAATATTAGTCCCTGGGAAGGCACCAAAAAAATTACCTCATTTCCCCTTCTAAGAGCAGTGCAAATAATTTCCCTATGCTCCCTTTAATAGAATGGGAGCATCTCTGTTCAACAGGATGCTCTTTTTCTCAGCATGAGGTTGCACTAGCACTTTAACTCAGCTCAGCTCTTTTAGCTCCATTTTGGGTTAACTGCTTACACTCTTAAAAATCAGTTTACAAATTGCAGCTTACTATGAGAAATCACTGTATTTTAGAGTGTCTCAATGTACAACAGTCAATCAGCCATGGAAGCAGAGTCACAGTGCATACCACACCCTGCCAGTGCATACAAAAAACAGTTAAACTTAATTATGGGTCTCTCCCAGATGGTATCTGAACTAGGAAAACAAGTTCTGCCCACTTTGTCTGAAGGGCACGGGATTTGGAGAGACAGAGAAAAACCCTTCAAATGGGAACACAAAACTAGTGGTCAGTACAACTCTTCAAATGTAAGTGATCATCAAAGTTTAAAGAGAGGAGAAATGGCTTTGTTAGTCGAGGAGTGTATTTTCACCAGACAATTTCCTAGTGACGAATGGAGCTGCCTGAAGTGGAGAGAAGAGAAAATAGATGAGAGCACACAGGTATGTTATAGGAATAGCTGTGAAAAGCATTTGAGCCTAGTGCAGGCTCAGAAAAAAAAGAAAGCTGGAAAATGAGTAAAGGTGTCACCTTGCTCCAGGTATTTCCTGTGCTTGTCAATGCAAAGAGGGGTTGGTTGTGGAACGTTTGCAAGATCAGTATACCTGGGTTGAAACAGCTCTCAGAAATAAAGTAGCTGAAATGGCATAAGAGCTGAAAGCAACAGTCTGCTGTGTGTCCAGAGAGATCTGGGGAGGTTACCAGCAAAAAATGTGCTAGCAGGTCTGGCCATGCAACACACACAGAGAAACTTAGTGTTCACAACTGTAGTGACTGCACAAAGACAAAGAATAGGGATGGGTCTAAAACTTATAAAAAATCCTCAAAATCCAGGTGGTGTTTCTGCAAAATTACTGAACCAAAATCATTCACCTCAATGTTTTAATATTCTCACAGGTTCCCATCCAAATCCAAAATCTCAGAAATAATTACTAGAAACAAATGAAAAACCATCTCGTGGCAGAGAGTATAATTTCAAATGCAACCACAGAGCTACAGAGGACTGCCTCCTGCTACATGCACAAACACTGTGCCACAATCTTTTATTCCTACTTATTTGGCATGTGAGTATGACAGCAGTGTAAGCACAGTACATGCTTTGAGCCTTTGATCTGTGAGCCAAAGAGCATTCACGTTCACGGGAAGATACTCTAGCCACAAGCATATTTATAAGGAAAATGCAGAGTTAGCCAAAACTGAAGTACTGCTGGCCTGCAGTGGACTATCATTGCACGTTCCTCTTGAACCTCAGAGTTAATCATTTCCTTTTGCTTTTGTTCTCTGTTAGGTTCACGGGCAAACTCAGCCATCCCTGCACTTTGGCATTTCAGTAGTAGAAAGCTTTGTACTCTGAATTTAGTTCCACTATTGGTAATTGTTTAACTGGGCAGGTCCCTAGAGCACTTCCTAAACTCTTTTCCTCTTAATACAAACAGTGTGGCCAACCATCCTGTTTGCTGTGTTTTTCCATCAGAGTGTTTCCTTTGTTAGGAGTGGTCACTGCTAAAGGGCAACTATAGGAAGACCCTGTTCAGCCTTCAGCCATCTGTGATCCTTTGCATGAAATACAATTTGCACAAAGTCATTCTGTGTCTCTTTGTCTACAGGCAGAGTTCTCAGCCAGGATGGACACAATTGCCCAAGTAATCTTGATTATAAACACCTATCTTAAAATGGTTTGGGTTGGAAGGGAACTTAAAGATCATCTAGTTCCAATCTCCCTTCCATAGACAGGGTTGCCACCCACCAGACCAGGCTGCCCAGGGCCCTATTCAACCTGGCCTTGAGCACCTCCAGAGATGGGGCTTCTCTGGCCAGCCTGTGCCAGTGCCTTACTGCTTTCTGAATAAAATATTTCCTCCTAATATCTAATAATCTCTCCTCTTTTAGTTTAAAATCATTCCCCCTTGTCTATCACTATTAGATTGCATGAAAAGTTGGTCTCCCTCCTGCTTATAAGTTCCCTTCATGCACTGGAAGGCCACAGTAAGGTCTTCCTGGAACCTCCTCTTCTCCAAGATAAACAAGCTCAGCTCCCTCAACCTTTTGGGGTTTTTTTGTTTATTTGTTTTGTTGGTTGTTTTTTTTTTTTTTATACTGCTGTCCATAGAGGAGATTGAGGTTGACTGAGGAGACTACTGATTCTAATTCAAAATCATGCCTGCATTCCTCCATCACTCTGGAGCCTCCTGTTCTCTCTTCAATCCTGTCAGTAAGGCACAAGCAAGAAGGGACAAAAACTTCTTGAATGTTATTAGGGTGCTGTTTGTTAGAAGATAGAGAGACATGAAGGAGGTACTAGGAAGGAAGCCATCATTTGCAGAAGCCAATCTGACAGCACAAATTGGCTAGTGCAGTGCTGGGGTTCACATATCAGACAAAATCATGTGACTACTTATATACAGGTTTTCAGAAACTGTACAAGTACCAGTCCTGTATGTTCTTCATTGGGATATATTTTCTTTTTCCTTTGTTCTTAAGAAAAGATGTTGAGAGCTTTCCCCCTTACATATTTGAGGGAATGGGCCCAATTTGTCTATAAGAAGTATATGAGATCTTATAACCAGCTCTGGGGACAGCTGCCTATCATACAAACTGGTACAGGACACATAACCTGTCACCTAAATTTGAGTGACAGCAGGGAACAGGCTCCCTTGATGTCCCATGATTAAGTGCCAATTTTTTTTTTACTACTACATGCTACAGGAAGAGTGAATTCTGAATAGTAAAATGAATCTCGTTCCTACCTCCAGTAGGTGACATGTTATGAATGTATTTTTTGGCATCTCTTATATTATTTGGAGTAACTGGCACCAGCCGATCCTGCTGCCAGACCTTTATTCGGTTGGAAAAGCCAATGATATTGAAGTGGTCTTCGGGCCGTAGGTCCTGCAGGATTGTGAAGAGAGCCTCTTTGGTCTGGAAAGAGAAGAGAAAGGAGATCAGTAGGTGCAACATTCACTGCTCTAACAGGCAAGATTCAATTCTTAAGACGTTTACTGATCTTACAGATGCTTCTGTGTTTCCAGCTTGGCTCATGAAGACATTCCCCTTAGGCTAAAGGATACTGAATAATGTTAAGTAATGACAAAAACCTTCTGGATTTCTTCTAGAGCCCTCTAGAATTGAATAAAGCTCTAAGTGCCACTGCAGATAAGCCAATAGGAAGAGTGCAGGTGTGTTCAGTCTTCCCACTGTGATCAACTTTGATGCATCATCCAGCCAGCTGTGTCCATGTGGAGACAAACTTCAGCTTATTAAGACCAGCTGAGAGAAGATGCCCAAAACTGCTCCCTGTCTGTGCAAACATACCCTGTATTTATATGCAAAACACATGAGAGGAACATGAGGCAACAACTGTAAGCAGAGGGATCAGCAGCTTCTCAGCTCTGCCCATTTTTGGCCATCCATCACTAAGCCTTTGAAATTCCAAGGAAAGCTCTGTGAAGGATAATATGGTGGACCCATATTGGCATTTAAAGGTTTCTCTCATGCCTATCAGAGAAATGCATGAAGGATTTGTCCAGCATTAATAGAAAGGATAATCAGTATTGCTGGAAACCAGATGTTTTTAGGCCTGATGTTGCTATGCAAAGACAGTTTGGAAAAGTTCTCAAGGAGATGATCAAGCTGTGCCATCAGTATCCCTCTGGATTCTGCATGGAAGCTGATGATGCAACTGCAAACAAATTACCCACAACAGAGGAATCTTTAATCCTCCCAACTGGAGACTTGGCTTCCAGCCTGAGGTCCATCTGAAGTTAAAGAAAATATTTCCCCTAGCTTCCAGCATTTTGGAGCCAGGTCTGGATTCCTCCCTGCCTGCTTCTGTCCTCCATGTATGCTATTTTTCCTCTAGAGATTGCAGGACTCATCCTTCCATTTGGCTGGAACTTTGCCCCACATCTTACCACCATGCATTTCCTGCACATTTCATGGACAAGATTACTAAAACAGATCCTAGTAGAAGTTTTTTCAAAGAAGAGAGGAGAACCCCACCAGGTTCACATCATGATGTGCACCAAATAAACTTTCAAGATTAATGCCCACCTCAGACATAAAGGCTGCCTTTGGTCTATGCATTTGTCCCCCAAAAACTGAAAACAAAGTAAGCAGAAAGTGAAAATGAAGAAGCTTCTATCCTGCTCAGGTGTGATCAGGTCTTCATCTCAGCCTCTGCTGAGGAAAAGTTTGGGCATCATGGGGAAAAAATGAGACCACAGCAGCTCCCTGCATACAACCCCACAGTGTGGCCTAGAAGGAATAATTTAGTGGGAAACCCCCCAAATCTCATTAGCCATGCTGTAGCTCTGATTATAATTAACATCACTTGACATTTCCCATTTCAAAGATCCTTCTTTTGGTTGCTTTCAAATCTGTCAAATTGCTCTTTCCTCAGAGGGATTTATTGGGCCCCAAAAGCTTTGGGTTTTTTTAATTTTTTTTTCTGAGAACAAGGCAAGAGGAAAATAATCTTGCTTTGGCAAGGTGACTGCATCTCACTTCTAGCATGCACAGAAGTTCCTTTTGTCTGAATTCAGCCAAAAGAAATTGAAAAGGAGAAGCAATGCAGAGCAGCAGTGCAGTCTGTGTATGCACATCACCCAAGCTAGAACTGCTGAACTGAAGCAGACTTTCCTGGAAAATGCAGCCTGTCTCCACACCCTCACACAGCATCCAAATGTGGGGCTGAGACCATCTCTCTCTCCTTTCATATTCTCTTTCCTTTTTGTCTCTATTTTTGGTCACAGTTAAGCTGTTTCCATGGAGTTTGAGTCAGTTTTTCCCAGGAAAAAATTCTAACATGTATTAATGCAAACAGGCAACCCAGATTCTGGCATCTCAAACATTTGCTTGTTTCTGCAACTTCAATTAAAAACCCTTTGATTTCAACTAATATAGAGAGACACGTCTTCACAAACATACACATACAAGTGTTTATGCACATGGTTTTGCTCCAAAGCAAGGAGAACATGGATGAGGCCAAATGGTTCATTCTCCTGTAGCTTTTACCTCATCCTCAGTAAAAATGAAGGGTGGGATTCAATGTTCCTAACTCAGTCATCAGAAAGCTGGGCACTTCATCTAATTCCTCTCAAAGGCAGGGGGAGAAACCTCCAGAGAGTAATTCATCCCATCTGTTCTGGATAGGTTTTAGGATGGGCTGAGTCACTGTCTGGAAGTGCCTGTCCCCCAGCACTGCATCCAAGAGGCTGAGTAGCTCAGCTATAAAGAAGGTGAAACTCACCTCAAGACCTAATCCTGTCCAGTTCTGAGCACCACAGTGCTTCCTGGAGCTAGAAGGAGGTGAACTTGGCACTCCATCTTTCCCAAAGTGCTCTGAATTGCCTGGCTCATGCTGTTTGCTTCCATCTCTCCTCCCAGCCCATAATGATCATAGAATCGAGGAATGGCTTGGGTTGGGGAAAGGGACCTTAAAGATCTTCAAGCTGCAATCCCCTGCCGTGGGTAGGGTTGCCACCCACCAGATCAGGCTGCTCAGGGCCCCAACCAGTGTGGCCACGAACAGCTCTAGGGATGGTCTCCAGGTTTATCCTGAAAGCCCTTACAAGGTGGCAACAAGTGCTTTGCTGGCCATATCCCTCACACATTAGTGAACTGAAAGAGAGACGTGACTTCCTCCTGGAGGGCTGGATACGGTTCTGGAGCTGGCAGGCAAATCGAGCTTTAAACAGGGAGGATGTCGTGGTAAAATTGCTTGAAATCCTTAAGTGCATTGCAATGACTGAGTGCTCTGGAGGCCCTTTGCTCCAGTCTCCCCAGCCTCCAGGAGAGGATTTAGAGCTCTTCGTGCAAGGAGTGCCTGGCAGCGGCTTCACTCTGGACACGGCAGCAGGTTTCTTGTTCTGGCCTTGTATGGCCACAGCTGGAATCTCTCCTGTCTCCAAGCAGCCAAGGAGTGGGATTCCCAAGCTGCTCTATGGATGGGGTCTTTGCACTTCGCCGGCCCCAGTGAGTCATTGCACTGAAACGCATAACAAAGACACTCTCCTGCGAGGCAGAAAATTAACTATTTCTTCCCCGGTGAGGGTCAGATCATTCCCCCACCGCCGAGCAGACGACACTGATCTCATGATGGGGATAAGCTGAGCATAGATCCAACCCACTCACAACGAGGGTAACAGTCCTTCATTCTTGTACCAGGTGCTGTCAAGTGTAACTCTTCCCTCCAAGTGTTTGCCCGGCTACATGCATATTTGAATGGAGGATGGAGCAAGGATCAAAGAGTGACAGAAAATAGCAATACTGACCAGCTGAAAAAAGAAAAACAAACACTCTTTTTGCCAGCTGGGAATCGTTTCTAGCTAACATCAACATGTTTTGAATGGGGATTTAAAGAGGATAACATGGTCAGAGAGTTTCCTCTTATTCCCCCCCACAGATGAAACTGAGCAGAGAGGTGGAGACTGAATTGCCATACCAGTGCATTTGAGTTAAGAAACTGTGATGCTGAAAGAGCTGTTAGTAAAGCTTGAACTATGGGCTTGAAGCAGCCACCTACAGGGCTCTGTCTGGTCCAGATCTGGACCAGAAAAATGATAATGTAAAGACTGAATGACAGTGAGTAGCTGGAAATTGATCACAGTTCATTTCTGTGCTTCAGAAATGATGAGAACCTGAATATGGTCTCGCACTTATAAATTGTATGTGCAGGTAATGTCTTCTCAAGCACATGAGGTCAGAGATGAGCCAGCTCCCCGTCGCCATCCTAGCTGCCTCCATTCTGATGACTGGACATGCAACACAACTGCTGCTCTCTTAGTTTATTCTTGCTAAGGGTGAAGGATTATTTGTGGCTGAGATGACTCAAGACTGTCACAGGTTGCCCAGAGGTGTGGTAGATCCCCCATCCCTGGAGACATCCAAAGTCGGGCTGGATGAGCCTCTGAGCAACCTGATCTAGCTCTAGGTGTCCCTGTTCAGCGCAGGGGAGTTGGACTATGTGGCCTTTAAAGGTCTCTTCCAAATCAATCAGTTCTGATTCTATAACCCTCAACATCAGCAGGGTAGAGAACTCCCTGAGCTACACTCCAGTTCAGCTGCTGGTTGCTACCTTTCTGTCTAGTTCCTGGGGCTAGCTCCTCTTAGCTAAACACTGTTGGAACAAAGTATGGGAAAAGAAACACTCCCTTGGGGCAGCTGAGAGCCTTCAGTCCTTTCTTTGGTTAAACAGCTCCCTCAGAGACATCTGGGATGATGTCAGACCATCTGGGCACCTTTTAGGACGAATTTGAGCCTTGGTGACATTTCTTCCACAGTCTTTTGGTTGTTTGAGGAGCAGGGTGAGGGTGAAGTCTGGCTACCCTGGAAACTTGCAGTTCAAAGGGAGACAATGTATGGTTGTTTGGTGTCACAGCACTGACAGACACTGGCTCTGCGTTGAAGCAAGCACACAGTTCAAACACCTCATTATAATGCATGTCCCAGGCCCACATATTTAAATTTTCCATTGCCTAGGAGCACTTGTAAGTGTTCCATCCCAGTCCTACGTCCTCTATGCCAGCCCATAAAAATCAAAACACTTTCATTGAATGCGGAGTCCAATTCTGTGCAAATAACTCAGACCCTTCTGGAAATGACTTCCAGATGCAGAGAGAGCTCTTCCCAGCACCCACCAAGTCACTGCCTCTGAGATCACTTTGCAACACTCAGTCATACCCTGCATGCCCAAACACAGCTGGCATCTGTCCTCACAACAGTAGGACAATGCAACATCAGAATCGGTGATAGCCCTTTTCCAGATTTCCTGCCAACATTAGGGAACCACATGGGCTTGAGATCAAGAAGGTTGAAGAACACGGACAGCAGAGAGGAAGGCATTAACTGAGGCCAGGGACCATGTTCAGAGAAGGGCAGTGAATGTGTGAAGGGTCTGGAGCATAAATTTTATGGGGGATTGGCTGAGGGCACTGAGATTGTTCAGCCTGGAGAAGGGGAGGCTCAGGGGAGACCTTAACGCTCTCTACAACTCCCTGGAAGGAGGTTGTGGTGAGGTGAGGGTTGGTCTCTTCTCCCACATGACAGCAACAGGAAAAGAGGTGACAGCCTCAAGTTGTGCCGGGGGAGGTTCAGGTTGGATATTAGGAAAAAAATTCACAGAAAGAGCAGGGAGGCATTGGAAGAGGCTGCCCAGGGAGGTGGTGGAGTCATCGTCCCTGGATGTGTTCAAGAAAAAGTCAGAAACAGCACTGAGAGACATGGTTTATTGGGCATGGAGGGGATGAGTTGGTGGTTGGACTAGATGATCTTAGTGTTCCTTTCCAACCTTAATGACACTATGATCTGCAACCATATATTGAAAGAAGACACAAGTAGAGGACAATATTTTACAGTAATTTCCTGTATTTGGCCAAAGAGATCACAACTATCTAGGCACATCTGACTCCTATCTACCCATTACTTTGGGATCTGAGTGCATCATGACCTCTATGCTGTCCTTCTGGAAAGGACTCCTGAGAGGGTCTGTATTTGACAAGGAAGCTATGGCATAAGACATAAACTCAAAGGGAATTAGAAACCCACAGCTCTGCCCAGTAACTTGTCAGAGTGTAACAGATGAAGGACTCAGAAACCAGATCTCCTACAGTGAGAAGGGGAAAAGTACAAGTAAATATGTCATTTGGCAATGCACAGTAAGGAAGCGCAGGGAAAGAAAACATATCTGGCCTTTCCCACCCCAGCATCCTCCATGCTTTGGTTCATAATGTTCCCTTTCCAAACATGAACAGGCAGATGGTGAAGGGCTCCAGTGGTGGCTTTTCCAAGATGTTTCTAAATCAGAAATATCTGATCCATTTGCCGGTGATCTATCGGAGGGATTCATACTGTGAGATCAGGAAAGGCCAGCATTCAAGATATGCCTGAAGTTGAAGCCAGAGAAGGTACTGCTACATACTGGCTTTGGAATCCAGTTGATGATCCCAGTAGCCAAGGGAAAGGCAGTGGGAGCACTGTTGTCATTTTATAGGGAGGAGCTGATGTGCCCAGTGAGCAAAGTGCTTTTGGCAGTGTCACTCCTACTGACGTCTGATGCTGATTCTTAGGAGGCCTTCTTTCCTCTATGGTCCATTTTCTTTCTGCCTACATAATGCAAATCATGTGCCAGTTGTCAGCAACAAGGATTTTTGAACCAAAAATGGGTTTTAACCCAGAAGTGTATCCTTGGATTATTTTGCCCTCCTCCATCCCCCTCTTAGAGGAGGACAATCTGCCCTTTCTTTCTCTACAGGGAATGTCCTACAGTTCAGGGACTGAATCTCACCCCCTCCCCAACAATGTATCTTTGTGCTTTCTTCCTGGCAGACATTGATGGCGTAACCAAGGAAAACTCCTTCACAATTCTAGACAACAAGCATTTTGTTTTATGCTGTGTGAAAAGAGAAGAGTTTGGTTGTAGAGCTTTGGACAATAAATGACTGTCTCTAGTGCATGTACCAGTCTCTCACCCCAAATCATCATAGACCTTTGCTAATCAACTGACATTGCTGACTCCCTGTCTGACCTTAGAAAAGGTGCACTGCAGTTTCTCTCTGCAAAAGAATTTCTCCATCATTAAAAGGAACTGTCTCTATTGCCTATTCTACCAAGGAAATCACGTTGCACCAGCTCTGCCCAGGGTACTGAAAAATTCCTGTTCCGTGGGAACTGTACTCTAGGATGTGGACAAACTTAGCTATCATCTGGGGGTTCTGCATTTCTCTAGCACCCAATAGCATGGTGAAAAACGGCAAGATGATCTGATTTCTCAGGAACTGTCTTTGCAGCCTGGCAGCAGTGTTGAAGATATAAATAAATGTCTGCACAAAGATTTAAGGAGGCAAGCTCCTATCAGTATCATGCATCATTACTTCAAGCCCTTATCAACAATGCACTGTGGATTACACCTGGAGCAATTTCCAAGGAGACAGAAGCCAAAAGGTCAGTGTCAAGGGAACAGTACCTCATGCCCTCAATACAGAGTTTGATGCCTCTCCCTCTGCCTCTGTCCTCAGAAGTTGCATTAAAATCATTCCAAGAACTTGGGACTTTCATTCCCTGCCCCTGTCACAGAGATAAGCAGTGTTGGGAAGATCTGATATGTCCAAGAAGAGACTGACAACAGCACAGGCCCTGTGTTTCTGCAACAATTAGCTGTTAGCTTTCGTTTATCCATGAAAGAGCGTGCTGTACTTCCACAAAGATGAAGTTATCCCTCTAAAGAGATCCTAATTCTGCAACCACTTATAGACCTTGCCTTTTCCTTCAGCTGCGAAACTTCTTACTTTTTGATGCAACTTCCTCATTTTCAGCTCGAGTGACAATGATTGGTTGGTGAGTGGTTGATTGGAGCAAAATCCCTGTACTTTTGCTCAGGGTTAACACTGAACAATGTAAAAACACTAAACAGGTGTTAAAAATAAAAATAAGAATAGCAAATTAGCCTGCTTCCACCTCAGAATCTGCCATACAGCCCTCACAGTCCTCCAGCACCTTCTCTCCTCTCATTCCATTTCCAAATCTCCTCAGCATCTCTAGCTCCAGGATCCGCACTCTCCTAAGTCCTGCAGCTTTGTGTTTCCAACCCTTTCCCTGCCCACCTCTATCCCAAGCCACTGCATCAGAGATGAACTCAGGCCAAATTTTTGCCCCAAAACTCTGCAGAGCTGAGAAAAGAGCAGATACTTGGAAGAGTATCAAGTCACTGCATCAGGTATTAACTATTTAAGCAAAAGCTCTCTTCATATAACATAGATTGTATCACCCATCCCATCCAGAAGAAATCTCAGATTATAACATGTCTCCTGAATCAGAATCTGCCCGTGAACACTGCTTGGTGACTGTAGTACCTCTTACTGCAGTAGCTCAATAAGAAAGACCTTCTTATTGTAAGCTTCCCCAGAAGGTCCCAGGCAGTTATTTCAGAGCCTTGGCTGTTCTTTACAGTTAGAGACAGATGGTCCCAGTTGGGCAATGCATACATTATGCACTTTGTAATAGGGTAAAGGGGTATTGAGTAGGAAATAGTGTGTTCCAAGCAGTGTTGGACTAATAGCTCTTTGCCAGTTGTCTTTTAGTCTCTGAGGATCTTGTACAGCCATAAGCCCAGCCTGTACAAAACTCTGCAAGGAGACAAGCAGAGGCAAAGAAGATAACCCACCTAACTTCAAAGAGCATATTCATGATGAAAACATGAACGAAGCCAGCTCTGACTCACAGGTATTGCTCCAGCAAACAGAAAACAGTTCTGACTTGGAAAGGACTGTGAAAAGGAGATCTAGAGCTTCACAGCATGTAAATCCCAAGGTCTTGAGCTATTACTAGGCTTCAATGGTTCTGACCAGACTCCTGTGAGGCCTCCATCCAGACCTCTACCCATGGGCCAGGTGTCTCCATTTAAGCTCCAGCCTGGGCTTTCAGTCCTAGTCTGAGCTTCAGGTACCTGTCTTTAGCTCTGTCACAGCTAGTCTTGTGCCTGGTCATGGACCCCATTGATCCTGACCCACAGACTGACTTCCCAGCTTGATCACTGGGTGATCACTGGGCTGTGTGAGTCACTTCTGTGGGTTTGGCCTATTCTTTGATGAATTCAGCAAAGGGTCTGTAGAAACCTTGTGGAGAACTCTCACTGTCTTCACAGGGTTTCAGATCAAACCATAGCAGCACCTCCATGACAAACTCTGCACTAGCTATTGCTTCCTATTTGCTCTGAACCCTGAATTCCAGGACTTGATGTTTACAGGTGGGCTGGGGTCTTCTTAGAAAATTATGTCCCTACTTGTACTGCCTCAGTGTGGAGAAAATCAGCTAGTAGTTCTACGACCAGAAAATGATGCTTCCTGTCCTCAACACTGTTCAAGAAGTGTTTAGATGAGGTGCTAAGGGATTTGATTTAGTAGTTTAGTGGGTAGGGATGATGATAGGAGGATGGTTGGACTAGATGATCTTGTAGGTCCTTTCCAACCTAATGTACCTATGAACCTATGAACATCTGATGGCATCCTGCTCTGAAGCTTGATGGTTTCTTTGTGTGACCCTGTCATTCCAAGTTTTGGAGTTTTGGAAAAGTAGATTATTCTGCTGCATAACAAGTATTTGCACATTTTTGGAAGCTGGGAAGTCAAGGGCTATGTGGATCTGACAACCTATTTAGTGTAGTGGTTGTTACATTACATATCCACATCTAAAGAGAGGAGTGAGATAACACTGCTGTTGTGCATTCCTGAGTAAGTGGCAGCTGCATCAATTTAGCCTGTGCTGGATACAGTGCATAAAGTTCCTCTGCGTTAACTCAGATGGTTGCTTTCTAATGGAAGTGGAAAAGCTGACAAATCCTTTCTCTTCGCAGAGCTTTAAAATCACTAAAGGCTCTAATTAGGATTAGCATTTTTTCCAGAGTTCCCTGTTGGTTCAAGGTTGTTCTCCTGGACAGCAGCCATTATTTGGACTAGTAGTCAACAGGCCCACAGCCAGCTCTGAAGCAACCAGCAGAAATAAGTGGGGCCTGAAGTGAGAACATTATATGTCGAGGTGCTTGTCTGCTCTCTTTCCACCCTGAAACTACTCAGGAGAGCCTGGGTGTTGAGTCTGAGAAGGTTACATGCATGTACAAGTCATTCAGGCCTCTAAAAGGGGCTCAGATGGTGTAGGTCATGAATCAGGGGTACCAACAGTGTTCTTTGGTTGGATGCAAGCAAATAAACTAAAGTAGTTGCAAACACACAGCAGGTCCCAGCTTCAGTTGAGTTCCTCCTAGCACAATTAACCTCAAAGAGAATTACAGCCTGGCACGCTACCATTGACAAGCTGCCAGGCTCATGGTGCGGCCAACTGCTCAACTAAGTGTGTGGGCATTTGTTGCCTGTGGGAAAAGTAAGGTGAAATTAATCCATGGTTGAAACAACTTCATTTTACCAAGTCTTCAAAACATCTGCAAACTCATCCTCTCATGGGAACATTCATAGCTTAGAACATGCCTGATGTGTAGTGCTGGAATTCAGGCTGATAAAAGTCCTTTTTTCCATGCTGTCTGAAGTTTAGGATAACCATGACAGTCACAGGGAGGTGAACCTATGCCTGGCACATCTTTCTCCTAATTATACTGTTGTAAAAGTGAAATGTCCTCTAGAACAAAACAAACAAGCAAGCAAACAAGTGAACACACAAAAACCTCTAAAACAAAAGGTGTCCATAATAATCAGGTCAGGTTGCTCAAAGGATGAAACTATTTTGCTTCCTGGTAAAACTTTAAGATACAACTTGTTCCCCAGGCTCTTTGACTTCCATTAAAAGCAACTATTCCACACAGAGCTTACTTCCTCTCTGCAAAGGAAGGAACAAAGCTCTTGAGGACAGAAA
The DNA here is from genome assembly GCF_038088225.1 of Cyrtonyx montezumae. Lineage (NCBI taxonomy): Eukaryota > Metazoa > Chordata > Aves > Galliformes > Odontophoridae > Cyrtonyx > Cyrtonyx montezumae. Next base: position 157,470,820 of record NW_027072034.1, on the reverse strand, counting down.
TAGTATTTTCCTTTCCAGTGGGACAGCAATAATGACATGCAGTCTTGAACCCATCAGCACTTTTTTCAGCATCATACTCATGAGTTTTCTCTTCCCTTCAGCTTCATCTCCCTACCAGTGCTATAAGGTGAATGTCATAAAGGCACAGATCCTCAGTGGGGGAGCTGTAGCATAGCTAAATTCACTAGACATTACCAGAGTTCAGAGGCTGTAAAAAACAAAGGAGAAATAGGCACATGACCTAGTCTTCCCCACAAAGCTAATATATACTCAGTGTTATGAGGAGGATGTCTCAGGAGTCTCAGTGTTTTCATTTAAGTTGATCGACCAGTCCCACTATGTGTATTTGCAATGAGGCCTGAACATCTTGTTGCTTCAAAGACTGAAATATCTGAGAAATAAAAGGATGGTGCAAACGCATTAAAAAATGACATAGGAACTGGAAAAGCTTGGGAGATGAAAAGAGGAAATTATTTTGTTTGTAGAACTGCAGGAAGCATGAAATACTGACCCATTTGAGTCACATTGCTGTTGATGTTATGAAGGGAGGTTAGTGAAGATTACAAAATCTTGAGTTGCTATGGAAAAGGGCGCACAGCTGATGTTTCTCACCCATGCTTTTACAGCCCTAAAAACTTTGCCACAGTTACCATAACTGACCTGAACAACTTCTCTTTACAAGAGCTGAGTGTATTTTTAGCTAATCATGCATGTGACTCAGCAGACAGAAATGAGGGAACACCATCCCACAGGGATTCCCAGCTCTCTATACAACTACTGCAGATTACCACCACAGCTGCAGGAGTGTGAGAGAAAAAGAGGCATTTCCCCTGCTCAGATTTATCTTGTCACCAGGGAACATGTCTGTAATATAACAAACATCTTGATACCAACAATTGGGTAAAAAGGCCATTGAGCAAACACAAATCAAGGCCGTAAATGGTTTACTAAAAGAGATCTATTATTCACTCAGTCCCAGATCTTGGGTATTCCTTAGTTAATCTGCAGTCTGAATTGTAGTATTTGTTTGGGTTTTCTTTTCTTTGTTTTCTTCGATTGATTATTTATGATTCAGGCCATAACTTGGTGAAGTTTGGGGTTTTGGAGCAGTTCAAGTCAGAGGAAGAAAAATGCTTACTGAACACAGCAGTCCTACATTACATACCCATAGCTGTCCGTAAAAAGAGTTTATCTGAGACAACAGGCAAAGTGTTGATGTTGAATACACCATTCGCAAAAGACCAGGCTAGACACATCTACTGCTTCAAGCTTAAGAGGCATTTATTTCTACTTAACTGTCCAGAGGTTTATGTATTTTTAGCAATAGAAGCTAGCTAGGCTATGAAGTAGGCCTTCAAGGGTTAATCCCTTGCCGTGTTGTTTCTAGTAAGTATATGAAAAGAAAAGCTAATTAGCTCAGGAGGAGAATAAAAGTTTTCATAGTACGGGGTTAATCTGCTGACCCAAGGAACAACTAGTACAGCTCACCCCTGCACCAAGCCCTCCAGAGTCCTAATCTCCATGGTTAAGTGTTGTACTCCTGATTGCTTACAATATGCAGAGCTGGGTGCATTTGGGAAATATCTGTTTATTCTTCAAGGGAAGGCTTGACATTTTTCAACAGGATAACAGAAAGCCAAAAGCCAGGCTCTGTCCAGAGGAATTTGTAATGATTCAAAGGTATCTTCATTCAAGACCTACTTCAGCACAGTGCTAGGTGTGTTTGTTACTATTTGCTACTCCAGTCACCACGTAATTAGGAGCCATAAAAGTCATTTTAGCTTAAAGTGGAGATAATTTAATTTAATAGAAGCTACAGCTTCTAAATGAAGATTTATGACCACCACTGAAACCAGATGGTAAAGATTTCAGCAGAGATGGAAAGGCATAAACACCCACTATGTCCTTGATCAAAGACAGAGAACTGTCAGGGAATTACCATAATTTGTGTTCATGAAGGACATTTAGGCTAGTGTTAATGGCCAAGGGAAAAAAAATACAAAAACCCCAACGCTTCCAAATGACCACAATTTCCTTATTTTTCCTATTCACTCCATGTTCTAGGAAGGTGACAAAGGAGCCTGAGTGGAATAATTAGAGCTAATTAGTGTCTTAGTATCATAGAATCATGGAATCACTTAGTTTGGAATAGACCTTCAAAATTGTTAAGTCCAACCATCAACCTGACCTGCCAAGTCCTATCACTAAACTATGACATTTATGCCACATCCACATGTCTCTTAAATACTTCCAGGGATGAGGACTCCATTATTTCCCTTGACAGCCTGCTTGACTACTCCCTCTGTGAAGAAATTCTTCTTAATATGTAATCTAAACCTCTCCTCGAGCAACTTTAGACCATCTTAACATATGTGAAAAGTGACACTTTCCACTGCATAAGTAGATAATAAAGTAGAAGGCAAAGATGTGAGCCTTTCAAAAGAAAGGAGACACCTAATGTCTCCATATCTCATAACTGTGGAGCAAGTCTTTAAGTGGAAAGAAACAGTACTAACTCTACCAGGGTTTTTGCACAGACTTATGTAAGCTTGGCTTGTGTCTGAAGTGTGAGTGCAGACATGAGATGTATCTGTCAGACCAGAATTGAAATACTGATGTCTCTCTGCTTCTTTGTCACTTCAATTCTTTACTGAAATGCAAAAATTTATTTTTAATTACAAGAATTCTCCTGACTGATGGGTAACAGGAATGATAGAAACTACAGATCAAAGGTTTATAAAGATTTAAAATGTTAAAAGCTTTAAATATTCTTTAATTATTTTTTCTAACTTCGTATATTAAGCATTTAGGAACTAAATAATAACCTAATAACCTCATGTAGTCCAGATAGGTGTGTCTATGTCTTGTGTAATACTTCATATTTTTTGCACCAGATTTAACTGTTACAGATTCCAATTAGATTAGATTTGATGGTTTGATGGTTGGATTAAATGATCTTAGTGGTCTTTTCAAATCTTAATGAGTCTATGATTCTGTGATTCTAGTTTGGACTGATAATATCATGTTGAGAGAAAGACTATATTCCCCCAGAAACAGTACTCCTTCCAAGCCAACTAGTTGGATCCTGGACTGGAGCTGGTTTCCATCTAACCCAGTTCAGACAAGGAACAAAAATGTTCAGACACCAGCCTGAATCCTCCACATCAAAAGCCAGTTTTAAGCACTGGTAATATGGCCTTCAGTTTATTATGTTGTCTTACGTCAAGATCTGTGTCCTGGAAAAACGTCTGAGATCTGCAGTGAAACAATCAGGTTCTCAAACAGGGCAAACTGACTTTTCTTCCAGAAGAACTCAGTGAGTCATACAGCATTTTTCCAAGGGTTTTGTAATGTAAAGACAGAATTGTATTCTCTCTGCTAAGACGGACACAGTGGTTTGCTGAATGCACTTTTCTGAGAGAGCTCTCTAATCTGCTTCCCTTCAAAATGCACAGAATAGAATTGACCAGCACAATGTTCTCTGTTCAGTTTTGACAGCACTGACCTATGCTGAGTGATATAGGACCCACCTGGTAAGATGAAGCCTGAAACAAGCCCCCTACAACATTAAAGTCAACCAGTCCATAACACAAGCAAGTACCTCACCTGCCTTAGTTTTGTTCCCACCATGGATGCACTGCTGTCAAGGACAAAGACCACGTTCTTTGGTAAGGGAGGCAGATCCATGGGTGCGAAGTAGTGTACGAAGTACCCATTAAGAATCTGTAGAAGAACAATGAATTTAGGAATGAAGGGAAGACTGTGATTCAGTATTCCAGACACATCATTACTGACTGATCACACCTGATCTTGCTTTCAGTCTGTGTGTCTGCACTGGAGGATGAGTTCTCTTTATTATCTCTCTTGTTCCTTGTCCCCTGTTCATTAACAGTGGGGGCCTATTGGAACTCTCTGCATCTCCTTCCATGGTGGACACTGGTTTTCTTCCAAATGCAGTAAGGATATAACATCCACCCAGGGATCAGAACCACTACATGCATGTGGATACCTGGCCCTATATCCAGATACATGCAGCCCATATACTGAAAAACTGAAAAGCAAGTACAACAAAGGAACTCAGTGAAGCATGCACTTTTTTTTAAGTCCATCTTGCTGTTGCAGACTTATTGGATTTATTTTGGATTGTTTTTACAAGCCTTCACTTAGAAAACACTTGCTAGGATATGTGGAGTGTGCAAGGCAGTCAAACAATTTCAGGCACAGCTAATAACATGGAAAAGATCAGCCACGTAAAGTACCTGGATGTCTCCAACACTCAGCTCCCGGTTGACATCGTATCTAACAATGAAGTCTCCCAGAATGCCATTTCGGGCAATCTTGGTTTGCTCAACAATGTTGGGGCTGAACGTAACTTTAGCTAAAGTTTTGGTTTGTCCAATTACAGTAGAAGGAGGAGGAGAGACATCACCTGTTGAGATAAAACCACAATATTGCAAGATTTTCCTATGTTTTTAATTATATCTAAGAACTGCACACAGTGTACTACAATGAAGTTAGGTCTACTGGCACAGTTATGTGCTGAGATTAAAGATTCATCTCACCAGTAATAAAATAAGAACTCAATAACCCCTATCCCAACATTGCCATGTTATCAGGAATAAAAACAGTATTCCTATGCTCACTGCTTTTTGGAAGTCACTGAACTCAAAGGCAAGATATTCTCTGTATGACTTCTAATCACTTTCACAGAATCACAACAGGGGTTGGAAGGGACTTCTAGAGATCATCGAGTCCAACCCCCTGCCAAAGCAGCTCCCTAGCCCAGGTTGCACAGGTAGGCATCCAGGCGGGTCTTGAACATCTCCAGAGAAGGAGACTCCACCACCTCTCTGTGCAGCTGTGCCAATGCTCCGTCACTGCACTGTGAAGAAGTTCCCACACACATTTGTGTGCAACTTGCTATGCTTCAGTTTGTGGCCATTTCTCCTCGTCCTATCACCAAACGCTGCTCAGAAGAGTCCAGCCTCATCCCTGTGCCTCTTGCTCCTTAGGTATTTATAGATGTGGATCAGATCCCCTCTGAGTCTTCTTTTCTCTAGGCTGAACAGACTCAGGTTTTGCAGCCTTTCTACATAAAAGAGGTGTTCCACGCCCTTTATAATCTTTTTAGCCCTCCGTAGGACTCTTTCAATGAGATCCCTGTCTTTTTTGTACCAGGAAGCCAGAACTGGACACAATACTCCAGGAGAGGCCTCACCAGGGCAGAGCAGAGGGGGAGGATCACCTCCCTTGACCTGCTGGCCACGCTCTTTTTAATGCACCCCAGGATCTCATTGGCCTTCTTGGCCAGCAGGGCACACTACTGACTCATGGCCAGCCTGTCATCCACCAGGACACCCAGGTCCCTCTCTACAGAGCTCATCACCAGCATCATCCCCCAATCTGTACCAGTGCAAGTAGTTATTCCTCCCTAGGTGCAAGACTCTACACTTGCTCTCGTTAAACCTCATCTGGTTCCTTTCTGCACAACTCTCCAGCCTGTCCAGGTCTCACTGAATGCAGCATAGCTTTCCAGCATGTCAGCCATTCCTTCCAGCTTTGTGTCATCAGCAAACTTGCTGAGAATGGATTCTATCCCCTCATCAATGTCAGTGATGAAGATGTTGAACAGAACCAGACCCAGCACCGACCCCTGAGGAACACCACCACGTACAGGCCTCCAACTGCACTCTGTGCCACCAATCACAACCCTCTGAGCTCTGCCAGTCAGCCAGTTCTCAACCCATCTTACCATCCACCCATCTATTCCACACTTTCTCATCTCCATTGTAAGGGTGCTCAAATGCTTTGCTGAAATCAAGGTAGACTACACCCAGTGCTCTCCCTCCAATCCACTCAGCCAGTAATTATGTCATAGAAGGCCACCAGGTTGATCGAGCATGACCGTCCCCTGGTGAACCCATGCTGACTACTCTTGATAACTCTTTTCTCTTCCAATTGCCTGGAAATGGCATCCAAAACAAACTGTTCTATCACCTTTCCAGGGACAGAGGTGAGGCTGACTGGCCTGTAGTTCCCTGGATCATCCTTCTTACACTTTTTGAAGACAGGAGTGACATTGGCTATCCTCCAGCCTTCAGGCACCTCTCCTATTCTCCGAGACCTCTGAAAGGTGATAGAAAGCGGTTCAGCGATCACTTTCTGTGAATAATACACATCCAGCTTCAGACATGTAGACGATCTTAATTCCAACCAACTCAAGACATCTAGAATTCAGATCCGATACCTGAGCTCCTTCCAGACAATATATGATTCACCTGACTTGTTCAAACATTCCTTCTAGGGTATGAATCATACTGTAGATTTGTCTCTGCAGATTATAAAGAGATCTTGAGGTGACTTGTTCAGATATTCTGTAAGCTTGTGAGGTGGGATTGATGTTCATAAGTTCATAAGTGTCTATGTAATGTCTGCATCTGAACAACTCGCCTTAGATCCCTTTATGTTCAGCAAAGAGTTGAGTATAGTCTCTGTAATTTCAATCTGACTTGCTGATCCAACACTTACTAGTGCAGTCATGCAATCTGCACCCCACATAATTCACACTAATCTCTTAGAGCCCTTCCGGGGTCAATGGAGACAGGCATGCCTTTCAGAGGGCATCTCAGAGAAAGACAATTTCATTTTCCAAAGTGATATGAAGACTATTTGCTGTCTTTTAGTGTGGGCCTTACTGTCTTTTTTCTATGCATGAACCTACTAAGTATATCTTTAAGTCCTGTATCCAGTATTCCTCTCCAGGGATTCCTATAATACTGTCCTGTAATGAGGAGTGGCACTTCTCCACCTTTTTAAAGTACCTTGAGCAGTATTAGAAGAACACGACGTGACAGCTGTATGCAAGACTAAACATCATCCACCTCACATCCAGATCCCACAGTGATTTACAAAATCGGATACATACGATTATGTCCATTTAACTAGTGGGAAAATGGAGGCATGAAGTGGTTACATAGCTCTTCTGACTTCTCACAGGTTGAAGTTTATAGAAATGACAAGAATAGGGTTCTCACGGGTTTATAGAGTGGTTAGTTAAAACTGTGACATTTACCCTCAAGTATTACATACAATCTAGACTTCTCCAAGCAAATAAATGAAAGTAAGAGCCATAAATCAGTAGCACTCTAACATTTCTTTTTCATGTTCATTTGGCTTTAGTTTTATAGCTGTCTTGTTTGAGAGCATACAAGAGCATACTACTGGGGTAGGAAGGGGTTTCCTCTTAAGACCAATTTCTACACAACTAAATTGTTGTTGGAGGACTATGATTTGGAAACAAACTCATCAGCCAAATTCTTGAAAAAAGGAAGCTGAATGGCAGATATTACTCAACTTCAGTAAAGGCAACAAGTAATTCTGCATCTTGGGGGTAGATTTAGCCTAGATATTCAAAATAAATTCTTTACTGTGAGGGTGATGAGGCACTGGAACAAGTTGCTCCGTGAAGCTGTGGATGCCTCCTCCCTGAAAGCACTCAAAGCCAGGCTGGATGGGGCTTTGAGCAACCTGGTCTAGTGGGAGATGTCCCTGCCTATGGCAGGGGGTTGGAAACTTAGATGATCTTAAAGGTCCCTTCCAACCCAAACCAGTCTGTAACTGTGTGATTTTATGGCATCTCTGACAAAGCCACTTCTAATTCATACATCCCAACAGAAACAGAGTTCTCAGCTAATGCATATAGATCACTTAAGGACTCGAGTGTCAAGTCTTAAAGGAGGCTTATGAAGTGACTGCCCAGAACTTTGACATTTACAGTACAGTCTGTGTACAGTTCACATTTCTCCCGACAAAGAAAAATCATAAATCACTACCACTACAGTATTTTATCTCCACCTGGATTTAGTTTTACTTTTCTAGCTGCCCTCTCATCTGATGAATCAACATGTGTGATATTTTTCTAATACACAATGCATCTGATTTGCTTGCATTGGCTTTCCTAGATTTTTAACCTGTCTTCTATCACTTTCAGGGTCCCATTTAACTGCCAGAGTGCAGGAAATGTCCAGAATTCATAAAAATAACTTAACTGTTCATTTACATTTTCTGATTTATTTGAGAGTTTCACATTACTTCTCCTCAATCACTGAAAAGCAATCATTGCCATCAGCTGGGCTGCCTGACCACATCAGGATTAGTGAAAAGCAGTCTTACACTGAAAACAGAAGCTCTTCCCTTTTATGAGCTGCACACAGATCTGTGTCTGTGACCTTTGGACTTCACTTCTGTTTTTATCTGCCATAAATACATTGGTGGGTTGAGCACACTATGCTTTGCATTATCACAATATGAGTTACAGTTCTAGCATCTCAATCTTTTTGACTGTCTGAAATTAGCTCCATGCTCTACATTTCCCCATCTTTTAAATGGGCATAATCATATGCATTCAGGTTTGTAAAGCACAATGGAATCTAGATGGGATTATGTGGATCACACTGCTTTCCTCAACTACTCTCAGAACACTGCTGATGAAAGTGAGAAGTGTCATTCCCTGCAACACAGACAGGTCTTTAGGAACTCTTAGTGAGGAGCTTGCCAAGGCTGCCTCACGCAGTGACAAGAATAGCTGGGAAACCATCTACCACCATCTTGACCATCACTCTTTTCCCATCTTTAGTATATTTATCTATCTGTATCTATATCTATATATCTGTATATCTATATCTATAAATCTCTATCTATATAATCTACATCTGTTTCTATAAATGGACTGACAAAAAAGATCCAAAATGTTTGGTTATTTTTTTCTTCTGGAATAGAATAACAGAAATCAGCTCTGGAAGACAGGCTATCTAATCCATTCCATGCTCCCAGGCTGAATCCCTTCCTACTTATTTTTATCATATGATCTGAAAATGCTACAGTAAGAAAAGCTCAATACCTGCCCTTGCCAGCCCTTGCTAAAACCTTAGTTTTTCACTCTTAGAAGATGTTTTCAGTGTCAAATTTACATTTTTATTTCTGTATTACAAACCTGTGTGGTTGTTTTTGTTTTTGGTTTTTTTGTCTTTTCTGTTGACATGGTAAGAATAGTATTTCTTTTCTGCTTGGAGCAGCCTTTTATGTCTTTGAATACAACTACTATGTCATCCCCCAGCTTTCTCTTTTAGGCAGCACTTGATATCTGAATCACAATTACTCTTCCCTGTTTACTGGCCAAATTCTTTTCAGTTAAGTGACTGGGAGGGAAAAATCTATGAAATACTGCAGAGTTCAAAGTATGGATGAGCTCCAAAGACCTACACTGATCTGTTCTCATGTTGAGGTAATTAATAGTCTTCAGGGAAATTTTCCATTAAATTCAGCTAAGTAAGCAATGCAAGTAAAAGCATTTTTCATGTGAAAATATATTCTCCACATGATGAAAAGTTAAACCCAAATTATTTTGGAAACTGGCAGGGTGATGAATAGAACTTAAATGCAAAGTGTATCCTCTGCTAACAAATGGTAGCTTCCAAACAACTGTGATAAGAAATAAAAACTGACTTGAAAGAGATATAGAGTCATTTTCAAGTAACTTGGTGTCTCCCTACCCAAGATAATGGCTAGTTTTCACATCACTGTTCTGGAGGAAGAGGATGAGAACAGTCAGCCCCAAGGATTCTGGGTAGGACATCATCCAGAAAATGGCTTCACCCTGAGGTGACCAGTGGTGGCCAGCATCACTGACCTCAACATCTCCTGTTTTGGGCTTTGTATGTAACAGAAGCAAACACCTGTGCATGCCAAAAGATTACTTGCCAAAACTCACATTTCTGTCATCTTCCTTTGGGGAAAATACAACTCCCAGATGGAGCTGTGTGTGAAGAAGTCACTGACAAAATAAATATCCTGGAAAGACCTGTTATCACCTTGTCTCTGCTCCATATTCAGAGAGGATATCACAGCACTTTCCTAGACCAAAGCTCAGCTGACTTTGCATAAATACTTGGAAAATGTGGAACCAAGTCCAATCTTTGTATCTTGGGCTCTACTGTCAGCGTGTAGAAAACACTACAAATCAAGGATGATTGGTCATTTCTCCACTTTGGACCATCAAAAAGGTTTTTTTTTACATTAGTTTTACCAATGGTCTTGGGTCTTTGGATGTCATACAAGCAGGTAGGCTTTGCAGGGACTAATGGCTCAGATGATTTGCGTTCTGGATCAAGCTAAAGAGATGAAAATAGACTGGAGTACAGTGGATTTTCAAATGAAGAGCTCCTTCCTTGAACTTGCCCTCTCCAGGAGTATTCTTGTGGTTCCACTTACATTCAGGAAGCAGGAAGTTCCTATTGTCTGCTCCAAATGTGGTTGATCTTGTTGGTCAGAAGAGGTCACACGCAATAAATCTCTCCTATTTAGAACTAGTTGTCCTTCTCTGAGACCTAGATGAGAACCTTCCGAGACCCTCTGTAAGGTCTTTTTGTTTTTGCTTATTGTTTTGGCTTTGTTTCGGTTTTGTCTGGCTGTTAGTAATGTCCTTATTTCCTTATTTTTCTTCAGATCAGAAAGGAGCTCTGCAAAATTACCAGTTTTGTAAACTTTACTCTTTCATCAAAGTGTCTCTCACCTGCATACCGATGGAGTCCAGTTCTAAGAGACTAAACCCTCTCCTGCCTGTTCACAGTGGACCCCAAAAGCATGTTTATCACTTCAATAACTTCCACAGCAGTGATTTCACCTCAGACAACACATTTCACAAACTATATATGCTGATTGCAGATATTCAGTTCTGAATAAGGATTAAGCAAAGCAATGTGAATTTCAGTTGCTTTATACTCATTTTGTAATGTCACATCTATTTATATACTTTTCACTGGATAGGGAGGATTTTAGAATCATAGAGCTTGGGACCATTTTAAAAGCATTGTTTTGAATCTCAAGCACAGTGCCAAGAATTATCAGTGCCAACAGATTGTCATTTGGAGAGCAAGTTACATAATTTTTCCCTGCATATCATTTACACAAGAACTTCCACACTGTGCTAGACCGACAGTGTGTCTGCTCTGCTTAGACTATCTGCAACACTGATCAGTGACAGATGTTTTGCAGGAAACTATATGCCACAATGCACTGTGATACAACCTGATAGGAGGAAAAGGATTCCTGTCCCTCCTGATGAGGTACAGAGCACATTTACTACACAATGCATGAATGTACAGAGGAGAGACTAATTAGCTGTATATAGCTTGACCTGAAGTCAGTTCAAGTCACCAGGGGCCTTGACTTCATAGAGTCATAGAATAATAGAACATCACAAGTTGGAAAGGATCCACAAGGGGCATCAAGTCCAACTCCTAGCTCCACACAGGACTACCCAAAATTCAAACTGTATTTCTAAGAGCATTGTCTAAATACTTATTTCAGTGCTATTTGGATGAAATCAGTAGTACCAGACTGAGTGATCAGTTTAACTCCATGACCACATGCTTTAGGGTCTTCACTTGGCAGACACAAACTGCTTCACTGATTTCACTGGTATTATGTCAGCTAGAGTAATGGAGGTCAAGTCTCACAAGCCTCTACATCCTGCTTCTATGTCAGACTCACTCTTTAAACTTTACCATTTATTTTTTGCCAACATGCATCAGTCACAGTATCCTGTGCTCCTCGCTGTTAGTTTACACTAGAAAATTGTTAATATATGCTTGACGTTTGGACAAGTCCAAGGATGGTTGGGGTACGAGTAGATACTTGGAAAGTGTTTTTACCTCATGGAATTTCCCATGTTCTAAAAAGCAGGATTTCCTATCCTTGCCTTGGCATGAGTGGATGGAAAAAACAATTCAGCTAATCAGTTCCCAGTAGATGTTGAGCCAGGGAAGAAGCTGCTCAAATACTGAACACAAGGCCTGAAGGCCCAGTTCCAAGCTTCTAAAGACAATAGAAAAAAAGTCCTATTGAAATGAATGGTATCTGCACTATAGTCAATAATCTTCAGAGTTCTTATGAGCTTATGCACAGATACAACACAGTCATCTCTAGAAAATATGACAAACGCCATCAGCCTTTGAGGTAAGCCTAAATTCTCACCTTCAAACTTCACAGAACTGATCATCCTGAAAACTCTTTCCTGTTGTAGTCATTATACCAAGTTTCTCGAAACTAGGGATCACTGTCAATATAATTGCTGATAGTCTGCAGTGTTTGGAGACTTGCTTGTCACAGAAATGCAGCCACCTCTGGGTACAATGTACCTGCCATACAGTGACTGCTGCAAGAGTTAAGAAGGGAAATTAATAATTAAAAAGAAGTCTCCTAAAAATTAGTTATAGTTGGAATTTTTCAGAAAAACACACATCTAATGAGTTCCTAGTGTTTATTTGCCATGTCGTCTTCATGTTCTTATGTGTTTCTTACAATAGTCCTGATCCTGGGCAATGAGGCTTTGATACAGTGTTGGGGTTTTGTTTAATGGCTCATTTGGAGCAGAAGGTAATTGAATGAAACCCTAGTCTATGCAGTTATTCAAGGATGCCCCAGGGAACTCCCAACACTGTCAGTCCAGTTCCTAAGAAATTATGAGGACCTCACAAGTAACAAAATCACAGATCATAAAATCGCGCCTTACCTTCAGCTTTGCCATTGCCTTTATGCTTGCTGTTTCGAAGGGGAGGCACTTCTAGTGAAATTATACCTGAGTTCTCCAGAATGTTCACCTCCACTCGTAACCTCCCCACCAGTTGCTGGGGCCGGATGCTGACCATATACTCATATTTTCCCCATCGTCTTTGCAAGAGCTCTTCGTAATGCAGTAGGAAGTTGGCTTGCATCTTGCGCGGAATGAAAACAGAAGCTTTGAATGTCTCATAGCCATTCTCTCTGGAAGAAAAGAGGAATATGACAAACATACAGCATAGAGTAGGACCAGAAGAAAGACTGACTCTTGGTTTCTAACCACAAGGACTTGTAAGACCCATATTTATTTATTTCCTTTGCCGCAGTGACTCATTGTAGTACCTGAGGCAAAGTACAAATGATTTTCTCTTCCCTAATATTAGCTATTTATCACTACATACTCAGTAGTGATAGGAAAATAGGACCCCAAAGACAACTCCATCTCTGGACACTTCTAAAATGACACTTCTAAATTCTGGCTCTTCTCTTCCAAGTGACTACAATGTGCCAGGTTCTGTCAGTTTGTGTCTGGATCTTGATCGTCCTTTGTTAAAAGCTCGTGACAGATTTTTTTTTACCATAAATTTGTGTAGTCACATTTTGAATCCACATTGAGTTTGACATTCATAATTCTTATTGGCAAGAAATATGATTTATGGGAAGAACACATTATTTTGTCTGTTTAGAACCTGATACCTGATCTTTTTTCTCTAGTTTTCCTATGAAAGACAAAAAACAAAGATGCTTATTCTCTTTTCACATCATCTATGAGTTCAGATCTCTGTCAGATTTCTCCCTCTCTACAACTCATCATTTTTCTGATACAAGAAGCAATGGTCTAGTTATGTGTTCTTGATCATGTTTTCACATTGGAGTAGTGTTACTATCACAGGTAATGAGAAGTAATGAAAGATTTTCTGAAACAGAAAAATCCATTCAGTCTTGCATCTCTTTGAGAGATATTTAGGGGACCTTGGGCACTTGTCAAATTAGAGGGGGAAAATAGCCTGCAGAGCTGCAAAAGTACCTTCAGATGAACACAGGATTTCAGATTGTTAAAGATATGAGACTGTCTGCCAACACACGGCAAAAAAATAAGACTACACACAGTCAAGCACTGAGAAAAGGCAAAAAAACATGACTTCAAAAGGGTACTTGTGGCTCTACTACTGAATATCTTTGCAGTCTTGAAGTTTTAAATTACTAAAGCTCAGTGTGCATTAATTTTACTGCCATTTATTCAGGAAGTAACAAGATTTCTTTCCTTCCCAAGTATATCAGTTTGATATCCTGGACCTCCTTGGAAGTGAAAAAGTTATGTAATGGAGCTGAAAAAGATCACATACAAATTTATGTTACTTGGAGCATGGGAATGACACCAGGAAGTGAAGATAACATTTTGTTTAGCTCCTTCCTCTTCCTGTAAATCCATACATGGGTATACCAAAGCAGACAAAAATAAATATGGGAGGAGAATACATTACTTCTCAGAACATAGTTGAATGCATGACACTTGCCTTCCATTCAAAGGGCTTGGAGGTTTCTTCATCTTTGCTTTGTCATCATTGCTGTGCTTCTTTTCTTTTCCTGTGACCTCCCCATAATAAGTCTTGTTGCCAATGCTCCTAGAAAGATCAGAGATGTCAGCATGACTAATCTATAGTGAGGTTCAAAGTTGTGGCAGTAATATCTACCCATAGTGGGGAATCTTAGCATGACCAAAGTAAACATTTTTAAAACCAAGAGCTTAATTTATTTCTTAGTGAGTTATTTGGGTGTGAGCTGGTTGCTCTTTGCTTGCCCTGCTTTCTGCAGAGAATGACTGGCACCTCCAGCAACAGGTCAGCCTGTCTTCTATTTTGATTTGACTCTTTTCCTCCATTGAGATTGTGGAGAACATGGAAAAAGAAGGAGCTTCTGAGGCACCACAGGCAGAATTAGGAGGTATAACTATGCTGTGATAGTGTTGTTGAAATTTTAATTGGAAAGGTTTCTGAAGGTTAGAAGAGTTCTTCTGGTCCAAATCTGAGAAAGAGGAGGAGAAGGAAAGCACTAAAGTGTACTTAGATGGGAAATAGAAGAATGCTCTTCTACACGTACAGTGAGGGCTTGAATCTTTGTATCCTGTCCTCCAAGCATTTGTTCTGTGCTGTGAGGCCATGATAAGTCTTGGATGCAGTATACCATGTGTGTGTTTTTCAAATGAAACTATTCTAAATGCAAAAAAAAAAAAAACATTGATAGAATCGAACAGCAGACAAGCCAGTTCTTAAAATCTCAGAGACCTGTCTGTGAGATGGAAAAAATGTTCACTTAGCTGTCAGAACTACTTACGTACATGGTAAAGTTGGAGATGAAAGCTGCAGCTGGGATCTGCATTTCAAACACAGCTTCTCGTGCCTCAGATCCACTGTTCACCATCGTGCAGAACACCGTGGTGAATGCATAGCGAGAAATGATCGTGGATTTCACAGAGAATTCAGACATCCGAGGCCTAGTTTCCTGTAGATATTAAAGGTTACCCATTAACAGCAACAGCTAGGTAACTCTCCCCTTCAATTTTACACTGGGTTTAATATTTAATATGCTCAAAGAATGAACCCTTTTACAACGAGTGTTTGACTCCTTGTGAGACAGCGAGCAAGGTGAAGATTGCCTCCAAAATATCAAGTGAGATGCAAAATTTAAACTAAACACGTGACAGTATTTTTGTTCACACACGTGGTCGAAACCCACAGTCATTCTCCAGTTCTCAGGAAGGGTCTGGGCAGCATGAGATCTCTAATTTTGCCAGTGTCTATCTTGTGAAATATGCTGATAAAATCCATCTGTATCCTAAGTCGCACCCTTCAACTCTGACTATTTGAGACAGTGAGGATTAGTGCCTTCTGGCCTGGAAGAGAAGCCCAAAATATCTCCCCATTGGGTCCAGAACTGATGTCAGAGGAACTGACTCTGTACAAGAGCAGATGTAAGACCTCTTGAAAGACTGAGATCACTGTGAGTTGAGAATCATCTTAAAACTGACAATCAGATCTGTAAGTTTTGTAAACAGAAAAACTGCTGTCAGTGGAGTGGGTTGAGTCCTCCTCTGCTGAGAATCAATCCTGGAAGCCTCAGCCAATGGGTGGAAGATATTTAATAAGAAACATTGACACAGTGACATCTCGAACAAAATATTTTAAGCCTTTTAGCCCATGTTGGATTCCTTCCAGCAGAGAAGCAGCAGAGACTTCAGAGAATGACACACGATGTAGCAATGGAAGCTGAAAGCCAATTTCTGCTGCATGGGAATGTGTCCTGGGTTGGAGCATTTCTCTAGTCTAAGATGAATTTTGACAGCAACATTTCCATGGAACTTAACAGTTTTCATCCTAGAAGACTTCAGTGTATTTAACTATAAGTAGCCCATTAAAAAAAAAAATCTATCTGCTGCCTTAAACCATTGAAGTCTGAAACTTCAAAAGCAGAAGGGAGCTAAAGGGTAAAAGACATTGCAAGTAAAGAGTAACTTTGCTAAACCAAATACACCAAGAACTTATTCCAATTGAGGCGAGTAAAAAGCCCCAGCCCCATGAAACTTGTGAAGACACAAACATTCTCTTCAGCTGCACTACCAGCCTTTTTTTTTCCCAATGAAAACAATTTTCCCAAATCGGTTTAACAAAGGGAGCAATTGTTGTATGAGTAAGTATGAAACAGAAAATATTCCGCAGTAGCTGATGGCATTAGAATAGCAATAAGTGAGCATCCAAGTAACAAAACTGCTGGGCTAGTGAATTCCAGGCAAATGAAAGGATGAGGATCCATTATAAAATAAGGACAAAACTATCAACAGGTTTGAAATTAAAGCCCCATCTGCCTACACTTTCAAGGCTTGGATATGTCTCAGTTGGACCTAATTGTGAGAGAGATCTTTAACAGCTGGAGAATGTCTGACGTGCTCTGACTCCGTGTACGTCCTCCTCAGCACAGGTTCAGCTCCCATGGAGCACAGTGAAAAAAAATATCATTTTTAGTGTGACCTGGTTTACTAATTGCAGACAGCTCAATGAGACAGAATTAGACTAGAATACATCTACTTAATGCAGACGTCCACTCTGAGGCCACAAGTGGCTTTTAGTCAATCGGTGGTGACTGGGACAATATTATGCTGTTCTTAGGACTTTCCCTCACTCATAGGCATGAATTTTCAGTTTCATTACACTGAAAGCGGAGAGGATGGGGAATTATGATCCGGAGTGATGTTGCAGGCACATTTCCAGACCTAATGGGGTAATGTTCAATTCGCCCTTTTGAACTATCAACTGCCTGTGGCCTGTCAAGTGTTAAAGAGGATTTAATTGCAGAAGTAAAAGAGAAAACATTAAAATGCAGCAAATTCCTTAACATGTCTTGCATTCACTCCCATTTTCTGCATTTCCTCACAAACTGTGGGTACAAACCTGGCTTGACAGCCCAACAGCAAATACCTGAGATACACACTGGTTTTGCAGTGACATCTTGTCTTGTTAAGAAGAACGTAGCCTGTCACTGGCAGAGATCAGTAGCACATGAACCAAGAACTTTCTCTCACCCTTCTCTAATGAGTGGCTGAAGGAATTCCTACACCCAGTGTGGTATTTGTGAACACCATTCCTGTGGTTGTTCAAGAGATGTGAAGATGTGGTTCTTAGTGGTGGGCAATAATGGTGGTAGGTGGGCAGTTGGACTAGATGATCTGTGAGGTGTTATCCAGTCTTCAGGATTGTATAATTCTATTTTATATGAAGAACAACATCCTTTAGATTTTTTTTCTACCAAGTCTATCTTCTACTAGTTTCAACTGATCTCTTTCAAATCTCTGTATCCAGTTCTAATATCCTCACAGACAAATGGCAAAAACAAATGGAAAAAAAAATTACATTCAGCACTTCTTCCTCCTTGTGGTGGAAGCAGACACCGCAGAAGGGCGTCATATACAACTGAGGATGAAAGAGCCTTACGGTGCTGGAAGGGATCTGCCATTTCTTGTGTACAGAAAATATAAATGCTGGGGGCAGAGGTGGTTTCCAAACAGGTTGCTAGGTTGGGCTTGGCGGGCAGCCCAAGTTCCAGTCTGTGATTCTCACACGTTCCCCGGAGCCCTTACACAATCCACCAGTGCTTGATTCTCTGACTTACAGCTGCACAACTGCCTGTTTGTTTCCTCACTTTTTATTAAGGTCTTCAGAAGATGAGAGACAGCACAAAGGAAAAACAAAACAAAACATAACAAACCGTTTGTTTAATATTATTATTGCTGCAATTTATTATTCCTATTAAAAATAAAGCTAGGGAATGCCAAGGCAGTGGATTAGCACTTTGCTACAATAAAGGTTGGCTGGAGGCTTTTTGAAGATGTCACGGTTATTATGCTGAAGTGGGAGCTGCAAATTTTCTGCCAAACATATTACTTTATGTTTGTTTATAACATATGTTTGAAAAGACAGAAAAGAGCAGGAGATAAATGAAATTCACTCCATGTTTTTGCCTCTATCAGTTGCTTTCATCAAAACATATTGACTGCATGTCAGATTAGAAGTTGTAAACTAGTAATAAGACTGAGGACTGCTCTCCCTTAGGGTGCTGATTCCAAAGTGTCACAGAT
Organism: Cyrtonyx montezumae; assembly: GCF_038088225.1. Classification (NCBI taxonomy): domain Eukaryota; kingdom Metazoa; phylum Chordata; class Aves; order Galliformes; family Odontophoridae; genus Cyrtonyx; species Cyrtonyx montezumae. The sequence goes on along the minus strand of NW_027072034.1, from coordinate 157,452,573 downwards.
CAAAGGAGCCAGAAGCTACCAATGGCTGTTCAGTGTGTGAAATGTGTTCTTCCAGTTCTCAACTGAGAAAAGAAACCAGGAAAATAACTGGCCATGAATAGCAGTTTTACTGGCTGCCTCTGTAGCCATATTTTTAACTAAGCCATGCCAATCTCAGTGTAGCAATATAGCCAGATCACAAAATTGTAGGGGTTGGAAGGGACCTCTGGAGATCATGAAGTCCAACCCCTTTGCCAAAGCAGCTCCCTAGACCATGTTGCACAGGTAGGCGTCCAGATCTGACAAATTTTCTGTATATCTTAAAGCTTAGATTTCCCTACCAAAAAGAAGATACTGGCTTCTTTGTTCCCTCTCTTTTTCAATAAACTCTGGCCTCTGTGTATACAGAGAACAACAAATTTCAAAAGGAACTCTGTCGCTTGAAATTCATTGAGATTTCATCAGTCTCATTCATGTTCATTGCATGGTTGATGATGATAGCACTGGATGCTACCCACATTTGTGTCTGAGAAGATGGACTGGAAAGAGTTAGAAGAACTTGTACCTGTTGGATGACTCAAAATTGAGATTTCTTTTCCATAGAATCTCACCCTGCCGTCACTGACTGATACAGTTTACTCTTGGGCACATATATACACACAGAGCAAGTGTAATTCTCATGAAATATTAGACAGTGTGATACATACCAGCCTCTGCAAAAATCTGGTCTGTCTTGGAACACGACGCACAACCTGCAAAGAGATAAAGGAGTTAATGGAGCCTACTCAGCTTACAGAAAACTTGTCATTTGTTTAAATCCAGACGTGAACTTGAATGACTGATCACCCATGGCCAGGTTCAAATGTTCCTCTGGTTAAAACTAAAACCTAAACCTCTTCTCTACCAGCACATCCATTCATCAAAGCTGAGCCATGGAATGCAGTTCTCATGAGTGAGAAGGTACTGTGTGTTTTGCAAATGCTACCTGTCCAGAGGATCTCTATTTAAAGGCAGGGACATCAGCCCTAGCTGTCAGTACTGTGTCTTCATCCTCAAGCATGTTCTCTGATGGCTTCCTATGGAGGTACACAAAGGCTCTGTACCACTGTTTTTCCAGTTGCATGGTATGCGATGCATGATCAGCTCTGCTAAATGGTTTCCCAGGAAAATAATGTCCATCTGTTTTTATGTTGGACATTATAAATGCACTGTTTTTATTAGAATTTTCCCAGCCCACATCCTCTAGTCTCTGTTAGGAAGAGAAGGCTGGAAGTTAACTGCAGGTCAGATGAACTGACTTCCTATGTGAGATATGGCTGTCAACACAAAGTTGGGCACCCTTCCTTCAATCCTTTCTGCCTTAGGATCTCAGGAGGCCCAGCAATTAATCAGACCAGAGCAGTGCAAACTAAGGCCTGCACTAGTTTCATTTGCTTATCAAATGACATTCTGAGCCCACTTAAGTCATCAGATAAAAGCCAAAGCCTGTTCCTCATCCTTACTTGGGGATTTCATTATTAAGCAAAGTGTCACCTATGGCAATGCAGTCATACTCATTTCATCACCCTTCATAACAGCCCCTCTGACTTTTTTCCCACATATGGTGTAAGTCTTGGCTTAACAACATGTCCAAATCCAATCCCTCCTCAAAACAGAGAGTACGAGCCTCTTGTCAATGAGGAACAATAAGAGAAACCAAGTGACTTTCTAAAATGTCAATGAAACTCTAGAGAATAGAAGAATGAAGTGATAATATTTTACCTGATTTGACCTTTCTATTGATTTGCAACAAAAAAACAAAGTTACTCCTTGCCAAATATATATTTTTTCTGTTTATTCATGCATTCCAAATCTCATAAAAACCCAGTAAATAAATTAAACAGTCTCCTCTGTTAGAATCTTCTTTTTCTTCTTTATTTTAGCCAACATCTTGTAAAATTAGAAACTAGGAAAAGCATCCCCCTTGGGAAATTCTAGAGGAGGGAGGAGGAGAGGAGAGGAGAGGAGAGGAGAGGAGAGGAGAGGAGAGGAGAGGAGAGGAGAGGAGAGGAGAGGAGAGGAGAGGAGAGGAGAGGAGAGGAGAGGAGAGGAGAGGAGAGGAGAGGAGAGGAGAGGAGAGGAGAGGAGAGGAGAGGAGAGGAGAGGAGAGGAGAGGAGAGGAGAGGAGAGGAGAGGAGAGGAGAGGAGAGGAGAGGAGAGGAGAGGAGAGGAGAGGAGAGGAGAGGAGAGGAGAGGAGAGGAGAGGAGAGGAGAGGAGAGGAGAGGAGAGGAGAGGAGAGGAGAGGAGAGGAGAGGAGAGGAGAGGAGAGGAGAGGAGAGGAGAGGAGAGGAGAGGAGAGGAGAATGATGCGATTCTACGAGAAAGATAGCTTCTGAAGTCTTGGGAACAACTGGCAGATAGAGGTCAGTAGCTAAGTTCTGTTGGTTAGGACTTCATGACTACTGCCAAAGCACTGCTGTAGGGTTTATGACACCAATCAGTCAGTCAGAGTATTTTTAAAACACCCTACTTCACTAACATCATCTAATGGAACAATTTCCAACTTTCCGTCAAATCTTCAGCTTTAAAGTCTTCCACTTCTGAAGCACTCATTGAAGCACTCATTAAAGCCCAATAATTGCTAGTAGGGACTCCTTTGCTGCTGACAACTTATCATGGCATACAAAGAATAAGCTAGGCAGTAGCAACCCAACTACCACTGAAGACCTGACCAGTTCTGCCTCTAGTGCAATGGCAATAAACAGTGATCTTGTCATCTGCCCTAGCTTCCCAACAATTTTCCCCATAAGCAGATGAACGAGTGCTCCCAGATACTAGCTTGTACAGCTGGGTGTGCAAGACAGTCCTGTTTTGTTGCTAATTTTCCCAGCAAGAAATATGTGTCCAGCAAAAAAAAAGTTGAGATCCTCCCAGTGGAGAAAGATAAACACTCTTGATGCTTCCCATGCTAGTATGAGAGGAATGGACAGCTGAATGCCTAATTCTAAGACAGGTACAGATACACATTCAAAGTTTCAGCCTTCCCGTATGTGACAGAAGATGCCAAATACAGACATCTAGTGATGTATACGGCACTCTAGAGTATCCCCCTTGGTGACCAGCAGGATCCATAGAGCCTGCATCACATCTGTAAGTCTTAGATACTACAGAGCTTCTCAGATCTGTCGAATTTAGGTAACTGCCTATTTAGGTAACTTATGAAAAGTCACCCATGATATCCACTACAGACCTGAAGGATGTGAGCACAGATTTGACATTCAGTTTTTTAAACCACAGCCTCCCAAACTACCACTGAGATGTTATTCTTAACTTGCAAAAAGTTCATTGCCCTTTTGGGCCCATTTCACCAAAACATCTAAGCTGCACAGCGGCAAAATACAACTGTCCTCGCTTGGGGAATTTATTTATTTTTTCTCCCCTGGTCAAGAGGCATTTTACAAGCTGAAATACACGGAAATTTCATTTCATCCAGTTTCAGTTAACTATCAAGTACAGTAAAATCGAGACCATAGGACAGGGCAGAAAAACCCTCCTCCGAGCCTGAAATACTCTGAATTACTCAGACTGGCGCAATTCCAGGGGGCTGCATTAACTCTCTTGTCCCTCAGCACATGCTTTTTAACACAGCTACCAGGATGCCAGCTTTCCAGAGGCAGTAAGACTGTGTCCCTTGGCAGCACAGGAGGGTGCTGGGGCTTTACCTCAAAGTACTGCCTGAGCACTCAGCTGTGGGGACAGCCGAGAGGTGTGCTGCACAGATAGGTGCAAGAAATTCACTTTTAGCAGCCTGCTGTGCATGTTAATGCCAAGCCCTGAAGAAAGTGACAGCAAACGAGTGACAAATTCAGCACATTTTTCACACTGTCATTTCTCTCTCACCACAGGGGCCGTCCAGGCAGTTTGTTCACCTGACAGCGCTTGACACACACCAATCCGACAGCTCTCCACCTGGCTGCTTTCAATTAATCCATGCCAATTAACAGGGCACGAGCCACCAGATGTCCCCAAATAACAACTGTCTTAACACCTACTTGCTCCACAACGCTGTAGTCTGCCATCAGCTTCTCCTCCAGGTACCTCGCCATCAGCTCCGAGTCGGGCTGCCCCAGGGCAACAGGGAAGCAGCAGCAGAGCCATAGCCAAAGGATCATGGTGGAGGGGCAGCAGGTAAAAGGAAAGCCCCGCTGCCTCCACTGCTGTTTGTGCTGCTTGTGCTGTGAGGAGGCTGACAGGAGGCGAGCCGATCCACCCTCTTCTCCTCCTTCCTAGCTCGGGACCGGCCCCTTTTCCACTCAGGGTTTCTCTGCCTGCCAGGGTTTTCTATCCTGCAGTCAGTTCCTCTCAGTCGGAGATTACAGGCACAATCTCCATGCCCTTCTCAGTGCTGCCCTCATCCCCCATCTCACCTCCAGTGGGCAGAGTGGGGGTCCCTGAGGTGCTGCCGCATGTCCTCATGCCACCCCAAGCATAGGGACAGTTGAGGAGGTTTCAAGAAACACGGGAGACGTGGCATTGAGGGCATGGTGGGGATGGCTTGATGGTTGGACAAGATGATCTTGTAAGTCTTCTCCAACCTTAATGATTCTGTGATTTCAGTGGCACAACACCCCAACCCTGCTGTGGCTCTGTGTGAAGTGCCACTTTTTTTTGCTGGGGCAGGACTTAAAATGGCTGCTGCCACAGCACACTCTCTGAGGTGCTGGTGGCAGCTGAAAGAGCCTCGATGTGTCTTATGCCGTTATGCCAGGCAGCCCTCAGTGACTTATGCCACAGTTTGTATATAAAAACATTCTTCTGCCCACCCTTTCGGGAGTGCGATCCAAGCACATACTTGAAGATTTGCCCAGGAGGAGTACAACTGTACATTTTCACCCTCTCTAAAGGGATTTTTATGTACCCTCTTCCCCTCCAGCCTCTACCGAAGAGGCAGTAGGGCGCTGAGGGAGGTACAGGCGAAGCACACCGTGAGGGCAGCCATGAGATGAGCTGAGCCCCACGTCACTGAGCCCATGGCATCCTCCTCCTTCTTGGTGCCAGGATCTCTGGTTGGTTGGTGAAAGCAGCCCCAGGGCCTGGTTTCCCATCGCAGGGCAGGGTTCTCTCCGCACCCTCACTTTGGCCCCCTGCCTGCTGCCTCGCCGCGGGCTGCCCAGGAAAGCTGTCAGCATGGTGTCAGCCTGGCACCTTATCTTGGCACCATCGTGCCCCAGAGCTGTGCTTTCATCCCTCTCTCTCATTGTCTCGTTGGTAGTTTCTCAGCACCAGCAGACCCCATTTTCCTCTCTTTTCTTTCACACACACAGTCCTTTCAAGATTCAGACCATTGTGTTCTCACTTTCCAGCTCTAGGACATCAGAGACTGAGGCCATTTTGCTTCTGCTCCAGTCCATGACAGTGGAAGTCCAGTGGGTGTCTCAGTAACAGAGGCTTGGCACCTTTCTTTGGTGAGGCCACACCTCAGTACTATGCTCAGTTCTGGGCCCCTCTCCACAAGAAGCTCTGGAGCGCGTCCGGAGAAGAGCAATGAAGCTGTGATGGGTCCGGAGCACAACTTTATGGGGAGTGGCTGAGGGAGCTGGGATTGCTCAGCATGGAGAAGAGAAGGCCCAGGGGAGACCTTATCGCTCTCTCTATCTCCCTTCAAGGAGGCAGCAGCAAGGTGAGAATTGGTTTCTTCTCCCAGGTAACAGCGATACAATGAGAGGGAAGGGCCTCAAGTTGTGCCAGGGAAAATTCAGGTTCGATATTAGGAAAGAACTGTATTCAAAAGGAGTGGTTAGGCACTGGAACAGGATGCTCAGGGAGGTGGGGGAATCAGCGTCCCTGGAGGTGTTCAAGAATCGTGGAGGTGTGGCACTGAGGGCATGGTGGGGTCGGGTTGACAGTTCAACTAGATGATCTTTTCCAGCCTTAATGATTCTGTGATTATCATGATATTACCAGCCTGATGCCAAAATGTCCTTCCAGCCCTTTCAGGCAGTATAAACACACTGCTGAGTCACTGGAATCCAGAAGTTTCTCCTTCTAGAGTTTCCCCTGAAACACACATGCACCTATCTGAAAGCATACGTCCTCTGAGAACATATATCCTGTGAACCTTCTATCCTTAAAATCCCTCATGTAATTGAAGAGCAGGAAGGTGTATAGACCCCATTCAGAAGGGATGAGGGGAGCTGGAGGTGGGCTAAAGGGAAGGAACAACAGTGACAATCCCTTTGAAGCTCCTCTTTAGCACATTGGTATGCACACAGCACAGAGGTAAGGAAAAATACATTACCCCAGGATGGCTAGCAAGCTTTAGGCTGGCACCATACTGTGTTCAAGAAACCAAAACTATGAGACCTTCTGTGAGAATCAGAAAAACAACTGAAGTAATTTGCATCTGGAATTCAGCTTATTTCAGCTTCTTCATCTCTTATCCAGCTCAGACATGGAAGAGCTGTGCTCAGGAGTAGGGTGAGAAGCAGGACTGTAGCATCTTGTGGCCTCACTGCTAACATTAGGGATGTTCCTAAGTCTCTCCTCTCCAAGTTTCACTGACCAGGAAATGTTAACATCCATCAATAGCTTATGCTGGGCACGTCTGATGAAAGGGAGAAGTTCAGAACAAAACAAAGCTATAGAGCAGGCATGGGGTAACCAACTGGCATGAGAGAATGAGCTGGGAAAAACACTGCCCTTCCCATAATGAAGCAGCCAGTTCTGCTCAGGCTCTCAGTAAGTGCACATAAGGATGCAGCACATAACTAAATAGGCCAAGGTGTGTTTTGTTAATCATGGTTCAGATGCTGTTAGGTTTGCACATGAATATTAAGCCCGAGGTCTTAATTGCTCACATTATCCCTTCTTCCCCCTCTGGAATATGATCTCCTGATTTTGGGAGGGAATGTGAAAGTCACTGTTCCAGGGATACTGTTGGCGATAGAGATAAGCAATTACTCATGTGTGCCTGTTTGCATTAGACCTATTTGATGCTGACTTTTGCCAGCTTAGCAAGATGAACAGCTGTTCTTTGGGTTGGACCTCAGCAAATTAAATCACCTGGCATACCTCCAGACACCACATTCAGAGGCAGTGGGGAAAAATACAACCTGGCAGGTGAGCTTCGATGCACAGTTCACCTGTGATGGATCATGTTATGTCAAGGAATCTCTCTGTGTTGACATACAAACACACATACCTCGGTGTTGCTCTGCCTTCACACGGTGCATCTCCATTTTTGCACACAGTGGCCATAGATAGGACTAGTCTTCCTCACTGTCACCATACCATCAGTTAAATTAATTCTGTAGGAAGTCGCTGAAGTTATAGAAAACATTGGTGCCTTTTAGTTCAAGAGAAGGGATAATCCAGGCTCCAGACTGAAGCTGAGGGAACCAGATCAGAGGCACATTTTGTCATTAGCCCTGTGCTTTGATGCACAGATTCATGGATGAAAGATTTGCAATTCTTATTTCTTCAGACAGAAGAATGGGACATCCGACACCCAACTCATACATTAAATGCCCAACTAGAAGTGTGCAACCGTGGAACTAAAACTATGTGAAGTATTAGTAAACCACAGTTTATTGACAATCAAAGCCAGCAACTTGATCGAGCAATTGTGAAGAGTCACAGAGGATTACACAAACAGAAGGTTGGATATTAGAAAAAATTTCTTCTCAGAGTGATAAGGTATCGGAGCAGGCTGCCCAGGGAGGTGGTGGAGTCATTGTCCATGAAGGTGCTTAAGAAAAGGGTAGATCAGGCATCGAGGGATATGGTCTAGAGTGGGCACAGGCTTGGGCTGATGCTTGGACTAGATGATCTTACTGGTCTTTCCAACCTTAATGATTCTATGATTCTATAACACAGGCGTCCAAAGTTAGAAATAGTTAAGGAGAAATTTGGAGTATTACATTAAATATTTTCTTTCAATTCTTAATCAGTCAAGGAAACACCCTCCTCTGAAACATCTGGATAGAACCTGGTGGCGCCTACTTCTGATCCAGTCTGGGAGGTGCCTGTGTTCCAGGTAGGACTTTTCTGGTGACACAGTGGCTGCTGTTCTCCCATTGCCATTAGCTGTGTGTACTATGGCCCAGATGAAAATTCAGAACTTCAAAATCTGGTATTACTCTGATCTGGGATGAAAATTTTAAAGATGCCAAAGTGCCTGCCAAAGGGCCTCAGTACAGGGGAAATATGAGTCTGCCTGGAGTGCTGCTGTGAAACCCTCTTTGAAAAGGTCATCCGGGCAGAAAAGCAACTTGCTGGGTGGTTTGGAATAATAATGCAAAAAGAAAAAAGCTGAAACAAGAAGCAAGACCGTTGTACATGTCTGCAATATCATTTCCCAGAATGGCAGATGAGTAGGGAGGTTAATGTCAGCAGCACCTCATGTTTGTGTGTTGCCTTTCAGGTATGCTTTTCTTACCTGGGCCACTGGATATTTTCAGATATGAAATTCAGTTAGGGAAGGGGAAACTGACTATCTCGTAAGAGAGAGAAATTGACAGCATTCCTTCCTTGTTGCAAGCCAAGTTAACACAATTTAATTATTCTGAGGAACTTCTCAGTGGTAGCTCCAAATGCTTCAATGGGAACAGCGCATGAAAACTTATTTCCAGAGGATCTTTGGCCATGGAGCTGGCAGCTGACACATACTGAGAATTGCCTCATCTGCCACATCTGCCTGGGATCCCATTCTCCCCAATAAATGCTGGGGAAGTCCACCTATTCCAAGAGTAAATGGTAGGGCTTAGGAATTGCTCTGAGCTGAGCCTCCTTGGCACTTGTTTCTCACATACTTTTTTTTTTTTTTGTATTTTTGCCTTCAGATATTTTGGGTTTTTGAACTCTTTTGGGCGGCATATTTAAGCACTTCATGCCATCTAGTGGTCACACGGTTTTCCAGCGTTGTTATTTTTACCTAAAAAGTAATTAAGCTCCACTTGGTGGTAATGGGAGGAATGAAATGAAGCATTAGCAAATTAATATTTTAATAAAATTCTGCTCCTTAGGACTACTTCATCTCTTCAGTGCATCAGTAATTAGCTTCCAGGTCTAGGGTCCTGGATACTGCTTTTCCTGCAATCCTGAATAGGCCCTGCCATAGTCACATAGGCTCTGACTGCAATTGTGGAGATGTTCCTCAGCTGTCTTTAAGGGAAGTAACTTAAATACCACCGAAGTACCATATAAGCACACAGTTCTGAGCAGAAAAGAGTCTGAGTTAGCACCGAGTCCAAGCTCTATTTGTTTAGCCCTTGACTACTTGATTTAAACCCAACATGGATGTTTTATGTATCACTCAGCTATAAGCCAACCTTCTTCTGAAGCAGTATGCATGAGATCTCAATGTTGAGGATCTCCTCTGCTCAGAAAGCCTATGAAGCACATGAATTCAGAGCAGCTTATTCCAGAGGGTAGGAATCTTATGACAATACGTTGACATGTCCAGAGCTGGTGTTCCATCTGAACTCTGACTGGGCTCTCAGTATTGTACGTAGCATGAATTAGGCCCAGCATGGGCAGTATTTATCCCATTTTATGGTGGAATCAGATAATCAAACTGTCAGGCACAATGTGGTCAGGAAAATCTGTTTCTTTACGTGGACTACAAAGGGACACAAAGACCTACAACAGGGCATTCCCATCCATCATTACACTACGTACTGAGAAAGCCTGATCCTGTCCTTCCCATTTGCCTCTGGATGTCTTCCCTTGATTCATGCACATCAATTCCCCTCACCTCCATGAAAAGACACAACACAGGAGACAACCTGCAGTGATGTCGAGCAGGAGAGGACTGCCCAGATCATGCTGTTTTGGCCTGAGGAATGCAAAACTGCCTAATGAGCAACTTCTGAGACCAGAAACTGTCTTTTCAAGAGAAGCAGCGTTGCAGACTCTACACATGCATCTCTGAGAGATTTAGGGATCAAGTAATAAACACTTCCATGGCAGCGGGTTGAAAGGCTGAAATTATGCTTGATTTCCTTGTAAATCTCTGAATGCACTTTCAGGTCTCAACCTGACAAGTGGTCTGTTGTAAAGATGGTGGGAGGAAGGAAAGATGTGTAATCACCAACTGATGCTGCAGAAAATTTTTACCAAAACATCAAAATGTGACATAGCATAGTGTATGGTGACAGAATACTGTAGGTACACTATACTATACTGTGCTATACTATACTGTAAGATATTATACTGTACTATCTATGCTGTACTATGCTGAACTACATTAGAGTCTGCTGTTCTGTCCCTGGATCCACGTAGTAATTCAATCTTACCCAGTGGGATTACTTAGATGTCTGCAAATTTCCTTTCTTTCCAAAAGAGTGAGTGAGGTATGCCAAGTCCTTATGCCAAAAAACCCCTTCCTCTCTTTCTTCCCCATTTTGACTTTATGGCTTGATTTATTCCATTTCTTTAAGTAACCAGAGAGGCAGAGAGGCCAAGACAGTTTCAAAAAACACAGGAGCTTTACAACATGCTTTTGAAAATATCATCAGATGCTTTATGATGACTAACTTCAATAAACCAGAGCTATCCTACCAGCAGCTATGATATTTCCCAGTCGGAGAGGAAAAAGGGTATTTGTGTGGGTCAGGATCCAGCCCAAAGGTCTCTGCCAACCACTGTGAGATGGCTGGATGGAAGAGTCCTTTAAGAAGCAAAATACTGCTGCCTCCATCACCCTGAGAGCCACGCTCCACCTCATTTACTATAAACAAACAGTCTGGGAGTGAGTTCTTGCTTTGATCCTTCCAAGTCCTGGATATCCAAGGTCTGTGCCTAGCAGGAAATTAGTCAAACATCATGGGAACCTACAAAAGCAAGAGATGAGCCTATCCAAGCCTGAGATGTTATCGAAGGCAGAGCCAAGTGAAGACACTGTTTGGATAACCCTTGCTCGGACACCACAGCTCTGACTTACTTTGCAAGGCAAATATTTACCTATGCCCTAAACAAAGTCAGTGTTTCAAAACTTGGTGCAAAATGCTACATAACCCCCATCAGTTTCCTTGAACTTGTCTCAGGGAAGGAAAGATCTTGTGTCCAGTCCCCGAGCTGGCTGTTCCCAGAAGGCAAGCAGGAGGAAAATGAAGTGTCTGATCTACTTCATGGTTTTGTTCCTCATTTCTGAAGTAGGAAGCTTTGATCTTGTCATCGATGGAATCCCAGATGTGAGTATTTCCACCACGGCCCAGGGCTGCTGTCCTTGCTGAAGTCCAGATTGGTGCTGTAACTGGCTTCTGTGAGAGCAGGACTGGGTCAGTGCTTTGTGTTCTGCTTATGTAGTACAGTTTCTCTTCTTCTTTGAGCTGAAATAGAATTGTTTAATTTGGTTTGCACCAAATTTCACCAAATGGTTTTCACCATTACTTTTTAATATTATTAAAGCTGGGATAAAATGAGCATTTCCAATTTCTTTTCAGATGGGATTTGTATTATTAACTCAGCTTTGCTTTTGCTGGTGATTTTAGCTTTTACATATTCAGCTAGGCTTCTACAGTCAGACTTGCAGTGTTTTAGATTCCATTCCCCAGATTAAGAAGAAACTCAGAACCTACATGTCTGTTCACGTGCCTTTTTGAATGGGGTCTTCTATGTGAACCACCATGAATTTCAGAGAAGTTTCATGTGAACTCAGATTACTGTTAACAGGAATTCAAGAACAAAGTTAAGATCCTATTGACTGTACATTCCTTGGCTTGAGGATGAGATAACTTATAGAAAAAAAACAACAACATGATTTTTAGGATGATATGATAATAAAAAGAGGTTTCTTTATAGTTTTGATTCAGAAGTTAAAATTTAAAGGCCTCAACCCAAGTGAGCTAGTATTTGAGCGTCTACACACATTTCCACGTGAATTAGAAACTGCTTGAAATTCAAATTTGCATCTTTAGTTGCAATCTTTCAGCTAAGTCAGTATGAATCATGAGAAGCTTTCTTTTCTTTTGCAAGGCTAACAGAAAGAACCAATGAGAGGGGTATTCTTTTTTTCTTTCTTCTTACAGCACCTTTCATGACATAGTGAGATTTTTATTCTGTGTTCTTGATTCTCATCAAAAATAGTCCAGAAAAATATTTCTGTGCTTCTCTGCAACCACAGTTATCATATCATGTTAGCATCAATGTGCTTAAGCAATTTAAGTTTATTTTGTGCAAACCTTTGTGTGTACGGTATCATTGAAGTTGGAGAGCAACTCATGAACCTTGACTTCTTAACTGCCATAAATAAAACTGCTAACAAACACAGAAGAATTTTGCTGTGGTATAAGAAGCCCATTTCTAATTTAGTCTGTGCAGATATGCACTTGGAAAAGATCTGATGTTCCTCTGTGTCATTTGGATACATTTAGTTTCCAAACATGAGACTGGAGATAATTTCTACTGGTTTGAGCAGAAATTCTCTGAACTTGATGGTTTAGGTGAGATCAATATCTGAAATGCCTGTGTTATCATACATTGACACATCCTGATGACCACCTGCCTCTTGCTTGTTATGGGCATTTCAGTCCATTAAATATTTCTTGTTTTGGAAGGAAAGGTTGTAAAATGATGGTAAAAGTCATGATGTTAAGAGTATATAGAGCTGGTTGTCCACAGAGGAAAACAGAATGTGTGAATACACAGGAGTTTGGTCTGAGGTGGTTCTCTACTCCACGCTGGTATATGGGGACATAAATTCCTTTTGGAAATGTATGAGAGTGCTAATCAGCAACAATTCAAGTGATAATCTAACTGCAAGACAGCAGCAGCAATCTTTGTTTCCTCCTCTTTCTCTTTTAGGAAGTGGAAAATCTGATTGACGTGGAAATTGATGGATTTCCTTCAAGCTCCAGGACAAGAAATGGCAGGTACCAGGTACAGTACCCTGCAATGCTTTGAGAAAAGAAAAACAAGAATCCCTGGGGGCTCCCCCCAGGCATTTAGTTCCATTTCAAGGGTTGTGAATGTGCAATCAGGTGGGACCAGCAGATCCTTGAATACATTGAGACCTTCACGAATCTAGTTGGGATAACTGATGCTACCCTTTCTGTAGCACCTAGCACAAGGCCTTGTTTCGTGTCTGACTTCCTAAGGTAGAACCTAACTTAGATGCCAAACAATGGATATACTTGTCTGTCTCATTTTGTCTGGGGGTCTGAAAAATAAATGAAAAAGAAGAACTTCTGACACTGGCAATGTATGTTGAAATTCTCTAGACCTGCAGATAGTCCACTCATTCATATCTAGTTCAGGTCAAAAGGGTGCAGCACAATGTAACACGGGAAATTAACTGGGGAAGTCCTGAGACCAGAGAAGAAAATTAATTTCCAGAGTGCTGATGTGTTGCAGATAATTGTACACTGTCAGCTTCTGAAACAGAAGCATTTAAAGCGACATTGCAAGTTTTTTGTGTGTTTTACAAAGTAGTAATTAATAGTAATAGCAATAGCAATAGCAATAGCAATAGCAATAGCAATAGTAATAGTAATAGTAATAGTAATAGTAATAGTAATAGTAATAGCGATAGTAATAGCGATAGTAATGAAGTCAGTTGTTTGAAGATGTTGATTTTTATTACACTGAATAAGAGAAATATTGTTCAGAGTGGATCTCATCTTCCATCAAAACTCTGGTGTTGCCTTTCTTGAGCTTGTTCAGTATAGTGAAAAACAAAAGATTGTCTTGAGTAAAGTTGGATTTCCCAGCATCTTTGAAGTTAAGAACAGGCAACTATGATTCATCTTTATCCTAAGGTGTTGGGTTTTTTTCTTCTCAAATGGGCCTCACACGGAGTCTAATTGTGGCTTATTGACACCTGAAGATCCTATTACACTGCCAAAAAGATGGAATATTTAAACATAAATATGAATCAGGCCAGTTCACATTTTGCCAGATTAGTATTTAAATAATCTAATGACTGTTCCAAGCAGAATTTTTCACTTCTTCAGGACATCATTGCTTTCCAACATATCTCTATTAACATATGGATTATGTTGTCTCTGTTCTCCAATTTTCTGGATACATAGTGATATAGACAAATGCATATAGCAGTGCAACTGTACTTGTGGTTCCTATTATACTAGATGATATATTCTATTCCCATTTATTACCCATACATTACTTATCAAATTTATCTTTGCAAATCAATAGAGTGAAGATCTCAGAATGACTTAGCCCTGTGTTAGTTGAGTCGCAATAAAAGGTTAATAAATGAGGTGAAAATAAAGCCAGAATATCTTAAGACGACAACATCTTGACCAAGAGCAGGCACACAGTTACTTACTGTCACACACTTTTGTTTTAGCACTACGTTTGTGCTCTGACTTTAGGGTGATCCTGTGTGGAACCACAAATTGGACTCAGTGATCCTTATAGATCCCATCCAACACGGGATATTCTGTGATTTTATGGTTTTCCTACAGCTAACTCATTAGGTCATTGGCAACAAGCCAACAAAACTCTTCTGCAGAACGTGCTGATTAGCTGTAAAGACAAATAATTGCCTTCTCTGTACTAATTGAGATATTTTAGTGAGAAAAAAAATTGACACTGAGAGATTCCAAAAACACTGTGCCTCAGGTGTGCAAATGGTCCTTGACGCCACAGATACAGAGTGGCCCATGGAGTGCAGGTAACCTTATGAACCTCTATTGAGACCATATCCCTGAGACAGTTCCTGAAGCACTTCTTTTCTGCAGCCCAACCCACACTGTGCTACTCATTAGAAGTTTCACAAGATATTGCATCTGTGCAGCACAACCATCAGCAGATCTGGATGTGGCTTAAAAGAAAGGATCAGCCACAAGTTTTCCTGCTAGAAATAGCACATCTCACATGCCACAGAAGTCTCTTAAAGGCCCATGTTTTCAATAACCACACCAACACTCAAACATAAAGTGTAATTATTTACAGCTCTGTCCACTTGACCTGTTGGAATAATTAATCTCTGCAACCTTTGGGATCCCAGGGGGATGGTTGGGCCAACCCATGTCTGACCAGTAACAGCAGTGGTGGGAGTCACTGGACATGCAAGCAATAACTCAGTGTCTCCATCAGGACCTCCCTCTGCCTTCACAAAAACAGTCAGGAAGGAAACCCAGGCATCCTGAAAGCTTTTTGCACTGTTTATACAGTGAGCTGGAAACCCAGTCCCTCACTGGGAAGCAGAAAAGTACTACAATAAATAAAGAAAAAATTCCTTTGTGCTAAGGTCTTGGTCTTAGTCTTTTCAAACCTCATTTGATGTTCATTTAATTTGTGTTCATAGTTTTAATGTTCCCCACCCTAAGGGTATGCCTGAGGACAAAAGTCATTCTTCACAGTCTGATTGTTCATCAGATGTGAAGGGCTCAGTTCACTGTACAGTTATATTTGTAGAGTTTCGTGATGGGCTCTGCAAGGATCAATCCATCATGCTTTGCAGGGGGTAAATACAGTGCCATAAACTTCCAGGTCCTGAAATCCCAGTCTGGATGCTTCACCTGGAACCTGTACAGCTGTGAAATAAAACCTCAGTTTGTTCTCAGTGAGATGGAAATCCTGCAGTCTGTCTCACTTCAAAGAATCCTTAAAATCCCTTCATTGAAATCAAACAAAATTACTGAATGTACAGCATGTCTTATATGCACCATTTGACTAAAATCAGTTGATGTAAGCAACTGGGTTTGGGTCCTTTAAGTGCTACTTACATCTGAGATAGGATTGGTCTGGTTTTGTACATATTTATAATTTATCCATCAGAATGTGAAGTAGCCTCCCTAGGCTCCCAGTCATCATTGGTGGAGTTGAAGAGTTTCATGTTGTGGTATATAGCAGTGTGTGAAGTAGTTCAGGGAGCCTATAACATCATAAAAATGTGAGAGCTATCAGAGCCTCGTGTCCTTCTAAAGACCCAGCTGAAGGCAAGACCATCATCTTCACAGCCTTCCTTTGGACACTTTCTAATAGTTTTATGTATACTGTGGCATATGAATTACACCCAGAGCTCAAGCTGAGGCCACACAATGTAGAGCAGAGGGAACAATCCCTTCCATCTCCCAGCTGGCAGTGCTGGGCCTGGTGCAACCCAGGGTATGGTTTGTGAACAGTCAGCGTGGTTTAGGGCATGACTCATCCAACCAAATGGAGGTATCTATTTCCAGATGACAGGAATCACTCCATTGACTCTGAAGAGCTGAGGTTGCACGGTTGTGACAAGCTGTAGAGCAGTTGTAGACAGCTGTATTAGGCAATCACATCTCCTCCTACAATCAGGGGAGCCAAATCCCACCCCAGGGATAGACTTGTGAGTTTCAGAGAATTAAGTAGAATATTTCAAATGGCCACAAGATGTCCCCACCTTTTCATAAAAATTTCCAAGTGTAACTACTTGTATGGCAGGAAATAAACCACTGATGAGCATTGATTCAGCTCATCTAAGCCGTGTGTACATAATTAAAACTGCATCTATGAAAGTGTACACATGCAATATCACTTATACAAGAGTTACATATGCATATTGCATAAAACATACTGATTCAATTCAGTAAAATAACACAGAAAGAATCTGCTAAGTCTGAGAACTGAATTCTGATCATTTGGGAAAGCAGCTTTTAGATAATTACCACTGATCTCTCAAAACACAATCCATGCTGCTAGTTTTGCTGAAATACTTTCTCCATATTTTTCTTTTCTAGAGAAGCACATCCGACTGGGGGTATGTTGGAGATCTGGTGAGTTTTTTTCCCTCCTCTGTGGAGAAAAATATTGAACAAAGTGATTTTGTAGTTAACCATTTTTTGGAAATCAATTCTTCTGTTTGTTCAGTCCCTTGTTTTTACTGCTGGTTGGGTATTAACCTAATTTCTTTAAACAGCCGACTGTTTGCACAGTGCTGTTTATACAACTGCTCTTCTGGGGAGAAGAGTATGGTAAATATGAAGAAATAAGCAACAAAAGTGATTAGGCAAAGGCAATATCTTAATATACCAGTTTAATACAGTTCTACAACTGCTATGATTTAACCATTTACAGTTCTAGGGCAGTATTCAATGTTTCAGGTCTTTTTAATTAGGGCCTTTATTGAAAAGAGTAGCTCCTTTCTCCTCAGTATGTGATGTTGAGGATTGCTACATAACCCTTCTATGCTAGATTATACCAGTAGAGGCTTTCCAAGCACTGATAACCTGGTGTAAAGGAAAGCATTCCAGTTTAATAACTTCTCTCTTTCAGATGAAATGTTATAATGAACTATATGTAGCCTACCACAGTACAGGTAAAATATGGAAGTGCCTTGAAATGGAGTTCATGATCCACCTGGCTGCCCTATTATAATAAAAAGTGGTCAAAAAAAAGGGTGCTGAGGTTATAAAAGGAGCTGAAATCACTAGGGCAATTTTCTAGCTATATCCTGAATTTATAGAGTCATTTTGTCAATTACAGGTGGAGGATGATGACAAGATAGGTCTTTACAGCTACAAAGTTCAATCCACTATAACATCACGGCTGGCCAACACAATGATCCAAGCCAAAATGGTGAATAATGCAAAACGGTCCCAGCACATAGTGTTTGATGTACAAGTTCCCAAAGGAGCTTTTATTGACAACTTTACCATGTAAGTAGTGGGCAGATATCAGCCTCGTGCTCTGGCAGGTTCAATAATAAGGGTGAATGTAGTGGGAGATTGGAATTCTTAAGAACAAGACACTTCCTATCATTTTCCAGCTTCAGTGTAATTTGAGTGTGCTTTCTCAACGAAAAAAAGAAGGCTTATGTCATTATATTATCTGTCTGTCCATCCCTTTGTCCCTAGTAATCAATGGAACATCAGCCAATGCCAACAAAAACTGACAAAAGGACAGGAGTCTCAAACAAACCACTTGTCTTTGGCAAATTGACACCAGATCACAGGAGAGAGACCCAAATAAGAGCCCTCGCTGAACAGCTATTTTCAGAGAGGCAGCATCCAGCTCACTGGTCATCAGACATGAATTGATCCATGTTTCAAAATGGCCATGACATGAGTAACTCCTTGTCTTGCCTAAAGCCCTGGGAAGTGTGAAGAAGGTGGAGAAGAGTGGTTTCTCCTCAGAATACAAGAGTGCCAGCTATGTGAAATAAAGAAGCAGCTAGGGGAAAAGATGAAGATCTGCTGGAAAACAAGCTTCATTCATTTGGTGTTAAACAAGAACTTTATGTTGTTGTTGTTGTTTTTTCCCACTGGGTTATAAAGGAATTAGATTTGACTGGGCTTTTTTAAAGTAAAATAATTATTACTGATTATGAAGTTTTTTTCTTTTGCAAATGGGCTGTCTTCTCTGTCCTAGGGATGTCAATGGTATAACATTTACCAGCTCAATTCGAGAAAAGTCTGAAGCCAGAAGAATGTACTCCCAAGCAAAAGCCAAAGGCAAAGCTGCTGGAATAGTGAGGTATAAGGATTTTGGTGTATGGATACTGCACTGAATTTATTCACAGGAGGACTGAGCTGACCCATCCCAGGAGGGGAGATATGACATGAGATCCTAGTAAGAAAAACGGGTTGGAAAAACAGGTTTTGCTTACTTACAGCAAATTTGATATTTAACTGTCAGGGACTTAACTTGTACTTCTGTTTTCAGCTCGATAAAACATACTGTGCTGACAGATAACTGCAGCTTGCTGGTATAGATCATGGTTAGAACTGGATTCGGGAAATGTATAAATCTAAAAATAATGCAAAGAAGCTCTCATTTTGCTTGTATTTTCTCAAAATAACTCCACAGCTAACTTTTCAGGAGCAATGCCTTGGATATGGAAAACTTCAAAACTGAAGTGAATGTGCCCCCAGGAACAAGGATCCAGTTTGAACTTCACTACCAGGAAATGATTCGAAGGAAACTGAGCTCCTATGAGCACGTTATCTCCTTGAAGCCAGGGCGCTTGGCAAAGCACATGGAGGTAAAGCAGAGCTGATGTGTGTAGGTGGCATCCCACAAGTGAATCCTCCTCGGGAAAGCAAAGTTTCTATGAGCCTCATGGCAGGCCATGTCTTCTACTGCTCCTTCCTTCTGTATGAGCTTGAAACAAATAGGCTCAAGGCCACTGAGCAGGCCATCAGGAGACACTTCAAACCAGGAGCTCTCATATTTATAGGAGTGATGAACAAATTTGTCCAGCCTAATCTCAATTCAGATTGGATATTAGGAAAAATTTCTTCTCAGAGAGAGAGTGGTGTGGCATTGGCACAGACTGCACAGGGAGGTGGTGGAGTCA
Source organism: Cyrtonyx montezumae (assembly GCF_038088225.1). NCBI lineage: Eukaryota > Metazoa > Chordata > Aves > Galliformes > Odontophoridae > Cyrtonyx > Cyrtonyx montezumae. The sequence continues at coordinate 157,433,377 of NW_027072034.1, read as the reverse complement.
CCATCACTGGAGGTGTTCAAGAGACATGGGCATGTGGCACTGAGGGATGTGGATTAGTTGATATGGTGAGGGTGGGCTGAAGGTTGGAGTGGATGATCTCAGTGGTCTTTTCCATCATTAACAACACAGTTAGGCATTTCCTGGATTGTGACTAACTTATGTCAGAAACCCTTGGACAAATGAGATCTGGTCCACATGTACCCCTGTGTAAATTCACCTTGATAGAAGGAAAACAAATAAGACACGATGTTTATTTGAAGCAGGTCTTTTCACAATAATCCCAAATTCATAAGCTAGTGCCGTATTAGTGCAGATGTTCTCTGTATGACAGTTCCTCCACTCTTGGATGTCTAAAGGGGATTTGATTTAGTAGTTGGGTAGGGATAGTGATAGGAGGATGGTTGGACTAGATGATCTTGTAGGTCCTTTCCAACCTTATGAACCTATGAACCTATAAGGATTTGCCTTATTCATACCCTGTTTCCCATACTTTCCAAGAGTATCCTCTATCATCTGCTGAGAGACAGAAATCAGGGCTCACTGGACATGTCCATCTGTCCATTTTTATGTCTGTGTGTCATAAATGTTTTTCAGTTTTCCATAGCTTCAGCACAATCTACAAATCCTGTAAATCAGAATTTGCTGCTGACATTTCCTTGGTGCAGGCTGTACTCTGCTTCAAGCTGTCTAAAGGCCTGAGCCAGTCCTACAGAAAAGGACACTGTATCTTGCTTCCTAGTAAACTTACTACTGGAACTGCAACCAGGAAAAGCCTTTGAGGCCAGCAGGATAAAGCCTTTACTTTCCAAATCACCCTGGCCATCTAACCAAAAGTGAAAGTACTCTCTGTGCCATGCAGAGAGGAATAGGACTCATCATTCCGTGGTCTTCCTGGTCTCAGAACCCGAAGCAACACTCAGGCAGAGTCAACTCATCCCTTCCTGAAAGCATGAACTGAATTTGTGCCTTCGTGCCTTGACCCTGATTCCTATCCCAAGAGTTGCCATAAGGGGAGGCAGAAGGATAAAGAATGTTTCCACCAAATTATTCCTATTCTTCGGACATGTATTTTGTCTTTCCATCATAGTTCGGTTTTAGTATTACATAGACACCCATCCCAAGTGCAACTAGCCCTATAGAAGCATTCTCAAGAAATTCCCACTCTCCTGTGGGGGAGTGGCACTGCACTGTACCAAATGTCCTCCTTTCCTGCCTCCAGGTGGATGTACGCATTATTGAGCCACAGGGAATTCGCTATGTGCATGTTCCTAATTCACTCGGAGATCATTTCAATGGAATCACCACCATCTCCAAGGGAGAGAAAAAGGTAACAGTCACACAGTGGAAACAGCATGGAACTTCAGTTTCATATTTACTCCTATACAATTATGGTGCTTCCTCATATATCCTAAAAGCATTTAAAAATATGACAAGAATATATTCTTTTCATCTAACTGTACGTTCACGATGCTCAAATACTACAGTGACTGCAGTACAGAAGCAGTGTGTAGACCATCTTTGTGCAAATCTTTCAATTTGTAATTCTGAAAGAGCAGTGCACAGGAATTGGTGGACGTGAAAAAGGTGGATGACGAATGTCAGGTAGAACAACCATTCTGGAATGGCTCCACAATCTCAGTTCCATCTGAGAATGTCTACCTGGGAACCTTTTTTAGGACTGCTCTTTTCCCTGACATGCTTACCCTACTTTTCTCTAGCATAGCTCTCGTGCGTAGATAAACTTTCCAATAGTAGAAAGTTTTTCCTCAATAATCTTCTAGCAATGACTCTGGGAAAGTATAACTCTTCTCACTTTCTGATAGAGATCTGTAGAAGTGTGTGAATCAGACCCAGAAAGACTGTGTATATTACTATCATAATTTATCAGGCAGTACTGCTTGATATCCAGGCTCAGCTTCATATCTCATTCACTCACATTCCTTCTTCAGCAAACTAATTCAGAGGTAACGTAGGCAGATATCATCTGAGAGAGTTTAATCAAGAATTTGAAGGCAAATAGTGAACAGTAATTCAGAGCCCCATTCAGCTGTTTTTATGGCACATTCTTCTCAAGCCTGGAGGAGTTATTTGTTGCCATTATTCACCTTTATTGTCATGGCAATATTCTTAACAGCATATGTGATAGATATATAGCAAAATGTCCCCAGTATTAAAATAGTCCCAAGTATTCATAACATTAAAATAGAGAGAACGTTTCACGTTCCAAAGACCTTGCAGTATAAAGAAGATGTTGCAGAATAACTAAACTCTGTGAGGGTACAAGTAAGCTTGCCTGTGTTATAATTTAACTTCTCAAGAAACTTTGAGTTACCTGGTCAAAGCAGAGAGATGGCAACATAACATTTGCATAAACAGTCACAGGACTAATGAGAAAAAAATTCTACTGCTCAGTTTATGGGCAAATAACAAGCTCTCGTTTCTTCAGGGGAAAAAAGCAATAAACCTCCTTGGAAAGCTAACTCAAAATATTGATAAAGTTCAGGGTAGTCTCCACAAAGAAAATGGTAAATAAGCCAAAATATTGCTCAGTAGAAGAGAACTGCCCTACAGTGATGGAAATATTTGGTACTGCAGATTTGGTCACCATGCTTGTGTCACAATTGCTGCGACTGAATCAGCATATCCAGGCAAACCTCAGCACAGTTTTTGTTTTGAAGTGACAAAGCCCATTTTCCCTTTCAACTAGGTGTGTACATAAAGAGAGAAGAGAATCTTTTAATAAACAAAGATATTCTGTAAATAGATGATCTCTTAATTTCTGTGATTCTCCTTTCTCACAATGTCTAATGATGATCACTTCTCATTTCAAGGCTCATATTTCTTTCAAGCCAACAATGGCTCAGCAACGAAAATGCCCCACATGCTCATCCACAGCAGTAGATGGAAATTTTGTGGTGCAGTACGATGTGAACAGAGAAAGCACGGGTGGAGAATTAGAAGTAAGTATCTCTGTTTAACCAGGACCAGCGAATACAAGAATTGCTGTTATTAGGCAAACTGTGCTAAACCTCATCACTGCGTTACTTCTGCAGTTCACTAGGCAGAAATTAAGCTCTCCTGGTATGTACAGAGAGAACAAGCATCAGAAAGAGCTCTGTATCCAATTGAAAGAACAGAGAGATTTTAAGTGGGCAGAATGGATTTACTTAATTTATGACTAAGTCGTGGTTCTACACATAGTCAGGAGCAGATTTCTGTCTTGTCCACAAGCCAATGTATTTCACACCTAGCAGCTGTCTGGTGATTCAAAGGGCACTCACTGCAAGTTGTACCGATTTATTATGAGGCAACCAGATCACTATATTTATGTTAACATGAAGCAGAGATATGGGAGTTGAATTATTACATAGAGAATGGTCTTCTTAAAAAAGATGCTCATTCACTGCCATGCCAGCACATGGCAGTTGTTGAGAACCAGGCTTTGCTTTCCTTAATAAACAGTAAAGAGTGCTCTACAGCTGCAAACACACCTGAAGTAAGAACTGGCCCACTGAGGGTAATAGTATTTTCTGCTCTGTTATTATCTTGAATTTCCTGGCTTCTTTACCATTTTACAGCGAGGTTTTATTATTTGATTTTGCAGATTTTTAATGGCTATTTTATTCATTTCTTTGCTCCGGAAAATCTCGATCCTCTGCCCAAAAACATTTTGTTTGTTATAGACGTCAGTGGATCAATGTGGGGACTGAAAATGAAACAAGTAAGTGTTTGACTTAAAGAACCTCCTGCCAACTTTTCCCATGTGCTTTACCATACAATTCTATGGCAGGTTGCCACTCAGATTTACCGGGTTAGTTCTTTACACTTCGCTCTGTCAAATGCTCACTGCATTTGGTGAATATTTGATGAATCAAAGGGTTCGTCATTTTACTCCTTATTTGTAATGCTCCTTTCCATACTGTGAAGAAGTGGTGATGCTGTTAGAACACCGTTTTTAATTCTAAAGTGAAATGTTATTTGACAGATCATAAAGCATTTTCACAAAGACCTTAAATTCCTATTTTTTAAATCTCCCTCACTGTACCTTAGGAAAGTCTCGGTGCAGGTACCACAAACCCCACCTTCAAAAAGTTGTGCACAAGTTGATGGGTTGGTGGTTGGGCTAGATGATCTTCCAACCTTAATGACTCTATGATTCTAAGTTGCTGACTGCCCATCGAAGGGCAGTAAGAATGGATGAGAGAATATAACCCATGTGGAAGAAGAAATGTAAGAAATATGATTTATTCTGCAAAAAGGAGACCCAGAGAGACATAATCAGCTTTCAAATATGCAAAGAATTGTTCCAAAAGAAAAACCTACCGACTGACATTAATGCCCACCAAGGATAGAATAAGATGGAATCAGATGGATTAACAGCAGGAAAGATTTACATTAGATAATATAAAAAAGCTTTGTAGCGCTAAGGGGAAGTTTGTGAGATTGTAAATCATGTGTCACTGAAGGTTTTTAAGAGCTGGATATTAGTCTGGGATGATCTAAGGATGTTTGAATTTGCTTCAGAGTATAATACCAAGGCTTGGCAGATTTCTTCCTTGGGGAAATCAATGCTGCAAAACTGGGATGTAGGCTAATCATCACTTCTTTAAATCACATATCTTCAAACAGTTGTTACCCAGCCCAAAATGACAGCACTGCAGGCAGAGTTAAGTCTCCTGAGCTAGTACAAGTAATTCCTCTCCCCTGGACCACGATGTCTCACAGACTGCTTCTCTCTTTCTCACTCTTTGTAAGCAGCGTGTTAAGCAAGGATGGGTTGAGGCACATGGATTTGTTCCTGCTAATTGCATTTTTTCCCCTGCGTTTCTTTAGAGAAAAGCTCTACTCTGTGTTAGAAATATAAAGAGAGATCTCGAGAACAGATGCTGTTTTGGATTCCAGTACTCACATTCCTATTCATCACAGGCATCTGTTTACTTTGTAGTCATGTTAAGAAATTGCTTTCAAGAAGCTAAAACTTAAACCTGTTCTCTCTGGAATTTCCTCTTTTCAGACCATCGAGGCCATGAAGGCAATATTGAGCGAGCTCCGTGCTGCTGATCAGTTTTCTCTTATTGACTTCAACCACAACGTCCGATGTTGGAGGGATAATTTAGTCTCAGCCACCCCAGCACAGGTTGAGGACGCTAAGAAGTACATCCAGACAATCCATCCCAATGGGGGTATGAGGTTTTGATTGCAAGGTGCTCTTAATAGTTAGGTATCACAGGAATGGGTACCTCAGATTCACCTTCAGATTGCTCTTGGTAATCATACTCGTGTTGGAGTATTCTTAACAAAAACTCTGATTCCTGAGATGGGAAAAGCATGACCTGTGCTAAAGGAGATCAAACCTTATTGTGTTAGGGAACGGGATGGCATCTCCTTCCACTGAATACGCTGACAGATGTGAACTTAGGGAGAAAGTAAAAGAAATATAGACCCTTCTTCCTTATTAGCATCACCGCAACATCGTGCCCCAGCAATGAGATACGGCTGCATGTCACCTCTGCATTACTATGGCACCATAGTACAGCTGCTTCTAATCTATAGGGCCTAACTGCAGCCTCACAGACCCCAAGTATCCATGAAAGACCACCCTTATGAAGTGGGGTCTCACAAGCCCACCGCTAGGGTCTCTAAGGGCTGTAAGTTGTAGACTACACAGTGCTCTAGCAAGTGCCACCCTAGGCAAAATGTTCATCCTTTTTGTGTTTCGTTTCCTTGTCTGGTAAACAAGAACAGTTGCCTTTTTCAGACTTGTGAAGCTTCATTGTGGTCCCACTGGAATTACTGATAGTAGGAGGCATGAGGAGCCTCATATGGGAACAACAGCCCAGCTCAAAAGAGAGCATCAAGATCTGCTCTCTTAATGGAACTTAGGGCAAAATGTGTATATACAATGTGTGTGTATATACAAAAAAGGAAAATAACATGCTGGTGAACAAACTCAAGAGCAAATAGATGATAGGCTATTTCTACTCACAACAATACAAACCCTATGTGGTGCTCTCCATTTCAGTAAATGGTGTAACTCTAAACGAGGAAAATAGCAAAGGTCTATTTAACACAATGACCAACATGCCACAGTTTTCAGCTTCTGTTTCCTTAAGGAACCAGATTGGTAGCAGATGTACCATATAAATCACAGAGGAAGGGTTTTGCTGTCTTCATCTCAGGTCTTTGTCCATGCTGATTGATTCCACTGGAGTCTCAGAACTGATCTGTATTTGACAAGACACTTCACAAGATTCAAACCCTTTTTCTTCGTTATGTCTTTGACAGGCACAAATATCAATGAAGCTCTTCTCCGAGCAACATTCATCCTGAACGAAGCCCAAAATTTAGGCATGCTGGATCCTAACTCAGTCTCCATGATTGTATTGGTTTCTGATGGAGACCCAACAGTAGGTAAGAACTCTTCTTTAGATGAGAAGAAAGGACAGTGGAATTAGCTTCATAATGTAAGCAATACTTGGACACTTTGAGAGTAAGTTAAAAAATATATATTTATATTCCATTCTCTGTGTTGCTCTTTTACCAAATGCTATAGATGCCATGAGGCCATGCACATAAGCTTTCACAAAAGATGAGCTACTACAGAGATGCATAAGTCCTATAGGAGAGGCAATCACAGCAGCCTTAGAGAAAATTTCCTCCTCCAATGATTTCAGCTCTTAAAATCACTCAGTCCCAAACGTAGCAGCAAAATCAGGAAAATAAGGCAGAAAGCAAACTGATCTGGGTTGAAATTGGTAAAGGTCAGAAGCAATCCGTTAGTGTGAGATGCCAGCCCATAAGACAAACTGCCTTTTAAAATGAGTTTGTTAAAAAGATAGTTGCAGTGGTAGAACATCATAAATATGACAAACAAAGCCTGCATGGAAATGTATTATCCTGCAGAGAGCTTGAAGCAGAAATTCTAGAAGTCCAGGTGCATTGCAATCACAGACTCCCTGGGACATTAATAAGAGTTCTGCATACATAAAGAATGTGTATCATAAAGCAAAAAAGTTCAAAGGAATTGTCTTCAGTGGAAATAAATTGCTTTTCTCCATCCAGAAGTATCCAAAATGTCACTTTAGGCAGGGTTTATCTGATCAAATGGAGGTTTAGCATCTAAACTTTCCTTGTAATTAAGAGAGAACCAGAGACACTGCAAGGACACGAGTTCTCTCACCCTAATGGAGATCTCCATCATTGCTCAGATGAATGTCACTCTGTGTTTCTCAAAGGTGAGCTAAAGCTGACAACGATCCAGAAGAACGTGAAGCAGAGTATAAAGGATGAATTCTCTCTCTTCTGCCTCGGCATTGGGTTTGATGTAGATTATGATTTCCTGCAGAGAATTGCAACCGACAACCGTGGCATGGCCCAGAGGATTTTTGGCAATCAGGAGACCTCTGCCCAAATGAAGGTGCATTTCTAGCCCACTAACTGAGGATCCAGTTTTGCTCATAGCTGAAGAGTTAACTCTACTCCATTAACTAGAGTGGAGGGACTGTAGGTTCACAATTCAGAGAGAGGGAGTGACTAAAATCATTCTGTTTAGGAGAGTGGTGCAAGATGGCAACCACGCATTAGCTTGAGTGCAAAAATTAGGTGGGAAGCAACCATGTTACACAACTGCCAGGATCTGGCCAACCTGATGATCAGTCAGGCTCATCTGCACCTTTATTCAAGTCTTTTAGTTGTAGTATGAAGAGATCTTTAATAACAACCCATGGACCATCCCTCAGTTTCCAAAAGATTTGGGCCAGACCTCCTTTTTGTACCCACATTCAGATATTCTGAGGCTTAATTATAAAGCCTGCATTTATCTTGGGCAAGGAAAATCCCTCTTGTCCACTGATGCTCTCATTTTTCCACTTGATCTCCTTTCAGTAAGAGTGGCTTATGCAGGAGATTTGCTTTGAGTACAACAGGCTCACTTCTCTGTTTTCTGCCACCTCAGAGATTCTACAACCAAGTCTCCACCCCACTCCTGAAGAAGATACAGTTCAACTACCCCCAGGAATCAGTGTCAGATGTCACCCAGAGCAGCTTCCACAACTACTTTGGTGGCTCAGAAATAGTGGTGGCTGGGAAGGTCGACACAGCAAACCTGCAGCACTTGGAGAGCGTAGTCACAGCGACAGCAGTGAGTGGGGCTCTCTCCAGTGTACCTCCTCCTGGGGTTTGGGCTGGTTCATTCACTCACATGTACAGTATCCTTGCTGGTTATTGCCAGCAGTGTTATGCCTGCTTGGATCCTGGGTGGAAGTGTGGGGAACCTCACAGGGGTTTGTCCCACAGGGTTTCGTAATAGCTTCAAGCTACAGCCAAGAGCAGTCACTATCTAAAGCCTTCAGAAGAGCTTGCTTCTTATAAGAAGTGCCATATACAAAATTCAATTGCAAATCAGAATTTCCTCTAAGATGATGTTTGTGCCTTGTGGAGGGGCAGGGAGAATCCCTAATGTATCTCCTTTCGTGACTGAACCTTCTGCTGTTGGGGGACTTCAAGCTGGTGGCTCTACGTGGTGATAGGTCTTAGTATTGTCCTTTCGCCCTCTGCCTTGTGGCACGTTCCTCATGTTTAATGGCTGTTCTTACACACGGAGAAGAATGAGGTGAGGAAGGAATACATCTGGATCCTTCTTTCTGAGGACAACACTCAAAGGGCTTGGGAACTGCCATTGCCTCAGAAATCAAGCGTGTTCATTATTCCTCCCAGCCAAAACACAGCTCCCCCCCTCAATGGCAGTCAGGCCAACAGTTCTGGGGCTTTCTGATCTAGAAGTGACCACGGACAGAGCCAAAGTAGGTCCTTAGTGCCAAGCATCTCAAGAGTTGGACAAAAGTGGACCTCAGAGACACCCCATCCACCTGGCTCACCCTTCACTGTCCTTTTTTTTTCTCATTTATTGCACAGGCAAATGCAGAGCTTGTCATGGAAACTTTGCGAGATGTTGAAGAGCTGGATGGTTTCATGAAGAAAGACAAATATGCAGATCCTGAATTCACTAGGAAGCTGTGGGCCTATCTGACTGTCAACCAGATGCTGGCAGAGAGGTGAGGAGAAATGTCATCTGTGATTGGAAGGGAAGTGAATCGTGAGAGCAATCTGGTCCTTCCTGAGACCACAGGGTTTCAAATGAATATGGTAAATAAATGACAGTGAAGGTAGGTGGTATCTTCAGCCCTCACACTCCTATCTTAGCACTCATACGTATCAGGTAATAGTGTTTGGGAACAGTTAAATAGAGGAGGTCTATTACTTTGACGGGAAAAGAATTTGCCTTTCAGGGTGTAAGAGCTACAGAGTTTCAGGAAAAAGCCCTTTGATGCTGGGAAGTCTTATGAACCCCATGTGGAGGAGAATGAGGTCTTCTGCTGGGACCAGAAGATGAGACTGAGCTTCTATGAGTCCAAACCAACATCCAAATAAGCCTAGAATAGTCTGCCTGCACAGAGGGTGTTCGCATAGACCTTCAGCCTTGCCTTATCACAGCATCTGGATCCTACCACCTTGGCTCTATGACTGCTCTGTGGAGGCACAAACACAACAGTTGGTGTGCAGAGCTCCCAACTATGCTTTCTATTTTATCTTCCATCCAGAAACACAGCCCCCACTGCAGCTTTGAAGAGGAACATCACCAAATCCATCCTACAGATGTCCCTTGACCATCATATTGTTACTCCCTTCACTTCCATGCTGATAGAGAACTCTGAAAAAGATGAGATAATGCTGGCTGATCAGCCCAAAGACCCCAGAAGAGGATGCTGCTCAGGTCAGTATCTCAGTCTGTTACATTATCTATCTGTCATTTTGGATTTGTTATCTTTGTTTTTTAAAAACAAGTGATGTGTCCATTGTAGAGTCAGACTGCTTGTGCTTTTAGGACAACCTGAACTTTCAGAGAAAGCTGACCAAATCTTCAGCCACTTTGAGAGCATGAGATGATAGAGTCATTGTTCTGGCATCAGATGATAGAGTCAGTTGCAAAGCAATGGCTGTTTATGTCTGCGGGTCATCCCCATCCAGCCACGTGCTACCTATGGAATAACAGCAGCTGTTTTGCGCCCTCACCAGTCAGCACTTTAAAAAAGCACAACTGTTGCTGTTAGGAAAACATTACCAAAGCAATGTAATGAAAGCACTGAAAGTCTAAGATCAACTCTTTGGACAGCTGAGTCTGGTGATTTGCAATTTATTAATAAATTGGAGAGTTTACAAAGAAGCAGTCTGCATTAGGGCAATGGCCAACATCTGACATTTCACACTGGAAGTGATGGTGGCTTTGCTAAGAGCCCAAGCACATCCTGCAGACTCAGTTCTCACACTCTTGGTTAACTATAACCATGTCCTGGTGCTGCCTCAGTGAAATGAAATTTTCACGTCTGTCAACTGTCATTTTCTAGTTCAGTTATTTGTCTTTTCAATTTGAAAGCCTGCAGCTGAGATCCCAAGAGAAATGAAACGTTTGTTACTTACTGTGCTGTAGCTCATGACTATCAAACAGGTCAGCACAGGAATGGCACGTGTTACTGTGTGAGTTCACAGCCAGTGACACCAGAAGCCTAATCCAGACCGTGCTTCTTTTGTTCTAGACGACACAAAGGACTCAAGGGATTTTAACATTAGGTCCTGGTGTCTTTTGGTGTTGGATGGAATAGTCAAAGCTTGACAGCACTGAAATCAGGGTCAAAACATTTGTGGTTTTCAAGGGCAGTGGAACGTGACTTCTGAACCTTAGCAGAGGACAGAGGTTGTAGAGGTACTACCAAAGTAAATCTTTGCTTGTGATTGTGTAAAACATGAGGGCTGTACCAAAATGATTGTGTATACAAGGCATGGAATGAGTAATCTGAAGCAGCCTTCTCTGACTGTCCCTTTACAAATTTAATTAGAGCTCCACTGTCTGCACGAGCAGAGTCTCAGTCTCTTAAACTGAAATAACACAATTTTCAAGGATTGGAGAGCTGTTCTTTTATCAGAACAGACCTACTGCAGAACTGGACTAAGCCTTCCTGCCACATCTACCCTTCTCTTGAAAACTCTAGATTTGAAACACGCAGTTTTTCATTTGACAGAACACTTACAGCAGTGCTTTGAGGGTCTAGCTGAAGTGGGACCTATCCACATGAATGGGAGTTAAAATGTCAGGCTGTTTTTCACCAAGAGCTTACGGGTAGCTTAACTGAAATGGTAAGTGGATCACATTACTCTGATGGTGAGGCTGGAGCAAATGCTTCCCAACTGTACATAGTAAATAGTGCTGTGCCTCCTTTACATTGGTATAACAATATCAGGCTCTGATTCAACACGTTACTTTTAAAATTACACTATTAAAATGTCTTCACTAAAAAAATACTAATTATGACTGCCATTTCCCAGGTACTTTAGGATTGACTCCAAATGCACCTGATAATAATAAAGGTATCCCACCCTGGGCCAATGTCACTGCTGTACCAGTCAGCTTCATGCCTGAGCAAAGGAGCCCTCCTGTGTCTGCTGTCAGCATAAACAGAGGTAAAAGCTACAGCATGCCATAGGGTCATAGTATCTTACAGTTGGAAGAGACCACTAAGATCTTTCTTTGCAGAGATGCACCATGCAGCAACACCCGTTACCCTATAAACATAATCATAACTGTTGGGATTTTTAGCTTCATGAATGCTTTGAACCAGCACTGAAACTGTAGGGGGGCAAGTGGAATGAAGTAAAACTGAACACAACCATTTAGCAAAGGGTCCTACCTCAGACAGGATCACTATCAACTGTTCTGCTTTTTCTTATTGAAAAGAAAAAGAAAACTTCTGTGCTATATACAAGCTGTATCTCCATTCAAGATAGCTCACAAGAGAAAACTGCTGTGAGTAGCTGAAGGAACTGCTCCACATTGCAGAGGACATCTGTGTGAAAGGCCCTCAATGCAGCCCTTGTATTGCTGTGTTCATGGCACAACCATTGGCATCATAGATCACAGCCACCTCAAATCCCTGCAGATCCATCATGTGCCCAAGGGTTACACTTTCCTGCCACTTTACAGATTCACCTGTAAAAATATGCCCTAAGTTACAAGAGTAAGACTAGTTCAGACCCTAATAGGGTGTAACAGTCACCACTCTGCTGCTGTGTGCTCCCCCAGGCTGAGGCAGCTCACTGAGCTTCTTTGCAGTAGGAAAGCTACTGTGAAGTCACTGCCATTGTAAATGGCAGCAAGAATGCTCTGTGGAAGATAAAAATCTCTGAATGTGCTGATGACTGATGGGTCCTCTTAACAGTTGGCCCTTTGCCACTGCTCACACAGAGCAGCCAGGAGAGCCATTGCCTATAAAAGCAGAAAAACCACAATTACTCTGAGTGTGGCTGTGTGTGGATGTGTCTGTTTATACAGCTACCAAACAGAGAGATATCCAACACCTTCCCTGTACAGATCAGGGGTTAATTTATGAGAGAGATAGTCAAGAAACTGCCTGGAAAAGAAGAGAGTGAGGCAAAGTGACCTGTCCACCATATGTATGCATTTTGCACTGGAAATGCTTTGTGTTTTGAGCAATATTTATCAGAACAGCATCAAGCTGAAAAAGAGCAAGCAGTTAGTGAGAGTACAAAAAGAAGACTGAGGGCTATCTCCAAGATTCCACATATTCAAAAGGTTTCACATATTCAAAAAGCTTCTTCACTCTTTGGAATTTCATAGAATCACAGAATCTTTAAGGCCGGTAAAGATGACTGAGATCATTCAGCCCAACCACCAACCCATCCCCACTAAACCATGGCCCTCAGTGCCACATCTGCCCTTTTCTTGAACACCACCATGGTCGGCTCATCCACCACCTCTCTGGACAATCTGTTCCTCACTACCCATATTGTAAAAAGCTTTTTTCTATATCCAGTCTAAATCTCCTTTTAGTTTGAAACCATTTCTCCTTGTCCTATCACAACAGACCCTGCTAAAGAGCCTGTCCCCTTCTTTTTACAGCCTGCTTCTCACACCTGCATCTTTTCTCTGTGTTTCAGTTGACAATGACCCACATTTCATCATCTACCTGCCCAAGAGCCAGAGCAACATCTGTTTTAATATCAATTCAGATCCTGGACATATCCTAAACTTGGTTTCTGATCCTAGTACTGGTAAGAGAATAAAAAGTACAGTTTACATTACAGCATGGTTCTCCTCCCCTCAGGACTGAGAGGTGAGGAAAGAGAGCAGGTGAAGAGTCCAAAAGGAGAATGCATGGTGATCTGAGTGTGGCAGCACATGGAGGGAAGTGGTCATTTCCTCACACATCTGGAGTACTGTGTCCAGTTTGAGGCTTGCTGGTGCTTGTCCAACCTCATCTCCTTCTATGACTGGGTGACCAGACAGGTAGATGAGGGAAAGGCTGTTGATGTAGTCTACCTGGACTTCAGCAAGGCCTTTGACACGGTCTCCCACAGTATTCTCCTAAGGAAACTGGCAGCCCGTGGTGTGGACAGGTTCACTCTTCTCTGGGTGGAGAACTGGCTGGAGGGCCGTGCCCAGAGGGTAGTGGTTAATGGAGTTAAGTCCAGCTGGCGTCCTGTAACGAGTGGTGTCCCCCAAGGGTCAGTTTTGGGGCCCATCTTGTTTAATATCTTTATTGATGACCTAGACGAGGGAATTGAGTGTACCCTCAGTAAGTTTGCAGATGACACAAAGCTGGGAGGATGTGTCAAACTGCCTGAGGGTAGGGAGGCCCTTCAGAGGGATTTGGATAGGCTGAACAGCTGGGCTGAGCAAAATGGGATGAGGTTCAATAAGACCAAGTGCCGGGTCCTGCACTTTGGCCACAATAACCCCATGCAATGCTATAGGCTTGGGGCAGAATGGCTTGAAGAATGTAGAGAGGAAAAGGACCTGGGGGTGTTGGTTGATGCTCGGCTCAACATGAGCCGGCAGTGTGCCCAGGTGGCCAAGAAGGCCAACAGCATCCTGGCCTGTATTAGAAATAGTGTAGCCAGCAGGAGCAGGGAGGTGATCATCCCCCTGTACTCAGCTCTGGTACGGCCGCACCTCGAGTACTGTGTTCAGTTTTGGGCCCCTCACTACAAGAAGGACATTGAGGCCCTGGAGCGTGTTCAGAGAAGGGCAACAAAACTGGTGAGGGGCCTGGAGCACAAGTCTTATGAGGAGCGGCTGAGGGAGCTGGGATTGTTTAGTCTGGAGAAGAGGAGGCTCAGAGGAGACCTTATTGCACTCTACCACTTCCTGAAGGGGGGTTGTGGTGAGGAGGGGGTGGGCCTCTTCTCCCTGATAAGTAATGACAGGACGAGAGGGAATGGCCACAAGTTGCGCCAGGGAAGATTTAGATTAGACCTCAGGAAGCATTTCTTTTCTGAAAGAGTGGTCAGGCACTGGAATGGCCTGCCTAGGGAGGTGGTTGAGGCACCATCCCTAGCGCTGTTCAAGAAGCGTTTAGATGAGGTGCTAAAGGACTTAATTTAGTAGTTGGGTAGAGATAGTGATAGGAAGATGGTTGGACTAGATGATCTTATAGGTCCTTTCCAACCTTATGAACTTATGAACTTATGAACTTATGAGAAAGATGTTGATAAACTGGACCAAAATTAGTGGCAGCCACAGAGATGTTTGAGGCTGGAGCACAGGATGTGAAGAAAGACATTGAAAGAGCTGTGTTTCATCAGTCTTAAGAGACTCAAAGTGAATCTTGTTGCTGTCTACAACTGCCTACTCAGAAGAAAAATATAGCCAGGGAGCTCTTGGAGATGCATAGCAGAAGGAAAAGGAGGCAACAGAAATAAACTGATACATGCCCAATACAGATTAGGAATTAAATCCTAGGAAAAAAATTCTCACCCAAGATTTAGGCATCTCTGCTCTTCACAGGAGTCGTTGTGAATGGGCAGCTAATTGGGGCCAAGAAGGAGGAGAATAAGAAACTCAACACCTACTTTGGCAAATTTGGTTTTTATTTCAAAACCAAAGGCCTGAAAGTGGAGATCGACACAGAAACAATAACGCTGAAAGATGGATCTTATGGCATCACGTTGACCTGGTCTGACACAGGACACATCATTCGGAAACAGTAAGTTGCTGAGCATTTGTTGTCTGCCCTGTGCAACTCAACATTGGTCTTACCCAACGCTGGGTAGGGTTGCAAGGAGCCTACATCTGGGCATGTTCACCTTCGGTCTCATTATGAAGTTAATGAAGATGAGACAACAGGGCCAAGAAAAGTGCTTCAGTTGACCAAGCAGAATTAGGAAGAGCTGCATTTCTTTCTCTGCTGCTGATCACACTAAGAGCCAGCTGCTTAAACATAAGCATCTTGAGTTATTTGAGGTACCCGAGGCACTCCTGACATGACTCCAAACATCCACACCCTCACTGCAGATTAAGAGCGAGCAGCAAAACCGGACACCCTACAGCACCAGACCCTTATTTAGGGGATGGGATCACTTCCTCAATTTCCATCCTTCATAACAGGAGCTTACAAATGTAGGGCAGGATTTGGTTGTCTGAACATGAGCACCAAGTGTCCTATTAAACACCATCCTGCCAAACCTCTGGATGCTGCTCCCAAGGCTTTGAGTTCCTGTTGTCCTGTCTGCCAGCTCCATGCAGCTGATGTTTTAGAGCAACTCAAGGGGTCTGAGCGCTTACATGAGGCCAGCTGAACTGAACTTTCCTTTTGTTTTGCCTCTGCTAGGCTTCTCATATCAGTGAAGAAGGAAAGCAACGTTACTATCAGAGTGGGTGAGGAAATGTCCTTCATGGTTTTGCTGCACCGTGTGTGGAAGAATCACCCGGTTAATGTTGACTTCCTGGGCATCTACATCCCCCCTGGAAACCAGTTTTCTCCTGAAGCACTTGGACTGATAGGTAAGGGCAGCGTGCTGGGTGAAGGGAGAGAGTAAGAAGGGTTATTGCTGGGGTAAATCAGTTGCTCTGGGATTGCTGTTGTGACTGGGAAAGCTTCAAGAACACCATAGAGCATAAGCAGCCAGGAGGTTATTCTTCATCCCATGGCCTGCTAGCCTTGATGACTCAATCTATCTATCTGTGTTGTGACTTGGAAAAGAAAGTGAAACAAACCCCTCGAACCTTCTCCCTTTAAGATGTGGGAACCCTGTGCAGCAGATTTGTTTTCCCAAATACTCTTCACAGCCCCAGTCTGCTTTAAGTGGAAGTTTTCTGGCTCAGAAGCAGAGCTTTTTACCCTCCCTACGTGGTCAATCCTATAGTGCCAGAGAAAAGATGCCGTGATCCATGGGGGAGTGGTCTGCCTGCTGCATCTAGTTTGGATTTTAAAAGCACCTACCGTCAGCTTACAGTACAGCCACGGAGGTTAGGGCATGCAAAGAGCTTTACATCTCTTTGATCAGGTCAGTTTACATCTGAACCAGAAGTGTATATCCACAACCTCAGACCTGGGCAAACTCCAGAGAAACCACAAGCCACCATGGAAGTGAAAGGAAACAAACTCACTGTTACCAGGTAGGAATAACCTGCTTGATTGCTCTGACTTTCTTCTCCTTTTTAATGATCTCACTGACATTAGTGAGAATTCTCACAGGCTTAAGGATCACGGGCATCCCCTATTTTCCCTCTGCTAACAAACAATCTGTCTTTAGCTGCTGGCCAAACACTTGGATACCTTTGTATGTTTAACATTGCACGAGCAGTTCTGCTCACGCAGCTGCCCAACATCCGACCTCGGCTGTGTGGCAGTACCCGGGACCCCCACCAAAGGGCCCACGCAGTTCCAGAACTGCAAAATTCATCTCATTTTTGGGTGCCCTCTTCCTCACAGGGGACTGCAGAAGGACTACAGGACGAACCGCGTGTTTGGGACTGACGTGCAGTGCTGGTTTGTGCACAACAGTGGGAAAGGTTTCATAGATGGCCACTACAAGGATTACCTCGTCCCCCACCTGTACAGCTTTTTGAAGAAACCCTGAACAGCTCAAGCACCGAGCTGGTTTATTACAGAAGATTCTTCTCTGCTCCTTCCCACCCGTGGCTGTCAGCCCATCAAGCCACACTGACTGAAAGTGACACCACCGCTGTTTAAAAGCAATCAGCGTTTCAAATCTAACTCCCTCTCTCCCATTAAAAAATTAAACTTATAATAAAGTGGCACGCTGGATTGTAGGAGGCATCTTGTACTTACCCTGTGTGACTTCAGTGGATGTTGATCTCCGTTCGCAATTTCAAGTGTTTTGTAACTCACATCTCACAGCTGGCTTCTAACAGTAGCAGCAGTGTTGGTATCGTATACAATCAGATTTTAAATCCACGCTTTTCAACTCTTGTCTGTTCAGAGAGCAGGGAAAATGTAAGTTCATGCACTGCTGGACTGGGCAAAAAACAGTGGGGTTAAGAGCACAGCCAGGATGATGTGCATTACATACAAATCTAACACGAAAGGCAACAGAAGAGCCCCATGTCTTCACAGATGTGCTAACCAGTGGTCAGAAATGTCCTTGAAATAGCTCACGCTACCACACTGCAGCAAAATGAATTAGGTGAGCCCAGAATGTCTTTTCTTTGTTTGTTTTTTTTTGGTAAATATTTCAGCATCACAGTGAAATTCACACCCAGCTTCGGAACTGGGCAAGTAGGATAAAGAGCCTGGAATCCAGACTACATAGAAATCAGCAGCAGTACTAAAAGCTTCACTTCCAGGGGGATCAGCTCCCAGAAGACATCATACTCTTCAACAGTAACAAATGAGATCAGTACTGAAACAGCTATACACGTGTACATAACCTAGAGCTGGATTTAAAACTGCTTTCACAGTCAACCTTAGGGCCAGATTCTCCTCAGCAGCCCTAATGTAGGACAGGCACTCAAGTCACCCACTCAACACCAGTATCCTTTGCCTGGAAACCAAAGACTGGGATGGGATCCTCCTTTCAGTTGTCAGGAACACGTGGATTAATGTGTATCTTCAGATCTCTCCTCAGATATGCATGCATGCCTTCTGTCTTAAGTTCCTTTCTGCATAATTCTGCATTTTTTAGATACTGCATGACTGCTTGACTTGTATTTGTGCCTGGGATCCCTGGAAAGCCATTCAGAGATAATTCCAGACAGCAGCTGTTTCACTCAACCTCTGCAGTCTTTCAGTTCTCCTGCAGAGGTCCCCAGGAAACAACAAATCATGGTTCTCTGAGGCAAAGAAAGAGACAATCAGGAGTGACTTCGCCACTGGCAACCTCAACTTTTAGGCTGCACTATCCACAGCTGCATCATGCTCTGTGCAGCCCACTGAGGAAGGCACTGAGTACCTTTTCTATGAAAAAATTAATGAAGTATTTCAAAAGGATTTTTGCTCCACCATACAAAACTGCTGTGTTAGCAGGGAAATGGAACCCTATCCTTCCCAAATGAGCTTTAGTTACCTCTTCTCACCTTCCCCAGCTTCCTAGGTCTCAGCCTTCCCAAGCTGCTTCCAGTAGTGCCATAGCAGCCAACACAGCAGCTCTCCACAGCTAAGATCAGCTCTGGAAGGCACAGGGGTATCAGTTTTCTGGCCATCAGACTCCAGACACACACAGTAATAATCAAAGGGAGACTGAACCACAGGTGATGGTCTGTATTTGCCTTGGACTTGCACTTTTCCTCTACAAAAGTAAGGCACTTACATCAGCTGGACATTTTTACTGTGCTCTTCAGTGGTTATGAAACAACAGAGCGCTGCCCCATGAGTTTAAAAGGCTGATTAGGAATGCTCTGACCTAAGAAAAGTTTATGCTTATTCCTGAACTGTTTAAAGAATAAAATACTGTGTAAAATGTGACATTTTTAAAAACATTACAAAGTCATGTCTGTCGTTTGGCGTGCACAGCAGTGCAGGGAAAACAATGGCACTATGGGAAAAGGAAAAATGCTCTGGGAAACCAAAACAGCAATTGCCAGTTCATATCTGCACTGACTCAGGCTGGAATGCTAGAAGCCCCACAAGTAACACCCACCTCAGAGTACGTAAGCAGATAAATTGTGTATGAGTACTTTTAGGAGCCCTGAGAGCAAGGTGATGGAAGTACAGTTATGTGGTAACTACCACAGCTGATGAGGTAACTAAAAATAAATTGGTGACAATATTGAATAAAGCAGATCCTGCTTACAAAATCCTGCAGAGGAACCCTGTCACCTTCCTGCTGTTCTGTTAATCCTTTCTCTTGTGCCTTCAGCCAGAACTCAGTTTTGGCTGCAGATGGAGAAGTCTGATGTTTAAACTCCACTGGCCCCAGCACACACTGCCTCAAGCAGTTCTTGTGGGCAATTCTCTGTCCTACAAAACTTCACACATACTTCAGTAAAGAAAATACTCCAACTTGCAGCTCTCCGTTATATTTTGCAAAAGGAAACTGAAATATTACAAAATAACTCTGATAAAGAATCAGATGGAGTATTTCCACTGATAAGATTTCCACAAACATTTTACGTAACAAATCTATAGTGATCTTCAAATAAATTCAATTTGCTTATGGTTAATTCCTATATACATTATAGATATATATACACACAACATAAAAACCCTGACATGGTAGAGTCTCTTGTGTCTGCCTGCAAGAAGCCAGAAAGATGGTTTGAGGATCCAAAATCTTCTCTGATCCGTAATTAGCACCTCAGGCAAGTTTGGAAATGTCTTCATACTGGATACCTTCAACTCGGCGTCCTTTCAAAGGCCCCTGGAAAACAACAGATTGTAAAAAGTTAAGATCAAAATATAAACTTGTTTGTTGAATTTCCCAATAGAGGACTTAAAGCAACGTAGCTAAAGGGGCCGTATCAAATCCTGCCACACTGAGCATTCTTTACAGAGCACAAATGAAGTGAACAGCATTAGAGACCCCAGGCATTAGCAATTTCACACAGCGCTGTGCACAGTAAAAACACAACAGCTACTTTTCTGTTCAGGAGTTCTGTCCAAAAGCCACGTGTAAGCACACAGTGCCTATTGCACAGGGGATACGAAGCAGAATTCATTCAAAAAACTACAGATTTTTCAGACTTTGGGGTGTTTTCTCCTGTTTTTAATTTACAGATTTAGAGTTCATGAAGAAGAAGGTGATCTTTCTATCTACGCACATCAGAACTAGAGAAAAAGAGCCTCACTTTCAGGACCAATGAACCATGATTGCTGCCTCCAGCCAGAGCTCCTTCTGTGGTCAGGACACCTGCACAACCTCTCCTCAAGTAAATCCTCTGAGTTTCTGCAGCCCTTCTTTGAACGGGATCCTAACAGAGCCTCCCTGCAGCAAGCTGCACTTGAGAAATACATCTTTGAGGCAGTACTCTCCCTACTAATATCCGTGACTTTAAAGACAGCTCTGCAGAGGACAGCAAAAAAAGCCACACACACAGAGGTGATCATGTGGGCCAATTTTAGCCCAGAGAAAGGTGACAAACAAAATGAACCAAAAACTAACAAAAGTACACCCAAACCACCGATGTAATTGTTAGATACCAACAAGACAACAGATAAGAATACAGAACCCTATATTCAGCCTGGTAAAGGGAGGAGGAAAATCACCTCCGTGCATTTTTCACATTTTTTACCTTCCCACAAAATAATGCAACTACAACTATATTCAAAATAAACATACAGAATATTTTGCTAGTCTCTTTCAAGTTAAAAACCTGCCAAATTCAGCACCTTGGCGTATTTTTAAAGGCTAACAGCACAGCACTGGTCTGCAATGGAGAACAAGCAACTGTTTTCCTACTGGTTGGGAATAAGGGGCTGAGAACAGCATTTTGTACTATAAATCCCACCTGTAAAACAGGACTAATGATAGCATTTTTCTTTGTGAAAGCTCTCCAACATACAGATGAAAAGCACTCAATGCAAACTAAATCTTCCAGTATTTTATACTTACAGAGTCAATGATGATTGTTGCTGAAAACTTCTTTTCATTGATAGATTCCAAGATGCCTTCATTTCCCCTGTAACCACCATTTAACACCAGGACTTTCTTACCTGAAATGAGAAATAAGAAAAATTTCCTTTGATGGAGTTGTGTTCAGTTTCACTGAGAGCTGAGGGAAAAGTTTCTCCTCAAGGCCCAGCAACTGATTCCCAGCTCTGCCTCACAGCCTGCCCATTCACAGAGTGCACTAGTTTGCCACTATAGGCTATGCTGGTGCTATAGCAGAATCCACTCAAACTACATCAGGGAAAGAATCATAGAATGCTTTGGGTTGGAAGAGACCTTTAATCATCTAGTTCCAAACCCCTGCTATAGGCAGAGACACCTCCCACAAGACCAAATTGCTCAAAGCCCCACGCAGCCTGGTCTTGAAGGCTTCCTGGGAGGGGGCATCCACAACCTCACAGGGCAACCTGTTCCAGTGTCTCACCACAGTAAAGAATTTCTTCCTGATATCTCATCTAAATTTACACTCTTCAGTCATTTCCCCTCATTCTGTCACTGCCTGCCCTTACAAAAAGTTCCTCCCCATCTTTCCTGAAGACCCCCTTCAGATTCTGGAAGGCCACTAGAAGGTCCACCAGGAGCCTTCTCTTCTCCAGGCTGAAGAGCCCCAGCTCTCATCCTGACTCAATAGGAGAGGTGTTCCAACACTCCTGATCATCTCTGTGGCCCTCCTCTGAACCTGCTCCAACAGCTGTGTCCTTCTCGTGCTGGGGGCCCCAGAACTGGATGCAGTACTCCAGTGGGGTCTCAGGAGAGCTGAGGGGCAGAATCACCTCCCTTGACCTGCTGGTCACACTTCTCTTGATGGGCTCACCTCCCAAGCCTGTCCAGGTCCCTCTGAATAGCATCCCTTCCCTCCCACTCAGCTTGGTGTCGTGGGAGACCAAACTGTGTCAGAGATGTCAGTTACTTCCCTCACATCCCATTCCATATGCTAATTGCTCAGTGTGCCTTCTTTCTTCCTTCTGTCTCACATATGCAGTTCGACAGGGCAACAATTCTAGTATAAGTTATCACAGCATTGTAGGGGTTGAAAGGGACTCCTAGAGATCATCGAGTCCAACCCCTCTTCCAAAGCAGCTCCCTAGCCCAGGTTGCACAGGTAGGTGTCCAGGTGGGTCTTGAATGCCTCCAGAGGAGACTCCACCACCTCTCTGGGCAGTCTGTTCCACTGCTCCATCACCTGCACTGTGAAGGCAACCACCACCAACTGTCTATTTACCAGCTCAAGATGTAGAATGCAGCACGTCTGATGAGAAAGATCCTACATTGTGTTTCTCTCTATGCTGACAGTGCTGTGTTTATCACTACCCTGAACGTTCCCTGAAATAGTGATCAGATGCTACGCAAAAAAACTCAGTATGCCACAGGCAAAGAAATTCAAGTGAACCAAACAAGAGTTGAGGTGTGTTTTGCCAAGTACCTACAGCTATTTGAGGCATGATTTGGAAGGCAGATGCAGGACAGATGTGACTAAGAACTACAGAGTGCTCCCTGAGAAGCTTCCTGGCAGCTGAAGAGAGATGCCTTCACGTAGTCAAATAAATTGGTCCATGAAGCACTTCTGTCTTCTTAGAAGATAATCTTACAAGAAGAGATTGTGAAGACTCAAAGAAGAAACAATGCATTATTTCCCCAGGCAGTAGCCAGAATACACACGATAAGTGATCAGAGTAAGTTAAGAAATGCAGTCCCAAGAACCACACAGCTACTGTTAAGGTTGTGTCAAGTGGATGATTTATAGTTTAAAAGAACTGAAATTTGAGTCTTGTTGTGACAACTAAGCTGAAAAATAAACACCACCCACAGCCATACCTGGTGCTGGTATTACAGTTTCCAGATGTGTCTGATCAAGCTTCAGTTTGTCTCCAGAATCAATCATTTTCACAACTGCTGTATATTTGTCAATCACTTCCTGTTGTGAAAGGTAAGAGGCCAATCAGTGACTATAGCATACAAAATAACTCTCTATTTTCAAAATTAACAAGCTCTGGAACTTCAGTCAGCAGTTGTATGTTTTCAAAAGCAATGAGGACTTCTGAGCTGCCCTAAATGCATTCAGCTTCCACAAAGTGCTGTCTGACCCTACTCTGAAGCTAAGGCTGGATTCAAGGGGCTCCTCTTAAAAATCAGTGACTGATCCCCTTTGTAAACTTAAGACCACTGATGTTACTAGCATTGTCTGAGGTCTTGTCGACCCTCAGATCAGTTATCTTAGGCATCCTCTCAAATTTGGAGAGTACATTAGAGGCTTCTTTCCCCCACGGGAGGATGAACTGGCTTGAAGTCGTGCAGTGAGAAATGGAATAAGGCCTCTCAATGAGAAATGTCACTGACCTTCACACCTAGCACGTTCAAGCTCCTCAATATACAGCCCAGTGGAAGACAGTCACTGGGACACATAACCTTCTCAGATGCTTGCCAAAAAAGCTGTGGTTGTGAGTTCTATATGCTGCTGTCAATCACTCAAAACACACCTAGGTGTTGTCTTTGGCACTCTTGCCAAGAGACTGCTGAACCTTGGACTACAACATCAATACACTGACAGTGGCTAAAAAGAAACCACTTCTAACAACAGAACAAGGCTACAGACTGAAGATTTTGTACACAGATGGGATCTTGCTTCAAGGGCAGTGTGCAGTGTAAATATTTGTGCAACACTGACTAGTCTGAGATGAAAAAACTGCACTGCTTTTGGTCACATCACACTGAAAATGTTGTTGTTCTCTGTTATGGATATGTTAATAGGATAAGCTGTACAGGACAAAAACAGACAGAAAAAAAGCCCAAGTCAAGTTGACATTGCAGCTCTTAACAGTGTAAAATTAAGGTTGAGCACAGTTCTGACTCTGGAAGTCACCTGATACCAGAAAACCTAACCAAAGCCATGTGCTTCCATCTGCACACCTTACCTTAACAACTGCCTTTTTCTTGTGATACTTCTCTCCAAGCTTCTTGGTGATAATTTTTACAATGATATCCTAGAGGATTTAAAAAGGGGAAAAAAACAACAGATTAACATTCCAAAATAGGCAAGCAACACCACCATCTAAATTAACAACACGACAAAGTCACTCTAACCCCAACCACCACATTAATTCATTTTTCACATCTGGCAGCTTGGAAAATGAGTGAAATTAGCTTGGAATTTGCTTCTTCACCTTTACATAATTCAGTCACTAGCAACTTCAGAGATGCAGAACTGTCTGGACCTGTTAGTATTATAACTTTTAAGATACTTACTGGCTGCAACCAGTAGTCTGTTCGAGATGTTCTTTTCTTCTCTTCTTCAAGCTAGAAAACAACAACAAATAAGGACCATTTATTTCCTCCCTTCACTGCAGCCCTACCATGCCTTCAAAAATCTGAACAAACTCTCCAGACCCACACCAAGCTGGAGAAAAAAAAAACAGTGAGGATAGATTCCTATGCAGAAAACACACACTGACCTATCTGATGAGATTCAGGAATCCATGATAGTATGATGGGAGATTTGCATCTATTTCTGACAAGTGATTCTAGGTATTTTCTTCTCTTGCAAACTCTGTATTTCTTTACTTCTAATATCTGGATTGTTAAGGCAACAGGCACAGATGAGCAGCAGAAACCAGTTTTAATGGGACGTGATATAGTTTTGCCTGGTAAGGCTTGAAAGTCTGAGTTTCACAAGAACTGAAGGTCTGAGATCACTTCAAAGGGAGGCCCTGGAAAAGCAGACTCACTGCCACAGGCATGGGGTTATAAAGACAGAGATCACTGCACAACTGTTACCTCCATAATCTCATCCAGTGCAGATTTCTTCTTTTTCTCCTTGGACTGACCAGAGCTGCGAGCTGATTCTTTTCTTTTAACTGCTCCTTCTGCCACCTTCAGTGCACTTGGTCCAAGGATGCTGTTGGAAGAGTAAGATGGCGTTTTCACAGCAGACCTCAAATTGCCTCCTCTACAAAGATGCATCTGAAGAACTGGTTGCACAGAAAGGCTTGCTGATCTACTTGATTTCAGTCTTGCAAGTCACCTTCAAGACCTCACATGCCTCCTTTTCTAGGACTGTGCTTTGCAGCTAGAACTGATCTCCTTGAAGTGTGAACTCCATGTCCACTGGAGTTTGCTGTGAGCAGTCCAGCAGAACGAAAACAATCTGACGGTCAGTTCAGCAGTGCAAAAGAAGGGGAACCTGTAGACAAAGGCCTCACACCCAGAAGATAAATACTACCTTCACCATCACATGCAAAACAGGCAAATAGCCCATGAGTACAAAAGGAAAGAGCAATTAGTACAGAAGTTACATCTTATGGATTGGGGAACAGCTAGGTAAAGTGAGAACTGTCTAAAGGCAGTCTGAGTTTGGCAATTTTTATAAAAGCCATGTGGGTGCAGTAAAAAATGTAGGTGTTTTCTCATCCAGGAAGTTGTAGGCTGCTGTGAGGTGGACAGCGAGATGATCTCACTAAGGCACTAGAACAAATCTTGTGTTTTGACACTGGACATAGTAGCAAAGGGAGATGTATAATGGGAGTGAGTTAAAAAAAGGCAATAGAAACAAACCTGAGAGAAAAATTACTGTATTTCAGAGGAAGGTAGGATAATCTCTGTACAGAGTTACAGAAGAAACAGCATATTAAAACACAAATCCAATAGTAAAAGTATATAAAATAAAATCTCATGAAGGATATAATTAAAGCCTACATTAAAGAAGGAAAACATAGATAGCTGTGAGGTTACAAAGGGATTCCTAGTACTAAAACAGATCTTATTTAACGTATTCATTAAGGACCCTTGGAAAAAGAGTAAGAGACCACCAGCACAGTTCAGATGTGTCATCAGTGCAGAGGACACAAGAGAACTGGGGATAAGAAAGGACTGGTTTACCTTGAAATCCAACCACTAAGGAGTCAAACTCAACCCTAGCAGATACATCCTATGGTCTCTTGGTCCTATTTCTATACCCTGAACAAGAAATGCAAGTGATAATCCTGGCCAGGATTTTGCAACACCTGCAGTGAGCAGAGAGGATAGGAAACAAGGAAATCCTGCAGCACACTACAGTGTCTGATATCAGGTTGAACTCAAATGAGGCTCAGTAACAGCCATGGTGTCTCACAGTGGCAGAACACACTGAAACAGGGAAGCAGCTTCCAATATACAACACTGAAGTGACTCCTGTACCACCAATGAAGGAAAAACCACAGGCTGGTCACTTCAGCGTGAGGCAGATATCCAAATTTTGCTTCTACAGTACCAAACTTTATATACAAGTACCTATTATATGCTATGAAAAGGTTGGACTTCTTGATAGACGATTTTGCATTCAGCCAAATTTTTGCAAGCACTTTAAAAAGAGATATAAGTATTCCTCATTGAAACTATTCAAGTGAGTGTCTGTGCTAAGTTCAAGCTCATCTTAAGTGCAACTTCATGCTCAGGAGTAATTTACAAGTATTCCTCAAAGTCTGAAATCTGTCTCTCTTATTGCAAAGAACTACTTTATTGTCTCATTTTCTGCCTGGCATATATCCCATCAGATATCTTATCGAAAAGCTAAGCTTGTGATGAGAAGCAAGCTTTTGCTTTACTTGCAATGCATTTAATTACAATATTGCCTTACAAGAAAAGATGTACTGCTCATCAAACAGTTTCACTGACTTCTATGAGCATTGTTTGCATTACTGATCCCTTTTTCCTGTGTTGCTTGTAGTTATATGACAATTAAATTCATGAGCTTTGGAAAGATTTATATTTAGGTAGATTCACCCTCTTTAAAGATGATCAGAGAAAGTATTACCTCCAATTAGACAATGCAGTCAAACCTTTTAGGAACTGAAGTTAACAAGTCATGAATATCCATTGATAGCAGGTAGCTGGGACTTGATGGGATATGCTTTAAATGCTTCAGTTAAATCCCCTAGCCAACTTTTTACTTACCTACCTCTTCCCAGGGGAAACTATCACTGCCTATTAATTTCTGGGCATCTGTCATGAATGAACCATAGTGAATTCAGGAAGACTCCTGACAGCATACATTCATCCATTTCTAATACAAAAGGAACCATGAGGTCACCTCGGATCCATTCCTGAATAACATGATAGGATGAGACTTCAAATATTCCAGGACAAGATGCATCTTCCTGCCCATACAAATACCACTGGTATGTAATGGTTTTGCAAAAATAAGGGTTGCCCCTAAATTATTTTCTCACCTCGTTTTCGAAGACACTGCTACTGAAGTGCTTGCTCCTTTATTTAAATTAAATGCAACTAAAAAAAAAGAAAAAGTTCCAATTTAACAATCCGCTAATGGAAAAGATCATACGTTTAAAAATACTCATTACTTATGTTATAGTTCAGCTTTTAAAATAAACTATTTAAAAATGGTATGAAATTCTCTACATTTTCCTATTGTCATTGCTTTTTGAAACATCCAAAAGCACTCTATAAACACTGAGCAAGTCTCAGCACTCGCCTCATTTTCATTGTAAGATCAGCTTCAGTTCAAGAAAACTGCCTATATCAAAATCTGGTTACCTTTTTCTTCTTCATTTTCTCTGTTCAGTTCAGTATAGACTGGCTCATCCTGCCAAAAGAAAACCGAATAGATTTCAAGAGCAAAACAGAAAGCTCAGCCAGGATAACATTTTCCAGTGACTGCTGATGGCCTCAATTTTATCGACTACTGCAAGATTACCTAATAACTGTAATATTCAGTCTGGCCTGATTTATAAGATTGTAAATTGAAAACATTATCTCATTATAGGCTCCTGTGCAAAATTATCTAATTATCACCTTCTACAGAGATGTTGTCTGTACTTGTTTAATTTCAGCATCAAAGGAAAACGGCCTTACTGCAAGTTTTCTCATTTTGAACAAGCATGATTAGACTGGTTTTTGGACAGACTGATAATCTAAAAAAGGAAAAGTCGTGGAATCTTTCCAAATTTTTAGCACCAAAGGCTCAGACCATTTAAATTTCAATTAGTTTTAAATTAAGAAAAAGATAATAGTTTACAACGGCATTTAAATATATCTATCAATACCCAGAATCAAATGGGAGGTCCCAATCCTGGGCAACATCATCTATGGAAGTCAAAGGACAATGCCAAAGAAGTTCTCAAATCCTATGTTAGGACAATCAAAATAAAAACTTCTCACTGTGGGGATTTGATTATTTCAGCTTTCCTGCTAATCTCAGCCTCTCTACCACACTTGTTATTTGCAGCCCTTAAAGTTTGTGAAATATGATAAATGGAGACATCACACTGGTTACTGTTAAGTCTCCTAACTTAAATGCGGCATTTTTAAATTGCTAAAAAACTAATAGTCATTCAATTGCTAAGGAGGCTAATACTCATTCAGTAGTAAAGCAAGCCAGGTACAAAGCAGCTGCAAATTCTCCTCCAGAGTAGGTTATCATCTTTCATAGATGTTGAAATTCAAAATTCAAAACAAAAGTGAAGTAATGTGTAGATTTAAGCACGGGAGAACTGTCTAAATCAAAATCTGAAATGGCTTGGACCAGACAGTAGAGTCATAGGGAACAGTTTCAATAAATTTCAAAGCAAGATCAGATTTAAAAGGAGCTGAAACCTCCGCTTTCCTTTTCTGAAACCGATTCCAAAGGGGATCCTGATGTTTATCTGCCATAAAAAGCATCAGGTTGGCTATTTGATTCAAGAAGCAATTTCAACTGAAACAAGGAAGGCAAAGTGGGCATGAGAATTATCTGTGAGAAGAATATTTCTCAGTTCAGAAACAACCAACCACGCAGCCACATATACCCACTGTTCCCCAGTTTGAACCAGCCAGCAGCGTGCAACCTGCTGCACGAAGATTACTCATCACCTTCAAGCTGACTGCAGTGGAAACAGTAGCAGGAAGATCACAGCTGCATTAACTTAACTGAGGGAATTTCTGAGCTGAAGATTGATATCCAATTTTTCCTCACCAGTTCTTTCCCCTCCAGACCTCTTCTGACTTGCTGTTCAATGAATTTGGCTGTTTTTTCTTCATCGTCGAGGTCTTGTTTCTTTTTCCTCTCTTGCTCTTGTTGCCTGCGAATAGTCTCTGGGTCTCTATCAATATACTGAATATACCAGCCTTTTGGAGTCTCATCAACCTTACAAAGACCTAAAAACCCAACACAAGACAAAGATCAATACTAATGAAAACAAGAAAATAAAGAAAACACCAAGGCCATTTTCCTAGGCCACATTCACTAGAAGAATGTAAATACTTCACCAGAGACAATGCACCTCTTACCAATCTTGTAAAATTGACTTTAAATTACCTTTAGTAACTGTGTATGCAGTTCAGCTAGCTGGATCTCTTTGGAAATAGGCCAAAATACGTGGCAAAAGTGGATGGAATGTTTTGTATCATTTTCCTCAAGAAGAAAAAAATTCTTTCCCATTGTTTTAACAAGGAAGAAAACAGCACTGTAACATATATAAACACTACACAGTAATAGCACCAAACTATTGGAAACTTTACTGTGCTACACTATTGTTACTGGCACTCATTAGATTGGCTTTTCAAACACTCTGTGACTCATGAATGTATCCTGTAGCACACAGGCAACTGAAACCAATTTAAGCCTTACACAGCACTGTGGTATGACATAACCTCTGCTCCTCCCACGGAGCACAGAACTGCAGATCTCAGATCTGAACCCTTTCATTAGGACAAGAATGAAAACAATATACCACTTCTTGTCACCACAAACACTGAGGGATTCCACAGCTGTAAGAAATACCCTATCATAGTTTATACTTCTTAAACGACAACTGTCAGAAGTTGACTTAGAATTCAGCAATAGCTACAGTAACTACAGCTAAAACAAGGAAAGGTTTGTAAGTGATGCACTTATCCCAGATCTCTGTCACTTTTCATAAGGAAACTCCATTCCTTAGTACAGAAATCTGTGTGGATATGTGTTAGTATATGCAGGAGGGGAGGGTAAGGAAAGAAAGAAAACGGGAGAATTAACAGAAATGCTTACTGATCAGCAGTGCAATTACCCAATGATTTTAAGATGTCATAAACCAGAACAGAAACATTTACCTTCTCTCCCCAACCATTTTGTAAAATCAGTCAGTGTTTCCCACTGTGTTGCATTCATGTGGATGTGTTCTCGGTGACTGATATATTCATTGTACACGATATTATTGTGGACCCTCTTGGTTCCTGAAACAGAATTATTATTAAATTTAAGCATGGGACCGAGGAGAAACCAATCGAAGCTTTTTGCACAAAACCAGAAGACACTGAAAACAAAAAAGAAAACAAAGAAGAACAGTAAAATATTTACCAAATCGTCTCCTGAGCAGTTCTAGGAAATCATTTCGGAATTCCCTTAGGGGATATAAAGAAAAGTATTTTAGTGAATCTTTAACAATTACAAAGAAATGTTCTGCTCTCATTAACAAAGAAGTATCTGAAGTGTAAGTAGGAGTATTCTTTGGATGGTGAAACTCAGACACCTGTTTCCTGTCTACAGTAAGGCAGCGTGAAGTGCAGTCTGTGTGCACAAAGAAACACAGTGTGGTACATGCACATACAAGTTTAATCTTCAGAAGGATAATACCCTTTCAAAGGGATAAAATGGAAAGAACAAACTCCAAACACTTCCCACTAATTGCTGGTATTTCATTACCAGGGTTGACTAACACTGACACAAAACACGAGGCAGAACAAAAGGAAGCAGTGGTACACTGGGTAGATGGATCACTCATCTCCCTGCTAATTCAATGGCTTAAAGATAAAGCCTCCCTTCAGCCTCATGCTGAAGACAGTTCCAGTCAGCCCTGGTGTCAGGTAGGTCAGATGGACAAAGGAATCAGGGCAGCAGTGGGATGCTACTCACACTGCTGATTTCTTATCTCCATGCAATGGTTCTTTTAGCTCTTTGTAACTCCGCAGCTCTGACAGTCACTTAGCTGGGACACACGAGTGACATTACAGCAAAGAGCAAATTAAAACAGGATTCGGACACGGGATAAAATTAGCAACTTTGAGATAAAAAAATCTGGGATAAAAACTGTCCCATTTGGGATTTAAAAAAAAAAAGTTAAACAAAATAAAATTGTCAAATGTTCATGGCTCCCTTAAATCTCCTATGTGTTTTCAAAAGCAAACTTTTCAAATAGCCACTATACAGCAGACACTAAAATACATCAGAATAAAGTGTCTTCAATGGGACATGACTGATCTTCAGAGGCGTGGCCATGCAGATTTGACATGTGGATAACAATATATAGCAAACTTACTCAGAAAAGTAGTTCAAGAATTGCTGAGGATTTTCAGAAGCCAGCAGTAATTGCCTCTGGTGAGATTCAGACATGCAATGACATTTGAAGCCGTTCTAGAAAATAAGAATCAAAATCAATATTTTATTGGTAGTTGTCTCAGTTTGCAACACACAGCTTAGAGTAACTTAAAATGATGATTTATAAGTGAAACCTCTTGGAGGCTTCATATAAAACACTCCACCACAGTCCAGCAGCACAAGTTGGCTGCTCCTCCTGACTAGGATGTTACAGAAGTCCTTCTGGTCCCTTGTGGAATGGGATAGATGCGGCACCACCAGGTCCATCCAGGTACATGTGTGAAAGAAGTGGAAATACTTGCTGATTCCCCACCTGGCCGACAGTGACACCATACGTAACAAGGACAGTATCCTAGTAATGCTCAAGCTATGGATTACAAAAGCTTGGCCACCTCTGATACAGGGACAAAGTCATCAGAGCTTCCCAAAACGTACTTAGATGTTGGAGGTTTGGCCACGTCGTTTTTTTACACCTAATATAATACTCTCTCACTACAACATTATTAAATTTACAGCAAACCTCTTTCCAAGGGATCATCACAGTGTTACAAAAAGATGTGGCTGTAAAGCTTTGCTGCTCCAACCTCTGATAAAAGCTTTAGTCTTTTGGGGAGAAAGGTAACGGGCACCAGATGATGATTAAGAATACAACTAACGTCCTGCAGAGGTCACGTCTCTCTTCCAAAAGCACATTAAAAGCTTTATTCGTGCAGAATGAAAAACCAGCAGCACATTTATCCCGCATGGAGGTACTGCTGGAGCACAGCTCTGGGGAAAACAAGAAAGAATAGGACACACACATCCCACGGGCATCTAGGCTCAAGAGAATACCAAAAATGAAAACAGGGAAGCATCAGAGAAGAACAAGAGAAGCAGGGAAGAAACTGAGACAGAATCAGAAGGATGGCAAAGTGCCCTCGCTGTGCTCCAGACAGGCAAGCCTACTACTCCAAACTCACGATGGAATAACTCTTAACCCCACTGGACTTTCAAGGCTCATCAGTCATCCTAACGGGGCCGAACATCCCCAGAGAAAGCTCACGACCGTCATGTTTCCTTCAAAGCGTTTCAGCACTTCCACCCCACCCCCACCCCTCCCCCAAAAAGGCCTCACCTCATCTCGGCACTGCTTCTGGCACATCTGGCAGTACCAGCGCAGCTTCTGCAGCCCTTTGGACTTGATGCGGTTGGCGATAGCCTTCGGGCTGAGGAAATCCGACTTCCCCATGTTGTCCCTTGGCGTCGCCCCTCCCCCCTCTTTCCTCACACTTCCTCCCCTCACAGCTGCTCGGCCCGGATGCAGTCGCCGCGGCGTTGCGCGCGTGCGCGGTGCGGGCGCGCTGACCTTCAGCGGAGCTGTGCCGGAGGCGCCGCCATGTTCGCGCGGGGCTCCGCCGTGCTGCTGTATCAGCCGCAATGGTAACGGGCGGGGGCGAGCGGGATGCGGGCTCGGCTCGTGGAGGGCTGAGCGGGGTCAGGACGGGTGGGGGTGGAAGGAGAGCCGAGGGGAAGGGTGCCCTTCGGGTGCCCTTTGCTTGGGTCAGTCGCGCTGGTGGGTTTGAAGCGTCCCTACTGAGGATTGGTTGTCCTGCTGTCCCGTTGGTTGTCCTGTTAGTTGTCCTTGACTAGGTGTCATTAGCTGGAGAGCTGATGAGCCATCCTAATTTCTCCTGCTTTCGTTTTCAGGGGCCAAGTCAGGAACATGGCGACTCTGAAAGACAGTAAGTGCTGCTTTGGGTTGCCTTTCACAGAGGGGAAGTGTAGGAAGGCTTTGAGGCGTGATTCCGGTTGGATGGAGTGGTTGCTGGAGAGCAGAACAGTGACACAGGAGCCTCCAGCGTTTGTACAAAACAAATGTCCCTCATAAAAGGCATTTCTTAAGTGTTAAGCACAGCTTTGATGCCAGGAAGCAAGCCAAGTCCTGCTCAAACGTGTTTTAAAATTGACCTTATCAAGTGTGCTGAAACATCTTTTTGTTCATTTTTAAATGAACGAGGCTTAGATCACACTTACTTTCTCACGTTTACCAGTACTGGAGAATAAAAAATTTGCCTGAATAGTTCTGCTCTGATAATGCTTCTTTAAGTACCTCTTACGCAGGGATGCTGTTCTGTGTTTGTCTTTAAGACATAAGTTCATAAGTTCATAAGGTTGGAAAGGACCTATAAGATCATCTAGTCCAACCATGTTGGACAAGATGCAAGACACCTGTTTTGTTTCCTTTTTGCATTACTGTGCATGGGAGTCTCATTTTACCACTATGTAAACGTTTATTCTGTCTCTTTATAGCACTGGGTCTGGTTTTGTTTTGTTTTTCTGTCCTTTGTCATCCAGGAGAAGCTGACAGTGTACCTCAAATCATATATATTTGAGAAATAGGTAGAAGTGGGAGAGAATAGTAAATAGATGATAGGTTAACGTGAATATTAAATAAAATGTATGGTGAAAAAAGATATACTGTAAAGATGCATTTGGGTTGTTGTAAAGATACACTTGTGCAATTTTGGTAGTATTGGTACTAAGCATCATTTGCTCATTCTCTTTGAGGAAGTTTGGGAGGCAGTTGTGGATAGCTGTTGCTAATGCTTTATAGCTTGTTTTCAATGTCTTATGCCCAATGTAGCCCAATTTTGACCTTTAGCTTTTAACCTTGTTAGTTACCAGGCGTTTGAAGTCCATCAAGAACATTCAGAAAATTACCAAGTCCATGAAGATGGTTTCTGCAGCAAAGTATGCAAGAGCTGAGAGGGAGCTGAAGCCTGCTAGGATATATGGAACAGGAGCACTGGGTGAGGGAAGGCTCTTGCACTGTGTGGTGTGGAAGTAAAGGAGGGATGCTTTCATGGTGTTGACTTATAACCACTTAGCATATTTTTTTTCATAAGAGTTTGTATCCCTGGGCTGCTGTTAACCTTGACTATTCCTAAGAAGTAATTGATGGGAAGTTATTTATAAGAGTTCTTATGTGAAATTAATTATAATGTCTAGTTTTTTTTCTTCAGCTTCTTGTAAATGTGTGTGCTTGTATTTTTAGTCATAAAAGCAACATCACTTTTTGACCCTTCTTTCTGTTAATGAAATTATGCTGGGTTTCTGTGGAATCAGGTATCAGTGTTTAAAGGTACTGCCAAACCTTTTGAATGCTTGAGCTGCACATTGTTCTTAGACACTGGACTTGTGGTCAGTGTCTTTATTTAGATGAAGTTCACTATGTGTGAT
Source organism: Cyrtonyx montezumae (assembly GCF_038088225.1). Taxonomy (NCBI): domain Eukaryota; kingdom Metazoa; phylum Chordata; class Aves; order Galliformes; family Odontophoridae; genus Cyrtonyx; species Cyrtonyx montezumae. Next base: position 157,398,918 of record NW_027072034.1, on the reverse strand, counting down.
ACCTGACACAGAGATGTAGGTGGCTTACATCTTTTTTTATCACCTCTGGTCAGCTAACCTGCAAATTTGAACGATTGTGAGGGAGATAAAAATTCATCTGATTGTGGAAATGATTTATTGAATTTGAAATGAGTCGAAGATGTTTTGATAAAACCAGTTTGCTTCCTGGCACCTATCTTGTTTGTTTTTTTCACAGCTCTGTATGAGAAAGCAGAAATTAAGGCACCTGAGGACAAGAAGAAGCACCTCCTTATTGGTGTGTCCTCTGACCGAGGTCTGTGTGGTGCTATCCATACATCTATTGCTAAAACCTTGAAGAATGAGATTACCAACCTCTCCAATGCAGGGAAGGAAGTTATGGTGGTTGGTGTAGGTGACAAGATTAGAGGCCTACTTCAAAGGTAAAAAAAGGAGAGGGGGTTGGTTTTGGTGATTCTGGTGTTATTTTTTCACGTAGTAGAAGTTTCAGCTCTGCTACAAGCTGTGTGGGGTTCAGAACTGTATTTTTCTGGAACTGTGCTTAAATCCAGGCTCCTTTAAAAAATAAAAATGTAAATATGCTGAACTGTTTTTTTGTGAAACTGCAGCACAGTTTGTTTTTGGAATAGTGGTCTGAACACTAGCAGTATGACCACTGGGTGCAAGTGTGTCTTTATCACGAAGCAGTTATTGTAATTTAACTGATTCTTATTCAGTGAAACGCTTAGTTCTTGAGCATTAGCAGTTACTGCTGCTTGCCTCTTGGTGCCACATCACTGTGCTTTAGAGTACCAACTTGATTCTGACACAGGTGTTGTGTTTCTGCAGGACACATGGCAATTACTTCCTGATGACATTCAAAGAAGTGGGGCGGAGACCTCCTAGTTTTGGAGATGCTTCAGTAATTGCTTCAGAGTTATTAAACTCTGGGTATGAATTTGATGAAGGCTCTGTCATCTACAATCGGTTCAGGTAGGATTAAACTGAAGCCACACTAGGAAGATGTTGAATAGAAGTGTTAAACCCAGCATGTTGCTTGAATTGAGTAAAATGTGAAACCTGAGTTTGTGTGTTCAGATTTTCTTGAAAAGTTGGTGCATTTTCTTATCATGTGTGAGTAACTGGTGCTTGCTGTGGGTATTTTTAATAGCTGTGGTTGAAATTCTTTCTGTAGTGTTTTTAAACAATGTCATTTCTAAACAGATTTTCTATAGTGTGTGCTGTTGTATTACAGTTGGTATGTTATTATATCCTTAGAGTATTTCATATCTCTCTATCAGGAGTATAACAAGACTTTGAGAATTTGGAAGGCCAGAAGTTGTCTGCATTCTAGTTTGTTATTAAATGCTCCATTTAGACTCTTTGGTCAGACAAACTCTATTATGCTATTTGATGCAGGTCTGTCATCTCCTACAAGACTGATGAAAAACCTATCTACTCTCTTGAAACAGTTGCTGGTTCTGGTAAGTAGTGAGCTAGAAAAGACCAGATAAGTGAAGTAATAAATCACAGAGAAGGTATTCTGCATGTGGGAATATGATTCTAAATCATTATTGTGCATATATTACAAGTTTAAAAGATGATTTTATCTTGGTAGTTTGAGGCTGACATATCATCAAGCTGTGTTGAAGGACAGCTTGTACTAATTCAGAGGTTTTCTCTCAGTCAATAATAATACCTATATTACAAAATACATGATCTCTGGTATTAAAAAGATTATGAAAGTACACATAAGGAGTGTGGAGTGGAAAAAGAGCTCACTTAGTATTTTTCTGTATGACATTGTATTGTTAGAATTAGTACAGCCTGCAGTTCTGACTCTGCTCATTCATATTTTTCAGAAAGCCTAAGCATCTACGATGACATTGATGCTGATGTGCTGAGAAACTACCAGGAATTTACACTAGCAAATATTCTGTACTACTCTCTGAAAGAATCTACCACCAGTGAGCAGAGTGCTAGGATGACTGCTATGGACAACGCCAGCAAAAATGCTTGTAAGTCTACTCTGGATTTTCTAGGATTTCATCTGCTGATGTCTGTCGTGTTGCTGGTCTGAGGATTTTGAGGTTTCTTTCTTTCTTTTTACACCTCTATGTACTGATTACACCAAAGTGAGAAATGTTGCATCAATTTAAAAGTGGAGAAACTCATACTGGTTAAATACTCAACAACCTGTAGTGCAAGCAAGCTGAGAATATGCTAGTATATCTTGTAAGGTGTCCAGACTCAGTGCACTGCAGTGAATACGTGGTTGGTATTGGTGGGTGACAGCTAGTAGTGTTCAATGTGGCATAGTGATATGACTTCAATCTCATAGTGATGGTTAAAAGATATGGTGGCTGAATGAAGCTGAGGTGTTATGCAGTGGGGCTGCCTCGTACTTGTGGGTCTCTGCTGATTTCTTTATTGTCAATGTAGTGATAATGTCTCAATTGAAAAATACAAAGTTGAAGAATGGCTAGTATTTTCAGTAGGGAAAACTGAATAGTGCAGTAAGCTGCTTGAACATTCATATGGATCTACAAGTCTGTGTGGTATTTTGTTCACAGAACTTCCTTTACTTGTATTTGAATGCTTAAATTCCAACTTTAACTTTTTTTCCTAGCTGAGATGATCGACAAACTGACTTTGACATTCAACCGTACCCGTCAGGCTGTTATTACTAAGGAGCTTATTGAGATCATCTCTGGTGCTGCTGCTCTGTGAGTACCTGTATAAACATGAAACAGGAGTGGCTGCAGTGTCATGTAATGCTTGTGCCCTGCTTCAGACAGGTTAACAGGGAAGGTTAAGGCATGTAAAAAGCAAGACAATCCATGGCATATCTCTCATGCTTTCATAGTTTGTGGCAGTACTACTAACAAGTGTGAAAGTTTGACCAGGTATGCTTTAAAAGCTGGTAGTTTGTATCTCTAGCCTTGACACACATCCTTGTCTGAGCAGGGAGAGTGTTTTCTGCTCCTCCTTATTTGCTTTGAACGGATATCCCATCTGCCCCCTCTGTCTGGGTTCTTCATGCTTTGCTCAGACAGCCCAGTTCATTGCTGTAGAACAGTTCTGGATGTGGAGGGAGCAATTGGGGTGACTGAAAAGGCTTTGGAGAAATCAGTCTGTGATGGTGTGCAGGACTTCGGGGTTGGGTTTGGAAGGAGAAATACAGCTGGCATCAGTGGATTCTGGAAATTCATATGATAAATGTTGAAGCCGAGTATATTGCTTCATTCCCTGAGAGTGAAGTTTTGCAACTGTGTGTGCTGTAGGTTACAAAATGTGTGGGCTTAGACCACAATTTGTAACCGCATGCAGATAATGTGTATTCCATCTAACGGTTACGAATGTTATGCTGTACCCAAAGATGTAAATATGTGTGATAATAATATTCTGTACATTTACAAAATGTCTGGAATACATAACAGATTGCAGTTATGAGCTGTATTATGATCCTCACAATACAGTTATAAATACGTGCATAATTTTACTCTAATGTGCATGAGTTACTTCTTAACCTGCTTGTTCTGTTTTTTTTTCCTCATAACATCTTAACCAGGGATTAATCGACAAAAGAGGTTTGACCAAATCCAAGAGGTAAAGTTATGGAATAGAAACTAGATTGTCTGTATACATCCATTTTTAAATGCAATGTAGAAGTCAGATGAGGAAGTTGGAATTCAGTGATAGGGGTCAGACCCATTTCTTCTCCTTGGCATGTAGGGAACAGCCCGTTGCTAGCTTAACTTTCTGTTTAGACAGATTCAAGCACCAGTAAATCTTCAACAAAATATATCCGTGATAGCATGCATCTGCATTTGACAGTTTTCTGTGGGTTTTTTAATCTCTGAGTTATTGGATTCTTTTGAAGGCGTTGTTTAATTTTTTCATAGTGCTCTGACATTGGGCAGTGACTTAAAAATGTCCTTCTGTAAAACGTTACACCTCAGGAGGATTCTGTAGCAAAACAAACATTTAAAGTTTGAAATAAAAATAGTCTTGTGAGAGAGAGTTTGAGGGGAGGAGGGAGTAAGGAAGAGGAGTGAGTTGGTAAAAGCACTTAAAATCAGAGGTGATGCGTTTTAAAAAGTAGTAATGGAAAGATTTTAATTTGCTTCAATTTTCCTTACAGGTAAAGAAGAATTTTGAGCATATGATTTCACTTGCCTGTGTTGGTCAGTAAAGTAAGACTGCTCTGCTATTTTGTCAAGAAGTGGCAAAGCCCCAGAACATTCTTATAATAAACCCCTTTGTGAAACACATGTGCTTGGTTGTCAGTAACTCTGGGTTTGACTTGGTTACTCTTTGAAACGTGCTTTTTTTTTTTTTTTTAAGGCTATGCTCTGTATTTTGTAATTCCTGGCACAGAAAACGTGTCCGTGGGAGCTTCTTTTGAAGAGTGAAAGATACTGTCTTCGTTGTGTTATCAGTGTTTAAAAGTGGTTTGTTGCATACACTGTATTGTGTGCTGAAGAGGAGAAGGGAGAACAATCTTTCTCCATCGTGCAGTTGGAACACTTACCTCTCTACCGTACTTGAAATCAACACTATGCTGCTTCTAGAAGTTTGCATTCTAAAAAGAACAAGACAGAAATAGGAAGAAAAATGGATATGGTGTTAAACATCAAAGCTATCTGCGAGTTTTGACACCAGGACAGGTAGAAGCAGCCACCTGCTTACCCAGGCTGCTCTTCGATTGAGTGGTACACCTACGTCAGCTGGCGTAGAAACTGTAGCTTCAAGTGCTGCCTGATGAGTGTAGTTCCAAGTTCGTAACTGTGAGCCTGAAATTCCTTAAGCATAATTTTCTTAGGAAACTTAACTCAAGCATTTGATTTTTCAGCAATTCAGGTGCTTTTTGGCCCTAATGTTCTCTGGTTTTGGAGTCAGTGGGGTAGATAAGGCAAAGAATACACTTCTGTCCTAAGAAATGATGAACTGTGGGATTTTGTCATGGGTCCAGCTCCCTGCCCTACAGCAGGCTTGGGATGTAACTGATCCAAGAGACTCAACTGTTTATTGACTGATCAGCACTCCGCTAATGATCTAATAAATCAAGGAGCTAACTTGTCAAGTAATCAGCTTCTATTAAGACATCACTGTTATTTAGTTCTGTGCTTCACATTCCAATTACACACAGTGACTGAGTTACAGTTCAGCAGTTGCACTATTGGTGTCCATGTAGCCATTATTGTATGGCAGTTCTGTTGCTCCTCCGTGTGCCCCCCACACCACTAAGTGTTACTTTTGTTTCTGGATCCTTCTTTTTACCATCCTTGTTTCAGCCTCTGCCTGCACAGTTTTTTGTTGTTTTTTTTTCTCAACTCATCCATAAACACTTCTTGTTCCAATCTTGCTACATCTGTTCCCAAAGATGGTATTTCTGACATGGTTACTAAGGCAATTGTAGTCTTGCATGCATTTATTTATATACTTGTCTGCATAGAGGCAGTTCTACTCCCCCTACCCCCAAAAAATCCCTGACGACACCTTGAATTATTTAGCTTATTTTGGGGTGGTTTAGACACTTATTACTGCAGTCTTCGTTTCTCCATGTAGTTCCAGTGAAATTGTAAGCAAGAATCCACATACCACAGCAGGGTTGCACAGTTCTTCATGCTGAGTTGTGCTCATCCTGCTCTTTGAAGTCTGCTTAATTAAAAGTCATTGGTCTTAATATGTTTGGGTTTTCTGTGGAGTGAAAATGGGGGAATCTCCTGCCCAAAATGCCCTGTCTTGTTACCAGGGATGGCACTAGAGTGGAACCTCTTACCTGCAGATGAGTGTATGTGAGCAGGCTCTCACGGATCTATTTATTTATTTTTGTGGTTCCACCATCTGCAACAAACTCCAAAACAGATTCCTAAAAGCATTTTCCCTGGAGAAATATCCTCTACCAGTCTTCTTAAATCAAGCTCCTTCCTGTGTCCTTGAGAATTCTCTTTGCTATCAAAGGATTCTCTCAATCAGTTTCCTCTCAGATTCGTGTTTCTCACAGCGTGTGAATGCTGCAGCTTGCACGAGTGCAGGAAATTGCTCCAATCTAACACTATGCAGTGTTAGCAACAGCTGTGCCACGTGGTGCTCCATGTAGTCTGCACATGAGTAATGAGGTGGGACATGACAGCCCTAAATCACGATCTCCAAACCAAGTGACAGACTAACAGGGTTAGCAGGTTGAGAAACTAAAAGGGCTTCACCTGTAAGTGAAGGTTGAGCAGCAAAGTCAGGAGAGCAAACATCAGATGCATGGAGGTATGAACCACCCAAGGGTGCATTTGGTCCTGCAGTGGAGGGAAAACGCAGTGATGCAGAAGACCAGAGAGGATGGACATCAGCAGTCACTGCCCAGCTGGAAAGAAAAACAACAACAAATAAACCTTCAGATAAACTTGATCAAGAACATCTTGCTTTCTAGTGGTCTTTCTGTTCAGATGGGCTTTGGTTCAGCAGTGCGGTGGTGATGGGCTGATGGTTGGACTAGATGATATCAGTGGTCTTTTCAAACCTTAAAGCAGCTGTGATCGTATGATCTTTGCCCTCTGGTGACAGCGTCAGGGCCCAAGGGAGCAGCATGGAGCTGTCAGGAGGGGCAGGTGGGCATTAGGGAAAGGTTCTGCACCAGAGGACAGTGGCCATGAAACAGGCTGCCCAGGGCAGTGGGCACAGCTCTGAGCTGTAGTTTTGAGATGCATCCAATGCCCTCAGATGCAGGGTTGGGATTTGCTGTGTGGAGCCAGGAGCTGGACTCTAAAGATCAAGGTACATTTAGACATGTTGAAGAACGTGGTTTAGTGAGAACTATTGGTGATAGGTGGGCAGTTGGGCTGGATGATCTTGGAGGTCTTTACCAACTTTGGTGATTATGTGATTCTGTGATCCCTGTGGGTCACTTCCAGCTCAGGATATCCTGATTCCATGATCACAGAATTGTAGGGCTTAGAAGGGACCCCTAGAGATTTTCAAGTCCTGCCAGAGCAGCTCCCTAGCATAGGTTGCACAGGTAGGTGTCCAGGTGGGTCTTGAACATCTCCAGAGAAGGAGACTCCACCACCTCTCTGTGCAGCCTGTGCCAGTGCTCCGTCACTGCACTGTGAAGAAGTTTCCATGCACATCTGTGCAGAACTTTCTATGCCTCAGTTTGTGTCCATTTCCCCTCCTCCTATTGCTAAACACTGCTGAGAAGAGCCCGGCCTCGTCCTTTTGCCTCCCGCTCCTTAGATACTTATAGACATGGATCAGATCCCTTCTGAGTTTTCTTTTTTCAGGGCTGGACAGCCCCAGGTCTCTCAACCTATCTTCATAAGGGAGGTGTTCCACGTCCTTTATCATCTCTGTAGCCATTTGCTGGACTCGTTCAAGGAGATCCCTGTCTTTCTGGTACTGGGAGCCCAGAACTGGACACAGCACTCCAGATGAGACCTCACCGGGGCAGAGCAGAGTGGAAGGATCACCTCCCTCGCCCCGCCGGCCACGCTCTTCTCAATGGGCATCCCACTGTCCTTCCACAACACCTCCTCAAGTCCTCCCGGTCCTTCACTGCTCCCAACGCTCAGCCCCCGGCGCTCAACCGCGCTCCGCTCGATGCGATCGGCGTTGGAGCGGCGCTGCCTGGCGCGGGGCGGGGGGAGGCGCGGCGCCAAGATGGCGGCGGCGGCGGTGGGTCCTGCGTGAGCCTTCCCGCGGCCCTCCCGGCTCGGGGCGGGCTCGGGCTGAGCGGAGCCGAGCCCAGGCGGCATGTGCGAGACGTACTCGCGGTGGCTGCTGCGAGTATCGGTGGCTCAGATCTGTCAGGCTCTGGGTTGGGACTCGGTGCAGGTTTCGGCCTGCGATCTCCTCACCGATGTGCTGCAGCGGTACCTGCAGGGATTGGGCCGGGGATGTCACCGCTACTGCGAGCTGTGTGAGTGAGGGGCGGGACGCGGTGTGGGGGAGGGGAGAGAAATTCCGAGGGCACGAGGGATCCGTTTGGAGCAGAGGGAGGGTGGGTTGCGTGGGGCAACGAGGGGAGCTGCGGTGGTGTGTGAGGGCGGGCCTGTTGTCAGGGTTGCGGGTAGGAAAGCTGTAGGGCAGAGTGGGAACGATGCTTTGGAGGCACTGGGATGTGGGGTGGCTGCCTGCAGGGCGGTGATGGGGGCTGTAAAGCTAGGAGCAGCGCTGTGGGGTCACAGGAAGGGCAGCTCTGGGTTTGGAGGCTGTGGGGATGTACTGGGGGCTGTGGGGAGGAAGGCTGTAGGGTGATGGGGGGGATGTAGGAATTAAACAATACTTTGGGGGCGTAGAAAGGGCAGCTCTTGGTTTGGAGGATGCGGTGCACTGCTGAGGGTGGTCGGGAGGAAGGCAACGTGTGGGTCTGTAAGAGCAGGCTTACACAAAAGGTAAATGTGTGATTGGATGCTCAGGGGAAGTGCTGCGGACCGTGGGGAGGAATTTTGTAGGGTGGTGTTGTGGGATGTGGCAGCAGGAGCATAGAAAGCATCCAAACCCACGTCTGCCCTATTGAGCAGTGCTGGGGGCTATGAGGAGTAAAGCATAAGGAAGTGCTGGGAGCTGTAGGGCCAAGAGTGATTGTTTGGGGATATAGGAAGAGGATATACATGGTTGGAGGTTGTAAGGCACTAACGGGGACCACGGGATGGGAAACTGTTAGGCACTGACGATGGCCAGAGGACTAGGAGTGAACTTTGGGCTCACAGGAAGCACAGCTGTGAGTTTGGAGGCTGTGGGCTGGAAGGCTGTGGGGCAGTGTTGAAGGCTGTGTAGATAGGAACAATACTTTGTGGTCACAGAAAGGGCAGCTGTGGTTAGGAAAGCTGTAGGACAGTGTTGGGGGCTGCAGGATGAGGACCAGTACTTGAGGAGGGTAGTTATGGTATGGGGCAGCACTGGGGAAGAAAGCTGTAGAACAATGTTTGAGACTGAGGAGGTGGGAGCAATGTTGTGGAGACATAAAAAAGGCAGTTGTGCAATTGGAGGCTGAGAGGTAGTGCTGGGAGACACTGAGATGAAGGTTTTAGGGCAATGTTTTTTCTCTGAAAGAGTGGTCAGGCACTGGAATGGCCTGCCTAGGGAGGTGGTTGAGGCACCATCCCTAGCGCTGTTCAAGAAGCGTTTAGATGAGGTGCTAAGGGATTTGATTTAGTGGTTCAGTGGGTAGGGATGGTGATAGGAGGATGGCTGGACTAGATGATCTTGTAGGTCCTTTCCAACCTAATGTATCTATGAATCTATGAATGGTGGGACTATGGAGGTATGTGCCATACTTCGGGGGTATAGGAAAGGCAGATATGCAGTTGGAGGCCAAGAAGTTGTACTTGGGGCTGTGAGGAGGAAGACTGTAAAGCCAAGTTTTTGTGTATGGGAGTAGGAACAATACTTTGGAGGCATTAGGCAGCTGTGGAGTAGAAGGCTGTAGGGCAGTGTTGGGGACTGTGAGGATAGAAGTGACACTTTGGAACACAGAAGGGCTGGCTGTGGGGTTGGAAGATGTAAGGCAATGCTGAGAGTTGTGAGTAGGAAAGCTGTAGGGCAGTGTTGGGGGCTGTGGTACTAGGAACAATACTTAAGAAGGGCAGCTGCTAGGGGCCATGGGGAGGAAAGCATTCAGACAGCAAGATTGTGGGGTTATGAGCAATGCTTTGGTGGCATAAGAAAGGCAGCTATGGTGTAGGAGTCTGTAGCCCAGTGTTGGGGGACTGTTGGGCTAGAAGCAGTGCTTTGGGACTTAGAAAAGATGGCTGTGGGGTGGAGTTAGGACTACAGGATTGCGGATATGGGGGTAATGAAGCTTTGAAGTAGCAGAGAGATAGGGCTGCAGCCTCCCTTTCTCTGTATGCTTTTCCTAGTGTTGGGGTGTGTGCGTACAGGAGAGGATGTGGAGGATTTGCTGTTGGGGTGGATGTGCAAAGATATGGGATGTATGTATAGGGTGACATGCAGCTTGGGGTGAGGGATTCATGTGTACCAAGGCAGTGTGGGGCCTTGCTGGATTTGGGATTAGGAGAACTGGGCTGCTGGGGGCATTGCTGGGGCAGAGACATGGGTCAGGATGCTCACATCAAGTGGGAGGAGAGAGAAAGGAGATTCAGGAGTTCACATGGGCACGCAGCAGCACGGTGTCGAATTTGGGGAGGAGAGCAGCAAATATTGCCCTGGTAGTGGGATGGAGGATGACACTGTGGGTCCCTCGGGCTGAGTCCCTGCAGAGCCCACAGGGAATGTGTATAGGGAGGCAGATGGCCCTGCAGAGTTTGGGAATGCTGGAGGGTCTGCAAGGTGTGTGAGAGATTAATGAGAACAGGGCAGGGGGACTGCCTGTGCTGCAGGGTGTGAGTGTGAAGCACAGAGTGGCAGTGTCCTGATGGGTGTGGGAGGGCTTGATGAGATGTCATTAAACTATGGAGCCCCAAGAGCAGGGCTGGGGTTGCTGCACTGCTTTGCAGGAGGGGATGTGTGGGAGGGATGACAAGTGGCAACTCTGATCTGTGTGAGCTGAATGTTGTCCTGGCACTTCTGCTCAACTTATGACGATGCAAGAACCACAAAATGAGGGTGGCACAAACACCTCTTCAGCAAGTTTGCAGGTGACACCAAGCTGAGTGGTGCAGATGACACCAGAGAAGGACATCCAGAGGGACCTGGACAGGCTTGAAAAGTAGGTGCACAAGAACCTAATGAGGTTCACCAAGGCCAAGTGCAAAGTATTGCACTTGGGTCGGGACAATCCCAGGTATGTCTGCAGACTGGGAAAAACCATTGAGAGCAGCCCTGCAGAGGATAACTTGGAGTACTGTGTCAAGGTCTGGACCCCTCAACACAAGAAAGACGTGGAGCTGTTGGAGCAGGGCCAAAGGAGGGCAACAAAGATGATCAGAAGAGCACATCTTCACAGAAGAGGTTGAGGGAGGTGGGTTTGTTTAGCTTAGAGAAGGCTCTGAGGACACCAAATTGGGATCTTCCAGTGCTTGAAGGGAGCTTACAAGCAGGAGAGGGACCAAGTTCTTGTATGGTCTGACAGTGGTAGGGCAAGGGGGGAATGACTTCAAATTAAAAGGCAGTAGATGTTAGGATGGAGTTCTTTACTCAGAGGGTGGTGAAGCATTGTCACGGACTGCCCAGAGAGGCAGTGGATGTCCCATCCCTGGAGGTGTTCAAGGCCAGGCTGCGTGGGTCGCAGGGCAGTGTGATCTGGTGGGTGGCAACCAGCCCATGGCAGGGGTTGGAACTGGATGTGCTTTAAGGTCCCATCCAGCCTTAGCCATTCTGTGGTTCTGTGTCCCTGGGGACAGAAAGTACCCTCACAAGATGAGGCTCAGCTTCGTCAGGAGAGGAGCAGGCTTGGCCTGAAGATGCTGTGCTAGTGGTCATGCTGCCTTCCCAGAGGCAGAAGTTCTCATTGCATCATTGATCCCTAGTAAAGCAATCTATAGTGATCTGAAGCGATACCCAGTACTTAGTGTTTGCAGGTCTGGAAGGAAAAGGTGCAGTGGTGGTGAAAATACAAGTTGTGCCTTTCCTTGCTGAAGGAATTGGAAGTATGCGGTGGGATTCGGAAATGAGATATCCTTCTATACTTTAGGTGCCCTAAAAAAGGGACAGAAAGGGAATCTTTTCTTCCCTTCTGTGAATGGAGAAGGAGGAGATATAGTTCTGGTCTGTTTTGCTTTTTGTTTTTTTCTTCAATGGAGAAAGGGAATGTGCTGTTTTCTTGTCAGCAACGTGGTATTTCCTAATTTCTCTCTTAAAATGATTCCTATATTTATTACTCTGCAAGGTTTGTGGAAGGGCATCTCAACGCTCAGTGATGTCTCCCTGATTTTCCAAAATCATTTCTTTTTGCTCCAAAAAGAAGTGGCTGTACAAACCCAGCTCTGGATGAACGAGTTGAATTTCACCATGGTTTTGCATAAGTAGAATTAATTAAATGCCAATTATAGCGTCTTCATTGTCAGTGTGTTATCTCAGAGTCGGACCAGTTGGGGTTGAGTTAGCAGGGCTGTCAGCTGGAGGGACATAATCTTTGTATTCAAAACTGAATGGATTTACTCTGACGTAATTGAGGCAGTGTGGTATTGCTTTGAAAAGCATGTCATTGCCGCTCACGTATTTTCTCAGTTGCAAAAGAAAATGATGGCTTTCCCAGCTGTGTTAGATCTTTGTTCCAGCTGTTACATCCCATTAGGAGAGCCACATTCACGATTTTCATTACTTTTCTGCTGTTGTTCCTTTGCATTTGCAGTAGCTGTGGTTGATGGGAGCGAACAGAAGACAAAACGATTGGCAAAGCGGTCTTGAGATGTGTTTGATGCTGTGAAATGCTTCGGAATGCTGTGTTGGGGTGGAGGAGAGGGTGAACTTACAGGGGAGAAAGTGAGGGTTTGCTTGTTAAAGTAAACCGTGTTATGCTGTTCGTGTCTGTGGAAAGCTCACGAGCGTAAATCTATCTGGTGTGCAGTGTGCTTCACACGTGTTTTTATGCTAAAATGTTTGAAAACCAGTGTTGGAGAATGTAATTAAGGTATTGGAACTAGAAAGCAAATGGCATTGTGCAGTGTCTGAGAGCCCAGGTCTAGGGAGCCTGCTTTGGCAGGGGGTTTGGACTAGATGATCTATAGAGGTCCCTTCCAACCCCTACACTTCTGTGATTCTGTGTGATTTTTTGTTATTTTAGGGAGGTGTTTCCCATCCTGTGCTGTGTCAATCTGTGCTCACTTTTCATGTGGCATTGCAAGCCATAGAATTTATCTCAATAGTCTTTCTTAGAATTTCCCTTGTTGAACATATGCTTGGATATGCTGTGATTGTGCATTTTTGTTTTTCTGCTGAAAGTAACAGTGAGGAAGCAAAGATGAAAAGTTGCTGTCTCATGTTCTGTGAACGTATTTTGGTTTTAAAGATTAATGTTATATGAATGTGTAATAATTGATGAATATCTTCCCCCTCTATTTTAAAACATTGAAGTTTTGTATAAATAATCCAAGTAAATTTATATAGAAAGAGGCAGGAGTTGATCTGATGAGCACAACATTGCAATTAGAAAGGAAAATCACAGATCTGGCAAAATGTTTTGCCAGACAGAGCTGGCTTGGAAACTGCACTAATGTCACTGTACGATCTCCTCTCAGGGAAAGCAACTTCAGTGCTGCAGACCTCTGCTTTGGAGAACACTGACAGCAAACCATCCAACGTGGAGTGAATTAACCTGGAATCAACCCAGTTGACCTTGTAGATTTTTATTTTCATTTCTTAATGTCACTCTTATCGATATGTGATGGTAATCCCCATAGCATTGAGATGTGATGCTGAGTTTGAATGAGCTAATTCCCTGCACTGTGGGGTTTTTTTGAACACTGTGACTGGTATCTTTCTGGGGTCTGTACATTCCATAACTTTTGTTCCAGTAGGTGTGCCTCTTGATGCCTGATAACCCTGAGTTTTGTTGATTTTTAAACTAATTAACTTCTTACTGGCTGACTTAAGAAGGGCAATTTGATATTTTTGGTTTTGCTCAACTTTTATAAGTTTACCAGGGAATGGAGCAGACTGAGCAGCTGTTGCTTGTCTGGTAACTATATTAACAGGACAGGCTGCACAGAGAGGTGGTGGTGTCTCCTCTGGAGATGTTCAAGACCCACCTGGGCACCTACCTGTGCAACCTGGTCTAGGGAGCTGCTCTGGCAGGGGTTTGGACTCGATGATCTCTAGAGGTCCCTTCCAACCCCTATAATTCTGTGATTCTTTTTCTCCTAGTTAAGTGCACTCAAATAAGGTATATGTGTATACCTATGGAGCATGCTTCCAATTGTTCCTGTGGTTACTGCATGGAAGTCGTGCGTTGTATACTTGAGTTATTCTGGAGTAGCTACTTGGTGCACATTCAGTGTATGGCAGGGCAGTGTGACTTACTGGTGCACAGGGAATCTGTGACAGAGCTGAGGAGCCAGACCTAATAACTTGCTGCTTAAAAAAGAAAATTCTTTTCTCCAAACGTGAGGGTGAACACTGAGCTATTTATAATAGACTGCACATGTTGCATGGGTAGTGACTCAGTGTTTTTTTCTCAATATATTTGTATTGAGAGCTGCAGTTGCTCCCTGGAAGCTTTCTGTTCTGTGCTTGTTAGTTTTTCATCGACTCCCATGATCTTTGGGCCTGAATAAGGGAGGTGAGAGGATGTCGGGGGGATCGACAAAAATCATTCATTCATCAACCAGTCCTGAGACTGAGAGTTTAGGGAGAGGATGGGAGTTTTTCCCAGTGACATCCCCCAGCCCTGCAGTCTCTTTGGATAATGTGAATATTTGTCAGCTGGTGACATGGAGCAGCAGTTAGATGCTGGACAGCTTCTCACTGCACTTCTTTTTTTCTTTTTAATCCACTTCTGCATGCAGGTTCTTCCTTACCCTTACACAACAAGGCTGGGTGAAATGGCTGCGTTGCCATTCTGCTACTTTCTGGTGAATTAGTTTGGACTCAGCTCTGCTGGTTACTGTAGTTCTATCAGTTTTAGAGCATCGTTGCTTTGCAGGGAGATAGTACAGCTTAAAACTTGCGAGGAGAAATATTCTCCACTGGTTTAAGATCAGCAGGAGAGTTGTAACTTGCTGGATGAATCATCCCACTGTCTTGTATCTCTTCCCAGTCCCAGAAAACAAATGTCCTAGACACATCCAAGGTCTGTCTGCTCGGGGCTCTGAGCATCCTGACTGCTGATGTCCCTGTTCATTGCAGGAGAGTTGGACTGGGAGACCTTTAAAGGTCCCTTCCAACTCAAACAATTCTATGAATCTGTGATAGTATTTGAAGTGTTATGATACAGGGAACAGCTTGAGACTGGAACCCCAAACCTCCAAAGCTGTAATTTGGCACTTGCTGTGCAACATTGGATTACTTATTTTACTGGAAAGTGCCAGCATATGAATTTTTAAACTCAAGTTAGTACAAATACCTGAAGAATATCAAGACAAGTTCGGTACACATAAAATTATTACTTTTCTTTTTCTGGTGTGTGTGTGTGTGTGTTTGAAACACCAGGAGAGTTGCATGTTTGTCAGCATTCTCTTTAATGTGTTTGGCTTCTGTTATTTAAGTGAATTTCTATTGAACAAGATAGGGAAGAGAAATGTTAAACCATTAAAATAAAAGTATAAAGGCCCAAGCTTGAGGTTGTTTGGTTTTTTTTCAAATTTGATCAACTGAAATTGCATATTAAACATTTTTGTGCTATATTTCCAGTTAATAAGTATTTTGAAAGCCATTTTTTTAAATGCTTTTCTCATTGGGGTGGTGTTTCTAGAAAAGGTGAGCTGATCAGTGCTTTCATTGCTGTGATGGTTGCAGGTTGTAAACACTTAGTGTTTTCAGTCAGTTTTATCATAGAAGTTGGAACAGACTCTAATTCCAACCCCCTGCCATGGTCTGGTTGCCCACAGTAGTTCAGGCTGCCCAGAGCCCTACCCAGCCTGGCCTTGATCACCTCTAGGGATGGGATTTCCACAGCCTCTCTTGGCAGCTGTGCCAGTACCTCACCAACCTCCGAGTAAAGAATTTCTTCCTAACATATCTACCCTTTTTTAGTGTGAAGTCATTCCCCCTTGTTCTATCACTATTAGATCATATAAAAACTTGGTCCTCCTCCTTCTTGTAAAGCTCCTTTTGAGTACTGGAAGGTCCCAGCGAGGTGTCCCCAGCCTTCACATTTCAGTTGCTTCTCTGCCACGTGTCCTTAATAAACACTTGTAGGAAGAAACCCTTTTTAGCATTTATCACTTGCTTATGATGTCAGTACATCTGCAGGAGGTGCAGCACAAGAAAAGACATTTCTTATTGCAGCGATGAAGTGCTCTAAAGCACCCTAAGCATATGTCAGTAGTGGTGGCAGGAGGCTCTTCATAGAGCAAGACTCTCATAACACCCTTGTGCAGCCCCAGGAGTGGGGCAGATGGTGTGTCCTGCAGCCTTAGAAACCTGGCTGTGTGTTTTGTTTTTCCTTCCAAGGCAGCATTGACATACTGGCCTTGAAGTACCCGAAGTGGCCTACAGGAAAGCTGGGGAGGGACATTTTATAAGCATACATAGCAACTGGACAAGGGGAAATGGTTTTCAACTGGAAGAGAGTAGATTTAAATAAATATCAGAAAGAAGTTATATTACTATGAGGTGGTAAGACACTAGAATAAGTTGCCCAGTGAAGTTGTGGATGCCCCCTCCCTGGAAGCATTCAAGACCAGATTGCATAGGGCTTTTTAACAGCCTGGTGTAGTGGGAGGTGTCCCTGCCTGTAGCAGGGGGCTTGAAATGAGGTAGTGTGAAAGGTGCCTTCCAACCCGACCCATTCTTTGGTAAGCATGGTGTGTCCTTATCTGTTGGTAGAGTTTTGTGTCTCGGTGATGTCTGTAGTGGGGATGAGAGTTGAGCTCCTCGTGGATTGTCTCTGAGCACAGTACAGACAGGAATTTTGAGAGTATCCAGGGAATAAATGTGCTCTACTCTGGGGCTTGTTGAAGAGTTTTCCTCAGGCTTTGTGCTTTAACTGGTGGTTCAGCTTGACCTTAGCAAGTGGTGCAGTAAGTGCAGAGGTACCTGCGTAGTCAACAGAATGGCTAAAAATGACTTAGAAAATTTCTTACCTGTGTCAACTAAGTTCAGTTTTTTAATGGTAAAACACTTCTATCAAATGCACGATAACTGTAGGGATCTCAAAACTGCCCTAAAATTGTGATGGCCATAATTACGTTTGTGTAAGCCTCCGATTTATCTATCCCTGGAATCTGCAGGGGAAATAATTGGCGCTTGTACTAAATATTGTATGAACACAAAGTAAGAGAAGGTTCTCATCGTACGGAGTTCACATTCTTAATACAGACAAAAGAGGTGAGAGAATTAAAACACAAGTGCCTTGCCCACAGTCCCACAAGAGGCCTGTGTTACAGAGCTGAGAATCAAAGCCATAATCTGAGCATTACTCTTATCTTCACCGCAAGACTGCGAAGAGAAATTCTAGAACAAAATTCTTATTTTCTAAACGTACCTGCAGGCAGAAGTTGGCTGGGGGTTTGAATTCATCCAGTGATGTGAGAACCAGCCTGCTCAGCTGCTTTGGCTTCAAGATAAATCAAGAGGAGATTAGGTTCAGAAAAAGAACAAAAGGGCTTCCCCCCCCAACCCTCCCCCCGACCCAGTTCTCCAGAGCTGAGGCTTCTGACTCTAAATTAAGAGTGGTGATTGTGTTCCTTCAATAAGCACGGACTGTTTTCCCATTATTACTTCTAACAACCAAGTTGCAACTTACCATTTAGGGTTATACTATCTTCATGAGCCATAGTGTTTATAATGCAGTATAATTTTATAGAATAAATAAATAATAAAAAAACCAGTAGGTGTTTGTAGTTTAAGGCATCTATTTGTTGATGATGATAAGTTAGGATGAGAC
Source organism: Cyrtonyx montezumae (assembly GCF_038088225.1). Taxonomy (NCBI): domain Eukaryota; kingdom Metazoa; phylum Chordata; class Aves; order Galliformes; family Odontophoridae; genus Cyrtonyx; species Cyrtonyx montezumae. The sequence goes on along the minus strand of NW_027072034.1, from coordinate 157,381,517 downwards.
TCAAAGCAGTGCCTTAGGTCTGAAACCAGGTGCCCCGTTCTCCCTCTGGAGGCATTTGGGGGAACTGCTCTCTGTCTGCTTGGGGAAACTGAGGCAGTCAGGGGATTTCTGTGCTGTATAATTTCCATCTCAGTCCCAAGTTACACGTGTGGAATGAAGTACATTGTCTCTTAGTCTGTGTCCTTCTGTAGAGTGTGTAAATGCAAAATCCCGATTGCTTGGCGTGCAGGCTTCATTATACTTTAAGGTTTTTGCTGTAAAGCCTAACTTAGAGTTGAAGCACAGGAAATGGTTCCCTGAAATTTAGAATAAAATATTCCTTTGTCATCAGAGTACTGTTGGTATTTCATCCAGGAGGTATATCAAGCTGGTAGGTAAAGTGACTCATAGCTTATGAAGCCTGTAGCTTCCATCTGATGGAAAGATAGCACGTAAAGAATTTTTGTTATCAACAGATATGCAAGTTATCCTTTTTTTTTTTTTTTGCTCCCGATGAACTACTTTAATTCAACAAATAGAATTATTAATTTTCTAAATTGAAAAATAATCTCTGGTTGATTATGTGCTCAGAAAGGGACACTTTCAGCATATTGAGGGCTTGTTTTGCTCGTTTTAATGTACTTTATGAAATCAGAGTACTTTGAGTGGTGTTGTATGGTGTTAATTTTCTGTTGCCAGGGAAAGCTGCTTGTTAGGCTTCCTTGGTTTTCCTTGCTGTGCTGTTGATGTACAGCTCTTTAAAATGGTGTAGATCGAAATAAAACATTGTTTAACAGAAGTGCTTAACTTGGAACTTGGTTACAGCCTGGTGGGCAGTAAACCCAACAGAACTGTGGATCAGTAATCTCCATTACTGGTACTGAGAGCTGGCCAATTGTGGTCTCTGCAGGTTAGTTTTTTCTAACTGGATTTTTGCAAAAATGTCACTGTTTTTTTGTTACAGACGGCCGCACAGATCCAATTTTGGATGACGTAGGGGATGCCTTCAAGCTCATGGGGGTTAATCTACATGAACTGGAAGATTATATACACAATATTGAACCTGTGACTTTCGCACATCAGATCCCTTCGTTTCCTGTCAGCAAGAACAATGTCCTACAGTTCCCTCAGCCTGGGAGTAAAGATGCAGAAGAAAGGAAAGAATACATCCCGGACTATATGCCACCTATTGTCTCTTCTCAGGAAGGTGCGAAATTAATCATTTGGCTTTTCAGTTTTGGTCCTTGTGTGTTTGCATATTTGTGTACATCCCTGTGCTGTGTAGTCACTGAAAATTACACAGGCAAAGGTGATATTAAAGTGTGGTGTCAAATCAGGTGACGGTGCTATGGCAGAAGCTAGCTTTTCACTATTATTTTGCATGCTTCAGAGATTATCTGGAATCAAAATACGCTATGTCAATACACGTTTCTATAGCGTGCTTAAGTTCCAGGATGACAAGAAGTATTCCTTACTGTGCCTTGTACATGGTAGCCTCCTTCTCTTGCACGTAGTGCAAGGTATTGCAAATTTGGTGTCAGAAAAAGGAGGGGTGTTCAGATGGGCACAGCATTCTCAGCTCCTGGCACTTCTGTTGAACAAATTTAACAGGAGAAAAAAAAGATTAAAAAAAAAAAGAAAAATGCCAAACTAACGTCATCTTCCAGTTATGTCTGATTATTTATATAAAGAAATGAGACTTGTTTAGAGGCACAGTGCTTGCTTCTAATTTTCTTTACTCACTGTGAATGGCATTTCTGGTATTTTATTATCACTATTCCAAGTGCTCTCCTTTCCTTTTCTGTATGGAAGTCCCACAGAGGCAGGAGCTAAGGCTGTAACAGTGAAACCAACTGCAGAAATGCTGCAGACAAGCTACAGTTAACCAGAGGATTTTAACAGTGGCATTGAAAAAGGCAAGACTGTTGTTTTCCTTTGTTTGGTTGGTTGGGTTTTTTATCTTCTTTTTTTTTTTTTTTTCAACATGAAATTTGATTGTTACCTAATGAGGTCAGTGTTTAAGAAATGTGCCCTTGCCTAAATTTCTCTTTGAACAGTGAACGTCCTGCATGTGTACTTTGGGAGGAAACCAGCATATATAAGCTTGTGGCTTGCAAAAATTCCAGATGATGGGATCTTTCTTTCCCAAAAGAGTGAAGCAAACTGACACAATTCCCCAAATATTTATTTCATTGAAAATTTTGGAGGGGACTGAATTGTTCTGTTGTCTCTCTTGTTCTTTTTGAAGAAGTTCAATCTCAAACACTGAAATACGTGCAAAAATTCTGCCCACTGTAACAGCGAATAAATGATGTTGGTAAGGTGAAATCCATTACTGTGCTGCTACAAATGTTGGATGGGGCAATTTTTCAATAATTTAGGAAGCAGTAGTAAGTGTATCTTCAGTCTTTCATATAGGGTGTTCAGGTAGATAGCGTTACTATGTGCTTGAACTTGTCTAAGAGAAACTAGAGTTGGAAACAGCTAGCTACTTGAAAATGAATGTCAGATACAGCTGGAGGACGTGCTCAAGCTGAGAAGTATTTCCTGATGCTTTGTAGACATGACTTCTTTACTGTCTTTAATTGCATAGAATAGGTAGTTATTAAAATGCTTTTGCTCTGTAAAGTCTCTTACCTTCATATAACCCGGGAATCGTAAGCGTTGTTCAGTGCAGAAGTATTTTCTTGAATTGATGAGAAGATACTGGCAGCTCCTCTATATGGAGGTTGTTAGAAGTATTGTTCAAAGCCTAGCAGTGAACTCTTGAGCTGGGAAGAAAAGGCAAAACCTAAATCACATATATGTATGCTACAACAGTATCACTTAGAGAAAAGCATAGAAGAGAACTCTGGAAAGTGAATAGGGATTTTGGCTGTGCTGTTCTGGCAACTTTCTTGCTACTCTTTAGTCTGATTTTTCAGGAGGTAAACAAACACCATTCTGTCAGAGAAGTCCCACTCCTTTGATGTGTAACACGCTACCCGACAGTACTTTTGGGTTTTGTTTTTTTTGCTCGGAAAATCAAACTTTAAAAACACTCGGGCAAGATCAAATCCGAAAGAGCTCAAAGCAGTTGTAGAAGATATCAGACTGTGGGGAGGGAGAGGTGAGGGTATTACAGACTCAGTCTGGCTCTATGTGACATACAAAGAGAGAGCAAAAATTGAAATGGGGACAGTTGTACTTTTTTTTGTATGTAACTTTTTATACTCTCTCTCTTGCAAGTTAGATCCAGGAGTTAGATTTTAGCAGTCCTTATAAATAATGTATGAATCCTTTTAACACCCGAAGCAAGAAGATATTATTTCCAAAGTTGGATGGGAACCAGGAAAACTTCTAATGCTTAAGGCTAGTGTATCAGAGGACCTGTAGACACAACTTCACAAATAGTACATTTTTTTTTCTCTTTTTAATAGCAATTTAAAGCGAACATTAAATATGACAGCTGAATATAGGTCTGTTATAGTTGATATCAAATAATTAGAATTGAGAACATTTTAATGTTGAGAAAATGCTTGCTGAAAATACTATTTGTAGTTGTGTGCCTGATGTGTTTTCATTTTGTTTTTGTTTGTTTTTTTTGAGGAGAGGAGCTAGAACAAGAAACTGTCTTAGATGCTTTGATGTTTTGGAAGAAGGTTTACTTTTGCAGATTTGAAGAATGTGTTATAGAAATTCTGAAGAATTGCAAAAACTTTGAATAGGTTGGAGATCTTTATAAGTTTAACAAGACTGCCTGATTGCTAGGGTTACACGGTTTGTAGTAGTTGAGTTGCTTCGAGTGTGTAGTAATTAGCCAGCAATGAAGGAAGGCTTCGTGCACGTTGTGACGGGCAGTGTCAATCTTTCAGTCATGCAAAGGAACTGTCAGGAAAAATAGTTATGTCCCATTTTATACTGAAGCCTGGAGCTCAGCTCCTGTGATGAATATTTATTTACTGATAATGATTCAGATATTACTAGTGCTGATACAGTTTAGCAATAATGCGACCGTAATGGTCTAAGGGTAGGAGCAAAAAAGAAGGTTTATTAGGTGAGGTGGTATCTTTTAATTTTATCAGCTGATCCAATTAAAAGTATTATCTCTAGTGTCAGAGTGACTTCACAGGTAATCCTAAATCAGTGCTTTAGTAGTAAAAAGATTTTTTTTGAATTGTTCATTTAGATAAACTCAGTGTTCAGTATTCACCGTGACCAGTAGGTGCTGCTAACCCCCTTCTCAACACTCCCTGTGTTCCGTGTGTGCAACTAGCTGCTTATATCCACTCCTCTACAACTGCTGGTTTTCTGTTTGGAGTATGCACACTACCCAGCAGTTTTTGAGATATCTTAGTTATCGTTGTGCTGTTACCGAGTTTTTGGCAGAGTTCTGTCCAGCCTGATCAAAAGCATTTCCTTCGTGTACACACCTAATAGTGAGAAGTGCTGAAACAGCCTCTGAATTTCCAAAGTTGCGGGGGAAGGGGGTGACAGCAAATAGATTTTCACAGTCTGTAGTTTGTGTCAGTTGGGAGTTTAGTTCAGGGCTGGAAGTTTTGTTCCAAGAAAACACCCGAGTGTTTTCTTTCCTAAAACTAAAAGTGCCTCATTTCAGTAGGGTGCACTAACTAAATGATCTGGTGCACATCCAAATGCTTGCGCTGCAAGGATCTGCATATGAAATTATATATTTTATAAACCCATCTGATTCAGTATTGCCGTAGCGAATGCTGTTTTTTAGCAGTATTTTTACAAAGGCCACTGAAGGGATAATTTTATGCCAATGTATCGTGATGTTCACTGTCTCCCTATTTTTAATTAGTCTTCTTTTTTTGTTGTTTTTGTTTTTAGAGTTATTTTAGCACTGTTGTCAGTAAAATGTCATGGTAAACTTGTAAGACAGATTAAAGAAGGAGAAGAAAATAAATTAGTTGCAAAACATGATGGTCATGCTTTATTTCTTGCTCTTTAATGTAGAAGAACATAGTTTTGCAATAATACATCAACTTCATAGAATTTATTGATTTCATTTGAAGCAAAACAGTACTGAGTTGAAACTAGGCCAATTGAGAAAGCATAGCTACTTTTCCATAGCTAATAATAATCATTGTTACATTTATTCTGTGATACTGTTTGAAAGCCCTGGCTCCTGATGTTTTAAGAACACGTGTCGTTCTCCATTAGCTAAACAAAGCCAAGTGTGCCTGGTAAGCAATGGTAAGCTCAGTTTTAAGCTTCCTTTCCTACCTGTACTGGATGCATTGCCACACTTCTTTAATAGTAGGTATTTCTTCAAATAACCACTTTGTCATCTTTCTTTTTCTGGGTTTGTGTAGTCCTTCCCTGCTTCTGTGGCTGGGAGGCTGAAGAAAGCATGTTGCTTTTGTGCTTGTAATGCTGGTCGTGACAATTCATGTTAGACCCTAATTCCTCTCTTGCCTTTGTGTTGGGGTGCGTCAGAAAGATACGAGGGAAGAAACACGAGAGTCTCTTCCCAATGCTTGAGATTTTCTGCAGGGAGAGGTGGGTGGTTTTTAGGGAGTGAAACAGTCTTTTTTAATCCTTGGTTTCTTTTTCTGTCTTTCTGTCATCTGCTTCATATCTCTTCACTTCCCACTCATAGAGGTTCAGCTCCTTTTCCTCAAAGACCACCTGGAAACTAATACAATTTGTACTGGGCATTACGTTTTGTTGTCTTCCATTCTTGATAATATGTGTTCAAGTGCTGGCATTGTATTCCTGATCATTGCAATCGGGACCAGTTCTTGGCACCTTGTACAAATTCAGATTTATTTATAACCTTTTCTGTCAAAGCATTTTATTTCCCCAGCAGATCAAAGCATAAAATTGTTGATCTCCTTAACAGTCCTGCTTTCTGCCCCCTTTGCTGTTGATGTGATATTGGAACCCATTACCCACCAGAGCCTGATGCATGCAGCCACCTGGTAGTGTTGAAACTCAGCTGTCAAATTACAGAACATCTCTAGTTTTTATATAACGTTGGTTGCTGAAAATCCCAGTTGAAATGATGAGAATGGGTGGGGATGAAGCAAGGTTGGTGATGAAAATTAACATTTTTGCATCTGATGTCTAGGACCTCCCGGTGCTAGAATTGTAACTGCGTTAAGCATTACATTAAGTATCACAGTGGCATAAAGCATTAGTGTCTAGCTCTGGTGGCTGGATATATCAGATTTTAAAACTGTCACTGGCCCCTCAGTCTTGCAGTGCTTTTTTTTTTTTTTGGCTGTGATCCAGAACTGAATGTAGCAAGGATCTCAGAGCAGCCTAATTTCAGGCTCTGGTTTCCTCAAGGGTTAAACAAAGGCAATACCTCTTTCTAAATTAGCATGCAATGGGCTTTAAAAAGAATACAGGGATATCAGCTTTGCCATTTTGATAACGCAGTTCTCACTGTTGCTGTTTCTAAGCCTTTCTGCCTTTCCCCTGATCTACTTTTACTCCACGGACTAACTCCTCTCTGTTCTAACCACCGCACCGGTGGTTTAAAAGCAGCAGTGATCTTTTTCAGCAGAGCTTTCCCACTGTATTTGGCTAGGAAACCACCACCCATCAACAAACAGGTACTGTGTAGTCAACCAGTTTGAAGTGTTAAACCCCTGCTAGACTGTGAGCTCTCTGCTCCTGGGGGCTAACCATGCCCAGGCACTGAGCATTTGCAAGCTTCCTTTAGCCAGCCGTGTGCTGTGCTCAGTGTTAGACGCTGATTGCTTTTGTGCGAATCAACCTTCACGTATGCATCAGTCTAGCAGGGGAGAAGCAACAGGAAAAAAAAAACAGACAAAATGAGAAAGGCAGCCAAGCTTGAGATGCAGGCAGAAGAAAGGTGTTGGGAAAGAGCCAATAGGAGAGGCAGGTTTCAAAGAAAAAGGAAAATATGAGGCAGGAACAAAAAGTATACAGAAAATGTGCCCGGTTTAAATCTTGCCATTAGACAGCAGAATAACTCTTTTATAGAGTGCGTGCTGATAAAGCTGTAATTGGGAAGACAGCTGCATCTTTACCTTTTCTTGAGCAGTAGTATCATAATCTAAAGCATAATTTCCAGTGAAATACTGCAAGAAAGGATTTAACGTGGAAGTTTTTTTTATAGGCTTAAAATGTGAAGCTAAATAGGTTTTCACTGAAGAGCTTCAGTTAATTTGCAGCTTTTTTGGGGGGAAAAAGGAAAAATCAATGTAATGAGCACTGTAGTAAAACTTTAACCATGACAGAAGCCCAATGACATCGCTGGGATCTATAAACTATGTGGACAGGGTCATACACTATTTTAAATTCTGAGGGGGTTAGCACCTTGCTTTCCTTAATCATTCATGTCTTTGGAAAAAAAAGAAAAAATCCCTGACTGCTTTTGCAAGGAGAATGGCTGCTTGGAAGTAGGGAAGTGAGGAGCTGAATTAAAAGCATTTGCATGGGATTTTTTTTTGGAGAGGAGAGGGCAAATCTTCATCTTAGCTTGTGAGGATTTTTGTGGCTTTGTCGTGCCTTTTCTTATACCTTAATGTCCTATCCTTGAAAGCAGGTGAATCAACCTGGAGGCACAAAATACACGAAAAGCAAAATTAGGAAATATATTTTATAGAGAAGCTGAGTCCAGTATTTGTAAAGTACTAACAAAAAGTTAGTGCTACTAACAGTAAAAAATCAGCATTGTGAAAATGCATTGTTTAGTTTCTTGAGCTATCAGAGTTTTACAGCAAACGAAATGCAGTTAATGTGACTTTTCTCCAAGGGGATGCCATCCCTTCAGAGCCATCCCACAAAGATTTTTCTGTTCTTTTTTTTTTTTTTTTTCCAGACCTGTTTAGATAGCTTACAAGTTGTTAAGTGATTTCTTAGGGATTCAAAATAAAAACTGCACAATGCAGAAGTTGCTTAGAAGCCAGTGTGTTACAGTAAATTATTTACATTGAATGGGAATGAAAGTCATGGATTCTTTCAGTGCATTATGATGTGCAAATTGCAAGTCTGTCTATAATAAAACTGGAGGAAAAAAATGGGACTTTATGATAAAAGGATTCTATTGTCTTGTGTGTTTTGAACAGAAACGCTGTCATGATTTTAATTTCCTAGTGATCCCTTTTCAGCAAAACTTTTGTCACTTGTCTTAACTTGTCACGTCAGATCAGTTTTTTCCCTTTTCTGACAATGTGTGACTTTGTTTGCAGCCCGCGTTGCTTTCTGCACTGTCTACTGCTACTCGAGGCTTTTATTTCATCTGGATCATCAGACACCTATGCACCTTTGAAAGCATAAGTTTCAGATTAGGTTATCATCTCATAGCTATGTGTTACTGTTCTCAAGCCTCTCAGACTTTCCCTTACTACACAGAGTATTTTTGGTGGCTCTCGGGGGGGGAGGGGGATGAAAAGCTTATCCACTGTTTAAAGCAGACTGAAAGAGAAGAGTAACATGCTTGCCTCACACCCATAAACATGATTGTTACCCCCTGCCCTGGTATTTGCAGCCAGCTTTCAGGGAAGCTGTTCAGAACCCAAGCAAGCCTCAATTTCGTACCATATTGGGAAGGATGTAGAAATACAGCATGGTGAGTTGAGGTGTTGAAACCCCACATTATCTCTGGTTTTGTGAAAGGTCACCCTAAGTTTTCCCAGCAATGTCAACGTTCTCATGCTGGTGATTAACAGCTGTGGTATTTGCATGGACGTGGGGCAGGATCCACACCTGGAGTTCAGGAGCTGTCCTTCCAGGTGATTCTTCCAAATAACTCCTCTCCAGAATAGTTACTTGCAAAGTAACTGGTCTCAGTTTTAGACACTTTTGAAGTGCCTGAAACGTTTCTTTTGTCTTGTGAAACTATCCGCGCTTAAATCTATTCAGGAATAGACACTGTACTTTGTTTAGATGCTTGTTTTCAAGTCTAGCTGAGCCTGACCTTGATCTTAGCATCAGAACAAGCTGCTGTCTAGACAAAGATCACGCGTGGATTACGGGACCCGTATCTCCCTCGCATCAATCAGGTGAATGATTCATTCCAAGCTTCTGCAGACAAGTATGTGGTAAAGTCCAGGTTAAGACCATGGAACTCTGCCTTCTAATTTTTAAAATTATGACTAAGAAAGCTCATTTGAATTATTTGTCTTTTGCCACACACAGATAAGCATTATAACTTTACCGTACAGCACTTAACTTCAGTGCCTTCTTCAAGTCTTCACCTTTGAGTACGTGATCCTGTTTTCTCCAACTCTCCACCAAAGGGAATATTAGTGAGTGGGTAAGTCATTAGGAAAGGATAACTCATTTTTGTGTGTAGGCAGTTCCACTTGATTCTGCAAGAGCTTGAGAAATTTCAAGTTGGATAACATGGAGAGTTCAAATTAGAAGGCAGCTGGAGACATGACCCTGGTTCATGTAGCAAGACACTTGGATAATTAGAGTTCAGCTGCAAAGAGTGTTTTTTGTAGAATCTTTCATTTTCATTTTTTTAATTGCAATCATTAGATACGTTAATGGCTTTCTGATGTCTTGACAAGACAGTGTTTTTATAGGTTTCTTTAGTTTTGACTTTGTTGCTTTGAAAGGCTGTGTGTTGCGTGACTGGGTTAAATGTGATTCTGTCTGCATGTTGTATATAAATGCATATTGTTAAGTAAATGCTGCTGTAGCATACCTGTGTTTTTGAAAAGCAGTGTCAAACTTGAACAGGGCTGGATTTGGCTTGCATTTAGCCCAAGGCTGGAAAACATAGGGTCTTCAGGTGGTAACACAAGAAGTCGCAAATTTCTCTTTCTTGGTTTAGATTAATGTTTCAATCATGGTTATAAGTGATGACGCCACGCTGCCAGAGGTGATATTTTATATGGAGAGATAAATTTAAGTTCAACTCCGTGTGTATATATTTAAAACAGCCCAACAACAACTTAAATGGCCTTTATTCTGGCCACTTTACAATCTGCATCCTTCAACTTAATTTATTTTCTTTGGTGAACTTGTTTGCCCTCTGCATTCATACTGTTGATGTCTGCTGCTTTCCCGTTCCAAAGAGCTGTGTTCAAGGAAGACTATGCATTTCATGTATATTCCTACAGTTGGGATGAAGCATACTTTTCTTCAAACGTTATGAGCTCTCTCCCCTGAGGGGAGGAGGATGGTACTGATTCTGTGTGTCTGAGAGGTACGGCTTAACAGATTGGCCAAATAATCCATTCTGAATTGGAGAGTGAATAATTTTAATACCCCTTATCTTGCATAGATTTTTGTGGATACTCATCTCAGCAAATGAACTTTGCATTTCTAAATGTTTAGAGCAGCATGTTCGTTCAGGCATAGCATACTTGAATCTTAATATTCTCCAAGTTTCTCCACGTTTCTCCAAGTTTCTGGGGATGGGGAACTTTTGTTCCTGGCGTATATAACAAAACGTTTTGTGCTTGTGTGCGGACAACGTTAATGATGTCTGACAGTCACAACTGGGAATAGCATGGAGGAAATAATAGTTCTTGACCAATCACTAAAGCACAGGAAGTGCTGGTGCCATAGGAAGGGAGAGAAACTCACTTTTCATTTCCTTTCGAGTCCAGTGTGTTCAGATTAACTTTCAAGGGAACTGAGATGTAGCTCTAAGGATTTGGTCTTCAATCGAGTGTTACCTATGCGTGGAGCCCATCTCAGCAGGCAGTTAGTCAGCAGCCAGGAAAGCTCTCATAGCTCAGCTGCTGGGTATCCTATTGCAAATTAAATATGAAACAAGGATACATTTGGTTTTGCATGGGAAACTTTAACACATGCATTAGAGAGGCTTTCTTTCTGTTCTGAATATTTTAAATCACAATATTGCTGAAGGTGATAGCTCATCTGTAATCTGTCAGGGATATCTCGTTTCTTTTGCTGTTTTAAAAAGGACTGATGGATTTTTACCATTCCTTTGTGCAACAGTTTTAATTTTAACACAAGTTTTTCATGTTCAAATCAGCAAGAGTGAATTGCAAGACTTATAGTAGTAGTGTTTTGTTTTCAATACGTGTGTAAATGTAAATAAATATTTGCAATGTGATTGCAACATACATGTATATTAATGTCTTTTTAAGACGAAAGCTGTGGTTAAAATCACCTTGTCCAGAGAGCTTGAGCTGGGATTTTTTTAGGCAGCTTCAGAATTACAAGCGAGATCCATTTCAATTTTAATGAGATCTAGCCATTCATTTATCACCCTTTAACATCAGACCGTGTATTTTTCATAAGCGAAGAAGCTTTCTTTAAGAAAATGTTTTAAATTCATATTGATTGTGATGAACTGAAAAATCAAAGTGGAATTTTATAGCCATGATATTCCGGACAGTTCGTATGCTGCTCAGTTACATTTGCAGACTGCTGCACACTAAGGTTCCTGCAGCTCATGCTGACTGTCGGTACTGAGACAATTCAAAACTTTTAGGACAGTTAAGGAAAGTAAACTTTGCACAAATTAGAAAGCAGTAGCACCTTAATCTTTATGCTGCCTTTTCTTAGATGTGCTGATTGTCATGGACAGTGACGTGTTGATGTGTATGTAACCTGTCTTCTACACACAAGACAGTGCTGCTTGGTGAAAGCCAAAATAGAGGTCTTGTATGGGGCTGGGAGTTGGATTTGGTGCTTACAGGTCCTTTCCAAATTGGGATATTCTATGAGAAATGCTTCCACAGTTGTAGAAAGTGAACAGTGGGAAGTATTTGATTCTTAAACCTACGTTTTGCAGTATTTGTCACTGGTAGAATCTGATTTTGCGTGCAGGACGTGTGTCCTGTCCTCTGTCACGGCGGGTGACTTTCCTAGGCTAAACCAAGCAGGGTTGCTGCAGTGTTCATACAGGAAACGTGCACAGAAAAACACCGGAGCAGGAAATAGTGTTGATGAGTAGATGGCATTTTATAACAAGCTTGCTCTGCTGCTGAGACGGGCATATTTCAAATGAGATGAAAAATTAAGCCCTTGGCCACTTGTGGCGATTAAAGCCTTCGTGGCTCACTTTTCAAGAGTAGCACGTTAACCCTCCTGGCATGGCTCCAGTTGGGTTATAGAGTTCTGCCAACCTAAATGCCCCAAGCAGTTTCAAATTCGTTGGGTAAAAACCACTCGGCACTGAGTAGCCACTGCATCCTCCCACCACGATTACCGTGTTTCAGGAGTAATTCAACTAATTCTGAGTTGAAGCCAGATCCTTTCAACTAAAAGGGTTTTTTTTTCACTGCAAGCATTTTTTCCTTTTTTTATTTTTTCATGGCAAATCCAGCAGTGCATGCATGTTTTCTAGGCTGGCATTAGACCTGTTTAACATGGATAATACCTTCCATATGGTATTTTTCTATGAGGATAGGTGTGTGGGCTTTTAGAGTAATTATAAGCAAGTTAGAGGGACAGATGGTTATAATGTGCTGCGACAGAAAGGTGTGTGATGTGGGGAGGTGATGCTGGCTGTGGTATATTCACCACCAGAAGAATGCGTGTCGGGGTTAAATAACTTCCAGTAGCATTGTGTGAAATGGAGTAATTCTTATCAGCCCCCAGTAGAACGGCAAACACTTGTGCTTTCAGACTGCAGTGTTACACATGTGCTTATTCTATGCAGCAGCTATTGGCCTTATCTAAATGGAAAACCCTTTCCAGCTTGAGAACAACTTAGCAACTTTTTAATATCAAAAAGGGCACATTATATCCAACACATGTACAAGACTCAAAGGAACATGTATGCTGCCTAAAGTTTTTGGAGTTACAGCGTGTGTATGCTAATCTCCTGAGAGTTCATTGCTCCATGCTTTTATCCAGAGCAAAGGGAGCCGAGCTGGAGGACTTCTGTACACAGCCACACCATCTGAAAGAACCAGCTCCTTCTTTCTCCATTCAAGGCAGTGTGCCCAGAAGTATGTGCACATCGCTCCTATCAATGCAGTCACAGGACTCTGGGTTCCTTTTTAAGTGAAAATAAATGAAAATGTTCAAATTCCTTATGGTCGCACAGCAGAGGAGGTTTCTGCTGCTGTCTAATTGGCTTAGATCTGTTTCTCTGTGCAGTGCATCTTTGCATTAAGCTGCTGTTACCTTTAATGCTGCATGGAAGAGATGAAATGTGTTGGTAGTGTCTCAAGAGGAAAAACTTTATATTTTCTTTTTACAAAGAAAAGCATAGAAGTGGCTTAAAAAAAGAAATGCTGCTTTTGCTTATCACAGATTACTCCAAGGTGACAGCAGTTGAAACTGCTTGGCTTTGCTGCAGCCTCTCTGTGTCCAGTTTTGCAGTTTCTTTGCCTTAATTGGTGTAGGTTTTGCTTTCCCCGATAATCTTTTATGAAAGGGCAGCGAGATGAGGGAATGAGTGAGCTTCAGAGTGAGAGATCCCATCCAGAAGTCATGTCCATGCAGTATCACATGAACATGGAGAGAACACGGCAGCTATCAGATAACTCGCTGAACACGATTCTCCAGAATTAGGTGACTTTGTTTCCTTTCCTGTATTTAGTGTCCTGACGTCTAGCAGAGGTCAGGGTTACTTTTTGAACAGTCAGAGCTGCATTAGTTCCATTCTTTTGCTGAACAGTAGTTCATTTCTTTCGCTAGCATTAAGACAGCAGCTGTAACCTTTTCATTTTAATGAGCCAAAGCTTTGTTCAGCCAGGAGCTTCCCCTGGTCACAGGTAGAATGGTACATGAACATATTTAAGGCAATCAGTTGCTGTAAGAAGCATCACGCAAAGAATAGTCTTGCTTCTTCATCCAGACAACCAAATTCCTAATTACAGCAGAGTTTACTAGAAATGACATCTGGCAAAAATCCAGAGCAATACTCAGCCTCGTTGCCTCTTGTTTTAGAGGCAAGTTAGCTTGTTCTGTCATCACACCTTCTGATTTAATAGATGGCAAGGTAGGAACACGTGGAGATGTTTTTACTTCAATCTGAAAGTGTGTTAATCCTGTACTCACCAAGGATTTGTATTTCTTAAATGTTAACTGTCTGTACTGAGTTGTGTAACACATACCTTCACTCTGCTGATGCAACATCAAGTTCGGTTCTCTCAAGCTTTAGTTTTGCTTTTTCTGTGCATATCTCATTTATAACATTCATAGTATATGGTCTTAAAACAGAAGCAGCATGTTTACCTACAGCAGATGAAATAATACGAAAGCTAGAAGCTTTCCCTAATCCAAATCTACATAGTATTTTATATTGCTATATGTTATGTGGCTATAAAATACACTTCACAAGTAGGATATTTTGAGCTTTGTGTCAAAACTTTTTTTTTCTAATTAGCATCACTAAAAGACCAGTAATAATGTTTACAACATTTTAGTTAAAATTAATTCAATGCTTTTTTTTCTGTTTACTTGAAATTGTTAATAGATCTTTCTCCCGCCGCCTCCCTTCTTGCTTGAAAACAAAATGAAGGGGTTTATACCCAGTGAGTGGTTTTTATATGCCACATAACTTTCAGAGTGGAAACTTTGGGATGGAAGCCGAGAAGAGTGAAACAAGCACATGCAAAGAAAATTAAATGTTTAAGGCTGATCTGAGCACTGGAGATCAGATAACTATACTCGTAGTGTGTCTTCTTGGGAGGTTGTGTAAGTACCTACTATGCAGTAATCTCTGTTAAACAGTAAGAGCTCAGTGTATGATACACCTGGCACAGTTCTGAGCACTACGTCCAGCAGTTTGATCCTGGTAATCTCTGTCCTTGGGAGACCAAAAAAAAGAGCCACAAAAGGCAGCAAAAATAGTCTGGGTGTTGCAGTTGCTAGAGCTGGGGTGAAAGGGAAAGCTAAAACATCTGTGTTGGTGAAGAGCACACTGCAGCTGACTGCATGCAACCAAAGCTATCAGAGCACACCAAACTCTTGGCAGTGTCACTGCCATCCCAGTTACAGCCCTGGGAAAATCACCGCACCATAACCCATTTCCATTTCATCCTGCCTTGGTTTGAGGTAATGAGGATGTGTTGGCATTTGGGGAAGGGGAATGATGGCTTGGAGGGAGCCAAACCCTTCCTGCAGCTGTGATATGGTGGTGTAGTTCCAGCACACAGCTCTACAAGGGTGGGTTTTGTTTTGTGATGGGAATGGGACAGAAGTCTTGTACAAGAGAAACTGGGGCAGTTGACTGTCATTGACATTGGGGCAGACATTGACAAGAGACGATGAGGGACTTCATTCAGAGACTGCTTCTATACCTCCCTGTCTGATATTCTGTGTTGAATCCATCTAATGACAAGTAGGAATCCCTGCAGAGAACAGGAATCCCTCAGTCCAGGCTAAGGGATTACAGTTGCACTGCTTCATGAGCAAAATGTGCAGGCTGATTCCAGGCTGTTCTTTTCCTCCGAGAAGCAATGGAGCTATGTGTCTGCAGACTGCTGGTCAATATTTGGACCTTGTTAATGAGCCAACTGTATGGAAAATACACATTCCAATGTTTTTTCTCTTTATCAGTCTAGATATCTAAAAATATACCTTGGAAAATGAGGTATTTTTTCTTCCTTCTTAAAACTCCATCAGATGAGATCTGGTGTTTTCAAATAACACAGCTGTGGTCTTTCACCACAGCTATCGAATCTCGTTTTCTGCTTAATGCAAATTCAATAATCATATAGGTTCAGACTTCTGTTTATTACATCCCTGTTTTTTAGCAGAAACGTTTTACAAATCGCAGCAGAACTACTTGGGTAGCACTCTTTTTTCAGAGGAATTTCCCAGCGTGAAAGTGCACTAAACTTTGTCAGCTTGAAAATCCTGAGGTGTAAAAGCCCAAAAAGTCTATATCACTCTTCTCCCTTCAGATACCACACGTGCAAAAATTTTATAGCATTGTTCCAAGCCTCAAGTAGAGAGAAGTTATGACTTAAGGCTATTGAACACGTAGCTTTCAGACAGCTGCAGGTTCTGCTATTTTTAAATGCTTCTTCACATTCAACCAAGAGCTCAAACTGTTCGATGTGATAATGTATTCAGTGTGCTTTGATTTAAAGCATTTTTCATGTTTTAGCAGCATTCTGCTAATAAAAAAGTTGTGTGCAGGGAAATACTTCTGTGAGCTGACATAGCTGAAATCTTAGGGCACCTTTCCCCAAGAAAATGAGCTTCTTTGCAGATTCCACGTGTGAGAAGTTGTATTTTTAACAGATATAATTGCTTGGGTTTGTTTTTTTTTTTCCTGAGAATTACCAGTGTTTGAGGCGTGATTTAAAATGGAAATAGCATTGTAATTTCCAGTATAGTGTCACTATCAAAATAGCTGGAGAGAGAAAGTAGATACAGAAGAACTATCTGATGATATCTCTTAGCCTTTTACATTCAGCGCGCTTCACTTTTAATGCCAAATGAAGTGTGCATAGATGTGCCTATGGATGTTTCCAAAAGCAGCTGTACCTGCGTGCTGTGTGAGTTTTGGTTATCTTTAGCTAGTTTGTTTCTTTATTTTTTTAAAACCTCATACATTCTTCCCCCACCTTCACTTTTACACATGTATTACTTTGCTAAACCAAGTTGTTCAGCAATTATTTATTTATTCTTCTGAAAGCTCAATCTCTCCAACATTCTGGAATCTTCCTTTTTTCCAAAGTCCCTCCTAATGAGTGTGCAATTTTTCAAGCTGGTGTGTCCTGCCAGGATTGGCACTTGGTTTTGGTGTACAGCTCTGCGTCGCTCCCATGCCGTGCTGTGTGTCTTTTGTCTACAGCAAAGGCTGCCCTAAGTGCTGCGGTCAGATTTGCAGTATTGCATTCCATCTGCCTCTTCCTAATTAGTAGATTTCTTGAAATTAATAGTGTTTCCTGCGTGCTGAGATCAGCTTACTTTTTCTAGCCATAGTAGCTTATTTATGCATGTATTTCTAATAGCTGTCATTTTCCATTAGTGTTTGCTCCACACTCTCACTATTGCACCTTCTGACAAGGTTCATTTAATGGTATCGCCCCTGTTTTAAGAGTTTGCTGCTACAGAAATGTGCCTAAATGGGACTCGTACTATACAGCTCTCTATTCATTCTCTCTTGTCTGAATTTATTCAGCATGTTTAATTTTTTGTCCCAAGACTTTTCAAGTAAGATTTTGTGATGCTGTCAGATATCGAACTTTAAAGCTTCTATTATAGTCTCCAGTTATTTTTGTAGTTCTTTCAGAAGAATCTCAAAATTGATCAAGTTAAATTTTTTTTTATTTTTAATTCCCCTGTCTAATCTTGTAATGTTTTTTGAGTACATCCTAATTCTGTTATGGGTTGAAGTGGTGGCTGTTAGGGTCATTCTTCTGAAGTGCGTGTATATTCTGGACTTACTGATAATATTAATTAGATACATGTAATAACAAGCAGCTTTAGTAATTAGCAAACCCCTGATAGAGACAGCACAATAGTTGGAGACATGAATTTTCTCAAGCAGCAAGACAAAACAATTCAGATGCTCTTCGTGTCAGTGTCAAAACAATGTTGTCTGCTACGTGCAGGCTTCTTGGTAGTGTCTACAGGATACACACTGTTTGGTACCCAGTGTTTGTAATTCTGCAGCTTGGTAGTGATGGGTGCTGCCTGGGACTGCTGAGAAAGGGGAAGACAAATGCCATGTGTTGGTTTTTACATGACTAAAAATCTATTTGTTCTATCAGAATCTTCTTACAGAAACGTGAAGTTGTTATTAAGGAAGCAGAAGCAGCTGGAAATGGAAACCACTGCAACAAGTTTAAAATAAATAAATAATAATAATAAAGGCAGATGCAAAAAAAAAAATAAAAAGCCACTCAGTGTAAATTGCAGATAGAGAGGGGCAGGTTTGATGTGCTTATCGTTTTTCTTTCCAGCTCTTATTTTCTTGAGACTTGTAAGGTCGTTGTTCACCGTGGCTTAGATGTTAATTCTGTTTTACTGGATGATGTGGTCATAAAGACACAAAACCAAGGGGAGAGTTCAGTGGAGCAGGGCTGACAGCCCCAGGTTGTAACCCCTGTAGCTCACAGACTCAGCACTGCAGCCCTTTACCTGCTCACCTGGCCCTGGGCTCCTGTTTGGGATAGGAATGTGACTGTAACCCAGGACAATCCTTACAACAGTTTCTTCTAGAGTTCTTGCACAGGGCCCCTCAAAAAGGGTGTGCTGGCATTGGGCTGTTTGGGGACTGCTCTAGTCCAGGTCTCTTGATCACTGAATTCCAATTCTATGCAATTGTTTTTCCCTATTAAACATACTTATCATGGTTTACATACCCCTTATTCTCAAATTTTAATTCAAATTCCCATGCCTTTTCTTACAAGTAAAGGCAGGTATGAGATATTGATACGGGACAGAAATAACAAGGAAGAATGACTTAAAATTCCATGAGCTGGACTCGGTGATCCAGGTGGGTCCCTTCCAGCTCTGTCTGCTCTGTGATTCTGAAATTCACTGCTTTTACAGAGTGGCTGTTCTGTGTGCCCTGATGAGCAGGCTGTGTCATTAATAGCATTTTGTGTATGAGAAAGGAACAAACCCTGAACAGTCCAAAGGTACCAGAAAGGAATGATGTTCCCTATAGGTGTCTCTTAGCAAAGCCCTTGCAGTTTGTTTCTTACAGTCTCACAATTTGTTTCCCTTCTTCAGATTACGTTGGGCATTTGCAGTACTTTTTCTTTGCTTCCATAACTTTCAGAAGTTTTTTGTGAATCGACACTGTTCAGAAGAGGATGGTTCTGATCTGTTCAGCAGCTGCTGCTGTTTGGCTCGAGTCTGCTACCTACATACACCAGTCACTTCTGAAGTAGGAGTTTTCTAGGGTTACATTTTTTTCTTGAATCCAGTGAGCAGTTTAGCTTGGGAGTAATGTGCCGTTCTTGTTCCTTTTCATTAGATTTCCTCTTTATATTTTTATTTGATTTGATTTTTCAGTCCGTTTTGATAAATAGTAAACCCTTAAACTAAAGCTGCTCTGTGGGCTAATACTGTAACTGTACAGAGTGTGTTGCTGCCCTCAGAACCAAGTATAAAAGCTCTGACTCCATTAACTTTTACAGGAGTGATCTGTGGAAAAAGTTCTCCCTTTACTGCTTTGATAGTGTTATGCTGTTCTGGAAAATGTTTCTTGTGTTTGCTTTCTTATATGTAAAAAAGGTGTGCCTATAACATCTGATCTCATGGGCTATTACTTATTTTCACGTTGTGGAAAATATAACTGCAAAAAATCAATTAGAGGCATGAATATATAGCGAAATGATAAATATGCTCTTGGAAAAAATCTGCTTTGTGTATTTCTGCCTGAGTTCACTGCTGTAATAAATCGTAATCATCAAGGCTGCTGCATGCATCCCAGCTATTGGCAGCTCCCTGTATATCACTGTATTTTAGTACACAGAAATTAAGGCTTTCTTTCTTGTTTTCTTTCAGCAGAGAGCAAAACATACGTAGAACAAGTGCTGGAAAAATACTTCTAAGACAAAAAGCACGGGTTGTGGTTCGAGGAAGGCTGCTCTAAAAAGTTATAGTGTAAAATGCATGTTGCAGGAATAACAGTGTGCAGAGGGGGTAGTTTATACGCTCTGTTGTTAGCTGTTTATCCTCACTCCCTTTCCAAATGAACTGTGGAAAGACTTGTGAATTAAATTCTTGTTTTATCTCTAACAGAAGAAAAAAAAAAATCCCACAGATCTGTTTTCAGGGAGAAGAAAAAGATTTTCTCTCCCTCCCTCGGCCAGTGCCTATCTTTGTCCACCCGTGCTGCAGAGACTGGCAGCAGTCAGAGAGTGGGGAGAGGGCAGGCAGCGTGGCTGGGCTGGACTCAACCATCAGGGGAAACTCGCAGCTCTGCTAAAGGTATTGGTGCTCAAACCCCAGGTGGGGAATTGACATGAGGGGCTGCTGTGTACTGTGTCACCTGGATGGGGAACTTCTGGCCATCTGAGTTTTGAGATGAGTGAGCAGACAGACCCCCTATTAATTAGGGATTTTTTAATCATTATTTATATATATTTGATTACACTAACCTGCAGATTTGCTCCTTCTGCACCTTCCTTATTTCTTTAAAAAGCCTCAGTTTTACAGGAGGGAAATGTTTTTCCCTTTAATTGCTTGCTGGGCATTTTGCACACTGAACTGTCAAACCTTTGACAATTCATTATCGTGTTATTCACAAGAACGTGCCACGTTTTGTGTTTTGCTGACCGTATGAGAACTCTCGTGGATCACAGCCTGCTGCATTTATTCAGCAGTACACACTCAATTGAAGAATATTTCTTTTAGGAATAAAATACAACAGCGTCGTGCAGCCTGAAACAAATGGGGAGCAACAGATGCCAGATTTCAGATTGCACAACTCTGTAACACAAAGCTCAAACTCCCTTCAGAAAGCTGAAAAGCAAGCTGCCTACGAGCTTGCACTTATTTCAGGTCTGCACATTTAAACACTCAGCAAATGGACCTTTAGCATTCAGCAGTAACAGTGATTCTTCCACTGGTTGTACATCATTTTTAGTAAGCCAGTAGTTAGTTTGGTCTAGCTTGAGCATATGATATTATTGCACATTGTTGATGCTGCATCATAGATACACTTTTTTGTTGTTGTTGCACTGATGTGGTTTAAGGGACTTGTAGCACCTCGACTTAGCCTGTGGTGTACACATGTTCATATACGTGTCCAGTGGAAGCTCACCTGGGGAAAAAAGTTCAGGGGAAACTTGTCAAAATTAGGTTTACAACGCAGATTTGAAATGTAAATAGCTGGTATGTGAGGAAGGATGCCTGACTCTTCAAAAAGAAACAGTTTTGAACTCAGCCTTTTCTGTACTACTGTGTAAGCAACTTCTATTTCAGGACACAATTAACCAAAAGCACCAGATGCAAAACAGAGGTGAATCAGGATGCAGAAAGCCCAGGGCTTGTAACAGTACACAGTAAATAAAAAGGCTGTAGGGATTGTTAGGAGTTCCTCATTCTTTGAAATTAGCAGCACCTGTAGGTACTCCCAGCCCTGAAGGTTTCTACCTACTTCTAGCATCTAGGTTTCAATCCATTGTACTCGATAAAGATCACAGAAGTCGGTGTCCATATCAAAGTGAGCGAGCATCCTGCACTGGCTTGCTAGCAGTGCCATCTAGATGAGCATCTGCTAGATTGCCACCTTGCAGGAGACTTGCAAGGCACTGGAAAAGTTACACCATTCTACACTGCATGCAAAAAGCATGCTCGTGTTTTACACAGTGTTCTCTCTCGTTTCAAACCACAAAAAGAAAAAATCAGAATTCTCAAGAATATTCAAAGCAAACTAACTTTGTTTCTTATTATTTGATCTATTTGAATAGCTTTAGGACTGCCATCTAAAACACTTTTTTTTTTTTTGTGGGTGACAAAATCTCTGTGAGTTATTTGTTACAGAACTGTACAATTGTGGGAAAAGACAATGCTGAATGTTGAAATGGTGGGTAATTTACAGTAGCTGAAATTCTTAAAACTTTTGTTAGAGGAAAAAGCACAGAAGTGGAAGGCACTACCTTGGCTCCTCTTGGTTGCTCCTCTTATTCTCATTAAGGGAATGTCTATGGATATGGTCAGACTTGAACTTTGGTTTTTCAACTGTTAAACTGTGCTGATTAAATACATAGATTGTTCTGGAAGTAATGCCTCCTATTTATTTCCATAAATACTAAGAACACAATAGCACTATTTGATAGAGCAAATTCTCATCCACAAAATGTTTTTCAACACAGTCACCAGCATTACCTATGGTTTTTCACCAGCAATGAACAGCCTGCATGCTGTGCTCATGAAAATCTTTTCCAGTAGTGGTGACCTGCTGCTTCCACTGCTGAAACGCAGCACCCAGAACCTCACGGTGCTCACATCCAATGTTTCTTCTCCATGAACAGCAATGCAGATAAATGTCAGGGAGTACTATTTTATTTTTGCACATGGAGGAGTTAGCTTCCACGTCAGGTGGGAATGTTCAAATTCTACTGCCAGACCACCGCCCAATGTCAGTGGGCTGACTTCATAAAATAGGAGGCATTACTTTTGGAGCAGCACCCATATCTTCCCCCCCAAACACGTGTAATTAGGGCAGCAGCACTGAAACCAGACTGTGCCAATCTGCTCACTCAGGGCAAGTTTCTTTTACTCAGCCCTTTCAAAATCCCCCTCTTAACCACAGTGGTGATGATGGAGCGGTCATTTGATTTAATTTTCGGGAGCAAGGAATGATAGGGAAGCTGTCAGAAATTACCATGCTACTACACTTTTTGGTTGTGCTCACATCCTTTTCTCCCCATTTCTGCTTTCCCCTTTCCCACTTGGTCGTCGAATGCAACTTCTGATTCTTGAATCTATTCAATCTATTGAATAGATTGGATAATAAATCATTTTTCCCCTTGAAATTTGTTTTAGCTTATTTCGTGGCTTTTTAAATTACGATTTTAAAGGCGCTTCCTGCTATCACCTCATCAGTCTGTCCATAATGACACGCAGTCTAAGTTCAGTCCTACAAAAACTAGCAGGGGATCGTGCATGCCTTAGTCCTTGGTGACATCCTCACAAGCTGGATGCTCTGGGTGAGAACCAAATCACCCAGACCTCAGACACTGATGTCTAAGTTTCTTTGAACTACACGTGTCCTCCAAAAGCTCGCTCACACGTGTGTTTTTCAAGGAGATTGTGTCATAATGCCGTGCTTTGCCCATTCATCCTGCAGAAAGTTGGCTTCATTCAGTT
This sequence comes from Cyrtonyx montezumae, assembly GCF_038088225.1. Lineage (NCBI taxonomy): Eukaryota > Metazoa > Chordata > Aves > Galliformes > Odontophoridae > Cyrtonyx > Cyrtonyx montezumae. Next base: position 157,358,888 of record NW_027072034.1, on the reverse strand, counting down.
TTGCAGTGGTGCAGAGCAGTCCCAAAGTGCAAAGATGCCTGGCTGCTCCCGTGCAGTTGCTGAGCATTATTGTGATACATCAGTAGAGGGCACTGTTGTTGCATTAAAAGCGCTTGGAAGTCTTGTCTCCAGCTTTTCTTGTTATAAACACATATATATATTCTATTTTGGAAAGTGTTTAATGTTCTCCATGTAATTAAATTCAGTTCCCTGTATAATTAGCAATGGAGCCTTATTTGTGCCACTGCTGTGGATAGTATTATTTTTGTCTCTATTTGCCTTCAGTCAATGCAAAAAAAAAAAAGCCAAACCCGTTGCCTATCAGAATGAAGAAAGTTTTATTGCTCTCTCTCGAACCTGAGCAATATTTAAAGGTGGAAATATCAAGCTGTTTAGTTAGTTTCGTTTAGTTACTCAGTGTAAATAGGAAACCTTTAAAATTCCTGCTCATGGCTCAGGAAGTAGCAGAATTAATGCGCTGTAATAATTTTACTTTTGTATGTGAATACTGCATTATAGCATTGTCAGGCTGTCGGTACTTGCAGGTTATTACAGATACATATGTAACCCCCCGGTGTTTAATTAGGTGAGAGACCTATTGATTTTATTTTGCAGGTATTTTTTTCCCTTAAATTGCTTTCCTCTGTATCTTTGCGAGAAGTTGTTCTGCATTGGTGCTGTTTAGCATATTGAAATATTAAATACAGAGTGATCAGGCGTGGTTATTTTTCATTAATCGCAAATGCGAAGTAATTACTATGACCTCCAAATAGTTTACTTGTCCAAATACCTGTAAACATCCTACTGTTTTTCTGATTTATGAAGCCTAGCTACAAAACACCGTGTTAGAGAGAAATAATTTTCTGAGGAACCGGAGATCTTAAATCTTAATGCTTTCATTACCTTCGGAAGCTCTTAGCGCTCGTAAGGAGATGATATTTGGAAGATGGAGGTCTATTAATATTCTGTTACGTTCGGCCCTTAAATTGGCAAGTACACACAGAATTAATGATAAAAGCCGTGTTTGAGTTTTCTTGCAGAAAGCAACTCTTTGTCTGCGACTGCCTGAGTTACACGAACAACCTGGAGAAGTTTGCGTTAGAGATCGAGGGATACGTTCTGCCGCAGACTGCCCGGGTACTCTTACATTCCTTTAAAAACCAACCACAAAGGACATCTTCCCCCAAATCTCCGTTGCCTTAGAAATAGTGGGGATTTTTATTTCTTTTTTTTCCCTCCCTGTGGTTGAAAAATGGTAATTAAGTTCTCGTCAGCTAAAGGCGTAGGGAAGGAGCGCCAAGGAGTTGGAATCGAAAGCGGCCGATTCCGTGCAGCTCTGCAGGAAACGCCAGGCTCGGGGCTGGGTCCTGCCGTGGCCCTGCTGCTTCTGGAGGCTGTAGGGTCTCCCTTAGGGTCACGGGGTCTCTGGGAAGCGAGGATCCCACCCGCCGGAGTGCTGTCTCAAGGCCAATGCCGTGTCCGAAGTCGCCGCTAGGATTGGGGCTAAGAGCGGCAACTTTAAATAACAAAGGCCAAAGTTGATTGTGTTGCTTTTTATTTCCCATGTAGCGCTATGCAGCTGGCTTTTGCCTCCCCCAGAAAAGCACACTTACAGCTTGCTCCGCAGCAACATTATTAACAATCCAGCTGTAAATATTTTCTAAGGGGACTAATATTATGCCCAGGAAAACTCTTAATTCGGTGTACGGTGCTGTTCTTTAAAGCTTTCCCCCGTGTGGTTTCCTACTTATTAATGCCTCCTTACATCTGTACAGTACGCTAATGCTAACGCAAATTCTTGTTTCATCTGAAACATTAATAGTGATGTACTGCTCCTGTATCATCTCTGTAGCTGTTATCTTTTGTATGTTTTCCCCATGAGAGGCTATCGCAGGTTTTTAGCCCAGACTGTTTGGATTCGACAAGGTCAAGATAAGTTTTATCTCTAATAGATAAGTCAAGTGCATTGGGATCGATACACTTACAGTAAAATACATTGGCAATATTTATTGCCAAGATCCTAATGAATTTTTAAAGCTTGTAAGAATCCGGCGGTGTAGTGGAGATGCCTTAAGTGGTTGTTTCTAACAGGACCTGTGCAATTACAGACAGAGGGATGTTTTAAATATAAGAAGTGGGCAACTTCATGTTTTTAATGGGGATGGAGCCTTGAGCTCACCTTTCCCCAGGTCCCAGCAGATTCTTAGGGCACGGTCAGAATAGGTGTTGGCCTTCTGTTAACTTACGTGTATCGGCTTTTAGGAGGCCTGTTCCCAAATTACCTCCTGGCATTGTGAAGTTGTTCTGTTTTTAGCACAGTAGTAGATTTTTTTTTAAGTTTTACCTTCCATTTGTATTGACAAGATAATTGTCTTTGTTTTGGCTTTGGCGGAGTAGCTTAGGCCACTTTCATTCGTGATATAAATTTCCCAGGGTGCATATTTATGCGGTTAAATCAATAAGTGTTTCATAATCTCTCTAAATACTTATGTAACTTAATAATTCCATCCATTATGGTGCAGCTACTTAAATATGTATTTTATGTAGGGGCATTTAAAAATGCAAATTATAGGGATTATTTTCCTTCAGGCTTTGTATTTTTCTGTTGCATCAGATAGAGAGTAAGAAAATTAACCCACGAAAAATCCTACCAAAGTAATACTGAAGATCTGACTTATATCCGGTGAAGATAATTTGTTGATAAGGCCGCTGACTCATTCAAACTCATTTTGCTTTCTGTGTTTTCTGCTGTTGATCCATACGACATTGCCTCGGTTCTTTAGCATTAAGAACTAAGTCAGGGAGAGAGTTCCCACCTTTGCCCCCATCCCCAACTTCAGAGCCTTTTAGTAATGCGTGGCGATATTTTTGCGGATGTGTTTTCTACCCTTCTGTCTCAAGAGCACCCGAAGATGGTTTCGCTTTGAAATTCACAATCGGGATTGATAATGCTGTGTTGGGAAGCTGCTGCGTAGCTTCTCTTCGTCTTTACCACGAAGGTTTGATACCTGACACATTTAATTTAATTTAATTAGGGAGGCAGAACCCCATCTTGGTGTTCATTAAGGGGATTATTCATCAAAGTTATTGCTTCCTTGATGGAGAATAACAATATCACTCGCAATGGCTGATGTTGCTCTCATAATTATATTACTTTCTACTATTTTTCTCTCCAGGGCTTTGTACTTAGCCTCTTTATTTAAAAAATTCAAATTGAGGGAAGCATAAACTTCTGCTATAGCAAATTCGCGAGGGCCACGTCTATTTTATCCTAGCAGCTTTATGTCATGTAAATGCTTCGTTGGAAATTTTTTCAGCTTTTTATTGGTTCTCTGAGCTGCCTTTAAAATATTTGTATTTCTTTCAAGCTTAGCTGCGTGTCAGCTCGGGGCTGGGGTTCCTGGCTGCCTGTTTGCTGATGGAGCTGAACTCCGCCGCGCTGAAATCCTGCAGATCACTGTGGCAAGGAAACCTCCACGGAGCGGGAAGTCACCGTGGGGTTTTCTGCAGCAGAGGCACAACCGAATGTAAAATTAATAAGGGAGGGGAGAGCAGGCTGTTTGCCGAAGTTATCTTTCGTAACGCAGCCCTAATCAAATATTCAGCAAATGCCAGCTTTAAAAATAGAGCAGTTGTCTTTTAAAAAACACGACCACTTTGGTTAATTTACCCCCAAGTTATCCGGTGTCTGTGACTCAGAAAAACCCTTATCTACTGAGGGTTGGGGGAGGAAAAGCACTGCAGAAAAGGTGACAAGTTTTCACCTCTTTCCTCAGAGAACATTTTAATTTCACTTTAATCAGCCTGCCAATAAAAGAGTGCTTGGCTTTCAAGGGGAAACAAATCAGAATACGCATTTATCAGTCATGAGGCAGGATTCAATCGCTCACAACTGATGAACTCCAAAAGGAACGAAACCAGTACCATCACGCTGCCTTGGTGGTTTGCTTTGTACCATCAAAGACCCGGTACTATCTTTTGCTGCCACATCCCCTGTTTGTCTGTCATCCCTAATTATGGCCTTTCAAAAGAAACGCTTCATCATTGCTCTTAATAGTTAAAACAAAAAAAAAATTCAGAATCTAGATAACCGAGCGAGCATTCTGCTGCGTGCAGATTTGTGTGCTCTGCAGCTGCCAAAATAACTGGAAAAGTACTTGGCCAGAGATGAGGCAGAGGAAAGAGAAATAGGTTGCGAAGTGGTACTGCCAGTGTTACAACACAGGACTCCTGGAAGGGCATGCCACCGGCCTGTCTTATTCAAATAGACTTTATTTTCCATTAGGAAAGGAGACTTGAGGGTCATGCTGCACTGCACAGGTGGGCTCTCATTTCAGTTCTGCTGCTCCAGTTAGGAGTGAAAAGCCTGAAATGGAGAAAAAAAAATAAGATGTGGGTTGGTTTTTTTTATTTTATTTGAGCGAGGTTGGATGCTGTTTCATGTATGGGTGTTTCTAGGTGGTGGGAATTTGTTGTTCCAGCTTTTGTGCTTGTTTAGCGTGAGGCAAACACGTTTCTCACTTTATTGATATTAAACAGAGTCATCCTGATGGTTACAGTAGTTAAACTACAGCGTTGTACACAAAGCTGAATCTTTCTGGTGAGAGAAACTGCATTCTTTGGGCTTATCTTGCTCCTTGCACTGGAATTTACATGCATAACTACCAGTGCATCAAGATGAATTTTTTTGCCTTTGTGTGGTTTGCATCTCAATGAGGGCGGAGAGGTGCAGTCTGTTTAGCTTTCATTCTCCTTACCCTGAGAAATGGTTAAAGCTCACCTCACACTTTATTTACGCTTTGTTCCATCCAACTTCTCTTCTGGTAGCAAGGATTTACGAGGCCAGAAAGCGAGAGGCATGCTGTTCTTCAGTTGCATTTTTCCTCCTCCTCATCCTTTTTGCTTTCTTGCTGTGCTGTGCTGGATGATGTCAGGGCAGGGACCGTGCCCAGCGTGAGATGCTGGTGTCCCAGGTTTGTAGCTTGTGTGTTGAGCTGGAAACACTAAACACCAACCATAGCGTGGGTTTCATGTGCAAAGCCACTAGGATCTGACCTCTAATCTCTCATTTTCCCCTTCCTGCAGTTCCACAGTATCTCACTTGTGCTGCCCCAGCCTGGGGTGCTTTCTGCTCTCCTCCATCCCACTGAGCTCCATCCTCTCCTCAGATCTCACCTCCTGACCTCCTTTCCCCCCTCCTCTGGAGCTGATTAGACAAAGGAGGCACGTTGTTACATGGGCAGCACATATAAATAAGTTGCATTTTATTTTCCTCATTTATGGTTGACGTTAATCTCGCGATTCAAAAGTGTGCTAACACTGTTTGCAGGTAAAAGAAATAGAAAGTGGGATTGTTAAAAAGCCTGCTGGGGTGGATGTTGCTTGAATAGACAGTACAACTTGTGCTAAGCTGAAATCTAAAAAGTGGAGAGAAACAAATACAGACACAGCGATGGGGAAGCAACTTTGATCTCTTCTCCTCATCAGTGAGGAGGGAACAGGAGTGACAGAAGGGTTTGTTTTCAGCTGTTAAGTTCAGGTCTGCTTATGTTTAATGGAAGTTTGAGTGTGCTTGATCCAAAAAGCATGCTGCACTTCGGGAAATGGCATTTGGAAAATCCAAGCAGAATGGTAAATAATAATAACTCAGCAAAAAACACTCTTATGGCTGAGAATAAATGATGTAGGTGTGTATCTTATTATTTAAACAAGCAATTAACTCTGCAAACAATAGATATTCCTGAGCTCTCAAAGTAGCCTTATCTTTAAAGGAGAGCTAAGAGAGGACTGAGAAGCTTGCGTGAAGCTTCTTGCATTTCACATAAGCATTTGCATTCATGCTTTTGTCATGTAGACCTTTGCAAACTTCGTGCTCTTAGAAGTGTTTCTTCACCTCTTGCCTCCATTTCCCAATTTTTTTGTCATGTGGGGTACTCAAACACATTCACTCTGGCAAAAACATGGAGATACCTGTCTGCTGTGTATTGTCTGAGTACTAAGGTCTGAAATAAAATGTCCCTACTTCTTTGTGTGAATAAAGATATCTCTGAGTTTTCCAGAGAGCTGATGATTAAAAGAAGATAAATCTTTAGGCAGCATTAAGGAAGGTATGTCACACAGAGGTCAGAGGAGGAGGAGGAAAATGACTGTAACCTATAGGATGAGTCAGAAGCAGACACAGTTCTTCAGAATTTGGTAATTAACAGAAAATAGGAGTCAGCAGGAGCTGGAGTGACAAAGATTTCCAAATTCTTTTGAGAATGTAGGCATTCAGGTGTGGCAACATTGAGTCTATATCCCAAAAGGGGATTTGATGTGCTGTTTTGTGGGTGATTGGTAAATTCCATCTATATCCCAGAAAAATGGGACTTTCTTTGGAGGACAATTGGGAAAACACAAGGAAAACAAAGACTCTTCACTTCCCTCTCCCTGCCAGGCTTGTGTACTGATCCAATAGAGCTGTGGCCAGTCCAGTAAGTTGTGCCCAATTTTTTCAAGCTTCTCATGAACTTATCAGCTGTCTCTCAATACATTTCCTGCATTAGATAGTGTAAGGGGGGAGGAAGGGAAAAAAAAGATGCATTTCATATTTTTGTCTTTAGGTACTAAACGTCTCATTCATCTTCACCTTCCCTGTAACTCTTCCTATTTTTTTCTTGACTCTCCTATGAAAGTGAAACCACAAAAATAGAAGGGGCTTCTGATTTTGTAGACCTTTGGCTATGATATTTCAGTGCTCTCAAGCAGTTGTTAGCAGGCTTCTCCTGGCCAAACCTTGGTCTCCACGAGATCAGTGAGAAATGTCTCTGTTATTTCTTTGGGGGCAGATTTTGCTACTGTGCGTTTACCACTTCAAAGCCAGCAATAAATAGCTGCTCCCTGTCATAGGAGCAAAACATGTTTGAGTGAAAGGTCAGAAGGAGGTGGCAATGCTAAGCAGTGTAACTGAATGTCAAAATCAATTAAAATATTGCTTTATTTCAGTTAGGGATTTGATGGCGTTATTCTAATTCACGGAGCCTTTTAAAGACAGTTTTACTTGGATATACTAATGCTAAAAAGTATTGAGTACCTGTAAGCTGTGGGCTTGGGGCTTTTCTTTTTCTATTTGTTTTAGATGAGGAGAAACTTTTGATTCCGTCTGGCTTCCAAAAGGAGAGATGAAAGATGTAAGGAATTGAAATATGAGGGAAAAATTAAGCCTGTAGGTAGATGAAGTTGGAAACTCAGCTACCCTTTAATAAAAAAAGACAAAGAAAGAAGAAAAAAAAAGAGAAGGGAAAAAAAAACCTCTTGGCTGCATTGGGTTTCAGAAAAAGATGCCACGGCCATAGCCTGCAGTGTGGTGGTAACCCAAGGGTCAGCTGAACTTGAACTGCAGCATTAGGGCTGTCATTACATCGATCAAGCTTTTCCTGTGAGCTGGCCTGGGCTGCCGCTGCCGTGAAGGCTTCCAAGCAGCTCCTTCCTGGTGTCCCTGCTGCAGAGCTCAGAAGTTGGTGTCCGTGTACTGGTGTGATCTGTGGGTTTTGCATCTCCTCTGCCTGAATCAGGAGGAGCTTTTACCTCTTCATTTTGCTTAGCTGCTGGGAGCTTGGCCTGAACTATTGAGAAGTCGTAGGGTTTAAAGAAAAAACGTGTTGGCATACCCTGTGTATCTTTATGATAGCAGCTGAGCGTTGAATGCTTGGCTTTTTTTTTTTTTTTTGCCATGGTGAGCTACAGTTGACAAAAGAAACCAACCTTGAGTCTTTTTGTGTCTTATTTGATCCAGCATACACGCTTTTCATGCTCAATTAGTGTTCAAATCACTAACAGTGCATCAGTAACTGCTGGCTGTTAGCCTCCTTTTTTTGGAGTACTCCGTACACTTTAAAATATGATGTAATGGCTCTCTTAGAAGTGTCCCGTATCCTAAAACCTTTCTGTTTCAAAGGGAGTTTTAGAAATGTAGGTGATAGCCTACCTGCAGTACAGGTAAATTGCCTTTTTAAGACTTAAACCCATCAGTAGTGTTCTTGATTTACTTAAAACTTTGTACTTGAGAGAAATTAGACAAGAGGATTACTGGTGAAACATGGGAGTGTGACTTCTGGGTCTGAGTCCTGCGGACCCAGGAGCCTCTTACACCATTGTGATGCCCAAAGTGATTCACCAGGCTCCAGTCATCTTAATGTATTCATAGTTTTCGTTTAAGCCACTGGAATCACTGTATCATTTACTTAAACCTTCAGTAGAAAGGGCAGTACATTTTTCACCCCCTTGCTTTCTATAGAGTCCAGACATAGAGAATTGTAAGCTTTATTTTCTCCTCTGGTACTGCAGATGCTTTGAGTGGGGGACCGATCTAAAGAAAACTGACTGATAAGGAAAAGTGACAGTGAACTTCAAAAGAAACAAAACAAAAAGACCCTAAAGCACACTTTGTGTGCGAGCGTGACCCGTGCTGACATGACCCCGTGTCTTGGGGCACTTGGTGTGTTTGATCAGGGGGGTGGCTGCACGTCCTCTGCTTCTCTGCAGCAGGCAAGCAACAAACCCACTAAGCAAGAACTTAAAAGTTGTGGTTATTGGAATAGCCTGGTTATATCCTGATATATTTTTGTTAATCTTTACGTATTTTTTTTTCTCCTTGTTTTTGTAACTTCTGGATGTGCATTCATAACTACAGGCACTAGAAAGCTGGGTTGGCTCCTGCAGACAGACCTGCACGTAGTCCTGAGTAAAAGACAAAATGCCTCTTTAAAAAAGGGTGGAATTTAGTGTGCTTATGACACACTTCCTTCCCTCTGCTGTCCCCCTTTTCCCTTTGCTTGTTGTGCTGTCTAGCGAATTTCATTTGTATGAACTGACAGAGCTCTGTATGGTTTGTGTTTTTAATACTTTCCCGGACCCTTTCACATCTGTGCAGAGATTTCTCAGGTGTAACAAGGGGAGCAAAGACAGAGGCTGTCCTGCTCTTGCTGCCTTGGTGAGTTGGGGAAGAACCAAAGAAGAGGACACCTGACAGCCCCTGGTGCTGGAGAGGCACTGTGAGATGCACAAAATATTGGGACCATAGAGAAGCATTGGTATCAAAGCAGCAAACTCTGAATGTCTGCGCTGGTCTGTTGATTCTGCTGACTCCTGTATACCAGAGGACTTTGTGCCACTGTTTAAATGAAGAGAAACCTTTCTGTAAGACCAGAGGAGAGAGGTAGCTTGGTAGTGCAGGATACAGGAATGGACTTCAAACACAGCAGATGAAGGAAGTGCTGGGAGTGCAGCGAAGCTAGCACAAGTTATGTTTGGCTTTGTGTTTGTGTATATATTCCCTGCATTGTTAGATGTTTCTGTGTCTGACAGAGTGGGAGCTGCTGCAGGAGGTTTCAGGAGGTATGAAAAACATTCCTTTTAAAAATACTGGGAAGCTCCCTCCACCCCCATTGTTTATTGGAAACTTTTCCCCCCTCTTAAGATATTTGATTATGGTGTAATGCAGCTAATTTAAGCATCTGTTTATCACTGCCTGGCTAGACTGAATGTGAAATTTCAATTGAATTACCTCCCAAGAGAGCTTTGAGCTCTCAGGGTAAAACAAATCATTTTCTCTTCATTCCCCTGGGATTGTCAATAAAAAGAATTCATCTAAATAGTTTACATGCATTTTGAAATGTTGCATCTACTAGACTTGGTTTTGTTGTTAGTGGAAAATTGCCAGTGTGAGTGGAATATCAGCTTGAACTTGACTACAGCAGTGCTACAGAATGTAACACCATGCAGTGCCTGGAAAGACAACAGCCATTAAAGCATTTGCAGCTAAGTCATTCGTATTTGATCAATAAATGTGTGTGTTTTATTTTAGAGCAGCAAATAACATATGAACCTGAGCTTCCTTCAGCCTTAGGACGAGCAGCTTTTCTGTCTCTTCCAGGTGACACTATAATGAAGCATGCTACTGCTGTGGGCTCCTGATGGGATCCCGTAAGCACCTCCTAATCATTGCAGCTGTCACTGCTCCCATACGTGCGTGATCATGTATTTAATATTTATTAAGTACATATTAATAATAATTATTATTTTTATTGTGTCACCAAAGCAGTGCGCAGGTTCTTCTTGCTGCTTTCTGAATAAATTAATTGCCAGGTCGACATCATCTCCATCGTTTTGGTAGGTTGGAAAGAGTAGGCATGCCTTGGGATTTGTAGTGAAATCTGCAGAAAAACAGCAGGTGGGATCTGTAAGTGCTTTGACTCTGCTGGGAGCTGTAATCCAAGTGGTGAAACTCAAGCTGCAGCATGTGGACCTGTCTGAGCTGCGGGCAGCAAGCCATGTCCTGCTGGTGCCCCGATGTCTCCCCACTGTTCTTCCCACAGGACAAGCAAGTTCTCCTCCCCTTGGGTTCACCCAGTGGCAGGGAGCCCTAGACTGTCTCAGCACAAATAACTGGGGGCTATGTTTCCAGATGCAAGTGAGGACAAAAAAAAAAACACATCAGCTGTGATTATAGGAATATCCAGCCTCACCTTTGTGCCCCTCACCTGAGCCTCGCCCATGTGGCATGGTTGTGCTCCATAGTTCTGGGCTTCTTGCTTACATGGAGCTGCATTGTAAAGGCTGAGGATACTTTCCATCAGTCTGGAAAATCCCAGCTTCTTCCCAGAAAGATGGAGCACCTCCTGGAAAGCCTCTAAGGGGACAGCAGGTTGGGCTGACTGCATCACCAGAGTTGGGAGATGCTACGGAAGCCCTGAGGCAGTGACAGAGGGGACAAGAGTGGTGACAGTGGTGTCACAGTACTGTGAGTGCTTGTACCCCAAACCAGAGGGCGGCAAACCCAGACAAAAAGCAGAGTGGAGGAAGGTGGATGGCAGTGTTTGCTTTGCTGACAGCTCTGCTGTTGCCAGCACAGATTCCAGCTGAGTGTTGGACCAAGGTTCTGTGCATGGAAGCTGAATGCCTGCTTGGAGAACACCTTCACACCAGTTTGCCTTTTATGATGTGGTTAGGTAAAATTTGCTGTCGTACATTCAGGTGGAGGAGAAAATCTTTATAGATCACCTACTAACGATAGCACTAAGAAGACTGGAGCTACCTGTGCAGAGCTGTTGATATTGAGGAGTGATGTGTTCAGACCTGTAGGAGCTTTGCCTAGGTTTGCAGTTAAACTCGTGTCATCTCCCTGTTGCTGTTTTGTGACCTAGTTCTGTTTTAATTGATTGTAAAACAATCCCATTGTTTTTAACTGGGATAACTCTAGACGACCCAGCAGGTTGGAGGACAATCAAGAATAAGGCTAAAAACTGCAAACTTTGGGGTGAAACGGATGAAATCTTAAAAAAAACATAGAGCTCACTTGTTGGAGGAGTTCAGTTTTTTCTGTGGTAATTCTAATAACTCATCTTGTTTAGTGGCAAAGCCTGAGGAAGTTAAATGCCAAGCACTTCACTACTGTATTTTCATGACAATTAAAATCATCAGTGGTTTCAAAGGTTGTCTTGAAGGGTTTTAAGGGAGAGACAGTAATGCTCGTTTACTTATTGATATTTCTTTTGTATGGGAAATTGATCATTTGCTGAAGCAATAAAGGTTGTTCAAAGATTGCAACCGTCTATGAATAATTGCTTCTAAATGTAACCTTCTGTATCCTATAGCAGTGTTCATCTTCAGCAGCAAGGGCATAACTGGTAAAAATCATTGGATTTTCAATCCAAAATGGTGGCAGATGAAGTGCCTGTGGTATATTGTTGCTCTGTCACATGTTGTGAGGTGCTAATAGTCTGTTTCCTTCCTGACTCTAAATACGGAGATGTCAATTTTGACAGTTTGGAGTACAAAATAATTTTTTTACAAAGCAATTAATCTTGACAGGGTCGACTGTAACCCAAATAAATGATAGATAAATAAATAAATGACAGCACTGCAGTTTGTTTTGATGAATAACTGACACTGTCAACAGCAAAGCTCAACTCGTATGTGATAGCATGATGAGAAAGGACAAAGCTGCCCAGAGAAGTTGTGGTCGTTTTGGATGGGGCTGTAAGCAACCTGATCTAGTGGTTGGCATCCCTGCCCATGGCAAGGTGTTGAAACTGGATGGGTTTTCAGTCTCTTCCAACCCAAGATATTCTATGATTCTATGACAGGTCTTGTGATTTTAAAGTCCATTGCTATAAGGAGGGAGAGCTCCTTCTCCATTGCCCTCCATTGTCTTCCCCTGTGCCTTGGGCCTCTGTGCCTCTGTCGCTTTGTTTGTAAAACAACGTGAAGAACAAATCTATTTTTTCAGTGCTCGAGCTGAGACGGTGTTCCTCTAGGAGAGGTGTACGAAGATAGAAGCACCTTGAGGTAAAATGGATGCAAGAGTTTGTGTAATGCTAAAAGCAAGCACCTGCACAAGAATAAACTTCAGGAGTTTCCAAGCCACCACTAAGTCACCAAAAGTCAGAAGTCTCCCTTGAGTGGAGATGGTTACCCTCGGGCCGCATGTTGGTCACTCTTTAAAATTCCTATAAAAACAAAGAAATTAATTAACTGGTATAAAAACGGGGCATACGTCTCCTGGCAAACATTCAATTAACTTTTTAGTGCTTGCTACTTAATGTTGTGTTTGACCGGCGGAGCATTGCGAACGACTTTCCTTTGAGAGGGAGCTGGGGTGGAACGTGGCGTTGCGCCGGAGTTGGGCTGGTCATCAACATTTTTCCCATGATCTTTGAGTGTGGAGCTGGTTATATTTTACTTATGCATGTGAGATGGAGTTTGTTTTGGGATAGGTCTTTTGTAGGCTGGGGGATGTTTTATTGAGAATATAATTTAGTTAGTTTTGCAATCCTAGGCTAGGTTGCAGTGGTTTAGCATGAACTGCCAATTAAAAGCAACTGTATAATACTTGTAATTCCCATGACTAATGGGCTGAAAATATGGAGCTCTTTGACCTGGTTAGAATCCAAGCTAAAGATGAAATATGCCTTCTCCTGTTAATTTGTGTGCTGAGTACATCAAGATCACATGTTCTACTGTTAAAACGACAAACTGCACGAGTGTAAACCCCAAATTTCCAGAAAAATTGACTCCCTAACTGTGAGCTGATGTGATGACAGATGCATCTTGAATCATGTGAGAAATACTTAAATAATAACAATATACCATATCCTGCAGAACTTGGTTTTACCTATTTTTCTGTACAGATTCCCTCTATAATCTCCCTTAGCCATCAACCTCTTGCAGTTTTACCAACAAGTGACCACTTACAGAAACAACGGGAAGGGAAAGTTTCTCTGGATTTTTTTTTACTGGTCGTTTTGTGTCCTTTAAGTTGGCAGTACAAATCTCACCAGATGCATCCTGAACGTGAAGGTTCTCACGCTGACCTTTGATTGCTGCGTATAATTTTATATATATATTATTTTTTCCACAAAGGGATCATTACTTTTTGTTTTTAAATAGCTGTGTTTTGTTGTTCCTGTAGCAGAACAAAATTAAATATCTCTAGGTTAAACTTGAGGCCAGTTGGACTGTTAAAATGTGTATAAATATGCAAGGCACCTGAGCTTCTATGAAGGAAAGTGCTCGGCTCGTCAAACGCGGGAGTGATTACGTTGCAGGGCAGCAGGAGTCCTCCTGGAAACGGGAAATTATCAGAGTACCAGGACAGAATGCAAAGGTCGATCTGCTGAATACAAATAAAGTATTGAGCACCAGGTTCTGCCTCATGGAGCTGGCGCTTTTGGAAATGTTGTGATAAATGCACTGATAAATTCAAGGGAATGAGTGCTATTGCGAAAGCTTGATGAAGGCTAGAGAGTGTCCAGCTAGTAGGAATTGCATTGCTTGGTCAGGCACAATGAAAAGAAATAGAATTTGCTTTAGTGAAATTGCATCAAGGATGATTAAGGGTGCTTCTGGGAAAAGGTGGTGATCATTTTTCACTGAAGTCACTTGAGTGACTTCATTGCCCACCCCGCAGGTCTGCTGTTTTGTTTTTTTCTTCTTCGCTCTTTTCCTCTACCTTCAGGCTCCTCTCCTGATCCCTGTTCTCTCTGTGGAGTGCATCTGCAAAATCTCCCTGGGATAGGAGGAAACAGGGCTGCTTTGACTGACCAGAGCTCATCAGCAATGCTCTGAGACATGGAGCGGCCCTCTGCTCCATCCACAGTTGAGATCTGAGTCTGCATTCTATTTTCAACCACGTTATAGAATCGTTGAGGTTGGAAAAGACAGTCGAGATCATGTAGTTGAACCATCAGCCCATCCCCACCATGCCCACCAACCATGTCCCTCAGTGCCACATCTACCCTTCTCTTGGACACCTCCAGGGTTGGTGACTCCACCACGTCCCTGGGCAGCCTGTGCCAACGCCTCACCACACAGCCTCCCAGATGCTAAATCCACCTTTGGTGCAGTATCACAGGTGACAGGATTCGCAGCTTGATTTGGCTGTTCCTTAACTCTTCTCTTGATGCAGAAGGGAGTGCTGAAGGTTAGCCGCCACATTCCCAAGTGTTGTTCTTCTTCGTCAGGAAAAAAAACAACTTCCCTGGAGTGACAAAGCAGCATGAGCACACAAACCATGGGGCCTCAGAGCTTCCCCTGGGAGGCTCATGTTTTTCTCATTAACAGAACCACTATATCCAGCAAATGATTTTCTAGTGGGTTACAGCAAACTGCACTAGAGAAGCAGTGTCAAAGGGAGGCAGAGCTGTCTGTTGGTCTTGCTTTAATATTTTTGCATTACTTCAAGGGGCCTCATGGGTGTAGAGCGTTGAATTGTAGGATAATTGGACTCCTTCCAGTTGATTTGCATTACGTTTTGAAAACTGCTCCAGCCCAGCAGTGCCCAGCTGTGCTCGCCCTGGACGTGCTGCCAGTGCAGCCATCCTTTATGGCAACACAGAACATGCACAGAAATGGACGTGTGCAGCCAAATGTAACACCCATGGGTTACCACCATGGTGGAGCTGCCCCATGACTTTTCTGCTTCCATCTGATTCTTTGGCAGATATTTAAATGATGCTTTGGCAGTGGGAACAGTGGTACTCTAAACAAAACAAAACAAAAAAAAAAAGACATTTTCAAACTCATGCAAGAACCTCTTGACGCCGTAATGGAGTCTGTTTCTTGATGTGTATATATTTTCTTGACATTTTACCTCTTCTGCTGGTGGTTAATATTAGACTGAGAAGTGTCAGGAATATTTTTCATGCCTACATTTGTTAGAGCAGTGCATGTGCAGAGCTCTGTCCAGTCATTTATTCCCTCTTCGTTTTTGTAAGAATTGTACTATGAACTAATTATTTTCCCAGCTTGAAATGCATTAGAGTTGTGTTTGATAACTGTTTATTTTATAGCTGCTTTTCGGAAGCACGACCCTAAGCTGAAACTTCTGCATTCCCATGCTCTGCTCCCTTCAAAGGCACAGGGAAAATGAAGGCTTCTGCGAGGGAAGGAAAGCTGGGTGTGCTTCCTCCTTCTACATGTGAACAGGTTGCCCAGAGAAGTGATGAATGCCCTGTCTCTGGGAACATGCAGGGTCAGGCTGGACGGGGCTCTGAGCAACCTGATCTAGCTGTAGGTGTCCCTGTTCAGTGCAGGGGAGTTGGACTAGATGACCTTTAAAGGTCTCTTCCAACTCAGGATATCCAGGTAAATAGCAAATGCTCCCACTAACAGGACTATCCATGCTCTGTGCTGGCTGGCATGTCCTTTGTATTGCCCAGGTGGCATTGGGGCAGGGTGAGGAGAGAAGGAGCAGTTTTTGGCCAAGCAATCAGGTTGGCTGCACACATTTCTCCCTGCTTATCCCTGGAATCGGAGCCCCTGCAATGCTACCTTCTCCATGCCATTGACTCCCTTCCAAAGGATTTGCTGTTGGCCAGCACAGAGTAACCTCAAATCACCGCAGAGCTGGAAGCTTGAAGAAAGGAGTTCCAGTTTCTGACATTTAAATTGGCTCTCTAAATTTAACTCTGAGTTTAGCTTCTGAGGTGATAATGAATCAGATTACACTGTGAGGTTGTGTGCTAGTGTGGTTTGGTTTCTTTTTGTGATGTGTCAGTAAAGCAGAAACTAATATTCTATACTGGCATTTCAGAAGATGTTTCTTTTAGAAGGTGAAGCTTCCAAAGAAGGTTTAAAGGCCCTGGGTGTAAACATGATGTGTGAGTTAGTTTTCAATTTAGGCAGATATATTTTGCTATAGAAAAAATGTCAGCGTAATATTTTGATTTAAAGTTACGCATTAGATTTGTAGAACATAAGTAGATGCTCTGTATGGGGAAAAATTAAAACTGAACTTGAAAAGTTCATTATCTTCACATTCCCTTATCTTCATTAATTCCCTGACTTACTCAGGGCTTGCTTGAGCAGTGTTTTCTGAGTGCTTCGTATGCACACAGAGGGGCAGTTGTTACCCTACAGTTTTGTTTTGGGACATCAGACAGAGGATTTGATAGTGCAGGAAGCACTAAACCTTGACATATTGGCACAGGTGGCCTAGGGAGGTGGTGGAGTCACTGTCCCCAGAGGTGTTCAAGAAAAGGCTAAATGTGGCACTAAGGGATATGGTTTAGTGAGCATGGTGGGAATGGTTTGGTGGTTGGATTAGTTGACCTTAGTGGTCTTTTCCAACCTTAATGATTCCGTGATCAGTTTTATGCAGTAAGGCATAAAAGCAAGGCTCTCAGTTGAACTAATACTTCTTTGGAAAGGGAGTTTGTTTTCTGTAGAAAACTGCCTTATTGTGGTAAACCAGAACACTTTTTTTTTTTTTCTTGTAGGGAAGAGTTCTTCACAGGAAACCATTTTCAGCCCATTTATAAAATATACAGATAGTGAAGACCACTTGCAGGGTTTTTTTTTCTCATCATTCGTAAGGAAACTAAATGCTAAACCATCACCATGATGTGATGTTTACTGAGAGCAGAGAAGATCCTTGCCTTTTAATCCTCTGCCGATACCCCAGAAGAGGAAGAAAAGAAATGAAAATATAAATACTGGGGTATTTTTGCCCAAAAGATTGTAATGTAGAGCTTCAGCTCTTCACTGCCTGTCTTCTCTCTGAAATTCTGCGTGCTCATCCCACCTGCATCAGCTTAAAACATTTAAAAGCATTTAGGACAAGAGGAGAGGAAGTTACATTGACTTCTTCATGGAAAACTTCTCCAAACATTGATAAAACAGCTTTTCAAGAAAGAAAGCATAGTTTTCATTTGGAAATGCTGCTCTAATACCTACTGCCTGACTTGTGCACGTCTTCCTCCTGGTCCAGGTGAACTTCAGTTTCTTCATCTGAACGGCTGTGCCTTTTCATGTCGGTAAGCCAGAGGAAACAACCTGGGTTGCAAGCTGCATGTAGAGAGAGCAGCAGGAAGAATGTAGAGGCACTGAGCTGCAGTGCCTGTGAGATACAACAGCAGTGTCTCTAGGATGGTACATTCGGGTTTTCTTCTTCTTGACAAAAACCATCCTTGTGTTCCCTGTGGTGCCAGCTAGTGAACAGAGTTTGCTATATTGTATGCTTGCCCTCTAAGCTGCCGTTCAGTATATGTGCAACCTCAGCATTTATTGGTGTTAAAGCAAAATGGTGTCAGCAGGTCCTTTGTCAGTGTGATGATGGATCCTTTTGGATTGCCCTGTAAATATTTGTCTCTGCTGAAGGTGGGCGCAAGAGCTACCAGGTAGCATTCCCAGACTCTGCTGAAGCAGATTAGCTCAATTTATATAGCAAATCAATAGCTGGGCTGGTGTAGGATTTCCTGATTCCTTGCCTTTTACCTGAATCTCAAGAGCATGATGATTTTCAGATAATTAGTACTTCTAATTAAAAAAAATAGAAGTATTTTGCATTTCTTTTATTTTGACAACCATCTGTTCAGCAGTCTTAACCCAAACAAGCAAAATCACATTTCTAATAGGTGAATAAACAATGTTGTTGATGTTGTTGGTTATTGGCAGTTGCTATAGCAATCGGCTGCTGTAGATTCCCGTATGATGATTCTGGTGTGCGGCTGCTCACCACATCAGTCACATCAGAGATGCATCCTCCCTGCTAATGGAGATGATAAAACTATCTCAGCTACATGTGTACCATACAGCTGGGTTTTCTTAGTAGTAGGAATGGTAAAAGTCCTCGTGGTTTTCCTTTCTGTAGCAGTACAAAGCAGGACTCGAATCCCAGAAGGCAGTTCGATGGGATAAGTCCAGGTCAATAATTTTTTGCTGTAGCATCCATGTTCTTGGTCTAGTTGGTGCTGAAACAACACGGCCGTGTAACTGTGGTGAAGGAAACCCATTTTGTAGAGTACTTCTAAGGCCATAAAACTGTAATTGAATGACAGAAGAAAAACGTTAGGAGTGCACTTCCATATTCTTAACCTGAAAATTACAACTCTTTGTGTGGGTTGTGGTTTTCTTTTATTGGAGTGGGGCTCTCAGTAGTGTTTTTTTCCTGGATTCCAGGAAGTTTTCCACTAATTCTATGTAGTGTGTTTACAGTCTACCAGTGCTGTACGTTTACCTCTTTATCAAATGGTGACTTTGCGTGTAGTGAGATCTTCACCTTCACTACGATGACTGTGCAGAGAAGTTGTGGATGCCCCACCCGTGGAGGTGTTCATGGCCAGGCTGAACGGGGCCCCGGGAAGCCTGATCTGGTGCCCGATTCAGTGACTGGTAACTCTGCTTATGGAAGGGGGAGGTGGAGCCAGATAATCTTTGAGGTCCCTCCCAGCCCAAGCCATTCTATGATTTCTGGAGTGCTTCGCCCATCCAAATCTGGGCCAGTTGTGTATTTCACCGTGGGTGAAATACACATGTCTTACAGACATGTGAGGACATTCAGGCATAGCTGGTGCCTTGATTCAGACTTCTTCCTTCAAATAAACCATGCCATGACTGATCAATAGCAAGTCAGTCTTCCTTAGGCAAGAGGAAATCCTACTAAAAACTCAATTATTAACATGACACAGTAGAAATTCAGGGATAAGACAGGAAATTAAGCTTAGGGGTTTTTTGGTTGCTGTTTTAATTTGGTTATGTACTTTATAAAATGCCCACAGAGTAAACTGTGGGCTTTGGCTGGAACATGAATATGGATTTCGGTTGCTGAACTCTGCATAGATGGGAGACCTGCTTTTGGCTATGCACAGAGGGTAGAATGGTTTGGGTTGGACAGGTGAGGAAGTGCTGCCTGTGGAGGAGACTTTGTGTTGAAATACACATTTGGAGAAAGAAAAAGAGCAAAGTAAATCCAGGTACAAAGTGAATTACAAGGCCTTTGTATGATTGCTTGGCTATAATCTCATTAACTCTTATTTTAATTGAATATGGGCGCAGACTTAAGCTCTCCAATTTAGGCCTAAATGTTTAAAAAATAATAATCAAAACTGCTCCCATTGAGGGATTTAGTTCTTCAGGATCCACTATGGGAGTATTGGATATTAGGAACAATTTCTTCTCAGAAAGTGGTGAGGCACTGGGACAGGCTGAGGAATCACCAGCCCTGGGGTGTTCAAGAACTGTGAGGATGTGGCACTGAAAGACATGATTAGTGGGCATGGTGGAGATGGGTTGGCATTTGGATTATTGGGTGATCTTGGTGGTCGTTTCCAACCTCAATGATTCTGTATTTCTGTGGTTCTATTCAATGTGGCCATTACGGGCTAGATGAGTTTGACACGCAGCACCTAATGGAAACCAAACACCCCTAGGAAACCATTGCACAGAGGGACACCTCCAGGAAGGTGGTTGAGAACTTTAGATATCCGAATTAGTTGTCGAAGGAAAACTATTGAAGTACTTCCGATTCAGCCTTTTTCCTCCCCACCCTGATCTTCCCGCAGAGATTCATACAAATCTGCTAACGAAAAGCAGTCATCTTCAGTGTTTGTTTTGCTGATTGCTTTGGCCTTAAATAGAAGACATTCTACCAAAATGCAGTGATTTAAGTTTTTATTTTTTAATGTGGCTCTTGGTGTATAAGCTGGGATTGAAAAACACGTAATGTGAATGAAATGCAGTGGTAAGTGTTCGTGTTACAGCAACAGCATCACAGATTCATTTCCTCTGTATATGTTACTGCAATTCTGCAAACTGGGATGGGATTTTTCCAGGTTTTTCTGTATACTTTTCCTGAAGCTTTTGTTTCCAAAGATGTAAATTGAACGGGATGACGTTTCCATGCAAAGAGAAGGAATGTTTATTTTAAGAACACACAAGTACCAGTTACAATATCGCTTGTTGACTCCATGTTGCCAGAAAGGCTTTGCTTGGAAGATGAATGTGAATTTGAAAAGGATGCTGTCAGGGTAATTGGGCTTTGCAACTTTGCTTCTGTGATCCAAATCTTTGCTTCAGCCTCCTCTGTTTTGCCTTTTTAAACATGCGGTAGCAGCATTTAAAGAAAGGAAATTTGAGGAAATTTGCAGTGCCTTGTTGCCTGCAGGAAGGAATTTTCATTGGGTTCGTACCCAGTGTACGATTTTATTTGTTGCACAGACAGCGTGCCTGTAGAAAAATCAGAAGTGGAAATTCCATATTGTACTACCAGATGTTATGACAATGCTGAGTTTTTCCTGCAGCTGCTGCCATGTCCTGCTTTCCACCAGGCTTTTGTTCAGTGTTTAGAAACGTAAGATTTGTGGTCCTTCTTGTAATATGCTTTTAAGACTTCTGTGCTTCTTGAACTCTGCTTTCCCATTGGGTTTGCTGTGTTTCTAAATACTACATGTACGTACAAAGGTTCATAAATAAATATGTTTCGTGTCAGTTTCTCTTCCTGCATGCTGATATGAATGTATATTGTTCAGTGGAGTTTCAGTTCTGCAGAAGATGCAGTGGGTTTCTCCCACTTTAAAACCAGCAGGGACATCGGTGATCAAGATACAGTCTAACCCATGAAAAGGTGCTGTGTGTAGTAAAGAGAGCTGTAATGGAGTCAAAATGATGTTTTCCTTGCTGCTTTTTTTTAGGATACTTCATGAGCTATTCATTCATTATGTATCCTGTAAAAGTAGAAATTTCTTCAAGCCTGTGCAACCTCGGCTAGGGAGCTGCTTTGGCAGGGGGTTGGACTGGATCATCTCTAGAGGTCCCTTCCAACCTCTACAGCTCTGTGATAAAGATGGTTTTAGGATGCTTAAACAATGGACATGAAAGTTACCATTTGTCCTTTCTGAAAATGTTTAACAATATATCAGAAGTTTGTAGAAGGGGAAATGTGACTCTCTAAGGAAATTTCGAATCAGTGACATCTTTTTGCCTTATTGTATTCTACTTTGCATTGCTGTTTATAGACATGGAATGAGACTTCATGGTTTATAAATAGGAATAATAATAATAAAAAAAAGCTTTCCCCAGACATTGGATTTACGTTTTAAAAAGAAAACGTGCTATAAAGACCCTACTGTTAGCTGTGCAGAAATGAGCATTTGATGATGAGTTTCAAAGGAAGCAGATTAAGTGGTTAGCACACACTGTGGCATTTGGCTGTGTGCGGATTCAAGCAGCAAGTCACAAAGACACAGATGAAATGTTGTCAGTGAACCAGCTTTGTTGCATCTGTTTTGATGGCAGAGATCTAATTTTGAATTACTCTGACAAATTAGGAATGTGGTTTAATATTCTAGAGTGGCAGGAAGGCACAACTACTTGCCTCCACCATCTCTTTTCCAATCCTTGTTTTCATAACCAAGTTCCAGAGTCAACTCCAGAAACTAATTTACTTTTCTTTCTAAAATGCATTTGAAAGACCAAAAGTGACCTGTGTTCATGTCATCAGTCACCATGATTATCAAAATGTGTACAGTCTGTTTGCAGACGGGGGGAGGCGGTCATGCAGCACCAGGAGACAAAAGTTGTTTCCTAAAATATCAGCTGTCAGAACGTGATCACTGGGAGGATATTTTGAAGCAAGAAAACTCTTTTTCATATCAAATCCATTTTATTAGCACATTCTGTCATTGATGCTGCCTTCCTTACTTGACTGAGTGGATGTTATTAGTTTTCACTGTAAGTTAGCACATGTATGGCTCAGATTTTTCCCAATTTTTTTCCCTTGTTAATTCTTTTCCATTCCCATCCCAAGTACTTCTTCACAACCCGTGCCCATTGTTTTTGCACTGTTCTTTGTAGGAGGGTGATATTATAGAGGTATTACTGCAGCCCTAAGAAATGCAGAGCCTATATGTATGATTATATGGCATCTGTGATTGTAGATTATATATATGTATGTGTGTATCTATGTGTGTGTATATATTATATATATGTGTGTGTGTGTGTGTGTGTACAGATAGACACAAATAGTTGCATGTCTTTGGCCTGTTTACCTCTCTACTGATGAACATGAATATCGCTGTGACAAATTCAGACAACTGCTTTTTTCTTAATCACTTTTCTGGAAGCAGAAGGAACCCTCTGTCCATGCTTACTCAGGTTTTGAGGGGTCTTTGCAGCTCCTCTTGCACTACACATCTGTTCTTTCAGCTGTGTTCAAGTTCTGTGTATCATACAGGACCTTGCCCCAGCCACTTCAAGGAGTGCAGGGCACCAAATATCAGCATAAGTAGCTCAAGATTACATTTCTGTTTTCTCATCGTTCAGGAAAATGGTTTCACTTCCTTTTTTATGGTGATAGTTGGAATAAACATGACGGTGCTTCAAGAAGCATGGTAATGCATTGTTCTTAGGGGGCAGCAAAGCTCCTGAGGATACGACGGTTTGATTTTGTGCATATTTTGTGCAGTAAACATTTTCAGCATTCCTGTTTTTATTTTTTTCCCTAATGTATTTTTCTCGCTTGGTTTAATGCAGCATGACTCCCTTTAAATTTAGTGGGAAGTGTAAACGTATGTAATGGTTTTTCTGTGGTTAGAAAATACATGTAGCATTAAGTTATTAAAGCTTGACTTTAAACTATGTCTTGGGCTAATGATTTTACAGTATAATTGCTTTAGTTAATTTGAAGGCAGGTATACATACAGCTTATTCCATTTTGGCACTATAAAGTTTGCCATTGGTATTATACCTCATTTTTTATATGATTTACATAATTTGTGAAACAGATTTAATATTTTGTGTGTGAGCTAATTAGTTTCTGGTTTAGAGCCTGCATTGTATGTTCATTGGTTTTTTGAACACCTTTTACAGTAGCACAGAAGGTCATTGTCGGATCTAAATTCTTTGTAGAGCAATCAATCCCGATTTAATAAAATAAGTTGCATAGTTTTTAATGTAATTAAATTGGGTTCCATGCAATTGTTTTCAGCTGTAAATTTGCTGAATTGGAAGAAATAGAGTAGTGATGTGTTAATTACTGCGATGGGCTCTTTCCCTTGCTGTGGTGTAGTTCTAGATGAAGGGACTTCGGATGGGCACAGTTTTATTTGCACCTTGGAGGAGCTCTTCAGGCACGTCCTTCTTTTCCTGCTGGAGGTAGCAGAAGAAAATGAGCATTTGTAGGGGAATTAAAAGAATCTGCTTCACTTTCAGAAGATTCAGTGTTAACCCATCACTTTGACACCGTTCACCAGATGACAGCAACGCCAGCAGCAATTTCTTGACAATCTCTTGCCCTAAAACCACAGCAGGTGAGGGTGAGTTTGGGTGGTGGGCTAAAAGCTGAAGCAGGGGCACGTTAGGGAAGTCCAACTCCTTCGTGCACAATAAGCAACTTACAGTCACATTGCACACCAGCCAAAAAAAAAAAAAAAAACTTCTTTTCCTCTGGTATGTGGTTCCTACACGAGGGCACATGCTGGTTGTTTTCCTCTCAAAGGAATTGTTTTCTTGGCTGCCGCCATCCCGTGTTTAATAGCACTGTGTAGCTTTAGTGGCTCCTGTCTTATTAGGAGTCTAAACAGTCTCCTGTATCCTTTGTGTCAAAATGAGTGAAAGCTTTGGAAATCAGTTTGGTATTCATTGGGCAGGAAAAGGAGTTCCTCCAAAGAGGCAGCCCCCGCAGAAGGGGTACTTCTCAAGTGAACAATCTGCATGCACAGTTCCTTGCTGGAACTTTTGTATTCATTCCTTGCACTAACTGAAATTGTAAATCTGCATGCAGATTTATCTCCATGCACAAATATTTTCAGATCTGGGTTTGACTTGTCTTTTGTACCCCTCTTTTTACCTGTGTAATACATGCCCATGCGTTTTATTTTCCTTCGTAGAATAACTGTACTTAAGATAATGAGACAGAACCAGAATGCAGGGGAGGTATTTCCCTTCCCTCGTGTCTGTGCACTGTTAGCAACTAGTTCTGAGGTTAAAAATAAGAATTAAATCAGCCATGAAGTGAATCTGTATCTTGCAGACCATTAGTAAAATAGAGGGAAAAAACCTGAGCTTTTATTGTTACTTGCAATCATCGCTTCTCAGCGTAGCATTGGTAGACCTCTGTGATACAATTATACTAGTGGAAGCCTTTAAAGCATTTATTTCAGAGTGGAAATCCTGTTTCTGCTACTTTAAACAATTAGATGAAGTGTAATCTCACTTTCTTCCTGTGGAATGCCACACTTTTATTGCTGTCATTTATCAGTTGCAAGATGTAAATAAGACATAAGCTTAGGAGTCGGGCTCGAATAAAACCAGATTGTATTGATTCTAACGTGGTGCAGAACGAAACAGAAAATCATCTGCCATCTGCTTGCTGGTCATCGAAGCAATTTTTGGAGAATAAAGAGTGAATATGTACAATATAAATTCCTTATCTTGTTTACTTGAAATACACTGGCATTTTGAAAGTCTGAAACCCGATAAAAATCTCAGCTAATTTTGCAAGATAGTACCTGTTATTTTTGTGATGGCCTTAAAAACGTGGGATGTTGTGGCTTAGGCTGAAGTAAGCAGAAACTTCACAGATGTTCCGACGATTTATTGATGGGTGCTTCACAACAGGCAAAAAAAAAAAAGCCCAAAAAACAAACAGAACACAACTTTCACATCACTGACAGCGAATTAAAACTGAGTGAAAAACTGCAGTATGGGCCACGTAGCAAGTTAATGATTTTCTTTACACACACAAAAAAAAAAGAAGATTCCCATCCCCCACCACTGTTGGGGAGACAAGACGGCTGCTGATTTCTTAAAGTCTTAAAGTTAGCTGACCTCCTCGCTGAACCCGACTTTAATGTAAACATTTTCTTGAGATGGTTCGTAGCAGGGCCAGCAAATCTGGAGAATATTAGTGGTGCTGTGTTTGCGGGAAGCGGGAATCCCTTGGTAATTCTCAGCAGCTCTTTTCCAAGCCGTGGCAGCCTGAGACACAGTCGTGTTTTCAGTTTTGCAGGATTCGTTGGTAATGCCCTGTGTATCTTTTTAAAATGTAATTAGTAGGACACATAATTAGTTTTTGCTTTGAAGTAGAGTTTTTTTACTTGCTTTAGCTCCGTTCAAACTCTTATCTCCCTCCCACCATAGGTAAATAACATGATAGTGTAATATTCCTGTTGCTTTAATAGTTGGCGTTTTAGCATTGGAATACGAATCCAAACAAGAGCAGAATCAGAGCACGACTTCCTTCAGGTCACCTCTGTGCAGGAATATCAAGTTCCTTTCACGTTCCACATTGCAGTGCAGTGCATGGCTGCTGACTTGACCCCAGTATTTCAAAGAGAAGTCATTGCCTGTTGAGGTGTTTGTATTTTGGGATGTTCTCATGTGCTCGTTCTGTTCCGCGTGAATTGATTGTAAGTATTCGTTGTCGTTCACTTTAAGTATTCTGCAGATAGCAAGTTGGGAATTAATCTTAAGTTTTGCTTACCTGCCTGCCATTTACCCTTTTATAGGTGAACTGTGCTTCTGATGGACTTGGTGCACATGAGCAGTGACGTGCTGAAACAGAATACAGTCCTTAACACTTAGCTCTTTCTGACTTCAGAGCACTTTTCACCCATGACTTGGTCCTGCCAACATCCTGGTGTGCTAGTGGGTGTCAATCATATGTGCTTATTGCACCCTAGCACACTGTAAAAGATTCATCTTACGTGCACAAAAAAAGTGTGTTTACCCATAATGAACTTCAGGTTCCTGTGCTGTCTGGTAGTTGTTTGCTGTCACTGCATGTGTTAACCTGTACTCTGAAAGCAGTGTTCCATCTGTTGACTTACTGGGGGGAAATCTTGCTAGAATAGGCAGATTGGTAGAGGGAAACTGTGTTTGCAGTTGGTTTTTTTTCTATGCAAGAAAATTTCACGGTTCTTCCATTGCAGAGTGTCTGAATTCCATTTTTCACTTCCAACAGAAAGCCCAAGTGATGGAAGACTCTATTTAGAGCTTTCATTTAAAATATTCTTGTTCCAGGTTTGCTCAATACAAATATATTAAAAATAAAAAATAGAGAGCCCTCAATACCAACAACTGCTGCTTTCTGCTTTCATTTCTGTTTTACCAGTAGGTGCCATTGGCATGAGCAGAACTTCCATGAACATAACCAAACTGGAACTTTGGCAGAGTCAGAGCAAAACACGAGCAGAGCATTAATTGATCTTTGTTGGGTTTTTGAGATGAGTTGCACCAATTAATTGTTTTTCTCTTGTCCTTCTACCCCAGCTCTCCTTATTCATTTACTTTGTCATACAGTCCTGGGCTCTGGAACAAGGAGTCTCTTCATCTGAACAAGCTGGATGCTAGTTGGAGCATGTGTGACTTCCCAAAATATAAATAATAACATGAAGGGTTTGTGTTATTGCATAATAATTGGATTGACATGTCTGGCTGTACTTTTTCAGGTTTAGATTGCAGGTATGTTTAATTGGTGTTAAAATTGGCTGTTGTCTATGTTCTTTGTCACGGCTTGTTTAATACCTCGTGTTTGCAGTTGTCCTAGTTTTACCATCTTGAAAGATGGTTTCTATTTAGTTCCTTCCATGTTTTCCGCAGTTTGTTTTAAAACCCACAAATTTAGCTGAAGTGTTTGCTTTTTTACTTAAGAATGTTAACTTTAGAAATAAAATATTTCCTGTTTATCAGCAGAAGTGTTTCTTCCCACTCACTGGCATGATTTCGAAGATGGATTTTTTATTTCCTTCTCTTACACTGCCTTTCTTGTGCTAAACATAATAAAACCTGAGCGATGATAAAGCTTATTTAACCTAAATATACCTGCCTCACCTCAAATAAATACAAAATAAATTGGGCAAAAGAAAGAGATAATATTTTTGAATCGGTATACAAACATTGCTCTCTGTAAGATATTCATTGTACTGCAGTAAATGGGGAAAATATATTGAATTTATGCACACATGATTGACTTTTCATACAGTGAACCCAGGTTAAACATCTTGAATATGGAATATGAATAGAGCTAACATTTTCATATGAAGCAATAATGAAAATGAACAGAGCTCCATTTCGACTGATAGCAAAGAACATTTGATACTCCAAGGCATAAAATGTGTTTAGTACTTGGGTTTTGTTAAGCTTGACAGAAGCCAGGAAATGGGACAGTACAACCGCAGCATAAAGGCTTCTTCTGTACCCGATGACAGACTCGAGGATGTGACTTGGTAAAAACAATAATGCCACCCGACCGCTCTCCATTCCCTACAGTAAAAGGAGAAGGCATTCAGGGCTGCCTGTCGTCAATGGGTCCGCGTCTGAAAATATCAATCCTTGGGACGTGTGTTTTGTTCCCTGTTCGGAGCCTGGCGCCAGGCTGCAGGGAGAGGGAGGGAGGAGAGAGATGAGAAAAACCTTTTTCCCTGCAATTTGCAGGGGGGACGATGTGACACATGAAAAGGGGTTTCGTGTGGGTAGCAGGGAGGATGTCCTGGTGTTTTCAGACTGAAGCACACGTGGTTTGCAAACCAGCAGCATGACATCCTCTGGGTTCCTATCCATGGTGGCCCTCTCCTCTCCCCTGTTCCCTGCAACGCGCTGCCTTGAGTCTCTGACAGAGGATAACAAGGGCTGTGTTTCAGGAGCTCCTTCCTGCAGTGCTTTTGGTCCCTAATGAGCTGTCTGTGTTACCGTTTGATAGGCAGAAAATCAGAAGTCAAAATACACAGGTCAGAGGAAAACTGCCTGAAGCTTTCTTTTCCCTGAACACCCACCCTTCTCACTTCGAGCAGAAGTTCATATTGCTTTCTCCTTACAGCCCCATAAATGCGTTTTTCTTCCTTTTGTTCCCATAAATGCTTTTATTTACCTTTGACTGTCACTGAAGAGTTCACCTCTTAGGTGTTCTTAGCATTTTAAATTAAACATTTCAAGGTACCTAAAAATTAACTTAGAGAAAACCTTGGCACAGCAATTAGGGTTTGACATATGAGTCTCTCCAGTCTGTGTACAGGCAGCAAAACTTTCCTGAAGAGTCAGAAAGCCATCTGATCAGCCCACAGAGCTCTGAAGGAAAGTTTGGCTTCCATTCAATTAAAATAGGCTCTTAATTGATCCTGTGCAAACCCAGATTGGGCACTTGGTTGTTTTTTTTTTCAAGGAGATAGAGACAATTGTAAACAAACAGAAACGTGTTGGCTTCCAAGCTCCAGGTGTTTTGGGGCTGCCTTTGCTAAAGGGGCATTGTGATGCATTTGGTTTCATCATCACAATGAGGATTTCTGTGATATACGTAGAACTTCCCAACTGAACCATAACTAGCCCCGTATTTAAGTCCTTAGGAATGACCTAAAATCCCTTGATGTTGTGTATTTGAAATGCAGACATTTTATCAGCATTCTAGAGAGTGCCCACTTCTGCTCTTGACTAAAGGGGATTCATCACCTTCAGTTACTGAGGATGAAGGTCCTGGGTCACTTGTCTTTGTGGTGACTGTTTTTTGTATTTTGACTTGCAGGTTTCTCTGTATATTTTGCAAGTTGGTTGTTTTAAATAAGGATTCTCCATCCAAGATCCCTTTGAATTTCTGTCAAGTGTCTGGTTGGCAAGCAAGCAAGCAAGCAAACCTTCCTGGATCTTTCTGTCTTAGTTTCTTCACCTGTAAAATGGGTCTTTTAGCAGCTTAAAAAATGAACCCCACATACTAATATGTTCTGCAAATAAATAGGATATTCTGAATAGAATCATAGGATGACTTGGGTTGGGAGGGACCTCAAAGCTCATCTTGTTTCAACCCCCCAGCCTCGGGCAGGATTGCCAACCACTAAATCAGGCACTAGATGAGGCTGCCCATGGCTGCAATATAGAGAACGTGCTGTTGTGAGGTGGGAATGTATGTTAAATTTCCATTTACACATTTCATGTGTAACAGACAGTACAGCTGCGGGTCTTGAATGGAATGAAACTCTTAGTGCACCAAGATCCAGAACCTCGCTTAGAAAGTCCTTTGAGAATGCACGTGGATTTAAGTAAGAAAGTGCAGTAATGGGAGAAGGCAACCAAAGATTCTGTCTTGCCATCCTTAAACTGATCTCTGTTGCCTGCAGCTGTACAGCTGTGTTGTTGCCCAGGAGCAGGACCCCACGCAGCAGCAGCAGCCTTGCTGTGCCCTTTCCTGGTTGCAGAAGGAAGATGAAGAACAGTTTTGCAATTAGTGCAGTGGACTGGGATTCGGCATATCAGGGTCAGGCTTGCTTTGTGACCTTAGGTAGGTCACTTCTGCCATAAATCAGGATTATTACAGTAATATTTCCTTTCCTTCATCTCAGGTATGCCTTCTGTATTTGATTTGTAAACTCTTCTGACTTAGGGCTTTTCAGATTAAGTCTGGACATCATCCACCACAATGGAGGTCTGTGGTAAGCTGGGGTCTCTGAGATGCTGCTTTAATAAAAACAGTCATAAATTCAAAGCTGTTATTATGTGATCTTATTCTTTTAAATGTTCAGAAGCATGAGGTTGTACTTGTTAAGCTCTGTGAAGTCAGGAAATACCAGTGGTAAGGTTGGGCGTACGATATTAAGATGTCATTGCACAAGTGAGCTACAGTCACAACTTATTTCTCAAGTATCATAGATATTTCATTTATCAGACCTCTCTAAATAGAAAAGGATGCAGCATAATGCTCATTCAGAACAGGGATTTGCTTGTTCTCAACCCTGCAATGCTGTGATTTTACTTGATATTTACATCCATGCGCCTTATTTAGTCCTTCATGTCCTTTTACAGCTGCTCACTATCTTGTGTATGAGATTTTTTCTGCTTTAATGTAAATGTTTTCACTCATAGTATTATATTTTAAACTGAATATTTCAGAGTTTCTGTTTTAGATGAACAGTAACATTTAATCAGCATCTGTCATATGAAGGAACCCACTGCTGAGACTCAGTACACCCACTCTGCTCAGTGTTCCCAGTTTAATGCTGACTGTGCTTTTGCAACTCATTCCTGAGCAGACCTAGGAAAAGAAAACAATAGGACGAGATGCCTTTGCTGGCAGAAGGCTTTCAGCCTGCTCTGATTTGCCCAGTATTCCCCCAGCATGCAGGTTTTTCTGTTCTGACAGGGCACATACAGGACCGTCAGCTGGGGCCATGTCCACTACTAAAGATGTGTAATTCAATTCAGACTGCTTCCAGTTTTTTCAGACTTAGCAGGCATCCCTGTCATCGTCTCAGGATGATTTTACACAAAATTTGTTAGATATTTAAAGGACAAATATATAAACATATTTAATTTTGGCTGCACATGCAGATGACCAGAGTTGTGCCCTACATCAAAGCTTGCGTGCATAGAATAGGAGGTTTAATGCTGTAGAAAAGTCCCTGAGCAAAAAATTGAGGCACAGAAGATTCTGCTCTAGGTTTTCTGTAGAGAGCAGTTTTGTTCACTTTTACTTGCTCTGTTTGATGAGGGGTGAGGCTAAAAGCTAAAAGCCCTGACTTGTTTCCAAAGGGAACTCTGCTTGTATTTGTGGAAATAGGGTTAATTAATCCACATGTGCACCTGGCAGAGCATAGCTTTGACAGTCATGTAAATTCTCACTTCCATTATTTTGTACTTCATTGAATTTACGTAGGTGAGTTCAGTGATACCACACCTAGTTTGAACCAGAAACAAACTCCAGAGCACCATTAAGAGAGGTTGCACGAGGAGTTTCTCTCTCTGCTCTGTCACTGATGGGCTTTGCATTTTCTTCTGGTTTTGTTCTACTTCACCATGATTTCAGCAGGAGTGAACAATATTGCTAGACTTCGTTGTGGTTGTTTTAAGGCAGTGACAGACCAGACCTGATAAATTTTAACATGATAGGGGAAGCTATAACCTGCTGAAAACGGGGGTTATAATTAAAATGTGTAGGCATCCTGAATTACAGCTGTTGTGAGTGTTCCAGCTATAGCAATAATTGAAGACCTTTTAACAATTTTATATGTTCTTTTCTAGCTTGGCCTTGAGCTTAGGCAGGACTTCAGTTTCAAGATAATTTTCTTGTCCTCAAAAGTTAAATTGCTTTCTTTAATATAAAGCATACAATAAGGAGTGCAATTGAAAAGCTGCATGCCCACTGAACCTGCTCTTTCAGCCTGAGACTCCACTGGTTAGGAGCAGATCCAGAGGAACAAACACTCTTTTATTATTAGATGATAAATCCCTGATGCTGTATCGCTGTTTTGGCTTTCAACCTTATTGAGCTTTCAAGAGAAATGCCTTTGTTTATACCATCAACTTCCCAGTAGCATCCAAATATCTGTCACTGTACCACGGACTTGAATTTTTATTTGGTAAATACAGCGTGCTGTGTTGTTAATGGCATGTGTGATGCTGTACAACCAGGATCTGGTTTATATCCTGATGAAAAACTGTAGAAGCAGATGTGGTTTTTGCTGTTTTTATTGCAGAATTCTGCTTGCAAGCTGCAGCTTCTAATAAACTTTAATTTAAGGAGCTGGCAAGTTAAGGTGGGTGCCTAAGAAATTGAAAGTATTATTTCTGCTGAAAGTTACTGAGATTGTTATTTCTAGATTACTAGATTATTGTTGGTTAGCAGGAGCCTTGCTTTCAACGTGGAGCTGGGATATTATGCTAACAGATGTTTTTATAACATTGATCCGCTAGCCCACAATGCTTGTTTGATATTTGTTGAGTTCTTGACTGTGACCAACTAGCAAAAGCTTTCTTCTGATGGGAGCTTTCTAACTACATTCAGCACGGAGTCAACACTCAGTATACTGTATTGCCAGGAAATGTCATTAAAAGGCTTTATAAGCTATCAGGCTTTAGGCAGTGTTTTCTGCTGTGGAGTATCAAATTGGTGGTGTACCATAATTTGGTTTTTAAGTTTGTCTGTTGAATGAGTACCAATTTGTATAGATAATATATTGTGTGTTAAAGTGAGTGCTCTGCTTTTGTACCTTCCCTTCCATTAAGAAGATGAGACCTCGGATAACTACAAGTTTCAGATAATGTGGAATCAAATACGTTAGCGAGTCGTACTGTAACGAATCAGCACAATGACTATTTTATGTTTGAAGTGGAGATCATGTTTTGCGTGCCTGTAAATGCCTTGTTGGAAAAATCAATTCTGAGCATCCCCTTTCTCCGTGTTTTTATTCGTCTTACCTTGACTGTATTTTGACACTGAAAGTTTCAGTCTGCTCGCACGCTGGGCTTAACTCTTGACTTCTTTCAAAACCACTCCAGATTTTCATCAGGGTTGCTGAGACCAACGTGTGTTTTCCAAGGATGTGCACTGTTAAAGAGTGCTTAGTTAGACTGGTAAAGCATCATAGGAAAAGCATGCACAGAAGACATCCGAAAAAATGAATTGTGTCCTCGAGCCTCAAAGTCCTAACGTTTTTGGACACCTCCAGGTTTTTGGCAGAGCCATGCAGTAACGCTATAGCATCTCACTCAATAGGATTGACACCGTGTTTCAGCTGGGGCAGGCACACACATGAACACTTGAACCTCAGGGCTCATGGGGAGATTGTCAGTAATCCCCATTTGATGGAGGGATGCTGGGCAGAAGCTGGGTCTTGCCTAGTACTGCTGAGCTGCTCACCGGCAGAGTGGGCTCTTCTTCTTGAAACAGGAAAATTGATTAGGAAAGAAGATAGAGGAGGGCTTTTCCAAACTGTAGAACTGGAGAAAGAGGTTTTATAGAGAGATGTAGCATGTTCCTTGGTTTGATTTATTAGTATTTCCTCGCTAAGGAGACAGTCAGTTCTATTCCATGTTAGATAGTCCTTGCCCTGGGTGCAATAAGCCTTTGCATTTTATGAAGGGATGTATTGGTAGCCTTGTGAAATGTGACTGTGACCTATTTAGATGGGTTAGAGTAGGGTGCAAATCTCTGCACTGGGAAAAAGTATCATTTTCCAGCTGGGCAGAAAATCACATTTCTTCTGTAATAGAACACAAGAGCTCATTGAACACCGGAGTGGGGTGGCTGAGCCGCTCGGGGAATGAAGTCTCCGCTTCAGTATTCCATCAGATAGCAGAAATCCTGGGAGTCCAAGGAGCAAAATTACTGGCTTCAGCAGAGGACCAAAAAGTTCTTCTTTGTCAGAAGCCAGACTGCTCGGCTGCAGTGGAAGACTGTTTTTTGGTGGGGTTTTTTTTTTTGAGAAACTGCAAGTTGCTTTCTGCGTATATTGTCTGGGTTAGTTGCCCAGTCCTGAAAGTAAAAGGTATTATATGTGAGCATAGCCCTGTGCTGGCAAGGAGATAACATTCGGAGATTCATGCGTCATAATTCAGGAAGTCTGTCTTAGAAACTACATTTTTTGAATTAGAGGCATCTGCTTCTTAGGAAATCAACTCTGACCGCTCAGAGCTGGGCAGGGAAACTGCTCCAAATCATTAGCAGTGACACAGTACAATATTTGTGTCAATACTTTTGCAGCCAGGATCAGAAGCAGTTTGCAGGGGGGCTGTAATATCTTTTCTTAGACCTAATGTTGTGGTCGAAGAGTCGTGTGCACTTGTGTGCATCCTAAAATATATTGTGCTTTTCCATGTGTTCTTCGTAGCCTGACAGGAGATTGTGTCTTCTTAGGCAAACATTCTTTTGTCGATGTAATACTTAGAGATGATGGATATTTGAGGCATCATTTAAGATTTCAGTAAGCTTTGAGAAGTCATCTTGTATGAAAATTATGAACAGAATGTGGGTGATGCTGCATCACTGGGTTCACACGGGTGCTTTTTAAGTGCATCAGTTACTAAACTGCGTTGTGCAGGACGGGCAGATCTTGTCTTGGCCTCATGCTAGCACCACAGCAGCAAACTTGTTGAATTCCCCTGTTATGGAAATACCTAGTGTAGAACCTAAACTCCGTATTACAAGTTTGGACACAACTCCCTTTCAACCAATGGGGAACATATATTATTTTCTATCCTTCAAAGCTGCTTTTCTGTAGAGATAACATTGGCAAGGATAGCTTCGAAGATACGCGCTCACTCAGCGGAGGAACATTTCTGTATTACTCGCAAAGATAAGGCTGTATTAAGAACTTCCTTGGAGTTCTTACCCAAAAATCAATTCTATCTTTTATAGTTCTCCAGAGATAATTTGTCGCTCTCCCCATCCTAATCCCCAGTGGGAGGGGGGGTCAGGGGAAGGAAGGTTGTGGTAGACAAGTGTATGTTAGAGTTTCACAGTTCTCTTGCTGTTAATTTTGTAGTTGAAAACAATACCTTTTCTGAACGGTGAGTCAAGCACAAGTTGATGCTCATTCCCACCAAATTGTTTGTGCCAATTCTTCACAATCTGTAGATGAAGAGCCTGTAAAAATACATGGCGATGGCATGAGCAGGTTATCCTGAAGTGTCAGGGTTTGGTAATGGAAAATATCCAAAGCAATGGGTTGGCAAAAATATCATTCCTAAGCCAAGAATGAATTTAGACTTTTATTCTGAGTCAAGTATCCTTTGTTTCTAAATACGTGCAATTCTTGAGCAGTCATAAAACTTATTAATCATATTGCTTGTGATAAATGGTATTTTTTGCTATTCTGTCATTCAGCTCATCTGGTTTATGTCAAGGACAATATCCTCTCGCATTTGCTTAGTGTGTCAAAAATGGAAATAATGTTCTTCAGGTGGCCAGACTAAAATTGTTCCCTGTTTTTTCTCCTCCCAGTTCCTAACACTTACCATGATGAGTGACTTTTTATTTCTTTCCTCCTTTGTGCAAGGTGTATGTGCAAGTCCTGGCAACACCTTTCTCTCTGAGAGGGCTAAGAAGGTGTCCCCTTGTTCTTGCTCACAAACTATATGGTTAGATTTCTTTCTCCCTATAAAGCACATAGATTTTGAAGACAGCTTTCTGTGCAGATAGCTGAGTAAATCTTAGATTTTTGGAGGAAACTTCAATAGAGAACTGGATATTTATGCATGGTAACAGATGCGAGTTAGAGAACCATGAAGAATTTATGGCAAAGGGAAACAAGCTGTTTTTGTATTAAAATTCCTAGTGCTTTTTTTTTTGTTGTTACTTCATCCCACAGTTCTGAAGGTCATTTTAATGAACTTAATGAGTTCCTGGGTGCACACAAATTACGCCGCTGCTCTGCGTTTGTTTCTCCAGCCTAGAAATGGTGGAGGCAGAGGGGGAATTCAGAAATAGAGTGAGGGTCTGATGTTTTCTAGGGTCTCATCAAGCCCTTGAAACAAATTCAAATATATGTGGATCTGAAATTATGCATTAAAAGGACTGCAATTCCCTCCAAAAAGAAGTGTTGGCAGGTCTTCTTTATGTCTCAGTGGCATTTCATCTCTGAGAGAGATGCTTAGCCATTATTTGAGGTTCTTGTCCTGCTGTCTGTCCACCAGCTCAGAGCATGACAGCCCTTGATGGGCAGGGAGAGAAGGAGGAACTTTCCTTCTGCCCCCTTATTATGGAATAATACAGAGTAAAGAAGAGGGGAAAAAAAAATGAAATTAGAAGACAAACAGAGAAGTGATCTCTGCTGAGTCAAAGATGTCATTAAGGAATAATAAATAAATCTCCAGCCCCACCTGAACAGTAGGATCCTGTCTTAACTGTGCAGTGGGAACTCCGAATAAATCTTCCTACTTTTCTCTGTGTCCAACAAAAGGCTGAATGCATGTGTCTGAATTTGCCTTTGAGAGAAGAAGAAGGAAGTATCATCTTATCTGAAAGGACTCATAAAATACAAAATGTGCTAAAATGTAAAAATCAAAGTTAGCAACAGAAGTCCTGTATGTATATTGTGATATGCAGAACCTTGTTTTTTTCACTTTATGTTGTTTCTTTAAACCAGAGGACAGATGCTTCCGTGTCACATTCCAGTGGTTTGGGATGATGGTGCTGACCATTGTTTTAAGCAGGAAAATCTACGACTTGGTGACTGAACTGATTCTTTGGATATTCCTGGTTTCTACCATAATTTATAAATAACAAAGCAGGGCTGGTGAAAGTATCTTTGTAAGTGTTTTCTAAAAGGAATGAGCGCTTCATGAGAATATGAGGTGTAATTACTTCTTAAAAACTGCTGAGATGCGCTGTGCCTCAGCGGCTTCTTATCTCTAAGGATACCCTTGGGCATGTTTTATTTTTATGGATATACCAAAGAAATGGAGCCACAGTATCTGCTATGGTGAGCGTGAGAACAAGGAACACAGGAGTGGGGATACTCCTGTGCCCAGCAACAGGTTGCCCAGAGAGATGGTGGATGCCCTATCCCTGGAGACATTCAAAGTCATGCTGGGCTGAGCTCTGAGCACCCTGATCTGAATTAAGGTGTCCCTGTTCATTGCAGGGGGCTTGGACTAGGTGACCTTTAAGGGTCCTTTTGAACTCAAACAATTCTATGACTCTGCCTAGATGAATATTAGGGGTGCAAAGCCTGCGGGACGTGCACCATGTATTGTAATAACCAACTCAGCAAGCAATTCTCCTCATTCTCTCTCTTGATTGTTCCTCAGTTCCTTTGACCATATGTCCACATTCCTGTCAGTCCCTTCTTCCTGCCTTAGCTTTGCTTTATCATTTCTTCTTCTCTTTACTACTTCTTACAGTAGTTTCATCAGATTCCTGCATTTTTTGTCCTTTGCGCAAGGCTTCACTCTTGTCTAGCCACCAATTTCCTTCAACACTTCAAGAAAATATCACAAATGACACAAAAAGCAAACGTGTTCTTGCCTTTTCCAGTTTTTATTTTTCTGCTAAGTGTTAGCAGCAGATCAAGCTTAGGACGAGGGAGAGGAGGAAGGAGGAATTTTAACGTTTTATGGGTTTGGGAAGGTGCAGGCAAGGAAAACCGAACAAAAGGAAGGAAATCCAAAGATGAGAGAACACAGAGAGTCAGAACAAAAAGAAGAAACAGTAAAATGGGGAAGAAAATGATTGTTGTTTTTCATAATTTATTCGTGGAGCAGTGTGGGTGTCTGCAGTAATTTACAAATGAAAGTCAGGTCCCTGCCCCACAGATTTACAGTTTGAACTGGGAGGTGGGAGAAATTAATGCACAGAACCTCCCTCATTTCAATTTATTTCTCTGTAACGCATCCTAGAGCATATTTCATTTTGGGGAGAGGAGGTAATGACAGATTGTTGTTGCTAATAGGATTTGGGTCAAACTCCTGCTTACTGTTTGGCACCTAACTAGATTAATAGGGTGGGTGTTCTTCAAAATTA
Organism: Cyrtonyx montezumae; assembly: GCF_038088225.1. Classification (NCBI taxonomy): domain Eukaryota; kingdom Metazoa; phylum Chordata; class Aves; order Galliformes; family Odontophoridae; genus Cyrtonyx; species Cyrtonyx montezumae. The sequence continues at coordinate 157,321,411 of NW_027072034.1, read as the reverse complement.
CATGCTACAGCGGGAGGATAATCCCCTCCCCACCGAATTTCGAGTCCCGTTCAGCAGCGAAGGAGTTTGGCTGAGCGTGCTCTGCAACAATTTATCCATTAAAACCCAAGCTTCCCCACCAGTGCCTTTAATCCTAGCTCGGAAGGAGCTGCCTCGCCACGGCTGAGCACACCTCATTCTGCCTGAATCCTGAGACTACCTTGGTAAATACTTTTGGTAAATAGTTTGTTCTCACTCCCATAGATAAATCTCTCCTCTGTCTCCCAAGACTCATAGAATCATAGAATATCCCATGTTGGAAGGGACCCTCAAGAATCATCAAGTCCAACTTCTGGCTTGTAAATTGCACAGCTGAAAGGTGGTTAAAATGGTTGTTTTTGAAAGCCGTGCGAGAGCTTTGTCTGCATCAGCCAAGATCTGGAAGGTACTTGAGCAACTTACGTTGAAAGTCACCAAAGTACCACGCTGGGTGCTCACAAGTTATTTCTATCTCAGAATTACAGTCAGGCTATGTCTATAAAATAGCTTGTAGAAGGTACTGCATGAGATCTGCTGGAGATAGATCCTGGATGGACTTATGAAAAGAGAGGCTGTAGATTTTGTTTGGTGACAGTGGCTTTAGAGCACAGGTTAAGAAAGCATGACAAAATGGTCAAGTAAATAGTTGTGGATTCATTTCCCATCGGTTGTAAATGCTGTTGCAGTGAATGATAATTAGGGGAAGTTTTGTATCTTGAGATGAAGAAGTTGTAGCTTCTTTAGTCCTTGTAGGGCATCTTCTGGCTCCCCTGAGCATCTTGGTTCCCTCTCAGCGTGGAGGCACCTGGGAGAGTGCAGTTGTGAGTCCACGAAACGGGAAGATTACATGGGAACCTGACAACTCTGAAATGAGGGATTTCTTTTTTAATATCTGAGTGGAAAGTTAATGTTATGTAAAACTGCCTACTGAAGCCAATTTCTTTGCTAAATTTGTTTTCATAAGGTTTTTTCATTTCTCCCATGCGTCCAAGAAAAACATTAGTTAGCTAAAAGACATTAATTCAGTTTAAATCAGGATATCAAGCCCTCTGAGTCTAGTGCTGATGTGTGTGCATTTCTTGTTTAAATTGAGCCTACTGGTTAGTGTCTCTTTGGTCTCATTGTTTTTCCACTATCCTTGCTTTCCTGTGTAGAGGATGCTTATCTTGTAAACTGCTAGAAACCTAATTGCCACGTACCTCTTTTTAAATAATTTAGGTGGAAAGCAGTATCCTGCAGAATTTCTGTATAGCATATGCATACAACCCAACTTGTGTGGAAACCTGATCAAAAGAGATCCTTAACTTCTAGTTAAGGCTAATTAGGTTTTTTTAAAAAGCAGAGTTCAATACAAACCACTTTCCTTTTTCCTTTGTAATCAGAGCATCATTTTGTGTTGGGTTTTTTTTGTTGTTGTTGTTTTGTTTTTTTAAAGGACAGAAGTTGCATCTCTTAGATACGCAGCTCGGGCAAGCTTTACAAAACAATTAGTCCATCTTTCACATGGCCTAAACTTGATTGAGTAATTACTCAAATAATGGTCAGTAATGGAATACATAGGGTTATCTCTTGGCTAATCCTCAGGTAATGGAGTTGGTGTATCTCTGATTTTTCCCTTAGCAGTTCCCAGCGAACACAAGACTGAGACAAAAGTGATTATGGGAAGTAGAGGGAGTCACTGGAGGCCAGCAAGGAAAAATAGGCCTTATCTTATGCAATTAATCAAGAAAAATCCTATTGTGGGACAATTATTCAAAGTTGATTCTAAAATAGCTTTAGAGCTCGAGGTCCTGTTTTTTTGTGTGTGTGTTTTGGTTTTGTTTTGTTTTAAGAATTTTGCCAAGGTCGTTCAGAGTACCAGGGCAGACCTTGCCTCAATACGAAGTCTGCTGCATACGTTAGAGTGGGCTGAGCATAAAGTGCAGCCTTACTGTTGGCTTTTGGTGGGTGTCAGAACGTGATTTTTTATTTAAAAGCGAAATATTTCTGAAATCAGACAATATTTTGAAACTCACTTCATCTCACCTTCATGCAGCCATCAGCCCAGCTCTCCTCGTGTACATGCAAGGCTCTGGGATCTCTGAATGGCTCTCCAGTTCTTTTACTCTGTTTTCTGCACTACTTTTTGCTTAGCTTAAGTGCTTTACAGAGGCTTGCAGCAACTGCAGAACTGCTGGATTGTTTTGCGATTGCAGCGATGGCAAAAAAGCTTTTGCCTTTCGTGCTGTCCCCCCAAAAGCTCTCATTCTGGAAGAGCCCCTGGCAGCCTGCTTTGCTGAGTGTTAAGCCTCCGAGCTCCCTCGCAAGTGAGATTTATTTGAAGATGTTGCTGTGATCCATGAGGTCCTGCAGAAAGAAGCAATAGATTTTAGCAGCTGTCCCTGAAAAATTATAAGGTCACCGTAAAAAACAGAGGTTTTAAATTGGCTGTGGTTTAAATTTTCCTCCAGCCTTCTGCACTGGTTTCTGTGCTGGAGGGGGGAAGCTGCCTGCAGAGTTATTACTCAGCACGCTCACCCCATGGTCTCCCGGCACTTTTTTCTTTTCCAGCAGTGCTGACAGCAGCATTTTGAACCTGATTTCAGCAAGGGCTGCTGGGTGCCATTGAGAAGTACTGCCACATAGATGTATAGGTGATCGTGCTGCCTGATGAGGTTTCTCCCTTCCGATGGGCACCTTTTGCAGGGCGGGTTACAGAGGGAGGTAGGCACTTAACACGTGTTCCCATACAGAATAAAGCAGAGAGGCTGAGAGACAAAGAGAGTCACTAATGGGATTTGTAGCTGAAAGGAAAAACTCTTAAAGTAAACATTTTCCTCTCTTTAAGTCTTGAAAGTATCTGTTTCGGGGGTGAACCCTTCCCAGCAAATTTAATTTTGAGGCTTGTCAAGCTTTATTAAAGCCTTATCATCAGTGATTTCCTTCTCTGCTAGATCAAGAAGATTGTGTTTGTTATGGGATTCGTATTGTATCTCAGAATTCTCTCCAGCAAATGTGGAGTTTTGTGCTTGTACTGAGACACATCCCTGCCAGTGCAGAGCACTGGGATCCTGGGCTGTGCATTGTCAGCACAAACTTCCAAGATTTTGGATGCTGTTCAGACAAAGCCAAGTTCTTCTGAAAGTTTCAATGATACATGTTCAGCTGTATCCTGATGGATAGATTCTGCAGGTCAGGGTTTTGCCAAACAGTGTGGACGGACTTCTCATTTATTCTAGAGCACAGCATCTGATTGATGCTTTTATTCATCTCAATTTGTGTTTTGAAAGTAAACTTCTCCCTCTCCCCATCTTTCTCAGCTTTATAAAGTATTTCCCAGTAAGCTTGGGAAATATGCCCTTTCTTAGCCAGTAAAGACAATCTAATATAATGAAGTGTCTGAAAAAATAGTCTGTATTTTTTTTCCCAGTGCCCAGAAGTAACCAGAGCACCTTGAAGAACACAGATAGAGTTCTCGCCTTGAGCAGCTTATCATTTAGTTTTGAATGTGCCCTTGCAATTGCAAGGAATGCATGATAGAAAGAGGACTGGAAAGACAATTAGTGGCCAAATGAGTTGTTGAACAAAGTTATTTGAAGGTGGTGTAAACACTGCTTACCTTTCAGTGGTTGCAAGGTTGCTTTTTGTGCTTCATAGCAAGCGTGCTGGTTGTCTTCGATTTGTGTTGAGCCAAAAAATGTGGTCACGCATTTTTTGCAGAATCACAGAATCATTAAGGTTGGAAAAGACCACTGAAATGTAATTTGGCCATCAACCCATCCCCACCGTGCCCACTAACCATGTCTCTCAATGCTCTCTTTTAGTGGGGACTTCTTTCCCGTGCTGATGCACATTGCCACCATCCCTTCCCTCTGCTGCAAAATAAGTTATTAAATAACCACAGTATTTTATTCATTCATCATCTGAGCACATAGATGCACATGTAGGCTGCAAATGTGTGAAGGGCTCAAGGAAATTCAGCAAGGCCTGGTGGAAGATACTAGGGTGGATCAAGTACAGGTGGGCCCAATGTAATAAATATTGACAATGTTCTTTTTCTAGTAGTTGGAAATAGCTGCTTCCTAACGTATTTTCTAGCATGTAGGGATTTCTTTAGCACAGAAATTTATTAAAGGCAGAACAGTATATTTTCTTACACAGGTCAGTAATACAGAAGAGGAAAAGCACTGTAAAATTCTTCAAAACATTTATACATATGTTCAGTGTGTTTGTTTTTACTAACATTTGTGGCACTTGAAAAGCTGATTTGGAAAGCTCAGCCAGGACGATAAGATATGTGGGTACAAAGTGAAAAGGCTGCCTGTCTGCTTCCCTTTTGTCAAGAAAAAAATACATATAAAGCCCTGCCATTACATTTGAGAGTTATTAGATACCGATAATGCTACGTGGATTTGGGGTCTTTAGATCACAAATTTGATCTTTGCAAAAGGAATGGTGCAGAATCTCAGTTCTAGCTGAAATCTTGTCCAGAAATACTTGCAGGAAGATTATTAAAATACTATAGGTATTGACATTGGCTACAAAGATCTACTTGTGCATATTTCTTTAAAGGAGGGGGAAAACCCCTTAATACTATGTATTACCATAGCTAGTCCCCATTATACTATTGTAATCATAGCTGAAGCAAGAACGGTGATTAACGATGGCAATTTATTGTATCTGACGAGAGGAGAAAATAGGAGATGTTGTCGTTATCATAAATCATATCATAAATAACCAAAGAGAAGCACTCGGAAAGCTTGTGTGGTGTCAGCAGCAAGGCCTTTCAGGCACGTTAGCCCAGGATGTAGCCATAGAAACCCCAAAGTCATATTGTTATCTTAGTCTTGCTGCAGTTATGTGATACAACAGTATTAACATATAGATTAGGCCATTTATAATACTAGGTGTCATTTCAGGTTGGCTTGCTTATATAGCATTTTAGTTTTTTATTGTGCCGAATGTTAGGGAAACGCTGCATTTTTCCTGGTCAGTCCATAGCCATTTATAACAGATCAGCTTCACACCTCTGTCAGTCTCACTAATGTACTGTGTTATTGATTGGTTGTACTGTATGAATTGTCATTGCCTAATTACCTTGTCTTTGCTAATAATTTCATTTTTTGGAAGTCAAATGTTCCTTTAAAGAGAAAATCTCTCTATGCTCGCATTCATACACCTGGGCAAGTTCCCCACTCTGTTAAGGACTGGACACCCTAGAGGGAGTGGAAGGGACAATAAAAAGCATCCAGGTTGGTCCAAATTGTGTTGTGGAGGTTCGCTGTCTCCAGCTGTACATTTGGATCAGATGGTGGTGGTGCTCACATCACACTGTTCTGCAGGTGTCCTGGGAAAGGCTTCATTGCAGGTAACACCAAGGTGACTAAACACAACAAAATAAAGCCTGCCCTGCAGCACAGAGGGAACTGGCTGGTTCTCACGCGTGGTCTTGCTCGATCACTTGCTAAAGATGCTTCTGTGGTTGTTTTTGCTTTACATCCAACGTCTTCACAACAGCTCCAGATATATTAGCATAACCCTGCTATGCACATGCATTTATTTGTATACGTATTTGCAATCTGCAAAAACTGTTGATTTGCAATGAAAAAGGCATACAGAAAGTAAAGTCTCCCTTTTTGAATACGGACACAATTTTGCTTGCTGTATGCAGCACGAATGCAGGACTGATATTTTGTCAGGTCAGAGAGACTGTGAGTGCAGCTGATAACAATCTGCCAACTGTGTTTTTCTGTCTTCAGCAGGAAGTTGGGTGTGTCATTTCAAGAATCCTGGGTAGTTTGGCTTGATAAACATTGCATATTCTAAAAAAATATTATAATGAGGACCGCCGCTTGTAAGTATTTAAAGCTGTTTTTCTCATGGCATCCAGTATCCTAGAGCAGCACTGGGAGCTAAAGCAGCACATTATGCTGTACCTTAAGCCAAGATCTGATGCCCGATGAGGGATGCTCTGCACCTCTCTCCTCTTCTTTCCCACACCTTTAGGTTTGTGTGAGCCTGAGACGGGCTTTGCCAGCTGAACAGAAATAAAACACCCATTATCTCTCTAATCCCCCCACACCAGATAGATTTCTTTCTGAGTTAGCCATTTCAGTCAGTTCTCTGTGGAGAAAGGTGATGATAGGAGAAAGGAGGTGCAGGACTTTTCTCTGCACTCTGCTGGCCCAGGAGTTTACAAGTAGCATCACAGACCAGACCGATGGTTAGAATTCAAGCCAACATGTGATCTCTCTTATTTTAGCCTTATTTTAGTCTCGTTTTAGTTCCACTTTTTCCTGCATTAATGTTTGAACCAGGACAAAAGAAAGAATGGGACTTTACATCTGTAAAGTTGTGATGTGGAACTACAGCTTTAGTGGTTGTGGTTTGGTTCTGGTGAACTGTGCATTTTTTAAAACATGCATCTCTCTGTTGATTTCATACCAAGAAATGCCTTACCAGGAATGCCAAGCAACCGTTGAGCAGAGTGGAGAGGTAACTGCTTTGTAAATGAGCAGGTCTGGAAATACGTGAGGCCTCAACTGGATAATTGCCATCATGTGTATTTTAAAATTTCATCATGGAGGGGAGTTTTCATCATTTCTAGCTTCTTGACAGGTTAAGAACTACTTTTGGAGTGACTGATAAAAGTATGTATCAGCTCTGTCAGTGCTGTTCAGTCCAGGCTGGTACGGATTGTAAAAGGCACCACCCATTCATTTGGGCCAAATTTTCTCAAGCATTACCAATGTGTATGGATGCTTACCTTAAGGCACCTTTCACATCTTCTTTACAGTGTTTCAGTTATGTCTACAGAATCACTAGCTGATCCAGATGCTCCTTATTTTTAAAATACATTTGTGCTTTCACCATTTTAGGAATTACTGAGAATGCACTGGAACGAACTCAGTGGCAATTTCAGTGATCAAGTCACAGATACATAGAAAATGAGCCTCTGTGATGGTGCAGTACCACCAGCATTCTTCCCCAGAAAGTGTTTTTAAAATGTCAGTGTTTGGTAATTGGTTAGTTGGTCTCCTTTATATGGTAGGTGGTGCATCCGTTTGGTAAACAGTTCACATCAGTGATTGGTTTTCTCTTCACACAGTGGAGAAATTGTATGTATAAATCTGTCATTTTAAGCTCTGGATGTATCAAGGGTTTCTTAGTGTGTTCATTTTGCATTAGGGTATCAGAATACTGGCCTGTAGGATATCAGGATTGAATTTTCTTGCTCTTCCATCAATTTCCTTTACGGACTAAAAGCACGCTTTCTGTTTGTTTTGGGGAAAAGCCATTGTTATTATAAGTTGAAGAGATAAAACCTATTATGGCATAAGAAAAAGGTCTTTCACTTTTAACAGAAGTCAATAGCTGCTACTTATTAGGATATGATAAATATATTAAGCTCTTGACTTAGTGACTTAAATTTTCCCAAAAGGTATCTTCAGCTTAATCTCGTGCTTTGTCTAGACAATAGGAAAATGATTTTGGAAGTCTGCATGAAAATTGTTGGTATTTTTTCATTTGAAAGTTTCGTGTGTTGGGGTGGGAACAGTCACTTTCTTGCATTTGAGAAGCTGAGGTGGCTGGTGTATAAAACCTTCAGCTTGATATCCGTGCTGTCTTGAGAAGCATGTGCTTGGAATGAAAGATGAGTTGAAGATTTCAGTGCAGGCACTGCCGCATTATTTCCTTTCCTGAGTCTGAATTTTTGTTACAAACCCAGAGACTTTCAACTTTCATACTTAAGTACTTGATACCACACAGTGCGAAAGAGCTCAGAGAGCTGATATAAGCAGAACTGTCTGTGAAAGAAATGCATGATCTACTGATAGGTCTTTTTTTTTTACCCTATTTTCTAAAAGAAAAAGAAATTATAGAGGATGAAACTTTCATTTTAGAAAATGAAAGTTCAAGTTAAGTTTTTTTTAAAAAAGAACAGGTTATGCAAGAGATGTGTAAGATACATAAGAGATTTAGTTGTTGAAAATAAGCATGTTTGAGTTGCATGGAAGTAACAGCTCATTCAGAGCCTTATCCTTGTGGGTTTTTTATGACAGCTGACACTAATACTAAAGTTATTATGAAATACAAAATCCAAAACCTTGCATTACTTAATAAATATGGTTGGCTTTCACAGGAACTGCTACCTGCCAGAACTTTATGTATTTAATAATTAGCCATTTCATTGGAGCTAAGGGGTTGCTGTATGCTTTCTTCTGCAGACTCATAGGTCTGACCACTTCACCTCATCCCTTAGAGGTATTGATTTATTCTTAGATCTCCAGGTCTTAGCAAGATGGTTTTATGCTATCACCACCCCATAAAATAGGGAAATATTAACCAGTTTCCAAAAAAGAAGCTAAAACATTCCTTAAATGCAATACCACCCAACAGACAAGGTATCAGTTGGGCTGTAGGCTGAGGAGAGATCTCCTGTCTCTGTGACACGTTCTTTAGGACATCCTCTAGATGTAAGTACTTGTGCTGCTGTTTAAATGATACCCCAAAAAACACTGACCAAGATAATGGCAATTCAGGATGGATACTGGGAAAAGGTTCTTCACTGAGAAAGCAGTCGTAGAGTCATAGAATCTCCAAGGTTGGAGAGGACCTCCAAGAAGATCTAGTCCAACCATCCATCTGCCACCAGTGTGTTCAGACACTGGAACAGCCTCTCCAGAGGAGTGGTCTTGGCACCAAGCTTGCCATAGTTCAGGAATATGGACAGCTGTCTCAGACATGTTCTGATTTTTGAGTGGTTCTGGATGGAGCCAGGAGTTGCACTTGAGGATCCATATGAGTCCCTTCCAACTTTTCAATGAATTTAAATTTGTCTTATATGTATACATGTCGTAGTTTTTCTTGCTTAAAGAATGCTTGTCCATAGGTGCTTTTTTCTTCAACTGGAATAATTTTGCTTAGATTTTTTCCCTGCCTTTACTTTAATCTAACCTGTTGTTGAAAGAGCAACAAGCCTTCTCTAACAGGGCAGCCAGAAGAGCACCATAGCATGGTATGGTTCGTTGCACTTCTTTTATGCAATAAAGAGTATTTCTGTTCCTGTACCTCTGTCTCAGATGTAAGGACAGACAGACCCTAGAGCATCATGAACTTGGAACTTCATTACTGAAGTGTTGAGTATTGCTGTCCTGAAACTAAGCTGTGGCCAAATTAAGAGGGTATACATTCAATAAGCCTTTGGTTTTGGAGTCCCTGCTGTGCTACAGGAACATGGTGTACAAAGAAAGAAATGTGCTTCTGTAGTAGTTTTTCGTTAGAAAGGTGAAGGAGTTTTGGTTTCTTGCCTAAACTGTTCACCTTAAGAATTTTTCTAGCATTGGAAGCGGTGACAGATCCCTACTGCTTGCATTTTCATTCTAGTGCCCTCTCTCCTGCAGTCCTGAGGAGGTTCATATTTATCAAGTTCAGATTTTACAGCACACCGTGAGATGAAATTATCATTAGCTGTCAAATGGGAAGATGGCAGAACACAGCGTGACCTGCCCAAGATCATGCTGCAGACCTGCGTCAAGAGAGGGGTGGAGTGTTTGTTCCTTGACTTCAAAACTGTCCTTCACTGGAAGTGGAAGTCTTGCTCCACTTTTACAACCAGTGTTATAACGTCCTGCACATTGCCTCTGATGTGCTCGAGGAAGAAATGCTTTTTTAAAACACTGCGCTCATCAACAGAGTGCTAACAGCTGTCAGCTTGTCACTTCTGGGTCCTTTGAACTCGGGCTCTGCGCATGGGGATGGCTGACATAATAAACAATTGCTCTGTGAGAGCTTTAGTAATGTGAGCATTAATATTGATTCAGCACTGACTTCTCTAACAAATATATATATATATATCTGTTATCTTGAGAAACCTCCCAAACAGCTCTCGTCTTCTTTCATTACGGGAGAGAGTTATTAGGGCAGATGGCTGAGGTGATATCCATTTGACCTATAGATGCTAACTCAGAGGAGTATCATTAATAAGGTGGTTGGAAATAAGGAGACATCACAGCAAAGAGAGTTCAAAAGCAATCTGGTGCACAAAGGATTGCCCGTCGAGAAGTGCCTGGTAGCGAATGAGATGGGCAAAGGTAAAAAGGAGACACACAGGTTTAAATGCTCATCACTAAGTCAGGCAGATTGCCTTTAAAGGCTCAAGCTTTCCTGCATTTGGTTCCTGCTCCAATGTAAATCCTTCTGAAGGAGAACAGGGCCCAAAAGCTCTTAAATATAAGGCAGAGATTTCACTTTCTCTAATTAAAAAAAAAAAAAAAGAAAAACAAAAAAGTGCTTTATTGTGTTCTGCCATGGGCACAGCTGCAATGGCTCAGGTTTGAAAGCTGCTGTCTGGCAGAAAACCAGTCCTTGCTGAGGATCAGACCATGGCCTTGTTCCAAAAGAAATTTGGGTTTCATTTGACCAAGATAGGATTCCAGATTGTCATCTGAGCATGTCTGAAAAGTGGTGAATGTGTGTCAGTAGTTAAGTGCTCGTGAGCTTCCTTAGTCCCTGGATTGTTCAGGACTGACCCAGGCAATTTTTTCCAGATGTGTGGGGGAATCCAAGTCCTTATAAAAGGGATGGTAATGCTTCTGCTTCCTTGCTAAGTTGTCTTTGTGGCTTGCAGGAATGTGCATGAAAGCTGGAGCCAAGATACCCCAATTTCTGGTCTCACCTCTACAAACTGCACTTTAACCTCTTCTGCCCTTCCCCGGCATCTCCACACGAGATCATAGAAACTTCTTGGGCCCGGTGCAAACTTTACTTGGCCTTCTATAAAAAAAAATAAGCATCGTTCCTTTTTGTTGCACAAAACTCCGGTTCCTGTTCTCCAAACCTCCTCTGAAACTGTTTTTTTGCCTTTGATCCAGCAGCTGCTCATTTTCAGCAACCCCGAGTAGGTAAAACATGAGAAGCACCTTGGGATGGGAAGGAGTTACACAAATATGAAATATTGCCGTGCACTTTTGTGAACCACGGTGGAAGAGAGTGGCTGCTGAAGCAGGCACCGGGCGGAAATCTTTAGCAAAAATTACTCTGATTTTTCTATTAAATGTATTTTATTTTACTGTTAGTTGCAGTAATTCTTCCACTTCATTGACTATGATGTACAGCTTTTTATCCTTGTGGTTTTGTATGAAGATACGTTTCCAGCCTGTATGTACAAACGTTCTCTTCCCTGATGTCTGAATTTGGCTACACTTTTTGCCTTGTGGCCAGGGCAGAAGACTTCTGTAAATCCCAGTTTGGATATACTCTGTTTGCTTTAAATTTTATCACTCTTTAAAATTTTTAAAGGAAAACAAACTCTCAGCGGCAAAATGGGCTGAAAGGGGTTGGGAGGGAATTGCTCAGTAGCAACCGGTGCTGGATGACATCTGATGAATGCTAATTCTTCATCCCCAAAACAATTTTGAGCAGATGAAGGGAGCTGATTTCTGCAACAGCTTAAACAGAGATTGAAATGACTTCCACGATCTGGCAGCAGATTTTTTCCCACATAGCAGGTGCAGGCTTGGCCCACAGTGATTTCTCAGTTATACTCTAACTTTGCTGTTTCGAAAATGTAATGTCAGTGCCCAGCCAGGCAAAACCTAACTCACTAACATTTCTGTTTTTCACGGAAGGCTAAGACTTTATCCTCAGGCAAAGTCTCCTCTCTGGGCTGGCTGCTGTAAATCCTCTGGGCCCTGGCAAAAGCCAGAGTTGCTAGCTCATTTTACTTAATTTGTGATGCTGGCAAGATTTGTGCTGCAGCCCAGGGCTCTTGACTGAACTCTCCTAAATTAGAGCATTGACACATTAAAGAAACCCTAGCATAGGAAACCTGAAAATAAACGCCTCAAAAATAGATATTTCAGGAAGATGCTGTTTTACAAAGCTTCAAACAGGGTTAATATTTGCTTCCTTAAAACCTCCTGCTCATTAAGAAGTTGGGTTTTTCCTGCTCTCATGATAAATGTTTTTTACCACGTATTTCATTTGAGAACCTTAGGGCACTTGATATCTTTCTGCTGGACAAAATTCACCCATTTTCGCAGGTGGGTTAACACAGCCACAGGGTGAAGTGAGTTGAGGTTGTCTGCATAGGAATGTAACTGGCATGGATGTAATGACGTAATTACAAGCAATGTAAATGTGTCAGTTTAACTCCGGTACGGAAGTTCTTATTCCAGACTTAGAATCCTTTTTCCTGCTTAAATAATTCCATTTTGAAAGTGAGGAAGTGTAGCCAAGAGGATAAAGTGCTTGGCTGTGGTTCAGGAGATCAGAGGTTCTCTTATTCTCAAACTTGCCATGGATTTTCTGGGAGATATCAAGTGAATTTTCTCCTTTCTCTGCACCCTGATGTCACACACATGAGACTGAAGATGGTAGTATATGTAGGAAAAATTAAGTGATTGCAATTGCAAAACAAAAAAAAAAAATATCAAAAGCAGAGCAACCATACAGGAGATGTCAGTGCTGGCTTGTAGTAGTCGCTGCCTGATGTTCATAACTCTTTGTGTTTCAGGATTTGTTTTATTTTCAAAAGTTGGCTTTTTTGGTCCCATAGTCTGAGTGCCTACTTGCTACTCGAGCATTAGGTATATTGCTCTGGCAGCGTAGCTTTCATTTCACTTTCATTAAAGCAGAAATTCAGCTTATGTTCTCCAGAATTGCTCCATGATGTAAAAAACACCAGTAGGTGGGGTGATGGGGAGATGGCATTTCAAAGTTGTGCTCCTGATCCAACCCAGCACACAGTACACTCAGTGACACAGGGGTGTTCCCGTATAACAGTTAATGTCCACATGCAGCAAGCTCTTAAGGTGAATCAGAAACAGGACCTGGCAGGTAGAGCAAAACTCAGTCCACTACTTCATCCTTCAGCTGTGCTGCTTCAAGAAAAACAAACCCAGTTTAGGAAGACATCTTCATAGTAGTTAATCCACCATCAAAATTCTGTGATATTTAAACAAGACAGCTAATTCCAGTGGATTTTACTTAAATGTATACTTTGCAGTCCACTTTGTTACAGAATAAAAAACCACTTTGGCTTCTGTAGTTTAAAATGGATCAAGCGGGTCCATGTAATCCAAACTAATGCAGTTAAAAATAATCAGAGTGTTTTTGTACGGTACCTGCTTCAGAAGATCTACCACTGTGACTGAGGACTACCCTCATGTTTGTGTGCTTGATGTTACACTGGGATGAGGGAACCTGCCAGTTGTGACAGTGGGTAACGTGAGCCAAAAGAAGCACCTCACTTTACTTCCAAATAAACTGGTATGAAGTGGTTTGATGGTTATTTACCGTAAGAAGTAACATAAGAGGGCTAAAAAACACGTTAACTTTTGAGGCTTATTTGTTTCTGTAAGACACATTTTGAATTATCCCTAATGCTTTTTTAAAATGTTCTTGGTTACAGAAGAGGAAGAGGAACAAGTACCAACTGATGGAGGTACATCTGCAGAAGCCATGCAGGTGCCACTGGAAGAAGAGGGAGATATGGAAGAAGATGAGGCAATTAATGATGAAAATTACTTGAGCAAAAGACCATTAGAAAGTCCTGATGCTGAAGAATTTCCACCCATGAAACGACCAAAACTATCTGTTTCTAAAGGAGACAGTCTAGATGGAGCTTTGGAGCCACGTGAGCCTCTTAGCTCAATAAACACTCAAAAAGTACCTCCTATGCTTTCTCCAGTTCATGTTCAGGACAGTACAGACTTAGCCCCTCCTTCTCCAGAACCACCAATGTTGGCTCCTATTGCAAAATCACAAGTGCCAACCCCCAAGACAGTAGAGTCAAAGCCGGTTGCACCCAAAACGAAGTCCAAAACAAGTTCTCCGGGACAAAAGACAAAATCACCTAAAACTACTCCCTCACCAGTGGTTGCTGGAAGTCCCATACGTTCACCAAAAACTGGATCCAAAGAAAAAAAGTCACCAGGTCGCGCCAAGAGCCCAAAAAGTCCCAAAAGTCCAAAGGCTCCTGTTCATGTTCCCCAACCACCTGTTAAGCCCGAAACACCGAGTAGAACCCCTCTGGCTGCATTAAGTGACAAAATAGGAAAGGAAAACATTCAAGTAAAACAAGGACAGACACCGCCTGAACCTGTGACCAAGCCAAATATTGAAAACCAGACTAAGAAATTACCAGTGATGGACAAGACTATTGATGATTCAATAGATGCTGTGATTGCTCGTGCATGTGCAGAACGAGAACCTGATCCCTTTGAGTTTTCCTCTGGTTCTGAGTCAGAAGGGGAAATTTTTACCAGTCCTAAAAGACTTTCTGTTTCAGAGACTACAACTCCTAAACCTTCTGTTTCTGCTAATTGTTCTAATAAGCCAGGAGCAACTCCGGTTCCTCCATCAGGTGGGACTTCAAGTTCAGACATTTCATGGACAATGGATGACTCGATTGATGAGGTCATTCGAAAGGCAAACATGGGGACACCTTCTAATCCACCTGCCAACTTCACTTACTTCTCTTCTCCCTCTGCTTCACCGCCAACTCCAGAACCTCTTCTCAAAGTCTATGAGGAGAAAACCAAGTTGGCTACATCTGTAGAAGTGAAAAAGAAACTGAAAAAGGAGCTGAAGACAAAAATGAAGAAGAAAGAGAAACAAAAGGAAAAAGATAAAGAGAAAAACAAGGAGAAAAACAAGGAGAAGGAAAAGAACAAGGAGAAGGAGAAGGACAAGGAAGGAAACAAGGAGGCAAAATTTCAGTGGAAGGAACTTCTCAAAGATGATGATCTTGATCCCTATAAATTCAAACTAAAAGACTTTGAGGATGCTGACACAAAAGTAAAGTTGAAAGATGGGAATACCAAAAAAGAGAAAGAAAAACATAAAGATAAGAAGAAAGAGAAGGAGAAAGGCAAAAAAGACAAGGATAAGAAAGACAAAGAGAAAGTTAAAGATAAGAGTAAGGAAGATAAGATAAAGCCTCCATCAGCACCTCTTGTGTTACCTCCCAAAGAAATGTCTTTGCCCTTGTTCAGCACACCAACTGCCATGAGGCTTCCCAGCATGCTACCTTCCTTGTCTCCAATGCTTCCTGAAAAGTTGTTTGAGGACAAAGAAAAACCAAAAGAGAAGAAGAAAGACAAAAAAGAGAAGAAGAAAAAGAAAGAAAGGGAGAAAGACAAAGAAAAGGAGAAGAAGGATAAAGAAAAGGAGAGGAAGGAAAGGGAAAAGAAGGAGAAAGAAAAAGAGAAACATAAACATGAAAAGGTGAGTTGTTTAGAAGAGTTGAAATGGCATACTTGTTTGAATAGTGCATGGGGATTCCTTCATTTGCTGCTGAAAAGCATATGTGATTACAGAAGATACGTGACCACAGACTTGATACTTGAATAGATAAATAAATAAATAACAGCCCAAAGGAAGAAGTACCACCAAAAAAAAAAAAAATCAGGTATTGTCCCACTTCTTTGGGAGGCAAAAGAATGGAAGCTTAATTTTGTGAATTTGAAATATGAGATTATCTTGCCTTGTTGTTTTTTTTTTTTTGTTTCTTTGTTTGTTCTTTTGTTTTGGTTCGGTTTTACCTGAGATCTCTGGTTTTCCTGACTCACTTTTCACTTTGAAAAGCTGAGACTGAGGCTCACTGGCAAAATGCAGAACAAACGTATGCTTCATTGCAACGCTCAAATTTTGTTCTGTAGATTTCCTCTAGTAGGGCCAACAGCCTTTCATATAAAATGTAAATTTAGTTTCTAGGAGTCGACTGTTTCAAAGCTTGTAGAAGTCTGCAGGTTACCAGATGTCCAAAAATGAGAAGCAGACCACCTTAGAATAAGCCAGTAGAGCTACTGAATCCTCTCTGTTAGGAAGACCACAGCCTTCATGCTCCAATTAGGTGCGAGTAAGAAAATTGTTTTCAAACTGTAGTCTGAATGCATACTCCAAATGCTCAAATATCACCTTTCATTTTGAGTTTCAAGCTTGAGATGGGGAAGGGGGACCTGACTTTCAAATGGACTGAGCTACTTCTCCTGTAGCTCTTACTGATTTATATCAGCCAAAGACAGCTCCTTCCTTCCAATATCACCTAATCTTGAGAATATCTTTAATATATAAGAAATGAAACCAGCATATTTGCATGTTATCTGATTTAAAATCCCATTAGAAGTGGCTTCCCTAATTCAAGGTTTGCTGTACTTTTTGTCACTTAAACTTATATTGCGCATTAAATTGTTAATACCTAAAAAAAAAAAAAGAAAGAAAGAAAAAAGAGAGAGAGAGAAGCTGAAAAGAAAGAGATTGTCTTGGATGCTGATAACCTTGGATACAGGATTTCCTAAATCTCTATCCTTAGCATTAGGAAGCCCTACTTATGTTCTGGTTTTACAAAGATTCTCTTTACGACCTGCTTTGAGAGTAATACTCACTTTGTACAAGCCCAGACTTGGGATATTCCTTGCTGTCCATTTTTGGGTGCTGTAAGATAATGTATCCTGGTGTGCTACCTGGCAGACATGAAACAAACTGCTCATTTCAAAACTTAAACTATTTTTTTAAGTTGAAAAACGAATTTTCAGTGCAGAATCCGGGTGATCTGGAAAACTAACATTTGTCTGCCATGGATGAATCAGTGATTGACAGGGTGGTGCTCCAGCTGTCCCCATTAACTTAACGTCTGGGTTTTGGCTTGTAGCAAAACTGCTGCACAGTTTCCTCCTTTTGTCTACATGGCAGCTTCCTCCCTGCCCCTCGTGCTTGAGGCATTTTGTCAGTGTCTCACTGAGAATTTCTGGAAACATTTCTCTTTAAGTTAAGTACACATATATAAAATAAAGATGTTGCTTCTTTTTCATATATTTTGCATTTCTTCTCCAAATCTCTCTATCTAATTTGCTTTAGAGCAATATAAAATCTACACAAACAAATATAAACTGGAAAAGCTTCAATAGAGACCAAACATGTATGTATTAGGAAAAGGACTCCAACAGCAATAAAAACTTGGACAAATTTAATTGACAAAGCTGCCCATTACCTTGGCAAAAAGTCCCTGTCAAAAGATAAACTTTAAAGCTAGAATGCATGAAAGAGTCCCCAGATAGAATTAAAATTTAAACTGATTCTTGATAGATAAGCTCTTTTAAAATCCACCTCTTTGCTGCAAGTCGTCAGGATTTTAAAAATAAATTTCCCCTTTAAATCTCTTGAACGATTTTCATTTTTTGCAAGGCCGCACTGCTGGTGTCCTGGAAAAATGGAGAGTTAGAGCTTTATCAGTTGGTGCCCTGAGGTATGTGGCAAAGAAGCTAAATCCTTGAAGATTAGCAAAAAAAATGCAGCACATGGCAATAAGGGGCTTATATGACTACTAGTATTAGTTCAGGTGAAAGAAGTATTGCTTATACATAAAACTGGACAAATCCACTGACAATGTATTTTTAGTTAGCTACAAAGGAGTCTTATATTGCTGGACTTTACCTCTTTGGTGATTTGGGAAGCTTAGTAATCCACTGTAAATGCTCTTCTGCTGGCCCCAATTCCCAGTATTACTCCAGAATGCTGCTCTTTCGTTTTAACCCCTAAAAGTACATGTTTCCTTAATTTAGCTTTTAGATCACACAATGACTTATTTAGCCAGCGGTCGTGCTGTAGGAGCAAACGATCAGGTTACTGCTCGGACGCTGAGCTTCGGAGACGGAAGCACAACCTGGAAGATGGATTTGTGGGCTGACAGCAGCTGATGGCCATTACAGAATCTCAGTCATTACCTAACTCAGTAATTAACAAGTACTGGTACTTTTAAACAAAAGAGCTAACTCAGTGTAAGAATGAATGGTCTGTATATTTTTTGCATAGTTACAGTTATTATGTAGCATGCATCCCATCCTGTTGGGGAATTTAAGGGTTGTGCACAATTTTCCCTAATTAATTTTGCCCTAATTTGTTGTATGGGAAGACTCAGAGCAGCACCAAGTACCTTACTGAAAACAAGCTAAGTGTGTGCTGCAGGAGGTCAGGCTGATGGCTGAAGAAGAGGAAATTTGGGTGAGGCTTGCAGAGGAGCCTGGGAGCAAGGGTGCTGTCTTGCACATGGTACCAAATTAAAAGCAGACAATTGAAGCAATTACACCCTGCTTCTGTGATGGAGATTATCAGGCATGCTGTAGAAATGACTGAGCAGCTCGTGAGGCAGCTGCTGACCCAGTTGCAGCTAAACTTAATGCTCTGAGCCATAAACTAAGGTAGTCGAGGAACTGCTGCATGAGGAATGGAGCTATCCTAGCATCAGGACTTGCCAGTGTGGTCCCCAGATAAACTCCTCTGACTTGCAAGTAAAAATCTAACAGGTGTACAGGACAGCCAGGGTATCCACAATACACCAGTCAGTGTTCCTTAATTTTCCCTCCACTCCAACCATGCAAACCCATCCTCTCCTCTTTTTATCAAAAGATAAGAGTTTGGATTGTCACGGGGCACAGTTTTCTCTCAAGGCAGATGATGTTAGTATCTGGCATAAGGAAGTCCTTTATGTGCTTTTCTTTTGTCACCATTGCTTAGAACCTCTTCCTCATATGCAAATAAGAATGAAACGACCTTAATGCAAAATACTAATGAGGTGGGTGGGTGTCTTTCGGTGCTAAGCAGCAGTGCCTGTCATAGGAAGTTTCACATTTGGAATAGCCACTAGAGAAAAGGAGGTAGAGAAACCTATGGGACAATATGTGGAATAATCAGTGCAAAGCCATATTCCTGAGCCTCTTGTACCCATAATTCATCTCCTCTGGGTGATGCTACCGTTCAAGGTGCTGGGAAAGCAGTTAAAAGGCTTACCTGTGGAAAGTAGCAGGGAAATGACACCACAAAGAAAATGGTGCTGTATAAACAAAAGAGTAAAGTAGCCTGTGAAACAGGACAATACATATCCATGGAGTGCTCTTAGAGTAACTCCATGTCCTGAGTCCTTCCACTCCGGGCTGCTGTCTCCTGCACTGCTTTCTGTGCTTTGACCATCCATACTACAGCACAAAGTGTGAGAACGTTGATCAGTCAGTCAAAAGTCTGTCTCATTAAGCTGGTACTCTCTGGTTAACTCTATCAGCGTTGCCATGTAATTAGTATTCTTTGGGAATCTCTTTACAGTCCTTGATTGGTGATTTTATTCCCTTGCACAGATAAAGGTGGAACCAGTTGTTCCGGCTCCATCACCAGTTATTCCTCGGCTGACACTAAGAGTGGGTGCAGGCCAAGACAAGATGTAAGTACAAAATAAGTCATCTGCAATATGCCTTACACAGCTCTTCATCTGTCATGTGTAGCAGCTCTTACTTTCGGTTGGAAACATTTTAATGTTAGTGGTAAATGACATTCACATAGCCATGCCCAGGTTGGATGGGATCCTGGGCAACCTGATTTAGTGTTTGGCAAACCTGCCCATGTCAGGGGAGTTGGGACTAGATGATTCCTTTCAGAGTGAGCCATTCTATCATTCTGTGACATCTTTTGACCATTCTGATGAAAACTCAAGCAGAACATTTACCAGTAGAAAGCTTTAGTCATCTTGACCTTTTTGTTCTTCTCTTCAAGTGGAGCCCATCATCTTCCACTCATCCTACCGTATTTCCCAGTAGTGATTAGAAGACTGCATCTAAACTCATGTGCTGCCTCCAGTGACAATTTAGTCAGGCTTCTATAATGGCTAGGTATCCCTAGTGTAACCTACAGCTAAATTTCATAATGCATTTCAGCTAACTGTTGTTTCATGCTTTGAAACATAACAATTGAAATAGCTTTGTACACATCTGTTTTATTATAATTGTTGATTATTTCTGAGTGTACCTAACACACTATAAATGTTTGTTCATTAGCCCCTTAATTATTGGGTGTTGTCATTCAAATAAGAGTTATTTAGTACTTGATGACCATAAATAGGTTGATCCCTGTGCTCAGATCATACAGCTGCCTGCTTGTGCTATAGAGGCTGAAGAAATGAAGCATCACTGGGTTTTATAGGCTGCTCCTGCCTTGCGTTTTCCTTTAATTGAGGTTTTCAATGTTTTTTTAATTGCACAGAGTACACTTTCATGTCTGATGGCAAACATGAGCACCAAACAGATGTTTTCTTTCCCTTCATCCCATTAAGTATTGCTAATCTAGTTGCTTCTCTTTTAAAGCCATTCTGAACTAAATCTCCTAATCACTAACTTTCCTGCTTTCCAAGTTCAGTGGCATCTTTGATTATTATTCTGTTTTTCTCTGCTATCCTATTCCCCACTCTTGCCCACTAGGTAACTTGTGAGTTACGCTGGTGTGAAGTTGCCATGGGACTTCTTGGTTTCTATGGGAAACGACCCCAACCATCAGGACTTTTTCCTGTTAACCATTCCTATATTTTCCCTTTCACAGTATCTGAGTATGGTCAAAAATTTCTGTGCTTCAGATTGTATGAAGGAATTCCACTTTTTGGAAGTTATCTGTCCTGCATTTAAAACCTGTAAATCCATTTTCCTTCTTGAGGAGCTATGAATGCTTTCAAACTCTTCTATTCAAGGATTGTAGTAGTGTTCATATCAGGAAAAAAAAAAAGGTCACATTTTCAAGGTAGAGCTTCTAAGTTATGGCTCTGAAGCCATATTTTAGCACCAAAAAGTTGATTTTGCATCTCCCCTTATCTCTCCCCGATCATCCTTACACCCACACACATTTTGAGAAGAGATTTCAGGCTTTATCTGCTTGCTGCAAATCGTATGGGCACATCATTTTCAGCTGTGCTATCCTGCAGTGGTCAGAGAGACTGACATCTAGGTTTTTAGTCTTCTGAAAAACCCACTTCTATCTCTGTTTCCTATGTGCATCTTTACTGACATAGGAGGGAAGCTTCACCTCCACTTGACACTTGTCCTTGCTACTGCTTTAGGCTACCTAATCAAATGACTCTTCAGCCCTTAGTATTCCATCTCTAGTTCCATACTTGTGTCCCTTTCCTACCTGAAATGTCTCCCCTCTACGCCTACCATTTGGGCCCTCTTACCATTGTCTGACTGTGATGGCTGTATCACCCACTTGCATTTTCTGAACAATGGCAAACTAGAACTGTTGGAGCTTTGCTATGGCTTGTAGGAATGCTCCTAGTTTTCCCAAGCAGAAGTTTATGCCACGTGGCTATGGGTCTGAAAACTGTTTTGTGTTGCGTGTCGATCCAGTGTCTAATGAGCTCTCAGGGGAGCTCTCCTACTCTAAATCTTTTTACTTTTGTCCTAAATAATTAATATTTAGCTTGGACTCAGGGCATTTTTTCATATGTGGTGGTCATTATTAGGAGCAGTTATTATGTTAAGCCCTAAGACAAAGCATTGCATATCTGACTGGAGCTGCTGAAGCAATACCAGAAATCTCTGCTATCTGGATAGTCACTAGTTGCCAGACCGTAGTAGGTTGATAAACCTTTTACATAGCTGGTAAAAGACAGAAACAAGAGCTATGCTTTTGTGAGATGTTATGTTAGGGGAAAGTTAAACTTACATTTCATCTGTGTTGACGATAAATATCAGGTAGTTGTTGTGTGTCAATTGAGATGTCTCTGGAGCTTAAACACTGAGATTATTTTAAATTACTGTGAATGCCTGTAGAAAGGTGTCAGGATGTTAAGTTTTTTAAGATTGATAGAAATCGATGAGTAAAAACTAGATAGACTAATGAATTATTTCAGTTTCCTCTGTTTGAAGGAAAAGCTGTTGGGGGGGCTTGGGAGCTACTTAAATACCTTTATCAGTTGGAAGTTGGTTTCTCTTGGGGAATTTCATGCAAAAAATTGTACTTGTGGATCTTGGTGAGTCCAAAATGTATCATTGAAAAGTAGAATCATTTCAGTTGGAGAAGACCCTGAAGATCATCAAATCCAATCATCACCTAAGACTACCAAGACCAATTCTAAACCATGTCCCTTAGTGCTACATCCTCTTAACTACCTCCATGTACTCCACCACTCCCCTGGGCAGCCTGATCCAATGCCTGACCATCCATTGCGTGAAGTCATTCTTCCTAATATCAAATATCTGAAGATGTCAGATTGAATGACACTTAAAATGGAAATTCAGGTCTCTGATGATGGCAGCACAAGTTTACTTAAATACTGCAGTGCTGAGGAAAATGACATTGCAGTGGTGCAATTTCTTTATGTTGCTTCTGCTCTCCTCTGCTTGGACCAGTGTACAAAGCAATGCTCATTGTGGCTAGGGAGTCTCCTTCTTTTTGTTTCTGTGAATACAAGTGCCTACTGGCCAGTCAAGCTTGTCCAGCATTCTTCCAGCACACATCAGTTCTAAAGAGATAGCTATTATTAATGTCAGCTTAATAGACATGAAGATGTAGCTGTTGCTTAAGGATGAAGGGACCAATATAGGAAAAAATGTTACAATTCATTGTTTTTTCTGGAAGTGTTTTAACTGTGCAGTAAAACAAGAAGAAAGTAGATTATAATCAAAGCATTTCCATCTTAGTTGTAAACAATTACAGCAATACTTGCATGGATGCCACATTAGAAGAAATTTACTGGATTCCATTCTAATGCAATTAGAGCTAATTTTGTTCTTTAAATGAATAAAGGGTCAGCTAGTAAATCTAGTTTATCTCAAGTCCAGGCTTCAATAAATTGTTTTATTTAATTTGTTGTAAAAGATCTTATCCTTAATGGGTCTAACTCTTATTAGTTTGCTTGGGTTCTAAAATATTTATGACCACCTTTTTAGATATGATTTGAATGATATGTTGGAAGGGTTTTTTACTGTTTTTTTCCACTGCAGTGTTATCAGGGTAGAAGATTGCTAACTGAGTTAGTATAGGAAGGAACTAGAGATGCTATCTTTTTTTAAGAAAAAAAAAAATTTAAAAGCACAAGGCTAATATACATGTTTCAATTTAAAATCATCTGCGAATGGTGAGCAGAATTCTTTTATTCAGTTGCATCACGGTTTCTTTTTGTCTAGTTATTTTTCCTAAGAATAAATCATAGACGTAACTCTTAAAAACTTTCACACACACAGGTTTCATACACATAAGGTCTCAAAAAGCATATCTGTTGATGAGGTACTGGCATTCCAGTTACTACCACAGTTGATATATACTAAAGCAAAAATATGCGTTGTAATTTCTGATATTTCAGATAAATTCTACATTTAAATATGATTTTTAAGAAAAAACACGTGACTTTGGACAATACCAGACAACAAGGCAGGGTACCATTCATTAGTCATTGTCTCTGTGCTTCTGTGTCTTTATATATATCTATATATGCATTTATAAAGAGAAGGAAATGCATATATATATGTACTTGTGAAATCAAGTTTCTGAACTTAATACTAAAATATCATGCTCTTGCTCCAGACTCTTACTGCATTGTATCATAGCTCTGCAATCAGCAGAGAAGCTGGAAAACAGACATGTATGGGGAAAAGATAGGTATTATAACAGTGTTTAACTTAAAAATCTGGCCTGCTCCTCGTAGGAAATTACCCTTTGTCTTGCATAAAGACAGTATATATATAACCTCCAAAAAATTGCACATGTACTCAGATATGTGTGTCTATAAAAATGGTATTAAATAACTTGTGGACTTTAAAATAAAATCCTAAAAGGATTAAGAGAGAAAAGCTTTTTATCCATAATTAATTGACTCCACTAAAGATTTTTATCACTTGGTAGGATGTTATCAGTCCAAGGCCTAACTTAGGTTCTTTTGAGGCTCACTCAATGGTATGATATTCCCGTGACAAAAATGTCACCAACATAACTGGCTGACATCTTTTATAGAACATCTGAAAGCCAAGTGGCAGTATAAACCAAATTATTCTGTGAGATCTAGATGTGGTCTCTCTGCGTGATATTGCTGACCCAGAGGTACTCTTTGAGGACGAAGAGGGGAGCCTGTCCAGTTGCTTTCTGTTTTGTTATGGTGAGTTTCTGTGATTGATCCATCTGTAGACTTCCACCACAATAAGGTGCAAAAATAATGTATTTTTTATAAGTTGGCAAAATGATATGTGTCTGACAGCATAGGAGCCTGAAGGGAAATGCAGCTTTAGAAATGCCATGATGCTGACGCTAAAACCCTACTTGAAACACAGCTGGACTGCTAGTGGTGCTTATTTTTCATACATTGGTGGCTTGGGTAATCATTACTACCTGTTCAAGAACTGATTATTTTAAGTGCAGCCATGGTGGGGCAACAAAATTGCAGTAAAACAGTTCTTTATTCATTCTTTTTGAAAATGTGTAAACTTTTACTAGCTCACCTGCAGCAAAGTGCCACCAAGTTTGTTACAGGGTAATGTCATCCTAAAACACTTGTCTAAAATACGGATCTCCTATCTGCAGCAAGTTTAATTTACAGAAGAATTGGATCACAGAATCACAGAATGGCTTGGGTTCGAAGGGACCTTAACAGTCATCTAGTTCCAGCATCCCTGCCATGCTCAAGGTTGTATTTGTGCTGCAAGTTCTCTAGAGGTTAAATCTCTTGGGAACACTGCCCACACACATAGAAAACCAGACTTGAAAGAAGTTGGACAAAAAGAGGAGAGAAGAAATATTAGCAGTTCCATGGATACACCCTTTATTGAGCTGGTTGAAGACAAGAAATTAGACGAAGACTGTGTTGGTATTCCCCAGAGGGAATCACTGGGGATCTGTAATTGCTGCAGTCACATGAATATGCATTTTGGGGGAAGTACTCCAAACACTCTGGGAGATGTGAAAAAAGCTATATGTCTAAGATATTACTTTGCTCTTAGCTTCAATTAAACCAGAATTCTGCCATATGTAGTTTTTAAGAATGCATCTGATTTTTACAGTATCATCTTTGGTGGATATTCATGAGCTCCCATTTTTAATAAGGTTGTTCTCTTTCGGATAAGCAAGACCTTATGAAAAAAACTTTTGAACTTCAGGTCTATTTAGTAGAAAGCCATTCAGATGTTGATAATTTAGATTACTGTCTTCATAGTGTTTGCCTACAATAGCTGAATAACGGGGTTCATTAAACTCCCTTTGTAGACATATCCAAATTGTTTGCCTCTAGCTGTGGCTCCCAATGTGTGGCTAGAAAGGAAAGGATTGGCTTTTTATTGACTTGTCAAGCCTTAGGTTTGCATTACCAGCCAAGTAGCTCATGACCCATTCCATTTATTTCACTGTTTTGTGGTGGGGAAACAGGTAAAGGAATCCTGCTGGAAGCCCCTCCTTCCGCACGTTTTTATGAATAAGAGCAGTGTTTGTAGCAATTAAGGCACCGTGACCAAATCCTCCAAAAGATGTAATGCAAGCAGCATGGGGCTATTGTGGGACACAGCTGTGGGTGGTGTTGGTTACCCTGCAAGACACTGCTTATTCAACAGAGAGCTCTGGAGGAGAACTTACTGCAGAATTAAATAGGAGGGAAGAAGTGATACTTCAGGGAGAAAAATGTAGAAGGGTAAACTACTGTTTGGGAACATTTAACAATAGGGTCCAGGCAGTGAAAGTCTTTTGTTTATTGCAGTACTAATGGGTATCCAAATTATTTTACAAATTAGCACTAAGCAGTGAAAGACTGAGTTAACTGTGTTAACAGTATTAATGCTCTGGGTGCCAATCCAGCTTTTGCTGTAAGATGGAACAGAGTGTGTAATGGTTAAAGCATTTTGATATGATCAATAGACCACCTAAGTGAGCAGTCAGAGTGATGACAAATGATCTCACTCCTCTCCGAGAGATGTTCTTTAGGAATTCCAGTGATCTTTGCAGCTCTCATAAATCTTCGTACATGTGTGTTTGTGTGTGTGTATACAGACACATTTTTCTGTTCTATAATTATTAAATTATAAGAGCTGGAGGACTGATTTTTCAGTGCCTTTTTAAATTCTGAATGGATATGCATTTTAATGGTGATTCTCTTCTGGGTATGATTCATATCCCTTTCCTGATCATTCTGTTTGAGTGCAACATATTGGCCCCAGTCCTGCAGTGAAATCCCCATGTGTGGTCTTGTATCCATCCAAAAGTCTTGTTCACTGCAGTGGAGGTTCCTCAGTCTCTCCCTTGCTGCAGGATTGCAACTTTTAAATGAAAAAAATGAAGAGTATATCCCTATTACCGAACAAAAAAATAATCGGTTTATATTTCTAAAGTTGAACTGAATTTGAGTATGAGTTATTTCCAACATCAGATTTAGTCTGTATCTTTTTCTTTTTTTTTTTTTCTTCTAATTTCGGAAGCCACCCCAACTAATTATTCCTCTATAAGCTTATGGTAGGTGGTAGGCTGTGGCAAATAAATTATTTCCATTTTGCTGCTGGCCACACTGGGTGGTGACTCCAGAAGTGAGTCCTTAAAAAGGCTTGAGTCATTAGGAGACAAAACAACTTACTTGGAGATTCTTTGATTTTTGTGCTTGTTGCTCAAGAGTAAAAAAAAATGTATACTGTATACCTCAATTAATGCAAAAGATATTTCAGGCAAGTTTAGACACATAAGCGAATTGCTTGTGTAAATGGTCATGCCCTTATAAAGCACAACAAAAACTGATCAAATGTGTGTGAATGAATTGAAAGGCAGATGGGGATTTGTTAAAAAAAAAAAAAAAGGCTTTGCCTGGATAGAGAGTTACTGCAGGAACCAATACTGCTTTGTTATTGTCTTAGTCTTTATACTGAAGTTTTTACACAAGACTGAGTAGTCTATATAGACTAAAGAATACATATTTTAGTTCTGGAGAGTAGGACATTGACAGGAGGTCTATGGAGAAATTACCTTCTACTTGCCTACTAAATTCCTACCTGAATTTAGTAGAGCTGTTCTCTGAGAATCTTGAGTTGTAGCTGTACAGAGCCTGCAAGGTAACAAGCTGGAAATTACCATTGTAGAGGTTTCTGTGTCCATTGATGGCATAGTTTCCTAGTAGTTAATGAAATTTCATATTCTACCGACTCCCAGTGAAGAAAGTAGATGTGCAACTAATTTAAGCTGTCTCTAGATCATACATTCCGTAACACTTCCCAGAACAAATGGCAATAAAGGGCAGTTTGCAATGAACATGTAAGAGAAAGCTTGCAAAGAACACGTTATAAAGAGCATGTTTTACCAGCTTCTGGTTTTGCTGCTGAGAGCTCAGCACAAGGGGATAATGCTAGGTGGTTTTCCCATCAAAGATCTGGGCAGCTTGTTATTGATGATAAGAGAGAAATGAAGATGAGAGATACCAAGACGCCACGCTACCAGCTCCATTTTGTTTTGTCAGACTGGTGATGAACCATCCAGAGCTGTAGATCAGGATGGTGAGAAGAATAGGAGGGAGATGTGGGAGTCATTTGCAGAAGGGCGTTTGTGGTTTTGGAGAGAGATAGCTTGCTATAGCAGATACAGAGGATGGCAGCCAAAGGCAGAACTCTGTTTCACTTAAAGTAATGGAAAAATAAACAGTAGAAAACCTGTAATTCAGTTTCAAGAGTGCAAACGTCCGTAAACCAAAAGAGATAAAGTCAGCTGGACTGAAGGCCTAATGGATTCAGAAGTGGTGATGTCTGCTTATGGAAAGGGAAGGCTTGCAGGAAATGAATACATTTATCAGTAACTCCTTCAAAATGGGTTTTGGGAATAAGCATCTTAACCTCTAGGAGAAAAGGACTGTTAGCAAAGAGGTCACATCTTCAAAGCAAAAGAATGCGGGTGTGAAGGCAGGCTTGCTGTTCGTCAAGCTGAATTAAATGTCGCAAGGGATATTGAACAAATAGGAAAAGAAGGGAGAACCATGGAAGTGAAGACAGGGAGGAGGTGAAGGGTAATGCAAAGTAATGAGCCACGAACAGAATCACAGAATATCCCAAGTTGGAAGGGACCCACAAAGTTGATCAAGTCCAACTTCTGTCTCTGTGCAGGACCACCCATGATTCAAACCCTGTTTCTGAGGGTGCTGTCCAAATCAAGTTCCTTGAACTTTGTCAGCTTGGGGCCATGTTTGTCCCCAGGCTTCCTGGGGAGCCTGTTCCAGCATCTTCAGTCTTATGTTCATTCTCCCCTATACTGAGAATTAGGACAAGAGGAATAGTGACAGGAGATTGAGAGTGGTGAAAGTTAACTTTAACAGATTAAGAAGCGACATAGAGGGGTGTTTGCACACTGATGTCAAAAAAGGGGATAATCTTCCTTCTAAGTTACAAAATAGCTGGCCTGTGAGTTTACAGACTAGGGGACAAGTAATTTTTGAAAACTTTTAGTTTTATTTTAAAAATTATTGTTGGTTATATCTGTTTTAATAAATAATATAAAAGTAGAAATGCTGAAAAAGAAAAGTGTTCTAGACAGCTGATGGCAGCAATACAAATAATTACAAGTTTTGAAGGAAGAGCGATTTAAAAGCTTGGAAATAAATGAAGTAAAACACAAAATGTAAGAAAACCATGCCAAACCAACTTGATATCAATCTTGGATAGAACAGCTGATTTTCTAGCTTAGTGTGGTCCATTTGGCAGTCCCCATGAGAGCTGGAAAATAAGGGCTGATATTTTTGCCATGCATCTCAGTGCCTAGTGTGACTGCTTCCACCTCACAGTCGTGCAGTACGTGACTTAAGTAGTTGCTGAGTGCTTGATCAGGTCGCATCCCCTCCAAGGGAAAGTCTCAGCTGCAGTGAAGAAGAATTGGAACACTCGTATGTGCATGGGTGGAATAAAATTGACAGCTGTCCTGTCTTCAGGTGAAGGGATGCTGTCTTCTGGGTGAATGATGGCAAATCCGAGCTCCTTGGATTTTAGGAGGAAGTCTAATACTCTCATAGTGAAGCTGGCAAAGATGAGGATTAGTAGAGGAACTGTTCAGTTGAAAGGAACTAGCTCAAAGAAAGATAGCAACTGAGAGTTACAAGAGAGCTTATCTAACCAGAGAGGAGGTTACTAGTAAACATGCTCTAGAATATGTTTCAGCACTGATCTGATTTAATAATTTCATTAAAAATTTAGTCACAGTAGGATGCAGAGCACTGAGGACATTTTTTGTCAGTGAGGTCGAAGGAACACTGAGGTACAGCTGGGGACATGATGGTTGTCTAGAAGGAGTGGGGAAGGAAAAAAAAATCCTTTTTAATTCAATTAAAAACTAATTGCAGTTTAGGCTTCGTATTTGAAGAGTGCCAAAAGAAATTTCAGCCAGAAGCAAAGAGCTGGTCAGTAGGTCTATCAGTACAGTCGGTGAATTAAGTGGGTGAGAGATCGTTAGTTGACTGCAGAATGACATTTACCAACGTGATGCAAGCGTGACCATAGAATGCATTGCAAGTGGTAATTTTAGCTGAGATAGTGGAAGTGTGTGACCCGTCACACAAGAGCCTATTGATATTTCATCTGAAATGTTATATTCAATTCTTGAACACTGCTTGTGTTCAGGAACAGTGAATTGTAGAGAGCAGATGTAAAGAGGACCTTGGAGCACTGTTAAGAGTGAGCATGGGGCTGCCTGTGTTATGACAGGAGAACAACTTTGTGTGTTTTGCCTTGCATGTGAAGAGGGGATATGATTGCTGGCTACAAGTACAGCAGGCAAATAAACATTTTGGAAGGAGAAAGCTATTTAAGTAAAGAATAATGTTGGCACAAAAACAAATGGGAATTAATTGGCTATGAATGGAGGCTGGAAATTAGAAGAGGTTTCTGTGCCACCAGAGCAGGGTGATCCTGAAACAGGGTAATAGTGGGGACAAAAAGATTAACTGGTTTTAAGATGAGGCTCAGTAAACTTGTGAATGGGATTAGGTGACACGCTGCCTTTGAAATTGCTAGATTCATTTGTCCAGGAAGGGGTGTTTGCAGGATTTTGCCATAGTGTTGAAATGAAGAATGAGCTGTTGAGCTCCATGGGCACCATCTAAGCTCTGTACACTTACACAGACCCTCTGCCACCTACATTAGGCCAGAGAAAGTCCACGGGAGTGGATGATATTTTGAACACACATTCCCTTTGGTAGAGAAGAATGTAACATTGCAAGCAATTAATCACATGAAAATGTGTTTTTATAAGTATTTCAAGGTTACATATTGAAGTCTTTTCACTTGCAAAATTGCTAGAGGCTTGGCTGGAGGTTTGATGCATTTTGGCACTCTGCAAGCACGCGAGCTGGTCATAGCACATATTTGTGGAGCTTCTATTTGCCAATACGACTTGTTTGCACAGAATAAAATATTCAGGAGGGCATAAGAGAGATAAAAACTAAATTTCCCTTTCTAAAAGTAATATGGGAATTAGCTTACATTACAGAGCTTAAATTACACCGATTCTCCTCCAGGGTTGGAATAAAATTTTCAAAATCGCTTCTAATCTGTGAGGAATCTAAACCATATGGAAATGTTCCTAATTCCCCTGGGTGCTTTTGACACTTTTACCCATAGGTCTTTGAGTTTTTCTTGCATTTCTTTTTCTCTAGTGAAACAATCTCAGTCACAAGTGTGAGATTTCTCAGTAATCAAAGTAGTTAACATCACCTCATTTTCTAGCATTGAGGAACTTGTATCAATAAGGGAATATCAACACTAATAGATAAAAATATCACCCATAATAATGTGAATGGCAGTTGTGCTTGTTATAATTACATTGGTGTAGTTGTTGGTGATGTTTTCCTGCATACAAAGGTCCTCGAGCTCCTGTTCCTTGCTTAGAAATAGATCCTGGCTTTGGAAAACAATTAGAGCTTTAACAATGTTGTTCCTCTTCTAGGCAGAGCCTGTGTGATTCTGGATCATACCTTTCTCAGTACTGATACAGCATATTTTTGGAGCCTATCACCCATAGCAATCATTCAGCTCTGTGGCTCATATCCTATTTTTGAAAAGCCATTTCCTTTGGATGCACATGTCTTTTCCCACTGTTTATGTGAGGCAGTCAATGGGGCTTTCAGCCGTAAGGGTCAAAATGAAATCAAATAAATTACTTCCAAAGATAGGAAACTATTTCACACCTTGGAGCCTCATTTTGCTCCAGATGTAGCATGTTACAGCTCATGCCAGTTAGAAGCGATTATAAACTGACTGACCTGTCATGACACTAAAGATCTCAGTTGAGATCTTGTGAGCCAACACAGTTTTCTTACCATTTGGGTTTGGATCTGTCTTATGTGAACAGAGTGATTGCCCTGGAGTAATGACAAAAATGGGATTTCATTAACTCTGCCATTGTTAAGAGGTTTACTTTAAACTGGTTATCAGCACATGTGTTCAATTATAAATACACTGAGGTTCTGTATGAAATACAGTCCTGTTAGCATTTAAGGAGAAATCCAAAGAGAATTTAGGTTGGACACAACCAGATACACGGTATTTACATTAATTCATTTTTTTTCTCTTTTTTTTAAGGGAGTGGTAGCCTTTAGTTATGATTTATGAAGGCTCTTGTTACCACATCTATTCCAAGGGTTTTCTCACACCTCTTCATTCTGGGGCAACTGTTTTGATTCAAAAACAGCTTTGATTTTTATCTTTCAGTGCAGAATATGCATGTGATACATTGCCAGGCAAGCAGCATGCAGAGAAGTGTAATTCTGATCTTGGGACTCCACGTGTGTAGATGGTGATTGGTGTTCATTTGTGTTTGATTACCATGAAAACTATGAATCCAGCCTTGGTTTTAGAGTTTTTGGACCTTGAGCAATGAGGAGGGGAGGGGAGGGGTGTTTTCATCTTACTTGGCATCATACTTACAGATTTGTAAACTACAAGCCTTGACTTTGTAGGCACATTTGGAAGGAATGTAGCAGTGTAGCTATGGTGATGTCCAAATGTGCAGTTTAAATCCGAGCATGGGCCTCAGTAGCAGTAGTACTGAAGCTTTTCTGTAGCGAGTACCGCCTACTTGCAGTGTGCTCTGTGCCTCACTTTTCTTGTCTGTAAAATAGATCTCATAAATCTAGCCATCATTTACATACTGTTTTGATATCAGGTTTCTCTCCAAGTCTGAAGTAACATTAATTATTAGTCGTGGGACTGCTATTTCCCTTTGATTTCTTCCCACCTCTCTGTTACTGTGTGTGCAAGCCCCTTTTTTGGGAAGGAGGACAGGCCCAACCACCCTCTCTGAGATTACCCCATCATCTCTAATGGTGTAGCACAAAGCCATTCATTTCTCCACTCCAGAGTCTTAAGTCTCAGAACTTTATTAGCCCAAGGGAGTGGTAGGGCCAAGCGTGCTCCAAAATGCCGATCTCCCGTTTTGATAACTGAGTTCTAAAAATCAAGATAAACAAGCTGCCCTATATACTGAGCATGTCTTAATTGCATGCTTCAAGCAAACCAGCCAATCAATGAGTATGTGTCACCCGCTAATGAATATTTGTAGTTTTTGAAGATTTCATTTGTGATGTTCCCTACAGTTTCTGCAGTTATTATCAGAGTGGCTTTCGAAGACCCTATATCAGGTGGGGAACCTGGCTTTATCTGACCAGGAAACTCTGTAATTTAATTTAATACTTAAGTTGGGCTTGGTCACTCTTATTCAAATTGTATTAGCTAATTCTTCTTTTAAACTGTTTACATTGTCTGTAAAGTTGTGTTTAAAATTCTTTTAGCTTATATGTTTCCTAGTCCAGACTAGGGAAGGGTTGACTTCCTGAAGAACTCATAGCAGGACTTTGTTTACTTGGAGTGGGGTAAAAATGGGGGTTGAAGAAAGAATTATGATGTCTGAATGACTTTGACTGGGCCACATATTTTGCTTTTCATCCCTCCCCTCCCTCATTAATGTCAAGAGTTTGTTGGTTTTTTTTTCTTTTCTTTTTTAATAAGAGGTGGCTTGCAAGTCACAAGTTGGCTTTGCAAGCCATGGGAGCATTGCCCACCCTCAAGGTCTTAGGCATTCAGCTTTGGAAACAGTGAATGACTGAAGGCACCAAAGAACTGGAGTATGAGCCAGCAGCATGCCCTGGCAGCCCAGAGGACTGTTAGGGAAAGGTTCTGCACCAGAGGGGGCAGTGGGCACAGCCCCGAGTTGCCAGAGTTCAAGGAGCATTTGGACAATGCTCTCAGACATAGGGTTTGAATTTTGGATGGTCCTGTGTGGAGTCTGCAGTTGAACTCAATTATATGTGTGGTTGCCTTCCAACTTGGGTTCTTCAGTGATTTTGTGCATCGTAACCTTGGTGGCCAGTCTCTAAGGAGCCCCATTGAGCCAAGTGCTAAGATTTTCATTGATCCAGAAGTGCATCATAGACATTCAAGAGCCAAAGAGAAAACTTTCCTGGTGGAAGGTAAGTGACTTTTCCAATGTACTCTACCAGGAGAAGGTTTGCTGGAGTTGATGTATAGGTTGCTTCTGGAGTGACATGGTCCTTCTGTAAGTCACATACAGTGCATTAGGAGTGCTGTATTTTGACTCAGACTGTCACCTTACTGACGCATGTGAAGAAACCTGAGCTCCCAAATTAGGTATCTGAAGCAACAACTGGAACATCGAGTGGTATGCATGTCTTCAGCTGATGGCCAGGAAATTCATCAGATGGCTTTTAGATTCTGCTCCTGTGTACGTTTCTAAACGTGCTCAGTTTTGTTTTTCTTCCAATGGTCATTTCTGTGAGGTCTCAGAAGGTTGATGTGTTGACAGAGTTAGCAGACTAGTCAAGAGTCCCAAACCCATTGCTCTGTTTTCTCTTTATTTTTCCTAAAACCTTCCATTGTTCTGATTTAGTTAGTATAAGTAGCATATCTTGGGAGAAAACACTTTCTCTCAGCCACACTTTAAATGTTGTGTAGTTCCAACTTTTTCTCAATTGATGACTTGGATTATTGACTTGAATGTCTCTGATTCTATCAATACTACATTTTGAATGGCAGTAACTTCTGATGTTGCCTGCAAGATTATCACTGACAGTGGAGCTTGGCTTTTCTCCTCTGGTTCTCAGGACTGGTTCCAACTTGATTTTCATCATGGTTTTCCTCTTTCCTATTTTTTTTTTCTTTCTTAGATGTCCTCCTCTCTGGAATGTGTAACCTTTCTTTAATTTTCCTTCTTCATCTGGTCCCTACACAAATTAATTGTACTCCCACAGTTACCATTCAAATGTAAATAAGTTAAATGATTTACCAAAATGTGGTAAAAACAAATAGTCCTAACCAGTGTTTTGTTTGGGGTTTTTCTGTTTTGTTTTCTAAAATGTCCTGCTTCTCCCTGTGTTTCTAGTCTGGAGTTTTATAGTACGGGCCTTGTCTGTTAAATGTATGCACATCAATAACACTATATACTAACATTTGTTAAGAAATACTGGGTCCTCCATGTATCCCCCTTCCTGGGTAAGATTATTCTATACTTTGTATTTACTAGAGCTACATCCTGTCTACTTCAGCTACTCGAGTAAGTAGCAATATTTTAACTGCAGAGTATATAGTGTGCGTCATTTATTTGTCCTGACTAGATCTACTGCTGATTACGTAAACATTTGAGGAAAGAAATACCAAACTAGCAAATATTTGCAGAACCCCCTAATGTAGAATCTTAAGAGGATGATATCGTCTCGCAGTTTGAAGATTACAATCAGTGCTGTTCACAGCTGATTAACTTTCCTTTCTTATATTTCCCACAAATTGAGCTAATGTAATAAAACTTAACGAAACAAGGTTTAGTAAAGCCACAGAGAATATTTATATGACAGCAGGCTGCAGAGTGGTTCAGGCTGTCCTGGCATTCACTTTGTAATAGCTCTGTACTTTATCCTGTCCAGTAGTCAGGATCTGTGGATGGATGTGGCAATAAGAGCAATCCTTGTGTTGGCTTGAAACAGCCTCTGCGCTGACTTAAACGTGATGTGAATTAGCTGTACTATATTTTCTTTATATCTACCCAGTGATCAATCGTTGCTTTCTTTTCCACCAACTCTTAACGATCCCCATTTTCGGTCCTACAGAGTCATCAGCAAAGTGGTGCCAGCCCCAGAAGCCAAACCTGCTACTCCTGTGAGCCGACCCAAGACACCTCCACCCGTGCCATCACCAGTACCAGCTCCTGTGCACGTCACCCCTCCTCCTGCTCCAGCTCCTGCTCCTCCACAGCCTACAGTCTCACCCGCCCTACTTCCACCAGCATCCCCAGCTGTCACTGCAGCTGGAGGCTCCAAAGCTCCCGTCAGGAGCGTGGTAACTGAGACCGTCAGTACTTACGTGGTAGGTAGCACGTGCTGCCATTCGTTGTCCCAGTGACATTCATCTCCTGAACTCTTGAGCTTCGTGGTGACTCATCACTTCAGACTGGTGGCACTGAACTTGTGATGTTGCTCTCTTCTCTGTCCGCTGCTTCCTCACACTTGCTAGGAAGGGTTAATCACTCTATTGCTTGAGTTAATTTTTTTTCTGTGCTCTCAGCCCAACATTTACATTTCTTCCAGCAAGTCCAGTTGTATCCCGCTTGGTATTTTCACCTAGAGCATTTATGTTTGGAGGCGATGCTTTTTTATAGATACTTTCGTAAGCCCTGAATTGAAACCTCAGATGTCAGACTCACCATAGATTTTGCTGTCAGTCAGAAGAATCTGACTTAGCCCTCATTTGAAGTGTGCAGAGTGCACTGTTCTCTATCCTGCTTTCTCCAACATACAGAAATTGCATGTGTTTGTGCATCTGAGTTTGTGGACATGCTCTGAGCTTGACCTCTCTCTGGTACCATTAAAACTTCTTAATTACTATAGAAAATCATAGAATGGCTTAGGTTGGAAAGGGCCTTAAAAGCCCTTTCAGTTCCAACCCCCCTGCCATGGATGGGGTTACCAGCCACTAGTTCAGGCTGCCGAGGGCCCCTTCCAAGTCTCCCATCCAACACAATGAAGGGACTGAACTCTCTAAACAAGCATAGACACAACTCTGGGCAGGGCTAGGACTGTTCTGCTGTGGAAAATTTCTACTCTAGATGCAGTGTAAGGTGGTAGTCCTATAGCCCTACCATTTCTAATCGCTGAAGAGCAGCAGATACCACCAACAATAGCAGCAGTGTTGTAATCCTCCCTGCCCTGGCTAAGTTCCAGCTTGGATGGTGACACCTTGCTTATCTATAGCGGGTACCAGTTTAAAACTCTCACCATTTAAAACACCTGAAACTTGCTTTTCTTACAGAGCTTTCTGTACTTCAATTGCAATACGTGCATGATTTTTTTTTTCTCTTCCTGTTTTTATAACGATTCCTAGTGTAAATCTACCCTGTTGTTTCTAATGGAGAAGGTGCTCTTCCCTGCTTGACTTCAACTGCTGTATTGTGTTACTGGTCTCTATTTAAACAGCTGCTACATTTCACTCCAGAGTTGGTTACAGTATTCAACTACCTCACATAGGCTGTGCATATCTTTGGGATGAAGGATATGCATCCTTACCTTCCTTATCACACCCTAAGAGCAATGTCACACTTACGTGTTACAACAGTGTCCAGGAGCTTTGCAATTCACTCCAGGAGAGAAACGTTTTCAAAATACTGTACTACATCCAATTTTCCCCAGTAAGCATTCTAGGCAAATAATTTAGAGGTGATGGGCATTCAAGGAAGGAAAAGCTGTAACTTTTCCTAAGGCAGTGTTTTAGTGGTAACACTTTAGTGCCTTAGGGAGAATTCAGAGAATTCTACTATGTAGGCTCTGTGTTATTTGTTTTTGTTTTTATAGTTGAAACCAGGGCTTTACTGTGCTAGAATCCAAGTACCTGTGCAGACAGAGAGTCTCCTGGTGTGAGAAGTTTCTAAGTTAAAAAGCTGAAAGAGAGGTTAGGGGGATAAAAAAAAAAAGGAGTAATTAATAATTTTAATAGCCTCTACTATGAAGGGAAATCGGGACACAAAATGTTGAAACAGCTTTCCCAAGGTTGCATGGGAAAGCTCTTCTAGAGATAGGATTGGAGTCAGTGTGACAGAGGTACACAACTCCCTTCTGCAGGGAAGGACAGAAGGACGATGTTACAGTTGAAATATATGATGTGGGATTTCCTTGCAGGATAGCATCTCAGTAAATGTTTTCTGATCATTAACTCCAAATGGTTTGTACTAAAATAGCATTCAGCAATCACATACTGTCCCTTCTTCCACGACCCATTAAGGAAAAAGAACTTAGGCAATATTTTGACATCCTCATTCGGCAGCCCAAGTTCTTGTTTAACAAATCCAGATAGGTTTCAGTGGATGTAAACCACCCTGCCCCTCTCCAGCTCTTCGTCTTCTGAAAGCCCAAGATAGCATTCTGCAGAAAACCATCCCCCTGGAAAGTTAAGTTTGGAAAAGTTAGGAAATCCATCTTCTGATGGAGCAACATCAGGCAGCATTGTCTGATGCTGGCAGCACCCAGACGGGGCACCTGCCCGGCGTCAGTGCCCACAGACAGAGAGCAGATGTGTAGAAAGGAATGATCATTGCAATGAGCTTTGCAATTCAGTTTGTTATATGACATTGCCTGCTGCACACTGCTGCTAGAAAGGGATTGTTCCCTACTTAATATTCCTGAGCTTTGTATCTTCTAGTTTTAGATCACAAAAAAAATTCAGGGCTTTAAGAGGAGGCAGTCAAGAGTGATGTGTTGGTTACAGCTTTGGTATATTCCTATTGATTTTCCTGGCAGTGGTGTAAGATGTACAGACCACCATGTAGTGGCTTTTTTTCTTCTTTTCTTTTTTTTCTCTAAGAGTATTTGGGGATTTTTATCTGCTGCTTTCTAATGCCACGTTTGTAAGCTCTGCAGATAGCAAAAAGTTATTGTCTTAGATATGTGTAACTGCACTAATGCACAAAAGCTGAGAACAAAATGATTCATATTTGTGAGGTTCGGTTATAATGTGCAAATCTCCATAAAGAAATGATGAAATCAGGGTAATACCCTAGACATTTTGTACTCTATATTCTTAATTTACACTTCTTTGAATGGACTTTCTGATGGCTTTTCATGTGTGTAACACCAAAAAATGTATATATATGTATATATATGTATATATAAAAGAAAGCATTTGAAATTTAAAAATACAAATACAGCTCTAGCACGATCTGAATGTTAAATTTTTTTTATAAACTTCTGAATATGATAAATCCTGTGCTCAGCCATCTAATGCTGTAAATGATCTGCCTCTCCAGTTTCATTTACCCTTTAGTAAATTGTACTGTGGCATAAATGTCATAAGGGGAATGGAAAGTTACTCAGTAACAACTTTTTTTTTATATCCTGATCTTATCAGCTAGTTGAGTTGAAGACTTTGGCTAATAAGTAATAAAGCAATATATACACATTGCACTGTATACGTTACATGCATATAAGACTGTTATCTTATGCAGGAGCCTGCTGTAGCTCGTTCTTGCCATTAACAGGGGAGAATTTTAAAGGTCTCCTGGTCGTGGTAGTACAGACAGAGAAGGAATTGTGTCACTAAACCCTGGCTGCTATATGTGAATGACTGTGCATAGGTCGGGTGGTATAACTGGCTTTGCTGGTTTACAGGACAATGCAGAAAAATGCATGCTTTTGCTGTCCAGTGCAGTATAGGGAAAATCAATGTGAGCATAATTCTGAATGCATACAACGAGAGAATTCATAAGTGAGAGTGGCGAGCGTTGGTGGATAAACAACAAACTTCTTTTCTTTAAAAAAGGAGATTGATTTTGCTGCCTGCTTAGCCCTGAAAAC
This sequence comes from Cyrtonyx montezumae, assembly GCF_038088225.1. Lineage (NCBI taxonomy): Eukaryota > Metazoa > Chordata > Aves > Galliformes > Odontophoridae > Cyrtonyx > Cyrtonyx montezumae. The sequence continues at coordinate 157,282,818 of NW_027072034.1, read as the reverse complement.
CAACTAACTTTCCTTTTCTTTGCATCAGATCCGAGATGAATGGGGTAACCAGATCTGGTTCTGTCCTGGCTGTAACAAGCCAGATGATGGCAGTCCAATGATAGGTTGTGATGACTGCGATGATTGGTATCACTGGTAAGTTGTTCTCATCCATCCTGTTCTGCCGTTCCCTTGCAGATTGTGGCTATATTATTAAAACCTTTTTGTTGTTGTTGTTGTTCATGAGACTGGGAGTATTTGAATGGCTTTGCTGTGTCCAATTTAATCATCCGGATGATACTTTTATCTCTGTTTCCCTGGAATTTGAAAAAGCAGATTTTAAACTGTGAAGGAGCATTACTTTAATTAATGGGAATTGGTGATAAGAGTTGTTTTTGAAATGGCCAGGAAATATTGCTGATTCTGGTAATTTGTGAGAAGTGCAGGACTGTGAGCACAGAGTGTACAGACAGACATTTCAAGTTACGGAGCGTTGTATGAACAGTAATATAAATGTCAGCTCTTATAAAAGGTTTGAGGGAATTAATCACTCTTTAGACTTTTTTTTTTAACAGCGACGTAAAATCGTGAGCTTTTTTTTTTCAGATGCATTAAATAAGCATTTGAAATGATTTTAAATCTAGCATATTATGTCATGTTTTCTATTAATGTGATTTCTTATCAGAGGGTCCTTTCAATACATTGTCTCGTTCCAAGGCAATGTGGTTTTGTTGTGGTTTTTTTTTTTTTGCATTTCTTCTACATCATTATATTCATCAGCAGAATGATAGTTGCTGGAGTAGGTGGGGGGACGTGTAGAAGGCCAGATCCCATCTCTCACTGAAAAGTTTAATTTGTTTGGGTTAGAAATAACAGTGGCATTAAGAGGACACGGTGTTTTCCTGTCCTCCACAGGCCCTGCGTCGGAATTACGGCTGCGCCCCCAGAAGAGATGCAATGGTTCTGCTCCAAGTGTGCCAACAAGAAGAAGGATAAAAAACACAAGAAAAGGAAGCACAGGGCACACTGAAGACTGGGCCGTGGATTGAAGTCGTGCAGTCGTTTCAGCACTTCTGCCCTGGCTCCGTTGCAGAGGGATGCGGTGTGCTCGCGTCTCACCCTCCATCACCGGGTGTTATGGGTTTGACTCTGGAGTGAATCAAGGAGCTATTGTCTGTTTGGGAGCTGTTGCATTTCTCAGGCTGTGTGAGCCCAGGGGGGTGGATTTGGGTACATTCTGATGCTGTCTCTCACCTACGGAGGGCCGTTTTTGCACAGAGTGATGTGAGGACTTTGGTAGTTAATGGTACCGCTCCTGCGGCTCGGCAGCAACAAAGACGAATGTTGTAAATACAGATAGCTGTCCTATTCCTTCTTGATTTGTTTTTTCTTTTTATTCCTCTGAAACCTTTGCAGTAAGGTGCTGAGAGGAGAAGAAAATATAAATTGCAGTAAGTTGTAAGCCTAGAAGACGTTCCGGAATGATTTCTTTAGTCTGGGTGCAGTTCAGTCTCTACTCCTGCTGAGCCAGATAATCATGACGTGGAAATAAAAAGTGGCTGGTGAATATTTTTGTGACAAGAATATAAGAAGCTTTTTTCCCTTGATTTTTAGTACTAACATAAAATAAACATGTTCAAGCTTTTGTGATATACCTTCTATTTTTTAAAAAGAAAAGTTTCTATTGTGTCGATTTTTTTTCTTCCGTGTGAATTTATTTCGGTGGACCTGTAATATATTTTATACTTTGGTTTTTTGTTTTTTGGTCTTCGTCAGTGTACCGTTTCATGGCTTGTACATTTCAAGGGTGTGCAAAACCACCTCCCACTGAAAGAGTTTCACACGTGTAAATACCTGATATTTATAAAGTACCTTTTTATTTTTCAGGGCATGAGGCTTTTTATTTTTGTTTGCCTCAGAAGACAAACCTAGCAGCTATTAAAAGCCTGTGTGACACACGCTTGTCCTTGTGGCTTTAAGGGATTGGCGAGATCTGCCCCAGTGGTGCGCGCACGAGAAGTCAACCAGCACCATAATTAGGCCTTGATTCAGATACTTAAACATGTGGTAACTTCTTAAGAAGTGAGTAATCCTATTGCCTTCAAGGAGACTGTTCCCACACTTAGTTATACATGTGCTTAAATGCCTTCTGAATTGAGGGCTTAGGCCAGGGGCTCTGCACTTTTAATGGTAGCTCCAGTGTGTTAATCTGTAGCTGGAGCTCAGCTTTTTTTTTTTTTTTTCCTTTTTTATTTTTTTTAACAAGTGGTATTGAGTTTGCCAAAACGTCCAGGCCTGGCATTGGGGTGGAGAATATGCCAGCTGCTGTTAAGACCTAGGGACACGTTGCTGTGCTTTGTGCGTCCCCTTGGAAAGACCAATAGAGTGAATATGAGTTGTATTTTCAATGATGGGGGGAAATTGCAGAGAGGAAAAAAATAAAAAATCAGTATTAGATATTGTGGAACAGTGGGTCTCAGAGCTAAACAAAATATAAGAATAAATTGAGAAAAAGGAAAAAAAAATAGAAATAAAAAACAACACATCCTTTGTTTCTGATGCCATAAGGAGCATTTAGACTTCATAGGTTCATTTGGGGATATTTCTACTTCAGATTGCACAGTGAGAAACATCTGAGGTTTGAGCATACAGCCCTTTAACCTGTTGCACGGATATTAAGGGTTATTTTTTAAATGCATCCAAATTGATATTAATGAGAGTGAATTAGTCATGTTTTTAAAAGTACCGGTCTAGTTAGGGAAATGAGGCTTTGCTGATAGAACTGTTAAATTGCAAATCGGTGGTGATATGGATGAAATTGGTTTATTAAAAGTGCACTGTTACCTTCTTTGTTCAATGCCACTTCATTTACATTCTGTCCCTGGTAATTATCAGCCCGCGTTTTAGTCAAGGAAGTTCTTGGGTTTGCTATTTTTCCTTTTGAATTGTTGAATGTTTCAAACCCGATCCTTGTTTTCCTCCACATGTAATACGCAGACATACAAAATATGCAGTCTTTGGTCATTTCTGGTTGCAATAATAAAGAACTAGCTTTTGGTAAGTTGTTTATCCATTTCCTCCTCCGCTCAGTTAATCAAAACTTCTCACATTTTAACCAGCTGAATTATTCAAGGTGCTTGGAAGAGGGGCAGAACTTGTAGCACTTCTACCGTGGGACAGAGATCTCTGTGAGTGTGCACTGCTGCCGGGTTGGTTTCCTACCCAGGGTTTTATGATTTCATAAATGACCCTCGGTGGTAATAAAACCAAAGAATCATTTTCAGGAGGCTTGTGTGGCTCACGGGATTAGTAACAGGAGAAGGGGCCTTTCACCTCCGGGTCATCGCTTCGGAGCAACCTCGGTCAGCAGCCGTGAAGAGCCTGACTCCTCTTTCACTTACGCTGGTGTAGATCTGGAATTGGGGGGCATAAAAGAACAATCAGCTTCCAAAAATGGTTGTCCTCTGAGTGCTGGGTGGCTAAGGACCTTCTTTCCTCTGAAAATGAAAGACCGAGATCCACGTGTTTGCTTCCATAATCTCGTGGCTCATATTTCTTTTGCATTTTTATAAGCTCTGCCGGAATTAGGGCTGTTCAGTTTGTTTGTTCATTTTGAGTTCGGGCGTTTTTGTTCCTCTGAGTCCAGTTGTGATTTAGATTTTAGCCTACAGCATCCTCCTCCCATGAGAGGATGGCACTTCGGGTGGTTAGGTTGGGGTTGCTTTGCTCACTGGTCTGAGTGGAAGAGCGTCGGGGGTCTGCGTGCTTTCCCTGTCTCAGAGAGTGGCCTTGTGGAAAAGGATGCAAGCACTGCCTCTGGAAAGCATCTATTTTCACAGCCAGTTGGACGTTCATGAACAAAGCTGTTTCAAAGAGTTTTAGGAAGTGAAGTATTAGAGATTTCAGTGAGAGGATAGCTCACTGCCATGGTGTTCATATAAAGAGAAGGAGAATGCAACACTCCCCTTTACCAGCGCATGGAACGCAGCGGTTCTAAGTGACACGGCGAGTGTTGGTAGGAAATACTCCAGAAAACAGTGCAAAAGCTATTCCGTGAGAAAAGCTTGTTGAATCCTGCCTTTACTCCAGGGCCAGATTTCTATCTGGAGTCAGTTGGGAGTCAGCTGGAGCTGTGTCAGCTTACAGCGGCTGAGCAGCACCCGCTCATGCTCCACCAGCTTCGGGGATGGGGAGCAGCTTCATCTATCAGGAAACAGCTCTTTTATTATTATCCCAACTGGTTTCTAAGTCTTCCTTAGGGCAGCCTGTGCCTGCAGGTTGCTGGAGAAAACAGCAAGGCCAGGTCCTCGCTGCAAAATGCCATAATCCTTGAGCAAAATCACTGTTAATGAGGTTTTTCCCCCCTCTGAAAAATCAATGATGTTAATACGGAGACAGGAAGCAAAAAGCCCAGAAATGGAAAAATATATATATCTTGACTACAGATTTTATTGGAGGGCAGAGATATAAATGCAGAACATCCATCCCCAGAGTAATGGAGATGCACTTTTCTGGAGATAATCTTCCTTCGGGGCTGTATGTCGTGCTCAAAGCATAATTTCTCTGCTTGACAAGTTGTTTCTCTTCTGAAGGTGTCCGCAGCTCAGTACAGTGAGGATCTTTATGCTCCACAACTGATTTGTGATTTCGAATGTCCTGGAAGAGGGGGAAAAAAAACCAACAACGAATCAGAGGGTATCAGAGCCTGCTGACTTTGTCTGGGCTTTCCAGAGATAAAATATAGTGTATTACTTCACTGTATCACCTAAACCTTCTTTGTTCTCCTTTCAATAGGACGATTAAACAAAGACCTACTAACCAAATTAAAGTATAAAATGAACGCTGAGATATGGAAACCTTGCCAGGAAGAATGTTAATGAATGAAGTTCACTAAAGGCGTGCTGGCTAAGTTTTCAATACAAATAGTTTTATGGCCAATCTCTTTAGATCATAGCAGTTTTCTTTAGAAGTTTAAGTCTCAAAAGTAGATGAGTTTCCTTGGCCAAAGAATGAGTTAGATAATGCTCTGAATAAACTCCCTCTTCACAGTCTTGTCAGTCATGCTATTTAGGAATCTCTCCCTTTCTCTTGGGCCCTCTTGGATCAGCTCTAACCTAAAAAGCAGAAAGCTGCTATTAATCCCTGCGTGCAGGATGGCAGAGGACACTGTAACGGGAGATTTGTGACCAGCAAGTGGCTCCTACCTGGACGATGCAAGCCAAAGTGTTTAAATGCCAGCTACTGCAGCCTTTCCCTGAGTCGTGTGGCCAGTTCACACCATTTAAACCAATAAAATGTCAGCTGAACCCACAATAGGTGGAAGACCTTCAGATGTATTTTTTTTAGCACAGAGAGAAAGCTTTCTGCAGTGAATACAAAGTTCCTTGTTTCTGTTGGGAAGGGAAGGGAAGGGAAGGGAAGGGAAGGGAAGGGAAGGGAAGGGAAGGGAAGGGAAGGGAAGGGAAGGGAAGGGAAGGGAAGGGAAGGGAAGGGAAGGGAAGGGAAGGGAAGGGAAGGGAAGGGAAGGGAAGGGAAGGGAAGGGAAGGGAAGGGAAGGGAAGGGAAGGGAAGGGAAGGGAAGGGAAGGGAAGGGAAGGGAAGGGAAGGGAAGGGAAGGGAGAAGGAGAGGAGAGGAGAGGAGAGGAGAGGAGAGGAGAGGAGAGGAGAGGAGAGGAGAGGAGAGGAGAGGAGAGGAGAGGAGAGGAGAGGAGAGGAGAGGAGAGGAGAGGAGAGGAGAGGAGAGGAGAGGAGAGGAGAGGAGAGGAGAGGAGAGGAGAGGAGAGGAGAGGAGAGGAGAGGAGAGGAGAGGAGAGGAGAGGAGAGGAGAGGAGAGGAGAGGAGGAGAGAGAAATTAGCAATCACAATTAGATTATTATTTTATTGCCTAAACAAATGAGGAAGATATTAAAAACAAAATAAAGCAAAAGCCTGAAGAAGTGTAGGTTTAATCATCCCTCAGGAGTGGGAATGTGTTTCATAAATGAGACTCCACTGATTCTTCCCTCAACCAGCGTAGTTTTGATACCTGACTGTGACGTGGTATCTTTGACACCCATCATTTCTGACTAAGGATAATTCTGGCAGGATGCCACCTGCCCATGCCCCGATGTCCCCCCATGGCCTCCAGCATGGGCACAGGAGACCTTTGGGACTGGGCATTATTTGCTGTAGCATCTGAAAATTTGTCATTCCAGTTATGTGTGAGTCAGCTCAGGTGTCACCACTGCGTATTTATTTTCCTTATGCAGAAGCAAATTAAGAAATAGGGGCAGGAAGTTGTGTGCAATTGCTTATTTTTAATTGAGATGTCATTTACAGTACTTATTAGAACGAATGCTGTAAGAATAGTCATGTTATGTGTACACATCTGCTCCAAGATGTTCTCTGCATGATAGCCATTGCATGTATTCAAAGGGAGAAACACACTCTTGTTATTAAGAAGCTCAGCTCAAGTGTGGCTTTGTTGAAGGCTTTGGGCACAGGATCTGTGCATGCCCCAGTTTCTATCCCCAGGAGCTGGATAATGTTTCCTGCTCTGCAGCTCAGCTTCAGCCCTGGACTAAGGCTGATGTGAAGCTCATAAAGAGAGACCAGAACTTCCCATGGGTTCAATCACCCATAGCTCTATAAACACCCAGTGCTCACAACATCAGGGCTATTGGGAGCTACTTCAGTGAGGGATTTGTCCCTGGAGCTCCTCCACAGTTGGACCTTTCTCTGCACTTGTGTTTTCATTGGGGTTGAAGTGCTGGAAACCATCTACTGCACTACTGAACCAGACAGGTCCCTCAGCTTTACAGGATGTAGCTGACCCTCTTCCAAGTTTTCCAACATGAATCCATCCTTCTACTCATGGACTGATTTTGAGCCTGGCTTGCTTCACATTAAAACCTTATTTTCACCAAGTCATAGAATCATTAAGATTGGATAAGACCACTGAGATCATCTAGTCCAACAGTCAACCCATCACCACCATGCCCACTAACCACGTCCCTCGGTGCCACATTTACACTTTTTCTTGAACACCCCCAGGTACAGCAAGTCCTTCAGTTCCCTGGGCAGCCTGTTCAAATGCCTCACCTATTGCCTTTTGCTATTACTGGCCTTTTTTTTTTTTTTAACGTCCAGGGTTATCTGGTAGGATTTATCTGAGAAACAGCTTCTTGGTTAAAGTTACTTTGGGGACACCAAAATCTACCTCTCATAACTGATACAATAGCTGCCTTCTCTGGGCTTTGTGGGCTGTGAAATGCCTGAGTTAGTGCTTGGAGCTGGCATGTATTAAGATGCTGAGAATGAAGTGATGCTGTTGTTCTCTATATTTTCTGCAAAGACAGATGCTCAGTCAACCCCAAAATCCATTTTTTTGCCTCAGTATCTAATAACCCAGCTCAGACATTGACTTCTAGTGCTACCTGCTCTCTAAAAGGCTGGATTTGTAGTGCTATATCCCTTCAAACCTCCCAGTTGCTAGTGGTCAAATGCTGCATTTCTTTGGTTTCAGAGTTGTTTTAGGCTGATGAAAAAAGAATTCCACTAAGTATATTCACCATTTTTATTCTGACAATAATGCTGGAAGTGCTATATCTAATACATGAGATGCTATTCAGGGAACTTAACCATGAGCTGTACAAAGTCTTGAGCTGAAGCAGCAGCAGTGTCCTTCAGAAAGACGTGATCTGTGGAGGGCACAAGGATGGGCAAGTTCTACTCAATGATTCTATTCCAGATGCTCTTACGGTAACTATTTTGCTATCCTAAGAATGATATATATGAATAGTGGATGGTGAGATGGACATGAGCCAGCAATGCATCCTTGCAGCCCTGAACGCCAACCAGCTATATTCTGATTACCCCTAAGACCGTGGACTTATTTTTTCAATGCGACTTCTGCAACTCTTATTCCAAAACTAAGGTTCTTTTGTCTCAAATGAATCTAATCAGCAATTGTAAATATTTTAGGGGCCTGGATGGAAAAAGGGTGGGCAGTCGCACAGAGTGAAATGTTATGAGTGACTGAAAAAAGGCATAGTTCAGTAAATGTATTTGTCCAGCTTAGGAACTGCTCAGTTCCATCTTCACCTCTCGTCACCTGCACTGCAGTTTTGGAGTCCATCTCCAACTTGTCTCTATTCCCAGGATCTTTGGAAAAAAGTTAATTCCTCAGAGTTAGAGCAGGTGCAGCTTGTAACTTCTTGCAAACACTTCCAAGGGCAGATCTGCTGTTACTAACGATGATTAGGCCCAAGGTAAGCTTTTGGCAAGTATCAAATCCTCCTTTCAAGCTGAGGAGTTCCCACTACTAGAGAGTAACGCTATGGTCTACTTAAGTTTTGTAAGCCGTTAATGAGTCACTCGATATCAGCTGGATCAGTTTGCTTACATGGAAAGGGCTCTTATTTCTCCTGGTGGCGTTGACTTCAGCATGTAGAGCAGGGCAGCGCCGAGCTCCAGTGACTGATCCTTCCTACACTCGGTTGCACAAGGGTACAGCGGTGCGATGGGCTCATCTCAGATTCCTTCGGGAGGTGGTGACAGAGCTCCACCTTAATGAGTTCATCGCCCTGCCAGCATTCTTCCCACACCCAGGTGCCCGTGTTGGCAAAGCCACACTCTACCAGCTTGCTGGAAAATGTTCCCTGGGATTTTAACAGGTTACAGATCTTGGGACGCCTGTCTGATTTCTAGTTTTCAGTTGGCCTTGGTTGATGGTCTGGCTGTGTTTACAAGCACAGCCAAGCATGTTGGTTTGGTCTTGTGGAAGGAGGGTGGTGGACGATAAATGCAAGAGGACCAGCTTAAATGCTGGGGCTCCCACTGGGCTAAGTTTTGTACAAGGCATTCAGTGTGCAGGTGGGTGGAGGGAGGAGCCAGTGCCTTAGCCCCTGCCTGAGGCTCCTGTGAGTATTAAACCAGCTTTGTTTACCAAAGCCATGCTTAAATGGCTGCAGAGCTCCATCACGTCTTTGTTTTTCTTCTTGCTGCTGGATCATGTACGCTGGTCACAGAGTTAACACTTACCAAATAGTATTCTTGGACTTCTGGTATGAAACCAGCCTTAGATGCACCCATTGCAAAATAGTTTCAGAACTAAGCACGCTCTTGGCATTGCCTCCCCCAGAGTAGTCTCATTTTCTGCACAGACTTAGTAATTCATCAGTTTATCTCCATTTTGAGTTATCTCAATCAGAAGCGTCGTGCTGCTTGCCCTGGATCTCTCACTTTTACTCACCTGATGCTGCACATTCCCACTCTGTGCAAGACAACTACTGTTGTCATCTGCTGGAGGTTTCCCTTCCATATCTTCACTGTCCAGAAGCATGGGAGCTAGTAGAGACCAGACCTCGGCAGGTAGCAACCTGTCTCTTTCCTGCTGGCAACACACTCATCAGCCAGAGAATGCAATTGAACAATTTATAGGAATTTAGGACATAGGTGGACCTCCTGAAACATCTAGTCAGACTTTGCCATCACAGCACAATGTGTCCCACCATGTCATGCTTACACCTGTGTGAGTTTTGGGCGAGGTGGGTGTATAGATGTGGTCCCACCAGCCACCAATTGAGAGTAATAAGAAATAGCCATTCAGCATGGGTACTAATTTAATGGCCAAAGGACTTGAAAGCTGTGGTAGCTCCCGTCATGTGCAGGGACAAAGACCAACTGGAGTTAGTTGGTTGATGAGAACAAAGTTGGATTTGTTTTATGCTGGCACTGAAAACAGTGAAACCAAGGCAGGGAGGAGAAGTGATCTGTGGCAGGTCACAGTGTGTGGAAGGGGCAAAGATGAGTGCTTCCAAGCTCTCACCTCTGCTCAACTTGACGCAGATGACACCAGTCACACCAGTGCCTGCTCCCAGCCAACAGCACCAGAAGAATCACTAAGCAATACAAGAAGAAACTTCGTTCTGCTTTCTAAGCTTCAGGTCCCTTCTAACAGCTAATCCTTGTTTTAATTGTCACATCTGTTGAAAGATACAACTCCAGGCCTTGTTCATCCTTGAGTAGCTCTCCAGATACTTCTCCAAACATCTCTATATGAACCTATCACCAGGGTCATCAGCTTACATTGCATTTTTATTACAGAAGTGAGTCTTAGCTATGAAGACCTCCGCGTAATAGTCATCAGGAATTCAGAATCCCTCTGCAAGGTCCTCCCAGACCAAAAGCACAGGGAGATACTTGCACATTGGCTCCTCCAAGAGTGCTTGATGCTCCTCCCAGCAACAACTGGGATACCATTCAAAGTGATTGCAGGACAGCCCTTGCAAGAATTTGACAGAACCTGTTGATTTGGGGATAAAATCAGGTTAATTTCCCCTTGAACAAAAAGAACTGACTCTGTAGAAACCCCAGTTACTTTGCCACGGAGTGTATGTCCTGTCAGAGCTATGGCATGGTGAGCAAACTGGAAATAAGGATCTCCCATCCGGTTGTGATAAGCTCTATCAGCCAACACACATCTGTGAAAGGCATTTCCATTCCTGTGGTCTCAGGTCAGGATACCATATTTATAAATCCACATTCATTTTTCCTTTCCCATGTGCTGCATCTCCAAGTGGAGAGTATTCAGCTGCCTCCACTGTAATTTTCCACACTTATCTTCTTTGGATTTCTTTTTTTACGTCTCACCTTAACTCTAAATTTATTCAGGTTTGTTTTTGTTCGTATGCTAATGACAACATTCTTTTGAAATATATTTTTTAAGCCTTGATTTGGTGAGATTTGCTTGCAACCTTCATTCCAGTTTACCATTTTTTAATGCGTGGGGATATTTTAAATGAATATAATTATATTTAATAGCTTTTGCAGGTACTAAAGCATCTTTTGATTTGAGTCCTAACTTTCGTTACTACCCCCCACACACATACACACCTTTTTAGATATTCCCTACTTAACATATGCCTAGAGATTAATTAAAGTGCCATTAAAATGCCTTTAGTACGTTTTGTGTCCTACATGCCTGGAAATATTTTTTTTCCCACAGTCAGAATTGTTGTGCTTGTACCAACAATAACCGGCATGTGGCTTGTTTTGTAGATTGCCACGAGATATAACGAACGCTCCTAATTAGAAGAAAACACATTCATTTTTTGGACGTGTGTTCAAAGATTTCTGAGGAAGACCCACTAGCTTTTCATTTGCATCTCTCCATCGCTCTTGGCCAGCAATGGAGCTGGGGCACAGAGGATCATGCAATGGAAACTCTGCATCCAAGCAAATCTTCTCAACCAGATATAGGGCGGAATTTCTACTTCGTCTAGAAGGTTTCAAGCGCTGCGTGTTTAATTGCATACAGTCCAGACTTGGGTGTAAGCTCTCCCTCCTCTTAATATTTCCGCTTGGGGAGAACCCACAGTTGGAAAGGAGCTAGTTTTGATATTCCAGGCTAAGAGTATGAATTCCAGGAGTCAGTTTACCTTCTGCCAAATCTTACAGGTGCCCTTGCAAAAACTGAACTGGTCAGAAGATGGGAACGTGTATGCTCACTGTTACTGATGATGATAGAAAAAAAAAACAAAAAAAACCTAAAGAATGGGAAAAAAAATTAAAAAGTTCTTCATCCCCTTTCTTTTCTCTGCATTGCTTCCAGCCCAATCACTTTGTGAGAGCTGAGTTACTCAGCCAGAGCCTCACAATGGCACTGCTGCCCATTCCATCAGGAACTCCATGTCCATGCATGCATCCAGCCAACACACGACCATCATGAAAAATGATGTGGTGTGAAGGTGAGATGATCTCACCTCCATAGGCAAAACAGCTGAGACACCCAACATCCAAGGAAGTTTTAGCCAGAGCTGATGCCCTCCCTGTCCCCTTTCTGGGTAGATGCACCAAGAAGACACTGTGCTGGAGTTTAGCATCATTCCAATTCAGTACTCTCAGTCTCCTCTGTCCCTGTCCTAAAAGGGACAAGAGGAATGAAACTACAAAAAAATCTGAGCAAATTACCAACTTCTGGGGGAAGATTGTACTAGAGATAGAGCTGTAATTACAATTCCTTTCAACAACTGAGAGTTTTGCTGTTTCGTGGCCTTGCTTCCAAAGCCTGTTGAGTTTCTCGGCTTTGGTTGTGTCGAGAATCTCTCCCCCTGCTGGTAATCTGTTGTTGGCTTCAGATCAACCTTGGCCTTGCCATCGTCTGGTGTTTTGGTGAGGACACCTCGGGGGCCATCAGTGGAAGTGTGGCAGGCTGTGCCCCTCTCCTCCCCTTCACCATGAATCAGGGACCACGTTGCCTCTCAATAACAAGTCTTGCTGATGTAAGAGGGCTGACAGCGACCCACCTTGCAATTAGTGGCGTGTTTTGGGTGAAATGCTAATAAGCACTCTGGTGAGGAGAAGCAGGGGAGGGAGGCGTGTACTACCTTGACTCAGCTTCTGCTGGGGTGAAGGGAGAAGAAGGGTGATTCTCAGTATCCACTGGATACGTTTGCATGGCTATGCTCACCTCTCCATGGGTGAAGACCGTTTTCCTTGGCTTGGGGCATCCTGTAATGGTTGAGCTGGTGTAGAGTCCTGGAGAAGTGGTCTCCACCAATGTGATGCATTAGAACAGGCTACCCATGAAGAGTGGGAGTCACCATAGACGTGCAGGTGTTCAAGAACCATGTAGATGTGACACCAAGGGACATGTTTAGTGGGCATTGTGGGGGTGAATTGACAGTTGAAATAAATTATCTTAGTGGTCTTTTCCAACCTATGTGACTCTATGATTCTTGGTGCTTTGCCACCCCTCTCCTCAATATTTTTACAGCTTCCATGCCTCCCTCCTTCCACAAGCATCTTATTACCAATGTCCTTTTCTTCACTTACTTTTCTGATGGGTACTGCTTTGCAGCCTGCCATGGCAGGCCACTATTTCTTCAGTAGCAGGAGCCACCACCAAAAATAACCACGGGTCCTCATTCCTGTAACCCTCAACCCCTCTGTCCCCCCTCACAGGTCAGTTCCATGGGTTATAATTTGTACTTCAGTAGCTTCAATCAGGATCTGGGGTATTACTTATCGCATTTAGTACCTGCCATCAGTCATGAAAACTTAACAAAGACCCCATTGGGTTTATCTATAGGCAGCTAAACAAACGTATCTTGCTCTCCGTTATCTTCTTGTTAACAAAACACTATCAGGATGTTCTAAACATCAGCATTTACTGCCACAAGAACCCTTTATCTGGCATGATATATAGAGAGCCATCAATTAGTGCAGGGGGCTTGGAATACCTGCACGCTTTGCTCAAAAGTCCCAGCACCATCCCAGCAAGCAAATATCATTGGTGGCTTCCTGATTTCAGGTACACCTCTGTGAGCTGAAAGAGCTCAGTATGAGCAGAAATTGTATGAAAATGTTTTTATATCTTTTTTTTTTTTGAGTATCAGACAGGCAAGATGGAGTATTTCCATGACAAGGAGCTGTGCCAGAGCAGCAGCAGTAAGCTGGGTGGTGCAGGGGATGGGGAATATCTCTGTTTTGTCATCACTTCCTTACTCTAATAGGAAACCCTTATTTTTTCAGGAAGTGTCTCCATAATTCCTAAAAATCTGTGTCCAGTTCTGAGCTCCCTGGGTACAAAAAAGACAGGGATCTCCTGGAAAGAGTCCGGACGATATGGGTGTGGAACACCCCCCTTATGAGGAAAGACTGGGCGACTTGGGTCTGTTCAGCCTTGAAAAATAAGACTCAGAGGAGACCTGATCCATGTCTATAAATACCTAAGGAGCAGGAGGCAAAAGGATGAGGCTGGATTCTTCTCTGCAGTGTGTGCTGATAGGACGAGGGGAAATGGCCACAAACTGAAGCACAGGAAGTTCCGCACAGATGTGAGTGGGAGCTTCTTTACAGTGCAGTGACAGAGCACTGGCACAGCTGCACAGAGAGGTGGTGGAGTCTCCTTCTCTGGAGATGTTCAAGACCCAACTGGACACCTACCTGTGCAACCTGGGCTAGGGAGCTGCTCTGGCAGGGGGGTTGGAATCGATGATCTCTAGAGGTCCCTTCCAGCTCCTACAATTCTTTGATTCTGCGATTGAGAAAGCTTAAATGTCTTTTGGGAAAACAGCAAGAAGTTGCTATGGGATGGTGCACCTCCAGGACAGCACGACCTTGGCTGCAGGATCAGTCCCTCTTGAGTCCCCATAACACTGCAGTGTCCCATGGATGAGCCAAGTCCATCTATTCAACCATGGATGATCAGAAAAATGTACACATCAAGTCTTGAGCTCCAACCACTGAGAGTCCAGGGCTTTGTTTTCTCAAAAAAAAAAAAAAAAGAAAGAAAAAAGAAAAAGAAAAAAATAACCAAACAAACAAACAAAAAAAAAACCCTACTCAATTATTGCATTAATAGAGGAATTGTTTTACCCCATGCCATAAACCATGCTGATCTATGTTAACTGGACCAGTGACACTTCACCCTCCTCCACAGTGGTTGAACCAGAGTGAGAAAGCGATTCTCCAGATAAATGCCATATTGGGGAGGTTTAACCCCATCTCTCTTTGTCTCCAATTATTTGAATATCTTGCAAAAATGGGAGCTTTGTAAACAAGCACATGATCCGGTTTGGAAACTGCAATTGTCTCAAGTGATGGTTTTGATGCGGGAGATGTTTTTCTCTAGATGGATCTCTAAGCTGAGGGCTTTATGCGACTGCAAGAGTAGAGCCCATATGGACACATTCCTCAACATTTCAGGATCCCCCTCTATCCTAGAAAAAAAAAACTGAGTGCCTAAAGGCTGTTGCTTTAGCACCTAAATCAAACTAAAAATAGAATACTTTCTAGTGGGCATGGTGCTTGATGGTTGCACTAGGTGGTCTTGGAGGTCTTTTCCAGCCCTAATGATTTCTATTCTGTGAAAAGGAGAAATAGGAGAATCGGAGGCTGAAATGACTTCTGCCTGCCTTCGACGAGGCAGCAGCAAAATTTAAATGAAATAGATGATAAAACCAGTGAAACCAGTGACAGAAGGAGAAGGAAGATGGAATCGGAGCTTTGGGCCAGGTCAGTGCAATTAGGAGTGTGTTTTGCACAGGACACTGTAGGAGGGAGGCCAAAGAGGTGCAGCAATACAGAGAGATAAGATCCTGAACCGGTGCTGGAGCTGTCTGGACAGAGAAGAGGAGGAGGCACCTTAGAAATTTCCTGGGAGCTTATCACCGTGGGGCCATCTTCTCCTCCTCTTTCACATCCGCAGCAGCCTGATGCTGCAGCAGTGTCCGAGCAGGCGCCTAGCCCTCACCCTTCCCTGTGCTGTGGCTGCAAAAACCCCTAGCGGGGGAGGGGGGGGGGGGGGCTGTAAATGTGGGCATCCAGACACAATTAGCTGCCTTGGAAACAGAGACAGAAAGAGGTGATACGTGCCTTCAGCCCAAGGCACTGAGAGGTGTGGAGCTGGTAGCCAGAAGGAACTGAATTCAGATGTTTTGTAGAGGTTGGTTCGATGGTAAATTCATAGAATCATAGAAACAGAATCGTTTGAGTTGGAAGAGACCTTTAAAAGCCATCTGGTCCAACTCCCCTGCACTGAACACCCTACAGATAGATCAAGGTGCTCAGATACCCATTCAGCCTGACCCACCACCTCTCTGTGCAACTTGTTCCAGTGCCTCACCACCCTTATTCATGAAGATCAAAGCTGTTTCACTTCTTTCTCCTTTTATTTGCTAACTTGAGACCTGAGAGTCACTCAGTCATAGAATATGCCAAGGTTAGAAATATTCAAACCCTGTGTCTGAGAGTGTTGACCAAACACTCCTTGAACACCTCCAGCAGCTCGAGGCTGTGCTCACTGCCCTGGGGAAACCTGTTCCATGCCCACCACCCTCTGGTGCAGAACCTTTTTGCTAACATCCCCCTGACCCTCCCTTGATGCATCTCCATGCCGTTATCTCAGATGCTGTCACTATTATCTCTTCTGTTCCCAACCCAACCCCAACCCCCCTCCACCCCCCAAAAAAAGGGGGTAGAAAAGTATAAAGATGATGAAATGCTCAAGAACATCTCACCCTGACAAAGGGTTTGAGTGGCTCTTCTGACAGGTGTGGGGTGTCCCCTCTGCAGTGTTGCTCATGACATCAGTGCCTTTTCCCTTGCTGGTCTCAGTGGGAAAGGGGGCTGCTCGCTAAAAGCCAGCCCAAAGCGAAGCATCGCATTCGGTCTCTGGAGGCAAAGGATTGGGCTGAAACCAAATCCAGCAGCACAGCCCCAGCTGGGGAAGGACTCGATGGTGGAGAGCACCCGAGGTTAGAAGGGCCCCTTCCACCAGTGCATCCACACGTTGTCCTCTTACAGCCAGGGGTGACTTTACCACCCTTAAACCATAATAACATCAGTAGAAGGACCCCCATGCAGAGTAAAGGCAGAGCCCGGGTAAGGTACCAAGCAAACTGAGCCCAAGAAATTGGACTTACATAGAGAAGCAGCCCACTGACTGTCATTATTTAGTTATTTCGGAAGGCTTTGAGTGTCAAACCCTCTGTGTGGGTTTACACCCACAATTCACCCACACACTGCTCTCATATTGTTGCTTTTGGCTGTTTCTTTTTCCTTCCGGCTGCTATTTAAAGTTACTCTTCGATAGGAGAACAAAAGGCAAGTAGGAATCATTGGTGCAAAACCTCACCATCTGAGCATGAATCTCTCTGGACCAGGAACTCTACGCTCCTGATTTGTATGATATATAGTTTGGGTGCAATAATATCTATTACGGTTATCATTACCTATATTACAAAGACCTCCAAGTAAATAAATATATAAATAAAAAGAAGAGACAGATGGAGAGAGAGAGAGAGAGAGAGAGAGCAGTAGCACACATGCCGGCCAGTTTCTCTGTTAGGGGGAGGGAGGAAAAAGAAAAAAAAAAAAGAATAAAAGTTTAATAAACGTGTGCTGTGTTGTGGATGACTTTGTGGCGACCTTTGTTGCAAATGGCCTATGCATGCGGAATAATGGTCTCCGTGCAGAGAGGGGAAATGGCTTAGTGCTATCATCGTTGCCTCGGTAACCATCAGAGTCTCCATCTAGCAGAGAGAAATGAGTTATGAAAAGGCTTGAGTGAAGAAGGGATTAACACATGATCCCAGGGACAGCATGTCAATCAAAATCAGCGGAGAAATTACACTGCTCTATTTGAGAATGTCTCCGGAAACGCAACCTTAGTGGGTGTATGTATGTGGATGCATGCAGGCATGATGGAGAGGCGTAGAGCTCCGATCCTCCTATGGAATACATATGTTGCTGTTATGGCACGTGCGGCCGCGTATCTGCTCATCCTCACTCCCTGCAATGCTGCCTTCCCATGAGCATGTAAGGTCATGGCCAAAACACGTGTGCAGGAGGCACCGCTCTACAGGGTCGCGTCCCAGCACCGGTGCTTTTTGCTGAGTGGAAAAGAGTATTGGAATTAAAATAAATTAAAAAAATAAGTAATAGGAGGAAGCAGTTCCTCAGTAATGGGTTCTAAATGCAAAAGCGGGGCGAACGGCTTTCGACCTCGATGGCGTCACCTGTCTATCTCACCCCCATGGCCTCACGGGGTGTAGTCAAGGACGTGAGC
Organism: Cyrtonyx montezumae; assembly: GCF_038088225.1. Taxonomy (NCBI): domain Eukaryota; kingdom Metazoa; phylum Chordata; class Aves; order Galliformes; family Odontophoridae; genus Cyrtonyx; species Cyrtonyx montezumae. The sequence goes on along the minus strand of NW_027072034.1, from coordinate 157,265,285 downwards.
ATCAGACCCAGGGTAGATCACCTCGGGGCTGTCGATATCACGGTTTCCTTGGCAGGTACAGCCACTGGTGCTGCTCAGCTGCCTGTGGCTGTTGCACACATTTCCTATGGCAATTGTTTTCCTTGATCCAGCTGACGGGCTTTACATTACCTGGGACAGGAGCGAAATGGGATTGCTGCAAAGGGGAGGGAATGGGGGGGGGAGGGGAAGGTGGGTGCTGCTGCAGGTTTGCTGCTGTGTGAGGCAAAAAGGCCTCAGTATTTATTCTGTTCATTGGCCGCCTCTGAAATAGAAAAGTTTCTCTTCCAGGAAATTCTCTCTCTCTCTTTCTTTCTTTCTTTCTTTCTTTCTTTCTTTCTTTCTTTCTTTCTTTCTTTCTTCTTTCTTTCTTTCTTTCTTTCTTTCTTTCTTTCTTTCTTTCTTTCTTTCTTTCTTTCTTCTTTCTTTCTTTCTTTCTTTCTTCTTTCTTTCTTTCTTTCTCTTTCTTTTCTTTCTTTCTCTTTCTTTCTTTCTTTCTTTCTTTCTTTCTTTCTTTCTTTCTTTCTTTCTTTCTTTCTTTTTTCTTTCTTTCTTTCTTTCTTTCTTTCTTTCTTTCTTTCTTCTTTCTTTCTTTCTTTCTTTCTTTCTTTCTTTCTTTCTTTCTTTCTTTCTTTCTTTCTTTCTTCTTTCTTTCTTTTCTCTTTCTTTCTTTCTTTCTTCTTTCTTTCTTTCTTTCTTTCTTTCTTTCTTTCTTTCTTCTTCCTTTCTTTCTTCTTTCTTTCTTTCTTTCTTTCTTTCTTTCTTTCTTTCTTTCTTTCTTTCTTTCTTTTCTTTCTTTTCTTTCTTTCTTTCTTTCTTTCTTTCTTTCTTTCTTTCTTTTCTTTCTTTTCTTTCTTCACTCATTAAGGGTGAAAGCAAAATCCCTCATTGGCTTCCTCCACTCAGAGAAGTGCAAGAGCCCCCCAGAAGCGTCGCTGAGCCCTGTGCCCTTTGCCGTTGTGGAGTGTGGGTTGCTCACCTCCACGAAGCCTGTCTTCACCCCATGTCCTTGTGCATGAACCATCCTTGCAACACCCTGCTCATGGCTCATCCTGCAGCTGGTACTTCAGCTTTGGCTATAGGGAAGCACTGCTCCTGCTCTGGTTATAGAGCAAACCCGCTGTTTTCCAGCATTCCCAACACATGCATCCTGCCATACCCCACTGAACACCACCGTGCATTGGATGGCATCCTCCCCAGCCCCTCTCCCTCACTCCCAGGACCACAAACCCACACCCAGTCACCCCTCTCCTCCAGTCCTGCCCTAAAACATATTTTGCACCTCCTTGTGCCCACCTTTGCATTTTTCACCCTGCTTGCTCCTTCCATCCACAACTCCTCCCTCATCTTACTGAACGTTTCCAACACCCACAGCTGCACCCTCCTATCTGGGACCCACGTTTGGGATTGAGCCAAAATATGAGTGCCAAAATGGTCCAGCACCAACGGATGGGGGCACCCCATGACAGCAACAAACCCAACGCCCTTCCATCTGTTTTGGTTTTTTTTTTTTTTGGAGCTCTCCAAGATCCACACCTCTCTTCGGACCCTGTCCCCTTCCTCGTTTTCACTTCTCCCAGATTTATTCCCCCTCCACTTCCATCCCTTCCCTCCCCCGCACATCCCCAGCCTCCCACACAAGTTTAAAGCCATCAGCCCAGCCAACGGTTAACCAAATCGCCTTGACCTCGCTGCTATTTGATATTCGCCTCCTTGACACTCATTTAGGAGTGCGCAGCGGTAAAGCAGACATTGGACAAGTCCAGTCTGAAACCAAAGCCCTATGAAAGGAGGAGAGAGATCAGAAGAACCTGATAGCCAGGAACTTGTTCTCGTCCAAAGGCTTTCCTGGACATTTTAGCCTGGATCAGGGGTCCGTGGAGCGCCAGTTCGTCGCCAAGCAGGGTGTAAACGTTAAATGTTAGCTATTGTTCCAGAGATTGGCATGAAGATCGAGCCTTTCTGCCTCCTCTCCCCACCGCCCCCCCCCCTCCCGCAGTCTCTCCAACCCGTCCAGAGTCTCACAGACACTCATTCATTAGCGGTTTAATAACCCTCCCGACGTGATAACATCCTTTACTACCCGGCTCTGCCAGCGGAGGTGACCCTGGGCGGGGGGCTGATCACTCAAAATGCGCCGGGGGGGTTGGGGCTGCAATTGCCCGTGAAGAAAGCATCTTCCTCCTCCTCCTCCTCACTCCCCCACCCCTCCAGAAAAAAAAAAAAAAAAAAAAAAAGAGAGAAGGAAAAAAAACACAAAACACAAAACCTTCGGAGATCCAGTTCTATAAAGCTTACCGGGTAACTCAATCTGGTGGCACCGGGGTCCCCACGCACCCATGCCGAGGGGGAGACATGATGGACACTGCTCCCCGTGCCCCCTGTCCCCCATTCCTCTCTCCCCACTATCCCCATCCCTGGCTCCCCTATTCCCCATCCCCAGTTCCCCCTAAACCCCATCCCCGCTTCCCCCCTATCTCCCATCCCTGATTCCCTCCCCCGCTACCCATATGGGATGCAGTGATGCTGGCGGGACCTCACCTGACCAAGCCCTGTATTATTTTAACTGGCTCTAATTCAGCATTTATCGCGTTTGCCCCGTAACTGCGGATCCAGCATCTGAAGCAACCCTTTGGAAACATCCGATTAGTTCAGCTTCGCTCAGTGCTTTTCCTCCCTTCCCTTTCTCCCCCGTTTTCTCTCTCTCTTTCTCTGCCACTTTCATGCGCCGCAGATAAGATATAAAATGCTCTATCGGGATACTGTAATATTAAAGATCAAAAGTGGCATCAATTGAAGACCAAACGCACGGAAAACAAAGGGGAAGGCTGAGAGATGTTCATCAGCTAATTACAACTGCAATATTATGCAAATTTATCTTGCGCAGAAATGGAGAAAGCGAGTTTAAGTGCAGAGATAATGCCGGAATATTGAATGTTCAGCTGAGGGTGGG